>NW_023425399.1:1780000-3002500 GCF_014108415.1 Molossus molossus | reverse complement strand
GGCCACGTCAGACCTGGGGCCACACTGGGCTTGTGGCAGGAAGCGCCACAGTCCGAGGACGTGTGACTTCCCAGGTGCTGGTGAGCAAGAATGCGAGGGGCAGGCAGCGAGCTCTGCACCCTCTGGGTGCACCCAAGGCAAGGGGCAGATCTGCTGGGCACCGGGGCCCCTCTGTCTGCCCCCAGGCCCAGGCTGCCAGCAGCCCTGGAGGAGGCTGGCAGTGGTCACCGGGGGAAGGGTCACTGTCTAATCAGCCCTGAGACAGCCCTTCCTCACGGGGCCCTCGGGGCACCCAGACCTCTTCCTTTCCCAGAAGCGGCCTTTGAAGGCCTTGCTTTGGAATGCCCTTCCTCGGGAAAATAAAAAGTGGCACCTTCCCCGCCAATTCTTCTCCCTGGTCTATAAAACCCAGTCTGGGGTCAGGTCCTTCCCCGAGTAGTAAAAACAACCGATCAGTGTGTTAACGCCTGGAAAGAAGTGTCCCTACGCGCCTGAAAATAGTTCCTACTATCCCCGTCCCTGACCCAGGATGTCTGCGGTCCCCCCGCTTTGTAAAACCAGGCGGTGCGAAGTACTCCATGTCGACCCTGAGCGAGCCCCTGAGCGAGCTCTCTGCCTCCAGCCAGCAGACAGAAAACGGCGAGTTTTTAAAGGCCGGACCCTAAGCCCTGGCCGGTTTTGCTCAGCGGTTAGAGCCTTGGCCTGCAGACCCGAGAGACCTGGGGTCACTTCCCGCTAAGGGCACGGACCGACCTCGGTTGCAGGTGTCCCCGGCCCTGGCTGGGGCTGTGTGGGTGGCAACCACTCCACCTGTCTCTCTCACGTGATGTTTCTCTCTCTCTCTCCCTCCCGCTCTATCTGAAGATAAATGCAAAAATGTCCTCAGGTGAGGATTAAAAAAATAAAAACAAAAACAATAAAGCTGGACTGTGAAGTCGACAGGCTCGGTGGACTTTGCCCCCTTCCCACCGCACCTGTTGTCAGCTGCCTCCTGTGGACTCGGCCCCAGGTGTGGGGAAGCACAGGGCCAGGAGCAGAGAGCCCAGGGCACCTGAATGAAGCATCTGGGGGGGAGGGGCAGCAGCTGGGGCCCCCAGGGGGCCCGAGGTCGAAATGGAGCCGGATAGGAGAACATGAGGGACAGACCGCTGAAATTTCATTAAGAGGGTCTTGAAAAATCAACCCGTCGGGATTAGATGCTTGTTCTTCCCAAGTGGTTTTTGAATTTTCAAGGTTTGTTGTTTTTTTTTAAAGAAAATAAATAATTCTATAGATTCTTCTCCCAATCAGTGGCCTGCCTTTGAAATTAACCATTTCTCCTGCTCTCGCTCTGATTGGGATCACGTCCTCCCCAGTCACTCTGAAGTGCTATTGTGTCGGTCTTACTGGCTCAGCCACACACAATGTAACTTTGAAATGTGAAGGGGGAGAAATTAGCATTTCCAGTCAACTGGAAAGAATGCATCTGATTTCAAAATGTGTGCTTAAAAAGGAGAAAGCGCACCTAAATTGGTTCTCCCAGCTAGAGGACTCATTCTGCTGCACCGGATCTGAAGCACTTTTGCAAAGGGACAACTTTGTTTTCGGTTTTTCAGAGGAAGGGGATGCGGAGACCCAGCACAGGGGAGACGCACGCGGCCTGAGGGTTTCACGAGCTCGGGCGCATCGGGGCACCTGCGTTTAAGCCGTGTGCCCCCACCGAGGAGTGAATTAACGAGCAGTTTATGCAATGGATATACTTTCTTCTTTAATTATCTAGGTATTTCAGACAAACGTGCTGCTGCGGACTTAAATTCTCCGGGTACTTGCTGAGATAGACGTTAGCTTCACCTCGCATGTATGGTTACAGCCAGGTTGTTGGCCAGCCAGTCCCAAGGTGGGGAGAACTCTGCCCCCCACTTTCCCGCACCACGCAACCCCCCCTCCCCTGAACCCTTTCAAAAGAAGAACCCACAATGGAATTAGCCTTAGGCCCCTGTCTCCAAAGCGGGTTTGGGAGGGGGGCTTTAATGAGACTACACACCCTGGACCCCATCCTAGAGACAGAATCAGCAGGTCTGAGGGCGTGGGAACCTGCCTTTTTAAAGGCCCAGGTAGTCGAGTGGCCACGCCCTCCCCTCCCCCCACTCACACGCAGGCAAGCTCCTTGCCTGCAGGCTCCCAGGGGGTCTGTGCCCACAGGTGACCCTGAAGGCTGGCTCGGGGTGAACCGTGAGAAGATGGGTTTCCTCTCCCACAGAACAAACTCAATTGCAACTGAGATCCCCCAGACTGTGCGAGGGAGGAGGGGCGGACAGGACCTGCGCTGGCCCGGCCTGAGTCCAGCTCCCTGACCACACCAGGCCTCCAGCTCAGGGCCCAGAGCGGCATGTCCATCTCGTCTCCCCTGCAGCTGTATCCAAACGGACGCCAGGCGGCAGGGGCGACAGGTGGGGCCGCCGGGAGGACCGGAGCTGTGGGCAGGTCCGGGCAGCAGACCTGGGCTGGTGGGCCGTCCCTGCTCTCGGGAGCAGTCAGGCCATCCCACCTGAGAGCCATCCCACCTGAGGGCCATCCCACCTGAGGGCCATCCCACCTGAGAGCCATCCCACCTGAGGGCCATCCCACCTGAGGGCCATCCCACCTGAGAGCCATCCCACCTGAGGGCCATCCCACCTGAGGGCTATCCCACCTGAGGGCCATCCCACCTGAGAGCCATCCCACCTGAGAGCCATCCCACCTGAGGGCCATCCCACCTGAGGGCCATCCCACCTGAGGGCCATCCCACCTGAGGGCCATCCCACCTGAGCCGGGCAGCAGGCCCGTCCCACCGAGCCGACAGCAGGCCCGTCCCACCGAGCCGACAGCGGGGCTTCCACGGTCCCCGCGGAGTGGAGGAGGCACCTGGTTCTGAGACAGTACGACGTGGGCTTCCCCGTGCCGCTCATCTGCCCGGCCCAAGAACCTTCCAGAACCTGAAGTTTCGTTCTAGAAGTACGAGCGGCCGCCTCTTGGGGCCGCCCCCGTCGCACGTTGCCACTAGCACCATCACGGCCCCCAGATCGCGGCCTCGGAGCCCCCGCACTTCCCGGCCGGGTAATTATTTCCTCATTAGTTCCATTCACATTTACCTGCGACCTTCATTAGACACTGGTGTATAAAATGGTCATCTCCGGACCCGCCAGCTGGGTCCACAGCCTGCGGGCGCCTGCCTCCCGCCTTCCACCCACTCCCACTCCCACGACGCGGAGGGTGGGCAACCAGTTCTGCGTCTGTGCGAATCTGGACAAAGCAGTCCCCACAGGACACCGGGGAAGGGTCCTTACACCCTTCGGGAGCCCCCTCCATTGCCTGCAAGTCCCCATTAGCCGGCGTTTATCGAGTTGAGAATTGCCTTTCTGTACAGGGAACATGCATGGGGGGACCACACAGCAACGGGGGAGGGGCTGCTCCCACAACCCTGTGGGGCAGCCAGAGGCCTTTCCACTCTGCGTCCATCAGCGCAGAATCGGTCAGTCCCTGGATCCAACGTCCCGGGCTTTGGCATCTGCAGCCCCAAGTGGCCGCGTCTCCGCTCACTCCGCAGCGTTGAGACGTCCGCTCTGTGGCAGGCGCGTCTCCGTCCCGGTCCTCAGCAGGAACCAAGGGAAGCCCGTCCCCGTAGGGCTCACTGCGTGACAACGTGTGCAGTCGCCCATGTTTGGCTTTGACCTCGGAGTCCAGCACTGAGGGTTGCCCGGCCTGGCCCATCCGCAGGCACCCATTTGGGGAGCACCCAGGATGGTGTGGCCCCTCTGCCTTATCACGCCGCTCAGCCAGACCTGGACTGAGTTCAGCCTCCAACACTCTCTACCCGTGTCCCCTGTGAGTGGAGATCACACCAGCACTCCCCTCGCTAGGTCAGATCGGGTGGGGCCAACAGTCCGTGCGTGGCCCTGAGGTGTGTCCGGGCTGTGTCCTCCTCCAGAGTGAGCTGCGGTGGTCCCTTGCAGCTGTCTCCTCGCTTCTGTCCCAGGCCTAGCAGCCTCCAGTGCCATTTCCAGGGTTGTCTCAAAGCCTCAGAGACATCTATCTCCACAGGCCAGCCAGAAACTCTAGTTTCCTGAATCAAGGTTGGACGGAAGGGTTAGCTAGGCGTCCTGGGCGCACACAGCTGGGAAACCGGTGTCCGGAGCTCCTGTGCCCAGAGCAGGCACTTTGGGCATTTGGAAGGCAAACGGGAGAGCCGGGGTTCGGGGCGATGCTGCCTCTGCAGTCATGACCACGCAGGCGGCCCTCAGTCTGCTCTTCTGGAATGCTCTCTGACCCAACGAAGACAAAATGGCACGCCCCTCTCCACTGGGACCCATCCCACATGTCCCCACAGCGTCATCCGGGGTTCACTTGCATTGAAATAAGTTCCCCATAAAGCAGTATGGCCGTCCCACCCGTTCACCAGTGTTCAGATCTTCTGTGGGGTGTTTTATCCCAGGCCCCATCTCAGGCACCACCTGTCTGCAGTATCTCTGAGAGCAGGCTGCAGGCAAGTGTTGATCCAGCCAAACGCTGATGCTCATTTGGCCTCCCGGATCGGCTTAGGATGTGTGGCACTTAAAGTGTGATTGACATCGGATCATGGACAACACCTTCTGAAAGGGAAGAGAAAGCGAGGGCCGTTTCTGTACCCAGGTGGGTAGACCCAGCAGAAGAGCTGGGAGCCATGCCCCGCCCACCGGGGTTTGCTGCTTGGCAGTCATGGAAGGCTCCCTGCAAATGCCTGTTTTTTTCTCTTTTCGTGATCATATTGAGTCAGGTTGCCCAGGAGGCCAGGTGACTGAGAGCAAAGTAGATTTGCTGGGACGAGGGGTGATGCTGTGCAGAGCTGTGTGTCCCAGATTCCAGCCCCCAGCTCCCAGCGACGTGGTCTTGGCACATCTGCAGGCTTAGCTGCGCTGTCATTTATTTAACATTGTCTTGCTCCTGCATTACTTAAATAAATGATTTGAAAAGGAACTTTTACACCGCCGCTGTGGATGGAAAAATCTACATCCCTTGCCGCAGATGGAAATACCCGAAAAAAACAAGACCTTGCTTCTCAGCGAGTAACCAGACCACCTTGTTGGGGGACATGGGTGCTGAGGGGCCACAGCTAGAGGGTGTCGAGGGCCACACTGTAATCTGGAAGACACCAATCACAGAATATCAGCCCCGCAACGAATCTTAGAGAAGAACCGGCAAATGGAACATTTCAAGGCCCAGAGAGGGGCCGCCTCTCCCCAAGGCAACACCCTTGGGGTTTGTTTCCTGGAGCTCATCATCCCTTCCCCATGATGCGTTTCTCATAACAAATTAGCACTGTGCGTGGGGTTTTCTCCTAAAGGACATTTAATTTTATATGTTTATTTCTGAGCACGTATTTCTGGTTCAAAAATAAAAACAGACAAAAGGGTGTTTGGGGAGGGGTCCTGTGGCCGCCCGTTGTCCTCCCGGGAGGCGGCCGGCCTGGGAACACACCGGGTGTATACAAGCCGGTACAGACGTATGTATTTTTTCCTTTTTTCATAAACACAGATGGTAGCCCAGTATAAACACCGTTCTCCGCCGCGCTCCAACAATGCGGTGACGCATCTCCTCGCCAGACAATGGCCTCCCGGTTCTGTTTTTAGTGTTACATGGCATTCCATTGCATGGGGAACTGGGTTTATTTGACCGGTTCTTGATGGCAGGTAGCTACGTCATTCCCAGCCTGACGCCGTTACCAGCTGCCACAATGCATAAACCTGCGTGTCCCTCATTACGGGCTCGTGAGCTGCGCAATTAGCTCGTGTTTGGAATGTTGTTTCGGGCGTGTCTGTCATGTTCCCGTCCCCGTGGGGTGGAGGTCCGGGCCAAGGAGGTCAAGAGCAGGCGACATGAGCCCCACAAGTTGCCTTTCACTACCTGCATTTCAAGAAAAGGCCTCCCCAGCCCGCGTCTTTAGAAAGAAGGATGATTCCTTCTGGGCCGCACGCCCCCTGACTGGGTTATCTATGAATTATGGATTTTTAAAAAGACGGGAAGGGATGTGAGAGATGGGATTTCCAGGCTGGTTTCATTTGATCTGACTCAATTTCGAGCTCATGTCCTGAGTCTGACGCAGGCGCTGGTGTGCAAAGTGGCTGCATCAGCACCTCTCCGACCGGCCGCGGAGCCCACGGGCGCGTGCGCCCAGGAGAGGTGGGCGCCTTCTGCCCGCCTGTCCTTATTCATTGGAAGCCCTCGTGGGAGGTGTCTAAGGGACACGGGGTAAAGGACCCCCTCGGGGGCTCTCTCTTGGGGCAGCCACAAGGGAAGGCTTGTGAAGACGCCGGGACTGGGAACTGTAGCAGCTGCTCGAGTGCCCCGATTCGGGGTCTGGTACCACATCCATGAGGTCCTCTTGTTAAAACTCTACGCGCGCCCGTCCCATGATTCCACACCAGCCGTGGCCTTGACATTTGGCCTGGATTAGAGACACTGGGGTTGTCACAATGTGGGAGGGGATGGGCGGAGGCCAGGGATGCTGCTGAACACCGACAATGCCAGGATGCCCCCACCACCACCGCCGCCAAACGAGCAGAAAATCATCCCACCCCGAACGTCACCGATGCCGTGGTCGAGAGAGCCGCCGTAGCCCAGCCTTGAGAGGGAATAAAAATGGTCTAGGGGACGCAATGCTGCTTTGGGGGTGCTGCCCAGGCTGCCCCCCTACGGGAGGAGGCATGCTGGGCCCAGCTATTCCCCAGTCTGGCACTCAGAGGACCCTCATGGGCCCCCGTCTCCTGCATTTCTGTGCTGCACAAGTGGACGTGATCTCAGAGGGGACCACGGGGGGCACTTCTCCGCCATTTTCCCCTCCGAGCTCCCAGAGCTGTCCCGGGACGAGGTCACTGCACGTCCCCACGGCACGAGGCGAGAGGACTGCCCTGCTCCGCACCCCGGTGGACACGCTTCCCAGAGAGCTGTGCCCAGGGCCAGCGGGTCGGGGTCACTGAGCCCCCAAGCCCCCTTTTTTTTTTTTATCCTCACCCGAGGACATTTTTCCATTTTTTGTTCAGATAGAGTGGGAGGGAGAGAGAGGAAGAGAGAGAGAAACATCGATGTGAAAGGGACACATCGAGTGGCTGCCTCCCGCACGACCGACCAGGGCCGGGGACAAACTGCAACCGACGTACGTGCCCTTAGCGGGAACCGAACCCGGGTCTCTCTGGACCGCAGGCCGATGCTCTAACCGCTGAGCCAAACCAGCCAGGGCCCTTTTTTTTTATTTTTACAAAATGAAAACAGCTTTTTTTTTTTTTTTTAAAAATGATTATAAAAATGATCCATGCACATTGTTCCTTAAAAAATTCAAACGGTGCAGAAAAACATAGGGAAGGAAACATTTTTGAAATTACCCAAATCCCAAGAGATACACAAATGTAGACATTTTGGTGCTTGTCTGTCCAGCCCCTTCTCCACCCCGGTTACCCAGATCGGGGGTTTGCGCCCCAGCACTTCGTGGTCCAGATGCCTGTGCCATGGGGATCCGGGCACCACAGGGTATTCCGCTGCACCCTCAGCTTCTGCTCAATGCTGATAGCATCTCCTCACCCCAAGCTGAGACAGCCGGAAGTGTCCCCAGGTGGTGCCAAACATCCCCGGGGGGGGCAGAACTGCCCCTAGTGGGGGACCACTGAGCACGCCCCTACAGTCTGTACACGGCCAACGTCTGCAGGCTCAGAGAGAAGAGTAAGCTTTCCGACTCCTGTGTCCTTTGGTTTTTAGCGTCAGAGCTGGGGATCGAGGCCCAGCTCTGATATCGACAAGGTAAGAGCGTGAGGTGAACTCCTTGACTTTCCTGAGCCTCAGTCTCCCCATCGGCAGACTGGGGCAGTGATGGGACATCTGTGCCAGGAGAGGCCCCGCAAGACCGGTCGGAAGGCCGTGCTGGTGGGCCTTGCCCTGCGCCCCCTGCGGAGTCCCCCCCCCCCAGGACAGGAAGGAGGCCGGCCCTGCTCAGGGTGACTGATCCCGGGCACCCAGGCCGGAGGAGCAGCTGGGGGCTGTGCAGCAGCTTCGTGAGGCCCTGTTTGTGGGCTGCTTTTTCATTCAATTCTTCTGGGAAACAGATAAGCACACGTCTGCTTCAATCTAGTGTCTAGGTTTTTTTTCTTTTTGTGTAAATTTTGGTTTCTTTGGAGCTTGAGATATTAAAAAAAAAAAAGAAAAGACAAATGTACAAGATCAGTTGGAGGTTTAAGCAAATTGGTTTATTCAGTTGCCGGGCGAATTGGGGTGGATAAGTCAATGGGCTTGTCGGACTGTTACCAAGAGGTGTGGGGTTTCGGTGCTGGTCATGAAGGCCTGCGGCCCTTGTTCCTTGGTGTCCCCACCTCCACTTGGGCCCTGCCTCCGTGGACTCCTCCCCACCTCGGGCCTCCTAGCCCACTGGGACCCTCCTTCGGGAACCCCAGTGGTCTTGTCGGAGCCCCATCTCCGTGAAACAGCCCCTCGACACACAGATCTGACCTGTCCGCCCCTCCTCAAGGCGGCGGGACGCCCCAGCTCCCAGGATGACCAGCTCAGTGTCCTGCCCTGTCCTGTGCCCTCGGCTGGCCTGGCCTTCCGGGGTCCCCCTGCTCCCAGCTCTCTCCCATAGGGTGTTTGCCCGTCACGTCCACCCCTTCACCTGGTCATGCCGCCTCCTCCTGGGCACTCGGCCTGTCCTCCTGGGGAAGGGCCCAGCTCGCCCCCCTTTCAGCCGTTTGACATGTGCTCCTGTGACGATCCAATCGGCGTCCCTGTCAGGCTGCGAGCAGCCCCGAGGGCTGGGGCCGTGTCTAACACTGCGCCGCTGTGTCACCAGCATGTCTCCGACACTGGGCAGAGTCAACAGATGGCTGAAGGGAGGACAGTGCGAGGGGAGGAGGCGAGCGTGATTTCTTTTCACCTTCAATATCCCCGCCTTCCACGTTCCAGTGGACACACACCTAAGCTCTCTGCGGCCTCCCCACGCCCCTCCTGGGCCGAGGCGAGCATCTCCCACGAGTGGAGTGGGAGATGCATCCATTACGCCACCCGCCAGGTCCCCTCGGCCACCAGCCAGCGAGGGGGAGAAGCAATGACTCAGCGCGTCCCCAGCAGGAGGGACCAAGTGGCCCGCTCCAGCCCTCCCGAGGCGCCGTCCTCCGCCCCAGTGGAGAAGTTATGTGAGGCGCAATTTATAGCAAAAATCAAGTGGGCATGAATTCTCTGAGTCACCCGTGCAGAAAGGGCGCAGGTGGCTGTGGACACAGGCGGAGGTTGAGGACACCTACGTGCTTCACCAAAGGGGGAGCAGACCGCCTTAAGTCTGGGGCGGGGGGCTGGGCGACTGGCGGCCAGGGTCATACAGCCATACGGCCTGGGGGCGACCAGGCCTGGAGGGGACTTGGCCAGCAGCTTGTCAAGCTCCCTTGTTCGCAGATGAGGCCGCTAAGACCGGGGAGACACCAGGCCACCTCACAGACGCCCAGTGGGAAACTCAAAGTAAACTCGGCGGGTGTTCGGAAGAGGCCACCTCGTGGGCCTCGTTCACAGCCGGACACGGCGCAGCTGTAACTGGCATTGGCGGGCGACGTGCTCTGGGAGGCCTCCTGACCCGCTGGGCTCCAGCAGGGTGGAGAGCAGCCCTCCCCTCCCAAGAACGTGTCCATGAAACTCTTTTCCTGAGCAAATCTTTCCTCCGGAGCAGAGGCTGAGCTCCCATCGAGCAGAGGCTGTGTGGACGGTCTCAGGTGCCACAGAGCGGTGCCACAGCTGTGAAGGGGACCCCGGGCCGCAGACGCAGGTGGCCAAGCAGAAAGGCTCGGAGGGGGAGGGGGAGGAAAGAGGGAAAAGGGGTTAACAGGATAAACAAAGCCCCCCACACAGCGACCCTCAGGTGCTCTTCCACGTGACCTCTCTCCTCCAGTGGCCAGACCGCCACCAGCGCGACTTATACGATAGCAGTCCTGAGGCTGCTGTCTGCCGTTGATCTAAGAGAAGCAGTCATGGTTCGGAGATGTGGCCCCTTCACTGCTGCAGGAGGGTGCTGTTCGCGAAAAGGGCCGAGTGGCCATCTCCAAGGTCGTCCTACGTGATCTCGGACAAGCCACCTGCCCAGAGCCAACTTCTCCTGGTCCCCAGCCGGGCCAGGGTGCAGGAGTCCAGAGTGGAGGGGCTTTCTGAGGTCCTTCCAGCGGCCGGAGGAGGGCGACGGAGCTCCTGCGCGGTGTTGCCCTGTGGGACCTGGACGGCCAGTGGGGGCAGAAGGAGAAAGGGGGCCGCTGAACGTGTGGCCTCATCCATGGTGGAGTGACAGCGGGGGGCCCATCAGCTCTGGACCCAAGTGCATTCCAGGCCAAGTCCCAGAGCAGTGCCAACTGGTGTCTAGGGCCAAGGGGGCAGCAGGAACCCTCACCCCAAGGATTCTCCTGAGAAAGGGGCCCTTGAACGCCCCATCAGGATCGTCACCGCAGCGGCGCCACCTGGTGGTGAGGGGCTGGGGCACTTGGATCACCCAGAGAGCAGGACCCCGCAGGGCGGGGGCAGGAGAGTGAGCACCGGGCACCCAGCCACCCAGCCACCCACCGACCTGTCCGATGCCCCTCACTGGAGAAGTGGAACCAACTCCCTCCAGGTTCACTGTCCTCACCTGTCAGACACACACACCTGAATCCCTCCACCTTGCTGAGCGGGTGAAGATGACCACTCCCGGCCCAGTGCCGGGGGGCACCCACCACACACAGTGGCGTCTGTGCGCCCCAGGCTGAGAGGGGCCCGCTTGGACCCCAGGGGCCGAGGGAGACTCCAGAAGTGCCAGGGACTCACCTCTGCATGGTCAAGAAAGACCTCAGAAGGAAAGCCCCCAGATTAGACCACTCAGCAGACCCCCAGGCACCCCCCCCAGACCCCCTCTAACACATCCCTGGAAGTGCAGGGAGCCCCAGGAACGTCTCGAATATACTGTCACCAGGCTCGTCTGGGCCAGCTGGTCTCCCGCGGCTGCTCTGCCTCTGACAGTCCCTCCTCCACACAGGAGCAGAGAAGATTCTAGAGAATACGACTCAGACCACAGCTTGGAGCTCTTGGTGCCGCCACTGCCCTCCGCACCCACTGCCCGTCCCCCCCCCCCCCTCCTGCCGCCGGGCTGGCCTCCCACCGTCCCTGGGGCCTGGCCAGGGTCCTCAGGCGGGCGCCGGACTCAGCCCGAGCATCAGAGCACCATCTGGGGCCCTCCCTGGAGCCCCTCATCTCCCAAGCAGCACTCAAGGGCAGTGGTCTGGAAGGAGGGTTCAAATCCAGACCCTAACCCTTTCTAGCTGTGTGGCCTTGGTCCAGTCATGTGAGCACTGAGCCTCGGGTCCCCTGGAAGGTGAAGAGGAAATGGATCGCGTGTTCCCCCAAGGCCTAGGACACCTCAAATAGAGGAGGAGGATCAGAGAGGGGGAGGGCGCTCTGGACCGAGACCTAGTGAGGGACAGGCTGCGCCTGCATCGCCAGCCCTAGCCGTTCTCCCACGGGATCCCCTCAGCCTTCCTGGGGTGCCCTGGGGCCCAGCCACAGTCACTGCCGCCAGGGTGTCTTCCCCGAGGCCTGGACAAGCAGGACAGAAGTCTGACCTGCGTCCGCCCTGCAGGCCTTACTCCAGGCTGCCTGCCTCCAGCGGCCCAGAACCCCCGGGCTCCTCCCTTCCTTCCGCCTGCGGAGAAGCCACGCCCAGCTCCCAGACCACCGGCCCCTGGGGCCTTCCAAAGCCCCTCCAGGCCTGACAGATAGGCATCGCCACGGCAACCAGCTGACACCGTTGTGTTTCTGCTCAGGCTACTAAGGGGACAAAGGGAGGAGAAGGGGCCTGGCCGAGGCCCCCTGAAAGCGTGTTGCCCCCTCCTCTGCTTCCTCTTCCCGAGGCCAGGCCCCCAGTACTAGGAGCCCGAGAGCCCCTGGGCCCAGGTCTCCCAGGCCAATGTCACGGCAAAGTCAAGGAGGCCCGGCCAGCCCCTCGGTGCTAATTCTGATGGCCCTCGTTCCTTCCGAGATAATAATAGCTCCCCTGGACGGCAGAGGAGCAGGGCAAAGGCCTCCCGGGGCCCTGCCCGCTCAGGGCAGAGTGACAGGCCAGGTGGGCGCGGGCCCCGCAGCCCTGGGTTTGCGGCTCGCCGACAGGGGGCAGCCGCCTCTGGGCAACAGCTCTGTGGACGGGCAGATGGCAGGCCCCAGGCCACTAGGGTTGCTGGGGGCCACAAGTCCAACCTCCAGAGCCCCTGGGGAAATGTCCTCACATCTGAACGCTGGCGGCATGACCACCCAGGCCCCTAGACGGCCGTGCGCTGTGGACACAGGCGCCTCCGGCTGGGCCTGGGCCTGGGGCATCCCCACTCCCTCCCTATGCAGTTCGCTATTAATAACAGCGGCCACCTTGAGGGGCTCCTTTCCGGGCATCAGGTGCTAGTGTCTGGTCCTTGAGGCTCAGCAGATCAGGGAGCTGCCCCAGGGTGCGGGGTGGACAGTGGGGGCTGCGGATGGTGCTCAGTTCTGTTTGACACCAAAACCGGGGACCTTAACCACAGGCATTAGCTCTCAGCCGGTTCCTCTGGGCTTGGGGGCTGGGCCCGGCTGACCTCTCACCGAGACCTGTCCTTGGCATTGCCACACGGGCCCACAGCCCCTGCCCTCCTGCTCCGCTCACGAGGTGACCCTCCTGCCTCTTCATGGGACCTCCGAGCTCGGCTGCTCCCAGGAGCTCACCCTACCCTGCAGCCTGACCAAATTAGGCCTCAACAAGGCCGTGCCCCCAGCCCCCTCCCCTCTCCCCTGCTGCCAACTGAGCTTCCATTCGGCCTGTGACATTTAAAACCGGCTGTCCAGCCGGGGCACGCAGAACCCAATCCCCCAGCTGTTGACGGAGCGCTGCTCTGTTCGCCCGCACATGCCCAGCTTCCCGTAAAAGCGTAAGCTGACCCGGAGCGCGGGGCCACCGGGATCCTCCAGCCCCACCACGCCCACCTCAATCTGGCGCCCTGGGCAAGTGTCCTGTCAGCTGGGGCCCATTCCTGACCCTACAAGGAGAAGGCAGGCGGCCTGGGCTGGCGGCAGGTGTGCAGGAGCACATGCCGGGAGGGTGCGAGGTCTGCCTCAGCTGTTCGCCTCCCCGGCTCCCCAGCCCCCGGGCCCCACGGCCCTGCTGTTAATAGAGCCCAGAGGGGCCCGGCAGCTGGCCCAGGCACAACCTTTCCACAGGGACGGTGACAACTGACATCATGGTTTGGGCTCTGCATGTTCCAAACGTGTGTTCTTTCAGCAAGCACCGCCGAACGTGCCAGACCACCGAAGTGTGTGTGCTTTGCTTTGAGGTCTGGGGAAACTTCCAGCGATCAACGGGGGGGCCCCTAACAGGGGGCCTCGAAGACGGGCGGAGGCTTTGGGAGAGGGGCTCCCGGGTGCGCCGACCTGTGCAGTGATCCGTGGGAGGAGAGCAGAGCAGGGGCCCTGCCGGGAAGAGGACATTCGAGGGCCCACCGAGGCACAGGGCGGGCAGAAGGGTGCGATTCCTGGGGTCTGCTCGAAAACACTCAGAGGAGGTGGGGCCGCAGCGGGAGCGAGGGGCAGGCGGCTCCGCAGCTGTGCTGGGGCCCTGGGCCTCATGGCCACGCAGTGTGCTGGGAAACTTCCATAACAAGTTTAAAAATACACACATGAAAAAAATTCCAACAAATGTTTGAAGCGGGCCTAGCGTGCTCGGAGGGCCCCTGGCGCTTCTGGGCCTGTCGGGGGAGGGAGGGCGAGCAGAGGCCGGGCGCACTGCGTAGCAACACTGGCCTGGAGGTGGGCCTGCTCCCCAAGTCCTGGCCCCTTTCAACTGTCCCAGGTCCTTGACCCACGGACAGTCTGAACACATACTTTTAAATCTTAGTATTTAAAAATGCAACCAGCCCTTGTATCCCCCCAGCCAGCCCAGTCTGTCACCAGCTCCGAGCGCCCGCCCCCGAGGACGTGTACCTAGGCTCGTGGTGCTTGTGCGTGTTCTGGTCTGACCACGTCTCCATGGCCGTCTCCTCGCTCTGGGCTCTACGCAACGCCTGCCCTACCACGTCTGAAGGTGTTTTCAGGCCCAGGCTCTTTCCTGCCACCCAAACAAGAGAACAGGATGGAGGAGAAGACCCCTCGCCCACCCCCCTCCCAGTGCAGGAAAGGCCTCAGCTAGGAAGGGGGGGCCGCCAGGAGCACCAGCAGGGGCACGTGCCCAGCTCCTGCCTGAGGTCGGGACAGCCCGCCGAGGCCGCGGCGGCACAGACATGTGCAGTGATGGCAAATGTCGTGGTAAAGGCAGGTGGAGACGCCCACATCTGTCAACTCACTACTAGAAGGCAAATGTCATGGAAAGAAAACCTGCCCCGAGTCATTCAGTCCTGCTGACCGTCAACAGGCTCCGCGGCTGGAACCAGAGCCCGCCCGCCCGCTGCTCCCCAGCTCCGGCTCAGGCAGGGGGTCGGCGAGTCTGCGGGTGGCAGGTGTCTGGGCAGAGCAGACGAGAGGCTGCTGCACGACAGGGACCCCGGTTCTGGGGTCCTGCCCAGGGCTGGGGAGGAGAGAGGGCTGGACTGGACCGAGGCGGTGGTCAGATGAGTTCTAGGGCACGAGGGCCGGCACCAGCCAGGTAAAGAGCTGCATGTCCAGCGTCCGTGTTCACAGATACTTAGCTGGAAGCAACTGACACTGGTCAAACTGTCCTTCAAAACGAAATTCATTTCCGTACAGAAAGCGAGTTGATTTATTTTTTTGAAATTTTATTTAATTGATTGGGGTGACATGGGTTAATAAAATTACATAGATTTCAGGTGCATAACTCTATCACACATCATCTGTATATTGAATTGTGTTCACCACCCCAAGTCAAGTCTCCTTCCATCACCATTTATCCCCACACCCACTTCCCGCTGGTAATCACCACAGCTGTCTGTGTCTATGAGAGTTTTGTTTTTTTGCTTAATCCCTTCACCTTTTCCCCTGAACCCCCCACACCCCTCCCCTCTGACAGCTGTCAGTCTGTTTCCACCTCGTTCATCAGCTTCCACATATGAATGAAATCACAGGGCACCTGTCTTTCTCTGACGGGCTCATTTCACTTAGCACAATGCTCTCCAGAGCCCTCCGTGCTTTCGCAAAGGGTAAGAGAGTTGCTACTTTTTTAAAAAACAAAAATGTATTTTCTTTATTGATTTTAGAAAGAGAAACACAGAGAGTAGAAACATCAATGAGAGAGAACACTGAGTGGCCGCCTCCTGCACGCCCCCCACTGGGGGTGAGGCCCACAGCCCAGGCATGTGCCCTGCCCAGGAACTGAACCAGCGACTTGGTGCATGAGTCGACACTCAACCACTGAGCAACGCCAGCCAAAAAAGAAGGAACTCTTTTTTACCACTGAGTAGTACTCCATTGTGTACACGTACCACAGCTTTCCTATCCGCTCCTCTACTGATGGCACGTGGCTGCTTCCAGATCTTGGCTGCTGTAACTCACCCTGCTATGAACATGGGTGCATGTGTTCTGAGTGGTGTTTCCGGTTTCTTCGGATAATTTCCAGAAGAGGAATTGCTGGGTCCTAAGGCAGCAAGCTGATGTACAGAAACTGTTAAGTGTGGGGACAGTGTGGGGACATGGCAAAAACTGGAGGCAGCCAGGGGATCCCTGAAGTCTGAGCAAAGATGACCTGTGTTTCTAAGGGACTGGAAAACGTTTCCTAATTTCTAAGGTACTTTTGAGCTCACAGCATTTTGACTACCTTCTCTGCCTCCAAATGGCCATTCCAGCCCCAAGCAAGCCCCCCGACCGGACGGGGCCCTCTCTGCTCCAGGCCCAGCTGCAGGAGTGGCAATGGCTTCGCGTCCCTTGGTCGCTGACCTCAGGGGTTGGCCAGAACCGCCAACAAAGGCCTCTGAGCGTCTCCCCATTTGCCTCCTCCCAGGTCTGCTCTTCTCCTGCGTCCACGTTGGCTCCAGACAGAGGCCGGCCGCGCCCGAGCCCTCCTCGCCCCGCGGTGCTGTTGGGAAACTAGTTGGAAAAGTCGCTCTTTTAAATGTGCTAAAAACACGAGTAATATTAATTATATTTTTCATGTATACATTATAGTGCTGTGACCATATTATTAGTGATAGTACTGCCCCACCTTGGCTGGGTTGCTCCGTGGGGGTGAATCAGCCCGTACACCAAGAGGTTGCGGGTTCGATCCCCCGCCGAGGTGCACACAGGAGGCAACTGGTCAATGTTCCTCTCTCTTCCTTTCTCTCAAATCAATAAAAACAAATCCCCGGGTGAGGATTAAGAAGAAGTAATAATGCTATAGTAGTAGTAGTAGTATCCTCTTAAGGAAACCAGTTTGCCAGGAAAACCCTGGTCTACTTGTCACAGCGTCCCCTCCAGCTAGCGCTGCCTTTCAGTCCCAAAAACGTCCGCTCAGCTGACAGATGACACTGTGGCCCTCGTCTCTCACCGTGACTAACTGGTCTGTGCCTGCAGTGCGCAGGGCGGGGAGCAGCAGGGAGGACAGGGACCTCACTTTCAAAGGCTGGGGAACATTCTTTACATTGTGGCATTCCCGACGGCAGCCATCTGGTCTGGGACCGCGGTCTGCATGCAGGTCCCAGCACCCAGCGAGGGCGCGGTCACAGAACGGAGCCCAGGGCGCTCAGATGGCCCTTCGCAGAGGCTCTGGACACGCCCAGTGCACCCGGCCTCGTTCCCAGCGTCTTTCAGTGGGGTGCTCCCTGCACCTCTGAAAGGTCTCCAGTAAAGTCCCACTTCTGTTCCTGCCTAGAAACAAGAACGAGGAAGCCAAGGCCATGGCCCCTCAGGCAAACGGCGCCAGTGCGTGGGGTCTGGGCGCCCCGGCAGTGCGCCTGCCCCTTGGCCAGAGGCACGGGGTGGTGTAGAGGGTGTGGCCAGACGGGGCAGGAGCCCCAGAGAACCCCCGTGAGGCGTGGAGGACTGGACCAGGAAGGGCCGAGGGGCCCACGGCGAGTGGCCACTCAAACAGGGCGGGTCTCCACCACGCCTGCGGGACGGGCCGCAGCGCAACCCAGACGACCTGGGCTTGAAAACAGGCATTTCTGTGGGAACGGGCGCCGCAGGCGAGGCTGGCGGCCCGGGACGGTGTGAGGCGGGAGTGAAGCCTGGCGGTGCAGGCGCATCGAAGCAGATTCGGTCTCGGCTCTGGTGCGCGCTCTAACTTCTGCTGCATGTCGCTCATATATTCCGCGTGGGACTGAACGTCGAATTCTGAACGGTGACGGCAGCTGCTGTGTCCGCGGTCTCAGAGGAGACATCCTGACGAAGAGCTGGACAAACACTGGCTTCCCTTTCTGGGGCCCAACCCCCACATTTGGGGGACCAGCTTTGCGGAATAACGGGAGCTTCCGGAGCCGGCTGGCCTTGGGGATAGCCAGCGGAAGAGGGTCACCGCATGACCCCAGCCTTGACCTGGCCCAGCCCTCCACGGGCACGGGGCCTGCGCCCCGCTCGGAGGCTACGGGCAAGGTTGGCTCGGTTTCCAGCCCCAGACCACTCTGGCCGGGCGCTGGCAGGGTGGGCGCCACAGTGGTCAATGGGGAGCGTGAACGGTCCGTTTAAATGCCGACAATAAACAGCTCTGCTGTCAGGGGTGACATCGGAGCCCTTGGCCCACGCACCCGCTCCTCAGGGAGTGTCCCTCGGCACCCAGGGAAGAGGGACTGAGCTAGGGCTACCGACAACTCGGCCCGGGAGATGTGCCAACACTCCGAGCCTCGTGAGGTGGAGGGTGGACCCATTTCCCAGGCCCTCCGGCTCTGGGACAACGTCTCCCCACAACTGTGGATGCGACTCGGCCTGGGGTGTCCCTCACTGTGCCCTCACCAGTAGCTTTTCCTGCTTCCACTTCAGTCCATCGCTGACCCCCCAGAGGCAGGACATCTTTCTGCCTGTGGACTTCTCCTCGCGCGTGGTCCAAAGGCACTGCCAACTCAAGTCAAAAACAGGACTCACGGCGGCCTCTGTCCACCTCCTCCCCTAGTCCCACCTGGGCACCATCCTTCACACAGCCACTCCCCACACCTGCGTGTCACCACGCCTTGCTAGGTGACCTCCTAATCCTAAATGACTCTCAAGGCCGTTCTCACCACCTGTTCTTAATCTGTTTCTAGAACCATCTACCTCCCTGGACCCAGCTGCCATCCTCTCTAACCTCCTCGCAAACTCCACCCCTACCCTGTGGTCAGAGAAGCTTCTGAAGCAGACAACCTGACAGCAGCGCCTTCTGGCCAGCAGCCCCAGGCTTCTACCACGCCAAGGACGGTCCTGCCTCCAAAGGCGGACCAGCCACCCCGCGGCTCCCGTCACTCGTGCCCCAGTTCTGCGGACCACCGCCGGCTGTCCCAACACGGTCACTCCCTGCCAGCAGAAGGCCAGCGAGCCCGACTCCGCCCCTGGAACTCACCCCCACCGCAGCCTCCTCCGTCAGGTCACAGCACAAGGTGCGCAGGTCACCGTCCAGGGATGTTCCTGACACGCCCAAGCGCTCAGAGCAGCGTGCTTCCCTTCCAGGCCCTGACTCAGGTTGTAACGAGACTCCCCAGTATGACGCCTCGTGACTTCCAGACCCCCACTAACTGCACTGAGCGGGGAGATGGAGCCTGACAGCTCACCCATATTCCTGGTGCCGGCAGGAGCGGCCGAGTGGGGGTGCAGCAAAGATTTGTAGATCAAACTATGGCTTCTGAGACCTTCCATCAGGAGGTCACTGGGAGCCCTGGCCAGTGTGGCTCAGTTGGCTGGGTGTCATCCCAAGCACCAAGAGGTTGCCAGTTCGATTCCTGGTCAGGGCTCGATGCCCAGTGGGGGTCTGCAGGAGGCAGCCAATCAATGTTGCTCTCACACTTCGATGTTTTTTCTCTTTCTCTCTCTCTCTAAAATCAATAAAAACAGTCCACTGAAAATTGAAAATTCATATAGACGGAACCCAACTTGACCAGCCTTTTCAACATTCCATTAGGTGCTTTCTGCCTAATGGGCTCCCCCCAGTCCTCACCATCACTCTCCTGCCTCTTGACCTTTACCACCACCACCACCATCATCACTACAACCACCACCACCACCACCACCACCACCACCACCACCACTACAACCACCACCACCACCACCACCACCATCACTACAACCACCACCACCACCACCACCACCACCACCACCATCACTACAACCACCACCACCACCATCACTACAACCACCACCACTACCGCCATCACTACAACCACCACCACCGCCATCACTACAACCACCACCACCACCATCATCACTACAACCACCACCACTGCCGCCACCATCATCACCTCAACCACCTCCACCACAACCACCACCACCACCACCATCATCACTACAACCACCACCACCACCAGCACAACCACCACCACCACCGCCACCATCATCACTACAACCATCACCACCACCAGCACAACCACCACCACCACCACCATCACTACAACCACCACCACTACCGCCATCACTACAACCACCACCACCGCCATCACTACAACCACCACCACCACCAGCACAACCACCACCACCACCGCCACCATCATCACTACAACCATCACCACCACCAGCACAACCACCACCACCACCACCATCACTACAACCATCACCACCACTACAACCACCACCACCACCACAGCCATCACCACCTTCATCACCACTACAACCACCACCACCACCATCATCACTACAATCATCACCACCTCCACTACCATCACCATAACCATCAATACCACAACTGCCATCCACCACCACCATCACCATCACCTCCATGACAACCATCACCACCACCACCATCAGTCACTACTATCCACCACCACCACCACTTCCACCTCCATCACTGTAACCATCACTACCACCGACAATATTGCCATCGTCACCGAAACCATCACCATCATCACAGACAACTACAGAGACATCTGAGCTCCCAGTTCAGTGTTTGTTGTTGACTGTTGCTAGGCACTTTTTATTTATTTTCATTTGATCATCTCCACAACCCTGGAAGGCAGCATTTTTGGACCCTAGAAAAATCTTATTTTGCAGCTCAGGAGACAGAAGCCTAGAGAGAATGCCAGTGGTCAGATGTGAAGCAGGAGGCAAGGTGTACGTCCAGGCTCCTCACCTCTCACCACCCAGCCTTTCTGTAGAACCTCTCTCACGGGCACCCTCGTTTGTTCTGTCAACCCCCCTAGATACCATCAGAGAGAAGACATTAAAAGAAATCCCTTCCAGCCCTGGACGGTGGCTCAGGTGGATGGAGCACCATCCTGTACATCAGAAGGTTGTGGGCTCAGTCCTTGGTGGTGGGGGTGTGTGCGGGAGGCAACTATTGATGTTTCTCTCTCTCTCTCTCCCCCTCTCCCTCCCACTCTCTCTTAAATCAATAAAAACGTATCCTTGAGTGAGGATTCTGAAAAAAGAAAGAAAGAAACCCGATGAGGGCCCCATTCCATCCCTCTCATCAAGTACAGGAGTGAAGGGCTTCTCCCTCCCCCACGTGCACATGGCAAAGGAAGGCTGGAGAAACCAGAAAAGATAGAGATAAAGCAAGAAATAAAAACTACACGACGTGATTAGCTAGAATACAAAAGAATAAACCAAAAATTATTTCAAAGTAAAAAAGAAGTCCTGAATTACCAAGTATCACAAAACTGTCAAGTCCAAGAGGGCACCAGGGAGGGCTCCTGACCCTGGCTTCAGGCGGCGCTAGCACTCCAGAGGACGGGGTGCGGACCTGGGTTTGCCAACTGACGTTCTTTGCTTGCTTTCTTTTTTTAAAAAATACGCTAAGTAAAGTCATTTTAAAAATAAAAATAAAAAATAAAAGCCTTTTAAAAACTCTCTAAAACCTTAAAACAAAACAAAAAACCCAAATTACTATCTATTATCATTCAAAAAAATTAACGCCCTGGCTGGTTGGGCTCAGCGGTTAGACCATCGGCCCATGGACCAGAGTCCTGGGTTCGATTCCCACTAAGGGCATGTACCTCGGTTGCAGTTTGCCCCTGGCCCCGGTTGGGGTCGTGTGGGTGGCGACTATTCGATGTGTGTCTCTCTCACACGGATGTTTCTCTCTCTCTCTTCCTCCTGCTCTGAAGATGAATGCAAAGTGTCCTCAGGTGAGGATGAAAACAAACGACATTAATGACAGTGGACACCAGGAGGCCGAAGCGTCCTGCTGGATGTCCACTCTCACCTTCGGCTTCCTGTTGCCCTGCGGACTGGCCGCCCCTCGGCCAGGGGTCCCTGCTAGCCTCACACGGTCACACGGCCGGCTGCCGAGCAGGCCTCTGGGCCCCTCGCCCGCTCCGATCCTCAAGGTGGCAGGCTGTAGCACGCACAAGAATCAATACCCTGCTTATAAACACACAACACGCCGTCCGAAAGCACAATGGAAACAGCCCGTTCACAACGACAGAAGCATCAAGGACCTGGGGACGAGGACACATAGTCACACAGCAAACTCCACGTGGGACATGTTAGAATTATAGGCCAGAGACACAAATCCTTCACGGGAGAACCAGAAAATGAAGAGGGAGATCATACTTCTGGCTTAAGGCTAAAAGCAGAAAAGACTATGATATTTCATACTTCTGGCTTAAGGCTAAAAGCAGAAAAGACTATGATATTTCCCAACTTAATTCACAGACCGAATGCAATTCCAGGCAAAACATCAGCGAGCTCATTACAGAACTTGATAAACATGGTTCTTAAGTTGTACAGAAAATAAATGGGCAGAAGTCTCAGGACCCAGACGACAGGCAGCAGCCGGCATCCCCCCAAGGATCTTGAAACAGTGCGAGCAACGGTGTCTGAGGCTGCCCCATCCCGGCACGCGGGGAGACGGTGCCGTGGCCAAGCGGGGCGGAGCCAACCAGCCATCAGTAAACCCTGGGAGCTGCACTGAGCCTCAATGGTCTGGGGACAGAGGTGTTTAAAACTCTCATCTCAACTGTGGACAGGGAGTGTGGGGTGTTTTTTTTTTTTACTGAATTAGGCAACATCAGAAAATTTCCAAGTGACAAAGATGAAGATTTCCTGACAGTCTTGAGAAAACCCCCAATTCTGTAATTCCTGTATTTCTCTAGGGAGCATGTAGTCTAAAGCACATGTGGAACGTACTAGATCCCTCTTGTTCTGTACTGGGGGGGGGGGGTCCTGCCTGGGCTCCCTGGCCAGGGCCCCACACTCGCCTCTGCCATCCTTGGCTTCCTAGCTCCCCGACTGTCCTAAAAGACAATTAGGGTCTGGAGAGACAATGGGCTTCTCTTCCTTATCCCTCCCAAGTGAGGAGCTGGGAGGAAGTAATGGCTGTTTTATGAGGGAATTTCTAAATCAGCAAAGGGAAAACTCCTAATTCACAAAGAGTCTGAGCCAAAACAATGGCCGGAGGAGGGAAGGCCCGGAAGCCATCACCAGCCATGCGATCTCAGTCCGATTCTGAGAACACCTGGTCTCCACCCTCCCAGTCTGAGGGTTTCTTGCATGTGTGTGGCGGGCGCGTCGAGCTGTGGACCTTGCTGGATCTGTATTATGTGGGCCCTGGAGGTGACCTTGCCGATCGTCTGGGCCCACATCTCAGGAGCCCGTGGGTGTAGGGGGAGGAGGGAAGGAGACGGGAGGGAAGCCCATCTCCCCTTGAATACAGGGGGTGGGGGCCAGGATGCAGGTCGATTCCCACATACCTGTCAGGTCGCCAGTGTCCTGCAACCTGAGGGAGCCACACACCCTAACACCACCTGCCCTTTGGGAAAACAAAGCAAGTGCAAACAACAAACAAATACCTTTGAATTCTCCTTAACTCAAAGCACTGCTGCGGTGAATGAATGGGGCTGACTTCCCTCCGTGGCTATCAGGGTGGACCGATTACAGAGCCCAGAGTCATCTGCCTGAAGGTAATGGCCTCAGTTCTCCACTTCACTTTGCACATATAGAAACAGCCCCCTGCGCCGGAGCCTCGTGACAAGACGTGAACGACTGGTCTAATCATATGCTGGGGCTGGAGCTGGAAGGGGTTCTCCGAACGAGAGCCGGAGCCGTGACACCCCAGAGACCCCCCCCCCCTGCTCACTCCCCCGCCAGGTCTGAAGGGTGAGTCAGAGCCTCAGCAGATGAGAGAAAAACAACTTGGAGGCCCTCTGTCAGCGCTCGTGTCTGGAGGAGAAGGTGGGATGATCGGGAGACTGGACAAAAGCTACCCCCGTGAGCCAGAGGACTCGGGTTGAGTCATCCTTCCAATCAGCCGTGTTTTCGCCCGCAGCCCCCAGCTCCCGGAGGATGCTGGCGTGCAGGGCACAGGGGGACATTGGAGAAGAGAATCACTCAGACGGTGGGGGTCGCTGGACACTGGTGTCCCAGCTGGCCATGGGGCCAGAAAAACTGAGGTGTAAGTTGGGGCTGGGCAGGCAGACAGAACCCAGTCCCCACTCCCGGACAGGACAAAGCCAGAGACCCCAGGGTAAGCCAGAGGCTACATGAATGCTGAGTGAGAGCTGAAGCAGAGAGCGGGAGCACCATGCCCAGGTGCATGCCTGCCCGAGGGAGGGAGTTCCAGAAGCTTCCTGAGGGATCAAGAGCCTAGAAACTGCTCCTCCCCCGGCAGAGGGAGGCAGGGGCGCAGTGCTGGGAGAACCTCGATGGAGCACTGGGCTCCCCCGGCAGAGGGGAGGCAGGGGCGCAGTGCTGGGAGAACCTCGATGGAGCACTGGGGGGGGGGGGCAGGCCACCCCCGGAGAGACCGCCAACAGTTGTGCACACAGGAGTCTGCTCCACGTGGGACGCCAGCTCCCTTCCGAAAGGACAGGCGCAGAGAGAGCGGTCAGCCCACGACGCCAAGACAACCCGTCACGTCGGCAGGACGCGGCTTCCCTGTTGTTTGCCTTTGGCTCCGGACGGCAGTCCCGAGTCACAACACCAGGAGCTCGGGGTTGTCACCGTTTCTTCTGGTGAGCCTGTCGGTATCAGTGCGACCCGAGCCTCAAGCCAAACGTGTCTGCCGTGTCCCCAGACCTCTGGGGCGGCAGGAGGGGCACAGGCAGTCCCCCTGACGAGGCCTTTCTGGCTGATTGCCAGTCAGGGTGGGGGCACCCCACCTCCCAAACTCGTTCCTGCCCAGAGGACTTTGGAAAACTCCCCATCTCCAAACGGTCCTTTCCAATGATGCCCAAAAGCTGTGCTCCAGAGCGATAGACCCACCCGCCTGGCAGAGCAGAGCCCACCCTTTATCTCGTATCTCATCTTGGGAAATGCATTGGTGTCGAGGGGACCATGGCAATGGCCCAGCAAGCCTTCGAGAACTCATGTGACTCCTCGGTCTTCCCCAGAGGGACCAGCGTGGGGCTTTGTACAGTGCAGCCCCCTGGGAACGGTGGATGGAAAGCAACCCTCCCATCGACTTTTAAAAGAAAAGCAAATCTCCAAGTCAGACCAGGTAGAAACCCACACCTTTCGGAACCCACCCAACGAGCTGCCCTCTGACCCAGCCTCGGTCCCCCGCTCCCTCCCGGGCCTGTGCACCAGGCGCAGGATGTACTCGGACACTGCTGGGGGTCCACTGTGGAGGACCGGGCATCTCACACTGATGCCACGTTACGGTGCTGGGTGGCAGCCGTTCAGTCTCCATTACCTCAACTCCCCGCAATGTCTGGGACAGTGTCCCGGTCACAGAAACGAGTTGACCGCTAAGAGCCAACACCGGCTTCGTTTCTACAAAGCTGACCGACACAGCGAGCGGACACACCTGACCCGCCTGCTTCCACAAGTGGGTTCTGGCGCAAAGGGCCTCGGCGCCCTCCCCGGCTACGAAATTCCACAGCCCACACCTGTCTGCTTGTCCTGAAACGCCACCCGCGCATTCCTTCCCGTCCCCTGCCACTGCGCTTTCCAACGCTTCCAAAATAGAAGCGGAGCCGAGAGCCCCCGGCCCCTCTCCTGGGGCCTCCGCAGCCTTTCATGGAATGAGAACCTGTGCTGCATCGGGTTCCACTCTCCCCGCTCATGAGTCCCACGGAAAACATCTCCAACATGCGGTCATCTGTCCTTTGATTTAAGACCGCGTCTGACAAAGAGCCAGCTGCCTCCTGACAGCCACCCCGCTGCAGAGCCCTAACTGTTCGAGGATTCTTCCTCAGCTCAGCTCGAACATGCCTGTGGTGACTGCCACCCATCAGTTCCAATTCTGCGTCTGGAGTCACACAAAGCACATCCTGATGCCCCTTCCACAGGACAGTCCTTGAAGGGCTGAAGACGACATTCTGATTCACCCAAACAAGCCCCTACCGCAGGGCACTGCACCGACGGGACACTGGCGGCGGGAAGCCGCCTTCCGTCCAGCAGGCTTGCCCTCCCGCGCAGCCCTGCCGGTGAGGTCGTCCACGCGGTATTTGCCGCGGCCGACACAGCCCTCGTGCCTCGGCCGCGAACCACCGGGGTCGCTCATCACCCGCGTGCTTCTTTGGATATTCACTCTGCAGCCAGCACTTTTTAAAGTCACGCACGTAATGCATTTTAAAGAGCATTCTGCACAGATCTGTTTGCTCGACCGCGGCGCCCAGCGCGACGGAGCAGCGTCTCGGTGCGGCTCTGCTCCGCCCGGAGCCCGGCGTCCAGCCGCCGGGCGCAGCTGCGAATGTGCAGCACCAGGGCTGGAGATCGCAGGGTCTTGCTCAATGGCCGTTTGCCGATTGAAATGCATCTTGCAAAGAACGTGCATCACTAATGCAAAATCGAGTCCAAAAAAATGTATTATGTAACGCACATTTTTTAAAAATGCAGGCAGTCTGTGTCTGCGAGTGGACCTGCCCTGGGCGGCATCTCCCTCATAGGCACAAGCACTCCTGAAGGCAGAAGCGCTTCCTGTGTGCACTAAGAACCACAACCCACCTCGTCGCCGACAGCTGGTGTTCATGTCCATTCAAAGGGCATCCACCAGGACCCACGTGTTCCTGATTCTTTCCCCAGTGTGCCCTGAAGCCCCCCTGGACACTGTCTTCATGTTTCACACACTGTCCATCGGGGCTGTGCTAACAGAGAAATAAAGCAGGTGGGTCACTGTGAGCAGGTGGGTCACCCTTAAAATGGCCCCTCGCAGCAGAGTGGACAGGATTTGAGATGCAGAGATCCAGATGCCCCCGTCCAGTGTCCCACAATAATGTCCACATGGTGACTGAGCCTCCTGACACCTGTGACAGTAACAGCCTTTCAGTGTCTCTGTAGAGCACAACCGGAACACAGGCATTAGCCTTTATGGGGTTTGCCAAATCAACCCCACTCTATTAGACCAATCAGTGTTTTAATGCTACAGACTACCTCAAAGAATACAAGATGTAAGAGACACCCCCAAGAAGCTAGGCCAGAAGCGTTCAGAATGCCCACATCCCAGCTGCACAAACAAGACCTCAACACACCCACAGCAGTGCAAGAATTTTACTAAGGTCTTCACTCTGGGTTTGCTGGTCCTGATGGGGACATGGTGTGGAAGGTATGAGGGACAGTCCCACCATATACCCGCTGGGAGGCATGACTTAAGCCACCAGGAAGGAGCACCGGGAGGGCTGCCAAGTTGGCCACAGAGAGACCAGAATTCTAGGAGGTTGGGCCTCTTCAAGTGTCCCCCATGTTGACTCAAACACAAGGAAGGCACATGTCCCAAGTGGAGCAGCCTTGTTGACACTTCCGTGGTCTCAAGGACATGTTCTGCCTTGAGCTCAGCACCGTGCAGCCAAGAGAAGCAGGTGGAGAGCAAGCTCCAGAGCCCGGGCAAGGACCACTCCAGCCTCCTCTCCAGAGTCTGGAGCGCATCTGCTTTCCAGGGCTGAGAAAGAGCCCGGCTAACTTCCTCCAACCTTTTCGCCTTTGGGGTTCAACAACATGCTCCAGGGGCATTTAGCTGTCCCTGAAATCTAATGCTCCAGTTGATCTGATCATGTTGTCACGTAGAATTCAAACTGGAGTAAACACGGTTGGCGGGTAAGGAAATATTCTGAGTCGTTTAATACTCTGGTTCACAGCAAATTAATCCTACACATTACACATTCTTTTCCTAATCTAAGACTTTTTCCTTTTTTACTTTACCTTCAGCACCTAGAACAGAGCTTAGCATTCAATACATATTTGTTGAATGAATTAAGTCTGTTGAAAAACTATGAGAGAGAGCTTTAAGGGGTACCCAGTGAGGTTTCCTTGCTGGCTGACCACCCTGAAACGCTCCCCTCCCCCAGCCACGGGGAGCTGGCTGTACTCACTGCTGGTAGGTGCAGACAAGGCTGCCGCAACTGGTGCTCCAGCTGATTCGAGTCTCTCCAGCACCTACTCCGTTAGAGCTCCTGGGCTGCGCCTTGGGCTTGCAGACCTGGGAGCCACCGCCAGTCTGTGGGGACCCTTCCTAGGGGAGATGCTTATTTGTCCACGAGGTTATTAGCGGACTGAGACTGCACTGGGGGAAGGGAGGTTGGAAATTTCTCAAACTACAGTCACTATAACAGATATACCAAAGGTAATCTCATGATTAATGAGTGCCTGAGGTTACCATCCTCAAACTATTAAGCCCTTGGAAAATGCCCCAGGCTGGATCATTAATACTCGTGTACAGACAGACCCTCATTTCCCCCGAATGTCTGCAATTCTGCGGTTCGGTTTGAGCTGCTTCCGGGTTTGTTGGTTTTAAGAAGTTGGGGAGGGGGTACGAACCCCATGGAGAACCCATGCCCAGCTGCTGACCTGTGGCTACATCGCTGGCTCCTCGGCACCCGCCAGGCACCCCCCACCCCTCGCTTCGCCCAAATCGGTTCAAACAAGGTTCCCTCCTGCCACCTGCCGGCCCACTAGGGTCTGCGCCACGGACTCCAAGCCGCCGCGCGCAGCTCGCGGGGAGGCGCCCCCACCTCCCTACTGCACATGCCCGGCAGAAGTCCGGGCGCGCAACTTTGCAGAACCTCTCCACCCGCCTCTCCTCGCCTCAGTCTCCTCTCTCCTCTCCCAGGCGAGAGGACCAGCGGAGGCACCTCTCCCGAGTCTTAGACTGCAGAGTCTGAGACTTCGAGAGAGGAGCCGGAGAGGAGACCGATCTTCCCTCCCTTCTCCCCATTCCTTCCTTTTGCTCAGAGGCAAGCAGAGGCGCGGAGCTTTAGAAAGTTGAGTGGTCAGAACGGTAGGTGCTTCCCTTTTTGCCCTTACACCGAGGTGGGGCTGGGACCTCTGGACCCAGCTTCTCACCTCGTAAGGTGCACCTTTTTCGGCTCTTGCAGCCAATGCGCACCGGAGCCGCGCTCTGCAGAGCCAGAGGGCGGGTCAGCTTCTCGGCGTGCGCCTAGAATGGATCGCAGGTCCCGGGCTCATCAGTGGCGCCGAGCTCGCCACAATTACAACGATCTGTGCCCACCCATTGGCCGCCGGGCAGCCACCGCGCTCCTCTGGCTCTCCTGCTCCATCGCGCTCCTCCGCGCCCTGGCCGCCTCCAACGCCCGCGCCCAGCAGCGCGCGGCTGCCCAGCAGCGTCGGAGCTTTCTTAACGCCCACCACCGCTCCGCTGCCCAGGTGTTCCCCGAGCCCCCGGAGTCTGACAACGAGCAGGAGGAGGCAGGCCAACAGCGGTCCCTCCCCGAGTGCCCAGAGTACGAGGAAGAGTTCGACTACGAATCCGAGACCGAGACCGAGTCTGATATTGAGTCAGACACCGACTTCGACACCGAGCCGGAGACCGCCCCCACCACCGAGCCCGAGACCGAGCCCGAGGACGAGCGCGGTCCCGTGGTGCCCAAGCAGAGCGCCCTCGGCCAATCTCTCACCGAGCGGCTCCAAGCTCTGAGGCTGCGGGGCCCCGACGCCTCCCCGACTCGTGCGCAGTCCAGCACTCAGGAGCCCCCGAGTCCCAGAGAGGGGGAGGAGCCTGAGCCCGAAGACAAGGATCCAAGGGACCCCGAAGAGTCTGAGGAGCCCAAGAAGGAGAAGCAGCAGCAGCGCCGCTGCAAGCCCAGGAAGCCCACCCGCCGCGACCCATCCCCGGAGTCCCCTTCCAAAAGGGGACCCATCCCCATCCGGCGTCACTGATGGAGGACACCGTCCAGATTCTCCTTGTTTTCTTTGATTCAGGTTGGTTGCCCACCGCGGAACTGGGGAGCCTGGGGTCGGTGTGGGAGCAGCGGGAGGGAAGGAAGGAGGAAGGAGGAAAGGCAGGTTAGGAGGAAGGCGGGAAGAGAGGGCTCAGCTAGCCAGCCTGGGAAGTGGGAGGCCAGGGATAGCTAAGAAGGGCTCCCCAAACCTCCCCAGGGCGCCGGAGGGCGCCCGGACAGCCAAAGGCTTGTTAGACGGCGGGGCGCTCCTCGCACCCTGTTGGAGACAGCCGGAGGTCTCCAAGCTGGCTGCCCAGTACGCACGACTGAATCCCGGGCGCGCTCCAGATTTCTAACTGTACTACAGCCGAAACGCACGGGTAAGTGACTTTGTTTTCTGTGCTTTTTTTCCTCCTAGAGAGACTAATTTCAAACCAGTTTGCTTTAGCGGGCGCCGGATATGTAGGGATATGTGGTTCCGCGGCGCGCGCGCCAACTTTCACAAAGCTAGAGCAGCAGCTGTAGCGACACTGTTGCAATGTGCGAAAAGTAACCAGGCCGGGATTGGGTGAGAACTCCGGAGACAGCGGCTCCGGGAAAGTCGCGCACCGCGCTTGAGACACTCAGAGCCTGGAGCCCAAGTCCCGGCGCTGCCAATTTGGAGCCTCGGGATCCTCGGTGCCAGTGCTCTGCGAGGCTGTGCGCCAGTCCTGGCCTCCACTAGCCCATCTCCCGGCGCCGCGAGCGCCGGAGACCGCCGCCAAGAGAGCGCGCACCTGCCCGCGCGCCCTAGCGCCGACCTCTCAGAGCGGCAGGCGGTTCCCCCGTGATTACCGGTACTTGGAGGGCAGGCAGAGGAGGTATAGGAGTCTCGGAAGATGCCTCTACCGGCTACCAGGGTTGGTGGCGCGGGCTTGGTCACGTCGGGGTACCGCCAACCTTTTGGTGCAGCTGTTCTGGCGGTGGAGCTGGGTGCAGCCTGGCTGGAGAGGTCCCGGGCTGTTGCGCACGGCTCTGAGGGTGGAAGAGAGGGCTGAGAGACCCGCGAGGTGTTCGTCTGCGGAAAGGTAAAGCGGAACAAAGAGCCGGCTGGAGAAGGGGTCACGTTAATCATCTGGACACCCCATAAAGCATCCCCAAAGAGCGCGGCACCCGCCTAGCTGGGGAAAGGTTTTGGATCTGACTCAAGTCTTTGGGCGATCGGTCGAGAGGGGGCAGGGGCCGGCGGGGCTGGCGGCTTTGGGGCGGGAGGCGGCGCGGACCGGCCATTTTCAGCTCGGTGGAGCCAGGTCTGGAGTCTGGAGCCTGGGCAGGGAACTGCGCTGGTGGGGAGCACAAACCCCGCCGCAGTCCGGCAGCGCATCTTCCGTGCGGAAAGTGTGCCTTCCTCTCCAATCCTGGGGGGAGAGACCGATAAGTAAAATGTATTTACCAAACCTTTCCAGATTTAGAAAACTGATCTTTTCTTTGGGTGCGCTCCTCGGGTTTTTGTTTTTGTTGTTTTGTTTTTTTGCGCCGGTTTGAACTAGAATGATGAGAATGATCTGGGGAAAAGGTGAAGCGTTTTCAGGTTGAAAAGACGGTCGGGTTCTTAGACTCCCAAGAAAAGGATGCGGCCAGAAGGAACACATTTCAAATGGTCTTCCTTCCAGGTCTCTTCCCCAGGAAAGACGGCACGGCACCCGGGACTTAGCTATGCGGCGCGGCGCGGCGCGGCGGCTGCGGGCGCGGGCTAATGACTGCCGGCTGCTTGGGTGCGGTTGTGGTTTTCACTGGTAAATACCAGGCGGACAATCTGTTAGCAAGGGGCTTCCCCTGGCAGCGTGGAGGTGTCTGAAGCCTAGAGGCTGCCTGGACTTGCGGGAGGGCCAGGCGTGCCCTGCCCTGCGGGGGACTTGAAAGTGTGGGATTGCCCGAGTGAGCGGAAGCTCCCCCAAAGTTGACATTCCTGCTTACAGTGAGATGCTGGGTCCTCTCTGTGGCATTAAGTGTTCTGTTTTTCCGCTGGTACTGACTTAGCCCGAGTTCACCGGGAAAAGGTCTCTGGTGACTAGGCAGAAGCAGCCGGGGCGCGGGTCCGCCGGTCCGCTCTGTGGCGTGCTTTTCGGCGTGGAAGCTACTCGCACAGGCTGGCGCCTCGGGGGACCGGGTTCTTCCGCCGGGCTGGGTCTTCAGAGAAATTAGCATGTTGCCTTGTTGCGCAGTGAATGAACACGTTTTTAAAAAGTTCTCAGTGCCTAGCCCAAACCTCTTTCTAGTCTTGGTCTTTTTTTGAAACAAACCTGCATATAGGGAGGCTGACTTTCTTAACTGTAGCAATATACAGGTTATTGGGGGGTCCCCATCTAGGAACACAGTTTGCCATCTTTCAGACACTCCTTTCCACAAACTGATTGTGAGAACTTGTCACCCACCCCACCCCTCCTCCACTCATCTCCCCTCCCCCAACTTCCTCCTACCCTGGATCCAGGGTGCAAAGGCCATTAGGGACCATACAAAACAACTAAGGAATATGCCAAACCCCTAGGACAGCACCCAGGACCCCCCCCCCCCCCAGCAGAGGGGCTTTTGCTACACAGACACTCAAACCCTTTTCTACGGGAGTCAGTTGGGTCCAGCTGCCTTTCCTTTCCAGGGACGTTTCTGGCAAGTTCTCCCAGCATTCCCAGCCCACCGGCCCCAGCAGGCCCTTTCTCCCCTGCAAACTGCAGTTAGCATTTGAATGGGCTCTCTTGCCCTTTCCCCTTAGGTGGGCTCTGTCTGGTGAGAATTCTCCAAACAGAGCAAGACCTTCCAGTTGACCACATAGTGAACCACCAGCCACAGCATTTCGAAGGGAAACAGAGAGGGGAACAAAGTTGGTTCAATGTGATGGTATGCTCCAAAATGTCAGGTTTTTCCTTTACTACAGTAATCATTTGCTTAATGGAAATTTACTTTTTCTTGGACAAAGCTGCGCTTATAACCGAACTTTCCAAGTTGGAAAATCACGTAGCAGTGTTCAGAGTCAAATATTGTGTGGTATCAACAATCTGTCATGGGTTTACTTCTAAAGTTTGGAAAAATTTTAATCAATGTTTAATCAGAATTTAAGAATTGGGAATTCTGAAATTTGGGACTAAGATAATGTTTCTTTAGTGAACTAGAAGCCCCCCCAACCCCCGCCCCCCGCCAGTGCCTTCAGCCCTTTCGCTTTAGCCCCCAGCAGCTGTGATCGAGGTTTAATGGAGAAAGCTGCAACTTCGGGGTTGGTAAGAATGAGGTCTTTTGTTAAAGGATCTGCATGGATTTTTTTACTTAATGTATTTTCATTATCACCGCTCTTCACAAAGAGCGAAGCTATTGAGAGGAAACTGAGCAGAAAGCATGGTGGTGGCCAGTGTGTCTCAACAGAAAACAAATCACTAAAATCAAAGGAAGCTTCCAGAGGCCAGTGATGTCATAGCCCAGCAAAGGGGACGAGTCTCGAATTACATCTTCAATCCTCGTGTTCCAGGATGAGGGTGGGATTCCTAGTCCTCCTCCACCGGGTCTGGCTGGATGCCTCTGCTCTGAATCTTGGTGCCCAGAGATAGGCAGTAGGGTCTAAGGTCTAAGGGCATTCTAGTCCCAGTCTGCCCGGGGACCTGGGCTCAGACCCAACACCCCTCTGCCTCAGTTTCTTCACACAGAAAATGAAGGAGATGTTTCCCCGCATCCCTTTTAGCTCCACCTGTCTGCAGGTTGGTTCATTGAAGAAGCCCAGTATTGCCTAGTTTGACTCTATCTCAATAATTTTAACACTAATGGAACCAAAATTTTTCAACATTTGTTCAAATCAGAAGCACCAGTTGTGAAGAAATCTGTTTTGTGTTGGTCTAATCCGAATTTGCCAAAGTGTTTCTGAACTGGGGGCAAAATGATTTAAGGAGGCAAGTTTGAGAATACAGGGTTCCAGGTGCCCCTGACTCACTGTGAGAAAAATGGGCAGGGTCAGTGCTGACCTGCTGCGTGCTCGTCTCCCCACCTGCTTCCCTGCTCTCGGTGTCTGGGAGCAAGCTGTTCCGAGTGGGATGGGGCCGGGCCACAGCCGGAAGGACCACAGGTGCTGGGCATGTTCTGGGTAACACCTCTAGGTGTCCTGGTGAGGCCGGGCCTGAAAACCCAGCTCAGAAGCTGCAGCTAGTTAGGGTGAATCAATTTTCTCAACCTTTCTCTTTTTCATTATCACTCCCCCCTTCAGGAGCTTTTTCAGACATTTTTTCTGGAGTGTGCCTCTCCCACGAAACGTGAGTCACAGATCCACGCGTGGGGTGCGCGGTCTCTGCACTGCAGGGCCTGGGGCTGACCCGGAGGCACCTCCCCCGACCCATCCTGCCTCTGCTGCAAACGCACCTGACAAGCCACGCGAATGTCTTAGAAACAAAACTGCTTCGTGTCCAATTAAGTGTCTTAACATCTCATTTATGTTTGATGTTTAACGTCTTTTTTGCCACATATTACAAGGCGAATTTTACTGATGCTTACTTTTCCTTTTTCAACCTGTTTTTGTGTTTGTTTTTTCCCCCAAAGCTCTTGGTACAGATGCTGGCACTATCACCTAGTTAATTCACAAGGCAGAGGAGCCGGGCAAACAGCCTGGTGGCTCAGTTCTCCCAGGGCCAAGAGCTCACAGCGGGGGGGTCACAGCGCCCCCGCCAGCCCACCAGCTTCCTGTCACTAGAAAGGGGGGCTGCCTTCCTGGCTGTGTGTGGACCAGCCAGCCCTACGGGATTGTTTCAGGGTGAGCACGTTACAAGTGGACAGGTGGGCCTCGCAGAAAGGCCGGAGTAAGAGAGACCGGGCTGTGTGGACAGCGAGGGTAGATGGTGGCTGTAGTATGGGGGTAGATTCGAAGGTGGCAAAAGGAAAAGGTGTGAGGTTGGCATGTTACAGACAACACTGGAGGTGCAGGGAGACGAGCCGGGGAAGGAACAGGAGATGGGGAGATGGCGTCAGCCTGCAGCGTCAGGGCCGCAGAGCGGTCCGGGTGTGGGAGAAAAGGCTTCGGGGACACTGGCAGTCCACAGGGGCGACGCCAGCTCAGCATTCCTGGCCGCCCAGGAGGGCAGAGGGCCACTGGTGGGGAGAGCTCAGATGCGCGACCCTTGACCTTGATCCCCACCCCAGTGGCTGATAGACCTGCCCCAGAAATTTCCATTTCTTGGGGTTTCCATACATGTAGCTCAATTGCTCCCACCAAACAGGAAGATTTAAAGGAAGTCTTACTTTATGGTTCAGATCTGAAATTTTGGATTTCGTTCAGGGGGAGTCCCCGCCTCTCCAACCTGAGGCCTGTGAGGGGCGCAGGGCCAAGGACCAAGGACCGCAGCCAGCTGACGGCGGCTGTCCTCCCCCCAGAACTGCTTTCTGAGTGCCTGGCTTATGTCACTGCCTCAATTAGATTTCATTAGGAAAATTTGTTCTGGGTAATTGGGGTTCTGGGGGAAGGTGAAATATACCATTCCCCTGACATGCAAATTACGCTGCCCAGAAGCCCCTGGGGTGCCTGCAATTTCCACCATGAATTACCGAAATTTTAAACAGAGCTTCCACGAAAGCCAAATTTATCTTCCGGGATTCCCTCTCACCATCCCAGCCCCCACTCTGCCCCCCCTTCTTGTGGCGCTGTCCATCTTCTCTGGAATGGCCACAACTCCCCTGGAAATTCTCTGCTGCACCCCAGGAGCCTGGAGGGGAGTCCACACTGGAACTGTCTGGACCCACTGCACGAGAACAGTGGTCAGATGGCAGCCTCCAGCCCTGCTGCAGAACCGGGGAGCCCCTCCACAACGGAGGGAGCAGAGGAAAGGCTCTGAATTCATGGTGGGGGGCTCCCAGCGTCCGACTCCAGCATGGGGCTTTAGGGTCTGAGCAGATCAAGTCTCCTCCCGATTCTGGGTCCCACTGTCTGGAATATCAGTGCGGCACCTGCGCTCCTAAGCCTCATCCACGCGAGGCCTTTCCCCTTCCCTTGGCTTCTGCCTGGAAACAGCCTGGTCACGCAGCCCCTTCTGCACAGACAGCAGTCGCTGCTGCCTCCACCGGCCGAGGCTAGCAGGAGACGCGGGGAGGCAGGAGGAGGGCTGCCGCGCATCCTAACAGCAGTAATTAATTGAACGGCTTCGAGTCTCATTGCTGCTCAGTCAGCACTCAGAAAACATTTGTCACTGGGAGGCTGAGCAACGTCCTAGTGGTCTGAATCCACTTTCCTATGTTCTCTCCTTCTGCCATTTGCTCACAACTGGTGAAGAGAGTCTCCTTTGCCTCATTTGAAAGAAACCCACTGAAAATTAATGACACGTCTGGGCTACAAACGCTTCTCTGCAGGGATCCCCCCAAAGCCACAGCTAGGAAGACATGCGGCCACCAACAAAGATGGTGTTTCCCCGTTTTCACTCCCTCCCTTCTTGCCCCCTCCACTCCCATCGAAGGACCCTCTTCTACTTTGTCCTGGCTTTTCTTGGATATAGGGATGAACTAAGACAGAAGGTTGACAGGCAGCTACTGAAAATGTGGAGGTACCCGTGCATTTGGCGGTAAGAACCCCGACGTATGTTAACAGCTGTTTGCCAACTCCACGTGCTGGCGCGGAGGCGTCAATACAGAGGTAAGACGAGTTTGGGAAGCCCAGGGTGCCACGTGGGCCACCACGGAAGAGGCCACATCCTTGCAGGTGGCAGTGGTGTGCTCGGAGCCAGCAGGGAAGGGACACCTTTGCATGTGGGCCGGTTATTCACAAGAAGCAGTGGGTTTGCTCCTGTGGCACCTGGGCCGCGTGGCCTGAGCAGGCTTCACTGAAATGTGGCGCGTTCCCACTCCGTTCTCAGTCCGTCAAGTGTGGAAAACTGCTACCTTTCCAGCAGCTGGAGCTCAGGAAACCCTCACCTGGATTTTGACAGCCAGTTCTTTCCTCTGATGGACACAGTGTCTCACTGTGCCCTTCGGTCACACTCCCCGTAGGGGCAGGGCCCACCGGCACTCCGCTTTGGTCCTTCGCCCCAGCTCAGCCTGCTTTCAGGAACCCCGACTAGCCTGTCTCCCATCCAGCTCCTCACTTTCCCTCCCCAGTCCCCATTCCTACGAAATGTTGACCTTTCCCTGATAGAGAACCATCTGGAATCGGAAATCTATGCCTGACACTCTGCTATTATAAAATCGCTATGGCAGATCCTAAAAGCTAGGCCCCCAGTGGGGTCAGGCCTGGTGGAGGCTGCCCACCGCCATCCAAGGCAACTTCCCATTTCTGTCTTAAGCCAGTAAGACTGCCAGCCCTGAGCAGGCTCACGGACAGTCCCACCAATCAGAGGGCCCCTCAGTCAACCTACCAGCTGATCCCCCCCAGCTCATGCCAGACCAGGTTCCTAGGTTCCCATGGCCTTTGGGTCGGTCAGCTCCTCAACCACCTGGCCACACTCACAGGGTCTCTGGAGTCCGGCGGCTGATCGGCGGTGGAGTCTCAGCTCCGAACTCCACTCACCCAAGCGACGGGGAGTTTTCAGAGTCTCCTGCCCAGTCACTACAGAAAAATAAAAGTAGGCAAAGACACACATCAGAGTCAAATATATATATTTTTCCTCCTGGTCCTAATATACCTTTAAATTAAGGTGATTTCTACTCAAGGCTAAGGGTCCTTTCAGTGGGGGAGGGGGCCATTTTGTCCTCCAGAGGACATTTGGATACGTCTGGAGACATTTTTTGTTGTCGCGACCAAGGGGTGCTACTGGCATCTAGTGGGTAGATGCCAAGGATGCTGCTGAGCACCCTACAGTACCCAGGACAGTCCCCACAGCAAAGCATCCGGCCCCAAATGTCAACAGGCAGAGGCTAAGAAAACGCCATCTAAATTAGATAAGCTGACCACCTCCTCCTCTTCCCTCTGGGGTGCGCTCCCCGTCCCTTCCGAGCCCTGTGCTGTCACCAAACACATCTCTCCCTTTGAGGGTATTATCTGATCCAGCGACTTAATATTCTAAGACGGATGACTGTCACTTTGCATTTGGGGTCATTCCCTTTCTTCTCAACTTCAGCCCCACCCTCCTAAATAAGCTGTAAAAATCTCCATCCAGACTGTGCATCCTTCCCTCACCTCTGCCTGGTCCAACGCCAAATGGCTCTGCCCCCGTGCCAGCTCTTCCCAGGCCCTCCCTGACTTCCCTTCTCCACTCATCCCATCATCTAGGTGCCAAACATGGGCTCTGCCACTACTGGTGCCATTGTCGCACATAGCTGCTGGAGGGTCCTCTGGGCTCCCTCAGGCCCCTTCCTTCAGCCTTGCTGCTTCCTTCACTAGGTGTGGGTCTCCTTCCCCTAAAGGTCATGACCAGACAGGCCTGTATCCTCTACCATCCCCCACACTGCCTCCAACTTTCCAAAAAAAACTAGCCTCAAATCCTCACCCGCAGGACAACAAAACCATCAACACCTCCATGGTTTCCTTGGAGACCTCTTTTAACTTTTCCTGCCTTCTCTCCAACTGCTCCCCCAAGATCCACAGGGCCGCCTCCTCTCTCCACCCTGCACCCAGCCCTAAGCCGTGCTTCCTGCCATCTTTGTTCTTGGTCAGCCAACACCTCCCATCCCCCACCTTCTATTCATAGTCAAGCAAGCCCATTTGAAATGCCATTATCTCCACCCAGACTTTCAGGACCCCCCAACTGAGGGTCTTTTCTCAGTTTCTATGCTGCTTGCTTACTCTTTAGAATGGAGGGTGGGTTATCTGCCCAATCCTTTTCCCCTCAAGCCATGTGCTCTTCTGCCAAAGAACCAGGATCCCAGAAAGAGTGGGACAAAGGGGATCCCACAGGCCCAGGGGTGTGGGGAACAAAGGGACCCCATACTCGTTCCTTGATGAAGGCTGCTTTGGGGAAGAGCGAGGCCTGGCGAGGGCAACCGTTCCTTTGGGGCCCCCATCGCGCAACCTCCTTGGAGCTCAACTCCAACATCTACTGACCTTGCACTTCGGCAGAACTCAGCATCCCCGGGGCCTCAACCCCTTATCCATCTGGGCTGTTCATCTGCACGGGGGGCAGTCAGCCCTCTCTTTCCTTAGGGCCCTGGCCCTCTATCTCCAGGCCCCGGAAATCTTCGTCCTCGCCCCAGCCGTGGTCCCCATTGTTGGATGAGTTGCCCACAGCCATCAATGAGACCAAGGGTTGGCCCCTGACCTCCCCTCCTAGCCTTGTGAGTTTTGGAGTCAGGCAGAGTGACCCCACGGTGCCAGCTGACCTCGTGGTGTCGCGGGCCTGGCCGCCATACGCCTGCCCACCGGGCCGCTTCCAAACACCCCAGCAGCACAACCTCTTAGGGCGTTCCAACGCGGCGCCCCCTGTTGGACCTCCCACTCATATCCGGTTTCCGGTCCGATGCCCCCTGCTCATTCGCCAGGCAGCCTTGATTGGCGTGACCCCAGCCCAATGGCTGACCCAGCGCAGGGGTCGGAGGGGAGCCAGTTGACTGTTGGGACCCAGGTGGCACATTGAGTGGATGCTCAAAAGGTGGAGCCGTTGCGCATGGGTGTAGTTGGCCAAAGTTTGGGCCAAAGTTCAGTGTTGACATTTGGAAGTGTGTAGACTCACAGATCCGAGGTGATGCACTTCTGGGGGGCCGCAGACGTTACCCAGGGTGGGCCTTTGTCAGCGTTCCTCCGCGCAGCGCGGCAACGCCGTACGGCAGGCGCAGGGGCCATGCTGCACTGTGGCTCTGGTCTTCTCGTTCTAAAAGGGAAGCATTAGGTTTAATCGGATTGGGAGTGGTTCGCCCGCCCGCAACTCGTCGATACCGCGATCCAGGCGGTGCGCCCCGCTTGCCGCAGCCCACCCTGTGTTACATCCATCCGTCATTCCATCCCCGTCTTCAGGCCAGGTGACCCACCTGTCCCCTTCCTTGCACCTAAAAGTGGCTCACAAGCCCGTGTCACCCGCCTGCAAGACAGACCTAATGACCATGTCCCGGGTTTTACGTGATCCGCAAGCAGCAAAATTTTCCGGGGGGCTCAAATCCCACTGTAGACCCCAGAGTTAGAGCAGTACGCGCACACGCACGGAGCCCACCCAGGCAGTATGGATATCTGTCCCCTCCCCCTCGGAGCCCACCACGCGCCACGCAGACAAGAGCGCAGCCGGCAGCCGCTGGGTCTGTGACCAGGCTTCATGCCGCCTCGGCGGGCGCTAGCAGTTGGAAGGTAAAGCGGCTACCTGGAAATGCCCGTAGCAAGAGGAGAGGGGCTGGAAGGTGCAGGAGAGGAGCCAGAGGAAGGAGCTGACGGACCACTCTGCAGCGGTGCCCGAGGCTGGAAGCAGCCCCTCGCGGCAGCCGTTTGCCAGCTCCGCTCGGCGCGGCACGGCACGGCACGCTGTGTGCCTTTGGGTTCGGTGCGCGCAGGATTGACCGGTCTAGGAAACCAACCTAGATCGGCCGTAAATCCCAACTGAAATCCCCTCTAACCCATCCTCATCGTAGTAGGACCCCCGGAACTCTGAGGCCTGCCCTCTGTGGGGTCCCCTTGCACATCCTGCGCCCCCCAACCCGGTTCCGTGCCGCCGCAGCTCCCGCTTAGAGGGTCTCCGTGGTAGGTGCCCGAGACCCTCTTATTCCCTGAATCATTTGTCCACATAAAAGGGGAAGAAACCGGCCCGTGCCACCCCCAGCTACTGTGGAGACCCCCAGAACGTGGTGGGGGTGGGAACATTGAAGTGATTTGCTAGCTTCGTCAAGCCAGCAAACAAACGCTGCAGCAGCCGTGGAAAGTACCCCAAGGCATTTTAAAAACAAACTGCGTGCGTCAACTCGGCATCCCTTGCCCCTCGCCTCTGACGGTGGGCTCATGACCACCTGTCGCATCCTCGCGCGTGCCTTCGCCCCCTTCCCATGTGCCCAAAGCCTTAAGCTCCAGACTTGGGGCTCGGGATCAAAGGCTGCTGAGAGCTGGGGGCTGTGACTCTTGTGTTCAGGGGTATTTTGGGGTGACGAAACCTTCATGCAGCCCCCCCTCCCCCAAGGAGAGTCAGTTGTGTCTGGGAGGGAGGCTTTCTGTTCCTACGCTCAAGCCGCCGAGGGCCCACGTCTTGCGTCACGTGTCCCACACGCAAGAGAGCGCTCTCTCTCTCTGGCCAGGGGAGAAGAGAGGAGAAAGACTCCAAATCAGGGAGAGGAGAGGAAGGAGCCAAAACGTCCCTGCGAGGCCTGCGCTCATCGCCCCCTTACCCAAAGTCCAGGGCTCCTGGCGACAGAAGCCAGCTCCTGCAGCCGCCTGGGCACCGGGCCGGCGTCCTCTGGTGGCAAAGAGAGAGCACTACGAGCGATTTTCGGACCGAATCGACACGCTCCTCAGATCCAAACAGGCGGGGCTGGCCTGGAGGAGAGACAGAGGCAGAGACAGAGATAGATGAGGGGACAAGGGCAGGTTAAGAGGGGCACAGGTGCAGCCTGAGGGGATAAAAAGTGGCCAGGAAGGAGCTAAGACTACACCAGCAACAACTGAGTTGCTTCTGCCATGGTCTAGGATTTGAGGCCCATAACCCCCAGACCTCACAAGGATTGGAAAGTGAGGTTGGAGAGCCTTCTAGCTGGTACTTCGATTTTTTTTTTTTTTGGAAAAGAATTTTTCGCCCTAGTTTGGTTGGGTGCTCCATCTTTTGGGGCCCCAAGTTTATTCTAAGAGTCGCCACCGTGTTATGGGCTTGCGCAACTGCCTCCACGGCAATAATATGTCAGGACAACGCCATATCCCCCTTGAAGTCGAGGAACAGCCCGAGCCACCATCTTTGGAGGCCCCAGGGGCAGCTGCCCCCAGTGCTGGGCCTAGCACAGCCAAAGAGATGGAGACCCAACCGCCTCACAGCGAGCCCATCCCCATCAAGATTGAAGGCAAGACCTGTGGACCCCCTGAGGTCTCCAGGCCCAAGCACCAGGGCCCAGGCGAGGCCGTCCACGAAGCCAAAGGCCTTGGAGGCTACAGCCCACCTCCTGAGGAAGCCATGCCCTTCGAGGTCAAGCAGCCCAGCGTGGGAGGCTTCTGGCCTACCCTGGAGCAGCCTGGAGCCATCAGTGGGGCCCATGCAGGCCTCGAGGCCTTCAGCCCAGTGCTCATGGAGCCTGGAGCCCTCAGTGAGGCCAAAGCAGGCTTGGGAAGCTACAGCCCTCCACCAGAAGAAGCTGTGCCCTATGAGTGTGAGCACCCTGCCCAGGGAGACGGCAGCCAACCTCTCTTGCAGGTCTCAGACCTCGCTCCAGGAGGCCTGGGTGTGGGGGTCTTTAGCGCCCCCCCAGTGGAGCCCCAAGCCCTCAGACCTGCAAACGCAGGCATCAGAGGAGGCTGCAGCCCTCCCCTTGAGGAGGCTATGCCATTTGAGTTTGATGGAGCAGCCTTTGGGGACAACAGCCCACCCCCTGGTCTCCCCGGAGCGAACCTACAAATCGACGACGGTGGCGGCAGCCAGTTCACGGCAGTCACGGTGCCGAGTGCGGTCCTCCTCACTCCCGCCGCGAGCGAGCCCCCCCTCTGGGTCCCAGACGCCATCGGCTGCTCATCCCGAGAGGCTGTCAGACCTCCTCCACACTTCGTGGGCGACAGCCCCCCGATGGAGATCTCCGGACCCCCGCTCGAGATTGGCAGCGCCCCCGTTGGGGTCGACGACGCTCCCGTCAACATGGACAGTCCCCCAATCGCGCTTGACAGCCCGCCCATCGAGGTCTCCGGAGCCCCAGTTAAGAGCGAGCGAGCAGAGGGAGAGAGACCCCCAGTTGAGGGCGAAGCAGCCGAGATGGAAGGAAGCTCAGCCGCCGCAGCCGCAGAGGGAGGCAAAGTCCCCTCTCCAGGAGATGGAGATCCTGCCGCCGGGGCCGCTCCTGCCGCCCCCGATGCTCCAGACACCGGGGCAACCACTGCCGCTCCAGCCGCTCCAGCCGCTCCAGCCGCTCCAGCAGCCCCTGCCGCTCCAGCCGCCGGGGCAGCCCCAGCCGCCTCTGATACTCCAGCTGCCGGGGCAGCCCCTGCCGCTCCTGCCGCTCCAGCCGCCCGAGCCGTTCCAGCCGCCCGAGCCGCTCCAGCCGCCCGAGCCGCTCCTGCCGCCGGAGCCGCTCCTGCCGCCCGAGCCGCTCCTGCCGCCCGAGCCGCTCCTGCCGCCCGGGCAGCCTCAGCCACTGGAGCCCGCCCCAAGCCCCGGCTCCTTAGACCCCCCAGCCCCGAGATCCAGGCTGCCGATCCGCCTACTCCGCCGCCTGCTCGCGCGTATGCCTGGCGGGGCAGGTTCGAGCGCGGCCGCGACGACGACGAAGGATCGGTCAGCAGCAGCGACGAATCCGACGATGGGACCTCCGGGTGCTCCAGCTGCTGGCAGCCCAGGCGCAGTCGCCGCCGCCGAAAGCCGCAGCGTAACTTGCTCCGCAACTTCCTCATGCAGGCCTTCGGGGGCTGCTTCGGCCGATCTGAGAGCGCCGAGCCCAGAGCCCCGCACAGCCCCAAGGCCAAGAAGGTTCCTCTGGCGGAGAAGCGCAGGCAGATGCGCAAGGAAGCCCTGGAGCTGCGCGCCCAGAAGCGCGCCCAGAAGAAACGCAGCAAGCTCATCGACAAGCAGCTACAGGATGAGAAGATGGGTTACATGTGTACACACCGCCTGCTGCTTCTAGGTAATGCGGCGGACTCTGCCCGTGGGGAGCAGAGCCGCCGGGGACCCGGAGGGGGAGGCAGGGCTGCCCTGTGGGGCTCGGGGCTGGAGGCGGGAGGCGGGTGTCTGGGCAAAGGCCGGGGGAGCCTGCGAGGAAGTTCCAGCGAGGGCCCTAACTTTGCCCTGGGCGTGGGAGGGGGTCTCGGGTGGGCTTGGGTGGCCGGAGTATATGCCCTCCAGGGAGAAAAGTGGTGGCTACAACACTGAGGGTCGTTTCCAGCTGGACAAACCAGCGCCAGCGACCGTAGGACGACACCGAGTCCTGGGGTGGGGGACGGCAAGAAAGGCGGGGGCCTCAGGTGAGCCAGGAACTGCTGGGGAGGGGCCTCGGGGTTCCCCCCAGCTGAGCTGGTTGGGGCCACGGTGGGATGGGGTCGTGGGGGAAGGTGCGCCCCCCGCCTCGCCTGGCACGGCTGCTTGGACTCAGACAGCTTGTCGTTGGTGTGTGTTGGTGTCCATATTGTGTCCGCCTGTGCATGATATGCTCAAGTGTCCCCCAGTTTCCATCCCTGGCACCCCAAATTACCCGCCGACTGTGTACTTGTACCGGGGAATGGGCTGTCTTGTGTTGTGCGCCATGGGGCGGGCCAAAACTTTCGGTGTTCGCACACACTGGTGGTACCTGTGAGCTGGCGCTCTGCAGCGGGCGGCGCGGACAATGCGGAGACAAGGTGGTGGGACATCTTGGGTAATGTGCTGGGCTCCTGGCTCGCGGGAGAGGGGCCGTCTCCCGTTGGCCTCCATAACCTTTTTTTCCCCTGTATGTCTTTCTCTCTTTTTTCTCTTTGCGCTAAGCGTTTCCTCACTTCTCATTCGTTCGCCAAACCCTCCCGCCTTTACGGTTGAAAAACCAGACACTCAGGTATCTGGGGCGTCAGGGGCTGCACACATGACTTCGGTATTCTGCACACACTCGGCTCACCTGGCGGCGGGGATGGCGGGATGCGGGAGGGAAAACCACGCAAACCTGCTCTAGGCAAGTCTGGACCCAAACCACACCGGGCTGGTTCCGAGGGGGTGGGCGTGGCTGTGTTTTAAAAATATGAAATAATTTTTTTTCCTAGGGACGCGCCGAGGTAAGCCAATCATTCACACGTTCACACTAGCGCGGTAGGAGGGGCCTGGTTTAAAAAGGGGGGGCTGTGCATTGGGAGTGGACGGCCGTCCTGTGTTTGAAATGCAAGTAAAATAAAACTTAAAAAAAATATTCCGAGTGTATTTTAAGTGTGCACGAAATGTGGTCAAACTGATTCTAACTTGTAAAATATGTGAATGTCTGCCTGTGACTCTTTTCACGCAGCTTTAGCTGGGGGCAAAAGGGCTCACAGGTAAGATCCTCCGCAAATGGGCTGGGGGTAAAAAAAAAAAAAATTAATTTAAAAGGTCTTGTGTTAATAATCATATTAGAAAGGTACCTTTGGGGGCCCTCTGCCTGCCCCTTCCCCTTTGCAGCCGCCCCCAACAAGACCTCTCCCCTATTTTCGAGAGCTTCCCTGGCCCCTCCCAGTCTCCACCCCCTTTGCCTCCTCAAGACTCCTTAGCTCAAATCTGGGGTGTTGACTCTTCTGCCACAGTTCGTCAGCGCTGTAATTAGCAGTGGTCAGAAGGTGTGGCTTAAATGAAAACTTCACAAGTGAAACTCCACAATCTTAACTTCTTTATTTTATCCTCTAAGACCTTTCAAGGGATTTGAAGATCACGTCTAAGGCTTTGCTAAATGTTTGCTCTGTGCTTCATACTGTGCGATGGTTTCAGTCCGTGACAGAACCGTATGCTGTTGTGATGTGTGTCTCTCACAAATCACAGTTTTAAACGTGATGGTCATTTATGCCCACGCAGGGAGATGAGGATATCATCATGTTCCCAAAAACATACAGAAGGGAGATAGTTTCAGTTTTCGAGGTCCCCACTGCACCGAAGCCACAGAGCCTCCAAGGACAAAGCTTTCCTGCCTCTGTTCTGTCTCCCAGTCATGGCTGTGGGAAGCAACCCTGGGGTGGGGAGGGGGGAGGGGACACTGGTGAAGTGAAGACTCTAGTGACAGTGTGGGCATGGCCCCTAATGGCAGTGTCCCTTCAGTTGCCTCACTTGTGAAGTGAAGCCTTCCCAGCAGGTCTCCCCCAAAGTCCCCTTTGCCCCATGTCTTGAGTGCTCTATTGATGGGGGGGCTCAGCTCTCAAACCAGCACTGGAGGGTTGCACCATAAACTATGCAAACATCAGCCCTGCAGCAAACTGTCTGTGTCTGGGGGAGTCTTAGGGATGTTAGAAGCTCCCCTTGTTTTGTATTGGGGGAGCGGTTAACTTAATAAAAGAAAATTTGCCATTGTCCTGGCTCTGCTCCCAGGGCAGTGGTCCACGAGACAAAACGTCAGGCCACGTGTACCACGAACCTGACTTCAGATAGCCAGGCTTACAATTTCTGACCAGGTTTCATTTTGCCCAGGTGCCAAGAGAGGTACCCCATCTGGGTCTGGGGAGGGGAAGATTAGGAAGGATGAGGTCTTCTATTTAGAATAACCTTACTATAACATTCTAGTCCTAACATGCAGACAAGACATCCATCTTCCTACCACTGAAAATGCAGGCCAAATGACCATCCTTTGATGTGCTCTGAATTTGTGACATGCAGACTCATCTGTGGCTTTAAAAATGTATGTGTGCATTTGTGTATATATGCCGTCTCTGTTTTTATTGCTCAAACAGGTTAACATTACAGGGAGTTTTAAAATTACAGTTGACATACAGTATTATGTTAGTTCCAGGAATACAACATAGTGATTAGACACCTATGATCCTTATGAAGTGACCACCACAAGTCTAGTAACCACCTGTCATCATACCAAGTTATTATGGTAGTATTACTGTGACCCCTGCTGTATTCAGGGAATCTCAAAAGGGAAAAGATAGATACATAGATAGAATCAATAACATGACTAGAATTCTAGAATACCTAAAGAGTTCAAACCTTTTTCTCATTCAACACTCTCCAATAATAGACTGTTTCCCATGTTTCTGTTGCCCTTTTGGATAACTTTGGTGGCTTAAACATTTTTAGAAACCTAATTTGGGTATAAGGCCCTCAAGTCTTAAGAAGCAAAGGGGCCGCTAGATTCAAATTTCTTAGTAGCTGCTGCATTTGTTGTGGAGAGAATCGCTCTGGGTAGCAATGGCCGTTCTGCCATGACACTGTATTTATACAGCGTGTCTCGATTAATCATGCCAGCACTTATTTATGCCACCAGGGGCAACAGTGTTGCACTGCAGACATCTTGCAGGGATGCCTCCCCCCACCCCAGTACACCCATTTTCCCGCATTCAGAATGCTTCCGCTGAGCTGTTTGGCGCAGGGTGACCAGGCCACAGCAGTTGTAGAATTAAGAGAGACTTTCATCATTTCCTTTCACTCTCTACCTTATAGTATGTTGTGCTTCTCAAAGGCCCAAGTTCTGTCTTTTAAAATCCAATTTCCTTTAGATTTCTCTCTCAAAAAAAAATTTTTTTTTTCTATACAGGTAGATTAAATTTGATAATTTATCCACATTATATATACCATGGAAAACTGAGATGGAGCCATTCTGTACATGACCTCCTGACCTGGAAGAAGGGCATATACAAAGGCCCTTGCGTTACTAGTAACCAGTCACAGTAATGATTCCACATAATGGTAACACAGTCTTAGTGTGTTTTTATTTATTTATTTTTTTTATTTTTTATTTTTTTGATACAGCGCCCCTAGTGGGAACCGAACCTGGGACTCTGGTCCGCAGGCCGACGCTCCAACCGCTGAGCCAAACCGGCCAGGGCCTCAGTGTGTTTTTAAAAGCCTTTCATGGAGTCACATTTGTCCTTTGAAACAGCCTTGGGCAATAAAAACACGCTAGGACCCCATCTCATAGGCAAATCAGAGACGAAATGTCAGGGACTTGCGCTCAAAGACGGCAAGGTAAGTGAAGGAACCCACGCTCACCCGGAAACGCGACAGTACGCTGTCTTGCATCCTTTAAATGTGAAGCATGACTGTTGTGAGTTTGCTGTGTGCTCTTAAAATCCCTTGTCAGACGACAGGTGACCAGTCATCTTCTGCTCTCAGATTTACAGTCACCTCCTGGCTGGTTGGGTCATAAATGTCCGTCGAGGCCGCACGAGACGCGAACTGGCCATTTCTGAGGCCCCTGCCCCTGCGTATTGTCCCCACTGCTTGCTTTGGCTCACCAGCCAACACTGCAGTCTTAGCTTGGTTATTGGGCTTTTTTTCTTTGCTTTGCTTTTAAATGTAGGTTTTCTGTTGAGTCTTTTTAAAATCCCCCTGTGGGTTTTTTTCAGGATCTACAGCTTTCCTACTGACTCGGGTTTCCACTAAAAATAATAATAATTTTCAAATGCGGTTGTTTTTATGCATTCTTCCCTACATTTTTAGTGTTCTGGTGTAATAGACTATTTACAGGTCCGCCTTGGAGCTAATGACCCTATTAAAATAACCGTTGCTCAGAACCCTTCAGAGCGACTTTTTTAGGAAAGTATTTCTTCCTTCAGTCCGGGCTAATTCCTGCTCAGTGCGCATCAGAGCCTGCTCTTGGAAATCACCTCTGAGTTTACTGCAGGAAGGTTGGTACTAAGCAAAAAAAAAAAAAAAAAAAAAATGAATTTCTTTTCAGGAAGAGAACCTGATTGGCCAGATTGGAAATTCCCCACTCCAGCCTTGCCTCTTCTCTTTGGAGCTGGCTTCTCCACCAGATAAAGCAGGCCCCTCACCCCCAGAAAAACCGCCTGAAGTCACCTTTAGGAGGCCTGGAAGCAGCCAGTGAAAGTGGGGTTCTTCCCAAACCCACCCCGTGGCTCCTGGGTTCCCAGTGGAATGTGAGGTGTCCATTTTTAAATCAGATTTCTCAGGAGGAGCAGCAGTTTGCAAAACACAGGACAGGGTCAGTTGATACACAGGGTCCCCACCATCCACGGGAGCAGAGGAGCAGGGAGCTGAATGCATTCGTCAGCCCAGTGACCCTCTCCAGCCCCAGGGACCCTGGTCATAGTGACTCTGAGGCTCTGGCCCTGCTGACACCCACCTGAACGGATTTCACTGCATTAGATTAAAGGGCTTTGTCCTACCAGAGTCCTGTTCTGGCCTGCGGGCACCCTGGGCACGAGATCTTGGTCTTTTCTGTGGGAGTCCTGTTGGAGATGCATAGTCCTAAGGGGCTGTTAGAAAAGTCAGGAAGAGGAGGGAGAAGCCCCAGCTACCACGGGCCAGGCAGCCTCTGGACACGGGAGGGGGATTTCCAGAAGAATCAAGAGGAGACGCTATTTCCCATCCTTCTTCTAAAGTAAAGGCCGGAGACTAAAAGTGCAATTACCCTCTGAGGGTGAGGAACCCCCAGAGGGTGCCCCCTGGGCCTGGCACCGCAGGTGCGGTGAGCAGTGCCAGCTCCTTGCTTCCTCCTTTTCTCTTCTGTATTCCCCACGAGAGCGCCTGCTTCCCAGTCTGAAAGCCCCAGGCACCCACTCTTTCTGTCTCCCAGTTTCAGAACACACTCTTGGGACACCCTTTGTAAACAAAGGTCAGCCCAGCAGCAGACAGAGGACACCTGGCCAAACTGATGACTGCTCGGAGCCACTCGGGTGAGCGGCTTGGCCAAGAGAGGACGAGACAACTTTCTGGACTCGTCCTGAAAGTGTCCCCTGCCCCCCGCCGCCCGCCACCTCTTTATTAGACCCTGTCTGTAAAGCGACTCGACCCTGGGGTCAGGCCCAGGGACCTCGAGGGCAGGTGGTTCCGTGGTGACTACACATGTGGAAAAAAATTAAAAAGATTGTCTTCAGTTTCCTTCCTGACAGCTGGTGGCCAGCCCGTGGGAACAGAAGACGAAGCCTCCAAGCATAAGGTAGGGAGCAACATGAAAACGCACCATGGGCCCTTTACGTGCGGTTGGTCATCACATGCTCAGCGAGAGAGGATGCTCTGGTCCCCGCCACGGCCGGCCGCCCCCGCGGTGCGCGCCTTCCCGGCTAGGTTAGCCGTCGGAGCCATCTTGCAGAGGCAGCGACTGGGGGTTGTAATAAGGAAGGGGTGTCAGGTAACCGATCCGTGACAGCAATGACAAGGGAGTGTGGCTCTGTTGTACTCACTCGGAGTGAAAATCCCAAATTGCATCGCAGGGTAATTAGTGAAACCTCAGGGGAGTTCCTGAGCGTCTCCACGCGTGGAATTCTGCCCACAGACCTTGAGCATCAGCTCTCGCTAAACGTTTCCTAATGATTCAAGTTGGGGCGAGGAGAGAGGTTAAAAAGGTACCATTGTCATCTGATCCCAAATTTGTGATGAGTCAGTCAGCGTTTCCGACGTTGTCACACACAATCCGTGTGTGGGGCAGAGTCGGTACCTTAAACTCCCCTTAATGAGTCGGTACCGGAAAGGAGACGTCTGGCCCCCTACGGAGCGCCAGCCGGGCTTCGCGGCCGGTGCGCGCTGGCCGGGACCCTTAGCGGGGAGTTCGGGCCTGGGCAGCAGGGGCCTCGGTGGTTCATCCAGCCCTTGCTTCTGCCCCGAGTGGAAAGACCGTGTCACCTCTCTCCTCTGTCCTACCTGCACACTTCTGCTTGTTATCACACTCACTCTGGTGTGCAAAACGACTGTGAAGGGTTTTTTTTGCAGGGCACCTCAGCTCAGGTAAGTCTGCAGTTGGGCAGTTTCCAAAAAGACTGGGGCTGAGGCTGGACTGATGAGCAGGAACAGAAGTCGGGAGTGGTGATCGGCCGGGGACCAGGAAGGGCCGCTAGCCAGGGCTCTGCCACAGGAAGGGACCGGGGCCGACCTCGTCCGAGCTGGTGTGCACCCCTGCGCCCTGCCCTCTGGGGCCACATGCCTGGGGCTCGGCTTCTCTAGCTGTAAAAGTAGCTGATGGGTCCAATTAAAAACAAGAGAGCCAAAACCACCAATCTATCAAGAGTAGACAGAATTCCTTAGGAAGCATACTGGTACTTAAATTACTTCATCACCTGAACACGTGCTATTAAATGGATGCCATTTTCTTACCTGTGCTCTAGGTGCTAGCTCCCGAGTGTCCGAAGGACGTAGGCAGAAGCCCCGTGGGGTCCAAAAGTCATAGTTCATTTGTCGCCAGCACCCTCAGCTTTTTGGCCTCCGTGGGCTTCGGAGTCACAGAAAGTGTCCATCTTAATTCCTGGCAGCTGCTGTCTGGATAGGTATTAATGAGCTCATTTATGAATTATCCACAGCAGCCAGGGGCCCTCCAGCCGCTGCCCCCCTTGGGTGGGTTTTAGTGACTGCTCTAGAAAGGCCCAGAGATGGGGAAGGTGAGTTGATGTTGCAGGTGGCCACTAGATGGTGGGGCAGTATAAGGCAGAGACAGCTGCCGTGTGCACTGGAGGCATAAGAGGGAAGGCGAGGGCCAGCAAGGCAGGGAGGGTCCCACTTCCTTTCGCCCTCACGACCCGGGACACCCCGGCTTTCATAGCCCCAAAGCATTCGTCAGACCCAGCCTGTACTTCTTAAGCTGTGATTTCCACCCGTCAGCTCCGTGCTGGCATTTTAGGAGCATTGTGGAGCGGTCCTCCACGTGGCTGTACTGAGTCGGTCGTGGGAGCCGACCTGTGCATGTAGGATGTGTAGCAACATCCCTGACCTCCACCCACCAGATGCCAGTCACATGCACACACACCTGGCACACACACATGGTACACTTGCATGCACACACGTGGTACATGCAGGTACACACGGTACACTTGCATGCACACACATGGCACATGCAGGCACACTGCACACACAGCGCACATGCACACACACGGCACACTTGCATGCACACACGTGGTACATGCAGGCACACCGCACACAGTGCACATGCACACACATGATGTGCACACGTGGTACATGCATGCACACACGCCCACATGGTACGCATAAGCAACACCGTACACACAGCACACCCGTTACACACACGTGAAACCACATAGGCACAGTGTGACCAATAAAACTGTCTCTAGTCATTGTGAAATGTCCCCAGGGGGTCAAAGTCATCTGCAGTTGAGAACCACCGCCCTAACATTATCAATGTCAAATTCTGGGGAAGGAAGAAGTCATATATGTCATACCTTGAGCTCCTTACAAAGGAAAGGCATCTTCAGAGGAAAGGTTGTTGACGTTGGTTACAATGACCACTGTGAAGTGTTTATGCCAATGACGGTGATCCTGTGTTCCCGGGTAGAAGTAATTTCCAGAAATCTCAGAAAGGAGGTGACCCAGCTAAAATAGAACAGAAAAGGAAATTATTCCAGGGAAAGAACGGGTCTAAGATTCTGGTGAGCTACGAGAGTCCGTCCCGGAGCTAATCAGCGGGCTGGGATAAACCAGGGCCGAAATAGGTTTTTGCTCGGAGGTGATCACATTGACCATTTCAGGCTTCTTCAGAGAGCTTGTCTGTAGCAGACAGGGGTTCCCACGCTGTGCACTGACTTCATCCACCCTGCATCGTGGAGGGGGTGCCCAGAGCAGGCATGGGGAGGTGGCTGCTGGTGATAAGTCCGCTCCCCGTGGCTGGGGCCGCACCTGGAGAGTGTCCCACAGATGTTGACAGGGCCTTGCAGTGGCAGTGTGTGCACACCAGGGACAAGGGTGTGGGCCCGCCATCTGGGACGCCGTGGTCCCAGGCCCTCAGGGAGCCAGCCCACTGCATGGAGGTTACTTTAGGGTAAGGAGTAGAAACCATTTGGTAGTTTGATAAGTTAGGTATTGGACATGTGAAATTAAAAGTATCACTTTTGTTTTTTTTAATCCTCACCCGAGGATATTTTTCCACTTATCTTCAGATAGAGTGAGAGGAAGGGAGAGAAAGAGAGAGAGAGAGAAAGAAACATTGATGTGAGAGAGACACATTGATTAGCTGCCTCCTGCACAACCCCAACCCGGAGACCAAACCACAACCAAGGTAGGTGCCCTTGACCGGAATCGAACCTGAGACCCTTTGGTCTGCAGGTCGACGCTCTAACCGCTGAGCCAAACCGGCCAGGGCAAAAGTATCACTTTTTTAATGTTCCAAGTTCAGCTAAGTGAAGTTCCCCTAACTAATGACTACTCACTGCAGAATCCTCGAAATTGCCCAAGGCGTGTTTTCTGAAGGTTAATTTCGACATTTTGCAGTATCCTTCCAAGGAAATGTTTAGAAGGCTCCGGGCCGATCCCCAAAAACAAATGCCAAACATTAGGGGAAGATTTTTCAAGTTGGACTGTCAGAAAACGAATCGCTTTGTCATCAAACACGTATGTGACTTCATTTCTGCCTTTCCAGCTGCTAAGAGGGAAGCCTATTAGGCCAGTTTTGCTTTGCATACCAGTGGCCAGGACAGGTTTTAAGATGGACACTTGAAAGAGGGGTACCCTTTCCAAATGGGAGCCTTGGGAGGTTTTCCTGATGGGACCCAGGTGTTCTGGCACGGTCTTAGGAAATCACTTGTCAGGGCTGTTTGGCTTGGGGCAAGCTTACGGCAACTATTCCTCCATGTCTTCCATGTTGTCCTGATGGGGGATGGGGTGGGGAGCCCCAACTGTTCCGCAGGGTCCTCGGTTAGTGGGAAGAGAGCACTGGCTTAGCCGCGACCCTGGGACCCTGGTCAAGGCTAGCCCTGTCTTCGGTTCCATGAATTTGCCAAGTGACATCCAGAAAAGACCAGTTGGTTCCTAAACGTGTTGACGAAGCTCTGTTTTGTGGTGCTTCTGCGATGCTCCGTGCAGGGACGTAAATGCGTTAGGTTTGTGTTCAGCGTTTTGCATAAAGAGGTAATGACCCCAGGTGAGCAGGCGGCCAGGCTCGAAAAAGAGGATTCTAGATAGAGAACCCGTGATTGGCAGGGACGCATCCAGGCATCTTATCCTAACACTTAGGTGGCAGAGCCCTCCCGCCCCCGCCCTGTCGCACCCTAAAACCTTGATTCCCCAGAGGTGGGGTCTGACCTCAGGTGTTAAGACAGGCTCCAATGGGGGGCCTCGCTTTCATTCTGCTAGGAAGAAGGGTCAGGAGGAAGACCACCCATCTGGGTCCCTGTCAGGGAGAAGAGGGGCCGCGCCCGCCCTCCCTGGAGGGCCCCCCAGCTCAGGAGCAGAACCAGCCTCCTAAGGAATTCCCTCATTTCTTTCTTGCTTCCCCCTTTTTTCTCTCTCTTGAGATTAAAAAATAATAATAAGATTCTTATTTGGGGGTCGTTTCTGAGCAGAAAATACCCTTTTTTTTAGGGAAAGAGATGAGAACACGAACTATTTAGGGCTGGGAAGGAAAAGAATGAAGTACGCAAGCTGCCCAGAGTTGGCTGGCAGATGGCGCTCTGCTCTCACTGTTGAGAGCTGGCTGTTCCACTGCAGGCTGGCACCTGCGGCAGCGTCCCCTCCTCTAATCCCGCCCTGGGGACACAGACCCCCTCCCCAGGCCCAGAGAGAGTTTGACGGGGTTTTCAGCTGAGCAATTGATCTCTGGGGCAAATCCCTGTCACTTTATTGGCTCTGTAGACCTTAGCCAGTGCAGGACAACACGTGGCCGGTGACCTCCAAATTCCAGCCCAGGGACCCCGCTTCAGCTGGGAACCGGCTCGGGGACCTGGGGCAGTGGCTTCATCCTTGGGTCCCAGGTTTCCTCGTCCGGAAAATGAGAGCAATGGCCGTCTCCCTTTAAAACGGCTCTCGTTTGTGGGTGAAAAGTTAGCGGAGGACAGGTGTGCTGGCCCCCGCCCTGGTTTAAACCACCCTTTCAGAAACGACAATTTTAGGCTGAGCTTCTGTCCTTTGGTAAATGATTAATAATTTGTGGGTGCCCGTCACGGGGGAAATTTTGGCAGGAAGCAGACGTCAGCGGTGCCCTTTCCACCCCAGTTGAGGGGTGGGAAAGAGATTCAGAGGTGGGCAGGGAAACCCAAGGCACCTTCCTGGAGGAGACAGCATTTGAGACAATATGGGAAGATGCAGGGAAGCGAGGGGGCGGTTCTCGGTGCTTTTCGCACAGAGAAGGTACTGGCTGAGGACGAACCCTTCTGTTCTCTCGTTTCTGAGAGCATCGCTGAGTTTTTCAGGGTCTCTGAGATTCAAGGGTCGTTTTCATTTTTCTCTTCTCAGCATCTCTGCACCTCTCAGTGCTGCAAACCTACAGTGTTTCCAGGGAGGGGTCTTCCCTGGCTAGGAACGGACCCTGCCCTCCCTCTCAGGCCACCCCGAGCCTGGGGCCAGTCGCTTAGGCCTCTTTTAGCGCGAGTTGGATCTGAGGGCAGGGCCAGGGTCCTTCCTGCCAGAACAGGCCCCTCGCCGTCTCTACCCCTGCACTCCCCTCTGCGGCCCCTGTGGAGGGTGACATCGTCTCTTTGAGAAGGGCCTTCCGAGCCCCGGGACGGTAGCGTATTCCCATCTGCACAGCATCCTCAGATACCTTCTCCCCACCTGCTAGCTGAAAGGTCAGAGGAACCGAATAAACATTAACTTCAGGCCAAAGCTTCCCCCAGCCTGGCTGCTGAAACGCTTCTCTTTAGCTGACCAACTCCTTCCCAGCATCCTTCTCAAGCCCAGTGCCCCCTCGCTCCTCTCCCTCTCCACCCTCCCGTCCGTGGCCCTGACCCTGGCCAAGGCCCGTTACCACAGCACCCCCTCTGGCTTTTGGGGTCGCCGGGGAAGCAGGGCAGGTGGGCCACCCCTGTTTCCAACACCTTTTCTGGGCCAGAAGACCTTTCCCACCAGAGGTCAGCAGAGAGCTGAGCTGCTCACAGGAAGTGGGCTCACTTAGAATTCTCTAGATGAAATGTAGGAAGCCCAAAAGGAAAAAGGGCCCATGTTTTTTTTTGGGGGGGGGGGGTTGTATCTTACATCTTAGGTTGGGGTCTCATCCTGTCCTGGGCCTTTGGGGGGTTAATTGAACACCAGTCCTGCTGTTCTGTGCTTTGGGGGCAGACAGAGATTTTCGTTCTGTTCATTTGGTGGGTTTCTCTGCCAGTAATCACCCCCTTTTCTTTATAGGGAACCACACCCCTTTAGAACTCAGGGTCTCCACTTGGGGCCAAACTGCCCCCTTTTGCTCGCCATGGGGCTGAGCGTCTGTGTCCCCTTCTCCTGCCCCTGTCCCTTTGTCTTCCAAAGTCGTGTTTATTGTTTAAAGGACATGATACTGTTCATCCCCTGCCCCACCTCTGTCCTTCCGTGACTGTCTTTCTCCTGGTCCCCTCCTCTCACCCAGATGCGTGGATGTTTCTAAGAAGGCACAGACCGCGGCGTGCGGAGGTGTCTGCGGCTGGCCCCACACCGATTTCCTCGCGGTCCGCGTGCTCTCCGTTCCCCGCGCTCCCGCCTGCTCAGACCCGGGCGGGAAAGGGCTAGAACCCGATTCCTTCCTTTCCCTTTTCCTTCTCTGAACATTTGAAATCCCAGCATCCTTGTGAGCAGCTGAGAAGTTAGAAACCAACTCCCCTTAGCCAGGTCTTCACTGTCAAGAGAGAAGAGGTGCATTTCTCTCTAAGGGACAAAGAACTAAGCTACATTTTTTGGAAGGAAGGAAAGAGAGAGAATGAGTATCTTTGCTAAACTCAGCTGTAAACACCAGCTGGGGTTCCTGCCCTCTAGGAACTTCTAGTCTGGACGGAAGGACGGGTGCACGTCGCGGACACGCGCGGGGCAGGGCTGGGGGCTGCCGGTGCCCTGCGGCACGGCTGGCATGGCTGGCACAGCGGAGGGCCAGGCTGAGCTTGACCGGAGGAGTGCAGGCCGGGGGTGTCGCCCCCGGCCCACGGCCCCCCAGGCCCCGTGTTGGTTCCAGGAGCCCACTGGGTAGGACAGGGACGAGGAGGCGGGCGTGTTTGCCAGGGAAGAGGCCCCTGCCTCCCTGCACCATTGTTTGCTGAGCCCTGACCCTTGCCCTCCCTCCCACCGTTTCCGCCAGTGTTCCTCACCTGATCGGTCCATTTTGTTTTTTGTTTAAATTAGTACTAAGCCCCCCTCCGGCACAGCCTGATTTCCCAAGTGTTTTCACATGCCTCACCCCACTCAGGGGTTTGGTTTGGTGTAAAGAACTTTGGCACACGGTGGACATTTTGTCCTTAAAAAGAAAAAGTCCAGTCTTTCATGGGTTCTTTGATTCGATCATGACTCCGAACCAAACGCAGCGAAGGCTCGAGCCCCGAGCACCCCCCCAGCACCTCTCCCGTGCGGAGGAAGTCTCGGGGGTGACAGGTTGATGGCCCCAGCGTTTGGCCCCAGCCGGGCCCAGTAGATAGGCATTGTTGTTTTTTTTCCTTTCCTTCCTTCCTCCCTTCCTTCCTTTCTTCCTTCCCCCCACTTTGGAAAAACAAGTTTTATTCTCCTGGGTATGTTCATTAGAGAGGGGAGACAATTCTATTCAGCGAGGAAGGGAGGGGACGTGGGCGGGAGATTCTGGGTCAGCACGGATTGCCCCGTGCCGGGGGCCTGAGAGCACATCGCACCCCGATGCAAACCTCTCAGGTTGGAAAACACTCCAGTCACACGGGGCCGACCTTCAGCTTCCTGGCGTCAGTGGGGAGAATGTTCCATCAGCTGCCCCATGTGTCCTGTGTTGATTCATTAGCTCCAGGGACAAAAGAAAGTCCAAGTCCTGTCCTGACTTGCCGGGGTACGACCCCCTTCTCCCAAATGTTCGCCTTTTGAAACTCCCAGAACGAAACGTGGCCCCCAGAGGCAGGGCGGCTGGCTGGGTGGCCACACTTCCATTTGTTCTCAAGGGTTAGCGTCTCCTCCAGAAAGAGGGCCCTCTCCCCAGCGCCCGGAGTTAGAAATGTGTTGCTAATTGATTCGAGCTACATGTGTGTTGCTTTGGGACTGGCACAGTGACCAAGAAGAGGCCAGCGGGGTGTGGGGAGGGCGGCTGCCATCCTGCGAGTCATGAAAAGGGACTCCCTACGCGTCTGTCTACGAAACGGGCCTCCTGGGACATGTCAGCGTTGCTGGGGGGAGAGGGGCTGGGTGGTTTCTTCAGAGCAGAGCAGAGAAAGATGTTGGGACGGGTTTCGTGGGAATTTAGCCTAAAACAGCCTAATTGAGGGGGCTGTGCCCCCGGTGAGACAGTCGTCATGGATTAATTTTTCGAATGTTTGACTATTGGCAGATCTGAGGTTCGCCTCATGTGGATTGGGGTCCATGTTGGCCAAGAGCATGGAATGCTGCCCAGGTCTGGGTGCATAGACCCATTTCCCTTACGGGTAAGTTCTCTCTCAGGGCTCGGACGACAAGTAGCCTGGTCTCTCCGGCTTTCCAGGACCCTCTTAGCGCGCAGCTGCCGCCGTGTCTGCCAATCAGAAGGACGACCTCCTGCCCGGGGCGGGTGAGGTTGCCTCCACCGGGGCCTTTCCATCCATCCGTTCATTCATTCGTTCATTCAGTACGCATGTGCGGAGCGCCCGACGGGGGCCCTCCCCGTGGGGGAGACAGCCGGCTAGGACAGCGCTGCAGCCTGGGGGTCCTGCGAGCTAAGGAGCCAGGCGGTGAGTGGTGGGGTGCAGTGAAGACAGAGAGGGGGTCCACGGGTCGTCAGCATTCTGCACGTCCCCGGCCAGGGAGCCGCCAGGCCAGTGCTAGCAGAAAAGGACAGTCAGCCCTGGGACTTCCACTGTAGAAAGATCCCCGCGTAGACACTGCACAGGCACAACTGAGGGTCCCTTGTCCGTGCGAGGCGGGACTTTGTACAGGACAGCGGCATGGGGCCGTCCCTGCACCCAGCTGGGCCTGGCGGTGAGCAGGTGTGGGTGCTGCTACCGATGGGTGACCCAGGGCAGCCACCCAAAGGGAACCTCCCGCCGCCCCCTCTCGTTGCTCTATCTGCACACGCCTTCCAGGATCTTCTGGGGGTGACAGCGCTCTGGGGCGCGGCCCCCTTCTTCAGGGCTTGGGGTTTGTGCGCAGGGGGCGGGATGAGAACGTCTGCAGGTCAGGTCGAGCCAGAGGTGGGGATCCACTGTGGGGTGCCTTCCTCTTAGCCTGGGGTCTCCATCTCGGACCCCTGGGCTGCCCCCCATCTTAGACTTTCTTCTTCCTGACCCCTCATGCAAATAGAGATTCCGTGGTCAGGTAGCACAGTTAATTCCCGGTCACTGTGGAAAGAAAAACACTTTAATCTCCAGCCCCCCTTTCACAAATACTTTCAAGTTGTCTGTCCCTGACCCTTGGAATGGCACGTCCTCTCCGGCCTCCTGTGGTGCTCAGCCTGGCCGCTCGGCCTTCACAAAGTTCCCTGGAAACGTGTGCACACAGTGATAGGTGGACAAGAGGAGGGGCTCCCAGGGGACGGGACTGGCTTGTTGCACAGAGTGTCCAGGCTTGGCTTCCCTCCCCCTTGCACTTGGGGGGCTCCCCTTGGCAGGGCGCCCGAGCCACCGCCGCCAGGGCGCAGGACGCTGGTCGGGCCAGGCGGCCAGGGGACGGCGGAGGGAAAACACTCGGAATCTAGGCTTAAACCGGTTTCCCCTTTTCCGCCTTGGAAAGCAGTGCTGGGGGCGGGCAGAAGGCTTCCCCGGGGCAGCACCCCCGCTTCTGGCCCTGGGGTGCTGAGATATTTTATGTGAGGGTGATTTTAGTTTGGAGGGCGAAAAACAGACAAAAGCTGGAAGAGGGTGGGGTCCCAGACACCCACTTTGGGACACTCGTCCTGTCGGCCCAGGGAGCAGTGTGGGGGTTCTGCCCGTCTTAGGGAGCGAGGGGCACTTTGGACGGGACACTGTCCTGTTCCCTGAGGAGCACAGCAGGTGACTGGTGAATGGCAGGGGGGTGGCGATCATAATCCCGCCTGAAGAACTGGCCTCATTTTTCACATCAGGACTGAGATGGGTAGAGATCAGACGGCTCCCCAAGTTAGACCGTTCATGCTTTATGGCGAGTTAGAAAGGGGGCTTCTGGTAGCAGCGAAGACGAATCCAATAGGAGAAATAGAACCTTAGGAAAAACCAAACCATTCCTTCTGCTGTGGCCTCACTGGGGCGGGTTCGTACGGGGGGGGGGGGGGGGGCACCTGAAACTCGGATCTCTGCTGCCGGGAAGATGTAATGCTTCCCCTATTGCAGGGCTTTGGATGGGCCCCGGAATCTCCTGTTCCAGGGACCTTTTTGACTTGAGTTTTTGTCTCCTTGACCCAAAGCATCCATCGATTTAGTCAAAAGTTCACTCTTGCAAAGCACCGGGCTGTTTTGCCTACAGATGGCCAGTTTGCCTGTGTGTGAGAGGTCAGCCTGTCCGAATTCCTGCCCCAGCAGCAGCCCAGATGCCCAGATGAGCGTGTTTGCAGGCCCGGGAGCTGGTCTGTGCTGGGGGGCGAGGAAGGCAGGGCGTGGACCCGAGGTTGGGCCTTGCTTGCTCTGCAGTGGCCACTGAATCCTAGGCAGCCGCCAGCTGTTCCCGTGGGCAGGTGCGGGGCGGGAGCCCTCTCCCACTGGGCCCTGGGCAGCAGCAGGGTCCGGGTGTGTCGGGGTGTGCAGCCATCTCAGAGTTCAGAGGAAGCCAAGGCCACTGATCTTCATTCGGTCCAAGGTTACGACCCGCTCAGTCCAGCCAGTGAGGAAGAAGTGTTGTTCTAGGGAAAGCGTCTTGAAAAAGTCTACACCGCCCCTACCCCCAGCCATCCTTTTATCTCCAAGTCACCCACACTGGGACTAGAGCGCCCTCTTTTTCTCTCTCCTGGTCTTTCATAATAGGGGGCACGGGGCTTCAAAGAGAAGTGGGAGAAGGGGTGAAGGCCCCGCCCCGCCATACTGCCCTCTCGCCTTGTTCATTCCTGTTCGCAAAGTCGGCCCACAGCAGAGCATTGATGGTGCGCTTCAATCCATCTTACTCCTCTCCCTCTGGGGTGCAGGCAGGGCAGAGCCCAGAGGTGTGCGGACCTCCAGCCGCCCAGCCTGGACCCTTGGTTTTCACCTGGCGGCCACAGAGCCTTGACAAGGTGTTTCCAGCAGCTCACTACATACTGAGAACTTCAGGGGGAAGAAAAGGTAAAAAATTGATGACTTAGATTTACTAGTAGCCCCATTAAGCAGACCCCGGAATTCTAATTGCAGGGCTTTGCTGGACACATCAATGTCACCTTTCTAGAAGAGCAACAGCTGGGTGACATCCCAGATCGGTCAGGCTTGGGGAGGGAGGCGGAGCGCCAGTGTGATGCCTACGCGGGAACTTGGTCTCCCCGGCTTTGCGCGCGGGTAGCTTTTCACTCCTCCATCTGTAGACAGGCTGCGCCGCGTGACGCGTTCTAGAAACGACACACGTGTCTTCCTCTCGAAATCCCTTCTACCTTCGGCTTGTTTTAGAAACTGTGGCCGTGCAGTTCTGGTTTTCCGTCCCAGTCATCCTCCTCCTCTCTTTTTAACCAAGTTCACCCCTCTGCCTTCTGCACCCCCCGTCCATCTAACAGATAGGTGGTTATGCCAGGTGGAGGGAAACCCATTTCTTCAACACGTTTTAAAGTGGGCAGGGTAATGAAATACACAGGCATTTTCTAAGATGAAAACATGAAGTATCCTCAGGGATCACGCAAGTCAACCATTTGTTTGTGGTTTGGTTTGGTTTTCACATTTTGCATTCGGCTACCTCATGGCAGCTCAGTGAAATGATGTGTTCGGAATCATGACTGATTTCATTAAAAGAAAATCATTTAAGAAACTCACTCTTAAAGCTGAGAAGGGCTTCAAGTTCCCCTGCTCTGGGGTGCCCCCCTGAGGCATGGGTTAATAACAACATCATGATAGGAATTTGGGGTCAGGATTTTCTCCACCTCGGGATGCTTTTAATGGTTGTGGGTCAGGTCAGTGGTGCTCATTTAACTTGCAGATTAGACGCTTTGAGTCCCAACTATGTTTTATATCCACCTCCTTACACAGCTAGGCTTTCAGAAGCCGTGGAGGGAGTCCCGTTATTACAGTCCTGGAACTCAGAAGGCAGAGTTGATCTCAGAATACGGAAGCAGAAACCCAGCGGTGCTTGAAGTTGGTGATCCCTTCACCATCATCTTCCTGGGACCAGTCTCCAAAGCAGGGCATTTGGCAGCCGCTGGGGCTGGTTCTCTATCCATCAGCCATCTGTCACCATCATTCCCGAAGATAGGGAGCCAGGGCCTTCGTGGTCGATGGGAAAGACCAGGAAATCTTCTTCTAGGACCCATCTTGGCGCGACCCAGCAGCCCAGCCTCTGGGCCCCTCTGCAGGCCAGGACCCCCTGTGGGCCCTGGGCAGTTTGCTCAGGCTGGCCTTTGACCTTTCAGACCAGAACTCCGAGCTTTGCTCTCGGGCCCTCTGGCCTTCTGGCGCCTGCCTAAGCCCCTCAGATAGCACCTGGCTTCTCGCACGTGGTCAGGCCCGGGGAACTCAGCGCCACCATTGCCCCGGGGCCCGGTCCCCAGATGCTCCTTCTTGATTCTGTGGAGGACTCATTTTCCAGAGGTCTCAGTTCCCAGTGTTAGGTCCCTGCAACCCCGGATAAAAATAGGTGTAATTAGTACGTTACGGATCAGACTCTTCGTTTCTCGCTGTGTACCACTTCCTCTAATAAGACCAATTTTGGTGACACATTTCCTAGAATCCCGGACTTGCTTGGATTGCTCAAATCCTCCAAAAGCCGATTACGGAATAGACCTGTTTGCTTCCAGACCTAGAAGGGCCGGGTCCCGCTCAGCTGCCGTGGCTCGCGCTCTCCCTCGCCCCTGCCCTCCCGGTCGGTCTGGATTTTCTGGGTTTCTGTTCAGGATCTGAGGCTCCCTTCCCCCCAGGGCTGCCGTGTGCTGTTGACGGCTGAGCACACATGGTCCTTCTGTGTGGCAAAGGCCCTTCCCTGGCTGGCTCCAGCGTCCCTACCAATTGGTCGGGAGGGAAAACTTGACTTATCCTTGGCCATTTCAGCCAAGCTGGGCATCCATCAGGCACACCTGTCACTTGAGCAGGTGTCCCAAATTCAGCTCTGACGGTCACAGCTGTAGCATTATTTCAGCTCGAACAACTCAGTGTTTCTAGTTCCTTAGGAAAGGCGGTCATTCCAAGCTGCTGCTGTTCACCTGTTAACCCTGAGGGTCTCCCGGAAGGCGGGAGGGTGGCCCTATGGGCCGGGTCAGTGTTTTGGGGGACTGTTTCTCACCTGGTGGAGAGCAGCCTGGGGGTGGACGGCAGCCCTTCTCGTTGGGGCGTGTGCATCTCCACCTGCACCCCGTTCCGACTGCTCCTGGTCCCGCTTCTGTTTCTTTCCCGTGTTCACGCGGTGGGAATAGCCTGCCGTCGTCGGCAAGACTTTGCAGTTGTTGTGTTTTCTGTTTTGTTGTGTTTGTTGGAGACTCTTAATTTACTAAAGCAACACACCTTTCTAATTTGCCCTCCCAGGAGCTGAGCCCTGGGTCGCCTGGGTCTGAACGAGGGACTCGGCCACCGGCACGGGGTCGGAAGGCCCAGCTGTCTCTCTTCTGAAAGAAACAGGCTATGTTTAGTGTTAAAGCAAGCCTACTTGGTGCTCTTTGTAAAGTCAGTGACATTCTTTCCATTTTTTTGGTGTAATTAGCACAAAAGGAGCCGTAATCTGAGAAGGTAGCAGAGACTAAAGCCACCGAAAGACAGGAATGTTCAGGAAAGTGGGCAGAGGCAGCTTTCCCAGCCCTGGGCGGGTGCAGGGAGCCGGGCGGCTGTGGGTAGGGCTGAAGCCCGCAGCTCATAAAAACATCTCCTTTTCATCTGCTCCCCAGACTGGCTGCAAATGCTTGATGCTTCGGCTGATAACTTTGCCCTCCTCCTGACTTCAGAGGTCAGCAAAGACTAGAAGGTCACAGTGCCGTGTGGGCTGCTAACAGGCCAGGGGCACGCTGTGAGCGCTGCCAAGCCCTCGAGAAGTGCGCAGTGGGGGCGGGGGGCGCAGCCTCTGGGCTCCCCAGCAAACACGGCACTGTGACCAAACAGGCCACATGGGAGGAGAGATGGGGCTTGACACCTTCGAAGGAGGCCGTGCCCCTCATCTGGGAGCCTGGCCTCTGTGCCCCGGGCTATTCCCTCCAAAATAAAACCCAGGAAAGTAGGCGAGGCCAAACTTCAGTGACACATTTTCTATTTCCATTTAAATGTGTGTGGGCAAAACACAAAGATGAAAAGGTACCTACGTTTGTAGATGAATTAAACGTGTGACTAATTGTCACATTAATTGCTTAATTCAGGGTTTACCAACAGCAGAAGGAGAGGGGTTTTCAGTTACCAAGGCAAATGGCACCACAACCTCGTCCCGGTCCCTGTTGTCCCGAACCGAGGCTGTAACTAATTGCCAGGCTGTTTGAAAATGATCAACCACTCTGGTTGGTAGGTAAATAAAGTAAAAACCCAAGAAGTAAAATTTGTATGTAGTCACTGTTTCATTTGTATATATGTATACACAGAGCAGCTCTAAGGACAGGACATTTATTACCTGATTGAGCTACAGTGTTTAACTCTCTCAACTCTTCCCTCTTGTGGGGCTAAATTTGAAGAATTAGATACAAAGAAACAACCAAAGTCTTTAAAATAACAGCAATGAAAGGGCTTCTTTGAACTGGGGAGATCTGGCAGGATTTTGGCCTTCTGTGGATGGTGGCCGCTAGCTTTCTGTTGTTACTTGTCTGGTAGGATGTTAGATCAAAATGTGATATAAATAAGGCACCTGTAAATAAAAGCAGAAGTTAGCTGGCCTCTACCTATTTTTAACTGGTCCTCCCTGAACATTCCCCATCTTCAAGGCCAAGCTATGTGTTCTAAGCACAGGTTTCCCATTCTTTCATCCTCATGAGAAAAACTTCGCCCAAGGAAAGTTAAAAATATTTTACTTTAGGAAAATTGACTTTCCTGCTATAGATCAGTGATACTTTCTTCTTCTCCTTCTCCTTCTTTTTGTCCAATTAAGATCTCTAGTAAGTGGGTCCATTGGTCTATGGTTGGTGTCATTATGCCTCAAATCCAAATTGTCCATCTAGGCTTCATAGCATTTCGGTTCAATTCTTAAAAGGAACAGAGTAGTGTACTAGGTCCCTTTTTTATTGTTTCCCCCTTTTAAGGTAGAGCTTGGCTTTGTTCAGAGTTATTCTCACTCACTCTAGGGCTGGCTCCTGGGAATGTTGTAGAAAAGGCGCTAATGGCCTTGGAAACTGGCCATATAAGCTCCTCTTATAGAGGGGGCCCACCTTTCACGGTCGGGAAAGGTGCATAAACATCAGCGACGCCATGGTTTTAAGTAGATGCTTCTGCAGTATCTCAAAGCTACTGGCTCCAGAAATCAGGTTCAAATACATTGGGCAATGTGCCTCTACACTTGGTTTGCATGAGACTACATTCTAAATTTTTTTAAAAAATCATCTTAACAGTAGTTGATCTATATTAAATAAGGAAGTTTCATATGGCCATGTAGTTAATACCTTGATTTTAAGTCTTCTGAAATGAAGTGTTGGCTAACTTATTGTGTTTAGTTCAGGGTACTTGTGGTTGGAGTTACTTGCCTAGTGAATATTACAAGAAAATAAGAGCTCTAGGTAGTCACTACCTTCACGTTTGAAGAACTTGCATGGGCCTAGGAAGAAGTTTTGTTGTTGTTTACAGTGCTTGCTCTTATGATCTATACAGCACAGGTTTCAAGTCACAGTCATTTGCAAACCCCACTTGCAGTCATTCTAGTTAAATAAAAGTGCAGAAAGTGCTTTAAAGACAAAAAGCACAGTGGAAGCACTAAACACTATGAAAACCTTACAGCTAAGTAAGAAGCAGAAACCTATTATTTCCTATGCTATTAAAATACTACCATGGTTATATTCTCTCTGGGCTCTTAAAAAAATCCAAACTAATAGAAGGCCAAGGACGCTCTTGTCCAAAAATTGAATTTCATCAACTGTAATAACATTTTCAAGATTCTAAGCCGTGGCAAGTCTGTTGCTTCTAAAAGCAGTCAAGGCATTCCTCCCAGACAGGAAGATGCAAAAGAGCCCATGAACACATCCACCTATAAACATGAAGCTTCTGGGACCTTAGAACTCAAACTCTGACATGTGAATTCATCCTCTGCTGTAAAGCATGCGGTGTTGGAAAGTATAACTGCTAGGCTGTCCTTCTGTGTGGCATGTGACACCATCTGTTTGACCAGGTTGTATCACTGAGTGACCCAGTGTTTTAGGTTGGGGTGTGTTATTATCCCAACTTACTGGCTTTGGCATGAAGCAAGTCACCTGAGCCAGGGACCTGTGCCCTCCCTGCCATTTCATACCCAGAACATTCTGGCCCTTTGCCCCTCTCTGGAGCCTGAAATTTCCACCACTCCCATCTCCCCCGAGCCAAATGAGAGGCCCCTTCCATTGCAAAAGTCTCTAGCCTGGACTGTTCCAAGAATTATGCTAATGCATTGTTCTACTCTTAAAGCATAAACCAGGTACTTAAAATGGTAATGGCCTAGTAAAATAAATTACTAATTCATATGAAAAGGTCACACATGGTGGCCTTCAAATTGGAAAGACTTAAAAAAAAATTAAAACTTTTAAAGCCTGGGTAGGTCAAATGCAAGATTGAAAACTGTAGCAGTCCCAGCTCACCACGCCAATGAAGTACAATCTCATCTTTCCCTTTGTGTGGGGTGAAAACAGAAAGCCGAGCAGACCACAAATGGGCTTGTGTTCCTGAGTTCTTAGTATCGTTTGCTTACCTCTAAACCCTGGATCCCACCTGCTGTCATTGATTTACAAAGTAAATGCTTTATTTGTCCATCAGTTGTTGGTCATAATAAAATATAGGTGAAACCTACATTTAAAAAGAAAAAAAAATTTTTTTCAAGGATGGCCTGCTAGGTTAGAAGTTGAAATGACTAAAGTCTGACCTTGCTTTATACATTTCTAGGACAATAGTCCCGTCCTGAATGTGCTTTGCCTGGAATATGTGTCAGTATGTGACATGGCACAGATTCACTCCCTTCAAAGTTTAGGTATGATTTTCCTCTAAAAGGGGAGCTGGGGAGCAGTGACCCGCTCAGGGATTTCCAAATAAGGAGACTGTCCATTACATTCCTTGTAGTAATGTGTAGCCACTGGCAGAAATATCAGGGTTGTATTGGTTACTATTTACCTTGTCCCTCTTACATACAATGTATTTGTGCTTTGACACATTAGAAGCAGGAAGATGCTTTTGAACAAATGGAGCATAACAAGAAATTCTGATCTCTTCCTCCTCCTAATAGGTCTTGACCAATTGAAAAAAACAAAAAACCCAATCAATTAATGAAATTCAATCAAGAAGTTTTTATGTAGTAGATAAAGATGTAAAACACAAGTGCAGTTTTCAGTGGTTTCTGAGCTGGCTGATGGGTGATTGTGAGTCTTGACCTCAGAGTCCTGTAATCACTGATTGGGAGGCCCCGCTGTGTCTTGGCTTCCCAGCAAAGCCAGGCTCGGTATTTTTCTCTGATGTTGTTTACGTTTAAAGCACCCCCCAGTCGCCCAGAACAGTCGTGCCTTTGAGCTTTTTTCTCAAGAAGGTATATTTTTGTGTGGAAGAGAGGCCAAAATCCAAAGTGTGATAAAGTCCCGCTTAGTTCAATTTGGATTTGGGGGGAGGGCAAGCACCGCCTTGCAGCTGAGTTGGAAAAGTCAGAGGCAGCCTGGGGGGGTGATGGGGTCTGGCCTGTTTGGGATCCCAAGTGTTCTTTGGTGACTTTGAATTGTTCTTTGTTGTCTGTTCGGATCCAGGCAAAGAAAAAGACAAAAAAAAGAGGCCTTGTAGAATGGCGTGGAGGTCTGCCTGAAGGAGCCAAACAAAATACTATGTGACATCTTGCTGTCATCCCTTTTCTTACTTTGGTTTGAGCAGACAGGGGCAAGGGGGTAATTTCAATAGTCCTGTTGAACGTTAATAGTGTCTTTCTATTTTCAAAGAAAAGTTAAAACTATTCACGACAGTGTGTCCCAAGACCTCTGGAAGTGTCAAACAATCGCCCCAGGCCCCTAGGTGTGTTAGGTGTGTTTGGTGTGTTTACCGTTACAGGTAGGCTTCTGTCCTTTCTTTTTCCCCAAACATCTGAAGTTTTACTGACTCTTTAGAAGTCAAAAAAAAAAGTTTAGAGGTGGGAGAAAGTTTACTGTTACTTTGTCCATGGGAGTTTATTGGCAGGTGGGCCCGCTGGGCTGCAGAGGCTATCGCCATGTCTTGGTCTGAGCACCTGGCAACTCCGGCCCACAAGGTGGGCCACATGGACCCAGCGTTATTGAATGAATGAATGAATTGTACCTCCGCAGACCCCAGAGCAACAGCGAGGGACTCAACTACGGTTTCAGGGCGAGTGAGGCGCGGCCCAGCGCTTGAAAACTTGGTGGCACTGCCCCTAACCCAGTGCTCCCTGCCTCGTGCGAGTGTGGGGGCAAGAGGGGGTGGGGGCACTTTAGTGTTTAAACAATTTTAAACAATCTGCAAACAATTTCGTGTTTAATAAACTACTTTTCCGTCTGTTCCAGAGCGGCGCCCGAGCCAGCCTCGGAGAACCGGGACGCCCTGGTCCACCACGCTCCCGCCCGCGAAGACGCCGGGTGCACCGACTCTGCAGCCTCCTCGGCCGGCACTGCTGGGCTCGCGCGTCACCGGCCGCTGCCTACAGCCTGCTGCTTCTAGCGCTGCTAGTTTTGCGCTCACGTAGCACCTCTCGTCAGACCCGAAACCCTTCCTAGGCGTCGCAAGTAGTTAGGCTGCCGACACCTACCTCCGCGGGCGCGCGCCGCCGGGAGGGCGGGGTGGGTGGCGGTCCTGCGTGCGCTAACCGGGAAGCTAGAGGTAAGGAGGCGCGCAGCAGGGGTAAGCGCCGCCGTCGCACACTTTGCACGCCGCCCAGGGCTACACCACTCACCGAAAATTGGGAGGCAGGTCTGGGAGGCGGGGTCCGGCGCCCACCAACTTGGGCGCCCCCGCGCCCCCCACTGCTGCGCCCCCCGTGCCCCCTGCCCACTCCTGAGACGTCCCCACACCGGCCTGCACCCCCAGGGTGCGTGGCGGCCCATTTGGGTACGTCCTCGCTGGGCCGATTTTTCGGCTTCCCCTTCGGTTTATAGGGGCCGCCGCTGTGGGTCCGTCCTCTGAAGAGGCTGGGGCGTCATCGGGCTGGTTAGGAGCACTGGTCTTCGGCTGGGACACTCAGTCGCGTCGGCACCGCGGAGCGGGCTGCGTCAGGTGGCTGGCCCTTCGCGGTGCTTGCTGGCTCGCCGGCTCTCTGGCTCCGGGCTGCGGCGCCGCGGCTGGAGCGAACCCCTGTCCCGGCGCGGGGCGGCGGCGGGCAGCCGGCAGGCACTGCCTTGCGTGTGAGTGCACCTCACTCACATGTAAGTCCGGGTGCCCCCGTGGCTTCCCGCGAAGTGCGGGTGGCCCGGCGCGGGCAAGAGCCACCGGGACCGGGACAGGGCAGGGGCGCCCCAGCGCTGCCGCCCTGACCCGCGCCTCCCGGGCACCCCCAAATTCTCTCTTTTCTCTTTTCTTCTCTCCATTGGCGCGCCCAAGAGCCAAGCCAAGGAGTGCCTAAGGGTAACAGCAAACTCGTGCCATTGCGCCTTGCACGTTTCTTTTTTGAGTTGTTTGACATTTCTTGGTGCTTTTTGGTTTTTCACTGTTGTTGGGTGCTTTTTGGTGTGTTCTCACCGCTTTTTCGTTCGCTCATTCTTTTTGGCGCTAACTCTTAGGCAACCAACCCAGCAGCCCGAAGCCGGGCAGCCGCGCTCCGCGGCCCCGGGACAGTGCATCGGGCATTGCAGCGGAGACCCCCGACACGGGGCGCACGGGGTTCGGTAAGGCCGAGGCCAGGGGCAAGGAAGGCGCCCGGGCCAGGCGGGAGCCGGGCACCCTGAGGTGGCCGAGCAACCATGCTGAAGATGGCCATGAAGATCAAAGCCAGGGCATTGGACAGCGAGAAGAAGACAGCGGCGGCTGCAGCCGAAGTGGCTGCCGAAGCTGCGGCGGCGGCTGCAGCGCTGGTCGAGCCGAGAGAGCCGCCCGCCCCGCGGAAGAGCTGGGACCCCAAGAAAACCTCGAAGAACCCCAAGAACCTGCCGCGCGAGTTGCCCCCGGAGAAGTTCCTGACCGAGAAGGAGCGGAAAAAGCTCGAGAAGAAGCTGCTGGAGCAGAAGCGAAAGGAGGAGAAGAAGAAGGAGAAGGAGAGGAAGAAGTTGGAGAAGATACAGAAGACGAAGAAGAAGAAGAAGAAGAAGAAGAAGGGGCCAGAAGCCCAGGTGGCGGCCCAGGAGGCGGCCCGCGACCCGGAGGCCGCCGACGCTGCCGCCGCCGCCGCCGCCGAAGAGGGCGCCGCGGAGGGCGCCGGCGAGGGCGCCGCGGGCGCCGGCGTCGGGGGCACGAGTAGGGCCAGGGCCGAGTGGGATTCAGACTGGGGGGACGAGGACGACGCCTACTACACAGTGCCCCGCGTGGGGGGCGTCGTGTGGCGGCCAGGGCCACTGAAGGCAGGCGCGCTAAGCGCCCACCTGCCCCTCGTGGTCTTCCTGGTGTTCTCGGTGCGCAGCCCCTCGTGGGTGCTCAACTTCCTGCTGCAGAAGCGCACGGAGCAGGGCCGTGGCTGTGGCTTCGTGTTCGGGGCGACCTGCTGCTTCAGAATGTTCCTGGGCTGCGCCTTCTTCTCCTACTGGGGCGGCCGCGCCAAGCGCAGAGGCCGCGGGCGCTCTGGGGCCTCGGGGGCCTTCGGCTCGGGCCATGGCGCCCGACGCCGGGGGCGCGATGAGAGGCTCATCTAGTCCGCCCCCCTTGCCCCCCAGCCCCCCACCACCACCAGACACCACCATCGCTGTGTAGTGTGGAGTTTTATTAAGTCTTTGTGTGTGTATGTGGACACATTTTCCTTTTCGGTTGCTCTGTCCTTTGGTTCGTGCTAGCCTCGCTTTTTCCACACTCCCTGCTCTCTGGCTCTCTCTGTGACTCTCTCTTCTTTTCGAAAATTTTCCGAAGTCCGGGCTCGGGCTCGCGCTCCCTCCCCTTCCGCCCACCCCGGCCCCTCGGCGGCGCCCGCGGGAGGAGGGGGGCGGCGGCCTGGGGGGTGGAGCGTTGGCGTCGTGCGAGGGGTCGTCACTGGCTCGGAGCCGCCCCCTCTCCCCCCGCAGCCGGCCCGGCTGGGGCCCGAGCCAGGGGGGGCGAGGGGGCGGCTCCCCGGCCTGTCCCTGTCCCGTTCCGGGCCGGGCGCCGGCGGAGGGACCCCCCTTCCCGGGCACCCGGGGGGCGCCTCCCTCCGCCAGCTCCCGCCCTCCCCGCCGCCGCGGCCGCTGCCGCGGCTGCTCCTCATCCCTCCTCCTCCTTCTTCCACCCCCCTCGCCGCCGCCGCCTCCTCCTCCCCCCCGCCTCCCCCCGCCCGCCGGGGCCCTTTTGGGTAGGGGCGGCGGGCCCGGGCCGAGGCAATAAGAGCGGCAGCGGCGGCAGCGGCGGCAGCAGCTCCCGCAGCTCCTGCTCTGGTCGCCTCGGCCCGGAGCGGCCATCAGCCCCTTCGGCTCCGGCTCAAGGGGCGGGGAACGGCGCGCTCCCCTCGGTCCGACCGACACCACCCTCCCCGTGCGGCTCGCAGTCCGCCCCGCGCGCTCCTCCCCGAGGAGCCGAGCCCGCGCCCGGCCCGCCCGCCCGGCGCTGCCCCGGCCCTCCCGGCCCGTTTGAGGCCGCCCGCGCCCGACCCGCCGCCGCCGCAGCCCGGCCGCGCCCCGTGCCCCGCCGCCGCCGCCATGGGCTGTCTCGGAAACAGTAAGACCGAGGACCAGCGCAACGAGGAGAAGGCGCAGCGCGAGGCCAACAAAAAGATCGAGAAGCAGCTGCAGAAGGACAAGCAGGTCTACCGGGCCACGCACCGCCTGCTGCTGCTGGGTAAGGGCGGGGCGGGGGGCGCCGGCCCCGGCCCGGCTCGGGGCCCCTCGGGGCGCCCCGCAGGCCGCGCGCGCCGAGCCCGCCCCCCGCCCCGGGCGCGCGCTCCCGAGCCCGCTGCCCGCTCGCGGGCTCTGTCTCTGGGGGGCGAGGCCGGAAGGGGGACCCCAGGGCGCAGATTCGACCGGGCGGGGACTCAAAATGGGGCAGGGGGCCGTGGCGACGTGGGCGCGGGTCCTCCTCCCTTGGCCGGCGCTCTCCCTCTCTCTTTCTCTGCCCTTCCCCCTCGCTCTCGCCTCTCTGTTTTTCCGCGAGGCCTACACGACGCCAGGGGCTTGGGTGCTTGTTGGGGAGGGGGAAGGGGAGCCCCATCGGGCTCGGGAGACTGCGACAAAAAGAGGGTTTCGGGGACAGGAAATGGGGTGGCGGGCAGAGGGAGGGGACCCGCCTCCGTGGGGTGTGTGATTTGTTCAGAGAGGGAAGGGGAGAAAAAAGAGGGGCCAGAAGGGGAGGGGGTCGGGGGGGCGCCGCGGTGGCTGAGGGGCCTTCGCCTAGGAGAGACTTTGGCGGGGGAAGTGGCCGAGGGGGGGGGCGGGTGACATCAGCCCCTCGGAAGGGATCGGAGTGGCAAAGGTGGTGCAGTGAGGGGGAGGGGGCGCGGGCGAGTCGTGGCGCCGGAGTAGGGGGTGGGGGAGGAGGGAGCGCGGCGGCCGCTGGGCGCGACTTAGTGCGTTTCGGGCAGGACACACTGTGTGCGCGGAACAGACGTGTCCCGGGCCGGGCCGGCGGTGGAAGGGAAGGAGAATCAAATAAAATAAGAGCAAAAAAAAAAAAAAAAAAAATGGAGTTAGTACGCTAAGTGCCCAGTGAAGCCAAATGACACGTCATTTTTACAGTATGACCTTTTTTTCCCCTTCCAGACATGCAGGCTTTTTGAAAAGCAAAGAAGAGAATTAATTGTAGCAGCTGCCCTCACCCCCCACCCCGCAGCAGCGCCCCCCTCCCAATAAACCATTTAACACACACATTTTCCTGTTAGTCGGCCACATTGAGAGCGCTTTGTGAAAAAAAATGGGGGGAAAAAAAGACATTCACAAATCAGAACTGGAAAATGACATTTGTCTGTAAATGGCTTCTTGGTCTGGAAATGGCGTTTTTTGTCCTTTTCAAGGTGGGATGGGGGATCGAATGCGCTCTAAGGAGAAGCCCTTTTTTCCAGGTGGAAGGAGATGAAAAGACGTTAATTAGTTGTTTGTCAAGTGACATTTAGTTGTTTGGGTCTGGGTTTTCTCTTTTGATTGCGGTTTTTACTTTGGCCAAAAAGGGGGGGGGGGCGTGATTAACTACAAGAGGATGACCTTTCCTCCCTTTTTCTTAAAGGTGCTGCTTTGGGGGAGAAAAAGTAAAATAAAACAAAAGCATAAAAGAAATTATTGAAATGACCAGAAGAATTATACAAGCATTAATTAGTATGGAAGTCTTCCACTTCCTCAGTCATTTGGCTGTCTGAGTTAATTGGTGAATTTGCTAGGTTAAGACCTAGTTTGTGGTCACACTTCAACAAAACGGCTTAGTTATAAAGAATAAAGTGTAAAGGATGCTTTTCTTTGTGGCGTTTGCTTTGCTTGTTTGGATGGGGTATGTCTTTGTTCTTCTGGGTCCAGGTTTATGTAAAAGCAGAAAATTACTAAGTGAAAATAAGTCTCTTTGGTATTTATTCATTTCCAATTTCAGTAATTAAACGATATATACGTGGAGGTCTTATCTAAAACGTCTAAAGGTGGAATTGTATTATATGAATAATAATATGCATATAATTTGATTTCAAAGTATGAGCCTGGAAAAGTCTAGAATCTTTTCCTTGGAATGCTATCTTGTTAGCGGAATACTAATTTAAAACAAGGGTGATGCTAATGGTACCTTAAATTTCAAACACCTTTGTGCAGTAATCACAGTCTCCACTAATTTGAGACTGTTACTCTGAGCACACCTTGCATCACTCTGGGCTAACCTTCCCCAGGTGTCCCAGTCTAGATGGCTACATTTTATCACAATTTATGGATAGCCTCTGGCACAGGTGTGTGCAGCCCAAACCAGTGTAATACATTTCCATTTTTAAATGGTGACTCTTGCCAAATAATGCTGCACCCCCCCCCAAAGAAAGGAAAAATGATGCCCCAGGTTCTTTTCAATCCACCCTAATTTAATGCATAAAAATTGAGCAGATTACAGTGCCACAAAATATCTTGGCAGCAATTTTTCAGCCCAGTTCTCCGATTTTCATGTATGTGGAAACTGAGGCACAGATCTGTTTGCCTCTGAAAGGAAGTATTGCACCCCCTGACCCCTGAAATAAGCCTATTAGAGATTCTGATTAATATGTTTTCTCCTCATGGAATCTCCTAATACTGCCTTTCATATTTTAATTTATGAGAGTTTGGCTCATGAAGATAGAGTGTTTGCTTTGAAATCAATGTTTCTGTGGAAACCAATTTTAACTTTTGCAGGTATTGATTACAGCCTTGTGAAAAGGCAAGAGAAGGAGGAAAAGCTTTGCTCTCTGGGAAGTAAAACAAAACAATTAAGAAAATTAAAAGTGGGGCGGGGGTAAAAAAAAAACAAACAAACAAAAAAACCAAACAAGTTTGTATGAGAGGAGGGCAAAAAATAGTTCCCACAAGCATTATTTGTGGGAGAACATGCATTTCCAAAAATAAAGTAAAAAAACAGCAATCCTCCTCCTAGCTTGGAAATGTTTTTACAAATGTAAGGTGATTTAAAATGGAGGCATATGCCCCTTTCTTGTAGTTGGGGAGGGCTTGACATCTTTGAAAATACAGTGGTTTCCAGGAATATTTTTCCTTATGATTAAAGTCTGGTCCTTTTTAACTCTTCCAGTTGCTGCATGTTAATGAGGTTGTTCTCAAGCACTAGATTTGATAATTCAAATACGTTTTTCCAGAAGATGACAAAATTGGTGGTCCTCTCCTCCACCCCCATAACCCGGTTGTTGAATCCAGAGAGAATTTGCAGGGGCAGGAGGGTGGGTGATTGGGTAAAATGCCATGTTGCAGTTTGAGGGGCTGACTTTGCAGTAGCCCGAGGGGAGAGAAACCTGCCCAGAAAGTGTTTGGGAGGTGAGCGCTGCGTCAGAACGTGGTCTGCAGGCTGCAGTGTGGGGCATTGTTGGTGGATCCTGGGTATTTTAACCATGAAACAGCTGACAAACAATGAATTTCGTGGCCCCATGCATTCACGTGTAATTTACCAGGCAATCCCCAGGTTTCAGGGCTTCAGTTTCACAGTTGGAACTTCAACACCCCCCCCCCATGACAAAATCGCATCATTTCTTCTCCCCCCCCTCTTTGCTTCCCCACCCCTCACATGTTAAAACCGCCTAAAGACAAAACAAAACCTGAACACAGCAAAAACCTTTAATTCTTGTTTGTTATTCTAATGGTGAAATACTGCGGGGACACCGTGTGGGACATGTCTTTCGTTTTTGATGCGTCGACATGTCAAGGAAAATTGCAAGTCTGTTCTTTGTTTGTGTGTTTCCCTTGCGTGTTGCTTCTGTGGAAAACACAGCAGCCCTCCCGCTGCCCAAAGTGTGCAAAATGCCTCCTTCATAACCTGAGACTTGCTTTCATTTTCTAGGCGCTGGAGAGTCTGGTAAAAGCACCATTGTGAAGCAGATGAGGATCCTGCATGTTAATGGGTTTAATGGAGAGTAAGTGTCAAAGCCGGGCCAGGCCCAGGGACAGGAGCGCACTTGCTACTAACCTTTAGGAAGTTTAGGTAGTTTGGGGCACGGGGCAGCCAATTTTCACTTCATTTTTCAGCCTACAGATGAGCAAACTCTGGGGAGAGCTCTTGAGGGATTTTTTTTTTCACCCTCCTTTTAATATTTGGTGCAGCAACAAATAATAAGTCATAACAGGAAAGCACCAGTCTTCTTGTAAAGAAAACATCTCCCCTCCCCCCGGGGGGACATAGTGCCTGGCTGGTCCCAGGACAGGTCTGCTGCGGGCTTTGGTGCAGTGGGTCCCCAACATGGCTGACACGGGTTGAAGCCACCCCCGGAGTCAGGCGACACTTGACCACTGCAGGGAGCCCCCCCAGCAGATTTCAGCGCAGTGCAGTGCACCCGGCAGGATGTTTTAAACTATTAGGGAAACAGTGTTTCAATCACCGTCTCACAACACAAAGTTGGAAGAGGCAGCCCTTGTTAATAATTACTCATCTCCCCCCTACCCCCCCCCCGGAATTAATATTACGGGCAAATCATTGTTTCCCTTTTAAAAAATCAATAGTCTTGCCTGAAGAAACGGAAAAGAGACATTCACATGATGGAAAGGCTGGGAATGAGGTGCTTTTGGCCAGATCGAGGGGGCACTTTTGCCTTTGAAACGTCCTTCCAGGCGTCTTGGTATATTGTGACGATACCGCAGTGAGAATAAAGAGGAAAAGAGAATCTGTTAGGGATGGAGAGATAAACCTAGGGTCCAGCCTTCCACATGGGACTCAGCCGGCCAGTCCTCCCTCCAGTTGGGGATTTGCCACCCCCTCCCACCCCCCAGACCCCAGCTAAGTTGACCAGCCTTTGTCTTCCTGGTATGAGGGCACTGGTTTGCCATTACTAGCTGGTTAGTGATTTCATCCCCTTCCTAAAGCTGGATTCTAGAGAAAATTATCCCTCAGTTACATTCCCGTTAGTTTTGGAAGGGGAGACCGAGTCAAGGTGGTGTAGATTCATTGTTACACACACACACACAATTCAGTAAAAAAGCCCTACTATCCCCCCGCACCACGCTCCCAGTATCAGGGAAACAAAGGTGAATTTTATCACCTTTCAGAGGTTAAAGACCTGTAGCTCTTTATGGAAAATTCTAGAATTTCTTAGATCAAACAGTGGAGGGGGGCATCATACAAATGGACATTTTAGTTTAGAGTGATTTTTAGGCTCGAACCGTGAATTCAGAAAGGTGGGCTATTCTGCCAGCTTTATGGCTGACACCCGCTGAGTTGTCCATACGCCCCATACATGCCGTTAATCAAACAAGTCGCCTTCTCGTGGCAAAAACCGGTTCCGAAGTTCTTAATTCCTTACACCCTTCAGTAAAGTCCCACCACCAGAGATGGCCATCAGTCAATAAACAGGAACCGGAGCCAGCCGTCCAGCTCTGTACATTTGTCACTTAAAGAAAACCTCTTGCATAATGTCCCCCCTGCAACCGAACGGAGACCTTCTTCACAAGGCCAGTTAACCAAAACGAACCCGACCGTGGACCCTAGATAAATATTTTGATTGAAACTGGACATGGCTAGCATTTTTAAAATGTTTACCTTAATTCGAGTCCGACAGAATATAGGACATCCTTGAAATCATTCACTTCGAAGTTTTATTAATTCTGCTGATAGCCCTAATTTTTTTTTTTAATTTTGGGGGAAAGGCTTCTCCTCCCTAAAAGAGCCCGTCTATAATGCAGGCCAGGCATTTAAAGCAGAATTGCTCTTTTCTGTTTTCTTTTTTAAAAAAAGTAGAAGCGAGGTGCCCAGTGTGCCTGTTTTGTGGAGGAAGCCCTAGGTAATCTCCAAGGATGGTAAATTTAGCAAAAGTGACACACAGGGAATTCTTAGTGTGAGTCTAGAAACCTTATTTTTATCTTGTCCAAGGAGCCTCCTTTTTCTTTCTCCTCACTGTGGTATTGCAACAAAAACGGTTTCCTCCCTGGCCAGGAATTCCCTGTGAAACTGGGGCGTGGGGCATGGGGTCTCCCCCTCCTCCCCTAAGTGTGCGCTTTGTTAGTGCCGGGCTGAGCTCAGCTTCACTGCTGTGTGGCGGTTCCCTGTGTAGAGTAACTTGTAATTCTCATCTGACTTTCAGAAATAGAGGTCAAATTTGGATTTTCCTAACGCCTAGCTAACTCTTCCTTACATTGGGTGCCAGAAACCACAGCACCATTAACACTGGCTGAGCTAATGAGCTAATTGATGACAAAACCAGAGACGCTTAGCCGAGCTGCCCCTCCGACCTTCAGGGTGGGGTGCCCACCGGCGGTGAAGACTGAGTTTTTTGAGAGATGTTTTTATTTTTATTTATTTTTTTGTTTTCGAAGTCCAGGTATGGTTTTAATTGATGACAATTTATGGGGAACAACTGTTCATAAATAAAAACGCTGTCTAGGTAGTTGCCGGGCTGCAGGAAGGGAGGTCTCACTGTTAGAGCAGAAGCCGGCGGTGTCCCTGCTCAGACACGGCCCTGGGGCGTGGGTCTGGGAGCAGGAGCCTCCGTGGGTGCTGCGTGTTCTCAGAAGAACCGCGACCACGCGCTGCTCCCGCTCCCTGGTGCACTTAGTGAAGGCACAAGAAAATAATTACCAGTCCCTTCTGTCCCCGACCAGCGTCTCCAGAGGGCTCTGCTAATGCGGCAGCTAAGGTGTGGAATTCTCCCCTCCACGGCCCAAGCCCCAGGAGAGGTTCCAAGTTAGCCAAAACGGCGACCTCAGAGCCCACGGGACGGCCCTTTGTGAGCGATGTAGACAGGCTGGGGGGGATTCGGTGGAACGCGGTGCCTTGCAGATTAGGTGAGCTTTCAATCTCTCTTTAAAAGGGGCGGCGAAGAGGACCCGCAGGCTGCCAGGAGCAACAGCGATGGGTAGGCACATTCAAAAACAGAAAAACTTTTCCACACACAAACATGAAGATCATACTGGGAAACTGAGGGCAGAGCCCCGGGAAGAAAGCAAAAATCATTGAAGGGCCATCATCCATCTCGGTTTACATCTGCCAACAGCACACGAACCACTTCATTACCTCTCACAGCACGGGGAGGGGACGCGAGCCCTTTCTCTTTTTTCATTTTTTTGGCCATCCTTAAAGTATAATTAGATCCAGCTGGGGAAAAGCTATAGATCCCAGCGTTAGACGATCGGGTTTCGAGAATTGCTGTTTTCCCTTTTGGTTCCCCAAACCCCCCACCCCTCCCATTTGAATCTGCTCCTTGTTTTTAAAATGACTAAATTCCAGCACCCACTTGTTGGTCTGATTTTAAAATTTCAGACCTCCCTGGGAAAAAGTTCCTCCATTAGAATATGTGGTGCCGCACAGTCTTTAATTTGGGGGGGAAGTGCTCAGCACCTGATGGGGGGGCATTGTCAGCAATGATCTCTAAAAGCCTCTGGTCTTTTAAAAGTTGTCGAAGGAACTTTGATCCGAGGCTCTGTGTGTCAGCTGGTGGACAGGACAGGAAGTGAGCGATGGCATCCATCTTTTTCCACACATTATCAGTTTTTTTCCTTCGCTTCCTGCATCCCCACTACCCATCACACGCCAACACACATGCATGCATGCCAGGTAACCCGCTCGCGCTGTGCCCACACACTCAGCGAGCCATCACCGGGTGGCAGTTTCTCATGAGACCGTGCGGGGCCATTGACCAAGCCGAGGGCAAGAAATCGCTTCTGTGGCTGGGAGGGGAGGGGCAAAGGAGATTGGGGTTGGGACAGAGTGACTGACACATGTTTGTTCATCTTTTTTTTTTAGAGTATATTATCCCTAGATGATGGTTCCCGTTCTCTTCCCGTTTCTCTCCTTCCTGGCCATGTCCCGTCACCCTTTGCATGCTGGGATTGCCCTTCTTGGGAACTTCTAATAAGAATACTATTCTGTTGGGGGGGAGGGGGAGGGGGGAGGGGCCCTACCACCTAACCTAAAGATAACTGAAAAAAAAAAACAAAAAACAACAAAAAAAATTAAAAACAACAAAACCAAAAAAAAAAAAAAATCCCCCTAAACCACAAATGAAATAAAATCCTTAATTGTTCGAAATGTAGTGTGACATCCCAAATAGGCATCTGTGTAACAAGTGACTGTCTGTGTACTGTACCAAAAGTTGGCATTGAGTAGTGACCAGTCCTCACTGAACAACTGTGTGTGAGATGCTAGTCTGACCCCCTCCCCTACTAATACCTGCCTGCTCCTCTGACCGCAGTAATACAAGCATTAACGTGTGATAAATAAAACTACTCTGCATGTCTCAGCAGTCCCTGTCTGTCTTCTGTCTTTCTTCTTTTGTCTGTCTGTCCCCATAAGAGCACAGGGATGGATTCCTGAATGAAACCTAGTACACAGCCTTCCCTCCCGAGGGGGGTGGGAGCGGCGCTTAGGGGGAGGGAGAGCTGTAACATCCCAAAGATCTTCCAGCCCCCATTTTTGAGTCCATCACAATCTGATACCTAGTTTGGCCTTAGAGACAGCTGAGGAATTTAAGAGTTTTATGATCAGCCTTCAGTTCATTAAGTGATAGTGAGGGTGATGCTAAACCTGCCAGCCCCCAGGGTAATCTCCATCTGCATAGTAATTGCTTCAATGGCAGGATTTTATGTTGGAGTATTACACACCCGAATTAGATTTCGGGTTCCTATTTTGGTGGTTTTATACTTGATACACTCCCACATCTACTCACATACGTAGATGAGTGCTGAACACGTTCTCAAAATATCTAAGACGGGAACTTTTCCAATTATCATACTACTACTTGGGGCCCAAATCGAGCTGAATGAGGGAACCTGTCTCCAGAGATCATTCTCTCCAGTTGTGTGTACATTCGGGAACTCAGTACCCAGACGTGGCTCGTAATTGTCGTGGGACCTAAAAACCAAAGGAAGGTTCCCGGCTCTCGTGACTGGAAATGGAGCCTCTTTTTAATGAACAGGAGTGGGTTTGTCCCATGGGGGTCTCAGGCGAGCTTGAATCCCTAAGTCAACATGAGGGGCGATCAAGCACTGCCTGTTAAAATGTTGATGTCTGCATAATGACGTCAGAGCAGAGCCTGAGTCTGGGCACCCTGATTTCAAGAAGGGGCTTTAAGTGACACCACAATGCAGGAGAGGCACACGTGGCTCAGGACCCCGGTCCCTTCAGCGCAGGGGGTCCTTAGGAGTCTGGGGGCGAGCAGCAGACTTCAGCTCAGGCTGGGCACTCCCCCTGGGGTGCAGCCCGCCCCTCACTGACACAGCTCAGGATCCCCAGAGGGCAGCAGTCTTAAGTAGCTATGGGGGGCTCCTGGTCCCATCTGTCCTGCCCTACTCCCAAATGCTACCCCACCACTGATGAGAGCAAGTTCCTTCTGATAAAAGCAGGGTCTCCAAGGCCAGCTGGACAGGAAGGAGGGTCAGTTCTGAAAGGGGGAGATATGAGCTCATTAAGAATAGGAGGGCCCACCCCTCAAATATGCACATGTCCAGGGAATATGATTTAAAACCGTGAAGACCAGGTTCTTGGGGGGCAGGCTGTGGGCAGGTGAGCACGTGTCCCCGCCCCAGCCCTCTGACCCCAGTTCCTTCCCCACCTGCACTAATACCCAGGTAGACTGGCTGTTCTTAACCCCTTGCGTTTCCTCTGTGTTAATGTTCTGTCACCTTCTCCCGAGGGGTCACCACTCTGACTAGGTGAAGCCTTTAAATGGGGGATCTTGAGATTTAAAAAAAAAAAAAATTCCAGCAAGAGAAAGATAAGCTCTGCCAGCCTCAGTTTCCCCCTTGGACATGTCCCAGGGCCTAGTCCACAGGTGTTGGTTTTATAGCACCGCCCCCACAAAGCCCCGGGGGCGGGGCTGGGCAGTGGGCATGGCATGATGTGTGCCCCAAGCTAGAGGTCCTTTTCCCTAAAATTCACAGACTCAAGAATCTGCCCTGGCCCTGCCAACAATGAAGGACGGTTTTAGAAAGACACACAGACATTATGCAGGGGGTGGCGGGGAGGGGGTGGCCTTTACCAGTGACTGATATGGGTCACCCCACATAGGCCATTCTATAGGTGCAAGTTAAAATCAGAATTTTAAAGACCTTTAACCTCTGCTTAAAGAGGGGGACACTGCCCTTCCCTCCCCCTCAATGCAAAAGTCCCAGGTCGTAAAAGACTTCTGGGGGTAGAATCTTAACTCTCCCTGTCCACCCTGGGGGGTCCGTGTCCGCTGCCATCACCACTAGACATGTCAATCATCGCTGCTGGCCGCGGCGACAAACACACAATGATTAGATAGGTGGACAGCCAGGGCCACAAAGCCCTGAGATCTAATGGACACACCACCCCATTCAGCCCACCAATCCAGCGACCCAGGAAGCCCCCAAGCGGAACCACGCCGCTTTCTCCCCCCCTCTCAGGAAGCGTTAGTGTGCAGCGAGGGCCTGGCGGAGGAGCCCACGGCCGCGGGGGCGCCGGGCAGAGCCCAACCTCTGGTACAGTAGGCCTGTCACTGTCGAGATGCCCGTTTGCTGGTCAGCCCATGGCGCGCGTCCTCGGGGCGCAGCTGGGCGGTGGTCGCTTGAGCCCGCCTTTATTTCGGCACCCCGGGAACAGAATACTATGCTTACTCGGAAGTTCTGGACTCGAGTGGCCCTGCCCGTCCGCGGGATGCAATATGATTGTGTTTTCTTTTCCATTCCACTGTAGTGAGAAGGCCACCAAAGTGCAGGACATCAAAAACAACCTGAAGGAGGCCATTGAAGTACGTGCTCGGGTTCTTTCTGTCGGTCTGTTAGCCCCCCCCCCCCCGCAGGCAGTGCCCCCCCTGACCGCTTGCTGACTCCCTTTCAGACCATCGTGGCCGCCATGAGCAACCTGGTGCCACCCGTGGAGCTGGCCAACCCCGAGAACCAGTTCCGCGTGGACTACATTCTGAGCGTGATGAACGTGCCCGACTTCGATTTCCCTCCCGTAAGCTTCGCCCGCCCCGCCCCCAGCGTGCCCCCCGCCCCGCCCCCCGCCCCCAGCTAGGCGGGGGCGTCCACAGGCTCACCTGGGGGGCAGGGGCACCGCGGTGGCTCTCCGGAGAGTTCACACCCGACCGATCATCATTAGGGCCCAAGGTGGCTGAGCGTCGCCTGCCCTTGTCACTCTTGGCCCCCATCCCAGGAGCATGTCACACTGGACCACCACCCCCCATCCCAGGGGCATGTCACACTGGAACACCACCCCCCATCCCAGGGGCATGTCACACTGGAACACCACCCCCCAAACCAGAGGCATGTCACACTGGACCACCCCCCCATCCCAGGGGCATGTCACACTGGAACACCCCCCCCATCCCAGGGGCATGTCACACTGGACCACCCCCCCCATCCCAGGGGCATGTCACACTGGAACACCACACCTCTCACTGGATAGACTACATTTCCACGGGGGGGGGGGTGGCAAGTCGCGAGTTGTGGTCCCCTTAATCCTTCTCTCGTACCCACCTGGCGACCAACGCCCATGCTCCCGGGGTTCCGGCAGTAGTGCAGGCTCGGAGCCTTGTGCCCGGGTGACACCCTCACTCACGCTGAACAGTGGGCCCCCAAGACCCCGGGGCGCCGCGGGGCGCAGGGCCCCCCGACTGACGGCTTTCTCGTGCCCCGCAGGAGTTCTACGAGCACGCCAAGGCTCTGTGGGAGGACGAGGGAGTCCGCGCCTGCTACGAGCGCTCCAACGAGTACCAGCTGATCGACTGTGCCCAGTAGTAAGTGACCTGCCACCTCAGCACACCGCACGGGCACGCAGGGAGGAAACGTTCACAGCCCGGACCAAGTCACGTGCCTAGGCCTCCTTGTCCAGGGCCAGCCAGCTGCCCCGCCTGCCCGCAGCCCTTGCCTTAGAGCCTCCTGCACTTGGCAGTGGGTGACATTATTTCATAGAAACAGTTCATGCCTGGTGGCCAGAACATCACTCCTGGCCATGAGGTGGTATTCATGCTTGATTCGCTGGAGGTAATGAAGGGACCTGACCTCCGGGCATTTAGGGAGACAGGGCAGCTCTCACACTTCGGATAATGTAAAACTATTTTATTTCATTGCTCTCATTTGAAAGCATGACAGATGCCTCGCCCCTCCTGGGTACCGGTCCTTGCTTTGCTGGTGCAGAGTGTTTAAGAGACCAGCAAGTTTGTATATTTTCACAAGGGACAGAAAAACAGCCCCATCTTGGCCGGTCCCTGCGACCCCCCACCTCCACCCCTTCTTCAACAAAGTCCCTGATTTTCTCAAAAGTCCGAACTAAAAGCTGGAAGTGCTAATTATAGTAAGGCAAAACAAATGGAAATCCTGGAATTGTTTGCGTTTGTGTCCTGGATCCAAGTCAGGGGACAGGTACAGGATTTGGAGGCTCCAGAGGGTGAGGGCGGGGCAGTTTCATTAATAGCAGTTGGGGCTGGTTTGGTGTTTTGTTTTTTTTATGTGTGTGTGTGTGTGTGTTTTAATCTTCCGCCATCTGAAAGTTTTTCTTTTTTTAATGCAACATTAAATTACTCCAACTTCATCTGGAAGTGGCACCATCCCCACAGTTTATGGAAACTTTTAAGAAACTCAGGAAAAAGAGGACCGGGCTTGTAAAATGTCTTCCCGGCCAGAGGATCCCAGCCCTGCCTTGGCACTGCCCAGCCTCTCTCTGGCTTCACTGCCTTTATGTTAAAGTTGAGATATTGGTACCTTGCCCATTTCTTAAGCTGCCTATTTTTATTTGTTGAGCTGGGGTTTGGCTGGCCTGGCTCCAGCTGTCTCTCTCACAAGATTTGGTGCTGATGAGCTATTTATAGCACTGTGGTTCTGTTGCCATGGCAACGCGCTGGAGGCCAGGGCGGCTGGGGAGCTATTTCTGGACTGGTGCTGTAATGTAAGACTGATTGGGCAAGTTAGTGTATCCTCCCAGCCAGACTCACTCGAACTGGTGACAAGGAAGGGGGAAACTTACAGAACTTCTTTTAGTATTTTCTGATTGCCCACTCAAAGCCTTCCACCCGCCCCTCCCCGCCCCTCCCCGCCCCCAAAGCTGGGTTCCACGTTGATTTCCTATGTTAACTTACCCCTGTCTCCCAAAAGTTACTCCTCCTGATGGTGTGTCTAGTCGAGCAACACAAAAGTTCAACCCGGAAGAGAGGAGGTAGGAGTTTTCCGGGTCAGGCCTTGGGGCCATCAGTGGGAGTCCCCGAGACCCCAGCCCCCCGGGCCTGTTCCATGTCAGCACCCGCAACCTGGGCGGCCCCGAGGTGTTTTTGAAATGACACATTTCGTATCTGGGCTGTTCTGTTTCATGGACCCAACAGGCAGGAAGGGAACGCTGCGTGTGCTTCCTGTTCGGGTGCTCAGGGCACAGGGGGCCCCTGAGGGCCGGGCTCTCGTTCTCTTTGATGAGGGAGATTCTTCAAAGGCAGAAGGAAGGAATCCCTCTACCTCGCTCAGACACCTCCTTCTGTTCGTCCCTCGCGGGGGAAATCCAAACGCAGAGACTCAAAGCATACAGTTCGCAGACTGCCCGCCATTTCAGTAGAAGCCATAGATTTCACATTTAAAATGTTTTCCTTAGTCATTATCGATGGCACTAAATCTGATAGGCCCGACTTCGGATGGTACCTGTTGGCCAGGGGTCCTGGGAGCCCAGTCCTGGTTCCTAGATCTACTGTAGGTCACGTATATTTATCTTAAATTCTGTGGGGCCTAAACGCTCTGAGGCACAAGCTTCAAGTCACAGGGGTAACCAACACGAGCGGAATTCTCGTTGCTCCTGTGGCGTGACCCTTTCCATTCACTGGACTTGGTAGAAGGGCGGGAGTATTGGGCAAACGGGCACGATACTGAACACCCCCGTGTGTCTTTCATTCCCTCCCAGCTTTCTGGACAAGATTGACGTCATCAAGCAGGCCGACTACGTCCCCAGCGATCAGGTACGCAGAAGCTCTCGGGCTTGTCGAGACGTTTGCCCTAGATGGGCGGTTGCTCATATTTCGGTTGGTTTCGGTGAACATCCACTGACCTTGGTTTTGTTTTAGGACCTGCTTCGCTGCCGCGTCCTGACTTCTGGAATCTTTGAGACCAAGTTCCAGGTGGACAAAGTCAACTTCCAGTAAGTGAATGGTTCCCTTTCTGAAACACAGATAATGGTATCTTGATGTTCCCTCTGGCAATTAGCGTGGTGGATCCGTGGTCGCCCTTTGGAGTGACCAGGTGTCCTTTCTCCCGCAGCATGTTTGATGTTGGTGGCCAGCGCGACGAACGCCGCAAATGGATCCAATGCTTCAATGGTATGGAAGCCGTGGGCGTCTCTCTTGCTTTAGGACATTGTGCTTTTTTAACTGTGAAAGATCGTTTTTGTTTCTAACACACGTTGCCTTTGCTTTCTTGTGCTGAAGATGTGACTGCCATCATCTTCGTGGTTGCCAGCAGCAGCTACAACATGGTCATTCGGGAGGACAACCAGACCAACCGTCTGCAGGAGGCCCTGAACCTCTTCAAGAGCATCTGGAACAACAGGTTGGTGGAGTGACCCTCAGGTTCTCTCCAGGCCACTGGCCCAGGAGGCCTAGGAATAATGTCCAGCCTCTGTATTTGCCCTGTTATAGAACAGAATCTTATCCAAGTCCTTGTGCAAGCATCTCAAGCCCCCTGCAGAAGAAATACTCTTTTCTTGGCCTTTAACTCTGCTTCCCTCTTTGTTAGATGGCTGCGCACCATCTCTGTGATTCTGTTCCTCAACAAGCAAGACCTGCTCGCTGAGAAAGTCCTTGCTGGAAAATCGAAAATTGAGGACTACTTTCCAGAATTTGCTCGCTACACTACTCCTGAGGATGGTATGTATGACCTGCAGTTAATTGGCACACATTCCAGCTCGTTAGTTCTATATATACAGTCGCAAATATGTGAATTTCTAAATTTTAAAAATCACCTACATGAACAACTTCTAAGAGCAAAACTTGCCCCCCCACCCCCCACTATAAAGGATCTGTTGGGGAAGCAAGAAATTCTTATTTGCAGTCATTTGCATTTGGAGAAACCCCAGAGGTTAGGGGGCAGCAATGTAAGTTCTATTCTTTCAGTTACCTTAAGTAACCAAGTAATTCCTATTCTCCTCAGCTACTCCCGAGCCTGGAGAGGACCCACGCGTGACTCGGGCCAAGTACTTCATCCGCGACGAGTTTCTGGTGAGGAAAGACTCTCTCTATGATTGCTTTTATTTTCAGGGATGGAAATTGACCGAATTCTGTATTTGGGGATTAAACGAGCCAGTATTTCAGTTTCGTTTCATGGGTCACCCGTGGGGATGTTAGCTTTTGTGCCCCTTTAAGTTCGGTTCTGACGTAACATCCGTAGCTGGTCAAGGGTCCTCGGGGGGAAGTTTCCAGAGAGGAGGCACTGACCTCGTTTCTCTGTCTGTGCAGAGAATCAGCACTGCCAGTGGAGATGGGCGTCACTACTGCTACCCCCACTTCACCTGCGCCGTGGACACCGAGAACATCCGCCGCGTGTTCAATGACTGCCGCGACATCATCCAGCGCATGCACCTCCGTCAGTATGAGCTGCTCTAAGAAGGGAACCCCCAAATTTAATTAAAGCCTTAAGCACAATTAATTAAAAGCAAAATGTAATTGTACACGCAGTTAATCACCCACCATAGGGCATGATTGACAAGGCAACCTATCCTTCCCCTTTGAGTGATTTTGCGAAACCCCTCTTCCCTCTCAGCTTGCTTAAATATTCCAAATTTAGAAAGCTTAAGGCGGCCTTCAGATACAGATAAAGATAAAGAAAAAAGGCCAAAATGGTTCCCTCTCTCTTTCAGTAATTAAAATAACAGCAGCAAACAGAAATAAAGAAATAAAAGAATTAAATGAATTAAATGAATTCAATATTGTCTTGTGCAGCATTTAAAAAAATCAATAAAAATTAAATGTGAGCAAAGTTTTCAACTCCTTTGGCTTGCTTGCGGTCTCGAGCCAACACCGCGGCTCACGGCGGCGAGGGCGTGAAGAGTTGGGAGGGTCCGAGTTCAGGTGACAAGACCCCACGGTTATATAAGTGGGTATAAAAACCTCGCCACTTTCTTGACCTAATTTTGCGTTTCTGAAGGCAGTTTGCAGACAAGACCCACCCCATCCTCCTCAAAATCCACGCCCCACAAAAACCAGGGGGCCCCTCAAGAATTCTACACTTCATCTTGGCTGCCCTATCCAAAGAGTGTACCAGCTTACACTCCAGTGTCTCCGTTGACCCAGAGTCTCCCCCAAACAGGCAGAGTACCAAGAGCTAGCCAATAAACCGGAGTGGCGTTGAAACAACTAGCTAGCTATTGGGGGACATTTTTAAGGTGGGTTCCCACCTGATCCATACACACGTGAACCAGTCACAGGTTTAAATAGAAAAAGGTCCTTCAAAAATGACTATTTTTACAATTAAAACCTTGGTTTAAAGATTATGACTCTTAAGGAGACCCAAGATCCAAAAGCCCTAAGGGGGGAGGTTGGGAAGACCATACAAAAATTAAAATCACACAAAACAAAATAGGAATGGGGCTGGGGACTGGGTAAAGATCTGTAACAAAGGGGTAATTTCTCGAATAAGCAAGAAGCTCTTAAGAATTAATAAGCAAACCCATCGCAAAAATGGGCAGAGTACATGAACAAGCAATTTACTTTTTAAAAAAAGTAACAGCCCTGGCCATTTCGGCTCAGCGGTTGGAGCGTTGGCCTGCGGACCGGAGAGTCTCGGGTTTGGTTCCCGCTAGGGGCATGTACCTAAAGAATAAATAAATAAAAACAAGTAACATTGGGGGAAACATGGGACCCCAGTCACAAATAAAATACAAATAGAACATGCCATTGTTGGGAGGGGGTGGATGTCAGCACGCATGGGCCCTGTGAAGCCGTGATGGGTTGCTGCTTGGACCTGAGGTCCACTTGGGCTCCCTGGTCCTTCATCCCCAGGGTCATCCCTTCAGCACGTGGTCACCCATGGCATGGCTTCCCGGACGGATGGGAGCCACAGCATCAACCACTGCACCTTCTGAAACCCCCCAGCGTCCACCAGTGCACCTCTGAAACCCGCCTGATGGAATGTTGACCCAGTTGATTCTATAACTCAGGCCAAAAATCCACTTCCTGTTTTCCAAATCAAACGGATCCCAGCTAACTTAAACATAGAGTGAAATGAGCCCCACGGAAGGCAGAAAAAGTACTAAATACACCATCTCCATAAACCTCCCCAAAGCTTCCTATGTAACAGTCAGTCCACATAAAAATTATGTGCTCACTGGAGAGACCTAGTTACGAAACAACCCTCAAAATCTCCCTCAAATTAACACATAGTCCGCATAAGTGCTTACTATGCAAATATAGCCAGAAGCCAGCCCATGAATTCCCGCAGTCCCATAAAGTACTCCAAATAAACAGAGTTCATTAACACCTGGGACAGGCTATGAAGTGTAACCGGCCCCCCCCTACAAACCCCCACCCGAGGGAGGGCTGTGCTACCCCAAAACAGGCTCCACACCGTCTAGCCCCTTTCAATATGGCCGCCTGTACCACTTCTACAGAGAAATTCTGGAACCTTCTCTGCATAATCTACATAAGATTTCCACAGCACTACCACATATCCACCACAATCAGAAAACAAAGTCCCAGGCAGTTGTAACAAGAAAATGACACCCCAGAACCTCCTCCCCACCCCCAGCACTAGTCAAAACTTTGTGAGAAATTCTAGGAGAGAATAAAGTCACCCACTAGGGGCCCAGCGGCCAGCGGCGTGGCTTCAGCTGTGACTGCCACTTCCCCGACGAGGAAGGGGGGGCCGAGCGAGACCCGAGGAACTTGCTCCCGGAGACGTGGCTGGTGAGCAGGGACATGGCCTGCAAACTCGTTTTAGCAGAGACAGAAGAGAGGAGGAAAAGGCTCCTGGTGTTCCCGCCGGGAGGCCCGTTGTTAGCAGTCATGACCTGTGACCCCAAGCGGCAGTCCCACAGGGCTCCTCGGGTTCCATATTCCGAGGCGATGATGGGGTAGGTGGGTAGGTGTCAGAGGGGGGAGCGGCCCCCTTCTCCCAGAGCTTGGCCTTGGAGCTACCCCTGCCTTCCGGCCAATCAGAGGGCTGCCAAGGGGCCACCTCCAGCCCCTCAGGGGTGACTGAGGGTCCCTTCCGTTCCTTACATCCATCCCTTCTCTCTAAAACATTGCCATGTTCATTTCCCCTTCCTTTTTTTTTCCTATCTTCTATCCTCTCTTTATTTATTTATTTATTTTTATGTAGACCAAACTTTCATAGGGCTACGTTCAAATTCACATTTTAGGATCTTCAGAAAGTCAAAAAATGATTTAGAATTACATCTAAATCTTTGACTGCAAGCAGACATTGGTTTCCATGGTTTTTAGCAGAATTTTTTATCTTTTTCCAAATGCAAAACAACATATTTTTCTAAAGGTAACAATGCTTGCCACAGTTTATAAAGGTGTGCAGGCCAACTATGATAAATAACTATTCATTGACCTTTTAGAGAAATAATAATAATAGTAATAATAATAATAGTAGTAGTAAACCACTAAGTTCCCCGATGAGGCCTGACGTGATGAGGGCCTAGAATTGGGCAGAATTTTAACCACCTTCGGTTTTATTTAAATATGAGCAAAATTACATTTAAAAATGCCGCTTCTATGTGAAGTAACATTGTTTTACCATAATGTGTATGTTTTTGCACTTTTGGTTATCTTATAATTCAACAAATGTAGAGAGAAGAGGGACCCACTGGGAGTTCTGCTTTCGTGGCGTTTATACTGTTGAGGGAGACATGTTTTAACCACATAAATAATCCAAAGAACTACAGATGGTGACACGGTGCCCAAGCTCATAAATGAGATGGGGATCGTGGGGAATGGGAGATACCTGGGGAGGGATGCCACTTGAGATAGAGTAGCCAGGAGGGCCTCTGGGAGGAGGTGACTTTTCTTATGGGAGTCCAAAGATGAGAAAGGGCTAGCTGTCCAAGTACAGTTAGCTGGCACTATTTCCAACTAATATCAATTATTAAAGCATTATACTGTAGTTAACATTTATTATTATGTATAATTATATATATATATTATTATTATAACATATTATTATTAACTGTAGTTAACATGGCACTTTGCGATGTGCCAAGAACTGTCCTAGGCCCTTGATATGGACTGTCTTATTTTATCATTTTTTAAATTATTTTCTATATTAAAAAAATTTTTTTTGTTGATTTTTTAGGGAGAGAGAAACATCAATGAGAGCGGATATCGATTGGCTGCCTCCTGCACGCCCCCCACTGGGGATTTGGCCCACAACCAGGGCCCGTGCCCTGACTAGGAATCGAACCGGCCACCTCTTGGTGCGTGGGTCGATGCTCAACCACTGAGCCACACCAGCCAGACTCATTGAATCATTTTGAAACCCTATGAGGATGTACCATATTATCTGTGCAAGATGTATTCAACCTGTATCCCACCTACAGCAACGAAAAAGGTAAATTACATCGGCAACCCTGTGAATCGTTCAGGCAAATTACTCTTTTCACAATGGCCACACTGAAAGGCCGTTGCCATAAGCACTTCACCTGAGTAATTGCTCCCCAGGCTCCTGTTCTGGAGTTGGGTAGTTTGGTGGCTCCACCATAATGTCCCTGGGTTTAGACATTCATATACGAGGAACAAGGACACTTTTCGGGTTTTGCCTCTTTTCCCTGTCAGCTAGGAATGTGGTCAGCTGCAGTAACACAACCTCGACTTGGCGCCTCGCCGCGAACAGGCTGCTGCCTCACGTAAGGAGCATTCCGCGGGTGGGCGGCTCCTGGTGTGACTCTGCCGCTGCCAATGGCAGGAGGACCCACGTCTCCTGGAGTCTCTGGCGCCTCTCTGCAGGCTGTAAGATGGTATCATGCTGCTAGCCCAAGGCAGAAGATAAGGAGCTGGACAGCCCGGCCAACTCTCTCCTGTATCAGGAACGCGATGTCAGCTGTCCCTGCCCTCCCCCCGAGGAATACACACCTGGATGGAGAGAACTGGGCAGATGGGCAGATGCACAGCTAGCTAGACAGACAGAAACACGTCTGTTCCATAGCACGATGACACACACAGGGATTCATAATTTGGATCTTTATTATTATTATTTGTATCCTCACCTGAGGACACTTTTCCATTTCTTGTTCAGACAGAGCGGGAGGGAGAGAGAGGAAGAGAGAGAGAGAGAGAAACATTGACGTGAAAGGGACACATTGAGTGGCTGCCTCCCACACGTCCCCAGCCAGGGAGGAGGACGAACTGCAGCTGAGGTGGGTGCCCTTGATGGGAATCGAACCCGCGACTCCTTGGTCCCCGGGCCGATGCTCTAACCACTGAGCAAAACCAGCCAGGGCCATAATTTGGCTCTTGAAAGAACATCTATAAAGATATGTGCAGTGCCTGTAGTTTGTAAGGATCAGGGAAGATAACAGGTAAAAAAAAAAAACACCTTTCAAATAATAAGAAATTGATTTGTGTACTTCTATGTAAATCAGTTTGAAAGCCTAGATGAAAATAGATCATTGTCCAGAGAAATAGTTTATCAAAATTGAATCCAGTGGCGCCTTGGCCGCTTTGCCCAGTGGTTAGAGCCTGGGCCTGCGGACAAAAGAGGCACAGGTTAGATTCCGGTCAAGGGCACGTACCTCGGTTGCGGTTCGGTTCCTAGCCCTGGTGGAGGTCATGCAAGAGGCAGCCAGTAATGTGTCTCTCTCACGTCAATGTCTGTCTGTCTGTCTGTCTCCCTCCCTCCCACTCTATCCGAATAAAAATGGAAAAAAATAATCCTCGGATGAGGATTTAAAAAAAAAAAATTTGATTTCAGTGGAGACAAAAACAATCTAAGCAGACCAGTCACTGTAGAAAACAGTACAGAGCTGAGTTGGAGAGCAGCGAGGTCAAGTGGCTGTTTTGAAGTGGGGAGCTGCAAAGAAGCATGAGGGGGCTCCTGGGGTGCTGTGTCTGTAACCAGCATTCAGATTATGAGATTAATGTATTCCATTGGAGAACACACCTACGATTTGTGCAGTTTTGTTTTCTTTCTTTCTTTTTTTTAATTGTTTTTTCTTTATTGATTTTAGAGACAGAGGAAAGGAGAGAGAGAGATAGAAACATTGATGAGAGAGAACATCAACTCGCTGCCTCCTGCATGTCCCCGACTGAGGATCAGGCCCACAGTGTGGGCATGTGTCTTGACCAGGAATCGAACCGGTGACCTCTTGGTGCATGGGTTGATGCTCAACCACTGAGCCACACCGGCTGGACTGATTTGTGCGGTTTTCAATATGTATATTATATTTAATTTTTTTTTCAATGAGAAAAAGGAAAAAGGCACCAGGCCCACATAGTTTTACAGGGGATTCTACTAAATCATTAAAGATCAAATAATTCCAATACTACTTAAATTATTCCAGAGTAGAACCAAAGGAAAACTTTAAAATTATTTTAATGAAGCAAGTATAACATTGATTCTCAAGCATGTCAAAGGTTACATCTAAAAGTAAAATTATAGACCAACCTCACTTATGAAAATCTTAAAATATAACCAAGCAGAATATAATATTAGATTTAAGAAATAATATAGCATGCCTAGATGAAGTTATTATATGAATTCAAGTTTGGTTCAATATTAGCAAAATTAAATTTTGCAAAAATTTAATATCTATTTATATTTTAAGAAATCAATAAAATAATAATGAAACTTTAATATAATGACTACATAACACACATGTATACTACATATAACATACATCTATATATAATTTGTCTAGTACAAAGCATATACATATATAATGCATGTACACAAAATATATCTTTTTCTCCAATGACCAAAAAATTTTACTTAATGAGGAACCTCTAAAACCTTTTTTATAAAAAAATTTTTTCTTTATTGATTTTAGAGAGAGAGGAAGGGAGAGGGAGAGAGAGATAGAAACATCAATGAGAGAGAACATCAACTGGCCGCCTCCTGCATGCTCCCCCACTGGGGATCAGGCCCATAACCTGGGCATGTGACTCGACCAGGAATCAAACCGGCGACTTCTGAGTGCATGGGTGGACACTCAACCATTGAGCCACACCAGCCGGGCCAAGCTTTTCTTTTTTAAAAAATGTATTTTTATTGCCCTGGCCAGGTTGCTCAGTGGTTAGAGCATCAGTCCATGGACCAGAGAGGCCCGGGTTTGGTTCCCGCTAAGGGCACTATCTCGGTTGCAGTTTGTCCCCGGCCCCAGTTGGGGTCGTGTGGGTGGCAACCACTCGATGTGTGTCTCTCACATCGATGTTTCTCGATGTTTCTCTCTCTGTCTTCCCTCTCTCCCTCCTGCTCTATCTCAAGATAAATGGAAAAATGTCCTCGGGTGAGGATAAAAATATAAAAAGTTTTTATTGATTTTTTTAGAGAGAGGGAGGGAGAGAGAGAAACATCAATGTTAGAGAGAAACATTAATCCACTGCCTCCTGCATGCCCCCTACTGAGAATCAAACACAAAACCCAGGCATATGCCCTGACCAGAAATTGAACCAGGACCTCTCAGTCCATAGGCTCAATCCACTGAGCCACACTGGCCGGGCTAAAACCTTTTCCACTAAGGTTAGAAATAAGAAACAAAGAAGACAAAGATGCCTCATATCACCATACTATTTATCATTGTATTAAACATATTCAGTTAGACAAAAGAAAGCAATTAGTGGACTGAGAATTGGAAAGGAAGAAGTAGAACTATCCTTTACTGCAAATAATATAATGAAATATCATATCTTCCCCAAAATATTCACAGAAAAATAACTACTAAAATATGAGAATTTAGTAAAGAACAGGTTTATAAGATCAACATACTAAAATCAATAGCCTTTCATTTGGCTGGTGTGGCTCAGTGGTTGAGCATTGACCCCTGCACCAAGAGGTCGCTGGTTTGATTCCCGGTCAGGGCACATGCCCAGGTTGTGGGCCTGATCCCTAGTAGGAGGCATGCAGGAGGCGGCCAATTGATGTTCTCTCTCATCAATGTTTCTATCTCTTTCTCCCTCTCACTTCCTCTCTCTCTAAAATCAATAAAGGAGAAAAAAATCAATAGCCTTTCAATAATGGATAGAACATTCAGAAAGAAAATCAATAAACATCTGACTTGAACAACACTACAGAGCAAATAGACCTAACAGATATACAGAACTTTCTACCCAGTAGTAGAACAGACAAGCTTGTCAGGTGCACAGGAAACACTCTCCAGGATAAATCACATGTTAGATCACAAAACAAGTCTTAACACATTTAAGAAGACCAAAATCATTTCAAGTATCTTTCCCATCCAAAATGGAATGAAACTAGAAATCAATAACAGTAAGAAAATGAGATCATTCAGGAACACGTGGAAACTCAACAACACATTCTTGAATAACTATTTGGTCAAAGAGGAAATTAAAAGGAAATTTTAAAATATATCTTACGATAAACAAAAATTCAATACAATATACCAAAACTTACAGGATGCAGCAAAAGCAATACTGAGAGATTAGCTTCTAGTGATAAACACCCTCATTACACAAGAGGAAAGATCGCAAATAAACAACCTAACTTTACACCTCAAAAACCTAGGAAAAGAACAAACCAAGCCTAAAGTCAGCAAAAGGAAAAAAAATAATAAAGATAGAGTAGAAATAAATCAAATAGAGAAAAGAAAAACAATAGGGAAAAAGCAGGAGTTGATTTTTCGAAAAAGATAAACAATATCAACAAACCTTAGCTAGCCTAAGAAAAAAAGGAATGCTCAAATTTCAAATATCAGAAATGAAAGAGGAGACCTTACAATAGATGACTCAGAAAAAAAAAGGATCACAAGAGATTATTATGAACAATTATATGCCAACAAATGGGACAGCCTGGAAGAAATAGTTAAATTCCTATTAACATACAACCTACCAAAACTGAATCAAGAAGAAATAGAGCCGTGGCCAGGTGGTTCAGTTGGTTGGCATGTTGTCCCATACACCAAAAGGATGAGGGTTCAATTCCCAGTCAGGGCTCATACAAAGGTTGCAGGTTTAATCCCTGGTCAGGGAGCTTATGGAAGGCAACCAACTGATGTTTCTCTCGCACATCGATGTCTCTCTTTCTCTCTCTCTCGCTCCCCCCACTCCCACTCTATCTGAAGATAAATTAAAAAATATCCTCAAGTGAAGATTTAAAGAAAAAAGATGAAGAAGAAATAGAAAGCCTAAACTGACCAATGACAAATAAGCAGATTAAACTAGTAACCAAAATCTCCCCAACAAAGAAAAGTTTAGGACCAGATGTCTTCATGGGTCAAATATAACAAACATTCAAAGATAAATGAATCTTCCAAAATAATAGAAGAGGGAACAATTCCAAACTTATTGTACGAGGCCAGCATAACTCTGATTCTAAAACCAGACAAAGATACCATAAAAAAAGAGAAGTATAGGCCAATATTCCTGATGAACATAGATGCAAAACTTCTCAATAAAATACCAACAAACCAAATTTTATAGCACATTAAAAGGACCTTACACCGTGACCCACTGAGATTTATCTCTGGAATGCAGGCATAGTTCAACATATGTAAATGAGTCAATGTGATATACCTCATTAACAGAATGAAAGATAAAAATCTTATGATTATCTCACCTGATGCAGAAAAGCATTTGACAAAGTATAATAGCCACTCATGATAGAAAAGAACTCTCAACAAAATAGGTATAGAAGGAAGTTACCTCAACACACAAAAAAGGCCATATATGAAAAGGCAAAGCTAACACCATAACCAATTGGGATGAAACTAAAAGTTTTTCCTCTAAGATCTGGTACAAGGCAAACATACTCACTCTTGCCACTTTTGTTTTACTGCAAGTTGTAGCCAGAGCAATTAGACAAGAAAAAGAAATACAAGGTATTCAAATTAGAATGGAATAACTAAAATAACCTCTATTTGCACATGACATCATATATGTAGAAAGCTTTAAAGAATCAACAACAAAAACATTGTTAGAACTAATAAATGAATTCAATAAAGTTGCAGGATAAAAAAAAATCAATATACAAAAATCAGTCACATTTCTTTTCTTTTTTTTTTTTTTATCCTCGCCCGAGGACATTTTCCCATTTTTTGTTCAGATAGAGCGGGGGAGAGACAGAGAGAGAGAGAGAGAGAAACATCGACGTGAAGGGACACATCGAGTGGCTGCCACCCGCACGACCAACCAGGGCCGGGGACAAACTGCAACCGAAGTACGTGCCCTTAGCGGGAACCAAACCCGGGTCTCTCCGGACCGCAGGCCGTCAGTCACATTTCTATACACAAACAACAAACTATCCAAAAAGAAATTTAAAAAAATAATCCCATTCATATAGCAACAAAAAGTATAAAATGCTTTGAAATAAACTAAACCAAAGAGGTGCAAAACTGGCACACTGAAAATTATTGAACACTGATGAAGGAAGTTAAAGATGACTCTGAGAAATGGAAAGACATCCCATGTTCAAGAAATTGGAATAATTTATATTGTTTAAAAAATGTGAAGTCTACCCAACACAATCTATAGATTCAATGCAACCTCTATAAAAATCCCAAAGTTTACAGAAAAAAAAATCCTAAACTTAATATGGAATGACAAAAGACTCCAAATAGCCAAAGCAATCTTGAACAAGAAGAACAAAGCTGGAGGCATCACACATTTTGATTTAAAAATATATTACAAAGTTACAATAATCAAAAGAGTATAATACTGACAAAAATTGACAAGTGAGATTGCATGCAAGAGGAAGCTTCTGCAGAGCAGAAGCCATCAACAGAGCGAAACGGTAGACTGTGGAATGGGAGAATGTATGTGCAAATTATACATCTGATAAAGGGTTATTATTCAAAATATACAGGCAGACCCTGGCCGGTTTGGCTCAGCGGTTAGAGCGTCGGCCTGCAGTCCGGAGAGACCCGGGTTCGGTTCCCGCTAAGGGCATGTACTTCGGTTGCAGTTTGTCCCCGGCCCTGGTTGGTCGTGCGGGTGGCAGCCACTCGATGTGTCCCTTCACGTCGATGTTTCTCTCTCCCTCTCTCTCCCTCCCACTCTATCTGTACAAAAAAAAAAAGGAAAAAAAAAAAAAAATACAGGCAGACCTTAGAGCTATTCTAGGATTGGTTCCAGGCCATTGCAATGAAGTGATCAGCAGCCCTGGCTGGTTTGTCTCAGTGGTTGGAGCGTCGGCCTGCAGACCAGAGAGTCCTGGGTTCGGTTCCCGCTAGGGGCACGTACCAAAAATAAATAAATAAATAAGTAAATAAAGTGGTCAGCAATAAAGCAAGTCACACAAATTTTGGAGGTCCCTGTGCATATAAAAGTTACGTTATACTACACTATAGTCTATTAAATGTTCAATAGCATTACATCTAAAATAAAACAATATACATACCTCAATTTTTCAAAAATGTTCTTATTGATTTCAGAGAGAGAGAGGGAGAGAAGTATCGATCGGCTGCCTCCTACAGTGCCCCCTACTGGGGATCAAGCCCACAACTGGGCATGTGCCCTGACCGGGAATCGAACCAGGACCTCTCAGTCCATGGGACTACGCTCAATCCACTGAGCCACACCAACTGGGCTGCATACCTTAATTTTAAAATGCTTTATTGCTAAAAATGCAAACCATCATCTGAGACTTGAGCAAGTTGTATCTTCATGCTGGTGGGGGGTCTTGCCTCGATGTCGATGGCGGCTGACTAATGGGGTGGCTGGGGCAGTTTCTTCAAATAGGACAAGAATGAAGTTTGCCACGTCCACTGATTCTCGCTTTCACGAATGATGTTTCAGAAGAGATCGCTGATCACGGGTCACTGGAACAACTATAATGATAATGAAAAGTTACCCGTGACAATGACCACAATGTGACAGAAAGACACAAACTGAGCAAGTGCTGCTGGGAAAATGGCGCCCATAGACTCGCTCGACGCAGAGGTGGCACAAACCTCCAGTTTGCAAAAAGCACGATATCTGTGAAGCACAATGAAGCAAAGCACAATAAACGATAGAAGCCTATAGAAGGAATACACACAACTTAACAGCCCAAACTAAATAACCTGATTGTAAAATGTGCAAAGGACCTGGATAGGTATTTCTCAAAAAAAGACATACAGGTCCTGGCTGGGTGGCTCAGTTGGTTGGAGTGTCATCCTCCACACCAAAAAGGTTGACGGTTCGATTCCCGGTCAGGTCACATACCTAGGTTTTGGTTCAATCCCTGGTGGGGGTGTGCACAGGAGGCAACCAATTGATGTCTCTCTCTCTCTCTCTCTCTAAAAAAATAAATAAAAATATATCCTTGGGTGAAGATGAGAAGACATACAAAAGGTCAACAGGTACATGAAAAGATGCTCAACATCACTTAATCACCAGGGAAATGCAAATCAAACCCACAGTGAGACAGCACCTCACACCTGTCAGAACGGCTGTCATCCAAACGGTAAGGATGCAGAGAGCAGGAAACCCTTGTACGTGGTCAGCGGGAATGTAAACCGGTGCCGTCTCTATGGAAAGCAGTGCGGAGGTTCCTCGAAAAATCAAGGATCAAAGTGCCACGTGATCCGGCAGTCCCACTTCTGGTTAGGTGTCCAAAGGCAATGTAATCAGGCCCTGGCCGGTCGGGCTCAGCGGTTAGAGCGTCGGCCTGCGGTCCAGGGAGACCTGCTAAGGCACGTACCTCGATTGCAGTTTGTCGCTGGCCCTGATTGGGTCGTGCGGGTGGCAGCCACTCGATGTGTCCCTTTTACATCGAAGTTTCTCTCTCTCTCTCCCCCTCCCATCCTATCTGAACAAAAAATGGAAAAAAAATGTCCTCGGGTGAGGATAAAAAAAAAAAAGGAAATATAATCAGTATTTTTAAAAATATTTTTTATTCCTTTTTTTTTAGAGAGAGAGAGAAACAACCATATGAGAAAGAGACATCGATCGGCTGCCTCTTGCATGCCCTTACTGGGGATCCAGCCCTCAACCCCCCCACCCCCAGCATGTGCCATGACCGGGAATCGAACCGGGACCTCTTAGTCCATAGGACGATGCTTAATCCACTGAGGCACACAGGCCAGGCTGTAATCAGTATTTTGTAGAGACATCTGCACTCATATGTTCATTGCATCTTATTCACAATAGCTAAGCTATGCAAACAACCTCAGTCTGTCCATGAAGCAATGGAGGTTTAGAATGCTGCACATACATACAATGGGATATTGCTTAAAAAGTAGGAAATCCTGCTGTGTATGATAATATGTATGAGCATGATGACACTGTGCTAAATGAAATAAGCCAGACAGAGAAAAACAAATACTGCCTGAGCTTTTGTATGTGTGGACTCTGAGCCAGGTGACCCCATAGAAGCAATGTCACCGTGGTGGTTGCCAGGGGCTGGGGGTAGGGGGGAGGGGAGATGTCATTCAAGAGGTGAAGTTTCAGTCATGCAAACGCGTAAGTCCTGGAGACCTAGCGTACAGCTACGTGGCCACAGTTCCTATAGCATACACCTGAAACCTGCTAAGAGTAGACCTTAAAGTGTTCTTGCCAGACAGCAAGGAAAAAAACAAGCAAAAAGTATCGCAACCATGTGAGGTTGATGGAGTGTGATCATTAGCCCGGCTCTGCTCATTGTTTCACAGTGGATACATATATCAAAGCATCGAGTTGCACGACTTAAATATATTCATTTTGTAAGTGGCCAATCATACCTCAATGAAGACGGGGGGAGTCGATCGCCTGTGAGAGGCAGACAAGGCTTTTGGAAGAAAACCTCGGAGACACGAGCTGGAGGGGGCCCACTTGTCGCCGCTGGTTTCTGTGTCTCTCGTTCGTGTTTAACTGGTATGCTTCTCCCCGTCTGTGTTTCAGAAATCTCCCTTACGGCTCAGCTGCTGAAGGAACTGGGTGTTTGTCCTCGGAGCATGTTAGATGTTTCTGATCGCATCCTTCAAAATATAGACCTATTTGGAATTGTGATGCGAACCCACGATTTAAAAAATGATGAAATTCTGGTTAGGAGGGCCCCGCATTAAAGAGGCTGACCCTCTCTAACCTCTAAACTTGATGCAACCTCAGACCACCCTGATTTTTTTTAATGTGGCAAGATTATGTCATACGTCACCCAAAGGAAGAAACCGCCATATAAAAGATCAGCGAATGAAATTCTGAACATGAAAAATGAAACGGACTCTAATATAGACAGAGCGCTGAAACAAAACAGGGAGTCCAGAAACAGGCCCAAGTACATGGAAATGTAATAAACAAAGTGGCATTTGAATACACTGGTCAGAATTCATTTGGTTACGTGTAATTGAAACTCAATGTAAAATATCGTAAGAAAATGGGGAAGATAATGGGAAGCTGTATTGAATCTCCTTATACTTCACCATCAGAAACTGCCTAAGGCCCTGGCCGGTTTGCTCAGTGGTTAGAGCTGCCCTGGGACCAATGAGTTGAGGGTTTGATTCTGGTCAGGGACACGTACCTCAGTTGTGGTTCGTCCCCAGCCCTGGTCGGGGTTGTGCAACCAGTCAATGTGTCCCTCTCACATTGATGTTTCTCTCTCTCTCCCTCCCTCCACTCTATCTGAAGAAAGAAGAAAACAAACAAACAACAACAACAACAAACAGCCTGAGAAACAAGCAACAAAGAGTGTACCCTTTGGTGTGCTTCCACCTGTATTAAAGGCTGTGTGTATGTGGGGAGGGCATATATGTTTGTTTACATATGCTTAACTCCCCTAGCAGGATACACAGTGAACAGGTATTATTGGATGTCTCCAAGGAGGACATTTAAGGGGGGAATCTTTTTCCCCTCCTTGGACCTCAGGAGAAGAGAGTTAATTATGTTCTTCAGTTCTCCGCCAGACTATCGCTGGTCTGTGCAAGGTGCCTCTTGTTTTATTGATTTACTTATCCCTTTTTACTGTATTTCCATTTCCACCACTGGCAGCAGTTCCCATACGCTTGACACGTATCTTTGTTTGTGTGATGTGAACTTGGAAAAATGTGGACAAGTATGGGGCACATGACTTTAGATGGACATAGATGGTATTATACTCGAGACCTCAATCGGTTCTTCCGCCACCCAGCACTGTTTTCAAGACCCAGTCACAAGGTTGTGTACATGCCTAGTTCATTGCTCCGTGTCTACATGTGGCCGCCGTATCCGTCAGGGAGAGTGGGTTATGCTGCAGTAACAAACATGGCCCAAGTTATGATGGTTTGAAACCTGTGATGGCCAAAGTGCGTCACATGGTTCTACCTAACTTTATTATTTTTTTTATTATTAAAACAAAATTTTTTCCCTTTTATTGATTTTAGAAAGAGAGGAAGGGAGAAGAAGAGAGAGATGGAAACATCGATGAGAGAGAACATCGATTGGCTGCCCCCTGCACGCCCCCCACTAGGGATCAGGCCCACAACCTGGGCATGTGCCCTGACCAGGAATCGAACTGGCGACCTCTTGGTGCAGGGTCGACGCTCAGCCACTGAGCCACACCGGCCGGACTCCACCTAACTTTCAATGGCAGGGAAATTCAGGGCTACCGTGTGACTGTGGAAAGAGAAAGAGCTGGAATATATGTGGGCAGACTTAACGGCTACCACTGCCCCCCAGGTTGCCTTCGACTCCCTGCGACCCCGCGTGGTGGTGTGAGGGGCACACTGGCACGTGATCTTTACAGGCCCGTGTGGCCACGGCTTTGGACACACCCCCAGGAGGGGGATTCCAGGAGGGGGATTCCAGGCGGGTCCCCTCCCCTCCCGCACGGCTGCGCCGGTCCCCGCCACGAGCAGGCAGGAAGCTGTGCCCACCCCCACATCTTGCCAACGCTTGGTGATAACCAGCTTTTTAAATTTTGCCCATCAAGTAGGTGTAAGATGATAGTTTTATTGTTCTAAATCGTCGTTCTCTGGTTTCTCATACATTTAGGGATCTCTTCACATGCTTGTTGACTTTCCCGTGTTCCTCTGGAGAGCTGTTCGCCTCTTTCTCTTAGTTTTTCTACTAGAATTCCTATAATATTCCTGTTGAATTTCAAGCGTTCCTTGAAGAGATTTTCACAGTATGTGAAACAATATGAATGTGTTCCTGTTCTCTCTGAAAGTAATATGTTATTTAGCCCTGGCCGGCTTGGCTCAGCGGTTAGAGCATCAGCCTGCGGTCCAGAGAGACCCGGGTTCGGTTCCCGCTAAGGGCACGTACCTCGGTTGTAGTTTGTCCCCGGCCCTGGTTGGGTCGTGCGGGTGGCAGCCACTCGATGTGTCCCTTTCACGTCGATGTTTCTCTCTCTCTCTCTCTCTCTGAACAAAAAACAAAACAATGTCCTCCGGTGAGGATAAAAACAAAAATAAGAAAGTAATACATTATTTGAATGGATTCTATCTCCTTTCCTAGTTCTTTGGGGGGCAAACATCTCAAACCAGGATCCTAGGCCAGACTCGAGTCAGGAGCCGTTGCTGGGCCAGCTGCCGGCGACAGGGAAGGCGAGGCCCACAGACGACAGCTGCTGTTGACAACCCAAGTCTGGGCCAGAAGGAAATCTTCCCCAGGTGACTGGAAGGGGAGACTGCAGGGAGGGAGGATGTCCTTTTTCTGGACAAAGCAGTAGATGGGGTCTGGCTTAGCATCCGACACCAAAAATAAGGTCCTGTCTCCATCAGGGTTATTTGATTGCGAGTGGCAGAAACTCCGTTGAAACTAATTTTTTTTTTTTTTTTTAAAAAGGAATGTATTGGTTCAAGTAATTCAAAAGCCCAGTGGGTAGGAGAGCTGGGTCCAGGCTCTCCGATGGTGTCCTCAGACCTCCACGTGTGCCTCCGTCTCTCCAGTCCGCTGCCTCGGGTGACCTCCGACAGCCAAGCGCGCGTGTCGGCACTTCGCCGTCCCAGCTAAAGGCGGAAGCCCTCCGAGTGTGTCTAAACGACGAGGAGGAAGGAATGTCCATTGGAGAAGGAGGTGTTGAATATAAGGTGACAGAGCATGGATCCGAGGAGGCAGAGTGGAGAGAATCCAAAGCACAGGTGGGAATCCGGCCCATGTGTGGGGAGGGGTCCCTTCCCTGTTCAGGAAGGAGAAGCCACGGGCAGGGGACCAGATGTCCACAAGGACATCGCCTTAGGGGTGGACGCTTGGGTGACAGCCTCTGTATTCTCCCCGCCGTAGAAGGTGACTAGGGTGGAGGTGGCAGTGAAACGGGAGGCTTGGGGAGAGAAATAGCAAGTTCGAGATCTTTGCAGAAAGAGGAAGATCGTGTTGCCTAGAAGGCAGCAGCAGGACCCTCAGATGGTTTAGTTGATAGCGGTGATCAGGAATTTCTAGGAAGTTAGGTGACCCAGTTGTGGCTTTTCTCTCTGCAGGCCTGAGCCACCCAGGCATGACGCATACTTAGATCCAGCCAGGATGGAGGTTCTGCACGCATGCGTGAAGACAGGGCAACAGGGCAAAGGAGCCGGGCATTTTAGAGAGAACGAGATTACTTGGTGGACCAGGAAAGTGATGCTGGAGGAGGGAGAGCTCGTGGTTGGGGGAACTGATACATAGATTTATTTTATTTAAAACTTTTTTTAATATAATTTTAGTTTTGAGAGAGAAACATTGGTTTGTGGTCCCACTTGGTTACGCATTCACTGGTTGATTCTTGCACACGCCCCATCTGGGGACCGAACCGGCAACCTTGGCGCGTTAGGACAACGCTCCAACCAGCTGAGCTACCCGGCAGGGCTGATGCATACGTTTTGGCTCAGCGTTTCTACTTCTCAGAATCTCTCTGAGCAGGAGCGCTGTGGGGACCTATTCTGACTTCCGGCTGTAAGGAGGTAAGAAGTCGCCACTCCATCTTAACAGCAAGTAGAAAGCTAAGCAGACTGAGAAATCAGCAACTTCTTTGGAGCCGGAGAAGAGAGGAGAACACAGGCAAACTGCTGCCTCAGGACTGGAGGGACTGGCTGACCTATGTCACCTTGACACCTTCCAGATCCATCCATGTGATTGCAAATGGCAGTATTTCATCTTTTTCATGGCTGAGTAGTATTCCATCGCCTCTGTGTACACACACACACACTAAGTTAAAAAAGAGAGAGAGACAGCTGAGACGAGCAAGCAAATGCAAGGACCCACCATTAGAGCAGAGACTCCAGTGACAACAGTGGAGGGGGTCGAAGTAAAGACCAGGGTGGGGGGGAAAGCTGGGCTGCAGTAGCCAATTGCAGGAAGCTCCATGGGGAGAGGTAAAAGCCCAGGCCTAGAGGGCCCCCACAATAGTGTGAGAATTGCCCCGCAGGAGCGCCGCAGGTTTCCACAGTGCACGTGAGTCACTCCCCTCAGGCTTCCAGCAGAAGGAGAAAGGAGCCAGTCTGAACCCCCCAGAGCACTCTGCTCTTAGCTAGGCGTGCCGGGGCCACCAGTGCCCCAGAGCCTGGCCTGCTGGGTTATCAGAGCCTCACTGACCTGTCTCCCTCCCCTCTCCCATCCCGTGCACCCGGAGGGAGAAAAGGCTGGGCTGCCCTGGTGGCGTCACAGCCTGAGGCTCACAGAGCCTTTGAGCTGATCTCAGGGCCACAGAATGCGTCCCCTCCCCGCGCCTCACCGCCAGGTTACTAAATGACTATTTACAGCAGTGCCTTTTACCCAGTACATCATGTCTAGCTACCAAGAAAAAAAATACAAGACACGCCGAAAGGAAGAGCGAACAACGGGAAGAGACAGAGCCAGCGGCAGAACCAGACGTGGCCAGGAGGCTGGATGGAACGGCCAGACCAGGGATTTAACCCAACTGGAGAGTGTGCTGAGGGGCCTGCTGGGAGAGCAGACAGCATGCGGAGCAGATGGGGCTGTGAGCAGACGGAAACCCTAAGAAAATTCAAACGAAACAGAACACGACACGGTAACAGAAGGGCGGGCGCCTTTGATGGGCGTATCTGTAGACGGGACCTCACTGAGGAAAGGAGTTCTGAGCTAGAGGCGGTGTGAACAGAATCCCTGAGACCGGAAAAGCAAAGAGAACAAAGACGGAACCCCCCGGAATATCCGAGGACTGTGGGACTACCCAAAGGGTAACATATGTGCGAGGGGGACCCAGAAGGAGAGAGAAGGGAACAGAAGACACACTGGAAACAGTAACAACTGAGAATTCCCCTGCTGGTGTCAGATGGAAAACCACACATCGAAGAGGCTGGGAGAACACCCAGAGGACGAATGCAAAACAAAAAGAAACATAAAAAGCTACACCCGGGCGTATCGTTTTCAAACTGCGGAGAATCAAAGACGAATAAAAATCCTGGGGGGAAAAAGCCAGAGTGAAAAAAAAAATGTTACCTGTAGAGGAACAAAGGTAAGGATTACACTCCACTCTCCTCAGAAGTCACGCAGCCGAGAAGAGAGTGAGCGCTGGCCTGTCTGGCTCGGGTGGCTGGGCCTCGTCCCATTGTGTTCCTGGTCGGGGCACAGGCCCGGGTCGCAGGTTCAATCCCCCGCAGGGGGCGTGCAGGAGGCAGCCGATGGGTGTTTCTCATGCGGAAGTTTCTCCCTCTCCCTTCCTCTCTCTCTAAAAATAAATAAGTTTTTAAAAAAAGAAGAAGAAAGTGAAATGAATTATTTAAAGTGTTGAGAGACAAAACCCCACCAACCTATAATTCTGAACCCGTGAAGTTATTTTTCAAACGTGAAAGAGAAATAAAGATCTTCTTGGACAAGTATAAACTGAGGAAATGTGTTGCCACGAGACTCGCAAGGAATGTTACAAGCAGCTCTGGACAGAGAAGGAAAATGATGCGGGTTAGGAACGCAGACCTGCACGAAGGAAGAACCGATGTGAGGTAGTGCAGATGGAATACAAGTTGTATTTTTCATATTCTTAATAGATCTAACGGACGTTCTGTTCAAAACAGCAACAATGTATTTGATTGTGTACATACATGGGCTTATATGTGCTTATGTGTAAATCAAATGAATGACATTTGACAAGGGATGGGAGGGAGGAATTCGGAACGGTCTCCTATTGCACTACTTGGGAAGTGGTGCGCGTTATTTGGAAGTGGATTGGGGTTAGTCGTAACTGTATTTCAAACTCTAGGATAACTACTAAAAACAGTAAAAAATAAAAAAAAACAACCGATGATGCTAAGAAAAAAGAAAATGAATCCTATCAAATGCTCAATTAAAACAATAAAGGGCAGAAAGAGTAAACGACAAACATAGGAACAAAGAACAAGGGCAATAAGTTAAAAAGTAAGAAATACAGTAAATATTATTCCAACTACATCAATAAGTACTTTGAACGCCAGTGGTCTAAGTGCAACAATTAAATAGAAAACAACAGATGTTGTCAGAGTGAATTAAAAAGACCTAGCTACACATTATTTACAAGAAACCCACTTTAAATATAAAGAAAATATATCACCCAGCCAGTTTCGCTCAATGGTTAGCATCAACCCATGCACCAAGAGGTTGCCGGTTCGATTCCCAATCAGGGCACATGCCCAGGTTGTGGGCCAAATTCCCAGTGGGGGGCATGCAGGAGGCGGCCAATAGATTTCTCTCTCATTGATGTTTCCATCTCTCTCTCCCTCTCCCTTCTTTCCTCTCTAAAGTCAATAAAGAAAAAAAAAGACAATATAGATTACAAGTAAATGGACGGAAAAAAGTATACCACCTTAACACTAGTCAAAACAAAGCAGGAGGAGCTATATTCATTTCAGACACAGCAGGCTTCAAAGTAAGAAAAGTTACCAAGGACAATGAAGGGCATTACATAATGACAAAGGGGTCAGTTACCCAAGGAGACATAATGATCTTAATGTACAGGCACCAAACAGAATGTCAAATGATGTGAGGCAAACACTGATAGAAATGCAGAGAGCAACAGATGAATCTACTGTCAAAGTTGGAGACTTCAACACCCATGTATCAGACTGGACAGATGAGCAGGCAGAAAATCAGAAAGGACATAGTTGAACTTAACACCATCAGTCAACTGGATACAGTTGATATGTATGGACTCTATGACCCAACAACAGTGGAATAGACATTCTTCCCAAGTTCACGGGAAACATTCGCTAATATAAACCACTTTCTGGGCCATAAAATACACCTTCACAAATGTAAAAGAATAGAAACCACACAATGTCTTCTCTCAGAGCCCAGTGGAATTAGACTCCAAATCAAAAACAGAAAGGTAGCTGGAAAATCCCAAAATACATACAGATTAAACAGCACACTTATTAAAAAATAAATTTGATTTATTGATTTTGAGAGAAAGAGAAGGAGAGACATTGAGTTGTTCCATTTATTTATGCAGTCATTGGTTGATTCTGACCGGGGATCAAACCCACAACCTTGGTGCACTGGAACGATGCTCTAAACAACTGAGCTACCTGGCCAGGGCCTAACCAAAACACTTCTAAAGGACACATGGGTCTAAGAAAAAAATCTCAAGAAAAATGTATACTATTTTGAATACAAGAAAATGAGTACAACTTATAAAAATGTCTGGGATGCAGCAAAAGCAGAGCTCAGAGGGAAATTTATAGCCCAGATGCATACATTAGAAAAGAGGACAGATCTAAAATCCATCACCTTAGCTCCCACATTAGAAACATTAAAAAAGAAAAAAAAAATTAAAAGTGAGTCAAAGAAAATAATAAAAATTTGAAAAGATATCAATAAAATTGAAAACAGGAAAAGAAAGCAGTAGAGAAAATCATGAAACCAACGCTGATTTTTTGAAAAAATCAATAAAATTGATAAGCCTTTATTTGGCCAGGATAATTAAGAAAAAGAGAGAGGACACAGATTACTGATATTAGACATCAAAGAGGGTCCATCACTATGGACCTATGGACATTGAAAAGATAATGAAGGAATAGTACAAACTCTATGCCCAGAAATTTGATAACCTATGTGAAATGGATCAGTTCCCAGAAAGATATAATCTACCAAAACACACACAAGAGGAAGTAGACAATCTGAATGGGCCTACATACATTTACTAAAGAAATTGAATCAATAATTAACAACTTTCCAAATCAGAAGCAATAGCTGAGAGAGGTTCACTGGCAAATTCTACTAAACCGTTAAGGAAGACATTATACTGATTCTCTGAAGTGTTTTAAGGACAGATGCAGAGGAAACAGTTCCAAATTCATTCTGTGAGGCCGACGTTACTGTAATAACAAAATCAGAGATGTTACAAAAACAAACAAAAACACCCTACAGATTAATATCTCTCATGGACATAGATATAAAAATCTTCAACAAAATTAGCACATTGAACTCAATGATGTATAAAAAGAATTATACACCACATCCCTGTGGTATTTATCCCAGGTATGCAAGGGAGGTTGGTACATCATTTTTGTTTTTTATCCTCACTCGAGGACATTTTTGCATTTATCTTCAGCTAGAGTGGGAAGGAGAAAGGAAGGAAGAGAGAGAGAAACATCGATGTGAGAGAGACACATCGAGTGGTTGCCACCCACACCACCCTAATTGGAGCGGGGACAAGCTGCCACCAAGGTACGTGCCCTGTTTGGCTCAGCAGTTAGAGCGTCGGCCTGTGGACCAGAGAGGCCCGGGTTCAGTTCCCTCTAAGAGCACGTACCTCAGTTGCAGTTCGTCCCTGGCCCTGGTTGGGGTTGTGTGGTGGCAGCCAGCCAATGTCTCTCTCTCTCTCTTCCTCCCTCTCTCCCTCTCACTCTATCTAAAGATAAAAGAAAGAAAAGAAAAAAAAAAGGGTATCTATAGCCCTGGCCAGTGTCTCAGTTGGTTGGAGCATTGTCCCTGGTTGGAGCTGGAAGGCTGCAGGTTCGATTCCTAGTCAGGGCACATACCTAGGTTGCAGGTTGATCCCTGGTGGGGAAGTGTACAGGAGGCAACCGATTGCTGTTTCTCTCTCTTTCTCTCCCCCCCCCCCCACCACTTCCTTCTCAAATCAGTAAAACATATCCTTGGGTGAGAATTAAAAAAATAATACTATCTACAAAAACCCCACAGCCTGACATCAGACGTGATGGTAAGAAACGCAAAGCTCTCCCACGAAGACCAGGTACGAGGGAAGGATGTCCCTCTCACCACTGCTCCTCGACATCTGTCTTTGTAGATGATATGATCATGTATGTAGGAAATACAAAGAATTGACAAACACCCCCCAAAAAACTTCTAGAGCTAATAAGCATTTACAGCAAGTTTACAAGCTAAATTTTAAAATACAAAAGTAAAATACAAAAGTAAATTGCTCTTCTGTGTACCAGCTATGACAAGTGAAATCTGGTTTTAAACACACACACACACACACAATACTGTTTACAACAGTACCCCAACAATGACATACTTAGTTATAAATCCTACAAAATACACAGAACCATTTGAGGGAAGGACAAAACTCTGGTGACTGAGACCCAAGAAGAACGAAATACATGGAGAGTCCGTCCCTGCTCACGAATAGGAAGACTCTGCATTGTCAGGTCGTCAGTTTCCCCCAAACTGATCTATAGATTTGTTGCAATTCCAACCAAAGCCCCCGCAATGATCTTGTTGAGATCAACAAACCAATTCTGAAGTTCAGATGGAGAGGCAACAGCCAGAAGAGCCGACACTGTGTCGAAGGAGAACACAGTTGGGGGGCTGCTCCCCTCAAGACTCCTATAAGCTTACAGTCGTCCAGACAGGTGCTTCCGGCAAGGACAGACTCCTGGGTCCCAGGACCCACGCAGAGCGCTCAGAAATAGGCCCACACGCAGCTGGTCAACGGACCTCTGACAAGGCGCAAGGGCAATCCAGTGGAGGGAATACAGCCCGTCCACAAAGGCTGCAGAAACACCTGGATGTCCCCGCGCATAGAAATGCATCTGGACACAGACCTTAAGTCCTCCGCCAAAATGAGCCCAAAAGGGATCATAAATCGAAGTGTAATACTCACCACTATAAAACTCCTAGGAGATGACACAGGAGAAAACAAGGTGGCCTTGGGTGTGGTGATGGCCTTTCAGAAAAACAAAAACAAAAACACCAAAGACATGATCCATAAAGGAAATAACGGATAAGCTGGACTTCATTAAGACAGAAATGTCTGTTCTGCATAAGGCAGTGTCAACAGAATGAGAAGACAAGGCACAGAATGAGAGAAAATACTTCCTTTTTTTGAAAGCCACTTTTACATTTTATTTATTTATTTTCCTTTATTGATTTTAGAGAGAGAGGAAGGGAGAGGGAGAGAGAGATAGAAACATGGATGAGAGAGAACATCAACTGGCCGCCTCCTGCACGCCCCCCACTGGGGATCAGGCCCACAACCCGGGCATGTGTCCTGACCGGGAATCGAACCAGTGACCTCTTGGTGCATGGGACAACGCTCAACCACTGAGCCACACCGGCTGATAAAGTATTTTCAAAAAACACATCCGCTAATGGACTGCTATCCAAAATACATATTTAAAAAAAAAACACAAAAAAACCCTCTTAACAATAAGGAATCAAACAAACAAAACGATTAAAAAATGGGCCAAAAGACCTTAACAGAGAACTCAGCAAAGAAGATATACAGATGGCAAATAAGCAGGTGGAAAGACACCCGGTCTCGTACGTCCCCAGGGAAATGCGAATGGCAACAAGAAGATGCCAGGGCACACCGGTTAGAACGGAGAGCACCCGGAACGGACAGGACCGCCCGCGAGGACCCGAGCAGCCGGAGCGCGCATCCGCGGCCGGTGGGAACACGTGGTAGGGACCCTTGGGAAGACGGTGTGTGGGTTTCTTCCCAAACAAAACATATTCTTCCTATCAGCCCACCGCTCCGTGGTAAATGCCAGTCCTTGCTCTTTGCCCGAAGGAGCCGAAAACTCAGGACCACACAGATGTGTATGGCAGCTCCGTACTTAATCCACAAGTGTTGGAAGCGACCAAGGTGTCCTTCAGCAGGCGAACTTGTACATAACTCACGGTCCATCCAGGCAGTGGAATATGATTTAGTGCTAGAAAGAAACGAGCCATCGTCCTGGTCCGGTGGCTCACTCGGTTGGTTGGAGCGTTGGCCCGTGCACCAAAAGGTTGCGAGTTCGATTCCCAGTGGTGCATGTATGGGAGGTGACCGACTGCTGTTTCTCTCACATCTACGTTTCTCTTTCTCTCTCTCTCTCTCTCCCTTCCTCTCTCTAAAATCAATTTAAAAAATATCCTCAGGTGAGGATTAAAAAAGAAGAGCCATTAAGGCGTGAGAAGACCCGGAGGAACCTTAAGTGGACATTACGAAGTAAAAAGGCCTCACACTGCGTGATTCCAACTCGGTGGCGGTCTGGAAAAGGCAGAACTGCGGAGACAATGGAAACTCAGCGGTTGCCAGGCACTGGGGCTGGGGGGATCAATTTGTGGGGCACAGAGGGTGTCCAGGGCAGTGGAACGACCCTGTAGGAGGCTGTAAGGACGGATACCTGTGATCACACATCTGTCCAAACTCATACCGCCTGCACCGCCAAGGGGAGCTGTGGAGCACGGGCTCTGGGTGACAATGACCAGTCGGTGCAGGTTCGTCCGTTGTAAGGAACTTACCGTCCGGCGGGCGATGATGCTAACTCTGGGGACAGTGCATGGGGGGGGGGGAGGCGGGGAGTTTAACTTGAAATCTCTGTACCCTCCACTCAGTTTTACTGTAAACCTAAAACTGCCTTAAAAAATAACAAAGATCCAAAAAATAGGCTGTCAATGGGGGAAATGAAGGAACATCTGTAACAAAAGTCAATCATCAATCAATCAAAAAATAAGGTTCCTGGACAGAATGTTCAAGTCCCGTTGAGTTTGTGGCCCCCCCCATCTCCCTTTTTGCTTGCATGAAAGTGTATTTCCGCCCCATCTGGATTCTGCTGCCTGAATTCCTCAGGCGCCGTCGAACAGGCGCCTCCGTCCTCCGTGCTTCTTGTGAACGTGTTCTTGGCCCCAGAGGCCTCATCAGGCTCAGGGCTGATTCTGTTCGGGAGATGACTTCGTAGGCGGTGCTCTTTTACTTCCATCGGGCAAAACGTGATGTCTCGTTTTCTCTCTCTGTTCAAGGCAGGAGAGAAGTCCAATGTCTATGCTCATCAACTCAGCAGGGGTGAAACTGCTCGGAAACTAATAGCAGCTCAGATGAGCTGGAATGCTACTTTATTCTTATTTTTTAATAATTTTATTGATTTTTTTTTTGAGAGAGAGGAAGGGAGAGAGAGATAGAAACATCAATGTGAGAGAGAAACATCAATCGGCTGCCTCCTGCATGCCCCCCACTGGGGATCGAGCCCACAACCCAGATATGTGCCCTGGCCGGGAATTGAACCACGACCTCTCAGTCCACTGAGCCACACCGCGGGCCTGGGCTGCTTCTTTAAAGGGAGACATCCTCTCAGCCACCATTTGCTACCCAAACACACAGCGTCCAGCACAGGAGGAGACAGTGCTTGCGCCTCTCTTTTTATTCACTACTTTTCAGAATACCAGGTGCAGCCTCAGGTATCCTCCAACTGTGACCAGCTAGGTTTCTGCCATCATCATCATCATCATCATCACCACCATCACCACCATCACCATCACCACCATCACCATCATCACCATCATCATCACCACCATCACCATCATCACCATCATCAGCACCATCATCACCACCATCACCACCACCATAATCATCATCACCATCATCATCATCACCACCATCACCATCACCACCATCACCATCATCACCATCATCATCACCACCATCACCATCATCACCATCACCATCATCACCATCATCATCATCACCATAATCATCATCACCATCATCATCATCACCACCACCATCATCACCACCATCATCACCACCACCATCACCATCATCATCAATTCTAATCTACTTAGTTTTATGTTAACATTTTTCAAAGGAATGAAAGACTTCATTCTGCAAGGAGATATCAACTTTGGAAACAGTCTCACCAGACTGGTCATAGAGGTTAATTCTTGGTCACTGCTAACATATGTCCCCTCTAACGAACAACTGAACAGTGACATCCGCCCTGTTTATAAATCGTGGTTGCTCCCAACGTCCCAAATTCTTCCAGCAATGCTTCTCAAGGCAAAGCTGATGTTCTTACACAAATGTTTTTATTTTCCTGGACATACGTATTCAGCTGTTGCAATCAAACGCCATGTCATCAACCTGCCACTTGCGAACGGCTTGCTTGGCGAAGCAATGGGCCACTTGATAACTTTTCCTGGTGGCCGATTCTTTCTCATTCTCTATTCGTGTGAAGAACGCCCGTCCTAAGAGAGTATTTGAAATGTGCTCATGTCTCTGGCCCTCGCTTTCTGTGACAAGGGCGGGGTGTTTGGTGAGAGCTCTGTGGTCCTGCGGCGCGCGTGGCCCTGAACGCACTGTGCGCCAGGGACCGGTCAGCCACGCTCCCCTGGGGTCTTCCTTCCTTGTTTGATGTCAAGGACACGCACTGGAGTTATTATTTATTAATTTATTTTATTTATTTATTTTATCCTCACCCGAGGAAATTTTTCCATCTTTGTACAGGTAGAGTGGGAGGGAGAGAGAGGAAGAGAGAGAGAGAGAAACATCGACGTGAAAGGGACACATCGAGTGGCTGCCACCCACATGACCAACCAGGGCCGGGGACAAACTGCAACCGAGGTACATGCCCTTAGTGGGAACTGAACCCGGGTCTCTCCGGACCGCAGGCCAACGCTCTAACTGCTGAGCCAAACGGGCCAGGGCTATTAATTTATTTTTTAATCCTCACCAGAGGATGTTTTTCCATTGATTTTTAGAGAGAGTGGCAGGGAGGGGGAGAGAAAGAGAGACATCGATCGGTTGCCTCCCACACGACTCCAATCATGGCCAGGGATCGAACCGGCAACCCAGGTATGTGCTCTTGAGCGGAACTGAACCGGAGACGCTTCGGTCCCCGGGCCGACGCTCTAACCATGGAGACACCGGCCAGGGTTGGAATCTTCTTTTTTTAAAGTCACAGTGTGGCAACATGTGTGACACTCGAAACGCCCGTGACGCCTGCGTAGGTGCACTTCCCGCTGTCCCGAGCAGGCCGGACACAGCCCTGTCGCACTCGCTCGCTTCGCCACAGTAGCAGGACAACAGCCGTGGAGATCACGCCAACCAACGAGTCCGCCTGAGTCCCAACGAAAGTTTATTAGCGGAACTGAAATTTGAATCTCGAATAATTTTCACGTGCTACTAAACCGTCTCGTTTTGTTGTTGACTCTCAGGTGGTTAAAAAAATGCAAACACGGCCTAGCCCAGGGGCCACACCAAAACGGGTGGCAGGTCAGAGTCGGTCCACGGCCGTGGGCACCAACTCTGGCTATCCGGCGATAGGTGTAATTTTTCCTTCTCGTTTTAAGTCCAAACTAACTTTGTTAGTTTTCTAGGTCATGCTTCCACGTGATCCTAAATAGAATGATGTGGAGAAGTGGGGATCATGCGAAACCTCCCTCCCACGCCGGCACGGGCTCCCAGCTGCCCTGCCTGGAGGCAGCGCGTGTAGCCGTGTCTGGTGTCCTGTCCCAGGGCTGTTCTGTACGGTCCCAGCGAGCACACGTTCCCTCTCTCTTCCTGGCTACCTCAGGGTGGCAGCAGTCCGCGCCAGACCCACTGACAGGGCTCTGCCCACAGAGGGACAGTAACGGGCGCTGGCAAGGACGGGGCAGAGGGCAGCCTCACCTGCTGTCGGGGCTGCAAACCGGAGCAGCCGCGTGCGCAGGGAGACAGGTGGGCGTCCCCGAGGGGAGACAGGTGGGCGTCCCCGAGGGGAGACAGGTGGGCGTCCTCGAGGGGAGACAGGTGGGCGTCCTCGAGCGGAGACAGGTGGGCGTCCTCGAGGGGAGACAGGTGGGTGTCCTCCGACCGTGAACGCGGACTGCTCCGGCCGGCGGCCGGCAGCCGGCTTCCTCCCACGCGTGTGCGCCCGTGGGAACCAGGAACAGTCGCACAACCACCTGCACACGGACGTTCGAGGCGGAGCGCTAGTTAACGCGGCCACGAAGGGGAGACAGCGCAGATGTCCATCCAGTGACCCGGCAGACGAGATGTCCAGCCACACGCGGAGTGTCCTTTGATCAGCAGGGGAGTGGGGCTCTGACCTGCCGCAACGTGGGGGCCTTGAAAACACGCCGCTGAGCGAAGGGAGCCGCACAGAAGGCCACTCGCGAGTGACTCCCGTCTAGGACGTGTCCAGGGGCGAGTCAGAAAGTAAACTCGTGGTTGCCAGGGGCGGGGAGCGAGGAACGGAGGTGACTGACTGCCCATGGGGACAGGGTTTTCTCGGGGGCTGGTGATGGAAATGTTACAGAACTGGATAGTGGCGATGGTTGTACAACCTTGTGAATACACTAAAAAAGTCACTGAGTTTTACACTTGAAGAAGATGAAGTCTGTGGTGTGAGCACTGTTTCTCAGTAAGAAGTAGTATACTACGCGTACACCTTGCCTACCAGGGTGCTCACTGGACCACAGCGCAGGGGCCCGCGGGTCAAGTGCTGACCTGGCAGGAGGGAGTCTGAGCCTCTCTACCGCTGTGACCGAAGACTCCAACTGGTCACAAGGAGGCCCGAGACCGCTGGACCAACCCCCGAGACCGCTGGACCAACCCCCGAGACCGCTGGACCAAACCCCCGAGACCGCTGGACCAATCCCCGAGACCGCTGGACCAACCCCCGAGACCGCTGGACCAACCCCCGAGACCGCTGGACCAAACCCCCGAGACCGCTGGACCAACCCCCGAGACCGCTGGACCAACCCCCGAGACCGCTGGACCAAACTCCCGAGACCGCTGGACCAACCCCCGAGACCGCTGGACCAACCCCCGAGACCGCTGGACCAAACCCCCGAGACCTCTGGACCAAACCCCCGAGACCTCTGGACCAAACCCCCGAGACCGCTGGACCAAACTCCCGAGACCTCTGGACCAACCCCCGAGACCGCTGGACCAACCCCCGAGACCTCTGGACCAAAACCCCCGAGACCGCTGGACCAAACCCCCGAGACCTCTGGACCAACCCCCGAGACCGCTGACCAACCCCCGAGACCGCTGGACCAAACTCCCGAGACCGCTGGACCAAACCCCCGAGACCTCTGGACCAAACCCCCGAGACCGCTGGACCAAACCCCGAGACCGCTGGACCAAACCCCCGAGACCGCTGGACCAAACCCCGAGACCTCTGGACCAAACCCCCGAGACCTCTGGACCAAACCCCTGAGACCTCTGGACCAAACCCCGAGACCGCTGGACCAAACCCCGAGACCGCTGGACCAAACCCCGAGACCGCTGGACCAAACCCCCGAGACCTCTGGACCAAACCCCGAGACCTCTGGACCAAACCCCCGAGACCTCTGGACCAAACCCCCGAGACCTCTGGACCAACCCCCGAGACCTCTGGACCAACCCCCGAGACCGCTGGACCAACCCCCGAGACCGCTGGACCAAACCCCCGAGACCGCTGGACCAACCCCCGATCCCGGCCTCCAGCTTGCTGAGTTAGCACCAGCGAGTTCACTGTCAAACGTACTCTTTATATTATTTTTTAATTAATTTTTATCCTCACCCGAGGGCATTTTTCCATTTCTTGTTCAGATAGAGGGAGAGAGAGGAAGAGAGAGAGAGAAACATTGACGTGAAAGGGACACATCGGGTGGCTGCCACCCACACGACCCAACCAGGGCTGGGGACACACTGCAACCGTGGTACGTGCCCTTAGCGGGAACCGAACCCAGGTCTCTCTCGACCACAGGCGGATGCTCTAACCACTGAGCAAACCAGCCAGGGCTTGGCCGTACTCTTAACCGAAAGTCCCAGCTGCGGCCGAGAAGAAAGCCAGACAAGCTGGAGACGGAATAGAAATGTCCAGAAACAGTCCAAGATGCCCCAACTCCACCGTTCTGAAACACCCCTTCCTCTGCCTCTCCTCCTCAGGAAGATCGTCCCCTCCTGGGGAAGGCGACCCTGTCTCTCGTGCCCTCCCACCGCAGACGTAACCAGAAGCAAGTCCATGTGGCTGGGAGTGACCCCCAGAACTAGGACAGAAACGGACACCTTGAAAGGGAAGCGGGCCTGGCCGCTGTGTCTCCGCTATGTGTTGGGTCCCTCTGTGAGCATGGGCCCGGGGGTCGGTGGGCACGTAGGGTGAGCTTCCCTTTGCCACTGGGAGGGAGTTCCTCGTCTGAGTGGGTTCTCCCAGGACAGGCAGCTGCTCATGGTTCGCTGTCTTGGCAGATGTTCTGAGCGTAGCTCTGTCGTAGCCGATACGAGAGGCCAGGGACGCTGGAGAGAAAAATTCAAAGACTTCAGGAGACAAGGATGCTGAGCTGGATTTGGCTGTGCCTCCCACTCACCCAGGACCTCTGCACCCTACCACTGTGTCTCCATTAGGCCTGGAAAGACGGCCTTTACCTTTGCCTTGAGGATGGGTTGATGAGGAAGATGTCACTGTTTAAAGACAGGCGTTGATTCCGGGTTGTGGGCTCGATCCCCAGTAGGGGGCGTGCAGGATGGAGCGGATGGATGTTTCTCTCTCTCTCTAAAAAATCAATTAAAAAAAATATTTTTTAAAATGGGCTTTTATTACCTGTGGTACATATACACAATGGGACACTATGCACCTGCAAGGAAGAAAGATCTCTGACCCTTTGAGACGACACGGAGGGACCTGGAGAGTATTATGCTAAGCAAAATAAGCCAGTCAGAGAAAGACAAGTACCACATGATCTCATTATTTGTGGAATACAAGGAACAAAATAAGCTGATGAACAGAATAGACCCAGAGACATGAAAGTAGGGAACGGACTGACAAACCTCAGAGGGATGGGGGGTGGGAAGGAACTTACATGCATATATGCACAACCAGTGGACACAGACAACAGTGCTGGGGGTGGGGGATGGGAGTAGGGAGGAAAAAGGAGGGACATCTGTAACAAAAATAAAATAAAATAAATAAATGAAGACTGAAGAATGGCAAAAATAAGGGGGGGGCTTTTACTGCCTGTCCTCTCTGACGGGGGGTGCTGCCGGTTGGGGCTGCAACGGGCCCCACTGATCAGCTGTGATCGGGTGGGGATGGGGGGCATTGGTTGCTTGGTCCAGGTGGCTGCTGTTACCTGGGAAGTGGACCTAATTGTCATATCAAGCAACAGGGCAGCTGTTCATTTAATTTCACAAAGCTGTGTGATGCCCAGAGATCATGCGCTGTGGTTAATTAATTATAGAGTTCTCTGGAATTAAAGTGAGAATGACCCCCTTTTTAAAAAATAAAATAATTCCAGGTCTAATGGCAATAGCTACACTTCAGGAAAACCAACAAAGTCAAGACACAGAAAGCCAAGGCCTTTCATCTAATTTTTAACAGTGGGTCACTCCACTGACTCAGTCTCGAGTCTGGACTAACATAGACGTCAGGTAGCCCTGAGACCAAGCACCAGGCTGATGATAAGTCCTTTCCTCACATTTTCCAAAGAGAAACTTTGGAGACTGGACAGATCTTCGGTCTGTGGGATGTTCACTCCAAGTCCACGCTCATCACTGGGGTCTTATGCACCGTGACATCTCCATCACGTGATATTGGGATGGCGGAGGGTGGATCCAGAGATAAAGGGAGTGATGGCGTCACGATCCGGCGCACCTGTGGCAAGCCCTTCCTGAGGCTGTTTTCTGTTCAGGCGTGAACAGTTGGGCTGGATCTTCTCATCAGCAGGTGGAACCCTCCATCGCTGACCAAGCACGCAAGTCAGTGCCACCACGCAAGTCAGTGCCACCACGCAAGTCAGTGCCACCACGCAAGTCAGTGCCACCACAGAAGTCGGTGCCACCATGCAAGTCGGTGCCACCATGCAATTCGGTGCCACCACACAAGTCGATGCCACCACAGTGGGTGGGGCAGGAGGGAACACACTGAACCAAAACAGAAAACCCAGAAGTCCAGGCCTAGATGCTGCAGGGGTGAACACGGAAAGGAGAAATAATTCAAATTCTCACAAACTCTTCCAGAAAATGGAAGAGAAAAAATTGCTTCTTAACTTTTTTTTTTTATCCTCACCCGAGGACATTTTTTGATATTTTATTCAGATAGAGTGGGAGGGAGAGAGAGAGAGAGAAACATCGATGTGAAAGGGACACATCGAGTGGTCACCACCCACACGACCCAATCAGGGCCGGGGACAAACTGCAACCAAGGTACATGCCCTTAGCGGGAACCGAACCCGGGTCTCTCCAGACTGCAGGCCGACACTCTAACCACTGAGATAAACCGACCAGGGCCTTAACTTGTTTTTGAGGCCATCACCCAATACCAAAACCTGAGAGAGAGATTACAAGAAGAAAGGGTCTTCAGACCTTTGCTCCTCATGAACACAGATACAAACGATACAAAATAAAATAGCAGCAAACTGAATTCAGCATGAAAAGAAGACATCACGACAGAGCAGAGATTAACCTAGGGATGCAAAATTGGTCCAAAGTCCAAGAATCAATGAACACAATTCCATAGAGCAAAGAAGAAAACCAGTAGGAACCTCTCGATACAAGCAAAAAAGAAAAATTTAAAAAGCATTCAACAAAATTCAACATTAACTTATGATAAAACAAAAAAAACTTTCCACAAACTAGGAATATCAGGGCAATTAACAAAAAACTGACAACTAACACTATATTTAACTGAAAAACAAGGCTTTCTTCTCAAGAATGAAATAAAAAAATATATTTTTTAGCATTTGATAAAAGTTTACTTTCAAATGTAAATATAGAATTTTTCTAAAAATATCAACACATTCATGATACAGAAAAAACAAAACAAAAAGAACAATGCGGCCCATTCTCGCCACTTCTAGTGGACCAGACCCTCCCTCGCCAGTGTGAGAACCAGGGGAAATCATACAGCTCAGGGGTGAGCAATAAGTCTTGACTCACGGGTGATATGATTGTCTATGAAGAAAATACAAAAGACTCCACTTTCAAAGGCTTCTGAAACTGATACGTGCCTTCAGCAAGGTCACGGCACACCAGGTCAATCCGATCAATTGAATCTCTGTCCATTAGCCATGAACAGCTACAGAAGGAACCGTTTTAAAGGACGGTAGTCAAGGGCCCTAGAAACCGGCACACTGCTGGGCCCTGGTCCAACAAAACACGCGCAGAACCAGCCGCAAATCGCAAACGGCAATGAGAAGAGCCGCACAAGGCCTGAGGAAGTGGAGCCTGCCTTCATGGGTTGGGACACTCAATATTATTCAGATGTAAATTCCGCCGAGATTGAACTATAAATTCAGTAAAACACCCACCAAAATCCTGGAAAAGTTTTTATAGGAGTGTACAAGCTGATTCTAACATTCATACGAAAAGGCAAAAAACCACCACCACCACCTCTAAGCAGAAAATACTGTTTAAAAGAAAAAACGGGTCTCCCGCGGTCCAGTCTAGCATGGAAGGATCTTAAAAGTCACCACTCCGCCCTGGCCGGTTTGGCTCAGCGGTTAGAGTGTCAGCCTGCGGTCCTGAGAGACCCAGGTTCGGTTCCTGCTAAGGGCATGTACCTCGGTTGCAGTTTGTCCCCGGCCCTGATTGGGTCGTGTGGGTGGTGACCACTCGATGTGTCCCTTTCACGTCGATGTTTCTCTCTCTCCTCTGTTCCTCTCTCTCCCTCCCACTCTACCTGAACAAAAAATGGAAAAATGTCCTCTGGTGAGGATTAAAAAAAAAAAAAAAAAAAAAGTCACCACTCCATCCAAACAGGGACAAAACTGAACAAACTCAAATATCAACAGCTGTGAGCTCACAGGGAAAACCGCTGACCCCCACGTTAGAGAGACACACAGCTTGGTAGAATCACAAACTCAGGCACAGATACCTCCCCGGAACCCGCTCGGGGCAGAAACACCTGCCTCCAATTGCCAACTGGCTGGAGGCTCAGTGCAGACAAGTCTGAGAGTTACAAACTCTCGGGGGGACTCGGTGGTAGGAGACCCCCACACTTTTGTGGTTTGGCCTCCAAGAGCTTTACCAGGTCTTCCCAAGAAGTTGCCCCTGGCTACCCAGCCGGGGAGAGGCAGTCACATTTCTACGTGCTGTGCTCTCAACGAGGCCTGCCTTAGGAGAAACCACTTGACCGCAGCCCACCCAGCAGGATTAATCAGACACAGCCTACTTGGGGCACAGGAAATACCCAGCTCCAAGGGGCTCTGGCCTTCCACAGGGAGGAGAGAGATACCCAACTCCAGTCCCCCAGTCACTTGATCCCACCCAAGGGGTGGAAGAACAAAACAGAAACATGGGAAGTTCCTGGCCCATGGGCACAAGCTCACTAGAAGACAAGGCTCAATCCTGGGCCTGGAGAACCCGTGCCCTTCCCACACCTGACTGCAGCATCATGAAAGTCATGTTGTCTGCGTTTCCTTTTACCCAGCACACCGTGTCCACCTTCCAACAAGAAATCAAAAGGCATAGTAAAAAGCAAAAAAATACAATTTTAAGAGACAGAGCAGACACCAGAACCAGACTCAGAGATGACAAGGAGGTTGAAATGATCAGACTAGGGTTTTTAAAATTATGATGAATAAGCTAATAGCTAAAAAAATAAGCTAATGGCTTTAATGCGAAAAGTAGTCAGCATGCAAGAATACAAGGATAATGTAAGCAGAGAGTTAGACATTCCAAGAGAGAATAAAAGAGAAATGCTGGAGATGAAAAGAACACAGTCACAGAAAGAATGCCTTTGATGGGCTCATTGGGACAGGTAGACCTCGGGTTGCTGCATTGCACAGATGTTGCATTTTTTACAAATGGAAGGCAAGACCTCCACCAGCAAGATTACAACTCGCTTGCAGTAGTCTGGAACCAAACCCGCAATATCTCCAAGATATGCCCGTACACGGGACACAGGTAAGGAAAGAATCTCTGAGCTTGGGGCTATGACCATAGAAACTTCCACAACCGAAAAGCAAGGAGAAAGTAAACACTGAAAACAAAACAAAACAAAAAAAAACAGAACAGAATATCCATGAATTATGAGACAACTGCATGATGGGAATATCAGAAGGAAAAGAAAGAAGAAAAGGAACATAAAAATACTTGAAACAATAATAACAAAGAATTTCCTCAAATTAATGCAAGACACCAAATCACAGATCCGGAAGCCCAGAGAACGTTAAACAGAATAAATGCCAAAAAAAATATACCTAGGCATGTTATATTCAAACTTAAAAAAAATAAAGATAAGGAAAACATTCTGGAAGAAGCCAGAGGCGTGAAACCACTTCTAGAGGGGCAGAGAGAAGAATTTTCCGAACTTGTCAGAAACCATGCAAGCAAGAAGAGAGCGGAACAAAATCTTCGAAGTGTTGGGAAGGAAAGAAACAAACAAAACAAAACTCACAACCTACAAAAGAGACCACATTCCGGGCCATAAAACGGACCTTAAAAAATAAAAAGAACACAATGTCTTCTGTCAGGCCGCAATGAAACTATACTAGATACTATTAACAGAAAGATAGGTGGAACCCCACGTGTGTGGAGATTAAACAACATACTTCTAAACAATACATGGGTCAAAACATGTTTTCGCCCTGGCCGGTGTCGCGCAGTGGTTAGACATTTGGCATGAGGACTGAAGGGTTGCGGTTCAATCGCTGGCCCCATTTGGGGCACATAAAGGAGGCAACCAATCAATGTGTCTCTCTCACATCGATGTTTCTCTCTCTCTCTCTCTCTCTGCCCTTCTTTCTCTCCCTCTCCCTCCCTTCCACTCTCTCAAAATCAACGGAAAAAATATCTTCAGGTGAGGCTTAACAACAACAACACATTTTCAAGAGAAATGTAAAACTATTTTGAACTAAATGAAAATGTAAGTTTTTCAAGTTTGTGGGATGCAAGCAAAGCTCAGAGGAAGACTTCTAGCATCAGACACACATGTATTTGAAGAGAAGAAAGATCTGAAATCAGTGGTCTAAGCTTCAACTCTGGAAACTAGAAAAAGAAGAGAAAATGAAAACCAAAGTCAGAAAAAGAAATATAATAAAAATGAGTGCAGGAATCAATGAAATTGAAAAACAGAAAATCAATCAAGAAAAATCAACCAAAAGTTGGTCCTTTGAAAAGTTTAATAAGATTGATGAGGCTTTATTTAGCCAGCCTAACTAGGAAAAAAAGAGAAGACATATATGACTAATATGAGAAAAGAAAGAGAAACCACCACTACAGAAACCACGGTTATTAAAAGCATTATCAAGGAGAAAAAAAGTATAATAAAGGAATATTATGAATAACTCGATGCCCACAAATTTATAATAACCTAGGATGAAATAGACCAATTCCTTGAAAGATACAGTCTGCCAAAACTCCATAAGAAGAAATAGACAACCTGAGTGGGCCTGTATCTATTTGAGAAATTGAGTCAATAATTAATAACTTTCCAAAACAGAAAGAACAGCCTCAGATAGGTTCACTGGTGAATTCTACTAACCCTTTGAGAGAGAAATCACACCAATTCTCTATCATTTCTTTTCAATGACAGAAACAGATGGAATACTCCTCACTCATTCTCCGAGGTCAGCATGACCCTAATACCAAAACCAGAAAAAGACATCACAAGAAAACTACAGCCCAGTATCTCTTTTTATTTTATTCCTCACCGGAGGATATTTTTCTACTTATTATCAGATAAGAATGGGAGGGAGGGAGGGAGAGAGACAGACAGAGAGAAACATCGATGTGATAGAGCCACATCGACTGGCTGCCTCCCGCACGACCGGGGTCGGGGACAAACCGCACCGAGGTACGTGCCCTTGACTGGAATCAAACCCGTGACTCATTGTCCGAGGGCTGATGCTCTAACCGCTGAGCCAAACAGGCCAGGGCTAGCCCAGTATCTCTATGGAGCACGTGCCCTTGACTCGAATCAAACCCGTGACTCATTGTCCGAGGGCTGATGCTCTAACCGCTGAGCCAAACAGGCCAGGGCTAGCCCAGTATCTCTATGGAGCATAGATCCAACAATCCTCAACAAAATATTAGCAAATTGAAATTCAGAAAGAATTATATACCACAACCAAATGAGATTTATCCCAGGTGGGCAAGTTGGCTCAACATTCAAAAACCAATTAATGTAATCCATCACCTCAACAGACTCAAAAATGAAAAATCACATGATCATATCAATAGAGGCAGAAAACAAAGTCAGACAAAATCCATCATCCATTCATGGCATTTTCATCACAGGGTAGCCCTCCCTCTTGCTCCAGGCCAGATTTTCTTGATTTGGGGATGGGTACCTCATCCAGGCTGTATTATCGGTCTCCAACTCACAAAAATGAGTGTTAAGTCATGATGTTGCAGTCTTAACCTGGATAATTTTTTGAATGGTGGGGATGAAAATTTGGGAGATTTTGACCGTCACACTTTCTGCAATAGAGTCTAGAAGTGCATAGGGCATCTTTATTCCATTTGGTCAAAAAGGTCTACAATCCTTTTGTGTGTTGCTGGGTTTGGTTTAGTTTGTTCCTTTTCTAATTTCTTGAAGAGGGATCTTAGGTTATTGATTTGAGACCTTTTTTCTTTCCCCATACAGGAGTTTGCAGCTATGAGTTTTCCTTCAAGCACTGCTTTGGTTACATCCCACACACTTCCTTATGTTGTATTTTTGTTTTCTCTTCAAAGTATTTATTTACTTCTTTTGATTTCTTTCTTTTGTGACTCGTAAGTTATTTAGAAGTGTGTTTAATTTTCAAAAGTTTTAGGTTTTCCTAGGTCTTTTTCTGTTGTGGGTCTCCATTTTATTTATTTTTCATATTTTTTCTTTATTGATTTTAGAGAGAGAGATAGAAACATCGATGAGAGAGAACACCAGATTGGCCACTTCCTGCATGTCTCCCAGTAGGGATCAGGCCCACGTTATGTCATTTTAATCTTTAACAATTTGAGTGTCGTTTTGTCCAGCTTATGGTCTGTTCTGAAAAATGTTTTATGTGCTCTTGATAAGAATGTGTATTCTTCAGCCCTTGGGTGTTTTCCATATGTCAGGCCAAGATACTGTTGTTCAAGTCTTCTATATGCTTGTTGGTTTTTTTATTTTGTTTTTATTGTGGTTAAAACATATAACATAAAATTTATCATCTTAATCATTTTTAAGTTTATAGTTCAGTAGTGTTAAGTATATTCACATTGTTATGAGACAGACCTCCAGAATGTTTTCATCTTGTGAAACTGAAACCCCATACCTATTAAAAATCACTCCCCTCTCTCCCGTCTCCCTAGCCCCAGGCAAACACCATTCTACTTCCTGTTTCTATGACTGTGATTACTTTAGATACCTCTTACAAGTGGAATGCTTACAGTATCTGTCTTTTTGTGACTGGCGCATTTTATTAACGTAATGTCCTCAAGGTTCCTATATGTTGTAGCATGTGATAGGCTTTTCCTTCCTTTCTTCTTTATTTCTATCCTCACCTGAGGACATTTTTCCATTTTTTGTTCAGATAGAGTGGGAGGGAGAGAGAGGAACAGAGAGAGAGAGAGAGAAACATCGACGTGAAAGGGACACATTGAGTGGCTGCCACCCGCACGACCAACCAGGACTGGGGATAAACTGCAACCGAGATACGTGCCCTTAGCGGGAACCGAACCCGGGTCTCTCTGGACCGCAGGCCAATGCTCTAACCACTGAGCCAAACCGGCCAGGGCGGCTTTCCTTCCTTTTTACGGCTCAGTAACTTTCCACTGTGTGGACAGACCACACTTTGTTTATCCACCATCCATCGGTACATGAGAAATTACTCCAAAACGTATTGGCTTAAAACAACACACATCTGTCATCTCGTAGTTTCTGTAGGTTAAAACGTGAAACAGCTTAGCTAGGCACTTGTGATTCACGGTCTCACGAGGTGACCTTCAAGAGGTCAGCCGGCTCTCACCGAGAGACAGTGGGACGAAGGTGACCTAGCCTGTGACGTCCCCCACTGTCCCTGCTTCATTCGTTCATTAGAAGTGACTACCTAGGTTCAGCCCACACTCCAGACGCGGAACGTTCAGCCCACACTCCAGACGCGGAACGTTCAGCCCACACTCCAGACGCGGAACGCTGAGGCTCCAGCTCTTGACAAGAGGAGTGTTAGACGCCTAGGCAGAAGCAGGAAGGACATTTAGGGATGGGAACTGCATCCTCCAGATCATTATCCACACCATTGCTGGATTCTTCTCATCACATTGAACTTTGTTCATGGTTTTCCATCGGCGGTCCCTCTAGGACAGAGGCTACGACGTCAGCACGCGATTCAAGGCTCCTTCCCGCTAAAATGTCCTTTTCTCTCATCTCAGCGTGTTCAAATCCTGCTCAAAAGCCATTCCTTCCAAGAAACAGTCCCCAACCATCTCAACTGGAAATAAGATCTTCCTCTTCTGGCTTCGCAGTGTGTCATTTTAATCTTCGTATTTCAATGACCTGCATGCACGTCACATCTCCCCTACCGAGGCTGCAGCTCCTTGGTGGCACGGGTCATACCTAGGTCTCCTTGTTTCCCTCTTGGCACCTAAACTTCATCTGAAAGTCCCATAAATACTTGTCTAGTTACTTGCATCATAAGGACACAAGTATTATAGCAAAACAAACAAGCAAACAGAACAGGAGAGTTTTGCCATCTTTGGTGTTTTTCTTTACGATAAAGTGATTTAGCAAAATGTAAAAAGGCAAAATGTCGTGGATGTTTGGCGGATGGGCTGTAAAAGCGGAGGGCCAGGCTAGCTTGCGGCCAGGCGAGACCGTTGCCCAGGCGAGACCGTTGCCCAGGTGTTGCCTAGGCGAGATGGAGTGAACATCTGGGTGAAGGTGGCACGGAGATGAGAGATGCGGAGAGACTGAAGGTCTGCTGTACAAGTAGAACAGATATAGAAGTACCTTAGAATTGGATGGGGACAGAAGTCAAGGTGATTGGCACTGGTAACTGTGGAGCCGATGTCCCATTTCCTGCAGAAGGACCATGCTGGGGTACTCACAGAGATGCTGAGATGCCAGTGAGGAAACCCAATGGTGAGGTCAAGAGGCAGCTACATCACTTAGATGCACAAGTCTAGAGATCAGAGAAGACACGAGGGTTGGAGAGACAGACTTGACAGTCCTCAGCATATAGGCGGTTTTGAAGATGTGGGAAGGAGGAGAGCCCCTGGGAAGAGTGGAGGTGGAGAAGACTCCAAGCCCAGGTCCTGAGGACCTGAAATCTCTAGAGAACACGTATGGGGACCACGGGGAAGAAGTCTGAGAAGGAACAGCTGAGGAGCTGGGCGGCAAAGCGGGCAGGTGCGGTGCTGTGGACGCAGAGGAGGGACACATTCTGAGAGGGCAGAGCTGTCTGTGCCAACTATGTTGGAAAATCGATTAGAAAGGAGACAGAGAGACTTGAAAAAATGGTGGTGGAGTGAATGGAGCTACACAGACCATCTCCCAGGACCAAAGTGGATTTACAACGAAAATAAAGACAAATCGTCAGGAAGGGGCAACCGAAAGACAGCCTGGAGGACCACATAACCAGGGACACTGACTCGATCCTGGTAGGCTTGCGAGGACGCGAGAGGGGCCGGGAGCCCACGGTCCGCAGCGGCCTGGGCTGGGACCAGCGGCCTCAGCTGAGACCAGGGGACTCAGCAGGAAGCTGCTGCCGCCTTGGCTGTGACCGCAGCTAAATCCTGCGAACTCGGCTGAGCGCTACGCCCTCGGCTGGTGCCGCAGACTCGGCCGCCCTTGGCTGGAAGCAGCGCCATCGGGTTAAAAGTCCCAGGCGGCTCCATGGCGTAGAGTCTGGATAGAGGCTAAATTGGCAGCAGCCACTCACCGTGGGCTCCAGCAGAGGGAGGGCAGACTGGACTGGAGCTGTGTGGGGACACTCGGGATTTGGAAGGTGCTCAAAGCTTTTGCTGAGTGCAGCCCTGCAGGACTGTGGTCATCTTACTCCTTCCCAGGGCCCTGGGGAGAGGCAGCGGCCCCTCCCTCGGAGATTCAACCCCACCTGGTGGCCATTGAAATGCTAATTGAGGCCCATTAACAACCAGCAGCTGCCCCACCCTCAGGAAATCCTCTTACACTGAGCACCTGAGGGAGTTTTTCAGGCAATTCGGAAACCAAGGTTCTTCAGGTGACCTCTACTAATAGCCTCCAGGCAAAAAAAAAAGCTATTGATAGTGGTGGTTAAAGTGGGTCCTCCCTGCCTCATCCAAACCCAGGAGAGGGAGCCACAAACAGCAGAACACCAACACCCACAGGGAAAATTTGGCAGACTCCAAAGCCCAATTAAGCAAGGTAACAGAACTAGAATTCAGAGCCATGATCTTGAGGAAGCTCAACAGCATGTGTAAGGACATGCGCACCATGAGTAAAGACATATAATATTTACATTATAGGAGTCCCCGAAGAAGAAAATGAGCAAGGGTTAGAGAATATATTGGAAGAAATAGTGACAGAAAACTTTCCTAATTTGGTGAGGGAAGAAGGCATTCAAGTTCAAGAAGCACAGAGAGCCCCAAGTAAGAAGAACCCAAACAGGCCCACACCAAGACACATAGCAATTAAACTGCCAAAAATTAAAGACAAAGAGAGAATCCTAAAAGCAGCAAGAGATAAGCAACAGGCTACCTACAAAGGAAACCCCATAAGGCTCTCAGCTGACTTCTCACAAGAAACACTACAGGCCAGAAGGGAATTGCATGAAGTAATCAAGGTCATGAAAAACAAGGATCTGAATCCAAGACTACTCTACCCAGCAAGGCTATCATTCAAAATAGAAGGTCAAATAAAGAGCTTCCCAGACAAAAAAAAAGGCTAAGGGAATACATTAGCACCAAACCAGCACTGCAAGAAATGTTAAAAGGACGGCTGTAATTAGCAGGAGAAATGGGAAGAAAAATAGAACCACACTAAACAAAAATGGCAATAAATAAGTACATATCAATAATCACCTTAAATATAAATGGATTGAATGCTCCCATAAAAAGACACAGAGTAGCTGATTAGATAAGAAAGCATGACTCATCTATATGTTGTTTACAAGAGACCCACCTCACAACAAAAGACTCACATAGGTTGAAAGTGAAGGGATGGAAAAAAATCTTCCAAAGCAATACTCATATCTGATAAAATAGACTTCAAAATAAAGCCCATAACTAGAGACAAAGAAGGCCACTGGATGGAAAAAAATCTTCCAAAGCAATACTCATATCTGATAAAATAGATTTCAAAATAAAGCCCATAACTAGAGACAAAGAAGGCCACTACATAATATTGAAAGGATCTATCCAACAGGAAGATATAACCCTGATAAACATATATGCACCCAATATAGGAGCACCAAAATATATTAAAAATCTTCTGGAGGACTTCAAAGGAGAAATCGATAGCAATACAATCATAGCAGGGGACTTCAACACCCCGCTGACATCACTGGATAGATCCTCTAGACAAAAAATTAGCAAGGAAACAGAGACTCTAAATGAAGCACTAGACCAAATGGATATAATAGATATCTACAGAGAATTACACCCCAAAACTACAGAATTCACATTCTTCTCAAATGCACATGGGACATTCTCAAAGATAGAACACATGTTAGGGCACAAACTAAGTCTCTACAAGTTCAAGAAGACTGAAATCATATCAAGCATCTTCTCAGATCACAATGGCATGAAACTAGAAATCAACTGCAAGAAGAAATACAAAGACATTTGAACACATGGAAGCTAAATAGCATGTTATTAAACAATGAATGGGTTACCGAGGAGATCAAGGAAGAAATCAAAAACTTCATGGAAACCAATAAAAATGAAGACACAATACAAAATCTACAGGATGCAGCGTAAGCAGTTCTGAGAGGGAAGTTCATAGCACTACAGACCTACCTCAAAAAACAAAAAAAATCTCTAATAGACTATCTAACCTCACAACTTAAAGAACTAGAGAGCAAACAAAAAGAAAACCCCAGAGCAAGTAGAAGGAAGGAAATAGTAAAGATCAGAGCAGAAATAAACGACATAGAGACCAAAAAAAAAAACAAAAAACAATTCAAAGGATCAATGAAACAAAGAGCTGGTTTTTCGAAAAGATAAACAAGACTGATGGACCCTTAGCTAGATTCACTAAGAAACAAAGAGAGAGAACCCAAATGCACAAAATCAGAAATGAAAGAGGAGAAGTACCAACTGACACCAGAGAAATACAAAAGATAGTTAAACAACTACTATGAACAATTATATGGCAACAAATTCGACAATCTAAGCGAAATGGACAAATTTCTAGAAACACACAGTCTCCCAAAACTGGACCTGGAAGAGATAGAAAATGTGAACAGACCAATATCAACAGAAGAAATTGAAGATGTAATCAAGACTCTCCCAGCAAACAAAAGCCCAGGCCCAGATGGCTTCACAGGGGAGTTTTACCGAACATTCATTAAAGAACTAACACCCATTCTCCTCAAACTATTTCAAAAAATTCAAGAAGAAGGAAGACTTCCAAACTCGTTTTATGAAGCCAGCATAATTCTAATTCCAAAACCAGAAAAAGACACTACAAAGAAAGAAAACTACAGGCCAATATCCCTGATGAACATAGACGCCAAAATCCTGAACAAAATAGTAGCAAATCGGCTCCAGCAATACATCAAAAAAGTTATCCACCATGGCCAAGTGGGATTCATCCCAGGGATGCAAGGCTGGTACAATATTCGCAAATCAATAAACGTGATACACCGCATAAATACAATGAAGAACAAAAACCACATGATCATATCAATAGATGCTGAAAAAGCATTCGACAAAATCCAGCATCCATTTCTGATAAAAACGCTCAGCAATGTGGGACTAGAAAGATCATATCTAGACATAATAAAGGTCATATATGAAAGATCTACAGCCAACATCATACTCAATGGGCAAAAACTAAAAGCATTTCCCTTAAGAACAGGAACAAGGCAAGGATGCCCACTTTCGCCACTCTTATTTAACATAGTACTGGAAGTCTTAGCCACAGCAATCAGACAGGAAGAAAAAATAAAAGGGATCCAAATTGGAAAGGAGGAAGTGAAACTGTCATTATTCGCAGATGACATGATACTATACGTAGAAAACCCCTAAGACTCCATCAAAAATTTACTAGACTTGATAAATGAATCTGGCAAAGTAGCAGTATACAAAATTAACGTCAAGAAATCGATGGCATTCTTATACACCAACGATGAACTCACAGAAAGAGAAACTAAGAAAACAATCCCATTTACTATTGCAGCAAAAAAATTAAGATATCTAGGAATAAACTTAACCAAAGAAATAAAGGACCTATTCGCAGAAAACTACAGGTCATTGAAAAAAGAAATAGAGGAAGATATAAAAAAGTGGAAGCACATACCCTGTTCATGGATTGGGAGAATTAACATCATTAAAATGTCCATATTACCCAAAGCAATCTATAGATTCAATGCAATCCCCATCAAAATACCAACGGCATACTTCACAGAACTAGAACAAATACTTCAAAAGTTCATATGGAACCAAAAAAGACTCCGAATAGCCACAGCAATCTTGAAAAGGAAGAACAAAGTTGGAGGAATCACATTACCAGATTTCAGGTTATACTACAAAGCCACCGTAATCAAAACAGCCTGGTACTGGCACAAGAACAGGCATATAGACCAGTGGAACAGAACAGAGAACCCAGAAATGGACCCAAGGCAATATGCTCAATTAATATTTGACAAAGGTGGCAAGAGCATACAGTGGAGTAAGGACAGCCTCTTTAATAAATGGTACTGGGAAAATTGGACAGCTACATGCAGAAAAATGAAACTACACCATCAACTTACACCCTACACAAGAATAAACTCAAAATGGATAAAAGACTTAAATGTGACTCATGAATCCATAAAAATCCTAGAGGAAACTGTAGGCAACAAAATTTCAGACATCATACGCAGCAGAATTTTCACTGATACATCACCTAAGGCAATAGAAACAAAGGAGAAAATGAACACATACAACTCCACAAAAGGAAGACAAAGAACCCAATTAAAAAAATGGGCAGAGGAACTAAATAGACACCTCTCCAAACAGGACATACAAATGGCTAAGAGACATATGAAGAAATGCTCATCATCACTAATCATCAGAGAGATGCAAATTAAAACAACAATGAGGTATCACCTCATACCTGTCAGAATGGCCGCCATCAACAAATCATCAATAACAAGTGTTGTCGAGGGTGTGGAGAAAAGGGGACTCTAGTACACTGCTGGTTGGAGTGCAGACTGGTGCAGCCACTATGGAAAACAATATGGAGTTACCTCAAAAAATTAAAAATTTAATTTCCATTTGACCCAGTGATCCCACTTCTAGGAATATACCCTAAGAAGCCTGAAACACCAATCAGAAAGAATATATGTACCCCTATGTTTGTAGTAGCACTATTTACAATAGCTAAGATCTGGAAACAGCCCAAGTGTCCATCAGTAGACGAATGGATAAAAAAGCAGTGGTACATATACACAATGCAGTACTACGCAGCTGTAAGAGAGATCTCTTATCCTTTGAGACTACATGGAGGGACCTGGAAAGTATCATCCTAAGTGAAACAAGCCAAACAGAGAAAGATGAGTATCATATGATCTCATCTGTGGAATATAATGAACATAACAGTCTGAGGAATGGGGTAGTCCCAGAGACGTGGAAGTGGGGTACAGACTGACAATCCCCAGAAGAGGGGATGGTGGGGGAGAGATAAACCACAGAACTTATATGCATGTATGCATGAACAGTGGACATGGACAACAAACTGGGGACAGGGCAGGGAGGGGGGGAGGGGGGAATCAGTGGGGGGAAAAGGAGAAACATCTGTAACAAAAATCAATTAATAAACTCACACTTCTGATTTAAAAAAAAAAAGAAAAGGAAAGGAGACAGAGTTGTGCTTTTTGGAGGTGACAAAAAAGTTGGCATCAGCCGGTGTTGTTCGGTGGTAGGATGGATACAGAAGGGAGGAAGGTTGATGCATGAACAGATGATGAAGGATTTAAATACTGGGGTGTTTACTATGCACTCCCCGGGGAAGACCCTTCGGACTGCGTCTGTCTGGCCTCCTGAGCCTTTCCCAACTGTGTTCAGTTCACCCTCAAGCCTGCCTCAATCCCCGTTACCAACAGCCTCACCTGGATGTCTTGTCAACAGCATCTGACTGGCCTCCCAACCTCTGCTTTGCTCCCCTTGGGTCCTTTCTCCATGGCAGCCAGAACGCCCTTCTAGAAATCCTACCTCTAATCACGTCGCTCTTGTGTTTCTAAGCTTTCAATGGCTACTTGTTCCCATGGGGATCAAGTCCACACCGCTTGCACGTTTTTAGGTCACCTGGCTCCTGCCTCTCTCTGCGCTGTCTCCCCCTCCACCCCCACCCTTCCCGATGTCTGCCCTGTAGCCACTTTCTCTGGCTGACATCTTTCTTCTCCCCACGGGGCCCTATTCTCTGTGGGTCCAGGTTCAAGCCGAAAGTCTCAGCCTGAATCTCGTTTCCCTCTTCCGACGTGAGCACTGAACTGTGCCTGTGGCTCACAGCTACGTCCCAGCACACGGCACCTGGGAGGCACCGCGAGTGCTCCTTGAGCGGGTTCAATGAAGCCATTTCCATGGAAATTCTCCACTAGAATTTTTCTTCCACAGGAAAACATCTTAAATGACGTTAGAATATTTATTTGTAAGCAATGCAGGCTCATTTGGACACTTGAGATGGGCTTCTCCAAAAAAAAGTCTGCACTATCTCAGGAGGCGAGAGCTATAGACCCAATCATGCTAAACCATTTCGACTTACAGACCGAATGGAATGCTTTCGCTAGGGATGGCTGGTTAATCCGTTTAATGAGTCACCTTTCGGTTGAGGGAGAGGTGAGTTAAATAATCCCTGCTTCTGTAAGAGCAATTAGTTATACATATATTAATTTGCCTGCTTTCAATCCAGGCACTATTTTATAAAAGGAAATCCGAGAGGAGAGAAGGTAGGAGCTTAACAGCCATCCCTTCTTTGCAACACTTCAGAAAGCACATTGAAATGAACCCGGCAACAAGCCATTAGCAGGGGCATTCATTAACTCAGTACACTTTCATATCATGAACAGAAGCTGGAGGCACAGTCTTCCACCTCCAGCCACCTGCAAGACACCTCCGCCCGGGGCTTCCCAAGGCACCTCCAACTCTGTGTGTCCCGATCTGAAGTCATGATGGTCCCTTGCAGAAACCTGCTCTCCTCCTGGGTTCCCCATCTCCTCGGTGCGCCATCTCGGGCACACAGGCTGCGAGTCTCAGCATCTCCCTGGCCCACTCTGTGACGTCCCCCGCAAGGCTGCCGCATCCTTTGGACTGAACCTCGACTTCACAATGGCTGCCCCAGCCCCTTCTCAGCCCGTTAACTCTCACGGAGGCCACGTAACTTGGGTTCCTACCTCCAAGCTCCCCAACCTAAGGCCTCCCCTTCAGCTATGGGACGCAGCAACGAAAACCCAGATATGCTCCTGTCACTTCCTCAAAGCAAGCAAACCAGAAAAACCCCCAAACATTTCTTCGTCATAGTAACTAAGACTTACTGAGCACCTACTGTGTGCAAGCTCCATCTTCAGAGTTCTAGATCCTTCTTCTGGCCTTTACTCCCCACCAGGATCTGGCCCTGCCTGCCTCGCCCGCTCCGTCTGGGCTTCTTCTCCCTGGCTTGCCAGGTGCCAGTCTCAATGGCTGTTTTTTTTCTTTATCCTCATCCAAGGACATTTTGTACTTATCTTCAGATAGAGCAGGAGGGAGAGAAGGGGAAAGAGAGAGAGAGAAACATTGATGTGAGAGAGACACAGAGACTGCTTGCCACCCACACGAGCCCAACCAGGGCCAGGGACAAACTGCAACGGAGGTACGTGCCCTTAGTGGGAACTGAACCCGGGACTCTCTGGTCCGCAGGCCGACGCTCTAACCGCTGAGCCAAACCGGCCAGGGCTCAATGGCCTTTGTGTTGCAGTGCCGCTCTCCTAACATTTCCTCTCCAGGTCATGGGGCTCCTTTTGCCATGTGAATCAGAGGAGCTGCCTCTGACCCCCCAAGGCGGCTCTCTCCTGTTACCACAGAACATCAGCCCTGGCCACCCTCCGTCATCGGTAGAATGTAGGCTCCCCCAGGACCAGGTCCACCTCCACTTCGTTCACCAGTGAGCTCCAGGAGGGGCGTGGAGCCAGGCACTTAGGGGCGCTGGGTAAGCATGGCTACAGGGATGAAAGAGTGCCTTCCAGGTGAGCCCTCCGTTAATCCTCGCTGTTATCAGTATCTAGCGCTCCTGTCTAATGCTCTTAAAGCATCCAGATGAGACGGTGTTAACATCTCTGTTCAGAACTCTCCGTCTCGGTCTTCGGGCTCTTGCTTTCGGACCTCCTCCTGCGTGCTGGGAACCGCAGACAGCTTGGGAAGCGTCAGCTCAGGTTTGCTCAGCAGCCACCGCACGGCCAGGCCCCCTTCCCAGCGCTGCGTTATGACATTGGTGGGCCCCAGGCACCTGGGCCTTCGTGGGCTCTTCCTTCCTAAAGAAGTATTAAAAACTACATATTACACTGCACTCGTCCTTTATACAGTCACACATACACTGATATAATCCAGGCTGGACTCATCGTTACCGCAGTTATTGTTCGGATTAAAAAAAACAATTAGAACATTTTTCTGGGCCGTAGGCACTGCGTCTGCTCTGTCGGCCCGTCGTCCGGCGAGAAAACGGGTATCTCAGGACTGAACGTCGCAGGGAACAAGCGGAGGGACCGCGAACCCAGGCCAAGCACGAGTCTAGCTGGAAACTGCTACCCAGGCTGCGCTCCAGAGTCAATCCAGGAAGTTCCCGCGGCCCGCACCGCGCCCAGCTCGGGCCGGGCCCTTGGCACCTGGATCGACGCGCCTGGGGCAGTTCTCGGGCTCCGCCCCTCCCTGCGGGCCCCGCCCACCCGTCGTGGCCCCGCCCCGCCCCAGCCTCCTGCTTGGGCAGAGGCACGCGGGGGGCGGGGCCGCGCGCGCGCTCTCCGCCCCGCCGTGCGCCTGCGCCGCATTCGCGCGCTTGCTCGCGGGAGAGGATGGCGGGGAACGCGCCGGGCGCCATCATGGACGAGGACTACTTCGGGAGCGCGGCCCAGTGCGGCGACGAGGCGGACGGCGGCCAGGTAAGGGGGGGCCGGGGGCCCGCCCCGCCGCGCAGGCCCCGCGGCCACCGAGCGGTGCAGACGCGGCGCGCGCCGGCCCGCCCCCGCCCACCCCGGCGGGGCCCGCCCCTCACGCCCGGCCGCCGGCGTTGCGCAGGCGCGTGTGGGCCCCGCTGCCCAGGCGGCGAGCGGGTGCGGGGGGCGGGTCCCAGCCTGACTCCCGGAGACTCGCCGACCTCTGACCTGGCTCAGTGCCCCCAGGTCCTTGGTCGCCACTGACACTTATCAAGCTGCCCGTCACCCACGTGGTCCGAGGAGCCGAACTTGGCGCTGGTTCGGTGTTGGGAGCACCCGGTCCAGGATGCCACAGCGCTAGTCACGTGGCGCCCTGGGGGCCGAGAGCCCGGCGCTCCGGGGCCACCGGCCCGGGCCCTCGCGTGTGGACGGCTCTCCGCGCTTGCGCAGGAGGCAGGGCAGAGCCGGCCCGTGCCCCGCTGACCCCAGGGCCGTGGCCACGACCCCAGGGCCCTGGCCACGACCCCAGGGCTGCCCCGACCCCCAGGGCTTCACCGGTGCGAGGGGCGGGCCAGGTGACTTCCCACGGTCAAGGGAGGTGGTGGGGGGTGGCATGGCCGAGCTCGGGAAGGGCTTGCCAGGCCCCTTTTTGTGACCCAAATCCTGAGCCCTGGGGGCCGTGTTTGCAAGGTGTGGTGAAGCCCAGGAGGTGGAAGCTAAGGGCTACTGAAATGCGGGCCTTTGGTCTGGCTGGAGGTGGCCCATCAGGGTGGCGAGAGGGGAGACGGGCCAGGTGAGCCACTGGAGGGTGGAGGTCACGCTCCAGGGCTCCAGGGTGATGTGTCCTCTGACCAAGACCCGTCAGTGGCGGCTTATGAAGATGGCTGGGGCCCTGGCAGGTGGCTCAGCTGGTTGGAGCCAAAAGTACACCCAAAGGTTGGAGGTTTGATTGCTGTCAGGGCACATACTCAGGTTGGAGATTTGATCTCATGTGGCGGTGCATACGAGAGGCAGCCCATCAATGTTGCGCTCTCGCTCCTCCTCCCTCTCTCTAGAACCAGTAATAATAATAATAAAACATATCTTGGGTGAGGATTAAAAAATAGTAATTAAGGTAAAGATGCCTGTGCATCCCTGTGAAGTGATCAAGAGGCAGGAGGAGGCAGAACCATGAGGCGCAGGTTGCTCCTGGGGCAGCACAGAGCAGGAGGGAAGGACGGGGAGCAGGGCCCCACGGGACTGGCCAGCCAGGGAGGGGACTGACGGTCTCTGGGACCAGGCTGTGGGGCAGAGGGAGGGAGGAGAGATTGGGGAGGATGCCTAAGTTTGTGGGTTTGGAGTAACAGGTACATATGGGGTCCTCTACTAAAGTATAGGTTGTAGGGAAAAGATCTGTGTAGAGGGAAAAGGTGAGGTCAGTTTGAGATCGAATGAGTTTGGAATACTGTGGGGCATCTGCACGGAAATGAGAATAGACTTGAACACTTGAGTCTGGAGGAAGAAGAGATATCCATCCATCAGTCAGTTGACCCAGGCTCAATTCTAGACTTAAGTGCGGGGAGGTGGCAAGGCCGGACAGAAGATGGAGGAGGCGGGAAGAGGGTCCAGGGTGAAGCCCAAGACTCAGACATGAGGAGGAGCCTCAGGGCGAATCCTGTCTTCCTTCACAGCCTGGTTCCTGGTTTCCCATCAGACATGGTCTCAGAGGGGACTCCCTGGTCTCCACTGGGGTGGGCTGGCTTTTCTGTCCTATAAGTACCGTGCGCTAACCGCGCCGCTGGAGCTTCTAGGGCTGACTTTCTGTTAACGCCCAGGTGGTCAGTATTTTAGGCTGCACGGGTCTCTGTCACAGCTACTCAACCCTGCTGTTCTAGGGGGAAAGTAGTCACTACATTGTTAAAAAATGGGGGTGGCTGTTGTTCTAATACAATTTTATTTTCAAAAACAAGAGGAGGCTAGATTTGGCTGTGGGCCACAGTTCGCCGAGCCCTGGCCCAGCTATTGCTCTACCTTAGAGTCAGTTGCATGGAGGGTGGTCTCTGCGACTAGTCTGAACCGTTGGTGGAAAGAGACATACCTTGTCTTCTGTTTTCCTAAGTGTCCTGGGTATAAGCACAGTGCTCGGTGCATAGTTAGTATTGAGAAAGCACATGCTTGTTAATGAGGACGACGGCGTGAAAGCTGGACAGACCCGGGGGTCATTCGGTCCATGTTCATCATGTCCTCGTCCTGCTTTGTCCTTGGATTCAGTAATGGGCTTAAGGTCCTTTCCCTGCAGAGTGGGGACTGGAATCCAGCCAGGCCTGCTGATTCGAAGCCAGTCAGTGGTCTTTGCTTTCCAACAGCAGGGTGGTGGTGTGTGCCTTCAGGAATCACTGCGCTGACCAATAGGAAAGCGTGAAATGGCACATACAAAACAACAGTAGGAAAACAGTACTAGTGACTGTCTGTTGAACTCTTACTAAATGTCAGGTCCTGTGCTTGGGTCTTCCAGAGGTTAGCTCGTGGGCTCCTCACAACAGCCCGGAGGGAGTAGTGCTGTGACGTCCTGCGTTCAACAGGGAAGTGAGGTGGCTTGTGTGACACAGGTTCTCCACGGTGGAGTCCAAGACAGACCCACTGGGTGTGGCTCTGGATCCCGTTTTCTTAGCCACTCAGCACTGTCCAGCCGCCCCATGAGAGTCTCATGGGGTCACATGTCGTGATGCATGTGGAACACTTGGGAGGGACAGTGTGAGGCGTTCAGTGGACCCAGGAGCGTCGTCGTGACGAGGACTGCTCACCAGCAGGAGGACGAGTTTGGAGAAGGAGAGGACGACGCAGAGGTGCAGCAGGAGTGCCTCCACAAGTTCGCCACCCGGGACTACATCATGGAGCCCTCCATCTTCAACACCCTCAAGAGGTGGTTTGCATGGGGGGGGGGGGGCGGTAATCTAGAGAAGGTAACAGACCTGGAAGATGACCCGTAAAGTAAGGATAATGTGTTATTGGAATGGAAGGCTTCTAGGGGTCCCCTCCATACTTAAAAAGCTTAATAACCTGTCTTCCTCCTTACTACCTCCCTGCTGTCATCCATCCCCATCCTGTCTATATTCATGTTAGTATGAGACTGTTTGTTACTTTTTCTAGGTATTTTCAGGCAGGAGGGTCTCCAGAGAACGTGATCCAGCTCTTGTCCGAAAACTACACCGCTGTGGCCCAGACTGTCAACCTGCTGGCCGAGTGGCTCATTCAGACAGGTGCTTTGCGGGTGGCCCCTTGTCCTGGCTGCTCATCACCCCCTGCCCTCTTTTTTTGGATCATTATAGTGCCGATAAATTGGCAAGCTGCTTTGTTCCCGATTGTAAGACTTAAGGGAGTCAGAACTGAACTTCTTTCCTGTCTGCCTGATTCTTTTTTTTTTTAATCTTCACCTGAGGACATTTTTTGTTCAGATAGAGTGGGAGGGGGAGAGAGAGAGAGAGAGAGAGAGAAACATCGATGTGAAAGGGACACCAGTGGCTGCCACCCACACGACCAACCAGGGCTGGGGACAAACTACAACCGAGGTACATGCCCTTAGCGGGAACCGAACCCGGGTCTCTGGACCACAGGCTGATGCTCTAACCACTGAGCAAAACCGGCCAGGGCTCTGCCTGACTCTTCTTTGTGATCCAGTAGCCGAGGCCCCAGACGGCCCGCCGAGGTGGCTCGTGGGCGGGGCGGCCCTCCCTGCGTGCTGAGGTGGCTCGTGGGCGGGGCCCTCCCTGCGTGCTGAGGAACGACAGGACGGCCGTGTGTGCTGGTGCCATTGGGAGAGGTCTGGGCGAGCCGACGATGGACAGTTCAGGGCAAGGATGGTTGTGCTTTCAGCGAGTGTGGTCAGAGTGGAGCCCGGCAGGCAGTCACTGAGTACTTTCTGGAAATGAGTCCACGCATGGCAGTCACAGTGATGAGACATGAGTGTCCCCTGGCTGGCACCCGCTCTCTCCTCCTGTGCAGGTCTCTGCCTTTCCAGCCTCCTGCCTGTCTCTTTTGGTCATTAGTCCTTGTTTAGCGAGTTTGAAGTTGTCCCGTCCATGTAGACAAGGTTAGAACGTTCTTGATTCTGCTTTGCTCCTTTTGGTTCTTGCCATTGAATATGATTAATAAGTAGGAATTTTTAGAAGAGGCCCCAAATCCTCAGTTGTCAGAAGCAGTTCTGTGATCTTTGGTTCACGCATAGGCCGGACCTGTCTACTTTCCTGAAGCCACACAGCAATTGAGACGTTGCCTCCCTCCTGCAGGTGCTGAGCCTGCGCAGGTGCAGGAGACCGTGGAGAATCACCTGAAGAGCTTACTGATCAAACACTTTGACCCCCGGAAAGCAGACTCTATTTTTACTGAAGAAGGAGAGGTGAGGGGTCTTTTCTTCTTCCGATACTAGTTCCTAGGGTCTTTTGCTAATTCCGTGTGTAAGTGGAGCGTGGTATGTTCTGTGAGAAATGTAAGAGGTGGTGTGAGACAAGTGCATCGAGCCGGGGCCGCCCTTTAGATGCACACTTGGTCTAGTGAGGGGAGGCACACAGGTGCCAGCTCCAGAGGGGGCACCGCAGAGTCGCACGTCCCGTTTCGTGCTGACTCGGGGCACAGGCCCTTCGGGTGGGGTGGGTATCCTCCGAAGAGCAGGTGCCGGGCGGGGCCGTGTGCAGGAGGTCTGGGAGGACACCTGGGAGGGGGATGGGCAGTGGTGGGCCGTGTGCAGGAGGTCTGGGAGGGAGATGGCTGGAGGGGGCCACGGGATCTGTGATGCTTGTCTGGTCCCCAAAGGCGAGTGGAAAGGACGCGGGTGGGAGGGGCCCAGATGACAGTGCGATTGTCAGAAAGTTTCAGCCGTGGCATCGCACAGTCTGCAAACCGCAGTGCCTCTCACTGGAGCCCCTGGAGCCCTGCCACCCGCAGCCAGTGTCCCGGAGCAGCCTGTGGGGAGCCTTGGCACGGAGGGCTGGAGGGCTCAGTGCAGCGCCGCAGCCACGCAGGGGAGAGCTGAGTCCCCTCAGCATGGCGCGTCACGGGCGACGGCAGAGCCACCGGCGCTGTCTCAGTGGCCTGCCCTCTGTGTGCTCAGGCGCACAGCCGACGCAGTAGGCGGTCGCCGCGGGGCGCGCTGCTCCTGTGCCCGCGCTACTGCAGTCCTGGGCCTCCGGGGGCCTCCGCTGCCCTGTGGCGGCAGCAGCTCGGCTGCGGCCCCTCCGGTGCTCCCAGGGCTCTGCTCACACCTGCGCGGTCCTGTGACTGTTCAACAGCCGTCTGCACTGACGCCGACACGGCCTCGTCTCTCACTGTCCTTCTGTCTGTCTGTTGACAGACCCCCGCTTGGCTCGAACAAATGATCGCGCACACCACATGGAGAGATCTTTTCTACAAACTGGCCGAAGCCCATCCAGACTGTTTGATGCTTAACTTCACTGTTAAGGTAGGAGAGGCCAGTCAGGGAAAAGACAAGTGTTTGTGAGCGGTGGCGGTTCTGGTCGGTCGGGGGTGGCTGGTCTTTCTCCTTTGAAGGACCACATTGGCTTTTTTGCTGAACTCCTCATCTTCACTTCAGCATGCCTCACGCCGAGAAAGAATTTGTGTGTGTGCTTTTGGATCAGCATGTCTGGTGTTTTTCGGATTTGGTAGGGACATTTTATGGAGTGCGTTGTGTCCCGAGAGGGGCCTTGAGGAATGCTGGTCTGTCTGCTCCATCTCACTCACAGGGAACCCGAGCCGGGGGAGCCGGCCTCAAGCCCAGTGGGGGCGCGGGGGCAGAGGAAAGGTGTGAGCCCCAGACCAGTGCCTCCTGGCCTCTCACCATGACACGCGGCCAGTGTCCTGTGCATGTGCACGTGTGCTCACCCCTTGTTGACACTGTTGCGCTGCTGCTTTGTATGCCGTAGCTCATTTCCGATGCGGGGTACCAAGGGGAGATCACCAGCGTGTCCACAGCTTGCCAGCAGCTGGAGGTGTTCTCTAGAGTACTTCGTACCTCTCTGGCTACGATTTTGGACGGAGGAGAAGAAAACCTTGAAAAAAATCTTCCCGAGTTTGCCGTAAGTTCTTTTGATCCCAGATTGGAAGGAGGCAGTTGGGTGGAGCCTCTTCAGTGTGAAACACTCCTTTCCTCTGGAGACATCCGGGTGGAGCTCCCTCCAAGGGGACTTCCTGCAGGAGAGCCGAGAGCCGAGGGCGCCTGCTCTCTGCCGCCCGGTGCTCCACGTGCTCCATCCGTTTTCCAGAAGATGGTGTGCCACGGGGAGCACACGTACCTGTTCGCCCAGGCCATGATGTCCGTGCTGGCCCAGGAGGAGCAGGGGGGCTCCGCGGTGCGCAGGATCGCCCAGGAGGTCCAGCGCTTCGCCCAGGAGAAGTGAGCCAGTGTTTGTGCTCCCCTCGTCTCGCTTGGTGCCCCCCAGGCCCCCGTGCCCTGCTTCCATAACCGCAGACTGGGGGCCTCTGCGGAGGCGGGTGGCCGGGCTGCGTGCCGAGGGCTGGCTTCCTGGAGCGCCGCTCAGCGGGCAGTTGAAGTGCTCGACGCCCCTTCAGCTCCGGGGTGGGCGGGCCTGTGTTTTCATGAGCTGGGTTTATCGGCAGCAAATCAGACTGGTCTGGAAATGGCTGTGTGTTAGTCCGACTGTAGTGGCCCATGCTGCAGAGCAAGATGAGCTCTGGTCTGAGTTCTGCGCGAGCATCCTGACACGGTGGGCAGGAGGGGTGCAGCTCCTTTTGGGAAGTCTGCGAGCTGTGTGGGAACTCTCCTTCCCCACGAGCTCCACGTGTTTGCGTGGGTCAGTCAGAGGACCGGTGAAAGGCAGAGATAGGAAAAACCTGTCAAAACATTAAATGAGAAAGGGGAGGGAGGGGTTATTAACGATCTGTTGCACCTTATTAACAGTGGGATGTATCATTGTTTTCATCAAGAGGCCACGATGCCAGTCAGATCACGCTGGCGCTAGGCACGGCCGCCTCGTACCCTCGGGCTTGCCAGGCCCTCGGGGCCATGCTGTCCAAAGGAGCCCTGAACCCAGCCGACATCACAGTCCTGTTCAAGATGTTCACAAGCATGGACCCGCCTCCTGTTGAGCTCGTAAGTGGCTTTTCCTTTCTGCCGCGGAGCAGGACACCCCCAGTGCCGACTGGAAGGGTGATTTTGGAAAGTCTGGGTACAAATTCCCATTGACATGTTCTTTTGCTCTGGCTGGCTTCCCCATGCCCATGGAGCCCACACACCTTGGAGCCCACACACCCACACACACGGGCCCCGCTGCCCTGGGCGCGCATGGACCTGCCTGCTGCCTCTCCTGCCGGCCCAACGCCGTGTGTTCCCTGCAGATCCGGGTGCCGGCCTTCCTGGACCTGTTCATGCAGTCGCTCTTCAAACCCGGCGCCAGGATCAACCAGGACCACAAGCACAAGTACATCCACATCCTGGCGTACGCGGCCAGCGTGGTGGAGACCTGGAAGAAGGTGCTGCCGGGGGCACGAGCACCCCCCTCCCCGTTGGGAATTCTGGCCGAAAGAAATCCTGAGCCCGTCTGGTGTCAGAAATGTCTTGTCTAGTGTATTCATACCAGTGCTAAAAAAGCCTCAGGAAGGTGTGCAGAACATCTCTGCTCCTTCTTCAAACTATAGCTCGAAGTTTGTGACTCAAGGAGACCTTTGTCCTGAGCCGCACACACCAGTCCCCTTGGTTTGCACGCTCTGCTGTGGGGCTGGGAGTGACAGTTACATGGACCCCTGGCTTCAGAGGAGGGAGAGGGTCCGCAGGGAGAAGGGGCTCCTAGCAGGTCGCCCCAGCTGCTGGACATGTGCTCCATGCAGCTCACGCCTGGGGTGTCTTTTCAGAACAAGCGGGTGAACATCAACAAGGATGAGCTGAAGTCGACCTCCAAGGCGATTGAGACCGTCCACAGCCTGTGCTGCAACGAGAACAAAGGGGCCTCTGAGCTGGTGGCCGAGCTGAGCACTCTCTACCAGTGCATTCGGTGAGCCGACAGCACCTCGCCCTCAGCTCCGTCCTCCGGTGGGGAGGCAGCCTGGCTTTCCTAGGAAAGGCTCAAAAACCCCCAGGAGCTTGAGAGAGACTTATCTTACGTATTTTTTGTTGGCGTGTATATAGAGAACTTGAAGGTGTTTTAGCTGCGTAATTTTCAGGTGGTCCTCAGCAGAAGTCTGTTTGTTCATGAATTAAACTACACCAAGGAAGGCCAGCCAGAGTTATGAAAATTGACTTGGAGAGGAGGGTCTATTTACAGTCAAAGTTAGACCAACATTTATGCCAGTCATGTCTGTAAGAATTCACTAGAAGAGCTTCCAAACGGTGTTCTCTTGGGCACTTGAATCTCTCCCGTTAGCCTGTGCTATAGGACAGGGAGAGGGTTTGCTAAGGAACATGGACCTCAGCCCGCCGCCGCTGCCCTGGGTTTGCAGGGATGCCGGCCGTCAGGCACGGAGGAGGGTCAAGGAGCCCAAGGCTGATGCGCTTCCTCACCGCACGGCAGGACGCGCAGTCTCCTCCCTCACGGATGGGCATCTCCGTGCAGAGCGTGTGAAGAATTGATGGGTAGACTGACCTTGTCTGGTTTTGGCGTCTGTTTTCGGAAAGACGTTGAAGGAGCTCCGTGCCTTCCTGCCGGCAGGTTCCCAGTGGTGGCGATGGGCGTGCTGAAGTGGGTGGACTGGACCGTGTCAGAGCCGCGGTACTTCCAGCTGCAGACGGACCACACCCCGGTGCACCTGGCGCTGCTGGATGAGGTAGGCCGGGGCCACGCCGGCTAACGCCCACCGTGTGGGTGCTGCCACTCGGAGGGAACGAGCAGGCTGGAGGCTAATGCACAGAAACCAGAGCGGTGCCTCCCACCAGCTCTTAGGGGACGGTGCCGTCGGACACATTCAAGGACCTGCCGCGCTGTCTGTGCCTGTGTCCAGCACACCAGTGACTGGAGATACTGTCATCAAAGCGAGTTATTCTTATTCTAAAAGAGGATTTTCTTTTGAGGACCTTGTTTCATTGACTGGCTGGCTGAGATTTATCAGTGCAGCACCGGCCCGGGCAGCGCAGGGCACTGCTGCCAGGGTGAGCCGTCTGCTGGCCGTGGCAGTGCTCTTTGTTGCTGGCGAGGAGCCCGGGCCACCCTTTGAGCTCAGCAGGTTTCTTGGCTTTTTTGCAGATCAGCACCTGCCACCAGCTCCTGCACCCCCAGGTCCTGCAGCTGCTCGTGAAGCTCTTTGAGACGGAGCACTCCCAGCTGGACGTAATGGAGCAGGTGAGCGGCAGGGTCTGCGGGGCGGCCGGCAGCGGGCCCCCTCTGGGGTCTGCGGGGCGGCCGGCAGCGGGCCCCCTCTGGGGTCTGCGGGGCGGCCGGGAGCGGGCCCCCTCTGGGGTCTGCGGGGCGGCCGGCAGCGGGCCCCCTCTGGGGTCTGCGGGGCGGCCGGGAGCGGGCCCCCTCTGGGGTCTGCGGGGCGGCCGGGAGCGGGCCCCCTCTGGGGTCTGCGGGGCGGCCGGCAGCGGGCCCTCTCTCACTCTGTCCCCTCTTGCAGCTTGAGTTGAAGAAGACCCTGCTGGACAGGATGGTGCACCTGCTGAGTCGAGGTTACGTACTTCCTGTTGTCAGTTACATCCGAAAGTGTCTGGAGAAGCTGGACACTGACATTTCACTCATTCGCTATTTTGTAACCGAGGTCAGCAACACGTCATTTGTTTCACGTTTTGTACCTTACAGTGCCCTTCGGTTTGACTGAGTGCATTTGTCCCTAACCCGAGAACTGCTCTGATAGCTGTGCCGGTGCTGGTGACATGGGTGCCAGTCTCCCAGCCCCCGACCTGCTGCACTGCTGAGCCCGCTCCTCCCCGGGCCCAGTGCTGGGCACTGCCTCTGTTGCGGGGCGCGCTGGGGTTGCTCCAGACTGGACGGCAGTGCAGCAGCCCTGGCGCCACGCTGCTCGCGGGCGTGCGGGAGGCGTGACCTGCTGTCTCCTCCCAGGTGCTGGACGTCATCGCCCCTCCCTACACCTCTGACTTCGTGCAGCTCTTCCTGCCCATCCTGGAGAATGACAGCATCGCGGGCACCATCAAGACGGAGGGCGAACACGACCCCGTGACGGAGTTTATAGGTGGGCTGGGCGCGTCCCTCCGCTGCGGTGTAGGTGTGGTTTCTAACCTCCCCCTTCTAGCTTGTGACTGCCTGTCCCCCCGTCTGTTCCAGCTCACTGCAAGTCCAACTTCATCCTGGTGAACTGACCACTCCGGAGCCGGGCAGAACATTCCAGACCAGGATGGAGTGCGCCTTCTAGACTGAAGGAACGTTCTCGGGAGGGGATGGAGGCTTTGTGAAGGGAGGCTGCCCGCAGGGTCAGTGGAAGGCTGGCCCGCGCCGTGCCTGCTGGGCAGCCCACTTAGTCCTCCCCCTGTGGGCTGGGCTCCCGTCCCGCCCGCGGTGGGGGGAATTCGGAACGGACACTAAATGACTGCTCGCCAAGCTGACTTACGTTTGCTCACGAGAACCCGATGAGTTCTTTTATTTCATTGTTTTAATTTCCCAAGAACCAATAAAACCTTCCCACTGGGTTGGAAAGAGTGGCCCGTGTCTGTCTGTGTGTGGCTGTCGTGTGAAGAAGGCACGCTCAGGCTCCGTCCTCTGGTGAAGTCCCGGGTTTTATTCATCACCTGGGCAGCTTGAAACTGCCGTCCCCTCCCCCCCCCTCCTCCCAAGGTGACAAAAGAATGGTGGTAGGTTCACATCACAGACCACAGTTGCCAAGGAAATACCAAGCCGTCAGTCGGAGAGAGTGGAGGCGACATGGTGGATGTCTTGCGATCACATCTTGTGCAGGTCGAGGCTCCCTCCAGTCCTGCAGGGGACCCGCCCTGCGCTGGTGTCTGCGTCCTGGGACTCTGCCCGGGGATGTGCTCGGCCAGGACCGAGTCCGTCCGTCCTCAAGACGGGCGCCCTCGGTGTTCAGCCCTCGCCGGCCGGACAGCAGTGCGGCTTCGTGGGCAGCCCCCAGATCCTCCAAACCACGGCAGTGTCCCCCCACCCCCCAGGGCCCCTCTGGTCATGGTTCATGATGCTGCCTCAAGAGCTGCTCCCGTGAGACCTCTGCCTCAAACGACGACGTCCCCGAAGGAGCAGCTGTTCTCGATAGCAAGGTTGTACTCCGCGCCCTTCCCGCCTCTGTAGGTGCTGGTCACGATCCGCATCCAGCCACGCTCGCCCTGCGACAGCGGGAGCTCGGTCAGCCCCTGGGCCGAGCCCCCAGCATGCAGACCGCCCGCCACTGCCCACTGCACCCCTTCCAGGCAGGACCCTGCTTGCAATGCCCCTGGGGAATCTTCCGGTCAGTAATACTTAACCTGAGGGGGGCACGGCCCTGCCTGCCAAAGCGAACTCACAGAACCAAACGTGGATGCTGTGGCCCAGATGACTGAACTGCCTACTGATTCCTCCTGCAGAGGCCTGGCACCTCGTCACTTTGACAGGGGTCCCTGCCCCCACTCCATAACCACGGGTGTCTGTGTCTTACACCGTCTGTGGGTCATTCGACGTCTTAGAATGAACATTCTGGCAGCCAGTCTATCTCCCCTGGATGTGTGACCCAAACCAAAAGTGTGAGCAAGTGACACAGGACTGCTGAGCGGAGCCAGGACCGACGGGCAGGGTGAGCGGGCCGCGAGGGGTCAGTGAGCTGCCCTGCACTTCCCCTGTGCCCACCACCACCCATCCCCCAGGGACCCCGCCACGCCTGGAGATGGCCTGGTGGTCACTGCTACTGGCACCTGGAGGACGGGCCCAGGGGCTGCTGAATGGCCCCCCCACAGCTCACAGTCACCCCACATCACGTGCCTGCTCGGCCAGAGCCCCTAGCCACAAAGCCGCAGGGGAGTTTCTGTGGGAACACCTTACCCATGGTTCACCCCAGGAGTTCCGGACGATCCAGTACTCGGCCCCCTCGCTGACGCCCCAGCCGGCCACGGAAACGATGTGGTTAATGTAGCTCTGCTCCTGGTACTCCGTGTAGATGCCTCCGGTGTAGTTCACCATCTTTTCTGTGGCCATTATCCCGCAGCTGCGGGGGAGCGGGCACAGGGTCGTGCTTCAGGTGTGAATCAAGGAGGAAGTCAACCGAGGACGCCGGGCAGCTGAGGGCCTGGTGTCTGGCCCCCAGCCCGCGACGCGGCCCGGGGCTGCCCCGCAGCCAGCCCCGCTCACCTGATGGGGCCGTTGGCGTAGATCTCTGCCATCATCTTCGCCCTCCCCGAGACCCGGCCGTAGTCGCCCACCTTCCAGAGGGTGTAGTTCTGGATGGGCTGGCACTCCTTGAACTCCGTGCACGTGCCGCACTGGTTGAACTTGTCACACTCTGGGGGCAGAGTCGACGTGAGGCCTCAGGAACCCGCTGCGTGGGCACCCAGACCCAAGCCCCCGGCTCACTGACCGAGGTCACCTCACCGCCAGGCGCTCCTGCAGCTGCACGGGAGTCAGGACAGGCTCTGGCCCGAGCCTTGGCCAAGAACACCCACCCCCAGCACGCAGTAGGCGCTCAACACAGCCTCGCTTCCTTCTCCTTTAAAGGCCCGAGAAGCCCCGCCCCCAATACGCCACAGCTGAAGAGTGTGGTCCAGTGATTGGCTCTTTTTTTTTTTATCCTCATCCGAGGACATTTTTCCATTTTTTGTTCAGGTAGAGTGGGAGGGAGAGAGAGGAACAGAGAGAGAGAGAGAAACATCGATGTGAAAGGGACACATCGAGTGGCTGCCACCCGCACAACCGACCAGGGCCGGGGACAAACTGCAACCGAGGGACATGCCCTTAGCGGTAACCGAACCCGGGTCTCTCCGGACCGCAGGCCGACGCTCTAACCGCTGAGCCAAACCGGCCAGGGCCAGTGATTGGCTCTTAAGATGACTACTGCTGGCTGGAGAAGAGGCCAATCATTTGGAAAAAATAACGTTTTTTGATTCTTTTGGTTTGAGGTGACATTAAGAATTAGGCGGCTCCCGTGTCACCTATATGGCTGTTATGGTCTCTTATCTGTCCAGGACATGAGACTCCTTAAGGATGAAACTGGCTTGGTGTGTCCTTTGGTCACCAAGGCTATTTACTGCCAAGTCAGGTTCCTGAGGAGTCCCGTCCGCCCGTCACGCTAGGTAGGTCACAGGGGCCTGGCCTGGGCTGGACGAGACCGGTTCGGGGCTGAGCAGGCCGGGGAGGCCCCAGGGCACGCCTGGTCCCTGGCTCCTCGCGGTCACTCCCTCCTCCCTTCATCGGTCCCTCTCGGGCTCTCCGACACCTGGTGCCTTTACCACCAGCGAGACTCACCCAACCAGTCCGGGGGATTCTGTGTGGCTGGGCACTGTGGCCCGGGCGGCAAGCCGAGGGCCCGGCGTGTGGCACGGTGCCTGCCTGCCTCCCCGGTGTGCTTCAGCGGGCACGAGGGCGGGGGTGGGAAAGCACCTGGGCCCCCCTTCCCGTCTCAGAGCCTTGGAATGGTCCCAGCTCTGGTCCAGCCGCGAGGGCGCTCCGACAGGCAGGTGACAACACTGCCAACCCTGGGCTTGGGGCTCAGACCTTTCCAAGGGGAGCCGCCTGCAAGGAGCGTGCCAACTCCAGGGGACTCGGGGCCAGCTGAGGTCTGCTGGTGCAGGCAGGGCCCCCGGGCTCCAGATCCACCTGAATGCACACGGCCCAGGGTCTGGGGTGGGAACTGGGCCAAAGCCAAGTTCTTCCAGTTGGGCCTGCGCTCCGCACCCGGTTCCCGGAAACCTTCCTTGTCCCTGGGTAATGGCCACCTGTGCCTCACAAAGGCCCATGAAACCACCAAGAAGCCAACACGTCAGAACCCCAAACCACCGCCAGCCCCAGGGACACAAGGCTGGAGACACCCCTCGCCAGGTCTTTTCTGGGGGTCTTAACAAGGACTGTGGGCTCCATCCAGCTCCCTGCTCCCCCAAACCCACAGGTTCAAGCCTCCCTTGGTGCCCCAACCAGAGTGAGGAGCCCGGATCGGCTGGCTCAGGCCACCTTTTCCCTGGGAAGAGGGAGGCAGGGCAGACGGGGCCTACCCTGGTCCTTGGCCTGGTAGTTGTTGCAGGTCTCGTCGGGGATGCCGTGCTTGTGGGCGTAGGACCACACCTCCAGGTCATTGCCCCCCTCGCACGAGCCAGCCTCCGCGCAGTCGATGACGTGCTGCACAGACAGGAGGGTGGAGGGCCACGCCCCCTTCCTCTTGATGTTGATCCGATCTGCAAGGGAGCACAGTGGGAATCAGCGCCCACGGGGGTCAGCGCCCACGGGGGTCAGCGCCCACGGGAGTCAGCGCCCACGGGAGTCAGCACCCACGGGGGTCAGCACCCACGGGAGTCAGCGCCCACGGGAGTCAGCACCCGTGGGAGTCAGCACCCACGAGGGTCGGTGCCGTGGGAGTCAGTGCCCACGGGGATCAGCGCCCACGGGGATCAGCGCCCGCGGGAGTCAGCGCCCACGGGGATCAGCGCCCACGGGGGTCAGCACCCGCAGGAGTCAGCGCCCACGAGGGTCAGCGCCGTGGGGGTTAGCGCCCACGGGGGTCAGCGCCGTGGGGGTTAGCGCCCACGGGGGTCAGCACCCAGCTCGCCCAGGTGCTGCGGCGGCCACCCTGCCCCTCTCCGGCGGCCACCCTGCCCCTCTCCGGCGGCCACCCTGCCCCTCTCCGGCGGGCCTTCTCCAGAGCCTCGGCTCTCCAAAGCAGTCTCCCCTGCACTGTTCCTGCCCACACCACCGACTGGAAGCAGCATGTGGGGGGCCTGTCTACCCAGCCCGAGATGCCCGTGATGCCCGTGAATGCCTGTTGAGGAGCTGGAAGGGCCAGGGCAGGAGGGCACCTCCGTGAGCCCGTCCAGCCCAGGACCACCAGGCAGTGAGTGGAAGGCCAACAAACCCTGGTGGGGAGGCTGGCAGGGGCCCACACCCGCTCTGGACAGCCAGGGAGAGTCACAGGTGGTCACCGCACCCACCTGGCCCACAGACCTGCAGCCAACCCTACTCCAGTCCCCACGTCCCACTTCCACTGTCCCGAGGTGATCTCAGCTGCCCGCCCGCCAGGCTACCTCCTCCAGCTCAGAGCCCTCCACAGCCCCTCCGGGCATCTCCTCCTCCTACAGCCCAGACCCTCCTCAGCTTCTAGGCAGAGGTCCATGTGGTGGGGACAAAGGACGATAAGCAAATGTCATTGTGCAAGTATGAAGCAGGAAGTGATTGAGCAAAACGAGGGAGAGGCTTCGGGGTGGGGGCAACAGGTGCAGAGGGTGGCATCTCTGGACAGGAGGGTCTGGGGGAGCCGGGTCCTGGCGGGAGATGGTCCCTCCAGTGCTCCAGCCCGTGGCATCCAAGCTGGGTCCCCACACGAGCCAGGGACCAAGGCAGACCAAGGAAGGGTTTTGTTTGATCTGCGTGAAATCCTAGGGGTTTCCGGCAGAACAGAAACATGACCCGACCTGGGTTTGACCAGGCTCAGTCCAGCTGCTTGTGACCAGCCGCAGGGAGACCAGCCCAGCGGCTCCGGGACAAGGCCAGGTGCTGGATGTGGGGGTTCAGGCTGAGGTGTCCCGGTGGAGGGGGAAGATGTGGAGGAATTCGCGAGATACTCTGATTTTGAATAGACAAGATGTCGCAGGACTGTACGAGGGACAGGAAACAGGAATCGGGCGTGACTCGAGCTTTGGCCTGGGTGACGGGGAGGATGGTGTTTTCCCTGAGCTCACTCAGCTGGGGAGAACCAAGGGGAACCGGGTGGGGGTGCGGCTGGAAAAGGGGTTCTAGGGAACGTAAGCTCACGGTGAGCTGATCGCACGCTCCCAGCGGGCAGGTGACGGCGGGCGGACGAGACTCACTGCAGTAAGGCCCTGACTCGTGCCATAAGCCGGCCCTGTCCATCGTCCCGAGCATCCGAGGAACACACTGCTTTCGGGTCCCCTCCAGGGAAACCACCGCGGGAGAGCCCCGTGACTGGTCCCTCAGCTCCCTGCAGCGGCGCCACAGCCCCTCCTCAACCACCAGGGCAGGGAGAAGTGAAACCCCTCTGGAGCCTCCGAGATGTGGCTTCCTGGTAACTGTCTCGTCTGGGCTCAAATAAACCCCTACAGACTGTGCTAGAGGTTTGGACGTTCTCTCCTCCCCAGGGGTGAGCTGGCGGTGGGAAGGATGGGTACTCGGTCTGAACAGATGAGGTCTGCGGGGTGGCAGGTGTCCCAGCGAGGGGGGCGTGGGCGGGCGGCGTAAAGCCCAGGGACAGTTCGGGCGGAGGCTCAGTCCTGGGACCTGGGTTCACTGGTGACCCTGGAGGACGGGAGCCGGAGGAGGTGGGCCGTGCCGAAAGGGTCCCACGGGGAGGAGAGGAAGCACAGCCCACAGGTGGAGGCCCTGGCTGACCACGGCCCTGCCGCCACGGTGGCCCCTTGCTGGCGACCTTGGCAGGGATGCTGCCCATGCCGTGAGGCTGCAGTGGGCTCAAGGATGGAGAAGAGGAAGCAGGGAGCCCAGCAGGGGCAGCAGGTGGGCTGAGCGCCGGCCCCTGCTCTGCTCACAGTGACGGCCAAGCCTGAGCACAGGCAGGGGGTCTTGGCAAAGGAGTCACACCTTTGACGCCCAGGGACTGGGAGGAAGGCAGACACGACGGCCAGCTGCACTGGCGGCAGCTGGGCCAGGCACCCATGGAAGTCCCCTTCTGGGGGCTTCTGTTTTCTCAGTGAGAGAGGAGGGACCGCCTGCTGCTGGGGAAAACGTAAGGTTCGAGGAGAACACAGGAGGCGCAGAAGTGTGGCCGGTCGCCCATCTGGAAAGAGACTAGTCCAAGGCGGGCCCCAGCCACCCACTCCCAGGCCCCTGTGCATCTGAGGCCGAATGCAAATCTGGGCACGTGACTCCCTCTCTCAGCTCCTTCAAGCTTCACCAGGCCACTTGGGCAGTCCCCTCCCCTCCCCCGCTGGGGCCCTGCCACAAGGACTTCTCACTTCCTCCCCGGAGCCTGCCACCCCTGCCCGCCTGCCCAACCTTTGCCATGGCCCTCTGCCTTGAGGCTGCCATACCCTGCCTTCCTGGCCCACGTCTCGCGGTGCCCAGTGGCTAACCCTCTGGCACTACCTCCTGCCTCCCAGCTCCCAGAGGCTTCTGCACCTTCACAGAGGCCTCAGCCTACCTGCCCTGCAGGGTGGGTGTGTGCTGCGGTCCCCAAGGTCTCACTAGTCCCCTGAGGTGGGGCAGGGCCACCCAGGAGACCCCGCCAGACGCCACTCCTTCAGCGGGCCTGCCCAGTGAGCTCCGGCGGCGGAGAAGCGCCCCGCCCTCTGGGGCAGCTGCCCAGCGGCAGAGTCCCTTCTCTGAGGACTGCAGTGCTCCTGGGACCCTGCTACCACTGAGGCCGCGGAGCTGCCCTGGGGCCGGCCTCTCCCCTGTCCCTCCTCCCGCTGGCAGATCACAGCAGGGCTCTGCGACCCCTGTCACCCGGTGCTGGCCAGCGGCTAAGGCCCAGAGGAGGAAAGGGGACAGGGCTTAGCGCACCTCAACTGTCAGCTGCTGTCTGAAGGAGTGTCATTTCCCGCCAAGGCACAGGGAGGGGGTTCACTGAGCTGGCATTTCTGGCTCCATCCCAAGTGGCCAGGGTCACAAGTTTTGGGACAGAGAAGGCCCCTGGGAGCCACTGGTTTTAGTGACTCCTGGCACCCACGGGCCCAGGCAGGTCCACCCTGCGGTGGGCGTGGTCCACCTGGGCCACTGGCCTCCTCGGTGGTGGGGGCAGCGGCAGTCAGCTCCCCTGGGTCAGAGTCCTGGGACCTGGGCTGTGGTCGCCCGGTGCCGTCCTGGCCCACGGCCGAGGCCTCGCCCCACCTACCCGCCATGGCGCTGGTGCTGCCGTGGGCCCAGCAGGAGCCGCAGTACTGAGGGATGTGCTGGTTCCGGGTGACGCTGGCATAGTTGACCCCATTCACGCTGCGCCAGTCCCAGCTCTTGGGCAGATCCGATGGGGACAGGTACTCATGAGGCCTCGGGTATGTCCTGGGGAGAGACCACCACCAACAGAGTCAGTACTGGGGCTCCTGGGGCCCCCCCTCCTCCCCAAAATGAGAGGGAGTGGGACCCAGCGCCCAGTCACGTGAGCCCCTCTCACACCGGCCAGCCCCCAAATGCAGGAAGCAGGCTGCGCCCCAAGCTCTGCTCCGGATGCTGGAGGCAGGCACCGCAAATCCCAGGGCTCCAGGGATGTGAAAGAGCAGAGAAACCCCCAAACTGCATTTGACCCTCAAAGGTCAGGGGAGGCAAGGCGCCCCAAGGAGGCGGCAGGGACCCCAGGAGGCGGGAGTGCGCGAAGCCCCGGGAGGGGCCGGCCCCCACCGCGGACCTGCGCCCCAGGCCGGCCAGCTGGTCCCCGCGCAGGGGCCGGTAGCAGCTCTGGCCCGGGCGGAAGTGCAGGCCGGCCCGGGCCGCGCCCGCCAGCAGCAGGAGCAGCAGCAGCGGCAGCGGCCCCGCCGGCCCCGACGACGCCATGATCCCGGCCTGTCCCGTGCGGTCCCGATGCGGATCCTGCGCCGGTGCCCCTCCGCCCGCGCCCCGCCGGCCTCGCGCTCTGGCCCAGGCCCCACCCGGCCCTTAAGGTGGCGGCCCGGTGCCCGGACACACCCCCGGGGCGGGGCGCCCGCTCCTGCCCCGGTGACCCCGGCCACGCCCCGGCTGCCCGGGCAGAGCCTCCCTGAGCCAGCAGCCTGCGCGCCCCGGGCGGGGGAGGGGCCGAAGCCGGGGTCAGGCGCTGAGCGCGCAGCCAGCCCGGGCCAGACCTCGCCACTGGCCACCAGCCACGTGGCTTGGTGGCTGGACCGAGCACATCCTCGTCAGACTTTGAGGGGCCGGGGCGGGCGTGCGGTGGGGACAGTAAGGTCTAAATGTGGATTCTTGAGACCCTTGATGCTGGAGAGGTGCCCCTGTCCCCACATCCCTCCTGGTCCCGGGCCTCCCTGGGAATGGGCAGGGATCTCCCCAAGTCCTGGAGCTGAGCCTCTGTCCCTGGGTTGTGCCCTGGCCTGGCTTTCTGACCCCACTTTGCCAAGGCCCAGGCGCTCTGGGAGCTCGGCCTTCCAGAGGGTCAGTGCCCCCAAGCAGAAACTCCCTGGTGCAGAAACGTCAGTTCTACATTCCAGCTACCAAAGATGCTGGGAGAGATTTCCGGCTGACAAAACTCTTCGCGGTCAAATGCGGAACCAAAAGCAGAAGTGGGGACCCCCGGCCCCGATTTCATAACTGAAGAGTCAGCCCCTCCGGTGCTCCTGCTGCGGTGGGCCTCCGCCTGCAGGGAAAGGGTCGGCACAGGCCTTGGCGGGGGGCTCCCCGTGTGAACTTGAGCTGCCCTCCTAAGGGGGCACCCTCCCCGGGCCCTGGGCCCCTCCCCGGGTCTGTGCCCGGCTGGCCATCAGAAATCAAAACGACTGCCTCCTGGACGTCCAGCAGTTTCTGCGGCCACCCTTGGAAGCGCTGAGGTGCCAGTGGGCCTCAGCAGGGGGGACACCTGTGGGGCAGTGGCCGGCAGGGCGGAAGGAGGCCTCAGGCGGAGCCCAGGCTCTCTCAGCCCAGAGGTGTTCGTCCGTGTTCCTGGAAAGCTGCCCCGGAGCTCAGGGGCAGCCACGCTCCGCCCTTTAATGTGCTCCTCTCCCTGAGAGCCAGCTCCCGGTACCCTTCGCGCCACGCGGTCGTCTGGAGCAGGTGACCTGCAGTCACACAGGGCCGGCTCAGAGGGCGAGCTCCCGGAGCGCGGCGACCCCGGCCTCTGCAGCAGGCCTTCCCGACACGGGCCTCCAGCCGCCAGGGCCGCGGGCAAGGGTCAGGCGGGTGGAAGGTCACACAGCCCTGGGAAAAGCGGCTTAACCAGAGGGAGAGCGGGACATGCTCAGGCTGGTGATGGACAGGACTCCCGGGGCTGAGCCCTGTGGCCCACCAGGGCTTCCCTGGCAGAAGAAGGCAGACTCAGACAGCGATGGGCAAACTGGGCATCAGGGTGGGGAGGGAGTCCAGACACTTGAAACCCCAACTCACAAGGCAGGAAGTGAGTGAGGCCTGGTGTGACCGCTCTGCCCCTTCAGCCCCGGGCGGGCGGGCGGGCGGGACGGTCAGACACGCGGGACCAGGGCCCTGCATGCAGGAACTTGGCTGCGATCAGTGGATGCTGACTGTGAAGAGCAGGGTGGCCGCGGACCAGCGCAAGCCAGGTGTCGGCAGGCAGGTGGACGCCCGAGAGGCCGCTGGCTCGGCTCAGGACGAGGAGGGAGGACCAAGGAACCTGTTGGACGGCCGCCCCGGGGCCTGCTCATCTCTGCCCACAGCACCGCCTGAGCCGCAGCTTGGGGCCTGGAGCAGGCGGCTAGGGCAGGCCCCTGGCTCTCGCTGCTCAGCCTCTGTGGTGCGCACCCCGCTGTGCATCTGGGACTCGCGTACCTGGCACCATACAGAGCCCTCTCTCAGACCTTGTGCCCTGGGCTTCCTCCAGCGTGTAACCGAGTCCTTCCTGCTCCCCAGAGCTGCGTGCAGGCAGAGACGTGAGCTTCTAAAGTAGTGTCCAGACTGGGAAGCTTCCGCCCGTGGATGTAGGCACCCCCCTTGGAGGGTGGTGCCGGAAGCCATCTCCCCGTTTCCTAGGTGGGAAGACCGAGGCTCCGCCAGGGCAGGGGACCCGTACTTAGCAGGAGGCTCACGGGTGGCTGGTTGCGATCTGGTCCCTCCCCCGCTTTTTTCACCCCACAAAGTCTCCTGACGCACACGTGATCCAAGGCCACAACCCCAAAACCTATTATTTCTAAAAATAAGGTCGATTTTCCCTCGTCGGGATAGAGAATGCACAACTGCGCCATTGGGCCGGGGCTGGTCCCTCTCCCAGCTTGAAGGGGGACACCTGTAGCTCGAGTGCTTGTCTCTGTGACTTGCTCCGAAGCCTCCCCCCTTCCCGCGTGTTATCCGGTTCCCACCCCAAAGCTGCAGACACGCCTGTCACTCCGCACTCCTGAATTTGGCCTGGGCACTGCCTTTGTTTGCAGGGTTGCTGACGGCGCGCGGAGCTCGCGAGGCTAGCCTGGCTTCACGGGCACCTTGGCTTGCTTTGCTTTTGTTTTTTTTTCCCTTTATTGATTTTTTAGACAGAGAGGAAGGGAGAGAGAGAGAGAGAGAAACATCCATGAGAGAGAACATTGATTGGCTGCCTCCTACACGCCCCCACAGTGGGATCAGGCCCACAGCCTGGGCATGTGCCCTGATCGGGAATCGAACCGGTGACCTCTTGGTGCTGGGTCAATGCTCAGCCACTGAGCCACAGCGGCCGGATGCACCCCGGCTTCTTGCTAGCCGTCGGGACTCTCTCCATCCACGTGGCCATTAGGTTGGATGCTCAGCCTGAATCCCAGATGCCTTGGCTGCAGAGGCCTTCTGACTGGGCAGTCTGGTGTGGAACCGATCCTGGTGCTGTCCCCAAAGGCCACCGTCATCACGCCCTCTCCTGGCTGCACACCCTTGCTCAGGAGGCAGCGTGCCCCCTGGGGTCTCATGCAGGAGGCTGGCCGTCGGCGTCATATTGGTCACGGCCGGCCCGGGAGCTGCCCATCCGCCGGTCGGGTCGTGGCTTTCTGAAGTCAGGACTCACAGGCGTGTGTTGAGCATCTAGTACGTGCCACACCGGGGGGCCATCCCTGGAGATCGGTGGGGTTGTCCCTGCCCGCGAGGAGCTGGCACCAGGCAAGGGGGCGTGTGGAGAAAGGAAGCTGCTGGTAGAAAGTCCTGGAAACGGATAAAATGTGGTCTCTGGGGGGTTGGCTCTGGGACAGTCGTCTCCGCCCCCCCGTGAGTTGAGATCGAATGTCGAGGACTTAGCCATGCGAAGTGCTGGCCTTCTTAGGAGGAAGGAAGAGACCCTGCACAGTCCTCCCCACGCGGACGCGTGGTGGGTGCGCTCACGTGGAAGCAGCTGAGGGAGCGAGGCCCGGGACGGCGGCCCACCGGCAGGGCCAGGTCACGGAGAGCTGGCAGGTGGCACTGATCACGCCCCTCAGACCGCAGGGCTGGCGCACAGCTGCCAGGCCCCGCCCAGCACCCCGGGCCAGGCTCCCCACAGCGTGGCGGGTCCTGGAGGCCGGGCTCCGCTGGCCCGGGCACCGTGGGCGCCCTGCGGCCCTCGCCGGCCCTTTCTGTCGCGGATCTGAACCACACATCAGCTGTGGTAAGAGGGGCGGTTCACCCCGGTGGCCGCCAGCTTCCTGAAGGGCGGGCAGGATCTGATTTAAGATTCTTCTGGTGATCTCTCTCTCTCCCGTTTTTTTTTGGGGAGGGAGGCAACCACATCTTTGGTGGCCTTGTTTCGACAAGGCTGAAATAAACAATTAAAAAAAAAAAAAAGATCCCTCTGGCGGCCACGGGGAGGAGGGGCTGGAAGGGTCCAGAGTAGGGGGGCTGCTGTGGTTGTGACCTGCTGCGCAGCCCCGGGGGTGCTGGTGGGGAGACTGTGGCGGCGGGCACATGGGCTCCCCGTCTGGGAGGAGGGCTGGCAGGACCCAGGTGTGGCCAGGGGTGGGGAGACAGGTGAGGTGGGCAGCCGGGGCCCCTCAGATGCTGAACCGGAGGCTGGCGGGCTGACCCCTCTCCCTACCTCGCACTGTATCCCTAGACGTAGGTGCCCGAAGACCAGCGACCCGACCCTTCCCCAGCTCTGCCGTCGCCCTGGGACGGGAGTGCGCCAGTGTCCTCTCCAAGCCTCAGGTTCCTGAATGAGGTGGCCGAGAACTTGGTCAAAGCCAGTGGCAAGGGGACCGGGGCTGTCTGTCTGTGTCCCTGGAGGGCTGGGCCCATACTCCCCGCTTCCCCGAGGTCCCACGAGTCCCCGAGAGCACCTGGCCAGTGTCTGTTGCCCGAATGAGTGACTTCTGAGATGCGTGCAGTGGAGGGTTCGCGGGCAGACACGGGCCCGGAGGGCGAGCTGCTGACGGACTCCGGCCCAGGTGCTGACCGGATCATGCCGTGCGCACCTCGGGGGCCGGACAGGCGGAGGGGAAGGGGCACGTGTCCCTGCAGTCACAGCATTTCGGGGGAAGTGCGTGTGTGCATGTGCATACACACATGTGCATGTGTTGCGCACGTGTGTGTTTCCTCCTGCACATGGGAGATGGCACAGCCCGGCTCTGATTCCCGATGTGCCCCAGAGGTGGTACAGAGTCCACTGCCTGGCATGGGGTCCAGGAAGGGCGGAGCGCCCTGAGGCCAGCGTGGCGTGGGTATGATGGGCGGCTCGCTGGGCACGAGGTCCCCAAGCCCCCGTGGAGCCGGGCAGCCCAGCTCGTGGAAAAACAGCCGTGTTCTCCTAGTTCCTTCTCTCTGAAAACGACTTCTTCCTCCCAGAACTTCTTTCCCAGAGAAAAACACGCCGAGGCCGAGGACAAGAAGCGGAGTTCGGTTCATGTGACGGTCTGTCTGCCCACACCGCTGAGTCACTCATAATGGCCCCTCAGATGTCATTTTCTCGCTAAGACATTTGGAAAGATTTCTGCTTCTGAATCACAAGCAAACACTATAATTCAACAATCTCCTCCGAGTTATTCAAGAAACTTCGATGTACTCAGAAGAGGAAGATCGGGGCGGATGAAATCAATGAGTTCTGAGTGCTGTGTTTTTCCTAATTACATGTCATTTGTCGAGCAGGGGAGGGGCTCCATCTGACCGCTGGGGACGGCTCCTGGAGGAAGTCTGGAAGAGCCGATGGGTTTCGGGATGACACTTGGTTTTCCTTATCATCTTACTTCTGTTCCCATAATAGACCCAAGTGACATCCAGGAAAAGGCGTGGACAGGGTACCGGAGGGGAGGGTGTTCCAACTAAGGGCCGGCCTGGTCATTCTTGGTCATCTCTGTGTCTTCAGGCAGCGGGCGTTCTTGTTGTGCGGTGGTGTCACCTACCACGTGTGCTCAGGGATGCTTCTGCTCCTGCCCTCCGCCCTCCGCCCTCCGCCCTCCGCCCTCCGCCCTCCGCCCTCCGCCCTCCGCCCTCCGGGTGATGCTCGCTGAAGCTCTGAGCTCCGGTGCAGTCACTGCTAACCTGCCTTTGCTAAAGTCCTCCTCCGGGGGACAAGAGGACTGTCCTTCGTCACAGACGGCCACTCTTGATCCCTTGCTGCTGTCCAGGGCTGGGGGGTGGTCACCTTCCTCCTGGCAGGAGGGCTGGGGTCACACGAGCCGTTCAAGGGGCACTGCCCCTGTGTCCCAGGAGGGGCCGCTCCTGCGGGGCTGAGAAAGGCCCGTGTGTCCCGCGGCGCTGGCTCTTCCTGCACGGGCCCTCGGGGACGCGGCACCTGCACCAGGACAAAGGGACGCAGACGGAGTGGACGCTTTGCAGATGTGTGCCTTTCCCACCACTGTTCTACCCAGACTTGTTAAACTCGAATGGCCAGCCCTCCCCCTGCGCCCACGACCAGCCCAGCCTGGCACACGGTGGGGTGCTCGCTACCCGGACATGAACGCACCGTCGCTGAGCCACAGCGGACCCCTGTGCCGCAGGCTCGGAAACACCACCAGCAAAGGCACGCGGTCCCCCAGCGAGCCGGGGCCGGTACACCCTGCCGCGGCTGCGAAAATTCAGGTTCAGGGAGGAGGCGGGCCCACGCGTGGCTGAGCCCGGGGCCGTGGGCTCCCTGCCCAGCATCTGCCCTCGCGCCCCAGCAGCACCCACGGCCCAGCTCAGAGCTGAGACTGAGGAAATACTGCCTGAGGGGCGGGCTCAGCGCACATGGATCCTCTCTCCCCTGTGCCAGCTCCCATGAACAGGAAAACCTTTCAAGCGCTTCCCCTCCCCGAGCAAACTGAGGTGACCAAGGGGATGTGCTGCAGGGTGCGGTGGCGGGACCCAGCCGGCCGCCCTGCTCACACAGCTAGCGTGGGCCAGGGACACCGCAAGCGCCCCTCCCGAGGGCCCAGCAGCCACGCTCCCCAGCAGGCGTGTGGTTGCTGCATCCACAAACCACTCCCGACACCCAGGCTTCTTGGGACAGTTCATACTTCCAGCCTTGACCACCTCTTAGGGGACAGAGGAAAAAGTCCTCCGGCATCAGCCCGCCGCCCACGAGGACACTCTGAATAAATACATTATCGCTTTTATGAAAACTCATCATCTGCGCAGGGCTGCTCGGACTTGCCCAGCTGTCTGTGTGCTCAGCAAACATTTGCTGAGGCCCTGCTACCCCGGGGCAGGGGGACTGAAAAGCAGGGACAGCGGAGATGAGGCAGGCCTCTGTGACAGCACTCGGTGCAGGAAAGTGCGGGGCCGACTGCGGGAAGGTCATGGCGGAGGTCACCGCGCTCCGGGACCAGCCTGGAGCTGCCCTGGGACTTCGCGGGGTGGTAAGGTGGGGGGGGGGGGGCAGGAGGCGGGCAGAGGGAAGAAGGCACCCAGGGAAGGGCTGACTTCTAGGAAAGCTGAAAGCTTCTCTTTTAATTTGTGACAAGTACCGCTGACATCTGCAAATTCCTCCTCTTGAATTTGCACTTTCTTCTCTGCATCTGGGGGTGGCGGGGTTTGGACCCGCAGCCTGGGCAGCTGTGGTCATGGAGATCTGAGCAGAAGGAAGTCCCACACTTGGGAAGTGTCACGTGGGTACCGCCCCTGCCCCAGCTGTTAGCATGCGCCACACTGGCTTACCTCTGTCTCCGCTATCACATTGTTACTGTGTTGCCGAAATGTTTGCCACTAAGTTGCTGGCCTGGTGACTCTTGACCCTGAATGCGTCACAGTAGCTCCTGAAAACAGGGATTTCTATTTGCATAAGCCCCAGGCCCTGGTCACGTGCAGGAGCTCGGACTTGGGTACAATGTTACTGTGCACTCTACACACCGCCAGCAGCTTCTGCTTCTCCCCGGCCCAGGGCCTGACCCCGCGCTCCACCCGGGTCCCCTTCCGGTTAGTGCAACCAGAGCAGGACTGGTGCTGGGCCCTGGGGGACAAGGTCCTTGTCCCTCTCTGGGGCTCCTTTCCGGGTCCCCTTCCGGTTAGTGCAACCAGAGCAGGACTGGTGCTGGGCCCTGGGGGACAAGGTCCTTGTCCCCCTCCGGGGCTCCTTTCCGTGGATGGTCGCTCCTTCCTTCGCTGGATAAGTGCCTCTGGGAGTGGGGAGAGGCCATTTCTCCCCCAAAAGTCCAGTTAATAACTTGCCTTCCCCGGACCACTCGCCTCACATCTTGGGTCTCCTCGGGCCTGTAGAAAGTGCACAGGGTTTAGGGGTCAAGGGTCAGGATGGGAGGCAGGGTTGACCCCTCAGCTGACGTCACCCATCTGGTCAGAGGCAGGGAGGACAGGGACCAGGGACTCTGGGTTCCGTCCTGCCTGTGAATCCACGTCCTGGGCGACTGTATCTCCCTAAACCCGTCATCTCCTCAGAGCTCAGGGGCCGCCGGCACCTCCTCCCTTCCTGAACCCCTAGCTCCCACCCGAGCGTGGCACACGCAGGTCCCAGTCGGTAGCTGTTCAATGCCTGGGGCCCGCCTTGAGGTGCCCGGCAAATGCTGGCGAGGCCTCGGGAAGCAGGTGCTGCCGGGGGGCTGCCCACGTGCTGAGGGTCAGTGGACGTGGCCCTGCATGTGCACGGAGCTCTGTGCTGCGGCACGGGGGCCTGGGCCTGTTAGCAAGTGCTGTGCTGGGGGCACCTGGAAGGGTGGGGCTCACCCTCCGTGCCCCCACGTGGCAGCTCTCGGCTGGGCGCCCGCCTGGCTCCCAGAGAGCTCGTGGGCTGCCGAGGGGAGCCCAGGCAAGCGGCAGGCTCCGGAAAGCAGGGCCAGAGCAACGGGGACAGTGGCACGCGGGGCCAGGGTGGGTGCTGAGGGTCAGGCCCAGCTGCCCACCACGTGCCTCACCAGCTGGTGCCCAGAGCCCATCAGGCCAGGCCCACACCTGGTGCTGGTCTCCAGGCGCCACGCACAAAGGCAGCCTTTGAACCCTAGGAAATGACCAGGCAGTATTCGTGCTGGGGGAGGAAGAGAACACCCCTCACGAGGATGATAGGCAGAGAGCACAGAGGGTGGGGGCTGGGTCCCTGGGCTGGACACACCCTTGGGTCACAGTGGAGCCATCACTGATGAGCGGAGTCGTGTTGGGTGCACAGCAGTGACGGGCAGCTCCCCGAGTCCACGGAGTCCGTGAAGACCTTACGCTTGGGCACAAGGCAAGGATGCGGGAAATCGTGCACATTCAGATTGGCCAGTGTGGTAACCAGATCGGATCCAAGGTAAGGCCGACCCTCCCATTCCGTGGACAGCATCCCCACAGCCCACCTGAGCAGCCACGAGACCGCCTTCCGCCGGCCTAGCGGACTGCGGGCACTGGTGGGCACTGCCGGGTGTTTGATGAGTAAACAATACCTTTGATGAAAGAGACACCAGATACAGCCAAGGCTGAAAGGGTTAATTTAATGCATGTTAATTTTGTCGCATCTCATGTATACGATTCACACGTCAACCATTTTTACTTTTATCATCTCGAGTGATGAACTTTTTGTATCTAAAACTGTAATTTGTTTCCAGTTTTCTCAAGTTTGCTGGGAAACTATTACTACGCTCTTTGCCTCTGCTCCCATAGTCGTGATCAAATGCAAAAGATCAGCTTCTGTTCCATTTACTGCAACAGGAAAGTACAGAGGTGGACCTGACAGGTCCGTGCCCAGTAGCACTGAGTTAAAATACACCCTCTGGGACAGAAATGAGTTTTTTCCTCCCCCCTTAACATTTTCTTCGAAGGACCTGGTTCAACGCCCCCAACCCTAATTTTAAGAGGATCGATGCTACAGTATCTGATTGTTCTCACTGCGGTTTTAAAACTACTCTGATTGTGTATCATTCAGTTTACCTGGAAAAACTGGAGCCTCCTCGTTCAACGCTAACTCCACGTTCTTCTCCCCCGGCCCGGCCCCCACCCTTCTGCTCTGTGTCTCTGCTTTGACTTCTCTAGGTCCCACATAAGTGGGGTCATACTGAAGTTGTCCTTCTGTGACCGGCTTATGTGCCCGCGCTCACTCCTGCTGTAGCAGGTATCAGGACTTCCTGCATTTCTTTTTTTTTTAAATCCTCATCTGAGGATATGTTTCTACCGGTTTTAGAGAGGGAGACAGAGAGAAACATCGGTCAGTTGCCTCCAGTACGCGCCCCAACCGGGGATCGAACCCAACACCTAGGAATGTGCCCTGACCGGGAATTGAACCCGCAGCCTTGCGGTGTACGGGACAATGCTCCAACCCACCGAGCCACCCGGCCAGGGCTCCTTCCTTTCTTTTTTTTTTTTTATCCTCACTCGAGGATATTTTTCCATTTTTTGTTCAGATAGAGTGGGAGGGAGAGAGAGAGAGAAACATCGACGTGAAGGGACACATCGAGTGGCTGCCACCCGCATGACCAACCAGGGCTGGGGACAAACCGCAACCGAGGCACATGCCCTTAGCGGGAACCAAACCCGGGTCTCTCCGGACCGCAGGTGGGCGCTCTAACCGCTGAGCCAAACCAGCCAGGGCTCCTTCCTTTCTTAAGGCTGAGTAACATTCTGTGTGTGGTTGGAGCGTTTCTGTCGCCCACTCACCCACCCACGACACGCAGGCCGCCCCCACTCTGGCTGCCGCTCTGCAGAGACCAGTCTCTCCCCGCAGAGGTCTGAAACCCGGGGCCGACTACCACTGCCTGGAGCAGTGTCCCCTCCACACCACAGTGTGCGACGCTCAAACCACAGCCCTCAGACGGGGGCCGAGCCGCCACCGCCCTGACGTGGGAAGATAACGTGGACAGAGGCCTGTCAGAGGAAGTGCAGGTCGATAGGGCCTCAGCTCTTCCTCCAGAACGGTGTGGTCCAGTGGTTAGAGCCCCAGCAACTACTTATTACTTGGGGCCATAAGAACTTGAAGTCACATTTAATTTGTGGGCCACAGAACTTGGAATTCTTCTCCCACACCCTGAGCAGTGCTGGTGACTTACTCTAGGGGAGCCATCATTCACGCGGGGATTTTAACATACACGGGTCTAGCTCAGGGCGTAGACGGTCCCTTGCCCGGGGCAGGGGAAGACTCCCCGCCGAGAGCCGGGCACCTGTCTGCACGGACACTGTGTGTGTGTCATGCTTCAGACGGTGACAAGGGAACGGGCGCTGCTGACTGAACTGTGTGCACACCTGAGCCTCAGAAACGCACACTGCTTGACTCGTGCACGTGTGTCCCGCACGGGCTCTGGGGTCAACTGCACGATAATGCATCTTCCAAGTGAAACAGGTGTCACTGTGGAGGCGGCTAGGATGCGGCGTTCTCCCTCAGGAGCCTGTGCTTGACCAGCGCGAGGCCCTTCAAGGCGCAATCAGAGCTAGCCCGCCCCGTGTGAAGTCCTAGAACAGCAGCTTCAGTGTGTACAGCAGCCGATGTAGTAAGAGCCGATCCGGTGTGACGGCTCGTGCCGGCCGTCCCTTCGGGGAGTCGGCATGGAAGGCAGTCTTCAGGTCCGTGTGTGGACAGGCCAAGTGGACGAAGCCACAGAGGGGATGTGGGAGGACGTGCTGGGCGGGGACGGTCAGGCAGACCCAGGGGAGAGCAGGCCCAGGCCCCCTCCGGTCTTCCTGCTCGATCCGCTGGCTCGCTGGAGCCAACACAGCCTTCCTCGGGCCCGTCGGCACACTGACCCCTCCTCCGCTTTCAGTTCTGGGAGGTGATCGGCGAGGAGCACGGCATCGACCCGGTGGGGAGCTACCGTGGGGACTGCGCCCTGCAGCTGGAGCGGATCAGCGTGTATTACAACGAGGCCCACGGTAGGACACTGTGCTCCGGGAGGAGAAGGGGGACCACGAGATGCCCCGTGAGTGGTATCTGGGCAGAGCAGCAGGATGCTGAGTGACGGGTCCCCAAGCCCTGGTCAAGGAAGTCACTAAACGGGGGTGCACGTCTTCACACGAGCAGTCTAAGCACCAACCTTCCTGTTTGGTTTTTAAATGAAAACCAGCAGCATCCCCACTGGGAACAGAAGCCCTGTCACTGGCCACACCACACCAACAATAATGGGGAAGGGACGTTCACGGCGTTTGATAGATCCGTGTGACCGCAAATCCCTTCCTCCCGAGGACGTCTCTCCTGGGGGCTGGGACCAGGATGACAAGGTTCTGTTTTGTTTTTTTGTTTTTTTATCCTCACCCGAGGACATTTTTCCATTTTTTGTTCAGATAGAGCGGGAGGGGGAGAGAGGGAGAGAGAGAAACATCGACGTGAAGGGACACATTGAGTGGCTGCCACCCGCATGACCCAACCAGGACCGGGGACAAACTGCAACCGAAGTACGTGCCCTTAGAGGGAACCGAACCCGGGTCTCTCCGGACCGCAGGCCGACGCTCTAACCACTGAGCAAAACCGGCCAGGGCGACAAGGTTCTATTTTGGTGAAACATTAATTTTTAGGAAAACAACAGTTTGCTGATTTCTCCTCGTTTCTCCACAGGTAAGAAATACGTGCCTCGAGCGGTCTTGGTGGACCTGGAACCTGGGACAATGGACAGCATCCGATCTGGCAGACTGGGGGCCCTCTTTCAACCAGACAGCTTTGTCCATGGTAGGTTTTCCTAGAAGGTTCTGTCGGGAGAGAGGAGGGTGCGGGCTGGTGGGGTCCTCCTCTCCCCACCGTCTCCCGACTCCGGGAAGGTGACCATGACTCCTCTGCCGCAGGCAACTCTGGGGCAGGGAACAACTGGGCCAAGGGCCACTACACGGAGGGCGCGGAGCTGCTGGACAGCGTCCTGGACGTGGTGCGGGGCGAGAGCGAGGCCTGCGACTGCCTGCAGGGCTTCCAGATCGTGCACTCGCTGGGCGGGGGCACGGGCTCGGGCATGGGCACGCTGCTCATGAACAAGATCCGGGAGGAGTACCCCGACCGCATCCTGAACGCCTTCAGCGTCATGCCCTCGCCCAGGGTGTCGGACACGGTGGTGGAGCCCTACAACGCCGTGCTGTCCGTGCACCAGCTGATCGAGAACTCCGACGCCTGCTTCTGCATCGACAACGAGGCGCTCTACGACATCTGCTTCCGCACCCTGAAGCTGACCACGCCCACCTACGGCGACCTCAACCACCTGGTGTCCTTGACCATGAGCGGCATCACCACCTCGCTCCGCTTCCCGGGCCAGCTCAACGCCGACCTGCGCAAGCTGGCGGTGAACATGGTGCCCTTCCCGCGCCTGCACTTCTTCATGCCCGGCTTCGCCCCGCTCACGGCCCAGGGCAGCCAGCAGTACCGGGCCCTCTCGGTGGCCGAGCTCACCCAGCAGATGTTCGACGCCCGCAACACCATGGCTGCCTGTGACCCCCGGCGCGGCCGCTACCTGACGGTGGCCTGCATCTTCCGTGGGAAGATGTCCACCAAGGACGTGGACGACCAGATGCTCGCCATGCAGACCCGGAGCAGCAGCTGCTTCGTGGAGTGGATCCCCAACAACGTCAAGGTGGCCGTCTGCGACATCCCGCCCCCGGGGCTCAGCATGGCCGCCACCTTCATCGGGAACAGCACGGCCATCCAGGGGCTCTTCAGCAGGGTGTCCGAGCACTTCTCGGCCATGTTCAGGAGGAAGGCCTTCGTGCACTGGTACACGGGCGAGGGCATGGATGTCAGCGAGTTCGCGGAGGCCGAGAGCAACATCTGGGACCTGGTGTCCGAGTACCAGCAGTTCCAAGAAGCCAGCGCGGCGGTGGCGGAAGACGAGGAGCTGGCGGAGGAGGCAGGCGCGGAGGCACAGGGCCAGGAGCGCTGAGGGAGGCGGTGAGCTCTGCCTGGGCGCTGCGGCCGCTGGTCCCCGAGCCTCTCCCCGCTGCTCCCGGGCTCCCAAGGCTGCTGGCTCCCGCGGGGCCGCGGGCGGGTGGGGACAGCCTCGCGGCCTGGGGTCCGGGCTGGCGCTGGCATTGCACGCAGTCTGCAGGGAGAGTAAAGAGAATCTGCCGCAGCGCTCCTGGTCGGCCTGTTTACTGGGGGTGTCCGCGCGCGGCAGGCGCGAGCCAGAGGACAGCGCGCGGGGTCAGGGGGGAAGGTGCCTGGATGGGCCCGGGGCACCTGGACTCCGGCTGGCGTCCAGAAAGCCAGGTGACGGAGGGGCTTCGGGGAGCCACACAGCCGATGTCAGTGAGTCAACGTCGCCAGGAATTGGGTGGCCCTGTGCACAGTGCAACCACCAACTGGAAGGGGGAGGGGGTAGAAAAGCGAGACCTCCCCACACAGGTACCGGCCAGAACCCACCCCGCGGGCCAGCTGGGGAAGCGCCCCCCACCTCTGCAGAGCTACGTTTCAACAGATATGTGAGCGCATCTGGTTAGTGTTCCACTCGGGGACGTCCTCAGCCACCCTCTGCTTTCCTTCTAACGGCGACTTCGAAATGGCCTTCCCACTCCCCTGCGGTCACCCTCCTGGGAGCCTCAGGGCCTCTGCTCACTCAGGAAGGGCCCAGCGCAGGCTCGACACCATCCACAGATGAAGCAGGGAGGGCTGCAGCGTCCTCGGGCAGGGAGGAACTGTCGCATTAGGGGACATTTACAGCTCACATTAATTTAAAGAAGTTGCACGAATGTTTGCGGGAGACACAGCTTTCACCCTCACACGGCTCTCATCCGCGCACACTGCCCAGACGAATACACACAGCGTCACCATCACACGGTTCTCATCCGCGCACACTGCCCAGACGAATACACACAGTGTCACCATCACACGGCTCTCATCCGCGCACACTGCCCAGACGAATACACACAGCGTCACCATCACACGGCTCTCATCCGCGCACACTGCCCAGACGAATACACACAGCGTCACCATCACACGGCTCTCATCCGCGCACACTGCCCAGACGAATACACACAGCGTCACCATCACACGGCTCTCATCCGCGCACACTGCCCAGACGAATACACACAGCGTCACCATCACACGGTTCTCATCCGCGCACACTGCCCAGACGAATACACACAGCGTCACCATCACACGGTTCTCATCCGCGCACACTGCCCAGACGAATACACACAGCGTCACCATCACACGGCTCTCATTCGCGCACACTGCCCAGACGAATACACACAGCGTCACCCTCACACGGCTCTCATCCGCGCACACTGCCCTGGACGAATACACACAGCGTCACCGTCACACGGCTCTCCTCCGCGCACACAGCCCAGGACGAATACACGTAGCGTCACCGTCACACGGCTCTCATCCGCGCACACTGCCCAGACGAATACACACAGCGTCACCGTCACACGGCTCTCATCCGCGCACACTGCCCAGACGAACACACGCAGCGTCACCGTCACACGGCTCTCATCCGCGCACACTGCCCAGGACGAATACACACAGCGTCACCATCACACGGCTCTCATCCGCGCACACTGCCCAGACGAATACACACAGCGTCACCATCACACGGCTGTGCTCCGCGCACACTGCCCAGACGAATACACACAGCGTCACCATCACACGGCTCTCCTCCACGCACACTGCCCAGGTGAATACACACAGCGTCACCATCACACGGCTCTCATCCGCGCACACGGCCCAGACGAATACACACAGCGTCACCATCACACGGCTGTGCTCCGCGCACACTGCCCAGACGAATACACACAGCGTCACCATCACACGGCTCTCATCCGCGCACACTGCCCAGACGAATACACACAGCGTCACCATCACACGGCTGTGCTCCGCGCACAAGGCCCAGACGAATACACACAGCGTCACCATCACACGGCTCTCATCCGCGCACACTGCCCAGACGAATACACACAGCGTCTCCATCACACAGCTCTCATCCACGCACACTGCCCAGACGAATACACACAGCGTCACCATCACACGGCTCTCATCCACGCACACTGCCCAGGTGAATACACACAGCGTCACCATCACACGGCTTTCAGCCACGCACACTGCCCAGGTGAATACACACAGCGTCACCATCACACGGCTCTCATCCGTGCACACGGCCCAGACGAATACACACAGCGTCACCATCACACGGCTGTGCTCCGCGCACACTGCCCAGACGAATACACACAGTGTCACCATCACACGGCTCTCATCCACGCACACTGCCCAGGTGAATACACACAGCGTCACCATCACACGGCTCTCATCCGCGCACACTGCCCAGACGAATACACACAGCGTCACCATCACACGGCTCTCCTCCGCGCACACTGCCCAGACGAATACACACAGCGTCACCATCACACGGCTCTTATCCGGGCACACGGCCCAGACGAATACACACAGCGTCACCATCACACGGCTCTCATCCGCGCACACTGCCCAGACGAATACACACAGCGTCACCATCACACGGCTGTGCTCCGCGCACAAGGCCCAGACGAATACACACAGCGTCACCATCACACGGCTCTCATCCGCGCACACTGCCCAGGACGTATACACACAGCGTCACCATCTAACGGCTCTAATCCACGCACACTGCCCAGGACGTATACACACAGCGTCACCATCACACGGCTCTCATCCGCACACACTGCCCAGACGAATACACACAGAGTCACCGTCACACGGCTCTCATCCGCGCACACGGCCCAGGACGAATACACACAGCGTCACCATCACACGGCTCTCATCCGCGCACACTGCCCAGACGAACACACACAGCGTCACCGTCACACGGCTCTCATCCGCGCACACTGCCCAGACGAATACACGCAGCGTCACCGTCACACGGCTCTCATCCGCGCACACTGCCCAGACGAATACACGCAGCGTCACCGTCACACGGCTCTCATCCGCGCACACTGCCCAGACGAATACACACAGTGTCACCGTCACACGGCTCTCATCCGCGCACACTGCCCAGACGAATACACACAGCGTCACCGTCACACGGCTCTCATCCGCGCACACTGCCCAGGACGAACACACACAGCGTCACCGAATGGTCTATAGCTTGATTAGCTGACTATTTCTGACAGACAGCACCTCCGTCCCTCAGGCCGTGAGCGTCCATGGCCCTGGAGGCCCCTGAGCTCTACCTGTCTGCGCCGGGGCAGCCGGAGTTGGTAGGCTGAGACGCTCATGCGGGAAGTACCACGTGCGGGCACCCGGTTCTCGCCGCCTCATCTGCCTCCGTGACCTGCAATGACAAGGCAGCAGGCGAGGGCCCAACCGGAGCTCGTTCTGGAAACTTCACTTGTTGTGAATGCATGGAGAACATGCCTAAAACCGCCCAGAGCAAATTAGTCTTGCTGTTGGCCGTATGGCAAGACGTCTATTTACACAAGTTAAAAAAGCTTTAAACACTTTCTACGCTTGGTTCTAGAATCACTAAAACACAGTCGGGTGGAATAAGGAGCTGCTCCCGTGCCCTCTCGCTTCGAAGTCTGCAGCTTCCTCAGGTGCTACCAACACGTGCAACCTGTGATCACATAAGAATTTCTACTCATGCTTCCTCTGGCATGCTCCTCACATCTAGAAAGGCAATTAACTGGATACAAGGAAGGATATAAATTAAAAAGAAAAAAACCCCTAAAACTTCTGCTGATTTATACCACTGTAAAGATTTTTGTTTGCTCGATAGTAATCGTTAAAGTACAAAGAATTTCAATTTTAAATGGCTCAAATGCTTTATTTCAGCCTAAATTCCCTTTCTTCGAGTCTAACCAGCCAGACTGATTAATTTTAGTTAAAATTATTTCAAAATGCATCTCACCAGCCTACTCTTTCATATGGTAGAAAGAGATGTAAAAACACCCCCGAAATCTAGAAACCAAAAGAAATCAGTCCCGATTTGGAAGAGCCAATTTCTTTACCGGTGTGGTTGCTACGGTGACACTTGGTCTCTCGGAGACCAACACAGTAGAAGCAGAATCTCAGAGCTTGTCCGATTCCTCTGCTTCACAGCTGAGAACACTTGCAAGAGCAAGAGGTTAACGACACCCTCGACCATCCCCACTAATGACTAAAAGGCCCACAGCTGGACCTGACCCGGGCTCCTGGTAATCTGGGTAGTTCTGCCAGCTACCCAGCAGGGCCGGGTGCAGGGTTTATTTCATCAGTTCAGGGTTTTCTTTTTTTCCCCCTTTATTGATTTTGAGAGAGCATAAAAACATTGATGAGAGAGAACATCGACTGGCTGCCTCCTGCATGCTCCCCACTGAGGATCGGGCCCACAACCTGGGCATGTGCCCTGACCGGGAATAGAACTGGCGACCTCTTAGTGCAGGGGTGGATACTCAACCACTGGGCCACACTGGCTGGGCCAGGGTATTTTTTAATGAGAGAGCGCCTTGAAGAATCTTTGTTGGCAGTAAATGTGTCTCTTATTCAGTTCCTTTAATCCTTGCCATGTCTCAAGCCCTGTCCCCAAGTCTTACCTCTAATTATCACATTTGCCTCCCTAATAAATGATTTATCTCTAATAACTTGGCTAGAAATAACTGAGCCCTTTGCCCATCAGTTACTGTGTTTGGCTACACGAAAGGCCCACTGGCTTCCTCGTGATTCACTGACTCCTGTCTGTGTGGAAGATGCTTTCTAGTCCCTCCATCACCGACAACCCTGGTGCCCGACTTCCAACCGGCAGGACCACAATCTGGGGCAAAAGACTGCAGGAGCTTCCCAGGGGCTGTCCTCCCGCATGCCCTGTGCTGAGCAATAAAACCCACAGGTCAAGTGTCCCAGGGGTAGGAAGTCGTTTCCACAGGCTGAGAACAAAGACGTTTTCTGGGCTCCTTCTCGGCTCTGCTAAGCGGCCCTGATAAGTTATTAGCTTAAGTACCGTGGTAAGAACTGGTCCTGGGGCACCAGCTGAATAGTGTTTCAAAATTTCCTGTTCAAAGTTAGTTCTCTATTCTCCCAAAACTGTTAAAATCAAGCAGTTAACTCTGCAATGAAGTTTTACTTGGCCAACTGCTTCCGAGTTTCAAAGAAAGATAAAAACAAAACACTTGCACCAACTCTTCACAGTAAATATTTAATGACTAAATGAGTCACCTCGCAAACACCATCTAACTGCTGCAATCATCCTGCCCGAGACGGCAGTCAGGAACCTCGGGTTTCCACTTCAGCTCGGCCACCAGCTCAGAAGCCAGCGACTGAATGGCTCTGCCTCACTTCCTATGAGCAACACTCCCAGAATGCACCGGTTCTCATCAGACAAGGTGAGGAGCTTTCCCAGCACAGATAAATCCCAATGTTGACAGTCCTTCTCCACAGGTTTTAAGAGAGCAAGAAAAATGACTACAACACAGGTTGTAGTAATTACACAGGTTTTAGTAATTCTTTTCATTTAGGCAAATGGCCAAGCAACACCCCCCAGAGAGACCACTGCCTGCCAAGGGGAGACTGGTGGGTGAAGACCCACCCCGCAGCTCTGACATGACCCCTGCAATTCACAGATAGGGGACAGCGAGGGCCTCAATGACACAGTCTGTCAATTAATGTCATAAAAAAGAGCACTTTCTATTTGGGGACATTTTCAAACTGTTTGCTGTATGTCTTTGGCCCCAGATATGAAATCTGCCTCCCCACTCGAGAGCCCTCCGTGTGCAGGTCAAGCCCTGCAGCTGTGCAGATGCCCTCTAAGAGGGAGCAAGCCTGACGGAAACACCACCAACAGCCCGCGTGGAGCATGCTCAGTTTATTGGCGCTGTCACTCCATCAACAAGACAGGTATTTCCCCCCATGGAGGGAGATCGTTTTCGATCTGCCATAACATGTGCCCACACATCTTCACCTTGAAAATGTAGCGTCTCAGGCTTTAGTCAGGGTCTAGGAGGAAAAAAGAAAAGGCAAAAGTTGTTAGTCCTCTGTGTTTTCTTGAAAAGCTAAGATGAATGGGGGAAATAACTTCCTTACAACAAATTAGATAACACGACGGTGGCTTCAGCTCGCATGGTGGGTGAGGGGCCTTGGCTGGGCGGGCACTCCCTCCCCTGCTAGGAAAACCAAACCCGCGCCTGGCGAAAGGAAACCCCTTTGCCTTTACAAGACACGAAAACCGCCCTGTGCTGATGGGGTGGGGGCCGAATGCCCTGTAGGACACGTGGGGAGTGGCCGATGTCCTGCTTTCGGAGGTGGACACGACTTGCCGGCCCAGGACAGCACAAGGTCGAGGGAGTGCGACGGGCCTGGCCGGACTCTGCTGCGGAGGGCTGACTTCCTGTTAGCTCTCAGTCAGAACCAGCCCCACATAAACCAGGTCTCACCGCTCAGAATCTGAGATTAGACAGAGACCCCTAGAAAAAGGGCTCAATTCAAAACACTGCATCTCCAGACTCGTAATAAAATATTTACTAATTCAAAATGAAAATGAGAAGTGCTTAGGAGAGACAGTTCCAATAAGTCAAACTGCTCATAACCACAAGCTGCCAAAAGATTAATATTTATCACATTTCCCTGCTACTGCGGGTCTGAAACTTTTTAAAAAGCAAAACAAGACAACTAAATCTGAAAAACATCTCTCTGGTAATTTGTCGCGCTAATCTTTGAAATAACAATGTAAAAAAAGTGGTTTAGAGAGCAAACCACTTGAGTAGTTTGGAACACACGAGTCTGACTTATCAAATGTACAGGACCGTCTTGCATTGTACAGACGCGACTCTACAGAGCCAAGCCCCTGAGTGCACAGCACTTGGCCAAGTGGTCCTCATGGCAGCGTCTTGCGCATTCCGCTGCTTGATAAACAGCAGGGCCCCTACCTGGGCTTGCGCGCTTCCATTCAGTAGTGATTTGTGAGAACACCAGCAGGTGTGGGGGAAACAAAGAACTGTGATTTTTCTTGCTCTTGAACTGTTATGTAACGCCAACAGCAATTACAAAAATGGGGAGTTTATCCTCCAAATTATTTGACTTTGTGCAAATGAAACAAGTTTAATTAAAGTGAGACGGCTCTCCACCTAGGCATGCCGAATGAGCTGGAAATCAATGTGCCAATTACTTCTGCTTGTCAGGGCCCCAAACAAATGTCTTTGATTTTGCCACAGGACTTCTACAACCCGTCAGCTTCAAATGAGCATCCCACTAACTCCTGCACGTACCGATGGACCAAAAGTGGGATACGTTCAAAAGGAAAATTACTTTGGTCTTTTAAAGTACTCTACACATTTAAGATGCAGCTCTTCTAGGTCGATCAGAACTTACACATTATTCCTTCTTCACTTTCACAATTTTCACGCTGGTTCCAGAAGTCTTCTCGGCGTTTGCTTGGAATTCTGTCTTCAGCGCGTCCCGCACGGCTTTCGCGCAGATCTGGGAGTAGCGGATGTAGCTGGGAGAAATGAGAGACGACAGACGTTAATGAACAGGATCCAGCCAGACCCGTGGTGGAGCTGGTTTCCTTTTTCTCCATATGTTTTACATTTCGATTTGATGGTACGTTATTATAGAACTGGACTTAGAAACGACAAAGTGAAAAGAAAAAGGTTAGGAAGAAATGTACCGGTGATCGGAAGAGTGGGCTTTAGTTTTCTACTTTGTATTGTTTTCCCCTCTTCAATAGATATTAATTTAAAATAAATGAACAGCCCTGGCCGGTTTGGCTCAGCGGTCAGAGCGTTGGCCTGCTGTCCAGATAGACCTGGGTTCAGTTCCCGCCAAGGGCATGTACCTCGGTTGCAGTTTGTCCCCGGCCCTGGTTGGGTTGTGTGGGTGGCAGCCACTCGATGTGTCCCTTTCACGTCGATGTTTCTCCCTCTCTCCCTCTCTCCCCCTCCCACTCTATCTGAACAAAAAATGGAAAGATGTCCTCAGGTGAGGATTAAAAAAAAAACAATTAAAAGGTGAACAGATTAAAAAAAAATCCCACAGGAAAGGAAATGGACTAAAATGTTAATGAAGTCTAAAATGAGGGATTGCCCCCATCTTTCTCTACTTAAAACTTTTTCTTACATTATTCTCACAAGGTAAAGGATATACAATTCAAAGGAAGAAGAAAAAAACAAAAACTATTTTGAATGAAAAGTTCTCCCTCTGATTAATTACTTAAAGGTCTTCCTGCGACTACTGGACTCTGTTTCATAACCCTGCCACTCAACACGCTTCCCAATCAAGGTTTCCAAATTAAACTGAAGTGGCCCTTTGAGCACATCATCAGTGCCAGCAAACACCTCACGGCCTGCTTCCTGTCTGCTAGATGACTCCCATCAACATCTTCTTTTCCAGAAGATGTCAGCTCCCTTGTTTTACACTTTTTGAAAACAGGACGGGGGTGGAGGGAGGGAGGGCGATGCTGTCTATTTTCTTCATGTTTCAGATTTGGGTTTTTTTTTGTTTTGGCCAAGGGGTGGGCGTTCCAGTGCCTGCTCCACCCTTATAACTGGGTGACCTTCAGGCTGGTCCCTCTTTCAGTCCATCCACCGACAGACGGCAATTGCAGTCGCCCCGCCGGTGGTGGGTGGGAGGAGACGACGCGCGGGGACGGGGCGCCGGCCGCACGTAGTAGGTGCTGAGTGCACGGCCCGCTCAGCCCGCTGGACCTCAGGCCGGGACCCAGGGCGCCAGGTGTCTCCCAGGCCCCGCCCTGCAGGCGCCCGGAGCTGCTCTGCCCAGCAGGCGGGGGGCACGGGCACCGGCTGTCAGGTGCGGGGGTAACAGTGCCCGAGGCGCGTCTCCCCGTTACCCCGGGTGCTGAGTCCTCACGGGCTCCAGCGGGGCTTCCACGGGCCACCTGTGCGCAGGCTCTGCAGGTGCGAGCGGCGGCGAGTGCGGCCCAGACGGGCAGGTGCGCCCCTGGCAAGGGCCCCGCCTGGATGCTGGCGAGGAGGCCGGCGCAAGGGGCGGTGGTCGCGTCCCGGGGCTGCCCCGACCCCCGCGCCCAAGTCCTGGGTCGCTTGTCACTTGCTCGACGGGGCGTCCCGCGAAGGGCGCAGGCCGCGCGCCTGGGCTGCCGCCTCTGGAGGGGCGTCGCGGTCGCCGAGGCGCGGGGGGGGGGGGGGGGGGGGGCCGTCGGGCCAGGGGCGGGGCTGCATCCCCAGCCGGCGCGCAGGTGCCCCGCGCACGGCGACCCTCCCACCCCCGGCCGCCATCTTGGGCGCTCTTGTCCGCCCGACCCCCGCGTGACCTCTGACCCCGGCCGCCCCGCGCTCGCCCCGCGCGCCCCTCTCGAGGCGCGGGTCTACCTGAGTCCAGCCTGTCGCCAGTAGGCCACCATGATGTCGCAGGAGTGGGGGTTGGTTGGACCGAATCGCGAGGACGCGACAATGGAGGTGCAACGCGCAACCCAGCGGCCGGAAGGTCAAGCCTGAGAAGCGGAAGAGGCGGGGCTCCGGACCTGCCAATCCCGCCGCCTTGGGCTCCGCCCTTTCGAACAGGCCCTGCTGCCCCGCGGTGGAATCCCGTCAGCGCCGGAGCCAATGGGAGCGCGCGGCCCGGGCGGCGGGTGCCAATCCCCGGGCGAGCCGGCCCGCTACGCCTGCTGATTGGCTGGCGGGTGGCCGGGCGTGCGCCCGGGGACTAATGTAGTGCCGGCGGGGCGACTCGGGCCCCCTCGGAGCTGGAGGGACCGGGACCGCGTGGTTCGGGGCGCGAGACGCGACGCCAGGCCGAGGCCGGAGTGGGGTGCACCCCGGCCTGGGGCTGGGGCGGCACCGCTCACAGCGCAGTGATTTGCGGGCATCTCCGGGGCAGCCCGTGCGGTGTGTCCTGCGGGGCGGAGGGGTGACGATGAGCCAACAGGCTGGGGCTCGGGGACCCCCAGACACACGGGAACCGCCCCGGCGTGCCCTTGAGAGAAGACCCGACCCCTGCGCAGCGCCCGGGACAGCCCGTGGCCATCACCGTGTTCTTAGGAGGGAAGACACGGCACTGCCCTTCACAGCGAGGACACGTGCCACCGAGGACACGTGCCACCGGGCGGCGGCCAGTCATGTGCTCGCTCACGATGCTTCTCCCCCCTCCCCTCCTCTCTCTCTCAAATCAATAAACAACAATGAAGAAAAAAAAAGTTTAAAAAAATGTATCATCAGGAGAAACCACAGTTTAAGTTTCATGAACCGTTTTCATTGGTGTGAGAGGCCCTGGCCCAGGAGCTCGCTCTGGACACCTGGGCCCCCGTGGCCTGCTGGCTGCCACCGGGGTGCCCACGACAACGGGGTGCCCACGGGAGGGCCGCGCCCCCAGCCGCCGCCCCGGAAGCAGTGGTTCCTCAGAACAGAGGACGATCAGGAAGTCTGAGTAAAACAAGATCCAACCGAATGAAACTTAAGAAATCTTTTTATCATCGGGGTGTTCATTACACCTTTGTCAGAACAAGTATCATGTACAGAAATCATACAAGGCAACTTTTAATCAAAAACCAGTATTTAGCAATGTTTTGTTTAGCTGAAATGTTATTTCAATCGTAAAAACCATCTCTGGTTACAAAAATAATAAAAAACCTTATTGAATTTCACTTGCTTTTACAAATGCTCTAACAAGTCTTAAGCTAAAACAGTACTTTAAGTAGGAAAACACTGATTTTTAAATAGATTGTTCCTGTGGTGGATGTACATGTCACCTGGCTGCTTTTATGGGCCCCTGCCCAGAAGTGGACCACATTAGGCATGTGAGATAAAGGCAGGAGCTAACCGCCTTTTAACAGAAATGCTTTATCCAAGATATTTTCTACTGGTTGATAATTAACTGCTACAAAATAGGAAATAAAATACATTTACTGGATTGTTTTTCCGAGTACAGCTGCCCTCGGGCTCCTAACATGAGGACTTCCCATAAACCAAAGCTGCAAAGCTGTTCGCAGGTAGTGGTTACTTCAGGTCAATCCCTTCCCTCTGTTGTTCTTTCCTTCCTCCCCACCAGCCCCCCTGCAGTGGCACCCTATTATTAACATCAGGTACCTGGGATTTGTGCCTCAGATCAAGACAGCATTTGAGCAATTTGAAATGAGGTACAGCTCTTCATGTAAAAAAAAGATGTGTTGTGGTCACAATTACTTCAAAAAGTAATTATATTAAAATAACCTGGCAGATCATGTTTTAGCAATCACAGAACCAAGATTCGGACACATGGCCATTTATAGGTCAGGCAAACTGAAATGCGGAAAGAGGTGCACAGCTGCTCTTCTGTTTGCGTTTAGTGCTGCAAAGTTCTGGTAATGACTTTATTTTCTGTCCACATAATCAGCACGATACAGCATACTAAGTCATAAAGTACAAATCCAAGGAAGGTAATTCCTTCACTAAGTTACAAAATTTTGGCAAGTCAGTACAGTACTCTTTAATAGAATAAAATCATACTTTTTTGCAGTTATATATTACTTGAGTGAATTTTCAGTCCAAAAATGTCCCAATTTAAAACACTGGTTTTCAGTGGCAGTTTAGCAGAGCAAGTTATTGTACACAAATTAGTATCTTTGAAAACTGTACAATTTCTCCTTTGAAAGTGAGCTCCCTCTTGAAGTTGACTGCAGCAGGGCAACTGTGCCTGTTTAGAGGTGGCTCTGCTTTGTCCTGGGCTCCAAAGCCAGGCACAGTTCCCACACGTGAAACGCTTAGAAATTCAACCTGAAGGAGATTTAATATGCCAATACCAATTTCCAAGTACTTTTCAAAAATTGTTAAATTTTCACAGATACTGGAATCTTCCAAACCAGACAGTCATTTCAAACAACATTAATAATTTCAGATGTTCCCTTTTATTTAGAAACCCCGAACCTCTTTGTTTTGATCAAGTCACATAGCCTTTCTTCAGCTTATTTAAAAAAAATTCTACCTAAAATATAGTTGTACTTTTTAAATAAGAAATAAATATAATGCTAGCTAGTAGAGACCGAGGGGTTGGGTGCGGTGCCAACTTGCATCATTTCTCTGCAAAGGCTGCTGGGGACTGGGGGCTGCGTGCCAACCTGCATCATTTCTCTGCAAAGGCTGCCGCCGCCATCGGTGACCTTATGCTCCCTCTGGCCGAAGCTGTCAGTTCTTCAAGCTCAGCATTTAATTTATGTATGACCCATTCCATCGCTTCTCGGCCCTTAAAAAAATGCAGTACATTTATTGTTACCGAGTGAGAACAAAGGCACGTATCAAATAAATGGCACACCAGGAAGTAGCAGGGAGCATGACGAGTACAACTACCCCTCCCCAGGGGGGATGGTTTTTGTCCTTGCTGCTTCTTCCTCATGCTATTTACCAAATAACACATGCCTTAAGCCACTGGTTTGCTCTATAAACTGATTTTTTATTTTGTATGCAAAAGATGTTCTCAAAAGAATCTATAATTAAGTGACAGTGTTGTTTTACTTATCTCACAATTAGAGTAGTCCCCTTTTTGGGGGTGAGGGCAATCCCCTTTTTTCTTTGTATGTCCATATTTTGCGCCAAAATCTTTTATAAGTTCTAAACCAAAGATTGACACCAAAACCCTGAACGATCTGGTCCCTGATTTCTTCAACCATTCTCTGTTGGCACTCTATGCAGTTCCTTGAGGAGAAGCAGCAGCAGCATTTAATTTTTCCTGCCTCAGGGCCTTTGCACATTCAGCTCCTCTGTCTGACATGCTCCCTGCACATCCCTGATGACCCACCCACTCCTCTTTCACTCCCAGCAGAACATCGCTCACCGGGCACACGTCAGCACGCGCATAGCTGCCTGCACTCTCCCTTCTAGTGATAAGCTGTGCGATGCCCACTGCGTCCCTTAGCTCCACAGGCCAGGCCCTCGTTCTGTATCTCCCCTGTGCCCCGTCCAGCCTAGTGCTCCTCCTGGCACAGAGGAGGCATCTACCTTACATTAAAATGTTACAGAACAGTGCACTAAGTTTTCTCTAAACTCAGTTTAAATCATCCGTTCTCAATGGGGCACAAATTAGCTGGGGTGGTGGTGAAAAAAAATCTCTTTTTATGCATAAAGCTCTATCTATGTGTCTGTGTTAAGTAACTACCCGGGGTAGGGTGATTGGGAAAAAAATGTCTAAAATGGATCTGGGCGGGGTGATAATGGAGAAGGTTGAGAACGGCAGCACGTCAGCAAGCACTTCCCTCAAGCTGGGCCCTGGGACGTGCACTTTCCACGTCATCGCATTCACTCTTCATGCCTAACCCGTACGATGGTCAGTCCACTCCACAGACGGAACACTAAGGCACAGAGAGGTTAACCTAACTGCCCACGGTTGAAAGGCTGGTAAGAGTCAGAGCCTGGGCGCGAACACCCAGGTGCAGGGCCCCAGACTAGTAAGTAGCAGCCCATATGGCTTCTCAGAGTCACGGTCGACAGTCAGCTTGTGAGGACAGACCCACGCTCAGCACTAAGCTCCTCCAAGAAACGGAAGCCAGGGCAACAGGACCACGAGCAGCCTCACGTACCTTACTAGCGTTTGAAGATATGGTGTTCGCCATCAGCCCTTCCAGGTAGCTGCTGAGGCTGACGCCCTTCACAGTGATGATGGCCTCCTGGGTCAGAACAGTTCTGGAAGACAGACCACACAGCTCCAGAACAATCCAACTTTCATTCTTTAAAGAAATATTTTGTAAAGGATTAAAACATTTTCTACTTACTTTTCTCGGTCCTGAGGATGTGGTTTATATATAAGTCTCTCATCTACTGAAACCATATTTGTAAATGAAATCTATAGAAATTAAAAAAGAAATCAAATCATTTTGGAAATCAAGATTAAAAACATTCCCGAAATTAATTCACATATCCAAATCTTGCTAGTTAAGTAATACAGAACAAGAATAAATAAACTATTTCGATATTACTGTATAAATAGAATTTAAATTTCACTGTTCATTGCTTCCTTTTTATGAAAAGATCATCAATTGGACAAAGCATCACGAGAGTAAGAAGATGCAGAGCCCCCCAATCCATCTCCTAGAGAGCTGGTCCCAGAAACACCAGGCGGGCTCTGGCGGTGAGGCTGAGCTGCGGGCCCGGCCCGCAGAGCACGTGAGCGAGCCTTCCTGAACCCCTGTGAGGCAACACTCAGCTCTGCCTCTCAGAGACAAAAACAGGGGCCAAATAGTTTAAAATAAAAACCAAAAAGAAGCCAAGACTTACATTAGTGGATTTGAGTTCCAGTGTTTTCTCTACAGGGTCAACTACAGAATGCTCTTGCACATATGTCTTTGTTCTCGCCGCACCAATCAGCTGAATAAAACACCCACAATTAGTAATCAGAGGGGAAGGGTTTCTTCATAAGTGTATCAATATTTTATTTGAAAGTAAAATGTTAATGTCTTGAACCAAAAATCCATTTCATAAAAAATCATGAGGCATCAGACAAAGGTCAGAAAGGAGACCCATCTGAGTACCCGGAGTTCACACCCCACAGATGGGATGGGACTCCACACACACCCTCCCCAGGGGCGATCAGCAAGCCGCCCGCGGAGAGCGCAGCACAGCGCAGTAAGGCAGGCCGCTGGGCCTGCCGGTGTGACCAGGAGTCTGAACAGGGGACTTCAGAGCGTCTGGGGAAACACGGTGTCTGGAAAAGGGAAGCTCAAGAGCGTCGTCAGCATGTCCCTCAAGCCGTCCACGGGGGAGGGTGCCACGGCCTGCTTCTCCAGACAGGGGACTGCCATGTCACGAAGGAGGACATCACGTCCAGTGAGTGTCACTCCCGGTGCTGACCCAAAGTCAATCACCCAATCTTGCTCATTTCCATGTCCCCACTACCTAATGCAGTGGTTTATACAAAAGAAGCAATCAGTACATGCCCGTTGACAACTATGTACCTGAATTTTCGGGGTGGCCCTACCTCCTAGAAAGGGAACTTCTACTAAAAACTGGGTCCGCTTATCATTCCAGAGCTCTTTCTTCCACACCACCAACTGGCATTCCAGTTTACTGCCGGTTAAACTGAATCACTAAGTCTGCTTGTACCTGAACAGGGTCATGTTTTGAAATGTATGGGGAGGAGGCCCAGACCCTGGAACAAATGTGGCAACAGCAAAGCCCAAGAACACGCTGCCCTCCCCATGAGCGCGAGCCACCGCTGACCGCACACCCGTGCCAGCAATCCCCACCAGCTGCCCAACCTCGCTGTCCACCTCAAGTCGCGGGCAAAGGCAGGGAAAGTAGAATGTAACTCTTTTTAGATCCCTTCAGAAAGTTTTATCAGGTGCCTTCATGAAGACTGTAATAATATTTCCAATTCATTATACACTCATAACTCAAGTTTATTATAATATAATTTGAACTGATGCAAAAATGACACTCAGAACCTGCTCCCACAACCTATTTGAAATTATAATGTGGTTTAGAAAACTTCTCTCCAGCAGTCACATTTCTGCAGGAACGAAGACACACTCACAGATTTCACAATGGAAGGCAGTCCCCACTCTGTGCTGAGAAGTCTATGGCTGTGCAACTTTCCAGAAGGATCTATATGTCTGTCCAGTACATCGACTCCGACCACACTTGGGTTCATAGGATTTGGGTATTTCTGCATCGCAGCTGTTGTAACAGTTTCCCATGGGTGGCTGCAACATAAAGCACAGACATTTACAGATACGCACAGACATCAAGCCAGTTTTATAACCATCACATGATTCTTTCCAATGGAAGTTCAGTTTACCTAGGGAAGATGATTTTCTGTAACACTGACTGAAAGATGATTTTGGGGACTCAATTTACATTTTAAACAGAGGTTTCAGTATTTTTTTCAGCACAGGTTATATGGTACAACTAATTTCTATAGAAATTAAAATAACCTATAGAGCATCAGAGTATAGTTTCTTAATCTTTCCCATTTACCCATGTCCACTTTCACATGTAAATTTTGTTTCTAAGAACCAAATTCATAAAAAGGTATTTAAAAATTATGTTCTACAGAAACGAGCAGCAAAAACTGTCATACCATTTATTCTTTTGTTTGACTCCAATCCTACGAAGCCACAAAGGAATGAGAGTCAACTTATATGCACTGTAAATTCTTAGTGACTACAAAAACCTTGTTGACTTAAATGCCACATTAAAATGTATTTTTCTCTCCGTTAAGGTAATAAATAACAGTGACTCCCTCCCGTCAATCTTTATCCATTGCTTTGCTCCAAGGAGTGACTCTGATTGGTTTTGAAAAGGTACTTAATATAATGTTTTTAAGATGCTCCTAATACACTATTTTCTAATATTCTTTAATAGAATAAGATTTGCTTATCTTCTAGGACTGAAATGCAACTTGAAGCATCTTTACCTGTTGAGAAAGTACATGTACCTGGCGACTCAAATGGGATGCACACCTGCTCACTTTTCAACCCATGTGGACAGGAGGCTGCACAAAGACACCTTTCGCAAAAAAGCCCTCATGAACTAGACTGCACATGAAAGGTGACTCAACTCTTCAGAGAACTAAACCTGCCAATTACTTCACATCGACAGGAGGAAAATCTCAATACCATTTATTTCCCAGAACCCTGGACAACCTGTGACATTATCTGTCATGTTTTCATTTTTGCTACAATTATCACATAAATGAACCTCATTCTGTTTCTAATCTCAGGCCTTACTCAGCAATCAACGCAGGTACACAGGTGGAACTGCTTTACTAATCTAAACAGTCCCCACAGATAGGAGTGATACAGGCACTGGTTACCCAGGCAACTATCTCAAATGAAAGTCGGACAGACCCTTTCCCCAGCTCCATCTAGTCCCATGGTCATGGTCAGCTGGCTTCCTTGCACTTAACTCTTTCTCCCATCCCCTAAAAACAATAAATAACTACATGGCTCCAGGGTGGTTATGCAATATTTGTAATTTTGTCCTTCTCTTCCCTCTGAGCCAACTTGAAAACACTGATGTTGACTTAGCTTGAACTAGTACTGCTTTATGAAACAGAACTAGTTAAATGGTACAAAGGAGGCCTCTTATAATTAACAGTCTTCCCACAATTAATTTTAACTGTGTCAGTGTAATTATGTGACAAGACCTCACACTGGAAGACATTCAAAGACAGCACCAAAGGGCAGTATGGGAACCTGGTAGTGGCTTATTGACCTGTCCAGTTTCTTCACCTATAAAATGAGGTGGGAGACACGGTTAACGCCACTGAACAACAACAAATTCTGCCAATCCCAAGAACAGTGCCTGGCACATAGTGGGCACCCACAGCTGTTGAAGAAGTCAATGAATTCCACAACTGGATGCCAACTACATGCTAGGCCTCAGAAGGAAGTGTGGGAAGCCAGAGCTGGGAAAGACAGAACGATGGCTTAGATGTTGTCATTAGATAGGAACATCCTTAAGACGGGGTACCTAGGGAAAGGTGTGAGACTTTTGGGAGACATGATTTTAACTTCAGATATGCTGAGTTTGAAGAGCTTGTGGGACATGTGAGTAGAGATGTCTGGCAGGACCTGAAAATAAGGATTTGAACCTCAAGACGGGCTGGGGCCCGAGTGTGCATGAATCGCTGGGACCGCGGTGGGAAAGCCCTGGGCAGGCGGGTGGAGTCAGGATCAGGAAGGTTCAGCTTTGACTTGAACACGGCTGCCTTCCGGGAGGAGGGTCCCAGAGCGTTCCTCAACTCTCAGAGAAGTCCGTGGCAAAGAGAAACAAGAAAGATTAAGAATCACTGATAAAATGCCAGACAGGAAGGCCAACAACAGAATCTCACTGAACACTTACACTGAAGGGGGAAATTCGAGAGAGACGTTAAAGGACAAAAGGCAGGCAGCCCGGAGACAGGGGGTGGGGACAAGCCAGGGGACAGTGTTGGGGAAGATGGACAAGGCTGTCCTAAGGAGGCAGACACAGTTCCCACGATGGAAGCATTTAAACCCGGAAGGGGATCACAAGGAACAAACCACCCCTGGCCCCAAGGGCTGAAATGCAGCAGTGAAGAATGTGACCTGGTTGAAGAACATCAGCAAGACTACAAATGTGTAGTCTTCCCCCCCAGAACGACAACCACCGAGGCAGAAAAGAAATCTCCCCTCTGATTCTAACACGCTACGCTTTCCAAGACCCAGTGGACTCTTGAATGTGTCTGTTTCACTAAGTTTAAAAAAAAAAAAAAATCAAATGGTTCAACTAAAACACACTACAAAGCTATGCACGTCGAAACGGTGTGGCTGTCGAACAGGTGGAATGGAGCAGACAGCTCAGAAATGGATTCACCGACAAATCAGGGCAGTTGAGGGCAAGGGTGGCGCCCGGGGAGGAAGTGGGGCTGCCCTGAGTGCACTATGTGGGTGACAACCGGCACACCCGCTTCCACCTGCGCTGCTTTCGCACTCGGAATCGCAGGTCCGGAAGTGGATTTAATTCCCAACGTGCACACGTTTCTGCTAACCCGGGGGTGTCCCTGGGCGGGGTCGGACGCCTCGCCCGCCGGGTCTCGGATGGGAATGGGAGACCCGAGGCCACCCGGCTCCTGGAGCCAGCGCTGGACCTTGGACTCCGATCCCGGCCTCTGCATCTCAAGGCAACGAGCTGCCGGAAGGTTCCCCGCCCGGCCGCCCCAGCCCATCCAGCCACATTCCGAGGTTAGAGGCTCCACCCAGACGCTGGCGGGGCGACTCGGGGCTCTCCACCGAGCCCACGCTTCCTCGGGGACCCTCGGGTCCGCTCGCACCCCGAGTGTGGTCCAGGACCTCGTGCTCGGCGACGCTCCCACCACCGGGGGGCAGACCGCGGTGCGCCGCCTCTGGCCCCCTCTCGGCGGGCGCCGGCTGGGCCTGGGGGTCGGGGCTCTGTGCCCTGGGGGCCCATCCCCGGGGCGCAGGGTGACGCGAGCGCCCCAGAGCCCCGTGGGACTCCGGCCCAGCTCCCCAACGAGGCCCGACGCCTGGAAGCTTCCTGCGGGGCGCCTCGACCTCGCCGCCTCTCCGGGCCCGACCTGCCCTCCTACACGCCCCAGGGGCCCTGCGCCCCCCACCGACCCGCCCCACGCCCCGAACTTACTCGAATACGTGCTCCGAAGTCCAGATCTTCATGGTGCCGGTGGCCGACCCGGTGTCCCGGCGGCGTAAAGAGGCAAAGAGGCCGCACAGGCCCCCGCCCCGCCTCTTCGCTACCCCGCCGGCCGCCCAGCGCGCACGCGCCTTCGGGCCCGACGCCGGGGACGTCCCGACGCACTGCCCCACGCCCTATCCCGGCCTGGGTTTGGCCCCAGCCTTGCGCGCGGCGCAACGAAACCCCGCCCCTTAGCGCCGGGCGCACGGCGTCGGCGCAGTTCCGGGGGCAGCGCTGCAGCCGCCGGCGCGGGCGTTGTGCTGCGCAGGCGCGGCACGAGGCCGGCCGCCCGCCCCCTCGCGGGCGTCGCGGAGAGCGCTGACCTCTGGGCAGAGTTGGGCCCGGCCCAGCGGGTTCCTGGGAGCGTCCCCCCTCCCCCGCCTGGCCGGTTCCTCCCCGCCCCGTCCATGATCGCCTTGCGTGGTGAGGCCCGTTGCCAGCTGCAGTCGCCCGATTACATGATCTTGTGGACAGGTAGTGTTGAGCAAATGCTCATGGCGCCCCATTAGCAAATTCCTCCCGCCTCCTGTCTCAGCCCAGGCCGTGGGGCTGCAGCGTCGTCCCACCAACCTCCCGGCCTCCTCCTGTCTCAGCCCAGGCCGTGGGGCTGCAGCGTCGTCCCACCAACCTCCGGGCCTCCTCCTGTCTCAGCCCAGGCCGTGGGGGCTGCAGCGTCATCCCGCCAACCTCCTGGCCTCCTCCTGTCTCAGCCCAGGCCATGGGGGCTCCAGAGTCATCCCGCCAACCTCCCGGCCGCCTCCTGTCTCAGCCCAGGCCGGTGGGGCTGCAGCAACATCCCACCAACCTCCCGGCCTCCTCCTGTCTCAGCCCAGGCCATGGGGGCTCCAGAGTCATCCCGCCAACCTCCCGGCCGCCTCCTGTCTCAGCCCAGGCCATGGGGGCTCCAGAGTCATCCCACCAACCTCCCGGCCTCCTCCTGTCTCAGCCCAGGCCATGGGGGCTCCAGAGTCATCCCACCAACCTCCCGGCCTCCTCCTGTCTCAGCCCAGGCCATGGGGGCTTCAGAGTCATCCCGCCAACCTCCCGGCCTCCTCCTGTCTCAGCCCAGGCCGTGGGGCTTCAGAGTCATCCCGCCAACCTCCCGGCCTCCTCCTGTCTCAGCCCAGGCCGTGGGGCTTCAGAGTCATCCCGCCAACCTCCCGGCCTCCTCCTGTCTCAGCCCAGGCCGTGGGGCTCCAGCGTCATTCTGCCAACCTCCCAATCAACTCAGTGCTATTCTACCTGTCCTCGCAGAGATTATGACCCTGGATGGAAAGAAGACAAATAGGAAAAGAAAACAAACACTAGACAGCCTGATTAATGCCTGAGTGAAGGGTTTGGTTAGGAAGCCTGGGTGCTAGATGGAACAAATAGAAGCTTCATGGCCCCGGGTTTGTAGGATGGGCCTTAGCTCAGAAGTCACCCTACAGAGACACCTTCCATCATCACCCTTCCTCAGCAGATCCCCCAACCCCTAGTTCCTCCATCACAACGTCCTGTTGTATTTTTCTTAGTACTTGTCACTCAATGTAAGCTCTTGAGGGCAAGCATCTTGCTTGTCGTGTTTAATGATTCTCAGTTCCTTGCCTACGGTAAAGGCTCAATGATTACTTATTGAAAAACAAAGTAATGCCGGGCCGGTGTGGCTCAGTGGCTGAGCATCGACCCAGCACCATGAGGTCCCTGTTTGATTCCTGGTCAGGGCACATCTCCAGGTTGGGGGCCAAATCCCCAGTGGGGGGCATTTGGGAGGCGGCCAGTCGATGTTCTCTCTCATCAATGTTTCTAGCTCTCCCTTTCCCTTCCTCTTTCTTTAAAAATCAATAAGAAGAAAAACAAAGTAATCAATAATTATTTGTGGAATAAATGAATTACTGAAATCACCTGTTCATCTTCCGCTGGACTATGAGGCCGGAAGAATGAGGCTCCTGTCAGACTTGTTTACTGATCTCCTATGTAATAACATACCTACCTAATAATTAGGTGTTGCCTGAATGAATGAATGACTCAGAAGTGAGGGGCAGGAAGGAATGGCACGTGGCTACATCCGCACATGAGCCTGGTTTAGTGGACAAACAGCCTGGCCCTGCTCTCAGGATAAGCCCTCCCTCCCCTGATCCCCTGACAGTCCACAACCTTGTGCCCCCATCAAAAAACTTGACACTTTAAATGATGGCTGTGGGGGAAAATCTTTACATCTGGGTACTTAGAAGCTAGTTAGAAGCACTGCCTCATTTTTTTAGCTCGTTTGATTGTTATAAACAAATGAAAGCCGGGTTGATTTAGGAAGGAGGATGATTTTTAAAAAATAGCTGAAGCCCTGGCCAGTTAGAGCCTCAGCGGTTAGAGCATCGGCCTGCAGTCCGGAGAGACCCGGGTTCGGTTCCCGCTAAGGGCACGTACCTCGGTTGCAGTTTGTCCCCGGCCCTGGTTGGTCGTGCGGGTGGCAGCCACTCGATGTGTCCCTTTCACGTCGATGTTTCTCTCTCTCTGTTCCTCCTCTCTCTCCCTCCCACTCCATCTGTACAAAAAATGGAAAAATATCCTCGGGTGAGGATAAAAAAAATAAAAAAATAAAAAATAGCTGAAGACCTTTATATAGAAGAAAAAGAGAAAAATTACATTAGGCAGGAAGAAAATAATATGGTTGGGTAGTTGCTAAGTGCAGTTTGGGGTACCTAGGACTTAAAAAGCCCCCTACAGTACTCGGAGCGAATTCCTGGGGAGGCAGTGCTGTGAGGCTTGGTGAGAGTACTCCCGCCTTGATTAACACACGGAGTTAATACCGCTGGGTGTTAAAACACTGGCCCAGGAACCATCAACGCAAAACAGGCTGTACCCGCTATTCCTGGACCTCCATGAAGCTGTTCACCATCCAGGATTCCGCTTCTGTTTATTTTAGAGAATGTTACTCTGTCCCTCACCGCCTCCCCCCTTCAAGATTTCTGGCTTTTTTTTTCTTTTTTTTTAAAGTTGTGGAAGTTAAATGACACCTGTCTTCTTCTACCCGTATCAGTCCATTTTACTGACTGCATCTGGAGTGATGGGGGATGGAAGGGTGGAGATCTGGGACCCAAGCCTTTTTTCTGTGTCCCCAAGGTGGGAATAATACTACCTTGTACTTGAATTTGGAAAGCAAGACCTTGACATAGTTCCTGAAGACTCATTTAGAAACACCCAAGGGAATCAAATCAATGGTTTCTAGATGCCCCAGCATTGTGTCACCGACAATACCTCTAGAAGAAACAGGGAAGTCATTATCAGGCCATTAACTTGGAATTAAGCAGGTGGACCCTGGCCCTTGCTCAGGGATGACACACAATTCCCAGGTCCCCAAGCCCTTCCCTGGGAGGAGCGGGGAGTGCAGGTGTGGTTCCTCTGCAAGGACCTTTGCCTCTGGCGGAGGAGCCGAAACACAATCAAGAAAGAGCTGGAAGGTATTTAAAGCAAGGGTTGGTTAGGTGTTTGGAGCAGAGAGACCCATGACTGAACCCCAGCCCCTTTGTGCGCCTTGGGCAGCGCATCTTCCCGGGCCTCGGAGGAGGCACCGGCTGAAGCTGGTGTGTGATGAGCCAGCACCACGGGCAGTGACCCCGCGTTAGTGGAGCCCGGACACAGGCTGGCAGGAGAGGTAGACCAGGGCTGTGCTCTGACGTGCGCTGGGCCGAGGGTCCTTTATCTCCAAACTTCAGTCATTCACACGCCAGCTTCACGGTTTGTCCTGTCTTCACCGGTTCCATTATTGCTTACTTTTTCAGATTTTTTTTTTTTTTTTTTTTACAAATACACTTTAAATAAAACTTCATATAAAACAAACAAACAAACAAAAACCATGAAAAACTTAATATACCTACTGTCTACAGAAAATCAGTACTTCCCCCGATAGATGCTAAGCACTGTTAAAGTAAAACAGTCAGCTCCCTACGACCTTTGCTTTAGCTGCGGCTGTCTGTCTTCGGGGTCTCTCTCCCCGCTTTGTGGCTGCTTTGGGCTCCTATGCCTTCTCTTCAGACTCCGACCCCGCCTGCTCCTCCGAACCTCTCAGCAGTGACCTTTGTCACTGAATTCACTGTGAACATCAGCTTTCCTCCTGTGCTCTGGAAAATGGCTTGTGTTCTCGTGAATGCTGTCTGCATTCCTTCTGGGGTCAGAGAACCTCTCCTTTCTCCTTTCCCATCTGTTTGCCTTTGCTCCCTTCACTCATTCACTCAACCAACAGCCTTGATCACCTGTTCTGGGCCATCCCTAGCCTCAAGGAACTCACACCACCCCAGCGGTTCTCGGTCGGGGTGATTCCTTCCAGGGGCCACCGGGCAATGTCTGCAGACCTTCTTAGTGGTCACATCTGGGGTGGGGGTGGGGAATGCTGCTGGCATCTAGTGGACAGAGGCCGAGGGTGCTGCCAGGCGCCCTGCAGTGCACAGGACAGAGGCAGTTCGCCACAACAAGAAGGCCCTGGCCCCGGTCAGCGGCACCACGATGTAGACGGCCTGGACTGTGGTGCACAGGCTCCCGTCACTTGGCCCCGTCCACCTGTCTGGCCTTGATCTGTCCTTCCCGTCCTCATCTCCACGGGCCCTACAGCGGCATCCCTTCCTCGCTGTCCCCGACAGGGGTGCACTTCCACGCCCCGGAACTCCGGACAATGGGGGTCTGCCCGTCATTCGCCGAAGTCTCCAGCCTGCAAATACTTGCTCCGCCCAGAGCCTCGCGGGCCGCCTTCGGCCTAGCTCAGTGCATCGCTTTCTCTCGGTTTCTGTTGCACAGGCCTCGTCACTGCAGCTGGTGTGTGTGCGTGTCCACAGCTGCAGTTTAAAGTGCAGTGATCTGTCCTAGTCCGTGGGGCGACGGTGACCTGTCACAGGGTGGGGAGCTTACAGACAGCAGAGGTTTCTCTCTCACAGTGCTGGGGGCTGGGTGACATCAGGATGCTGCCCGGGCAGTTGTGTCCTCGCCTGGTGGAAGGGGCTGGGGACCTGTCTGGGCCTCTCCTATGGGAACACTAACCCTGTCATGGGGCTCCACCCTCGTGACCTCAGCACCTCTCAAAGGCCCCTCCTTCTCATACCATCACGTTGGGGGTTGGGATTTCTACATATGATTTTTGGGGAGACACATTCAGACCAGAGCAACCTCTGTGTTAGAGGGGTGGGGGAGGGGCTCCTCATTGAACTCTTCAGCTTTTGCGTCTCTGCTGTCCTGTGGCCCCATGGGAAAGCCAGAAGCATCCAAACACGAAAATACGCATCACTGAGCCAAACACTTAGAAACCCGGTGCCCATTGGGAACGCCCGTCTCGAGCCTCCCCTGGAGCCCACGTGTTCGCTGGTCGTCTCTCCCAGTTGCCTGTGGCTGGAAGCGGCCACAGGGGGCCGGAGTGGGAGGGGGAGTCAGGAAAAGGGCTGCGCTTTGTCAGGTTGCGGAGTGCACTCAAGACGTCCAGTGGACGGCGCGGGCTTTGTCAGGTTGCGGAGTGCACTCAAGACGTCCAGTGGAGGGCGCGGGCTTTGTCAGGTTGCGGAGCGCACTCAAGACGTCCGGTGGACGGCACGGGCTTTGTCAGGTTGCGGAGCGCACTCAAGACGTCCGGTGGACGGCACGGGCTTTGTCAGGTTGCGGAGTGCACTCAAGACGTCCAGTGGACGGCGCGGGCTTTGTCAGGTTGCGGAGTGCACTCAAGACGTCCAGTGGACGGCGCGGTGTGGAACGGGCAGCTGCCAGCCGAGAGGGACCCTCAGCAAAGGAAGAGCACGTTGCGAGGCAGCTGCGCTCTGGGGGACCCTGCGCGCCAGTGACCACGTCCCTGAATGTTCCCGCAGAGATGTCCGTCGTCAGGATGGGGCTCGGAATTCTCCTATGGAGTAGTGCCCTTCACACTTTGATGGGGAGAAGTAGGGCAGAGGCTGCCACTTGATTTATTCAAGATAAGAATTTGCATGGAGTTACAGTTTAACCCGTTTTGTGTGTGTGTGTGCATATATCATACTATATAGAATGTAATACATGTACCACTACATATGTGTGTGTGTGAATAAAGTCACTGCCATCATCTTACATTTCATTTCTCAGGATGACATCTCAGCCACAATTTTTGTTTTTTGTTGTTGACTATGAAATTTTAGTGTTGGTTTTAAGTGAATTCGGCGGGCTTGTTGGGCACCAATTATACACTAACACGAGGGCTTGCACATAGGAAGACCTGTAGGAGAAGATCGTAAGGACCTAGGGTGAGAGCCAGGGCAGAGGTGGGAGAGGCGAGGGGAGCAAGCATTTTAGGAAGCCCTCCTGGAACACGCTCACTTCTTCATCGGGGACCCAGGTAGCCCTTACGAAGTGGGGAGCCCGAGTCTGCATGGCCCCAGAATGAGCCAGAGAGCTGTGACCTGCATGACTCAAGTCCGAGGCTTCAACACCCCACCGTGTCTCCTCCCTGGGGACCCCACTAGCCCAGGGAGGAGGACCTCCGAGCCTGCTGGGACCTCTCCCCAGAGCACCCCCTCCTTGTCTCTGCCAAGGGGCCCTCCCATTTCAGGAATCTCATATTACTTCCAATTTAACAACTATCTCGGCTCAAATGAAATTTTGTTCCCATTAGTGATGGAAGATTTCAAGTAATTGTCCAGAATTTCCTAGCTGTAGAGTCCCTGCCCTGCTTTCTGTTTCCCCCAGTATCTAACCCAGTTACCCCCGAATTCCTGTCATGAGAAATGAATCTCTTCTCCTGGGAGGACTCTGTCTATTCCAGTAATTCCTCATCCTGAGAAATTAAGGGTAATTCCTCAAAGCCACATCAGTTGGTCTTGTTATGTCGTATTAGCAGTTTCCTCTAAGAGGCACCGCACTGAAATGAGCTCCTCTCTGTCTATGCTAAAAGCTCATCCCAGGGGTGACTCCCTCACACACTGGGGCACAGAGGTGCGACGCCCGGCCAAGTCCTCCCCGGGAGGGTGGCGATGTCCTCCTTGCCCATGTGCCCCGGGGTGAACGGTTTGCAGTCCCCTAGTTCATGTTCGTTTACCGTATCTGTTGGGAGAGGTGAAGGGCCCGCCGCTGCCGGTGTCTACAGGCCAGAGCGCGTCTGAAGCAGTGTTTGGGGGAACGGAGGTACGAGTTCCGTGTTCATTGTTTCTTTCATCTGAGAAAGGGCAGTTCTTTTTTTTTTTTTTTTTAATCCTCACCCGAGGACATATTTCCATTTTTTATTCAGATAGAGCAGGAAGGAGAAAGAGGAAGAGAGAGAGAGAGAGAGAGAGAGAGAGACATCGACGTGAAAGGGACACATTGAACGGTTGCCACCCACACAATCCAACCACCAACCAGGGCCGGGGACAAACTGCAACCGAGGTACGTGCCCTTAGTGGGAAGCGAACCCGGGTCTCTCCAGACCGCAGGCCGACGCTCTAACCGCTGAGCCAAATTGGCCAGGGCAAGGGCAGTTCTTATTTGAAGCCGTCCAGACAGTGACCTGCTGTGTGGTGACTATGGACAACTTCTAGCAAGTGAAATCTTGTCATCGAGAGAGCGGGTGACCATGTGCACCGAGGGCTACCCTCTTTCTGAGGGTTACAAAATCATTACGGTTACCGAAGGAACCAGTCTGCGGGCCTCGGCGGTCTCCGAGGTTTTGCTGGAGACAGATTGGTTGTCTCTCCTGGCTGGAGGCTAGGCCTGTTTGGGGGCTCCCTTTCCAGGACCCTCGTCCACAGGACCCTTGGAAACAGGGAAGGACAAGCGTAGCTGCAGAGTGGCCTGGGGCGAATTCAGACAGCTCGTTTCTGCGGTCAACTGGGGCACGACTTTGTCTCGATGACCTTCTGGGTGTAACGTTCCAGTGGCCAGCAGCGCGAACACCACCCTGGTCCCGGGAGTCCTCAGCCGACTGCAGCCAAAGGCACCGGCCGCCGCCACTTTCAAACCCTGGGGTCCGGCCCCCCAGTACATTCCGTGCCGAGTCCTCGGGAGTGTGCTGGGATGCGTGAAGACCTTGTCTTCCCCCAAACCCTCATATCTCACAGATCCTCTCATTAGCCAGTGTGACATCTTGTAAAGAAAGGAAGTAAGGACGGTCACTCCTGTTTACAGCTAGAAAAATGGGAGCGAAGAGGAGGTGGCACCTCCCAGCCTCATTCTCTCATTGCTGGGTAGGGTGTGGGAACTCAGGGTGCAATTGTCACACTGCCACGACCTTGACCTTGGATCATGTACTTGCCTGGCTTCCTAGGCTGTAAGTGGCAAGGCCCGCCACAGCGGAACCCGGATGTTGGAAATCAGAGTGCGACCCGCCAGCTCACCCTTACTCTTTCTGTAAGAAGGTGGGTGCGTTGCAAGGTTCTGGGAGTCAGCAGGCGTCCAGGAACGCTTTTGGGGGGTTCTATGCACAGGACTTGGGTAGAGCCAGCCTTTTGCTCTATATGGATCTTCCCGAGTGGTCCATGCTGCGGAAGGGTGACATTTTTATGCACGTTTAAGAAATGGCATTAAAAACACAAAAGGATGGAAGGGTGGGTGGAAAGTTGATTGTTGGCCATGAACTATCATATAAGGGCTGACATGGCCCTTTGAAAAGAATACATGATTTCGTCATCAAGCCCCAGCCCCAGCAGAGAAGGACGCACGCTACTATGGAGTACACTGCGGGCTGACCACGTGCCTGTAGAAGGTTCCGAACGGCCTCCAAGAGGAGCATTCCGTGGTTCTCCTCCACGCCCTGCGAGTCAGCCGTGTGGGACAACAGGCACCTGCCAGCCCAGCAGGCCATCCCTCCCCGGCTCACCTGCGTCTGTGGCTGCTCCTGTGGCCACGACACCCTGCCTGGTCGACTCGGTCAGTTCATGAGAGAACGGACATGGCGTGGCCAGCCTCGTGGCCACGTGTCGACACAGCCTTCTGCACCTGAGCATCATGTCGGAGAACTTTCAGGAAGAGACGATTCAGAGACGTTGACGGGCTGCCGTTCCCATCGTGTGCTCTTCTTCTTCCGGCCAAGCAGCACAAAGCCAAACCCGGCCCAGCAAAGGGGTGCGTCCCCTCCGTCTTGAAGTTTGCCCCTGGACTGAGAGAACGGGGTGCTCGCATCTGGAGGCTGGCCAAGAGATTTTGCTGGAGACAAATGGGTTCTCTCTCCTGGCCGGAGGAAAGGCTAAGGAATTCACTCCGATCTGCACTCTGAAGCAAAGCAAGCCCAGCCCTTAGGTCTGGAGGGGTCCCAGCGAGGGCTCTGGGGTGGGGGAACGCCCTGGGGACGTGATGGGTCTGGTTCACAGCCATGTCTCAGCACAGCGCCAGACCCTGGTGACCACACAGGCAGCACTGTGGATGGAAAGCCAGCGAGCCCTAGCATGGGGCGACACCCTGCCTTGGGCACATTGATGGGAGTCAACAACAGGGTGGACAGGTTTAGGAAGCTGGGCAGGTACCAGAATTTAGAACTCGCAAGGCACAGCACGAAGGTCCCAAAGCCAGAAAGAGCACCAGGGGCCTGGGAGAGAGCCAGCCGGTGCCCGCGCTGAGCAGTGCCCTGTGGCTCGGTCTAGGAAGACTGGTCTCGGAGACAGGGCAGGGAGAAGCCGGGGCAGCACCCCGGCGGCGCCCAGAGCAGGCACGGAGGGAGGGGTGTACCCGCGGCCCAAACAGCCCTCGTTTGAGAGGACAGCTGTTTGCTCGTCCTTCGGCTGGGAAAACAGGGCCGAGCCATCCGTCCTTCGTAAATCAGCGAGCAGCCTTCTTAGCGAAAGTGCCCAGATGATTGATCAGGACATAACCAGCCAGCCTGGCATGTTCTGTCCTTGTCTTGTGTGCTGCGAGTTTGTTTAAAGTCAGAATGTACCCCAACCCACCCTGCTGCTTCCCCTCCGTCTTCCATCAACAAGACACTTGACACTCGCCTGCGCAGGAACTCCTCGGGAAGAGAGGAGACCAGGGCTTCCTCTTGAGGGCTGGGCCGCGGAGCGCGGCGTTGGCTCCAACTGAGAACATGCCCTGTAGGGACTACGTGTTCCCTTCAAGGACGCGCAAATGGCTGTGCACTTGCAGACTGATAGGTCACGGTGGGATCTTAGATTCACCTAGACATTCTTCCAAAGCCTGAGCTGCCAGGGAGACGGGGAAACAGGCACCTTGAGAGCAGGTTGTGATCTTTTTAAATGTGTTGTTTTTCTTTATTGATTTTAGAGAGAGAGGAAGGGAAAGGGAGAGATAGAAACATCGAAGAGAGAGAACATCGACTGGCCGCCTCCTGCACGTCCCTCACTGGGGATCGGGCCCACAACCTGGGCATGTACCCTGACTGGGAATTGAACTGGCGACCTCTTGGTGCAGGGTGGACGCTCAACCACTGAGCCACACCATCCGAGCAGCAGGTTGATGATCTTTTGTCTTGTTTTTTTAATCCTCACCAGAGGATATTTTTCCTTTGATCTTCAGGCAAAGTGGGAGGGAGGGAGAGAGAAACATCGACACGAGAGAGACACATTGACTGGCTGCCTCCTGCATGATTCCGACCAGGGCCAGGGACCAACTGCAAGTGAGGTACGTGCCCTTGGCCGGAATCGAACCTGGGACTCTGGTCCATGGGCTGACACTCTAACCTCTGAGCCAAACCAGCCAGGGCTGATAAGGTTTTGAATGCAGTGAAGATAGACCGAGCCTGCAAGTCCAGGCTTCCCTCCCCGACTGTCTACCAATGTAGAGAGACTGCGGGGAGAAGTAACTTCAGCGGGTTCCCATTTCTTCCTGTGGCGTCGATTCTGTCTCTGAAGAGATGCAAATCCTCGAAGAACTTTGGTCACTTTCATGTCAGCCAACTGGTGTCCGAGCCCAGATGCAGAGAGCGAAATGGTTAACAGGATTATCCGGCACAGAGCATCGGTTGTACCTCTATTAAAAATATACTTTGGGTAACGGTGACTTATTTAAAAAGTTAATATAGCCTTGGCCAGTTTGGCTCAGCAGTTGAGCGTCGGCTTACGGACCAGAGAGTCCTGGGTTTGGTTCCCGCTAGGGGCACGTACCACAAAAAAAAAAAAAAAAAAAAGAGAGAGAAAAAAAAAAGTTAATATAAAATCTTTTAAGTGTTACTTAAAATTAATTGGAAAATACAAACGTCAGTAGCTTTCTTTCAGACCAACAATGATCACTTATAAGCAACAATGGAGACTTTTCGTTTACGATAACTCAGAATATGAAATACCTGGGAAGAAAGTTTAGCAAGAGCTATATAGATAGGACGCCTGTGAAGAAAATCATAACCTTGCTCAGAAGGACATAATAGGGAACTTGACTAAAGGAAGAGGTAGCACGCTCCTGAGCAGGATGCTAATATTTATTTGGAGGAATAAAGAGGTGAGAAGAGCCAAGAAAAGTTTGAAAAGGCAAAGAAAACATTCGGTCTGCCAGGTATTACAACGTATTATCCAGCAGTAGTAGCTAAAGTAGTGTGAGTCTGGGCAAAAATGAATAGGAGTAAATAGATAGCTTTAAAATTAACCTTAGTGTATATATGATAGTTTAACATTTGATTTAAACCAGCATTTCAAATCCAAGGGGAAAGGATAGATTAGTAAATAAATGGTGTTGGGACAGTCTACTAAAGTTGCATTAAGGGGGGGCTATACACCTAAATACATTTTAGATGAACTAAAGAGATAAATATTAAAATCCAATTATTTATCCAGGTTCAACTTCACAAATCACACTGATTCACAAATATGGCAACTGTCGAAGACAAAACTAAAAAGAATATATGAAGATATTTGCCACAAATAGGATGGATTGAGTTAATTTTCTTAATGTATAAAAACACTTTTAAACCCCACAAAAATGCTTTAGAAAATAAAAGTACCATGAACAGACAGTCTGTAGGGAGAACGCACACGGTGAACAGATGTGGGAAGATGCTCGGCTGTACGGGTGATCCAACAAGCACGCGTGGAAACAGTGTAGCGCTCTGGTGGGCTAAACCGGTCGTGGCCACAACATCGCCCTTACTCAGAGTTGGTGAAATAGGGGCTTTCATACCCTTCTGTTGAAAGCATGCATTGGTACATCTGTCTGGAGAGCAGTTCAGCAGTGCCCACTCAGAGCCTTCCATATTCCTGTGATCCCCACGCAGGAATCGATGGTAACAAAGTATTCAGAAATATGGACAGACAGCTAGATCCCAGGGTTGCCTGTGATAATGGCAAAGTGGACAAACGTAAAGGTTCCAAAGATGATTTACTGGTTGGATCACGAAGGAACAGAAGTCATCTTCAAGGAGAGGGAAGGGGAGGGATGGAACTCTGGGGAGAAAGGGGGAGCCTAGGGCACATTAGGGGTGTTCCAGGTGGCCAGTTTGGAGACTGTGGTGTTCTTTGTCATGGCTGAGGTGAGACAGGAGAGGAGGTCCAGAAGCTTTTGTGTAGTTGTCTATTCTTCCCGTGAGAATTGAAGGTGCGGGGATTCTGGGTTGGTTGTCTTTATATCCTCTCAAGTTCCTATTAGGTGCTTCATAAAGATGTTGGTTAACAAATACACAGATTCCTTTCAGCAGCTGAGTGTCTCGAGTTCCGTGTTACTGAGTTGTGATACTCTGTGGCCAGTGACGATCCAGCAATGCCTCTGAGAGAGAAAATTAGTGAAGACTCTTCCTAAGCGATTTGCTCGCTCCACTTTTATGACATGCAGATGACATTCAAAAACAGACGCTCTGGGCTTCAGTCAGCAGGGGGTGCACCAAGGCTGGAGATGCTGATATTAATGAGGAACGACGCTTGTTTATTAATCTATGGTTTTTAAATTCTGGTTACTGTCTCTTTTGTACCCCTCCTTTTGCTCAAAAACCATAATAATTTTTCATGTCTCGCTCCCACACCTATGCACTACTCGTAGATCAGCAATGCCTCAGAACCACCAGTTACAAAATGGGGTTCTAAAAAGTGTTAATTTAATATTGCTATTTATTATAGGTGTTAAAAGTAAGTGCGACATTTTAAAGAAATTGGTGCTATGTGGAGATAAATTGTGCTTATCGTTGACTCAGGACACATTTTCCATCAGAATAGGGGAGGAAGTGCTAAAAAATGAAAGTGATATTCAATGGTCCATATGGCCACTAATATTGTAATCAGAACAAGAATAATAGTGACCTTTAGAGAAAGGATACCTCATAAATCATTCATTGAAAAGAAGGATCGGCTATTGGAATATTATTTTCTCAAAGTTTTTCCATGAAACAAAACTAATAAAATGCTATGGTTTATTAACATTTCATAAAACAAACAAAACAAAACGGTAAACGAATTGTACAGAAGAGGTGAGGAGAGAGTAAAATGAGGTTTCTATATTGTATTTTTGGTACAAAAAAGAACTTGAATGGCATATTTAACACTGGAAGATAATTGCTACAATATTGTATTAGAATAATAAGTTGAGATCCACACATTATACAAAAGGAATCAGCATTTGATAGAAGACAAATGAACAGTTATAGAACTCAAGAAACCACAACCTGAATAGGAACAGAAAGCTGTGTGTGTGTGTGTGTGGGGGGGGGGGGGGCGGCACTTTAGAAACTACACGATGTCTGCATTTCACTGCGCAATGCTGTGCTCTTTCGGAATGATGACAGAGAGAGTGCCAGGGGTCTTCTCCTTTTCAATTCCCTTAACATGTTTATACATTGGCTTAGAACAAAGAAAAATATCAGCTGTGAAAATGATCACAGAGGTAAATCAAATCCAGTCAAAAGTCTGAAAACTTTTGGAGAAGGAAAAATAACGAAACTGAAATGAGAAGAAAGGCGCCATGTGGAACTAAAAGGCAAAGATGCTCAAAGGGGATTATAAAAGACATCTCAACACTGTGCTGCTCAGGAATAACATACTAACAAAAAGTCACACGAACAACCTAAATTATGTTTCTACAGTAATGGTAACAAATACAGGACAGCAAAGATTGCAATAACAATATCAAATAACTCAAGGTAAAACATATTAAGTGAAGGAAGTGGGTAGTTATACAAAGATAAACAATACAAAAATAAGAAATAATAATTGTGAATCTATATGCACCAAATAACATAGCAACAAAACACACAAAGCAAAGATTACAATAACTACCTGTAAAACTAGCAAAAATTCAGTTACAGAGGGAGCATTAAATTCCTTATAATCAAAACCACAGAAAGTAAAATAGACAAAATTCTGTAGTCTATATGAGACATATTTTCTTTGGACTTACTCAAAGAACACTTACAAATTTTAGCACTTGCTAGTTTACATAAAATTAAATAAATAAACTTTCCTAGAGCTTTCATAGACTCCATTCTAACCAAAATACAACTAAAAGTTGAAATTAAAAGCTTTAAGAATCAACAAGCAAACTCTCAAGTTACTCAGATATTTTAAAATAATCTCCCAAAGAACAATTGGAATAAAAAAATCAAGAACTCAATAAAAGACAACTTAGAAAATAATAATAAAAATAATGCACATGTCAAAATAATGCTTAGAGAAAATATTAACAAAAGCCTTAAATGTTTTATTGTTACAATTAAAAGAAAAAAAATAAATAAATTATTGAACTTAATATCTTAGAGAAGAAAAACACAATGTCAGGAATAAAAGGATAAAGTCATAAATTGGAAAGCAAAAATTAAAATCCACAAAAGCAAATGTTGATTCCTTGAAACTTTAACAACATAGATCAATTTCTGAGATCTAATCAAGAAAAACCAAAACACATATAAAAATAGAAATTAGAACAGAAATAGAAATGCCATAAAAATAAAAACTATAAAAAACAAATACCCATAAGTGTGCTACTGTATTTGTAATTCTCAAAGAAATGAGTAATTTCATAAAAAAATAAAAATTCTTAAAATTGATGCAAGACAAAGAAAATCTTTAGAGATTGATGAGAGGAAAACATAAGAAAGTTTTCAAAGAACTATTTCAAGTTCAATTAGAAAGGCTCTGAATCAGAGTGGATTTTTAAAATATTTTGAGAAATAGTTTATACTATGTTACAAAGAATGCTTCTGACAGGGAAACCCTAAATACACTTCTGAAGAGGATAAATACCCCAAACAAATAGTCAATGTCATGAATGTAGATGGGGAAATCTTAAATAAAACCCATCAAAAGGCCATTGCATTACAGAGTGAAATGTATCACTGAAATGCAAGGATGGTTCAATCACAAAGTCTTATATGACGTTAAGGAATTAAATAAAAATCCCTATCTGGTCATTTCCATAGATACTAAAAAAGTAATTAAAAAAAATTAAACACATTCCAACTACACATTAAAAAGTGGGGGGGGGGACGACTAGAAGTATACTTTATTGATACATTATGAATTTTTTTAAAAATCAAGAGACAATGTTGTAGCCAATGAAAAGGCTAGGGACATTTCTTTAAAAGCAGAATGAAATCAAAGTGCTGCTTTAATATTGTTTTGGGATGTCTGCTCAATAAATTAAAAACCAGGATTAAGACATAAGAACACATATTGGGCCTATAGAGACAAAATATTCAATTTCAGGTGACAGAAAATGTAAATGTACTACAGAAAGTTACCAGATATAGAAGAAATGTCTAACAGCAATAGCATTTTATATACCAGGATTAACATTTCGTTACTTATAGCAAAAAAGAAATTATAACAAGAAAATTAATCATAAGTTTATTACTTAGAAATAAACTTACCAAGGGACAGTGTATGAAAAACTTACTAGAAAGCGCAAAGGAAGACAAAAGAATGTAGAGCCATGCTGTGTTCTATGAGAGAACACATTTTCTAAAGATGAGCATTCTCCCCAAGTCCAACGAAAATCCCTAGAAGATGTTAACCAGAACAAACACATGAAAACAATGACAGTACATAATTATAATACTCATTAGGAATGAATGGCCACAGGAAAATATAAACATTTTTTTTTTTTTAAATTTTATTCTCACCTGAGGACATTTTTTTCCATTTTTTGTTCAGATAGAGTGGGAAGGAGAGAGAGGAAGAGAGAGAGAGAGAAACATCGATGTGAAAGGGACACATCGAGTGGCCGCCACCCGCATGACCAACCAGGGCCGGGGACAAATTGCAACCCAGGTACACGCCCCCAGCGGGAACCGAACCCGGGTCTCTCTGAACCGCAGGCCGACACTTCAACCGCTGAGCCAAACCGGCCAGGACAAAAATAAACATTTTTAAAAGGGGGAGACAAGCCAGGCTGGCAGAGATGGACTTACCATGAAGCTAAGGAAACGTAGGCTTCTCTGTCCTCACTGCGTGGGCCCCCCCCCCCCCATTGTCCTGGAGGGTAGTCTAGCCATGCGTTTTCATGATTATGTGTTTTTGTAAATTTTTCAAAATAAATATCTTTTCTTTATGAGCCCTTGCCTCCCAACCCCCAGTGGTATAACTCCAGATGCAACAAAATTTAATTCTACCATGCCAGGTATAAAATATAAAATTATGTTATAAAAACATCTACAATAATTCCAAAGGTCACCAGAAAAAAAAAGAAAGAAAGAAAGAAAGAAAGAAAGAAAGAAAGAAAGAAAGAAAGAATAAAAAGGAACAAAAAGGGAAAATAAGAAACAAAATCATAAAAAAAGAGAAAAAGAACAACCACAACAAACCACACACACACACAAAACAACCAACCAACCAACCAAAAAAAGGTTACATATATAGAAAAATCAATCAATAGAAAAATAGCTAGAAATACATTCATTGCTATGTAAAATTTATGTGAAAAAGTGTCACAAAAACGTGATGAAAGAATAACTAATTTAATATGCAGTGTTGAGTAACACTCTGCATGATGTTGGAAATGTTAACAACAGCATGGTGTGGGTGTGAGAGTAGATGCTGGCCATTCCCGCCAGGGGCCATTGTCCAGCGGGGGGGTGACCTACTCCAGCCCTGGCTTAAAGTAGGAACCTGGGAAATACAGGTGAGACCTGTGTGCTGGACTGTATTGAACTTCCGATAGATCACTTCATTAGACATGAGACATTTGATTCTAACCAGACATTTGGAAGAGTGATATAACCTTCTAAGGACTGAGCCAAACATCTGACTATACACACCACTTTTATAAAATGGACATGAGCCAAATCAAGAAGGAAACAACCATTTTGGGGAAAAGTGTGGGAATGAAACATGACAAAGGGTTAGTATTTTAAAAACACCCTTTGACATATGCCAGTAAAATGGAAAGTCCAATCAACAAAGAGACATGGCTCAAAGCAGACAATGTACAGAAGAACTGAGACCAAACAAACATATGAAGAAGTGCTGGGCTTTTATATGAATTTAAAAACGCTAAGTAAGAGCAGTCGTTGCTGGTAAAGCAGTTCACAGATGCAGAGATGTTTAATAAGATAACACCTGTTGCTGGTATGGCTGTACTTACACCGGTAACTATGTATGTTACAGGTAGTAATTTCCTTTTGAACAGAAACAAAAGGTATCTGTTGGCAATATTAAAAATGGAAAAGCATACTTCATAAGAGGGTAGGGAATGTTGAGCTGGGAATTCTAGGTATGATTCCTGATTTTAATACTTTCAAGCTGAGTGATCCCAGGAGAGCTGTTTAATTTCTCTCTGCTCCTCAGTTTCCCCATTTGCAAAGTCGGTGGGGTTATCTCGGTCGTCCCGTGCACCGAGAGGTCACTGGTTCAGTTCCTGGTCAGGGCACATGCCTGGGTTTTGGGCTCGATCCCAATTAGGGGCCATGTCGGAGGCAACTGATCGATGTTTCTCTCTCATGGATGTTACTCTCTCCCTCTTCCTTCCTCTTGCTCTCAAATCAATAAAAACATATTTTTTTTAAATAAAGAGAAGGAAATCACCTATTTTTTTTCTGTCTGCACAACAGCCATTTTCTTTCTTGTTATTGTCATTTTATTGCTAATAAATATTTTCCAAACATTAAAGGGATTTAAACAAAATTCACCCGGAATCCCTCTACCATAATAAAATGTTTGTTTGTCAGGATCAGCTTCCACTGTGGACATATACTTAGTTGTCTTGTCAAGTGTCTGCAGTTTGTTCTCTGCTTTTGTTCCCCATGTAACATTGTATCTAATATGTTTCTGTCTTTCATGACCCTCATCATTTACCATTTGAATGGCTGCAGAGTCTCTTGGGGAGTGATTACAGCACCAAGTGCTTGGTCACTCCTGTGGCGTGGGACATTTAGGTGACTTCGGATTATCCACTTAAAGCAATGAGCCTTCGGGAAACATTTCTGCACGCATCCAGCCAGCCAGCCAGCGGGTGGGGTATTCGTTGGAACCCCCGTTCCACGCAGAAGGCGCGGAAAAGGGGTACGAATGTGAAGTCACCCTTGAGAGGCAGCGAGTGTGGGTTGCACCGGCCGAACCCCTACAGGCGTCTTGTGTCTGTGGAGACCTGTGGCCCTAGGACTAGCCCATCCCTGGACACAGCTCCGGTCGGACACGGAATTTTTACCCCCCCACACACGTGCTTAAACTCCACCGATGGATTCGTGGAATAATGCAAAATAGGTGCTTTTAAACGGGAAGCAGTTTTGGTGGATAGGGCGAGGGTGGACGGAAAACCAGCAGACGAGAGGATTTTGCAGGAAGGTATCCCTGAGTTCCTGAAGCAGCGAGGATACGATGTCAGGACGTGGGGAAGCAGGAGAGAAACTCCAGCCCGGTTGTAGCGGGAGTTCAGAGGTTGCCCCATTTTCCTGGGCAAACAGTGTGAGCAGACTCTCCCCCGCTTTTACACTAAAAGCCCTAAATGGGAGCAAATGACTTTAGAACGATTACATGTGATATTTGTAACTACAGACCTGACACCATCAACCTCACGTGCACAAGCTCAGTTTTATAAACAAGGCAACAAAGACCAACCTCACGGGGACAGGGCTCTGGAGACTGCCCCTCGCCAGGGTGGGCCGGGCAGGGGGAGGACGGAGGAGCAATCTGCAGACAGGGAGCCTCGCTCGTCTCCCCTCTGCCTCCCTCCCTCCCTGGGCTTCCCCCCCAAATGCGGACAGCCCTTTCTGCCTTCCTCGGGGCTCCAGCTGCCACACCGCAGGCCCTGCTGTCGGGCAATCTCACGGTGCTCCCTTTCCGGGGGACCTGGCCTGCAGTGTGCGGGGCTGTCTGGTCTCCCTCCCTCGGCTCCGGCTCTCACCTCTCCCGAGACAGGCAGAAGCGGGAGGCCGGCCGGAGCAAGGCCCCGTCGGTGTGGGCGTTGAATGACTGCTCCAGTGATGGGGAGTGAGTCACCCCGAGGGAGGGGAGTGAGGAGGAGGGTGAGGCTGGAGGGGCCCTGGCTCTGCTGGAGATGTACGCAGGTCGGGCATCCTGACGTCAGGCCCGAAGCCAGGCTTTAAAAATAGTGAGTCTCCCCTGTGAATCCAAATGATTCGGGGGGGGGGGCACCTAAGTGGAGGATGGAAGCTTATGTTGCTTCGTTGAAAGGAATTCAAGCTCGACTTCATGAGAAGCAAAAGTGAACATCAAAAGAGACTTGGGAGCACTTTGAGTACTCAGAAACTCATCCAAACTGCTGCAGTGACATGCCCGAGTCCCCTACAGTAACAGCTGAAGAACCTATTAGGGAACGGTGACTGGATCCCTGTCCCAGTGCGGCGACCTGGGCAGGTAGGTCATCGGTTTCTGTTTCAGGACAAATAACACATGTCCCTGGTGGATCCTACTGAAGATCATTCGGGATCCGGACAAGGGGTCCTTCAGCACTGCCGACCCTGTCACAGCTAACCCCGAGAGAAGTGGACCAGAGGTGCTTTCTGATTACACACCGTGCCCAGATGTGACCAGCCCATGTATCTAATTCATGCGAGCTGGATCCAACCTGGCTTAATCAGTACCAGCTTTAATGAATTTAATTGTTTCTCTCCTTTTGATGGAAAAGAGAACTATATTAATTAAGTACTCCAAATACCACCTTTCCGGAAAGTCAGCGACATCTCTATGATGAAGTGATTAAACCCTTTAGTGAGTGACTCCATGCAAACATGTCGTCACAAAGATCATATTTAAACATTTCCAAAGCTGGACACCCAGCTGACATTTAATAAATACCAAATAATGATTCGGATCACATCAGTAGTTCTAAATTCAAATCAATTCCGTGATATTAATAATAAAAGTAATCACCTGCGGAAATTAGTTTTTTTGTTTTCTTTTGATGATTCACAAGCTTGCGGTAATAAGTGCAAAAATAGGATTTGCCTCCTGAATAAAAATGTTCTATTTATAAGAACCCAACAAGGCCAATAATTAAACACCGTACTTCTTCAAAGTATAGTTTTTAATCTTAGTCTTTTTATAACATTAGCTCTAATTTTTTTAAATGATAAATAGTACAGGAAGCTGGAGAGCCTATTTTTTTAAAAGAATAATTCGAAGCAACTTGGTAACAAGAACAAACAAGCTAATTTCAGTTTCTGCTGTTAGTCTTTATGTATTATCAAGCTGCTGCCATCAATTGTGAAACGAAGGTGGAAAGACGATAGTTTTAACAAGGCACATATAATCTTCCCCGGTTTGTTTCATGTACGTTTCATCCATAAGACAAAACATCAGTGTAGACTTAAATGTTACAGTAGCAAAGCGACCCGGCCAATGAACATGCGTTATTTTCTCTGGTTGCACTTAGATTTGCCAGGAGGGACGGCTACAAGTATCATTTCGCGCTGCTGAATACAGTTCTGATCATTTATATCGATAGCGCCTAACAAGCTCTCTCAGAGCAAACCCAGCTGGGAGAGTGGCACAGGAAGGGTTACAACACTGCAAGAGTGTGAAACATACAGGACATTCAGTTGCAGTACTGTTTCTAGAGAAAATGTATGTGGATATCAAGAAGGGTAAAGAATCCAACTACGTAACGGACATCCCGGCTCAGTTCTCTAGTTACCACCTGGCTCATTTGGAATGGTCTGGGGATGCGGAGGATAACAGCATTTCCACGTGAAAGCTCGTGACTTCTCAGAGGGAAGCCACGTTCCGTGTCGCTCCGTGGACAAGACGGTCGTGGTCCTTTCCTACGAAAGGGATTCAGAAGCAGCAGCACAGGTTCATAACAAATAAGCAGTTGTTCCATGGAAACAATTTGCAGTCTGCAATGACTTAAAATAGTTTAAAAATGAACAATTTTAAGAACGGCCTTGCATTTGTTCCAAGCTATTCTGAACAATTATATGATAGATGAAAAAGTCAACTCTTAACATTGCTAACGGGTAAGTAACAAGGATATGGGCTCAGGATAAGTAAGTTCACTATCCCACCTGTTGGACAGATTCATGCTGTTGCCTTCATGATGATGAACTATTCAGACACGCTTTTTTTTTTTCCCCCAAAGACATGCTTTAGAAGAAGATAACCTAATCCAGAAATTCTGCAATGTAGTCTCCATAATGTCTACCATATAATTAAAAATTACCTTATGTAAGAAGGAACAAGAAATGCAACTGATAAGCAAACAGATCAAAGAGTCAATAGAAGACAGAGGCTATCCAGATATTGGAGTGAGCCCCAAATTTCTTCAAAACAGCACCAACACAACAACAAAAATAAATAGAGACAAATAGGTGGGCTAAATGGGTGGAAAAATGAAGTATTTAAAAATGAATTAGAAGATATCAAAAAGCTTATACTGTATAGCCTTGGCCAGGTAGCTCAGTTGGTTAGAGTGTTGTTCCAATACACGAAGGTTATGGGTTCAGTCTCCGGTGAGGTCACATACAAGAAATAACCAATGAATGCATAAATAAGTGGAACAATAAATTGATCTCTCCCTCTTCTTCAAATCAATTTTAAAAAAAAGATCTCCAGCACACTTTTGGGAGCAGTGGTCATGTGTCCCTCTAGGTACTGCTCCTCACCCGAGGAATAATTTCATGAGGGTTTTGTAGCTGCACTCTCTGTAAGTTATAGCTCAATTAAAACAACAACCAAGAACACAAACAGGAGGTATTTTTATTTGCGTGTTAAACTGTTCCCAAAGCATCTAACCTCTATATTTTTCTTTAAAAAAAATTATGTATTGGTCAGTCTTATCTCATTTTAGTTGCTGAGAAGTGTTGTTCAGGACCCGATGGTCTCCCTAAATTATTACTGAAAGCAGCCATAAATGGAACAGGAAACAATTGATTGGAAACCTCAGAGATGATATCACATAGATGACCAAGATATATTTATTGAAATGTTGTTGTTTCAGAACGGGGCTAGTTTCCTGCCTCACCACGATGCCAATGACTGATGTCCAGGATTTGAATACGCAGTGAGCCCTGGCGGTGGGTCAGTTCACACAGGCGTTAGAACTCTTACTAGCATCCGGGTTGTTACCCAAGTCAGCCACCAGTCTACTAATGGTCTTGAAGAAAGGGGGAAGGGGCTGAGCTGAGGGTGTAGGTCCGCCACAATCTGACTCCATCTCCATTCTCAGCCTGGGCGGGACCCCGGACAGGGGTGCCTCCATCTCTCACCCCTGTAACCCAGGAAGCTGTGAAACTGCTCTTTCATTAGTGACTCCAACAGGAAATCAAACTTGCAAAGAACAATGTTCCCGTGAATGATTTCTCATGGCTGTTTCCTGGCGTGTGTCGGTTTCCCTGTTCGTTCCAGACGCCGCTGTCTGGGAGTGAATTTCAACGGCCCGCCGAGGCCTTTCCCCCCAGCTCATTCAGCTACCCGACGGGGGCCCATTCTAACCGGAGCCGGGTGTTTATCTTCTCGGTTTTCAACAGCGTTTCCACGTCCCGAGTGGTCAGAGGCTTCCTGACGTGTCTCCCTCCGTGAAAGTTGTCGGGGCTGTGGGGGGCCTGGATGAGGCCTCTGAATCGTCCGCCTGGACACAGGGCCCTGGGCGACAGTCTCACCTCCCGACTGGCCGCGGGCACGTGTGTTTTGGAGTCCACCTCCCTCAGTGTGCAGACATCCCGCGGGAAGAATGTGACGGATGCTCCAAATCCTGCGTGGACAAACTGCGTAGAACGGGGTTTTGTAGGTGATCGGTTAGGAGGGGGTCATCAGGGCAAGCCCTAGACCAGTATGTCCCTATCACAGGAAACCTGGGGACACACACACAGAGACGGCCTGTCGAAGACAGAGATGGAGACACCAAAGACTGCCGGCCACGCAGGGGCAGGCGGGGGAGGCCAGGTCCTTCCCTAATGCCTGCCCAGGGAGGAGGGACTCGGACTTCTCGCCTCCAGAGCTGGGCCACAGTGGTTTCTGCTGTGCGAGCTCCGAGTGATTGGCGCTTTCTCTCGCAGCCCTCGCAGACCGCTGTGCCCCTCCCGACCCACAGGGGGCATGTGAACATCTCCACGGAAGGAGCTCACCTCCTCTTCACCACATCGCTTCTTCATCTCCACATCTGCCCAGATGTTCCCTCCCTCTCCTCCAGTGCCCCTGAGGAGAGGTCCTGGGGGTGCCCCGGGCCCCGGCGTGGCGATGGGCTCTCTCGGCCCCGGCTCCCTTCCCTCCGTGCGTTCGCCAGGTCCCCACACGTGACACGCTTCTTATTTTCTCCCCAATAACAAATGAATCAAGACCTGTCAGTTAAACTCCCACCTGAACCAACTTCTCATAGCCTCCTATTCAAAAAGGATAATTTTTACAAAGAGGCTTTCTTTGTAAAGATCGAGCAAGAACGACTGCGTGGTTTTCTTTCTACCAACTTTCCCCAGTGGACGCGTGAGCAGAGTCCCGGGACACGGGGAACTCCCAGCTTTGCGTGTTTGTGCCCCAGATCAGAGACGGACCAAATACGTATTTTGGACTCTCTTTCAGAACATTGTAAGGAACCGAACCTGCTTTGCAAAGAGATTTCAGTTAAAATATTTGATGAAAGCGAATTGCCATTGTGAACAAACCGTACATTCTCCTGACCGATGTGGTACAGCTAGTTACTTATAGTTTTTAAAACGCCTGCCTCGTTTGTGAAAGCGAGCTCTTAACGGGACACACGAGAACGTCTCGAGGGACCTCAGAGATAAGCTGAGGGGTGATTTTTCAGTCCGGCAATGGGACTTGGAGAGACTTCAGTAAACGACGTGATTTAGAAACATTTGGTTGTACTTTGTTTTAGCACACAAGCTACTGCAGAAAGAAAAAAAAGCACACCCAAACAAAGAATGACAACTAAAATGCTGCAATTTCTAATCACAGGGAAGATTTACCGGAAGCTTCCTGATGCCCAGTTTCATTCTGGTGCCATGGGGAGGGGGGTGGTATATGGAGACATAAACTTTGACCTCAGCGAGTGTATGGAATTCATTTTTAGCCTGCTTGCAGAGATTAGAAAAGTATCCAGTCAGGGCTGAATGGCTGGAAGGATTGATAGGCGCAGCCAATGTTCCAAGCAGACAGAAGTCCTTGAAGCTGTCCTGAAACCACAGGGGAGGAGATGGACATTAGTTCAGCTGCACCTCAAAGGAGGAGTGGGGTCTGGCTAGACAGAGGCGGGGAGACAGGCTTCCCCGTGGGCGCACAGGGGAGCCTCCGCCCAGACCAGCGCAGCGCCCTGGGAGCTGGCCGGGAGGGTCGCGTTCCGGGCTGCACCCCCGCTTCCTGAGCTTGTGCGCCGGGCCCAATACTGCTGACTAATTACATTAACGACAGCGAGATGCCTGACAAAATAAAGAGCGACGGAGCTGGAATGTATGGGAAGTCCCCAACACATAACTGTATATCCTCAGAGGTTATTTATGAGGTCCTGGGACTCAGAATGTATGATAAACAGCGGTCTGTTTCCTGCCATACGTGATCCATAGAACTTAATTACCGCCCAATGTACAGGGGACACGGGTTAATCATCGCAAAGGAAGTGGTGGGAACAATGTTACAGCGGAGCCACATTTAATGAGGTCATGGTCCCCAAGAACGGTTGGGGGCCGTTGTCGGGACCTCAAGGGCTTTTCCACTGGGGAGAATGTTCCACGGATTCGGGAAGAGGGGAGAAAGGAGAAAGCGGATACAGCTCAGGAAAGCTTGGGGGGTCCAAGGCGGTTAGAAAGGGTGTCCAGGGGGCTGGGGTAGGAGCAGCGGGTCACAGTGGCTGCTTCCCCACTGAGCTCTCCCTGGTTCTTGACTGGAAGGGACCAAATGCCACCCCAGCTTGCTGAAAGGGGACTGAGCCTTGGCCGGTTTGGCTCAGCGGTTAGCGCGTCGGCCTGCAGACCAGTGAGCTGTGGGTTTGATTCTGGTCAAGGGCACGTACCTCGGTTGTGGTTCCTCCCGGCCCTGGTCGGGCCGTGCGGGAGGCAATCAGGGGATGTGACTCTATCACATCGATGTTTCTCTCTCTCTCCCTCCCTCCCTCCCTTTTTCCCATTCTATCTGATGACAAACAGAAAAATATCCTTGGGTGAGGAATAAAAAAAAAAAAGAAAGGAAAAATGAAGGGGACTGAAGTGGCTAGATTCAGGGCCTCCTACGTGACATCAGAATTTAGTCTCCTTTTACCTCTTGGTTCTGTGTTGATCCCTGTTAATGTTGTCCCCACTCTGAGCTTCCAGTGTGGCCCAATGACCACTGGCAATGCTGGGCCTCAGTTTACCAGCTCGGCCGCCTCCGCAGACCAGTGATGGGGCAGAGCCATGCTGGACCCGTGGCTACAAGAAAAACCAGTAATGCTGACCCCGTCTTTCAAATGGCAACATTTTGTTCATCATGAATTCTTTCTGCATGAATTTTTAAAAAAATGTTTTTATTGATTATTTAGAGAGAGAGGAAGGGAAAGAGGGAAACATCCATCGATGGGCTGCCTCCTGCACACCCCCTACTGGGGATCAAGTCCCCAACCTGAACCGGGACCTCTCAGTCCACAGGGCTGAGCTCAATCCACTGAGCCACACTGGCCGGGCTTTCTGCATGAATTTTTATTTGAGAATATGTTGCATCAAGGTATTATTAACCTGGCTTACTGTGGTTTTGGAGTTCAGTTATCACCACTGTTCAAGTTCAGAGACTTCAATAAAAGTGTAGCCAAGGTCACACAGCTAATCACTGCGAGGTCTCCTGGCTCCAGACCCCATTCTTCCTCCCGGCAGTGCGAGGTGCCCCCTGGGTCCAGGTCTGGCCGAGCCTGGCACACGGCCCGGCGCAGAACAATGCTTCCCAAGTGTTTCCTGACTGAGCTGAAGAATAATGTCTTTTTCTCTGATTTCACTAAGTACCTTCTTCCAAACAGGATGTTTTCAGACTTTGAGGACTTTCTTATTTTTTGGTCACAGAGGAGCTAAGCTTCTTTGTGGCTTTACAGAGCTAACTTGGGAGGAGACAGGGCACACAAGGGACCTCACAGCAGGCTGTTGGGTACATGGGGCTGCTATTTAAGTCTCTTTCTTGGGGAGGTTGGTGGGAGGGGTCAGCACAGGGAAAGGTGAGCTTAGGGAATGCAATTCCCAGGTCAGGGAGCAGGCGTCAGTTTGCAAAGGGGCAAAGGTGAGCGTCCAGCCGCTCATACCTTCAGTTATGGACAGTAAGAAGCATGGCACAGAGCTCACGAGTTGGTGACAGCGACGATGACATGTACAGACACTAACTGTAAACATGTCTCTTGGTGACACCGAGTGCACGAAAGGGGCCGTGTGCACCTCCCTCCTCCCCGAAACGAGAGGCAGGTCAAGCAGCTCAGAAATAGCTGCTGAAAAGCTCTTCCTTCTCTCCTGCATCTGCCTAGAAGGCGTGGTCCTTCGAGCCTGGGAATTCTTGAAAGATAAGAATCCAATTCAAGTCGGTTTCAGAAGTCAGTCTATTGGGTCGAGAAACTTGAAATGCATTAAAGCGAAGGGTCCTATGAAATAAATGCCCATTTCGTTGCGTGACACACAGTGGCACCACATAGCATGCACCTGATCTATGGTGAGCCCTCCAAATACACACTTTTGTGCTTAAAACCCAGTAGAAATGTGAAATGTGCTTGATTCCGATCAGCTCAGCAGCTCTTCTGAGGCAGGAAAACTTGCCAGTGATGCGCCCAACTTTTAAACACCGAGGAGAAGAAAAACAACTTTCAGAATTACCACGCTGAACTTTGATGCGACTCTCAGAAAGTTACAGCTTAATTCTACATCTCTTATGCAAACCGGGTGGCCCACGATTTCATTTCAACTTATTAAGTCAATTACCTGAAAAATAGACACCAAATTACAATGTATACTGTTTTTTTTCCCCACTCTATAGAGAATCAAAATGTCACAGGTAGGTGGGATACAACAATTTTAAAAAGTTTTCTGCTTATGAATGATACATAATTTCAAATGACTCACAGCACTTGTTGAAACAAAGTATCCAACTTGGCTGACTCATAATAACAGTGACACTGAAGTTTCAAATAGAGTTTCCATAATGACAAAAATTGCCCGATGTGCGCGCTGCAGGGGGTTAGCTTGACCACCCAGATCGGGGTGATTGGGTTCACCATCGCTGAAATGCAGCCCCAGACACGCACTCAGCTCCCCGACCCCACCTGGGAGGTGCACCACCTTGGACAGATGCTGCAGGGTAGCTTTACACATCTTTTTATTTACTTATTTATTTTTTTATCCTCACCCGAGGACATTTTTCCATTTTTTGTTCAGATGGAGTGGGAGGGAGACAGAAGAAGAAGAAGAAGAAGAAGAAGAAGAAGAAGAAGAAGAAGAAGAAGAAGAAGAAGAAAGAGAGAGGGAGAGAAACATTGATGTGAGAGGGACACATCGAGCGGCTGCCACCCGCATGACCAAGACCAACCAGGGTCGGGGACAAACTGCAACCGAGGTACGTGCCCTTAGTGGGAACCGAACCCGGGTCTCTCAGGACCGCAGGCCGCCGCTCTAACCGTGGAGCCAAACTGGCCAGGGCTACACATCTTTTTAAATGCAGCCCCATTGTCAAGCTCTAATGAAAAAGTGGGGGCTCTTTATTCTCCTGTAGCTTTGAAAATGGCCTCCTTTACTCCCCAAGTGCATTCGAGACATTTGGGGTCACTGAAGAACAGCGCATTTCTTCAACCCGCGCTGTGAGCAGAGGCAGGGCCTGGGAACGAAGACCCGCTGTCTGTCCCCTGCCCTGCGGCCCCGAGGACCACGCAATGGAGGCTTCACTTGGTGTCTTTCCCGTGCGAGGGTTTGGGGAGAGGAAGGCAGAGCCCTGGATGATGACGAGGGACTCACGCGCACAGCGTGGACTGCCCGACGCCTGGTTTGCATCACCTCGGTGAGCTGGCCCCCCGCTGTTTGGGCTCCTGCTCCCACGTGGAAGATGGAGCTGTTATTCAGCCACAGCACTCCGAGGGGAAGCTTCAGAGACGGGCGGAGGGCTTCGCACTTCGTCCCCATCTATCAGAGAGCAGAGGGACTGGTGGCTCTGTGCGAGGACGGTCAGGGCGCAGCTGGTCTTCCAGGGCCATCGTAAACCACGCAGCTCCTCTGTCCTCGGACCCCTGTGCATGGGAAGAGGGAGCCCATCACTGTCCCCCCGAATGTCACGTCTACGAGGGAATTACCGAGCCCCGAGGCAGGGGCAGGAATCCAAAGAGCTGGGTCCTTTGGAGCTTTCTCGTGTCCGAATATAATAATCTGCTCATTCAGCCAGTACTTGCCTGGGGTCTGCTGTGCCCACCAGAGAGCAGGACACACGAGTGGCACCTGACCTCACGGCGTTTACCCCGAGGAGGAGAGAAAGGTTCTCACCAAGAGACCCTTTATTAATTACACATGCTGATGGGGCGTGATGGTGGGGAAACTGAGGTAGACACGTGGGAGTGGAGGAGAGACTGAGACAGAGCAGGTTGGTAACTGAGGGGACACTCATCTGAGCTCTGGAGGGTGAAGAAGACGCCCCCCTCCCCGCAGGACGAATTTTCGGGATGTCTGCTCCTGTGGGGTGTGAGCCCTCGGAAGGAAGAGAAAGCATCTGGCTTCTCCCCTGCCCGCCCTTGCCCCCCGCTCAGGCGGGAGCCAAGCCAGGGGCGGGCGCAGGGGTGAGGGCAGCCCCGGAGGCGCGTCTGCAGAAGGTCACGCACACATTTGTTCCCTAGAGTGTGCAGGTCCCAGGACGTGCGTGGGAGGCCAGGATCTCCGTGCCACCTGTGAGCCAGCCAACGGCGTGGTGCAGGGCAGCTGAACAACTGTGCGCAGCTGCCCGGGGGCGAGGAGGCCATCTGCACCTGTGCAGGGTTCTGGCCTGTGCGTCACCGAGCTGGAGAGCCCTGGAGGGCAAAGAGGAAGAACAGTCTCCCCATCTCCCCCCAGTTACGTGGCTAATTGTCTCCGGGTACACTGTGTAAAATGTCACAGGGGCTATACGCAGTCTCGATTTGTCCCTTATCTTTTTGAGCCCAACAGGAGGACATGGATGGATGCTCCAGCAGGTGTGGCTCCAGGGTTTCTGCTGGGGCTCCCCCTCCGCCAGCTGGCACGGCCCTTAGCCTTCAGAGCCTCAGCTTTGCCATCGTGAGTGGGCAGTGCACACACATAGGTGGAGAGACACCTGGTTGGATCCAGGTGTTTGTGACTTCAAGTGCCTGACCTCCAGCCTTCTACCCTCTCACTTCACCCCCTCTCCTCTGCGCCGGGGGTCCCATGCTCAGTTGGGAGGGCATTTCTTTAAAGCAAACATTTACATTTTACTTATATTGAAATCCATGCAAAAGAAACCCAAGGTTTCCCAAGCAAATGAATTTTAAATACAGAGTATCCAATTTTAAGATACAGACGATGGAATACCTCCTCATGGTCCATGCAGCATATGGTAACAATTTGCAAATATCCCCCAATATTTCTATTTTTGGCTACAGGGAATGCTTCATTTTTCCCTCATTCTTTTACTCATTGTTACTCTGTTAGATATATAATGTTTCATTGCACCAAGCTGTACCTGGTCCAGGCACCCAGGGCAGTCCTAGATAAACTCAAACTCCTCGCATTCTACTTCTCTGAGCTTTTATTTATTTATTTTTCCTGACTCAGGAAACCATGACAGAAGAATGCTCGGATTTTGGGGGAGTCTGAGAACACTGGAAATGAGTCAGTAGTACCCGGAGAAAGGAGTCCAAGGCACAAGAACGGTCCGCCCAGCCTTCAGCCCACCCCGAGAAAGGGCTTCTACCCTTAAAACCAGCTAAACAGCATGTTTAACGGAACCACTGACATTTTCATAGTTTCACATGATCTTTCAGCGAAAAGAAGGTTTCGCTCTTCACGAGGTGACGTCGGGTCTCTTCCCACCTTCCCCACCAGCTCTCAGCACACCGCCGCCCTCGACTAGAAAATGGGGGGACGCTCTCTGATCAACGCAGGGGGATGCGGCCCAGCTGAGGCCCCCTCCTCTGTGGAGTCCTTCTGGCTCCCTCGGGGAGGACATGTCCCCTGCGGGACAGGCCCAGAGCTCTTGGCCTCCACCTCAGCTGCAGGACGGTGGTGGCCGGCCACGTGTTGCACTCAGGTGCACCTGTCTTCACAAGATTTGGGCCCAAAGAAGAAAAATCAACACTGTTGTTAGCCTCTCTGCATTCCTCAGACGAATGCCTAACACAGAATGGGTTTCCAGCAAGCAGTCGCTGGGTTTGATGTCAAATTCATTCTCTGTGAAGAGAGTCGATCGGCGACAAGCCCAAGATTTGTGTTTCAAGTCTGAGCCAAGATACACACTTGACCCGTCGAGAGCTCGGAGTCCCAACACCAGGAGTTGATTCTGACGGCTGAAGAGGGCAGGAATGTATTGGAAGGATATCAAAAGCTCACAGAACCCACGAGCAGCCTGGCACAACAGCCTTGGAACGTGAGCCGCATGTTCAGGGGGCAGGGAGCCAAGGAACACGGGGCCCACATGGCCGGAGGCTCTGGCTGGGTGGCCTCCCCGTACACCTGTGCCCTGTGCACCGGCCATCGCCACCCCTCCGCTCCCAACTTGGCTGCTATCATGTGTGCTGACCTGCAGGTGCACCTATTTCTTAGGGTCACTCCCTCAATTTCAAGACAAATGTGCCACGGGCAGAGTCTGGGTGTGTGCCCGCATCCTGGCTGCTGGGCAGGGGGAACGTGTACTTCTGCCCGCCTGCCTTGGTCTCTTCTGGGAGGCAGGGACCTTATGATGAAGACTTTCACTAAGATATGAAGGGTCTTATCGGAATGGAAGAGTGGGGGGAGGGAGAAAAGGAGGGGGAGGGAGAGAAAGGAGAGGAGAGAGAGAGAGAGAGAGAGGGAGAGAGAGAGAGGAAGAAATTTTGATTTTGTTAACCATTAGTCTTTAAAACAGGTTGAACAAACTCTTCAAAACCATAAGGGCCTTTCCAAATACATTTATCTAGAAACATCTAAATGGGCCGTGTGAGCAGAGACAGCTTAAGTTACTGTATAATCAAAGTGAAAAATTCCCCATTGGCCACACAAAGGGCTAGAAACTGTCAGTGTTTAGCAGAGGAAAAGAGCCAAGAATGTGAAGTTCTTTACCTCAGGGCTGGTAAAGAGGGAAGTGTTTCAGACTCGGAACCAGAACATTAGTTATTAACCAGAGAGTTATTAATTAGCGCCCCGTGGCTGCAAGTGCCCGGGTGTGTGATGCGTTTCCTCGGATCCGGGCCATGTGCGGTGTCCCCACCTGGCTGGTGTTCCGAGATGGAGATCGGCTGTGACTGCTCCCAGGGCACGTTCGGCCGCGGGGAGTGTGACTAATGAGTCCCTCTGCTTTCCTCGCTAAAAGCCAGACACGCTCCCCCCAGAACGGGTGGGGTTTGGTCATTGTGACCATGATGACCGTCCGCGCCCCGCATCGAGCCTCAGAGCCCCCGCCTTGCGTAGCTTCCACTTTCTCCCTGTCCCATGAATGAGTGACCTTAATGTCCCCAAACGGTCCAGCTGACTCGGGCCCTCTGCACACAGCTCAAGCGACAGCGACCCTTCCCTTCCAAACGAAGTCGGCTCTTGCATTTCTTATGCCGTATCCACTTGGTTAAGTCAGGCCCTGAAAACTATGATGCTCAAACAACGTGCTGTAAAGAAAGAAATGCCGCCGGTTCGTGCTTATGGAGTTTTCCTGGAAGTGGGTCCGTTCAAATTCCTGCGGTGTCATTTATTCATCACATCCTAGAACTAACAGAAACAGATCCTTAAAGAATTCAACTTGCTGTCGATCTAGCCCACAGAGCACTTTTTCTTGAGTTCCTAGTCGTGTGTGGGACTTGCAAGGTGTATGAGATGGTGTTTATTTGGTAAATAGTGAGGCAGACCATCAGCTCCACCGACAATTGTACTTTATACTCCACAAAGGAAAATTAGATCATCGCTGAAGTGCTTCCGTGCCCCTGGGTGACAGGTGCAGCATCCATGGCCCCGGAGCAGAAGGTTCCAGAGGTCCAGCAGGACGGTGGTCCCGCACAGGAAGTGCAGACGTTGTCTGTGAGGAATACGAGCCATCACACGCGAGGAGAGGCCTCTGATCCTACAAATGAAATCCCCGGCTTCAGGATGTCATCAAAGCTCCGAGTCCCTGCTCCAACCACGTGGTTGACGCTGAGCACTCCAGTAGCTACATTTGACTTTGTGCATTGAGCTGTCTCTATAAAGTGCTTTCATGCGCATTTGTGAACGTGTTGTATCTCTCAGATACTTAAAAAGCACGACATGGATTGTCTTTTTTTTTTTTTTAGCAAAAAAGGGACAAAAGTGCACATGTTCAGACATGTGACAACGATTTGCCCTGGCTCAGCCCCCAGCAGGTTTACAATCCCATTTTGTAGAAAGGAGGTTGTCTAGGGGGAAAAAAGGAGAAACATCTGTAACAAAAATAAATTAATAAAAAATAGATACATTTAAAACAGTGATAAGTGAAAGCCCATTCTGTGTCTTGGCGGGAATGAAGAACTTAGGAAAAGACGTCAGGTAGGACCAGGCGTGTCCACGGGATCACTGGTTCCTGAAGACGGTTTGTCAATACCTGTCCAAAGCCTGGGCTTTGTTTTTGCCCCAGCGCTTCTAGGGATGTATATTCAAGATGCAATGATGAATTTGTGTCAGGACTGGGCCGGGAAGATTTCGCAACAGTGCTGTGGATGGAACAGGAAGGTTCACTGGCCGCTGTCCGTGCACTAGGACGGTCCATCACACCAACGGCGAGCTGCACAGCGTCTGAGAGCCACGGCCAAGTGTCACCGCGGCGTGACGCCCCTTCCCACCGGCTCAGTGGGCCACTCGGGAAAGGCTGGACAATAACAAGCTTCGGTGAGGACTGGAGCAACTGCAGCCCTCAGACAGCGTTAGCGGGAGAGAGGGATGGGCCTCCCGCTGCGGGGCAGGCCGGCGGTTCTTGGAAATGTCGCAGAGTTACGGTGCCACCCAACCATTTCACTGCTAGGTGTACACCCAGAGAGCAGAAAACAGGGCTCACATGCTGCACCCCGAATGCTCGCAGCAGCACTACTCACAGTCCCCAACAGGTGGAAACGAAGCAACTGTCCATCAGCGGCTGATGGATGAGCAGTGGTGGTCCATCCGTACACTGGACTGTTCTTCAGCACAGAAAGGAAGGGAGTGCAGCTCAGCGGTTAGAGCATCAGCCTGCGGACCAGAGAGACCCGGGTTCGGTTCCCGCTAAGGGCACGTACCTCGGTTGCAGTTTGTCCCTGGCCCCGGTTGGGGTTGTGTGGGTGGCAGCCACTCGATGTGTCCCTCTCACATCGATGTTTCTCTCTCCCTCTTCCTCCCTCCCTCCTGCCCGCTCTATCTGAAGATAAATGCAAACATGTCCTCAGGTGAGGAGAAAGAAAAGGGGGGGGGGTCTCGAACCACAAAACATGCTGAGTGAAAGAAGCCGGACACAAAAGGCCACACATCGTATGATTCAACTCATATGACACGTCTAGAATAAGCAAACCCATAAGACAGAAAGCAGACTCATGTTTGCAGGGCTGGGGGAGGAGGGAACGGGGGGAGACGGCCGAGGGGTCCTTTGGGGTGATGAGCACATCCTGGATGTAGGCAGAGCTGCGGGTCACACGCGTCACCGATATACTGCCTGCCACCAGGTTGCTCATGTTCAAATGGTTAATAGTTAACTTTCTCACGTGAATTTTCCCTCAATATAGAGAAGTGTGGATGGAGAAAGACATCGCATGAGAAAGGGAAACGTTCACCATTTATTTAGTGGGGAAAATGTAAAAGCAGGCGAAAACAAATGGTGGGTACAGGAATGCATTGTACTTGCTAAAAGTTCTATCTATATAATAGGATTATACACAAAAACGTCAACAGTGAGGATTCCCGGGGAAGGGGACCGAGGGGGTTACGTGGTGGGATTCAGGGTGACAATCCTTGTCCTGTCGGTGTTTCCCAATAGCTCACAATCAGCAGGGATACTTTGTATGAGGGGAAAGGTGACCAGGGAATACAGCGAGAACAGGAATGAAAAGCCAGGATCGGGAGCCCTGAACCCAGAACCCAGCGATCACCTGGACCGCGTCCAGGAGCCCGCGTGGATGCCCGGGCAGGTGCTCGCCCGGGGCGTGGACACCCACAGCGCAGAGCCGGCGCGCCACGTGGGACAGACCGCTCCGATTTCCACGGGGCTCGCTCTGCTTCGGCTCCGGAGACTGAAACCTCTTAGTTGAGATAATATTGAGGCAATTATGGGAACACAATTAAGTTCCGTGACTTTTGAATGCACTCAGAGGAAATATACTTACAAGAAATAGCATGTTAAGAAAATAAAAACCGCATGCTACGTTTAAATACTCCTTTAATAAAATATAATTTACTTAAAATCGTTACTAAGAGCTCATTCTTTTATTCATGAAGTATATACACAAGTGTGATCCATTTAAGCAGGATGAAATAAAGTCGGTTTTATTTACCGTCTTTCGACTGCTCTGTCGGGTTGCTGTGAGAAGCAGCTACAAGCGAAGGGATCTGCACTTTCGTGCGTTAAGGAAACTTGATAAAAATGCAAACGCACAAAACGGGGAAATCGCATGACTCCCAACCGCACATCTGAGAGAGAATTACTGAGAGTGAGATCTGTCGGTGCCTGTGCTCCTGTGCAGATACTGCAACTCTGTATCCACACTTACTGTCTAGATGCTGCTAATGGTTTTCGTGAAGGTTCCCTGCCAATCCTGTCTGACCTTCCTTCTTGTTAGTGATGCTGAAGCCTCCCGTTCCGGGAATTTGCGGGCTATCGGCCGCGATCCGAGCCGAGCGCTCAGCACCTGGCGGGCAGACAGCCATCGGCCTCACCCCGGGTTGGAAGGGGGCCCGTCTGGGAGGGCGGGTGGCGGGCACACCCCTGGTCACTGTGCTGAATGTTGGTCTGAGGAGGAGGAGTCTGGTGGCCCTGGAAAGGCACGTTGGAGCCTCGCCCGAGGCCAGGTGCTGGCCACTCGGTCCAGCAGGACACGGGCTAACACCCTTCGCGCCTCCACACGTCCTGGGCACTGCTCCGAACACGTTACACGCACCCAGTGATTCACGCCTTGGAACAGCCCATCGATCCACCAACTGTTATTGTCCCCACCTACAGATGAGAACACTGAGGCCCGAGGGTTTATGTAACTTGCCTGAGGTCCTACGTGGTGAAACCCGGACGCGCGTCTGCCGGCCAAGGGAGAGGTGATGAGGCCCGAGGGAACGGACCGTCTCAGCACTGCACGGAAACTTTCCCAGTGCTCCAGGCCAGCTGTCCCCGCACCGCACTCCCTGTCTGCGGGGGTGTCAGAAGGCTGGAGAAGGCTGGCTGTCGCGGCCGAGAAGCAGAGGAAAGCTGCTGGCAGAAGGGACCCGGGTGTCACCTGTGGGAGTGATTGCATCTGCCAGCTACTTGCGACACCGGTTCTCGACGCCGGGATGCAGACAGGCCCTGAGACCGACGCCAGCTTCCGCCGAACTCGCCTTGGGTACCGCGCTGACTGGCCAGTGATTTCTACTGAACTCCAGAGATGAGAGCAATACCTGCAAGGGCGACATGCAAAGACGGCACGTCCCGGGACCCCTTTCTTCTACTAGGATTTCCTCGGGGTGCATGTCCGCTTTGTCAGTTGCAGACATACGCTGCCGATAAAATTCTAAGGTGAAGGGAATCGGGGAGCTGCCTTATAGCATCACAGTCTATTCAGGAAAGGGGCATAGTACCCTTTTCTCCGGCTCACTTTATTTCCAGATTCTCCCACTGACTGGCTGTTGCAATAGGAACCCTAGTGGCACACTTGAAACCTATATAATTTTATTGACCAGTGTCACCCCAATAAAGTTAATACACTTTTTTTTTTTTTTTTTGGAAAAAGACACTCTGTACCTGTGTCCAGGGGCTGTCCCCATGTCACCAAACTGGCTGTCTTGACAAAGAACAGCGAGGAGGGAGCGTTTCTGGGGCGGAATGAACGCATCGCTGTGTTTCAGAATGAATCTGCTCGGTACACAGGATGACCCCCCTTTCCTCAGAGAGCCGCCGGCCGCTCCGTGGCTCACCAGTTCAAAATAAAGACATTCCTACTCATCATGAGGCATCAGTACGGTTTCAAAGGAAGATCTTCTATCTGAAAGAGGAGTGAGCTGAAAATCCATGCAACGAAACATTAAAAAGGAAAATCGAAAGACACAAATCTTGAATTTTGGGGGGTGGGGTCTTATCCTAATTTTCAAAACCTCCAAATACAGCCACAGAGACTGCTTTCAAAAATAAGACCCCTGATTGCTGGTGCCGAGAAAGGGATGGGAAGCAAATTTCAAATGGCGTGTAAACACGAAACCTGATTTACGGCACTTTCTCCAGAACCTAATGAAATCAAATTCAAATAATGTAAGCATAGATCAATCAGAAAGCTTATAAGCTGTCTAATTACACTTATAAAAATATTGAGGAGGTTTTCTATAGAATAAGACAGACAGTAGAATGAAAATATGAAAAATAGGTACTTGTCTGAAACTTTGAAATAATAACCAGACTATATGCCCGGGAGAGCAAAAATTTCTAGGAGAAGAGACGGATGTTTCCATCACTGTAACATCTGTTATGAAGCTAGCCAGAGAGTAATAATGAAAAAAAAAAAAATAGGTTGGCAAATTTTTGCTACTAATTTAGAAAAGTGACTTCTCTATCATATGACAAGGGACATAACTGATGTGACTTACTAACATGCAAAGGCAATTTTAAGATTGAATCAATTTCTTTACATGTATTTAAAAATAACCAACCAAGGACATCCTAGTATAACGGGATTAGAATTGTGAACTCTATATTATTACTAGATTTAGTGTGTATATTGTAGAATGTTTTCCAAATTGAAGGCACCAATGGAGAAAAACTGTTCCCTATATCAGGGGTTAGCAAATTATGGCCAGGGAGCAAACCTGGCCCACTGCTTGTTTTTGTAAGTAAAGTTTTATTGGCACACAGCCACATCTGGTTGGTGACATGTTGCTTCTGGAAGTTTTTGTGCCACAGCAGTGGTGTCTAATGGGTTGTGGCAGACACCTTCTGGCCTGCAAAGTCTAAAACATTTTCTCTCTGGCCCTTTATAGAGAAGTTTGCTGACCCCTGGCTTATAAAATCACTCAGAATAGTGACAATCCATCTGTACATTAAGATTCACTCACGATAGTAAATTGGAAATTAATTAATGTTGCTTCTCTTTGCTTTTCTACACTCAAAATAAATCACACATTTATTTCAGAACTTGTGGCTGATCGATGCTCAAAAGCCAATAAGCAAAAGCATTCACCAGAACTCAGTACTCTGCGAGTTATTTTCATAAACATAAACGAGGCAGAGAACAAATAGGATTTACAATGTATAATAGCAGTAATAAGACACTAATTCAGAGCCTAAGCCTGCCACGTGGCTGCTAAGACAGCACGAGTTACTTACAGGAAGTGATTAACCTCCCTTGGAATTTTTCACCCTCTTCCCCGTGAAACAGTCACTTCTCATCAAAGGCATTATGACAATGTTAATTCAGATAAAGCTTGAAGAGTTCTATACCGAGTGGGAGACGAGCTTGTATTTGCTTGCTCTTTTTTTTTTTTTTCCTGATGAGAAACTCATGATAAAAAGCTAAAATGAAAAGGAGCCCACGGTGTGGGAGAACAGATCTGCCAATGAGACATCTGATAAGGGGCTAATTTCTAAAATATATAAAGAACTCATACAACTCAACACCAGGAAGACAAACAAGCCAATTAAAAAAGGGCAAAGGACCTGGACAGACACTTCTCCAAAGAGGACAATACAGATAGCCAATAGACATATGAAAAAATGCTCAACATCACTAATTATCAGAAAGATGCAAATTAAAACCACAGTGAGGTATCACCTCACACCTATCAGAATGGCCGCCATCAATAAGTCAACAAACAGGTGCTGGCGAGGGTGTGGAGAAAAGGGGACTCTAGTGCACTGCTGGTGGGCATGCAGACTGGTGCAGCCACTATGGAAAACAATATGGTGTTTCCTCAAAAAATTAAAAATAAAACTGCCTTTTGACTTAACGATGCCACTTCTGGGAATATATCTTAAGAATCCCGAAACACCAACCAGAAAGAATATATGTACCCCCATGTTCATAGCAGCGTTATTTACAATAGCCAAGATCTGGAAACAGCCCAAGTGGTCATCAGTGAATGAGTAGCTGTGCTACATTTATGCAATGAGATATGGCACAGCCATAAAAAGAAGGACATTTTACCTTTTTTTTTTTTTTTTGACAGCATGGATGAACCTGGAGATTATTTTGCTAAGTGAGATACGCCAGTCAGAGAAAAACAAGTACCACACGATCTCACTTACATGTGGAATCTAATGAACAAAATAAACAAAATACAAACAGACGCATAGGTACAGAAAACAGGCTGACAGCTGTCAGAGGGGAGGGGGACAGGATGAAAGGAAGTGAAGGGATTAGCCAAAGAACATATATATATATGACCTATAGACACACAACAGTGTGGTGACGGCCAGAGGGAAGAGAGGCGGGGCCTGGTGGGGGTGAGCAAAGGGGGTGGTGGGAATGGGAACATCTGTAATAGTGTCAACAACAAAAATAAAGTAAAAAAAAAAAAAGAGCTAAAACTTTAATTCTGTATGTGCATAGTAGTGGTTTCTGAACTTGGGAGGCAATTGTAAATATATTAAACGTTCTCTAAAACATAAGATATTGGTTGCAAAGGTTAAGATGAAAATCATTTCAATGATCAGAACGTACTTTTTCAAAAAGATCCAATGGACTGCTTGGCGCCTCTCAGTCGGTGGGTAGAATGCTCTGGAAAGGGTCATTGTCCTGGTCAAGACGACCACCAGGGGGCGCCTGGTTTCTAAGATTTCCCCAGGGGTTGTTCTAGTTCCTTAAGATTGCTGGATTCAGGATCCAACTCAACATCATTAGAGGGATCCTGGAACTGATCGGTCAACTCTGGGGCTCTCGGTTCCTTCTCGAGCCTGGGCTGCACATGCCCCAATGGGTCCGTGAAGGCAGTGGGCTAAGTTATGTCTCCGAGATTTGTGACCCCGCCTTTTAATCAACGTAGCCTTCAACCTACACAGCTTTTAAAAACCTCTAGTCAAGTGGAGCCCAGGTCTTTTTCATGTGAATTGCTCTTAAGATTTGTTCCACGAGGAGCTGTTTGTGGAAGGCGCGAGAATGCATCCCGGCGTCCTGGGACCTGGGGTAGCTGTGTCGAATTCGTGCAGCAGGTGACCGTGAGTGGATCCCTCGGTCTCCTTGGGCCTCCGTGGTTCTGTTTGCTACTCTGCAGGTTCTGTTTGCTACTCCGTGTGATGACGAGGTGAGATCATGCCTGTCTGCTCCCCAGCCCATGGTGGACACTTCGTACCACTTACCAAGCCGCTGCTACTCTTAAAGTGTATCAGAAAAAATTCAGTCTTTATATCCACTCCTGTCATGTTTCTTCTTCATTCTGGTGCACCTTGCACCTGCGAAAACCCTTCTGCACCTGGGTAGCGTGGTTCTGAGACGTCCTCGCTCTGCTCTCCTGCTTTGGAGGGTGGGGAGCTGGGACCAGAGCTGCCTGACTCTGCTTCTGCCCCCACCTGCTCTTGGGTGTGGTGCCTGCCTTGGGACTGTCTTTGCGTCTCTCCTCCCACCTTGGACAGGCCTCTTGAGCTTTGCTGACTGCCCAGCGATAGACACACTTTCCATTTTTAAAGTTCTTTAGTTATTTCTATCACCTAACTTGCAAAAACTCCCCAGGGCTCAGCCCAGAGGGCGTTTGAAGGGCGCTGCTTGGGACACAGCCATTTCAGTGTAAGCCACAACTGGGATGCCTGCTCAGTGCCGAGGGACTCGGGGTGTCCCCACTTGGGCAGCACGCCTCGTGAGTTTCACAGATATGGGAAGGAAATGGGGCGTTTGATCCCCTCTCTCGAAAAGACATTATCTCCATGGCCCAGGAGTTAATGATAAAGCCCCCCCCACAAGAAAACCCCATTCCCATTAAGCAGTCACCCTTCATTTGTCCCTCCCTCCAGGCGTGGCCACCTCCCATCTGCAGTCTGTCTCTGTGGGTTTCTTATTCTGGATCTCCCATGTAAATGGAATCATATACTTTGTGACTTCTTGTGTCTGGCTTCTTCACTGAGCATTTGAAGTATGTTGACCAGGTCTAGTGTTTTGACACTCAGAAAGCCCAATCCAGATCGAACCGATACAAAGGGAGGGCGCAGAGAACAGGCCTGAGGAGAAAAGCGGATGCTCAGAAGGTATCAGGACAGGCGGCTGGGCAGGTGACGGGGAGAGCCCCCTCGAGATTCTACGAGGAGAAGGTGGCGTTCTGCGCAGGTCACCCAGCTGGTAGAAGGGAGGCCTGGAGATCCAGCCGGTGAGTCTCCGCGTGGCCAGGATCCAATTAACCAGCAGGACACTCCGATCCTGCCGCGTCACCTGGGTCCTGGTGCTTATGTCATTTACCACCTGCTGTTGAGATCTGTTTCCATGTCTGTCATCCCCATTAGACGGTCATCCCTTCACGGGCAGGGCCGGTTTTATCTGGCCTTGTGTCCTGAAAGTCTCTGTGGCACCTGAACCGAGGTCATGCAGATGACATCAGGTAATGCCATGTACCCCGATGGAGGCTGCTCAGAGCTGGGGGTTCCTGAGGACTCAGGTGCGCCACCTTCTGGTGCGTGAGCCGGAGGTGCTCAGTTAGACCTTGTGTGGGCTCTTACCATGGTCTCAACCCTTCCTTAACCTCCCTGCTGCCTCTTAAGACACCCTGATGTCCAGGGGTTGTTTAGTGCTGAAAAGCGTTTGGGTTCCTAAAGATAAAGTCATTCCTGGACGACCAGACGCAAGGCATGGTATCATTGGGTTGGACTCTGGGCCAGGAAAAAGTCGCCGCAAAGACGTTGTCATGACAGTCGGTGAGGCTGGAAAGGGAGTCGAGATCCCAGAGTGTGTCTGCCCTCTGGTCCTGCCTTTTCCTTCATGACTTCTCCTCCGAGTCTCGCTGTGGGTTAGAGAGGAGTATTCTGTCAACGCGGAGGGTCCTGAACGCGGTGGCTGTGTGGCATTATCAGACAGCGTCCTCTTCCTTAGAGAACGGACCTGAGGTACTGAGGGGCCAAGGGGCACCATGTGTGTGATCTGATCTCAGATGGGCCAGACACAGCGAGGGTGACAACGCGGAGGCAGGAGAACGCAGCCATGGCTGGGCTGGGGTGAACGCACTGGGACTCTCTACTGCTCTTGAACGTTTACGTAGGTTTCAAATGATTTCCCGATAAAAACGAACAGAAAGGTAGTCTTTTCTAAGATCATTAAACCTTTTCTTAGAAGCACTGCTGATAGCCACAGCGGACCAGTTGTGACAATACCTCATCGCTCACCTACCTCTCCTCCTCCTCTTTCACCCCCCCCATTCCAACTCCTCCCCTTGTTGCCTAAGTGGGGGTGCGGCCCAGGCCCCTTTGCTCGCTCTCCTCTCCTCTGCACTCTTGGGGTTCTCAGCTCGGGTAGGGCATCTCTGGTGCCATCCCGACTGCCACTGAGCACCATCGTGACAGGTACCAGGGCGAGTTCCTCAGCAGAAGTATAGACAAGGCAGGGGCCCGAGGGGCTGCTCATCGGCGTTTTAAAGGAGCCATGGGCCCTGGCCAGTTTGGCTCAGCGGTTAGAGCATCGGCCTGCGGTCCAGAGAGACCCGGGTTTGGTTCCCGCTAAGGGCACGTACCTTGGTTGCAGTTTGTCCCCGGCCCTGGTTGGTCGTGCGGGTGGCAGCCACTCGATGTGTCCTTTCACGTCGATGTTTCTCACTCTCTCTCCCTTCCGCTCTCTCCCTCCCACTCTATCTGTACAAAAAAAAAAAAAGGAAAAATATCCTCGGGTGAGGATAAAAAAATAAAAAATAAATAAAGGAGCCACGGGCGTGCAATGGAGCTGGGGATCTTTGCTTCCTCGCTGCCGACTCGTCGCCTCCAGAGCAGACTGGTCTTGGTTTCGTGACCATTCAAATCGACTGCTCTTGGAAGGGGCACCGAGAACGTCTAACTGGAATCCAGTAAGCTGTTCCCAGACTGTCGCACGGACTCTTCGGAAACTGTGGTTTGGGAAAAGAGCAACAGGAAAACCTTCTGGGAGGCTCACTAAATCCCTGCTCATTTAAATCCCTCAAGTCCTAGAGGTGGAAATGGTGATCGTGGTGGCCCACCTGGGCCGCTATAACAGCACACCAGCAACCGGACGCTTATGAACAGCAACGGATGTCCCGCCCGGGCGGAGGCTGGGAGGTTTAGGTCAGGGCAGCCCTCTCCTGGGCCGAGACTGCTGTCTGCACCTGCTGGGAGGGGACGAGAGAGCTCTCGGGCCTCATTATCAGGCCATAATCCTACCCCCGAGGGCCACTCTCATGACCAAATCACGCCCAAAGGCCCCGCCTCCAAATACCATTACCTCAGGGGCTAGGGTGCCATGTGAATTTGGGGGGACACGAACATTCAGACCACAGCATCCTCAGTCCCATTGCACGGAAAGAAATTGGGGCAGAGAGACATTAAGTGACTGGCCTCATTTGCTAAGTGCTGGTGCCAGGCCTGAAACCTGGAACTCTGTGCACTAGGGTACCAGCCCCCCTGCACGGGGGTGCCCACATGTCCCGCTCGCCGTACGGGGGTGCCCATGTGTCCCTCTCAATGCACGGGGGTGCCCACGTGTCCCCGCTCAATGCACGGGGTGCCCACGTGTCCCGCTCGCCGCACGGGAGTGCCCATGTGTCCCTGCTCTCGGGGCTGTGCTAGTCCATGCTGGCTGTCATCATCGTCACTGCACCTGAAGGTCCCTGATGGTAGGGCTGAGCTGCCCAACGCCTGTGGCTGTGGGACCCTGGGGACACGGTTAATGCACATCGATGAGTGTTTTCAGTGCAATGTGCACATCGGAGTGTGAAGATTTAACACACACACAGAATATAAACTATTTCGATTAAAAAAATCTGGGTCAAATGGCATCACTAAAATATTAAAATTAATTTCACATTTATTTTTATTTAAAAATTGTTTTCTTTATTGATTTTAGAGAGAGAGGAAGGGAGAGGGAGAGAGAGAAACATGGATGAGAGAGAACATGGACTGGCCGCCTCCTGCACGCCCCCCACTGGGGATCAGGCCCACAACCTGGGCCTGTGCCCTGACCGGAATCAAACCGGTGACCTCTTGGTGCAGGGTCGACGCTCCACCACGGAGCCACCCCAGCCAGGCTAATGCCACATCTAAATGGTCACTTTAAAAATGTATTCACCGGAAAACCTAAAATTACACGTGCGGCCCTGCTGAAAGTCTACCGCTCAGCTTGGCGTAGCAACCAGAGGAAACACGTCTGATCAGCTTGGGGGGCGGGGAAGCTGGAGGCAGCTTTGGGGTGACAGGCCCTGGTTTTGCACAGGTGCCCCCATGTCCCTACTTCACCGCTCTGGGCCCGCCAGTGGGGCCACTGAGGAAGGAGGCCGTGAGCACCTCCCGGTGTCCACCGGCACCCCCAGGTTTGGGGGGCTCCGGGCCGTCGGAGGAGAGCGGCCGCCGGGTGCCCTCTGCCTGGTGCCCACCGCCCTCAACGTGAGGCCCCGCCCTCTCCCGCGAGCATGCGCAGTTTCTGCTTTCTGATGATTTTTTTTTTTTTTCCTGGAAGCCCTGTTTCAGATTCTTGCAGTTTTGGGGAAAAGGATTGCTTCAGAGCTTGCCCACTTGTCCAAGGGCAGAGGGGGTGGGGACCCCATCACATGCCACCAGCTGTGCCCTACGAACCCCTGCAGGCCCGGCTGGGAACCTGAGGTCTGGAGGCCGGCCTCCTGGGCCCGCACCTCCAGGCGCCGCGGACCTGCCCGGACGCCCCGCAGCCTCGCCAGGTGCCGTCTCCCACCCGGTCCCTCCACCCTGACTGCACGCCAGCCCTCAAGCTCGGGGTGTTTTTCTCAAAGGCCACATCCGCGTGACAACGTTTCTGTGAAGCCCCAGCTGCCACCAGGGTGGGCCTGGATCAAGCGGCCCCTCCCTGACCTGCAGTGGCCTCTTCACGCTCCTCCTTGTCCCTGTCACTGGGTCCCCAGCCAGCTCCACCTCTTCCTGCTTCTCTGCCTGGAAGTCACTCTCCCCCAATTTCACCTCTATGGCCCACCCCCTGCCTCCACCCCAAGACTTTTACCTGGCCAGCCGAGGGTCCGAGGGTCTCAGTTTAGTGGTCTCTTACTGACCCCCTATTGTCCCCTCAGGAGCACCCCGCACCCGGCTTTCCAAGCCCACGTCCAGAGGGGCCTGGATCTCGGTTTATGTCTCCACCACTGGAAGGTGCCCCTGGGTTAGTAGCTGCCCAGTAGGGTTTCAGCACACGAACGAATGGCTTCCAGCTAACAGCCAGGCCAGTGCGACCCGTAGCTACTGACACTCTTACAAAAAAGTAAAGCTCCCAAGGTCAAGGGCATTAGCTCCCTCGAATCCAGGGTCTTCCTTTGTGGCCAGCTGATGACACGCTCCTCTCCAGTCCGCAGGGTGACCCGTGCTCCCCTTCTGGTCAGTGTTTCGAGTGGCCAGGCCGAGCGTGTCCGTGGAGGTGGGCCCAAGGAGCGGTGGGTAGCGACGACTTCTGCTGAGCGGCGGGAGCGAAGTCACTTTTTGGAAATTGTTAACGGCTTGCTACTTTTAATCAGCTTATGCTTTTCAACTTTTCAAGTATCGCTCCCATATTAAATCTGAGTCATTTGGGGACCCCAAATACCCCCGGAAGTATTGGGTGTGGCTGTGAAGCGTGTCCTCAAGGAGCCCCTGTACCTTCCACGCGCTGCTTTTACCCCAAGCCCGATGAAGGCGGTCATCCATCAGTTACCCCGTGTGCACGTGGAAGGGCTGTCCAGAATCTAATTTTATCTCTAACTCTATAAACAGCCAAGTGGCACCATTTGTTATTTTACATAAATCAGTCCCGAGACCAAATTCTCCTCGAAATGTGTCCTTCAGTCTTCTCCAATCTGCGACCAGAGCCGCGATAGCTGGAAACGATCCGTGGCCTCCGCGTTTGGGGAGGGAGAGAGGGACCGGATTGGAGGAGAGGAGAGGGAGGAGGGGACCCCTCCCCAGCGCGGCTGTCCAGCGAGGCTTTGTCCCCAGAGCCAGAACATCTGGATGCAAAGCAAGCATCCAGCCAATCGCAGGCCCGTTCTCCACTTGGCCAGATGTCCTTCTCAATGAAAATGCCTTTTTGGAAACTAGGAAATTGGAGGTTTGCATTCGTCACCATTAGGAAAATGGCACAGGAAGTCACGTTCTCGTGACTTGACGTGGAGAGTAGCCGGTATCCATGGGCACTGATGGAGGTGGGTGCAAGTGGCCGCGTGATCCTGGCCTCTGGTGGAAATATCGTTGTGTTTCACGTGAAGTCCATTCCTTCTTCCAGCCGTGTTTTTACTAATGTAATATGATAATATGATTCTCTCCTCTTTAGCCCCTTATCTTTTTATAGTTAAAATTTTAATTTGGTGCCTAAATGTAATTTGCACACTGCCTAGGGCTCTCCAGAGGCAAGGTGGTATCAGTTCTGCAGAACAGGAACAGTCGTCATGTTCGTGTGGTGCTGGGTGGCCGCGGGGGACGTGTCAAGCCTCATGACTGGGTATCTGCAAGCTCCTACCATCGGCTTCAAAAGTACCATCCTGAGCAAATGAGAAACTGATGGAAATAAATGTGGCTTTCCTTCCAAATTCAGTTACCAGAGCGGAAAATCAACTTGTTATCTTTTCTTGCCATACTTTGTGGGCTGAAAGTCTGGTCTTTGAAAAAACGTTTAGGAGTAAATAGTCTTGTCTCCTCTTCCCATTCGGCTCTGGGCTGAGGCTCTGCGCAGGTAAGTCAACTGTAAAACTTGACCCGCTCTGTCTGGCTTTGGAGGCTGTGTTTGGGGACAGATTATACTCTTGGCGTTGTTTTTGCTTGTCCTTCTCAGTCCAGTGCCTTCTCGTCTCGAACTTCCATCCGGACTTCATTTACATTCCCAGTGTTTGACGTCCTTGGATGACATCAGAAAGAGCCAAACAACTTGGAAAACTTTGTGCTCGCAGGGTTATCAATGTTTGATTGTGAGACGGGTTTAGTTTGGGTGTAGTTAGAAGCCGAGGCCAGGCTTGGAGATGAAAAAGGAGTCCCCAGGAGATGTCAGCAACGTGAAAGTCAATTCCTTCGCAAACATCAGTCGATGCCCCGTGTGCACCAGGCCCTGTGCTGGGGGGAGGCCACAGAGGGGGTGACGCAAGGGCAGCCCGTGGGGGAATGTCTGTAACTACAAGTTCAAGAGCGTTCACCACTTACTGAGCGCCCCTCTGTGCCAGGCTCACTTCCAGGCACTGGGGATCGTGGGGTGAAGACAGACCTGGCGTTGACGTGACCCGTGGTGGCCGACGGGTTGAGGGGGGAGAGACGGGTCAGTGACACACCGAGGACGCTGCTGCGTTTGGTGCAGGGGAGAAGGTGGTAGCCCCCTGAGTAAGGAAGTGTCCAGGGATGAAGTGGGACACGCAGGCCCAAGAGCTGCTTTGAGGCTGAATGGACAGACACGGGACCAGCTGGATGGACAGACACGGGACCAGCTGGATGGACAGACACGGGACCAACTGGACGGACAGACACGGGACCAGCTGGACGGACAGACACGGGACCAGCTGGATGGACAGACACGGGACCAGCTGGATGGACAGACACGGGACCAGCTGGATGGACAGACACGGGACCAGCTGGCTGGAGCTGGAAGAGAGGGAGGAGCCAAAGCAGAGTCCAGGTTTGGGGCTCAGGTATTGCCGGGAGGTGAGTGTGTTACGTTTGTGAACCGCTGGGGCTGTGCGAGCGAACAGTCCTGACGTGAGCAAACTCTAGGAGCGAAAGGGTGAGACTGGAAGCCACTGGCTTTCGTTCAGGGATGTTAAAATGAACACTATAGACCACAGGGACCTAACAGACATACAGAGCAGTCTGCCCAGCTGGAGCAGAACTCACCTTCTCCTCGGGTACACGTGGGACACTCTCCCGGGGGATCCCACATTGGGCCGCAGAACAAGTCCTAACAAATTGAAGATGACTGAAGTCACATCATGTATCTTTTCTCTCTCTCTCTTTCTCTCTCTCTCTCTTTCTCTCTCTCTCTCTTTCTCCCCTCCCTCCCTCCCTCCCTCCCTCCCTCCCTCCCTCCCTCCCTTCCTTCCTTCCTCCCTCTTTTATCCTCACCCAAGGACATTTTTCCATTTTTTTCTTCAGATAGAGCGGGAGGGAGAGAGAGAAACATCGACGTGAAAGGGACACATCGAGTGGCTGCCTCGCACATGACCCAACCAAGGCCGGGGACAAACTGCAACCGAGGTACATGCCCTTAGCAGGAACCGAACCCAGGTCTCTCTGGACCACGGGCCGATGCTCTAACCGCTGAGCCAAACCAGCCAGGGCATCATGTATCTTTTCTGATCACAGTGGTATGAAACCAGCTATAAATAATAGGAGAAAAGTGGCAAATTCAGAACTACGCCAGATCAACGCATTCCTGAACCATCCCTGGGTCAAAGAAGAAATCGAAAGGGGAACCAGAAGTATCTTGAGATACATGAGAATGAAGCAAAGTTGCCAGAATGTGCGCGGTGCAGAAAAGCAGTTCCGAGAGGGAAATCTATCGTGATAAATGCCTACACGAGAAAAGGAGGATCTCAAATAAACAACCTAACAATACCTCAAGGAACTACAAAAAGAACACACTGAGCCCCAAGATAGCAGAAGGAAGGAAATAGTAAAGATCAGAGCAGAAATGAATTAAGACGAGATCATAAAAACAATAGAAACTAATCAATAAAATAGTGAGTTTTTTAAAAAAAATAGAAGTAAAATTGACAAATGGTTGTCTAGACTAACAAGAAAAGAGAGGACTCCAACAAATACAATTATAACTGAAAGAGGAGACATTACAGTTGATACTATAGAAAGACAAAGGACCATGTCAGGTTACTATGAATAATCATAGGCCAACAAATGGGATAATCTAGAAGAAATGGACAAATTCCTAGAAACTCGCAACCTACCAAGACTGAGTCAGGAAGACACAGAAAATCTGAACAGACCAATAATGAAGGAGACTGAATCAATAATCAAAACCTCCCCACCAAGGGAAGCCCAGGTGGTTCTAGCAAACATTTGCAGGAGAATCAGTCCTTCTCAGACTCTTCCAAAAACTAAGGCAGAGGAAACTGTTCTGAACTTATTTTATGGGCCCAGCGTTAACCCTGATAACAAGGCCACATAAGGTCAGAAAAAACACCCCTGATGAATAAAGATGCAAAACTCCCAGCGAAATTCCGGCCCCCAGTTCAATAGCACGTGAAAGGCACCATCCACCGCGATCGGGTGGGATGTGGTCCCGGGACGGGTGAACGCATCTGTGTATTCCCACGAATTCTGCGGCGTTTTTCCCCACAGCCAAGACGTGGAAACAAACCTAGGTGTCTGCTGATGGGTGAATGGACCAAGAAAACGGGGAGAAAAGAAGGAAATCCTGCCATTTGGGGCAACGTGGATGAGGCTTGACAGATGCTGTGTGATTTCACTGACACGTGGAATCTAAAAAAAGTCAAACTCATAGCAACAAAGAGTCGATTTGTGGTCGCCAGGGGCTGGAGCAGATGACGAGATGCTGGCCAAAGGGTATCCTGGTCTAAGGTGAGTAAGTTCTGGGGAGTGAATGACAGCGGGGTGACTCTGGTTACCGACACGGTACCGTCTGCTTGAAAGTCGCTGACAGCGGCAATCTCGTGGCGCTGTGGTAACTGGCTCTTGTGGCCATCATGTCACCAGGTATCCGTGTGTGAAGTCACCGCGCTGTATGCCTCACACCGCCAGCACTCCACCAGCTGCATCTCAGCGAAGCTGGGCAGCCCGTCTCCGTCCCAGAGCTGTTACATGCCCTGTTCCTCTTCCGTGGCTTTTTCTTTTTTCTTTATCAATTTTTTGTTTGGAGAGAGAGGAAGGGAGAGGGAGAGAGATAGAAACATGGATGAGAGGGAACATTGACTGGCCGCCTCCTGCAGGCCCCCCACTGGGGATCGGGCCCACAACCTGGGCCTGTGCCCTGACTGGGAATAGAACCGGTGACCTCTTGGTGCAGGGTCGACGCTCAACCACGGAGCCACACCGGCCGGGCTTAAGGGACTTCTTTGTATTCCAAAGGGTCACAGACACTAGGAAGCCCAGGTTCTCTCTGAGGGGAGGGTTGCAGAGTAGCCCTTGTGCGTGACTCCCAGTCATGATTCCGGGGCTCCTCTCCTGCAGGACAGACCCCCCTACACACAGAGGGACGCCGGGATCTCACTGGGCCCCCCGCGGGCCCTGGGCACGGGAATCTGGGCAGTTACCTGCTGTCATAACTCTGGCCACTCCTTCAGAAACATACGTGTGCTGACTTCCCATACAGAAAGGGAAGACTAGCCCTGGCCGGTTTGGTTCAGCGGTTGGAGCGTCGGCCTGCGGTCCGGAGAGACCCGGGTTCGGTTCCCGCTAAGGGCGCGTACCTCGGTTGCAGTTTGTCCCCGGCCCTGGTCGGTTGTGCGGGTGGCGGCCACTCGATGTGTTCCTTTCGCGTCGATGTTTCTCTATCTCTCTCCCTTCCTCTCTCTCCCTCCCGCTCTATCTGAAGAACAACAACAAAAAAAACAGAAAGGGAAAACTAGAACTTGAGACCTTCCAGGGAGCAGGTGAACCCCAGCACCGCTATGGATCCAGGACTTCCGCGCTTCGAGCGATTCCCACCGCGACCTCGCGACCTGGTTTGCAGCTCTCCGAGGTTCACAGAGGAGGGACGCGAGGCTCTGCATGGAAGGGCTTCGCTGGAGGGCACATGGCTCCCAAAGAACAGAGCTGGCTGCTTCCAAACCAGGGTCAGGTCTGCCCTCCAGGGGACGCGTCTAAGGACACTTTCGGCCGTCACAGCTCTGGGCACCGCGTGGGTAAAGACCAGAGACGCTGCTCAACGTCCTCCCTCTCGTGGACGGCCCCCTCCGAGATGTCCACGTGGCCAGGCTGGAGAACCCAGTCTGGACCCTCCACTCCGGCCAGGCCCCTCCCCCCTGTGGCCTCCATTCCCTCTTGATTCAAGGGGCACCAGCCTGGCGGCCACGCCCTGCAGAATGTGCCCCGGCTGTGCCTAGCCTAGCTGACGTTTATGCAGCATATAAAGAAGCCCCACTTTTATTACACCGTCAGCCCTGAGCGAGGGCGTTGCCTGGGCTTTCTCCAGGAGCCTATTTTTTTTATCCTCACCCAAGGACATTTTTCCATTTTTTGTTCAGATAGAGCTGGAGGGAGGAAGGGAGAGAGAGAGAGAGCGAGAGAGAGAGAGAAAGAGAAACATCGATGTGAAAGGGACGCATCAAGTGGCTGCCACCTGCACGACCAACCAGGGCCGGGGACAAACTGCAACCGAGGTACGTGCCCTTAGCGGGAACCGAACCCGGGTCTCTCTGGACCGCAGGCCGACGCTCCAACCGCTGAGCCAAACCGGCCAGGGCTCCAGGAGCCTATTTTAATTGGGTAGAGAGGCAGGGAACCCCGAGTAGGCAGGGAACCCCGAGTAGATCCCCTGCCGGGGCCTGGAAAGGGCCCAGAGGCGGGCGTTCCCCTGTGCCGCCAGCTACTTGTAGAGGGTCCCACAGGGCACTTTCTCGTGTGGGAAGCCGTGGTATTGTGCAGTGTTTTCCTGAGAGTACCCCGGCTCTTGCCCGCCGTGGCTGTGACCTCGGCTTCCATCCCAGCCCGGAAGGTGGGGGTCTGTTGGCCCAAACCCCGGGCTGCCGGCCGCGTGCCCGACGAGAGGGCTGAGCGTGCCGAGCCGGCGGACGGACGCGGGCCCCTGGACAGCGGCTGAGCAAGGACAGGTGGCACTGTGATCGGTCAAGGGGCTTTGCCCTCCTGCTGGCCCAGCGTCGCCCTGGGTCTTACGGAAAACCTCTTGCTGTCGTTTCATTCGGCTTGTTGTTGGCTTAGCGTTAGGTTTTCTCCTTGGTGACTGTTATTTCCCTGCGGGTTTGAGGCTCGGGATGGGGGGATCAGGGTGCTCAGCCACAGCCCAGGAACCTAAGAGACAGTGTGACCAGATATTGTGTCTGGTGCATTTGCTGTGACCCCGAAATGGCGGCTACCCTCGTCTGCTGGCTCGGTTCTCAGTCTCCCTCACTAGAGTCGGCTTTAAAACAGTCTACAGGTCGAGATGTTCCAGCGATGCGTTTCATGTCTCGGGTCAGACGCGTTTCTCACCCCTGTTCTAGAGGGGAGTGCTTTCCTGGGGTCCGCGCACACCTCCGAAGGTTCTTGCGTCCCCCCGTGACTCAGCTCAGCCCCCGGAGTACCGGGCAGACCTGAGCTCTGAAAGATTCGTGTCCGTCCTTACGGTCGAAACCACGTGTGTCCGTGTGGAGTCCGGGTCCTCCCGCCCTGGAGCAGGGAGACGGGGCGGCTCACCCCTTGCTGACCCTCACCGCACGTCCTTGGGAGGAAGGCCTGAGGTTGCCTGTGGGCGCTGGGTGCGGGGGCGCCTTCTCCCACGGAGGCCGGAAGCCCCTCCTGTGTTGGGTTTCTGGGCCGTGTAGCCAGTGACACATGTGTGGCGGGGTCCTCGGCACGCCCCCGCGGCTCCCAGGCCGGGAGTGGGGAGTGGCTCTGCTGGTCCTCCGCCCAGGGCTCACGTGCCCGTGATGGAGAAGCCGGCTGGGCTGGGTTTTCTGCCGGAGTTTGGGGTCCCCTCGCAGGCTCACGTGGTGGTCGGCAGACGCGGGAACCCATTCCTTCACAGTGGTGGACCGGGGCCCCCGGCTTCTGGGGGCTGTTGGCTGGAGGTCGCAGAGCAAGGCTGTGGTTCCCAGCTGTTACGGGTTCAACTGTGTCCCTAAAAGATGTTGAAGTGCCAGCCCCAGGACCTGGGATTGTGGCCTCCTGTGGAAGCAGTCACGGCAGATGATCAAGTGGAGATCAGCTCACTGGGGTGGCCCCTCCTCCAGTGACTTGGCGTATGAAAAGGGGAAGCAGGGTCCTAGAGACAGACCAGTGCGTTTCTGTTTGTGGGGGCCTTGTCATGCAGCCTCGCAGACAAACGCACCCGCCCTGTGGGCGTCCTGCCCGTGGCTGCCGCTCTACCGAAGAGGCAGGAGCACTTTCTCTCCGCTCTGACCTGGCACCCACTCAGGGGGCGGCCTCCCACCATCTTGACTGTATTTATGGGTTAGAAGCAAGTCACAGGGCTCAAGGGGAGAGCGGTGCACGGATGGGGCTGCCAGAGGGTCCCTGGGCTGGCCACAGCTCGCCAGGGGCCCAGGACCAGGTCAGGCTGTGGCATGATCCAAGCCGACTGCCACCTGCCGTCCCCAGCCGGGCGCGGGGCAGGAAGGCAGTATGGGTGTTTCCATCAGCCTCACCTGTTCAACGTAGAGAGATACCTGATGTGTCTGTAGGAGAGCATCTCCCCTTTTCAGGAAATAATGGGGACGATGGAGCGTCCAGGACATTTTTTGGGGGGGTCTATATTTGCCAAATTAAAAGTGGGAAGCTCTATATTATTCCCCCTAAATAAAACCTTATTTGACAGCAGCCTGTAAATTTGTCGAGTCGAGAACCCCTGGCCGGAGCACCAGGCTTTCTTTTTCTCTGGATACGGAGCAGAGCAGAGCCCTGGCCGGTTTGCTCAGCGGTTAGAGCGTCGGCCTGGGGATCCGAGCAGAGGACAGGGTCTTAGGCGGAGCACCTGTCTCCACTGGCTGGAATCTGCCTTCTGCCCAGGGTCCGGCTGAGGCCTTGTTGTCCGGAGGGAGCCAGCCCCCAGGGGCGGACGGGCCCCTCTTCTCCCGGTTCTGAGAGTGACTCTGTGGGGCCTGATCTCTGGGCTCCGTGTTGGCACCGCCCGGCCTTGCCTGGCGCTCTGAGCTCTTACCCACGGGCCAGGGGAGAAGCGGCCCTTTTCGGGGGCACTGTTCTCAAAAACATCTTCCCCGAGGTCCCTGGGCCTCTGCCCTCGCTCGGTGCCCCTGGGATAACCGTCTCCAAGCTTAGGCTCGGAAAAAGTTTGCTTTTCTTGGCCAATGCGCATCTGTTTTTTTCTTCTTTAGACAATAAGCCGGTGACGCTGAGAATTGTGTTTCTCTCTTTGCTTTGGTTTCCAGGAAGCTTAGAGAAAGTTCTCTGGTGTTTAATTAATCGGTCTAGTTTTCCACGGCTGAGGCTGTGCTTGACCTCCTGCCCTCTGCCCTCGCTCCCCCTTCGTCGTCTCTCGGGCTTCTCTGCAGTCTCACAGGTGATGGTGTCTGTGCAAGTCAGCTGGAGTCCTGTTGGGACGTCTACGGCTATAAATAGTCGCCAGGCTTCTCAGACTTGCTGTAGGGACTCATGAGTTGTGTATGTGAGAATGTTCCGTAAACAGGGAGTGGGTATGAACACACACGCGCACACATGCACGCGCACGCACACGCACACGCACACATGCACACGCACACATATGCTCCTATATTCAATACCACGGAACAGGTCAAAGGGGCTTGAACCAAAGTTGTGGGAAGCTTTGCAAATTTCACACATGGGATGGACTCGATTTTCATCATTTAAAAACAATTTTTTTTATTGAGTTTAGAAAGAGAGGAAGGGAGAGGGAGAGAGAGAGAGAAACATTGATGAGAAAGAACACCGATTGGCCGCCTCCTGCACGCCCCCCACTAGGGATCAGGCCCACAACCTGGGCATGTGCCCTGACTGGGAATCGAACTGGCGACCTCTTGGTGCCTGGGTCGGTGCTCAACCACTGAGCCACACTGGCTGGGCAAGATTTCTCAGGAGCTGTTCCCTGCCTGGACACATCTGTCCTCTCTGAACAGACATCGACTTCCCTGTCACCTCCACCATGGGCCAGCCTCTGGCCTGGACATTAGTCCCCCAGCAGCTGAGCTTGAGATAAGGATTCGAGCGTCAGTAGCTGATCTGGTGGCGGGGAGTGTGAGTGTGTGCAGTGGGTTGAACTGTGTCCCCCAATTACGTCCACATCCTAACCCCATGATCCTGTGAATGTGACCTTATTTCCAAATGAGTCCGTTTCATTACGGATATAGTTAAGCTGAGGAGCTTGAGATGAGATTGTCTGGGGTTTGGGGTGCGTCCTAAATCTGAAGACTGATGTTCTAACGAGAGACGGGCAATGCCACCAGCATAGGGCGCTGGGGGCGGAGGCGGCCCTGAGGGGCGCACGCCGAGTGCCAGGGCCCTCGCCAGGCCAGCAGGGACCGGCCTGCAGCCTCCGGGGAGCAGCCCTGTGGACACCCTGACTTGGCTGCTGCCCCCAGAACCGGGAGCCTTGCTTGGAGGCAGCCGGTCTGGGCCGTCCACGGTGGTGGCCCAGCACACTCAAGGTGCGAGGCCGGGAAGGGCAGGTGCCACACGGAGCGTGCTCTCGGCCACCGCTGCCGGCAGGTGCCACACGGAGCGTGCTCTCGGCCACCGCTGCCGGCAGGTGCAGCTCAGGCCCGCAGGGGGGCTCGGGGAGTCGGGGGCCCGTGCACCTCAAAGTCGTGCCCCTCCCTTCAGTGCTGGTGCCTGGCATCTGTGGCCCACAGAAAGAGACATACAGGGGCTGAAGCTGAGGGTGGGCTGGGGTGCGCGGAGCCAGCCAGGTGCGGGGAGGGGACGGTCAGCGAGGGCTGTGGTCCTCCACCGCCGAGTCTCTCCGTCTCACGGGCCATCCCCCCTCCAGTCCGATCTGCATCACGTCAGTCTGAAGACCTTGTTCCCCAGGATGCCGGGCTCTTCTCTGAGTGGGGGCTTCGTCCACTGTCCTGCCAGGAAGTCCTCCCCACTCACCTACCTATGTGTTTGTGGGTGTCCGTTAAGGATGGAGCTGCCGGCGGGGAACAGAAAGCCACAGGACAGCTTGGTGGGGCTGACAGACATGGCAGGGTCAGGTGGTTGCCCAAGGACGTCAGGAGGCTGCGGTATACCTGACCCCTCTGTCCCAGGCCTCTCCCCAGCTTCTGGAGGTGGCCGGCCACCCTTGATGTCCCTGGCTTGTGGCCACCTCCCTCCAGTGTCCGCCTCCACTGTCTCAAGGCCTCGGCCCTGTCTGCCTCGGCCTCCGTGTCTCTTCTCCTCCCCTTACGGGGACACCAGTCATATTGGATTTAGGGCCCACCCCCTCCAGGGTGACCTCATCTGAACTCGTGATGCCTGCAATGACCCTATTTCCAAATAAGGTCACATTCCAAGGGTCAGGGAAGGACATGGAGTCTGGAGGGACACCATCCAACAAGCACAGGGACCAGGCTCCTGGTTAGAGAAGCAGCGTCTCTCTGTGGGCTTTAGCCAAGCTGCCCCTTCCTCCAGGACACGGGCTCTGGCCCCCAAACCGAGTCCGCTGTCCCTCCTCTGGGCCCTGAAAGCACACTGTCCTCCCCAGGATGACGGCCCCTGTCATTGTCCACCTGCTCGTCTGAGGCCCTCACATGTCAGAGGGCGGGGAGCTCCGTCCTCTGCTGACCCCTGGTCCTGGGGGTGGCCTCAGGGATGCTGCCTGTCTCCGACTTGAAGTCACAGAGAAGCCACACTCTGACACGGGAGAAAAGGTAGGAGAATATCTGTCCTTGCCCAACGGGAAGTCCAGAGGTGGGTGAGCCCTGGGCTCGGGGAGTCCGGTGGCTGTGCTCCTGCCCACGCACACGGTGGGCCTCAGTGAGTGGCTCGGTGAGGCCTCAGCGCCAGACAAGCGTTTTCCAGAGGGGGCACTGCCCAGACTCCCTGCTGAGTCCGGGTGGGCACATAGCCTGTGGTCAGCTGATCGCTGGCCGGCCTGGCTTGGACTCATCCCTTAGGGATGGCCAGGTGTGGGGACCCAGCTCCCAGCCGCTTCCGTGCGTGAATCCCTGCACGCCTGTCGCTTTGCTGTCTCTGCCGGGGCCTGGGCGGCGCTCAGCACGTGTGGCCTTTTGGTTACAGGTGACGTGGAACGCTGCCAAGGCCCCTGGAAGCCTGGAGGCACTTTGCAGGGTCACCAGAACCGGTGGAAACACGCTTCCTCCGGCTGGGCCAGCGTCTCCCGGGAACTGCTCCCGCGTGCCCGCTCCCAGGAGGTCAGCCGAGGGCACGCCCGTTCCTTCTGGGCAGCAACCAACTTCTTTCTTGGAAAGTTCCGTGTTCCTGAGCCAGGGCTCCCAGGCCGCGCCGAGGTCAGGGTGGGGGTGGCCAGGCCCCGCTGGAGGCCTGGATGCTGCTTGGGGACAGGCAGCTGCCTGTGGACTCAGGGGTTTGGACAAAGAAGGGGCGGGGCAGGACGGGGCGAGCGGTGGCGTTTGAGAGCCAAGAAGTCACAGGGCAAGGTCAGCCTTTATTTAGACGTGTTCGCGTGGGAAGAGAGTGTTTCTACTTCCCAGCTGAGAGCAGAATGAACGCGTCTTCTTCGGGAACGCTGCCCACGAGCCCCACCTCTCCTACCCGGACCTGCGGCCATCGCAGTGCAGGGGGCCTGCCCCGAGCGGCCTCCTCCTTCATGTGGGGCCTCCCGCTTTGGGGGTGGAGTATTCAAGAAGTTAGAAACAAAGACGGTAAGAATAGGTAGATTTGCCAAGTATGTGGTAAGAGCTATATATGGGAACAGAAAGTAGAGCAGAAAGGTAAGGTCACCTGCTCAGAGCACCCTGCCGGGTCACGGGTCAGGGTCAGGGTCCGCCCCAGCGCTATACCGCCACCGGCTTCGCCTCTCCAAGCCAGGCCCCCTCTCTGGTCAGCTCTCAGATGGTCCGAACGGCAGCATTTTAGTGGGAAAAGCTGGAGTCGTTTTTCCTTTAGTTCAACCCACAGCTAGGTGATGCAATTTGGATTTTTCTTGTGATACACACAACGGTTTTTAATGTGCTATTTGTAAGAGTCAAAGGGTGGGCATGGCCAGTTGTCCATGAATGGGGGGCTAGCTGAATAGACTGTGGTAAGTGCAATAGCAGAGTACTATGCAGTCGTGAAAAAGGAAGAGCGTCTCCACTTATTGATAGGGAGTGACTTCTTGCACATATTGTGACGTGGAAGAAAACACCCCAAAGAGCAGAATAGGGTTATACTACTCTAGCTCGTGTAGGCAACATGTATGTGTGTGTGTGTGTGTGTGTGTGTGTGTGTGCGTGTGTATTTTCAAAAGGAACAAAAGAAAGAATGAAAATTAAACCAGAAACCTCCCAGTACAGGGACCCAATGGGAAGAGTAAGTCGAGTGAAGGAGTACTTTATTGTATTTAATTGATTTTGGAGCCTTGTACATATTTACATAATTAAAAATAAAACAGTCAACACCCCAAAATGGAAAACACACACCTGAAACGAATGGATCTAAGTGAATATCAAATCAATTCACACACATGCACACACACACAGACACACACACAACAGACACACACACAACAGACACACACACAACAGACACACAACAGACACACACACACAGACACACACACAGACTGAATGCTCCGATAAAAAGACACAGAGTAGCTGATTGGATAAGAAAGCATGACTCATCTATATGTTGTTTACAAGAGACCCACCTCACAACAAAAGACTCACATAGTGAAAGTGAAGGGACGGAAAAAAAAATCTTTCAAGCAAACGGAAAGGAAAAAACAGCTGGGGTAGCAATACTCATATCTGATAAAATAGACTTCAAAATGAAGGCCATACATAATATTGAAAGGATCTATCCAACAGGAAGATATAACCTTGATAAACATATATGCACCCAATATAGGAGCACCAAAATATATTAAAAATCTTCTGGAGGACTTCAAAGGAGAAATCGACAGTAATACAATCATAGCGGGGACTTCAACACCCCCTGGACACCACTGGATAGATCCTCTAGACAAAAAACTAGCAAGGAAAGAGAGACTCTAAATGAAGCACTAGACCAAATGGATGTACTAGATATCTACAGAGAATGACAACACTAAACTACAGAATTCACATTCTCCTCAAGTGCACATGGGACATTCTCAAAGGTAGACCACATGATGGGACACAAATTAAATCTCTACAAGTTCAAGAAGATTAAAATCATATCAAGCATCTTCTCAGATCACAATGGCATGAAACTAGAAATCAATTGCAACAAAACATGCAAAGACATTTCAACACATGGAGGCTAAATAGCATGTTATTAAACAATGAATGGGTTACCATGGAGATCAAGGAAGAAATTAAAAAATTCCTGGAAACCAATGAAAATGAACACACAACAACACAAAATCTATGGGATGCAGCAAAAGCAATTCTGAGAGGGAAGTTCATAGCACTACAGGCCTACCTCAAGAAACAAGAAAAATTTCTAAAGAATTAGAAAGCAAACCAAAAGGAAACCCCAGAACAAGTAGAAGGAAGGAAATAGTAAAGATCAGAGCAGAAGTAAATGACATAGAGACCAAAAAAACAAAAACAAAACAAAACAAACAAACAAAAAAAACAATTCAAAGGATCAATGAAACAAAGAGCTGGTTTTTGGAAAAGATAAACAAGATTGATGGACCCTTAGCTAGACTCACCAAGAAACAAAGAGAGAGAACCCAAATGCACAAAATCAGAAATGAAAGAGGAGAAGTAACAACTGACACCACAGAAATACAAAAGATCGTTAACAACTACTATGAACAATTATATGGCAACAAATTCGACAATCTAAGCGAAATGGACAAATTTCTAGAAACACACAGTCTCCCAAAACTGGACATGGAAGAGATAGAAAACGTGAACAGACCTATAACAACTAAGCACATTGAAGAGGTAATCGAGACTCGAAGGAAGACTTCCAAACTCGTTTTATGAGGCCAGCATAATTCTAATTCCAAAACCAGAAAAAGACACTACAAAGAAAGAAAACGACAGGCCAATATCCCTGATGAACATAGACCCCAAAATCCTGAACAAAATACTAGCAAATCGGATCCATCAATACATCAAGAAAATTATTCCCAGGGATGCAAGGCTGGTACAATATTCGCAAATCAATAAATGTGATACACCACATAAACAAAGTGAAGAATGAAAACCACATGATCCTATCAATAGACGCTGAAAAAGCATTCGACAAAATACAGCATCCATTTCTGATAAAAACGCTCAGCAATGTGGGAATAGAGGGATCATATCTAAACATAATAAAGGCCATATGTGAAAGACCTACAGCCAACATCATGCTCAATGGGCAGAAACTAAAATCATTTCCCTCAAGAACAGGAACAAGACAGGGATGCCCACTTTCAACACTCTTATTTAACATAGTACTGGAAGTCTTCGCCACAGCAATCAGACGTGAAGAAAAAATAAAAGGGATCCAAATTGGAAAGGAGGAAGTGAAACTCTCATTATTTGCAGATGACATGATATTATACATAGAAAACCCTAAAGACTCCATCAAAAATCTACTAGACTTAATAAATGAATTTGGCAAAGTAGCAGTACACAAAATTAACGTCAAGAAATCAATGGCATTCTTATACACCAATGATGAACTCACAGAAAGAGAAACTGAAAAAACAATGCCATTTACCATCGCAGCAAAAAAATTAAGATACCTAGGAATGAACCTCACCAAAGAAAACCACAGGACATTGAAAAAAGAAATAGAGGAAGATATAAAAAAGTGGAAGCACATACCCTGTTCATGGATTGGGAGAATTAACATCATTAAAATGTCCATATTAGCCAAAGCAATCTATAGATTCAATGCAATCCCCATCAAAATACCAACGACATATTTCACAGAACTAGAACAGATACTTCAAAAGTTCATATGGAACCAAAAAAGACCCTGAATAGCCACAGCAATCTTGAAAAAGAAGGACAAAGCGGGTGGGGTCCCAATACCAGACATCAGGTTACACTACAAAGCGACTGTAATCAAAACAGCCTGGTACTGGCACAAGAACAGGCATATGGACCAGTGGAACAGAATAGAGAACCCAGAAATGAACCCAATGCAATATGCTCAATTAATATTTGACAAAGGTGGCAAGAGCATACAGTGGAGTAAAGACAGCCTCTTTAATAAATGGTGTTGGGAAAATTGGACAGCTTCATGAAAAAAAATGAAACTAGACCATCAACTTACACCAGACACAAAAATAAACTCAAAATGGATAAAAGACTTAAATGTGACCCGTGAATCCATAAAAATTCTAGAAGAAAATGTAGGCAACAAAATTTCGGACATCATACGCAGCAGCATTTTCACTGATACATCACCTAAGGCAACAGAAACGAAGGAAACAATGAACACATGGGACTACATCAAACTAAAAACTTCTGCACATCAAAAGAAACAACCATCAAAATGGAAAGGCAACCCACTGTATGGGAGAACATCATTGCCAATGATACATCAGATAGGGGGTTAATTTCCAAAATATATAGAGTACTCATACAACTCAACAAAAGGAAGACAAAGAACCCAATTAAAAAATGGGCACCTCTCCAAACAGGACATACAAATGGCCAAGAGCCATATGAAGAAATGCTCAACATCACTAATCATCAGAGAGATGCAAATTAAAACAACAATGGGGTATCACCTCACACCTGTCAGAATGGCCACCATCAACAAATCATCAAACAACAAGTGTTGGCGAGGGTGTGGAGAAAAGGGGACTCTAGTACACTGCTGGTGGGCATGCAGACTGGTGCAGCCACTATGGAAAACAATATGGTGTTACCTCAAAAAATTAAAAATTGAACTTCCATTTGACCCAGTGATCCCACTTCTAGGAATATACCCTAAGAAGCCTGAAACACCAATCAGAAAGAATATATGTACCCCCATGTTCATAGCGGCACTATTTACAATAGCTAACATCTGGAAACAGCCCAAGTGTCCATCCGTAGACGAATGGATAAAAAAGCAGTGGTACATATACACAATGGAGTACTATGCAGCTGTAAGAAAGAAAGATCTCTTATCCTTTGAGACGACATGGAGGGACCTGGAAAGTATTATCCTAAGTGAAACAAGTTAAGCAGAAAAAGACAAATACCACATGATCTCACTTATTTGTGGAATATAATGAACATAACAGTCTGAGGAATAGAGTAGATCCAGAAACATGGAAGTAGGGTACAGACTGACAATCCCCAGTAGAGGAGGTGGTGGTGGGAGGGAAGAGATAAACCACGGAACTTATATGCATGTACGCATGACCAATGGACATGGACAGTAAAGCTGGTGACGGGGCAGGGGTGGGGGATAAGGAGGAGGGTGTCATTGGGGTAAAAAAGGAGAAACATCTCATTTAAAAAAAAAAAAGAAAAACTTTCTCAGGTGCTCAGCATAAGGGGATTTCCCGAGGGTGGGGCAGATGCTGGTTGTTAGTGAGCCTCAATTAGCACTTCAATGGCCCACAGGGTGGGGTTGGATCTCCGAGGGAGGGGCTGCAGCCTCTTCCCAGGGCCCTGGGAAGAGCAATGTGGCCACTGTCCTGCGTCAGCAAAAGCTCTGAGCGCCCTCCAAACCCCGAGTGTCCCCACACAGCTCCAGTCCAGTCCGCCCTCCCTCTGCCGGAGCCCAAGGTGAGTGGCTGTGGCTGTTTCAGCCTCTGTCCCGGCTGCGCTGTGGGGCCGCCTGGGAGTGTAACCCGAGGGCGCTGCTCCCAGCTGAGGCCGCTGCTGTCTGTGGGCTCCCAGCCCCCTCTCGGCCTCCGCAATCCTACCAGGATCGAGTCAGTGTCCCTGGTTATATGGTCCTCCAAGCTGCTTTTCTGTTGCTTTTTCCTGTCGATTTGTCTGTGTTGTAGTTGTAATTCCAGTTTGGTCCTGGGAGACGGTCTGTGTAGCTCCGTTCACTCCAAGCCATTTTGGAATCTCTATTGATTTTGAGAGAGAGTGGAAAGGAGGGCGGGAGGGAGGGGGAGAGAGAGAGAGAGAGAGAGAGGGAGGGAGAGAGAGAGAGAGAAACATCAATGTGAGAGAGACACATTGATTGGTTGACTCCTGCATGACTTTTGTTGGGGTCAGGGATGGAACCTGCAACCCAGGTTTGTGCCCCTGACCAGGGATCGAACCCACGACCCTTCGGTCTGCAGGCCAGTGCTCTAACCACTGAGCAACTGGTCAGGGCTCAGTTTAAGAGTAAAGAGACACACATCTAAAGCCTAAAGAAATAAGGCTATCATCTTACAATTTTAATAGGCCATATCAGTATGAACTCAAGTTATTTTTTCCTTTTTTTTTTTTTTAATAAAAACTTACATATTTCTCACTCGTGAAATGTCCTGGAAATAATGACTGACCAGTAGCATGAAGCCCTCCAAGTATGCAGGCTGCAGTCTCTCAAAGCCATTTTCCACTAAGAAGAACCAGTGGTCGCCAGAACACTGACCAGCTCCAGGCCAGGGGCAGGGGATGTACAGCTGGTCCCGGAGATGCCGTCTGCAGGAAATCAGACCCGAAAGGACCCCGTCCCAAGGATCCGGCACTCACACCAGGGCTGCCCCTCGCCCAGGACAGGTCAGCGTGGGCAGCGACATCAGAAAATAACGATTGCCCCTGATTGCAACACATTAATCAGGACACGGTGATACCGAAAAACTAGCAACTCACCCACTTGTGAAGGTTGCTTGGGCACCAACGTGTTCTGGAAAACGATAAACAAAGGAAATAAACAAACATTGGTATTGTGCTTCTTGTCCCGACTGTATTTCATGGTAACCGACGGTTGAGGAGGGACGGGTCTCTGGAGAAGAATTTCAGTGGATGACGACGAAGGAATAATAGAATGTCACCGTTGTGCTCTCTCCAGTGCCACGTGATCTAGACACTGGTCTTCAAAGCTCGTAAGGCCGTAGGGGAAGGGGAGCGGGGACTCTGGAGGGGTGAGCAGGCTGAAAGCGAGGTGTCCCAGCATCCCGCCCCTCCTGGTAGGACGCAGCGGCAAGGACCCAGTGCCACCTGTGTCCTTGCCAAATCACCGTGAACTTGCATCTAATGAAATCTCTTGTGCTTACGACCCGTCTTCAGGGACAGGAGGGGGCAGGGAACATGTGAAGTAACGGCACGAAGAAGCAAGTGTCACAGCCAGGGTGGGGGACTTTCTGTAGGACAAATGGTTCCGTTTCTTCCACAAATACATAGGAAAAAAGAATAATGATAAGGCAGGGGGTGGGGGTGGGGCAGTGAGATCTCTAGATTGAAAAACTGTAAGGGACATACCAGTTACACGCAGTATGTGGACTGTGTCTGTGACCTCGTTCAAGTGCGTGAACTGTGAAAAGAAACTTGGAGGTACTTGGGAAAATGCGCCTCACTGTGTACGCCAGTCTTCTTACTTACTTTCGGGAGTGATGTAGCATTGTGGGCCTGTAAAAAGTATCTTCGATGGATAGACGTGGAAGCCAGCGGTGGTGACAGGTACAAGAATAGGCTATTCGGGATTTGCTTCAGAGCGGCCCGGGGAAGAGCGGAGTAGATGAACAGACTGACACAGACACTGAGACTCACAGAATCTGGGTGGTGGGCACACGGGGGTTGATTGTATCGTCTCCCCAACTTCGGTGCGTGCTTGATCATTGCCATTATGAAAGGTGAAAATATAAAAGAAATAACTTTTTTTTTTTTTATAATTAAGAAGCTTTGCAGCTCATTTTTTCGTTTCCTTGATTTGTTCCTGGTACACAAAACAGTTTGCGTGCAGGAGTGGGAGATGTTTGCCCGAAATCAATACCAGCGAACATCACACCCTCACCAAATGAGCCTGCCCAAATAGAGCAGGCTAAGTTTTTTTTGTTTTTGTTTTTTTAATCCTCACCCAAGGACATTTCTTTGCATTTATCTTCAGATAGAGAGGAAGGGAGAGACGGAGGAAGAGAGAGAGAGAAACATCGATGTGAGAGAGACACATGGACTGGCTGCCACCCACACAACCCCAACCGGGGCCGGGAACAAACTGCAACCGAGGTACATGCCCTTAGCAGGAACCGAACCCGGGGCTCTCTGGTCCGTGGCCGACGCTCTAACCGCTGAGCCAAACCGGCCAGGGCGAGCAGGCTAAGTTTTAAGTTGATAATTCTGTATGGCCTGCCAATGATGTTATAAATATCCAAATGGCTCTTGGCAGAAAAAAGCTTCCCTGACTCTGTGAGTCTAAGACCTGGCTGAGATTTCCCTCCTCTGTGAAGCCTACCTTGACTGCCTTCCCTTGAAAGAATCTCTCCCCAGCGGGGAGTCTGGGCAGTGCCCACTCTGGAAAACGCTTGTCTGGCCCCGAGGCCTCACCGAGCCGCTCACCTGAGGCCCACCGTGTGCGTGGGCAGGAGCACAGCCACCGGACTTCCCGAGCCCAGGGCTCACCCACCTCTGGACTTCCCGGTGGGCAAGGACAGATATTCTCCTACCTTTTCTCCCGTGTCAGAGTGTGGCTTCTCTGTGACTTCAAGTCGGAGACAGGCAGCATCCCTGAGGCCACCCCCAGGACCAGGGGTCAGCAGAGGACGGAGCTCCCGCCCTCTGACACGTGAGGGCCTCAGACGAGCAGGTGGACAATGACAGGGGCCGTCATCCTGGGGAGGACAGTGTGCTTTCAGGGCCCAGAGGAGGGACGGCGGACTCGGTTTGGGGGCCAGAGCCCGTGTCCTGGAGGAAGGGGCTTGGCTGCAGCCCACGGAGAGACGGCTGCTTCTCTAACCAGGAGCCTGGTCCCTGTGCTTGTTGGATGGTGTCCCTCCAGACTCCATGTCCTTCCCTGACCCTTGGAATGTGACCTTATTTGGAAATAGGGTCATTGCAGACATCACGAGTTCAGATGAGGTCACCCTGGAGGGGGTAGGCCCTAAAGCCAATATGACTGGTGTCCCCGTAAGGGGAGGAGAAGAGACACGGAGGCCGAGGCAGACAGGACCGAGGCCATGAGACAGTGGAGGCAGAGACTGGAGGGAGGTGGCCACAAGCCAGGGACATCAAGGGTGGCCGGCCACCTCCAGAAGCTGGGAGGACGTCCTGGGACAGACCCTGCCCCCCATCCCTCCGGGGGAGCCGACAGCTTGGTTTTGGGCGTCTGTCCTCCAGAACTGTGAAGAATGAATCTCTGATGTCCAAGCCACCAGCCTGTGGTTGTTTGCAGCTGCCCTACAGGCTGACGGGAGGAGCAAACCATTGTTAAGAATGTTGGTATTTGAACGACAAGGGAGAGCTTCAAAATTGAGCCCTATTGTCCCAACCCAGATCCCTAGCTTGAGTTTCTTAACCTGACCACACCCCTCACTGTGACATACCGCAGGCTCGTTAGGTCAGGCACCACCCACACCCACCATGCCCATGTGCACACACATCTACGCAGTTTTGCTTTTCTACCCTGAGCAACAGTATCGAACGATTTGCTGGGATATTCACAGTATCGAACGATTTGCTGGGATAGTCCCGAGGTAATGAAGACCCCGGGAAAGGCCAGTGAGGCCAGAGAGATGTAAAGTAACGACCTACTAATTGCTGGGTTTGAACAGAACTACAACAGGTAGCTTTGCCTTGGTGGAGCGGTGGCCAAACCCAGCCCTGAAAGTTTGGGTGGGCCAGTGTTACCACGAAGACCTGGAGACTTCCTGTAACTATGGAAACATAGATCTAGGCATTAAGAAGCCAGGGAGAGAACTGCTAGCGTTGCCTTGACAACCGATCGAAACCCAAGTCTTTGTTGTCGGGAAGAGAGAGAATGCGCCTCTGATGTCTTCAGTTCGTTTACTTGAGGGATGGAGAATCTCAAGTGGTTTGAGTACCTGCCGGAGGCAGGCGGTTCTTGGAAGTCAGGCGAGAGGGCATCTTTCTGAGGTTCAGCCGGCTGCGGGGTGGGGTGTCAAAGCTGCCTCACTGAACGCCTGAGATGTTCCTGAGGGTCTGTCAAAGGACGAGTGTCCTTGTGCCCCAAGGAAGCCCTGGTGTTTTCAGCCCCTGGGTGAAAAGCAATGACCTCTCCTCCTGAACGGCTTGGTGTTTCTGAGCTGACTCGGAGGGAGCTGAGGTCTCATTGCTCTTGGCACAGATGCTCAAATGCCCCCCAATCCTGGCCCTCAGCCCCTGTAAGAAAGAAGGTGAAATGTCAGGAGGGACACCTGCAGGGACATGGACCACTCTGAGCTCATCCCGCAGCTTCTGCAACCCAGGACAGACCACCCTGGAGCCAGCTGAGACGTGCCCCTCAGTAGTCAGAGCTCCGGGCCACATATAGGTTTGAGTACCAGGTGCCACCAGGAGATTGCTTTTCTTGCTCCATGTCCTCAGAGGACATTGGACCTCGAGGGGGCACGAACCTCTGGGTTGATGCCCCGACGACATTGCACCGAGCGTGTCCTCAAGCGGACTTCCAGGACTGCTCGGAGGCTTCCGGTCCTGTCTGGGGGGACGACGACTCTGGTCTCAGTGATGGAGGGCCAGCTCTCCGTCCAGGGAGGCAGGGACATTGGAGGGAAGCCTTGCCATGGCCGAGTGTGGGGTTTCGGGGACCCCTACTCCGCCTAGAGAACATTGGGTGACCTGAGGAGGAAGCGCACACCAAACAAAATGTTTATGGTGTGGCCGCTGGGCAGAACGGCTGTGAGGTCCCCACTGCCTCGCCCTGGTCCCAGCACTGCCTCTGAAATGATGCTTTTGGACAATTACTCGAACGTAATGTGTTGACAGAGAGAGACTGCTACGTTGACAGACACAGTGAGAGGACCAAGGGTTTGTCTTCCAACTCAAGCCACTGCCTGGCTTCCTCCCGTGAGACCTCGCGCCCGCCCTGCTGGGAGGCTCTGGGACATCTCACACGGAGAACTCAGCATCGCCAGGGTCGTCCGCGCGAGGGCCACTTGTTGTGGTACGAAAGGTGCCTTTTAGAGTGAATTCATTCATTCAGCCGCCCTGGCCAGGCCGCCTATGTTGGGGACTCTGCTGGGTTTGCGGCCGTGGCCGGCGCGGGAACTTGAAGATAAATGTCCCCTGTGCAGCAATGACCATTCCACGGGCAAGTGTGGAGGTGTCCCGGCGGCATGATAAAGCGCGAAGCGTCCTGCCTCACAAGACGAACAGAGAGGAACACACAGTGCCCGTGCAGCTGAGACGCTTCGGCGAGGCTTGAAAGCAACTGTGTTCCGAATTAGCCAATAACGTGTTTCCTGGCCCACGAGGGGGCCACGGCGCAGACGGTCTCCTATCAGCCCAACTTCCTCATCTTACATCTAGACCCAAATGGAACGATGTCATTGAAAATCAGCACGTTCGTGAATCAGAAAATTATCAGAAGGCATTAAAAGCCCAGGATATACATCAATTCTGACATACTGCTTTTTTGTTGACTTTGTAGACATTGAACTTGCTGCTGATCCGAAGCACATTTCATAAAAAAAACAAAACAAAAGAAAAACAAAAACTCTGTTATTAGTAAAGACCAGACTAGGGTTTGTCTTATTGCCGCGCCGGCAAGGAGCAAAGCTGTGCAGGGTTATTCTGGGTGAAGTTCCAGCCACTGTTTTCCACACCAGTGAGATAACGCAAATTAATCGTCACTGCCCCTGGATGCGTTTTGCAAGTTCTCTTAAAAAATAATAAAGAGAAAGTGCCCGGCAAGTCTCATCAACCCTCCCTGCCTTCGACTTTCTCCCCCACAGACTGTCCTGACTTCACCCCGGGGCAGGTGTTTTCGCTTCCGTTGAAAAGAACCACCTTTGAAAATATGGGGTTTCAGACTGGGGAGCAGGGGCTTGACTGGGTGGTGACAAGGGCTCCTGACCTTTCCAGGGTGGGAGGAGAGCGGGGATTTTAAAGTGGATGGATCACGGGGGGTTAGAGCAGGACGGGGCGCAGCTGGAGCGAGGACCGGAGGAGAGATTGCGACACGGAGCTTCTGCCGCGCGAAGGCCAGACGGCGGAGAGGAAGGCGGTTCCCTGACGCGCGAACAGGGGCGTGGGAGGTGGGGACAGGGGCGGCAGATAGGTTAACTGTCTCCTGGCCTCAGCGGGGAGGAGGGAAGGGCACTGGGGTCCGTCTGGGCGGTTCTCCCCTGCTGCGCTCCTGAGCAGAGAGGACGAGCTGCATGTTCCTGGTGGAAAAATACCGCGTCGCCCGAGGAGTCCTGATGCGTGACAGGTTTCTTCCCCACACCATTTCCTTCGGCGGTTCTCTCTTGAAGCACTACGAGGCCCCAGTTGTAGACGCTGGGGTGTCTGGATGGACCTGCACTGGAAATGATCTTGTTCAGGAGAGGAGAGAGAGAGAGAGAGAGAGAGAGAGAGAGAGAGAGAGAGAGAGAGAGATGTGGCCGCTGATGTCGTCTGAGGCCCTGAAACCGCCTGAGCCCGACCTCACTGTCTGAGTTGATCAATTTCTCTTGGACATAAGCCAGTCTGAGTTGGGCTTCTATCACTTACCCCTCCCCAAATCTTCAGGGACAGGGAGCTAATGTTTGCTAAGTGGGGGCATATGGTCAGCACTCATTAGAGGGTGTGCTTGTTCACCTGTGTTGGGCTGCCAGTGACCCCCATGCATGCCGTGGCCCTCCACTCTGGAGCGTTCTAGAACATTCCGGAGCGTTCTAGAACATTCCGGAGCGTTCCGGGACATTCTGGAGTGCAGCCTTCTTCACCTGCCTTGGGAAAGAAGACTCCTGCCGCAAAGGGAAAAGCGCCCCCCGCTTGGCTGGTCTGGGAGCAGGCCGGCTGAGATTTGTAGAGTTTGTGTTTGACAATAGTTTGGGCGGAGCTCTGAAATCCGCCAGCGTCTCGCCGCAGGAGAAGGTTCAGAGGATTGGAAATCACCCCATTTCTCCTGCTGAAAAGAGCGAGCTGCTGACTGGGGTACATTTCCGCATCGTGGCTGGTGGTGGCTGGGTGAGGTTGGCCATGGCCGCCCAGCACCCGTGTCCCTCCTCTTCCGCTGGAGACCCCAGCGTCCACAGCCTGTGTGGTGCAGGGGACAGGCCGGGTGCAGAGAAGTCGGAGCTCAAATCTGAACGTTCAGGAGGAGGAAGAAACGAGGCCGTGTTTGCGAGGGACGCCGGGAGGTGGGGCCGTTCTGAGCCTTCCGGTCCTGTGCTGAGACCACGTCTTGGCTGCTGAAACTTGGTTGGCCTGTGACTGCCCCTGAGTTCCCCCGCAGGGCACGTGGAGGACTCTGGGGGTAGCTAGTCTGCACAAAGGGCCACGATTCTCCAACCCTCCCCTCCGCCAGCCCACATTCGTTGTGATGTGATTTTTCAGTCCCGTTATCCAAAGGTGGGGTCTATTTCTTTACCCCTTCAATCTGGCCTGCACTGTGGTTTGCTTGGGCCGCTGGGATGTGGTAGAAGTGATTCGGAGCCAGTTCCGAGCCTAGGGCTCCTGGTCACGCTCTCCCTCTGTCGTCTCTCTGTCTCTCCGTCTCTCTTTCTCCCTCCCTCAGAAAGCCTGGTGACAAATGGGGGGCCCTAAAGGAGAGAGCCCGACCGTCCTAGTCGAGGCCATCCTGACCCAGTGATGGCCGGATGACCCCCCCAAACACACGAGGGTTCAGTCTGGATGAGCCGGGTTGCCCCCCGCCTGGCGGCAGGTGTGAGTCAGCCCGGCCCAGGCCTGAAGGACTCGCCAGTAACCTTTAGAGCAATTAGAACTGCTTGCGGCCATCGAGTTCTGGGAAGACGTGTTACTCAGAAAAGCTAACCGCCACAGACGTCAACCATTAGGCTTGTTAGGGTTGTACCTTGGTGGCAGAAAGTTCCCCGAACATAATTTGTCTCCCCGAGTTCCACGAAGCTTCGGGAGGTCACTGACTTTGAAAACGGAAGGTGTTCTTGTTGCTATGGATACCCCCATTGAGACACTGGCGTGCGAAGACAGAAATCGAGTGTTGCCTTGACAACAGGTTTGAAAACCCAAGTCTGGTGAGGCGGAAGCCTGCAGAACAATGGGGAGCATCAGGAGGAGGGGGGAAATGAGCCTCAAAAAGCTTCCCCCCAATAACAACCTGTCCCCTGGAGTCATCCGCCTGCCTGTTCGGAGCAGGCGCGGCCCAAATCGAATTGGGGCTATCAAGTGATCAACAGGAAGCCCTCCTCCTCCAAGGCCCGTGGCAGCAGGGAGACACCCCCAGCGGGGGCAGCTTGGAGTGCAGCCCCCCGGCGCCACCGCGGAGGGTTTGCAGTTTGCTCTGCACCAAGTTTCACTCCGAGAACCACAGCTTGCGAATGGGGAGGGGTCGCGTAGCCTCTGGGCCCTGGCCCTTCTCCTGCAGGGCGTCAGTACACGAACACGCACCATCGCTGGCTGCGTGGGGCTGTGCGGCCCTGCCGGCCTCGCCTCTGAGATGGGCAGGGGCAGGTCGGCCTCCAAGGCCGGCGACTGCTCAGTGAGCCAGCGTCCAGCACAGTGTCCAGCCTGCAGGGAGCTGGCGATACATTGCTTGCTATTCTTTCTTCTGTCACCATGTCAACCTGCCTCGACACTCAGTCACCAAAGTGACCCGGGGAGGCCCCATGGGGTCTAGGGACTTCTCAGGGAGAGACTTTTAAAAAAGGCAGCCACTGTCCAGCCGGTGTGGCTCAGGTTGAGCGTCGAGCCTGCACCAAGAGGTCACCGGTTCGATTCCTTGTCAGGGCACATGCCCAGGTTGTAGGCCTGATCCCCAGAGGGGGGCGTGCAGGAGGCGGCCAATCGATGTTCTCTCTCATTGGTGTTTCTCTCTCTCTCTCACACTTTCTCTCTCTAAAATCAATAAAGGAAAAAATTTTTTTAAATAAAATAAATAAAAATAAAAAAGGCAGCCACTGTCTTTTCTGTATCTGACAGATGGGTGTCGAAGCTCACAATCTTCAAAGTAGTCACTTCTTTAATTTTCTCTGTGGCAGCCGGGGACAGGCAGGCAGGAGGGGTCACAGAGCTCCCCCTTTTTTTTCCCTTTACTGATTTTAGAGAGAGAGGAAGGGAGAGGGAGAGAGATAGAAACATGGATGAGAGAGAACATCGACTGGCCGCCTCCTGCACGCCCCCCACCGGGGATGGGCCCACAGCCTGGGCATGTGCCCTGACCGGGAATCAAACCGGCGACCTCTTGGTGCAGGGTCGACGCTCAACCCCTGAGCCACACCGGCTGGACGCCCCTCCTTTTTGATCGATTCCCCCCTTTTTTCACGTTGTCGAGGAGGGACTGGCCTGGTGCCCTCTGGTCACATCAGCTATCCCACACGTGGCTGCCCCCGCAGGAAGTCGCCTCCACACAGATGGTCCAAATGTGGGGTTTAACTCAGCGAGGGGAAGGGAGTCTGGGCATCTGTTCATGGGAGGAGAGGCCCGCTGAGCGTGGAGATCTGAGGCGTGACAGGCAAGTGGGGGGCAGACCACTCGGGTACGCACGGGCACCCCTCTCACCCGAGCACCTGTCCCTGCCAAGAACGTTTGTAAGGGTGGGGGCCAGGGTCTCTGTTCCTGGCCGGGGCGATGACGGGGAGGAGGGTCCCGCGGAGGTCCAGGGAGCTCGGTCTGAGCCGGGGCCCGAGCAGGGCCTGGCGGGCGTCGTTTGGGGGAAGGGAGGGCGGGCAGTCAAATCAGGGCCTTGAGCTGGACGAACATTGTCAGGAGGGTGAGGGTGGGGCAGTGGTGTGGAGGGGATCCAGGCCGGTCCACCCCGGGGGCGGGCGGAGCTCACGGCCCGGTCCTCGGTGAGCAGCTCGGGGTGTTGCCCGAGCGGCCCTGCCAGGCTCACAGAACACGAGCCAGACGAGGAAGACCCACGAGCATCTCTCAAGGGGGTACCAGCTAAAAGGGCACCGACGTTCCAGCTTCTAGCTTCTCCGCCAGGGCGGCAGCCGGACCTCCGGTGTGCCCGAGAGGGGGCGAGTGGGGAGGCCCGGCGGGCGGAGGCCCGCGACTGTGTTGGTGGCAACGTCGGTGGGGTCCTCCGAGAGCTCAGGGGAAAGAAACGGTTCTCCTATGGCTGCTTCTTTTCCTCGGGCGCTGACGGGGAGGCCATGCAGGGCCGCTGCATTGTTCTAGAAGGCGGCCCCCAGGCCAACGCGCAGGCCCTGCTGCAAGGACAAACGTTGCCCTGTTGGCGGCCTTGTCTGGTCTCCCCGTGGGGCTGGAGGCACAGCTGGGCACAGACTCTGGCTCTGAGGGAAGCTGCCACCTGTAGGCTTTGCTTTCATGACCGGACGGCCATCTGTCTCAGGATTAGCAGCCCACGTTCAGTGGTAAGTCAGGCCCGCAGCCCTGATTAGCACTTGATCCTGTTTTGATAGACTAACCCTCGGGCGGGGCTACAGCACCGCGCTGGGTACAGCGTGTCCAGGAGTGTCCCTTCTCCCACAGGGCGCCCCACCCGAGCAAGGAGGAGGTCCCACCAACAGACCCGGCTGAGGCCTGGTCACCCCCCTCCAGCCTCAGCTTCCTCCCCCGGAAACGGTGGCCTCCTTGTGAGGCTCGGTCTGCAATGTAGTGGCCATTACCGCGTGGGAGTTGCGGGCGGAGCCTCGGGGTGGTGTGGGTTCCCACCCTCCTCCCGGCATGTTCAGGGAGACCCCCCCACCCCACACATGGGTTGCCTTCTGATGGGTGCCCAGCGCTAGCTTTGGGGCGAGGGAACGGCTCACGGCCGGCCCATGAGGCAGGGCCCTCAGCGAAGGCTGCTTTTATTTTTCTTTTCTTTTTTTAAATTTTTTATCCTCACCCGAGGATATTTTTCCATTTTTTGTACAGATAGAGTGGGAGGGAGAGAGAGGAAGGGAGAGAGAGAGAGAGAAACATCGACGTGAAGGGACACATTGAGTGGCTGCCACCCACACGACCAGCCAGGGCCGGGGACAAACTGCAACCGAAGTACATGCCCTTAGCGGGAACCGAACCTGGGTCTCTCCGGACCGCAGGCCGACGCTCTAACCGCTGAGCCAAACTGGCCAGGGCTGAAGGCTGCTTTTAAAAAGAGGCTCCGGACCGAGTTGTCTCTCTTCTTTGGCTGGTCACTGTCGGGACGGATGTGCTGCCTGGGGTGGCACTGGCCATCCGTGACGGTCGGCCCAAGGGCAGAACCTGCTGTCCAGGGGCGAGTGACCCAGGCTCGAAGGGGCTGCCTCCCCGGATGTGGTCCCGCCTGCCCCTCTGGGGAACGCTAGTCATGCGCCAAACGAGTGTCATCGGTCAGGCTTTGAGGTGCGGCTGCTGTCCCTGCAGAACAGTGTGTCCTGCATGCCTGGTCCCCCCAGGGGCAGCCCCCAACCGGACCAGGGCCTGGGGAGATTTCAGACTCTGCCCCTGGCCTGCAGCGTCAGCCTGCAAGGAGTCCCCCTCGGCACACGCCGGACTTGGAGCAGCTGCCCCAAGGCCTGTCGAGGGGGTTTTTGGCTTTGGCAGCAATGGACGCGATTTCCCCCCAAGACAGAGTCACAGGTGTTGGGTCTGCGGGGTCCGACCTGCCCATCAGGCCCGGGAAGGGGGAGGGAGGCCTCGCCGGTGTCTCACCACGGAGTTGTGGACAAGTTTTCCCGAGCAGGGCTCATGGACTCGACTTTGGGTCCAGCGTTGGTTCTAACCTAATGTGGCCAGTGCAGTGGGTTCTCATTGGTCCCCGTCTTGCCAGTGTCGCGGTGGTCATCAGATCGGGGCCGGGCGGAGGGCCGGCTGGAGCGCGACCCAGAGAGCCGGGCTGGAGGGCTTTGGCTCCCTAGGCTGACGCCACGGGGGGGAGGGGGGGGGCGTCCAGATACCCCCCCGACCCCTCTACACGCTCGAGCTCAGCAGGAACGTACTGGGAAATCAATCCATCGGCAACTTCGTGTGGAGTCTCCCCTCCGCGTCGGCCCTGGGGGGCAGAGCTCCCCCTTCTCAGGAGTTCCTTCCCCTCGCCACCCAGGCTGCCGGACCAGCGGTTTCTCCGGCGGCCTGGGCTCCCCTCCACAGCCCTTCCGGGGTGCGTACATGCGGCCCCTCGGGTGGGCCCCTCTCCGTCCTGCAACCTCAGCCCCCCTCCCAGCAAGCTGTTTGTGACTTCACGTTATTTCTGTCATCTTAAAGAGATGGGCTAGCCCTGGCTGGTCTGGCTCAGCGGTTAGAGTGTCAGCCCATAAACCAGAGAGACCCGGGTTCGGTTCCTACTAAGGGCACATACCTCGGTTGCAGTTTGTCCCCGGTCCCAGGTGGGGTCGTGTGGGTGGCAGCTAATCGATGTTTCTCTCTCTCTCTTCCTCCCTCTTTCCCTCCTGCTCAGTCTGAGAATAAATGCAAAAATGTCCTTGGGTGAGGATTAAAAAAAACAATAGAAAGAAGGGCCAATCTTGACCCTGCATTCACCTCTACCGCCTCCCTCTGTCGCTGCTCCCCTGTACCTGAAATCTCTTCTGAGCTGACTGTACCCCATTTGTCCCTGCACCCGTACATGTGGCCTTTCTTTCTTTTTTTTTTTTTTATCCTCACCCGAGGACATTTTTCCACTTTTTGTACAGATAGAGTGGGAGGGAGAGAGAGGAAGAGAGAGAGAGAGAAACATCGATGTGAAGGGACACATCGAGTGGCTGCCACCTGCACGACCAACCAGGGCCGGGGACAAACTGCAACCGAGGTACGTGCCCTTAGCGGGAACCGAACCCGGGTCTCTCTGGACCTCAGGCGGACGCTCTAACCGCTGAGCCAAACTGGCCAGGGCCATGTGGCCTTTCTTGTGCTCACTGCAGGCCTGAGGTGGCCCAGCTCCTTCCTTAGCATGCGACATGGTCACCCCTGTTTTTCTGGATACGTTTGCTCTGTTCGGTCCTCCAGGTCCTGCTCTCCAGTGTCCGCCAAGCTCCTGGGTGCTCTGTCTGTCTCCTTGGCCGGATCCTCCCCGTCGTCCGGTGCGAGTCAGTGTGCCTGGGGACTGGTCCCCTGACCTTTTCCTGACTGAGGTGTTGAAACCAAGGCTTCGTGCCCGCCGTAGGCTGAGGGGTTCTGAGTCTGTGGCTCTGCTTGCTTCCTTGTCCTTGGCGGCCGGACCCAACTGTCCCGTGCACTGCCCAACAACCCCTCACCGCCACTCGATCCCTCGGCGAAGGGTGCTGCTTCCCACGTGGACTGAACGTGGGCCAGGTTCACGCCTGGCGGCCTGTTGCTCCAGGCAAAACTCTCATGCATGGTCCTGGACCCTCTTTGTCCCGACACCCGACACCGAGTCCATCAGCGCGTCCTGTCGATGCTACAGCTGGGATCTCACCGCTGTCTCCTAGTCCTGGGGGCCGACCCTCCACACCTCACTGCTGTCCCTGCCTGAGCCCTGTGTCCTGCAGCCTGTCCTTTGCCGACTGGTCCATGGGACCCGTGAAACCTAAGTCTGATCATGCTGCTCTCCGGTGGACTCTTCCTAGGGCTTCCGTCTCACTTGGGGTAAAATCCCAAATCCTGAGCGTGGTCTCGAGGCCCACATCTTGTCCCCACGGAGCAGGGGCTTCTGGCAGTGGCTCGGGGGTCCCACACATGCTCTCCTCGGAGACTGTTCACACTTCTGTCCTCTGTTTCTAGAACTTCCTTCCTGGATTCATGCGACCCCAACCCTGAGGAGATATGGAAGTGTCCAGCTCCCTGTGTGGCCTTTCCTGGTCTCCCCCACTCTCCATCCCTAATGCCTGGCAACCACGATGTTCTCTCTAGCTCTGTTGTTTAGAGAATGTTCTATACATGGAAGCTCACAGAACACACACACAGCTTTTCTCACCCAGTGGAATGCCCGTGAGATTGCGGTATCCACAGCCCGTCCCTTTTCATGGCTGTGTAGTACTCCACCCCATGTGTTTCTCATCCATTTCAGCGGCTGTGAGAAATGACCATGGACCGGGCGGCCTAAACAACACAGGCTGCTTCCTGGTCTGAGTCAGGAGAGGCCTCCCTCCTCCCCCTTCCTGGGCCTTGATGCCCAGAGTCACCTGATGCTTCTCCTCACCTGCATCAGCTCAGGGGCTTCCTGCAAGAGGAGCCACTGCAGGTCCCTGGGCAGAAGGGAAGGTAGAGTCCCTTGTTCATTGACACACCGCCGGCCAGTCTGTCTGGCTCCAGAAGCTTGCCCACTCTGGCCAGCACCCCAAAAAATGCCCCGGGTGACGCTTGCCCCTTTGTCCTTCACTTCTGGCCTCACACGTGTCCCCTGGGCATCGTGGTCCCCGCGGGGCGCTGGGGTAGAGCAGGGAGGCTGCATCTCGGCAGGGAGGGGAACTTGCTGGCAGGAGTGGGGGTGAGCAGTCTGCGGGCGCAGCAATGGGAGCCGGGAGCTGCACGTGCCAGCGTGGGCAGGACGGCCTTGCCGGGGAGTCTGCTCTGGTCCGGGGAGGCCCCCCAGGGCTGCCTGCTTTGGGCTTAGAACCCGCTTTTCTCCGAATGGAAACTGTCTCCACTGTACTTCCTTCTGATTGTAAAATGATGCACAATTGTTCGCAAAGAATTCAAACCACACCGGAGAGCATATGGATGCAGATGAAGGCCCTCCTGGTCCCCCCACGGCGGGGTGACACTGTGGCTGTATCTTCTGCAGCAGCTGCTGCCCCCGGCACACACGTCCACCGTGTGGCAGGTTCCCGCAGATGGGCCCGGCGCCCTGCTATTTGGCTGCCCAGTGACGTGATGGGGACATCTTTCCATGTCAAATGCCGTGGCGTTCCGCCGGCGTTTTAAATGACCACCCTGCATTTTGTGGTGTGGGTGTCCCCGACTTAACGGGCTAAGGCTCTTCTGTAGGCGGTCTTGGGGGAAAGGGGGCATTTTCTGGCTTCAGCAACCCCCTGTGCGCACACACAGTGTGAATTTGTCCGATTATGTTGTCCGGACACAATGGCCAGACCATTTGTCGTGGGGCTGTTAGTGCCAAGTCGGGCCCCAAACAGTTGGCCATTTTAAATGCCCAATCAGTGGGGCAGGAGATCGCCGACGACCACACACCCCCGGCGTCCGGCATCGTCCCTCGTTGTAACCTAAGTTCCCCTGCTTTCTCTTTGTGATCTAGGGGAGCAGCACCTCGGGTAAGCTCCTTGAGCATTTGCATATATTCTGTGGGTACCTGCTCGCCGGTGGCTCTTTGTTTTCATCGTCTTCGTGAACCGGATTAAAAGCTGATGAACTAACTCCAGCTGTCTGCAAATCCCCTGTCTCTTACTCTCTCCAGCACCCCGTGCCTGGAAGAAGGCGAGCCAGTTGGGGTGCCAGCTTCACCAGGCCGTGAGCCAGGTGACGACCCCCCTGGGCTGAGGTTCGCAGGCCGACAGGCGCCCCTCTTGCTGCTACGGAGCAGGAAGCATCTTGGCTGATTTCTTAGGGCCTATCCACCTCCGTCCCGCATGACTGCGTGGGTTGCCCTGGGCTGCGGCTCGGCTCGTTTTTCCCGGAGCAAAACACACCTCACCTGTCAAGCTCTCACCCAAAGTCAGCTTTGCCCACTCAGCTCTGCACAGAGGCACGTCCGTGCAGAACCAGACACCCCGCCCATGGTGGGGCAGGTGACCCCAGGTGTGGCTGGATTCGATGGCCGCCAAGCAGGAGAAGGGAGCCAGGGGCACCGTTCAGTGTGGACGCAGGGCTGGCGTGCACTGGGCGGGTGAGGGAGGAAGGACCACCCGTCGGAGCCTGGCGGTTGGAGGAGACTCGAGGAGTTAACGTCTCTCATTCTTTCGTTCTGGAGCTTGGACAATGGAGGCGCAGGGACAGGAAGCATGTTAGTGGCAAGGGACGGCCTGGATGGAGACCTCATGGCCCTCTTCCTCCTTCGCGTTTGGGCATGACTCAACGTCCATTCCGCTTCCTCTCGGGGTCAGGGGTAGGACTCGCATTGCCATGAAGAGTGGGTCACTGGCGGTCAGTGGGGAAGACGAGCATCCTGTTGAGGGGACACACTGAAACATTACTCGGTGTTAACTCTGCACCAGCTTCCCAGTGGCGTTGGGGCACCCTAGACCCTCTAACATGGATGGGATGTTAGCCAGAATCTTAGCCAGCAGTGGACAGAGGGTACCGGCGGCAGCAGCCAACAGACACTGCCCCCAGCCCTCCACGCAGACCTCGAAGCAGCAGGACCCGGTCCTGAAGGGCCCCCTCGACCCATGATGATCTGATTTCTCTTTTGGTTATTTACCTCCTCTTCTCGCCACAGGGACTGTGCCCGTCTGGCTCACTCGTGTAGCCCAGCACCAAGGATAGGGCCGGGCATCTAGGAGCCTGGTGAGGGCTGATGGAGGTAGAAGTTTGTCTGCTTTTCTCTCCCTGGGCCTTTAAACAGATGGGAGGTGTGGCCGGTCCCCTTGGGCAGTCTGCTCTTGGAAACTGAGCGGCCAGACACTGAACTTCCCGAGACCTGGGAAGGACAAGCGAAAACCACCAGCCCCACTGTGGGCTGTGCCCAAAAGACACGTGGCCATCGCTGTTCCCACGGAGCTCGGCCACGGGGGCTGCTGGGCGGTGTCCCAGCCTCTCTTTGCTCATCTGTGCCATGCAGGAGAGATGGGGCCCCCGCGTCCCCTCCCTCCAGCTCTCGACCCACACGGCTTGGGATGGAATCTCAGTTTGGCCTCTTATTAGCTGTATAACCCTGAGAAAATCGTTTAATCTCTTTGTGCCTCAGTTTCCTCTTTTGCAAATGGGGTTAATAAGAACACCCGGCCTCTAGGGCAAGGAGTGAGGAAGACCATGCCTGTCCCCCCTTGTGTCTCGAAGGCCCCATCGTCTCCCAGGTGGGAACAGGATGCGTCTGTATTATCACAGGGGCTCCTGTTGTTTGTCACCTGCACCCCAGCCCCAAGGAGTCACTGCTACTCACCTTCTGGTTGACCCCCGAGGAAAACAAGCCACAGAGAAGGACTTGCCCAAGGTCACCGAGTTCATTTCCTGTGGCTGCTGTCACAAATGACCACAAGTGACCACCAATGCGTCTCGGCCTCTGCCGGGTTCAGCTGGCTCTGGTGGCCGTTGCACCCGAAACCCAGGACGCGGCAGGGCTGCGCTCCTGCCGGGAGGCTCTGGGACGTCCCGCTCTCGGGCTCGTTCAGGCTGTCGGCAGAATGCAGTTCCTTGTGGTTGTACGACCGCGGTCCCCGTTTTCTTACTCGCCACGGGCTGGGGGACGCTCTCAGCTCCTGGAGGCCCCCGAATTCCCTGGCTCGTAGCCCCAGCCCCGGCAGCTGACTCCTCATGCTTTGAATCTCTCTTCCCTCCCGTTCTGCTTTATCTCCCAACTTCCTCTTCTGCTTTTTAGGGGCTTCTTTGGCTCATCCAGAATCCTCTCCCCAGCTGTGAAGCCCGCAGCTGAGTGGTCTTACTGCCATCGGCAAAGCCCCTTGGCAGGAGAACCTCGACTCTCGTCCGACTGAATAAGCGGGGGTCAGGAATCCCACGGGGGGAATCCTTAGAGTTCTGCCTTCCTCTGCCCCCCGGGAAGTAGGTGGGGAGGCCGGATTCCGGCTCTGTCCCCAGGTCCCCAGGTCCCCAGGCTGCCTCTACCACCCAGTTGTCTGCCCCCTTAAGTCATGCTGAGTCTGTACCTGTCTTCTGCGGGAGACACTGTCACTCCCTTTTGATTTTGTTCCCCAAACTGCCCCCTCCCTGACTTTCCATCCTGACAGGTGTTTGGCCCACTCGAAGACGGAATGTTGGGGTTCAGCTGTTCTTCCCCACCGGACCCAAACTCCCGCAGGGTCACGTGTCAGGGCCTGCAAGGGGTCCCCCTCCATCACGCTGCCTTCCTGTCTCTTCGTAATGGAGCCCCCGCCCCCAGTTTTCGGTTGGACACTTGGGCACCCGAGTGAACATAGAGCTTCCATGTTCTGCCGCAGCTGGACCTGGTCCTCCGGCTGCACGCCAGCCACAGGGCTGCGGGGACAGACGAGCTCGGTGATCCCCGTGCCAGGCCCTCGGGGAAGGTGCCCGCTTCCCGCCTTCCATCCATCCGGAAAGGGGCGGCGCACCCTTCGGGGGTCACGTGGGCAGGGCCTGTGCGAGCGAGGCCGACCAGTCGGATAGAGGACACCACGGCTTCGACTGTGGGTCCGCCACCCACCCCGGCCGCCTGTGCGGGGCTGTTACACAGCCACACAGTGAACACCCATCTTGCTTAAGCCGCTGTTCCTTTTCGGTCTCTATCATCAAAGTGGAAACTTTTACCCCAAGACAGCAGTATCCGCGTGGCGACACGTCCTCTGATTCGTGGTTAGTACGCTCCCAGCGATGCCTTTTGTGCTGGATCAATGAAGCGTGGTCCACAGGATGAAAATCCTGCGTGTGCCACGCTGCTTCTCTGTGGGAGGCCGTGCATCCCTCTTTGTCTCTGTTCCCTGGTGACCTTGGGATGAATGTCACTGGACGTCTCTGGGTCCCAAGGGGTGGGCGACCTCACACTGACCTCAGCCTTTTCAGGTTCTCTTTGTGGCTCAGACTGCGGGCCCACAAAGCCGGGTCCTAGCAGCTCTCCATCCCCTTGGCGTATTTGTTAGCGCCCTAGAAGTTGAGCCGTGGCCGGGCAGGGATTTCTGTGTTGGTTGGAGGTCATGAAGGCACCTGCTGTTTCAAACGTTTTGGCTTTCAGAGCATCACCACCATGGCCACATCCTGGCAGAGTCTCCAGGAGGTGGGAGCAGTGTCCACAGAGCATTTACAACAGCCCAGACCTTCCTGGCAGTGCCCATAGGTGCCCGTGGGCACAGCTCTCCTGCCCTGCGTCAAGCCCCAAGCCCTTCGTTGTGATGCCAGCCCCGTCTCCGTGCCCATGGCCCTTCCAAGGGCCAGGCCCCCGTCCCTACCCGTCCCGAAGAAACTCGCTCGGGCCCGTGGGACATCACCTGTGGGCTGACTTCTTCCCGAAACGCATTCTTTCCAACGTCCCAAGTGCCAGGTGCTAAATGAGCATCAATTACTCAACATATTTAACTGCAGGATTAATGCTGAGACACAGTATTTAAGGACACATTAAATGTATTATTTTAAAACTGTGATTAACACCGATTTTGGAGCACTTTCGGAATGCTAATTAGATGATTGAAAACCACATTCTGGCAAGTGTTTGCTCAACAAAAGCATTTGCAGAGAGAGATTAGGTGTAATTCCACCACCTCATTATACAATTAGTCGCTTAATTCTGTCTGCAGGCCCCTTAGGTCAGCGCGGGGACCTGGCGTGGTGTCTATAGGGTGGCGGGGCTTCAGGACGGGTCTTGCCACTTTCCAGGGTGCTGTCTTCTCTGGGCACCTGTCTCTGCTCCACCCTTCTCAGTCACCCCGACCTTCTCTCTGCCTGTGTGGTCACCATTACTGCTGTTCACCAAGCCTTTTCGTTTTCTCTCATAAGTACATGGTGGATGACAGTCTGCTCTGCACCCCCTGGGACATCTGTCAGGCAGCCCTCGTGATGTCAGGCAGTGCCTGTGATGTCAGGTGATGTCAGGCGGAGCCCGTGATGTCAGGTGATGTCAGGTAGACCTCCTGATGTCAGGGGTGCCTGTGATGTCAGGTGATGTCAGGCGGAGCCCGTGATGTCAGGTGATGTCAGGCAGCCCTTGTGATGTCAGGCAGACCTCGTGATGTCATGCGGCGCCCATGATGTCAGGCGGACCCCGTGATGTCAGGTGATGTCAGGTAGACCTCCTGATGTCAGGCAGACCCCGTGATGTCAGGTGATGTCAGGCAGCCCTTGTGATGTCAGGCAGACCTCGTGATGTCAGGCAGACCTCGTGATGTCAGGCGGCACCCATGATGTCAGGTGGACTCCGCGATGTCAGGCGGACCCCGTGATATCAGGCGGACCCCATGATGTCAGGCGGCCAGCATGATGTCAGGCGGCGCCCATGATGTCAGGAGGACCCCGTGATGTCAGGTGATGTCAGGTAGACCTCCTGATGTCAGGCAGACCCCGTGATGTCAGGTGATGTCAGGCAGCCCTTGTGATGTCAGGCAGACCTCGTGATGTCATGCGGCGCCCATGATGTCAGGCGGACCCCGTGATGTCAGGTGATGTCAGGTAGACCTCCTGATGTCAGGCAGACCCCGTGATGTCAGGTGATGTCAGGCAGCCCTTGTGATGTCAGGCAGACCTCGTGATGTCAGGCAGACCTCGTGATGTCAGGCGGCACCCATGATGTCAGGTGGACTCCGCGATGTCAGGTGGACCCCGTGATATCAGGCGGACCCCATGATGTCAGGCGGCCAGCATGATGTCAGGCGGCGCCCATGATGTCAGGAGGACCCCGTGATGTCAGGCGGACCCCGTGATGTCAGGCGGACTCCGTGAGGTCAGGTGGACCCTGTGATGTCAGGCGGACCCCGTGATGTCAGGCGGCCAGCATGATGTCAGGTGGCGCCCATGATGTCAGGCGGACCCCGTGATGTCAGGCAGCCATTGTGATGTGCTCTCTGAGGTCACATGGGCACGGATGCCCCCCAGGCAGGAGCTTTCAGAACCAGTGTGGAGTTTCCCTGGCCCTTCCCTTTTGCCATGGCAACTGGAAAATGTCTCAATGGGGTCTCCTCCCTCATCTTCTGGTCTCGAAGGGACACACATACTCCAGCCTTCTGCCCATGGACACAGAGCAGAGCTTAGAGACAAACCTGACTTTTTGACGGCAGAGACTGGCGGGCTGTTTCGTCCCAACGTGATCCAACTTCTCCTGCGATGCACTTTCCCCGACTTCCCTCTGGCTGGTGCCTCCTCATTTTCAGACTCTTCTCAAACGTCCTGTCCTCCAAAGGGTGCCGTCTGTCCACCCTGCGCCTCTCGGCCATACCTTCCTGCTTCGTTGTCTTCACAGCGCCAGAGGCCACCGGGCTGTTTCATTTGTCCGCTCACGGAATGTAACTCTTCCTAAGATAAACCTTTCTGAACATCGGGACGGCTCCTATGGTCCACAGTGTGTTGTAGGTCGTGCCGCAGTCGAGTGGCCCGTGTGTGGGTAAACATCAGACGACCAGCATCCCGGCCTCACTTCCTCCGCAGCTCACACGTGACGAACGTGTACCTGACCCGTGTCGGCGCAGGGGAAGAAGACCGGCGTGGACACGGAGCCCTGTTAACCTCGACGAGTGTCATGGTCGTAGACACGGAACGGAGGACTTGCGCCAATCATACATGTTTAGGGGCACTGCTGGAATGGGGACCAGAGCAGAAAAACTGTGTATAATTTCAACTTCTCCTTAAGAGTCCAACACTCATGACTTTTAATTCTTCTATGGATTCTTAAAAAAAAAAAAAGCCGCATTATTAGTGCTACGGATGAAGGAGCAGAGGACGAGACGGCGTGGAAAAAACCCAGACGTTGATGAGTCTGAGTCAGAAAGTGATTCAGGAGAGCTGGACTCTATATAAAAAGAGTCTGAGGAATAACAACCAATTTATTTCACCTGTACTTCCATTTATATGTATGCACAATAGTGATGTGCGATAAAAATCTGTCTAATTAAGCCTCAAAGAACTCGTTCACTATGTGAAATTAAAAATTGGAAGCGATAAGGAGGCACCGTGTCGTGGATTAATTGGCGGCGTGTTTTTCTTTCACGGCAGAACGGACAATAAGGCAGCTTCCCGAGACTGCGTCTCAGGGCTGGTGACACGTGGTGTTTCTGTCTGCGTCGCGCTCATCACCAAGACATCTGCTGTGTCCATCCACTCGATTTCGGGGGGATTTAAACAAGGTCTCTGGCCGTTTACAAAGTTGGTTCATTCGGATCCGAAGGCCACTGTGATTTTAGATGTGACCCGCTCTGGACGGGAGGAGAGATGGGGTGCTGCCTCTGGGGCCTGCTGGGTGTCTGAGGCTCAGACACCTTCAGGTTCTGGCTTCGGGTGGGCGAGGTCCCAGCACCAGGGTGACATTCATTCTAGGTCCTTGGGCAGCTCTGCTCTTACCTTCACCATTTTTTTCTTCCTTTGCTTTCATGAATCACTTGTACCACTATTTTTTAAAAATTTTTTTCCTGTGCCCTGGCCGGTTTGGCTCAGCAGTTGGAGCATCGGCCTGTGGGCCAGAGAGTCCCAGGTTCGGTTCCCGCTAGGGGCATGCACCAAAAAAAATAATTTTTTTTTCCCCTTTATTGATTTTAGTGAAAGAGGAAGGGAGAGGAAGAGAGATAGAAACATCGATGAGAAAGAACATGGATTGGCCGCCCCCTGCATGCCCCCCACTGGGGATGGGGCCCACAGCCTGGGCATGTGCCCTGACCGGGAATCAAACCAGCGACCTCTTGGTGCCTGGGTTCGACGCTCAACCACTGAGCCACACCGGTCGGACATTTGCACTACTACTGAATTAATAGTTCTCTCGTTTGAAAACTTATTTTTCAATAATTACCTACTATAAAAACAAAAACAACAAAACAACAGCACAGAGGGGTCCCACTGATCCTTTGCCTGGTTTCAGCGGTAACACCTTCAACCTAGACACTGTTCCACAGAGTCCAAAGCCAGAAGCTGCGGTTCATCGGCTGCAGACCTTCTTGAGGTGTCACCAGTTCTTGGGCTCACTCATTTCTGTCTGTCTGTACAGGTCTAGGCAAGTTTATGACCTATCACTGTTGAGACACAGAACTGTCTGTCACCATAAAGGAGCTCCTAGTGCTGCCCCTAGTGGTCTCACCCACTCTCGGTCGCTGACCCCATCAACCGCTGACCCCAGCAACCGCTGACCCCGGCAACCGCTGACCCCGGCAACCGCTAATCCTGGCAACCGCTGACCCGGGCAACCACTGACCCCGGCAACCGCTAACCCTGGCAACCGCTGACCCCGGCAACTGCTGACCCCAGCAACCGCTGAGCCCGGCAACCGCTGACCTGGGCAACCGCTGACCCCGGCAACCGCTGACCCCGGTAACCACTGACCCCGGCAACCACTGACCCCGGCAACCACTAACCCCATCAACCGCTGACCCCATCAACCGCTAACCGGGGCAACCACTAATCTTGGCAACCACTGACCCGGCAACCGTTGACCCCGGCAACTGTTGACCCCGGCAACCACTGACCCCGGCAACCGCTGAGCCCGGCAACCACTGACCCGTCCTCCACCTCTTGAACCTTGTCACTTGAGAGCATCATAGTGGGATCGTACAGTATGTATGATGTTTTCTTTTTCCTGCTCAGCATAATGCTCTCAAGAGTCATCCAAGTTGTTGAGTGTTATTATTTTTTTATTGCTTGATAGTGTTCCATGGTATAGATGCACCAGTTTATTTAATCACGTAGCTGTTGAAGGACATTTGGGTTGTTTTAGGTTTTTGGCTATTGCAAAAAAAAAAAAAAAAAAAAAGCACCTAGAAGCATGCACACACACACAGGGTTGGGTGTGAAAATAAACTTTTCGTTATCTGGGAGAAATGCCCCAAAGGACGATGGCTGGGTTGTCTAGAGCATGTTTTCTTTATTTCTTTCTTTTTTTTTTATCCTCACCCGAGGATATTTTTCCATTTTTTTGTACAGATAGAGTGGGAGGGAGAGAGAGGAAGGGAGAGAGAGAGAGAAACATCGACGTGAAGGGACACATCGAGTGGCTGCCACCCGCACGACCAACCAGGGCTGGGGACAAACTGCAACCGAAGTACGTGCCCTTAGCGGGAACCGAACCCGGGTCTCTCCGGACCGCAGGCCGATGCTCTAACCGCTGAGCCAAACTGGCCAGGGCTAGAGCATGTTTTTAAAAAATATGTTTTTATTGATTTTTTTAGAGAGAGAGGAAGGGAGGGAGAGATAGAAACATGGATGCGAGAAACATCCGTCGGCTGCCTCCTGCACACCCCCTACTTCAGATCCAGCCCACAACCCGAGCATGTGGCCGGACCAGGAATCGAACTGGGACCTCTCAGTCCCTGGGACGACGCTCAATCCACTGAGCCACATGGGCCGGCCGCATGTTTAATGTCATAAGAAACCGCCAGACTGTGTTTTGGAGTGACTGCCCCCCTTCTTGTTCACACCCACCGGGTGTGGGGGGGATCCAGGCTCTCCAGGCTCTGCCAGTATGTGGTGTTGCTGGTATTTTTAGCTGTAGGCATTCTGACGGGCACGGTGATATCTCGCGGTGGCTTGCGTCCCCATCGCCCACGATGCCGAGTGTCTTCCACGCAGGCTGGTCCACCTGCTTTCCTCTGGATGGGGCGTTCGCGCGTGTCTGGTGCCCATGTTCTCGCTGGATTGTGTTTTTCACTGTTGAGTTTTGTGTGTGTTCTTTATATATTCTGGATACGAGTCTTTTGCCAGGTATTTTTTCTAATTTTTTTTTTTTTTTTTGGAAAGACATTTTTTTTTAGAGCAATTTTAGGCTCCCATCGAAATTGAGCAGAAAGCACAGGGTTCCCATGAAGCCTCTGCCCCTCCCCCACGCACAGGCTGGTCCCATGATCAAAACCCCCCACCGGAGCCGTGCATTTGCTACCACCTCTGAGCCTGCGTTGACCCATCGTTGTCCCAAAGTCCGCAGTTTACACTGGGGTTCACTCTCGGTGGTGTACAGTGTGTGGACTTAGAAAATGTTTAACGACGTGGATCAATTATGACAGTATCATGCAGAGTATTCTCACTGCCCTAGAAGCCCTCGATGCTCTGCCTCGTCTCCCTCCCTCCTCCCCGCGAATTCTCGGCACCCACCACCCATAGTTCTGCCTTTTCCAGAACGTCGCGTGGTTGGAACCGTATGGTCCGCAGCCTTCCCGACGGCTTCTCTGACCTGGTCCCATGCATCTGTGTCCTTGGTGTCTTTTCATGGCTCGACAGCTCGTTTCTTGCGGACGCCGGACGCCGGTTCGTCGTCCGGATGAACCGCCATGTATGGAGTCATTCCCTTCCTGAGGACGTGCTGGTGGCTTCCGAGTTCTCGGGAACCCAGCCGCGCTAACCCGCCCCGTGCAAGTTCTGTGTGGGCATCTGCCCTCGACTCCTTTGGGTGAAGACCAAGGCGCGTGATGGCTGGGTCGTGTCGCGAGAGTACGTCAGGCTAAGCGGGCACCGTGCCCGGGTCACCCAGGTTTCCTCCTGTGACCTTCTGGAAATTCTACAGCTTTGCATTTAGGTCTGTGGCCCCTTCGGAGCTGAAGCTGATCTTTGTGAGGAGGGTAAGGTCTGTGTCCATATTCATGGTTTGGTTTTGGGTTTTGCACGGGACGCCCAGTGTTCGGTAGAGTTCGTTTCCCCTCCTCTTCACTGGGTCTTTTGCAGAGCAAAGGTTTCATTTTAATCAAGTCTAACTGATTTTTTTTTTCCTTTGATGAATTGTATTTTTGGCATCTTGTCTGAGAACTCTATCTTCACCTTAGGTTCTCCAGCTCTCCTCCTATGTTTTCTTCTAAAATTGTTGTAGTTTTTACATTTAAATCTACAATGCATCGCCCTGGCCGGTTTGGCTCAGCGGTTAGAGCGTCGGCCTGCAGTCCAGAGAGACCCGGGTTCGGTTCCTACTAAGAGCATGTACCTAGGTTGGTTGTGCCTGCGGCAGCCACTCGATGTGTCCCTTTCACGTCAATGTTTCTCTCTCTCTCTCTCTCTCTGTTCTTCTCTCTCCTCCCCACTCTACCTGAACGAAAAATGGAAAAATGTCCTCGGGTCAGGATTAAAAAGAAAAAAAAAAGAATCTACAATGCATTTTGAGTTACTTTTGGTCCAAAGTGTGAGGTTTAGCATAGCCTTTTCCCCTCCCTAACACACCCAAGTGTTCCAACATCATTTGTTGAAAAGATTATTTGCTTTTGCACTTTGTCAGAATCATTGAAGCATTTTTGTGTGGGCCTGTTTCTGGGCGATTCATTCTGTTCTGTTGAGCTATATGTCTTCCTCCAGTAGAACCACATTGTCTTGATTACTGTCACTACACAGCCAGTCTTAAAACGAGATCGTGTGAGTCCTTCGACTTGATTCTCCTTTTTCAAAATTATCTTAGCTACTCCAGTGGGTTTGGATTTCCATAGAAGTCTTAGAATAAAATTAATATTTTATTTAAATCGGCCAATAAACTATTTAAAAGAGGAACATGTGATTTGATCGGTTAGTTAGAATTCGATCTGTCCTAAGTCACGTAGAATAAAAATATAACCATTACCATAAAAAAACTCATCTGTAGATCGTGCAAAATGATCTCATAAATCACTGGATTGGCCCAGACCCTCATCTCCATGCACCCCAGTATCGGGAGGGGGCTGTCCAGGGAATGCTGGCTGTGCCCTTTGGGGAGATTTATACGACTCTGTCCCTTGTCTAGGGCTGGCTCCGTGGTGGCTGGGTGACTCCACACAAATCATCTATAGGATTAGTGAACCCTGATTGATTGCAAGATCCTATAGGGGGATCAATCAGATTCACCCTGGGTACAGTCAGGGGGAAAGTCAGGCATTACCAGTTACAATAGGGTACAAGCTACAAGGAAGCAGAGACTCGAGGGGGTGAGGCCTGCAGAAAACAGTGTCCCCCATGTGGGGTGGGGCTATGGCTGGGCAGTGCCCAGGGAAGGGTGGGGACTAGACCACCAGCCCCTCGTTCGAGAGCTGTTCTAGGTCCTGAACTGCCTTCTTTGTCTGGGAGACCTGAAGCCTGTGGGCGGGACGGTCCTTCCTCAAGGGCTCCTCCGTGGTGAAGGCCGGGTTTCAAGCTTGGAGTTCACAGCAACGGTGGCGCGTGCTGAGCAATAGTGTGCCACCGTCACCGACTGGCAGGCTCTCTCCTTCCCGCCACCTCGGCCCCCACCAGCAGGCCCTTACCGCCTGGCCCCTCATGGCCTTTCAGGGAGCAGAGGTGGCCTTGGCTCAGGCTTTGAGAAGCAGCACTCTGCAGCCGAGGTTCGTGACAGTCCGTTTCCATGGTGGTTTTCGATAGCACTTGGCTCACACATTGTTTTCCCGTTGGCGAATAATGTCTCGGACGCAGCGGAGGCTCAGGCTCCCAGCCAATGAGTGACTGCGTGACCTGGTGTTTCACCCCTCGGAGCAGGGACCGCGTCCTTGGTTTTCTGACGCCGGTCTCTTCCTAGAGACAAGCAAGGGGTTCTGCAGGGGTTCTCGGAGACGTGCCCGTGGCTCGTCCTGGTCCCTGGGGGGGACGGCGGAGGCTGACGGGCTGGCCTGCTCTCTGTTTGGCCCCCGGAGGAAGCAGACGTACCTGCTCGAGGGCCCAGGCCAGTGTCCACGCCGGGAATGTGGCTCGGGAAGCCGCTTTGAGGGGCTGTTCTCTGCATGCCTCCCCCGCCTTGCCCCTCCTGGGACGGGCCTTCCCCTCCCCGCAGTCCCTGCAGGCCTGGCCTTACCGCCTCCCCCAAGCTCACACCCCCTGGGGCTCGCCCACCAGCAGAAAGCCGTGTCCTGGTCCTCCTTGGGGTCCCTGCCAGAGCGGGGACCCAGAGCGGGCCCGGCCAGTCAGCGGACCCCAGTCCGAACTCTCCTCGCACCCTTTCTTCTGGTTGGCGCCCAGCGATCCTTGCGGGTGCTGAGGACCGGACCGCGGGCCTGGCGAAGACCCCTTTCCGAGGAGCCCCAGGCCAGCCGGCCCCTTCGTCAGAGGGCAGGAAGGTCGTCGAGTGAGCTGAGCTTCCCTCCGAGTCTCTAACGGGTTCTGCACGATGCGCATGACCCGCCGTAGCTGTCGAAGGGCGCCCACGCGGCGGGAAGCCTTTCTCCCCGTCTCGTGCGCTCACAGGGCTCGAGGTCTCCACCGGCTTGGGGAGAGGAGGGAGGCCTCTCTCTCCTTCCCTTTCTCTCCCTCCCTTCCTTCCCCGTACGTGATTGTTTGTAGCCGGGGCTCTGGAGTGTTGACAGGCGGGTGGGCTTCCTCTCTTCGTGTCTGAGGCACAGAGCTTCAGCTTGACTTTCCCCCTGTTCCCATCTCGTCCCCCAACAAGAAGGGAAATGTCGTCTACGGGACATGGAATTCCCTTCCTTAGCAACAACGACATCATCGGCTTCCAGTTAACTGTCCTCACAGGCCCTGAGTCGTTGAGCCCCATTTAGAGGGACTGGAGGGTCCACCTAGACCGGGGTCTCAGCTTCTGCTGACGTTGACCTTGGGGCTGGACCCTTTTCTGTTGGGGGACTGTCCTGTGCCTCGTAAGAAGTTTGGCAACACCCCTGGTCTCTACCCACTGAATACTAGCACTGTCCTCTAGCTCTGACGACCAAAAACGTCCCCAGGCGCGGCCAAATGTCCCGTCGAGGACAAAGTCTCTTGTGGTGGTTTTCAGATGAGGCGGCCGAGGCACGAAGGGCTCGCCCGTGGCCTCAGCGGTCGTGAGCCCGAGCGCCGGGGCTGTGGGTACTGCCAGCCCACAGCAGCCCAGTTCAGCCGAGGGTGGCATCTCTTCCTCTGCTCCGACCTCCCGGCCTGTCCTCCGGCCGCGTCACCGCCCACACGGAGGCCTCTCTTCAGCACGTTTGTCTCTCACTGTTTGTGTTGCTTCATGCTCCTGCCCCCAAGTTTACACCCTGGAGGGTGGGCTCCGATGTCTCATCTCAGCTCTGCGTCCCACGGAGGACTGTGGGCAGAGCGGCCTAAAGCCCATCTGGGCAGCTGCCCCATGGACTCCCTGGGCGCTCGGCTTGGTTCCGGCCACAGGCTGCCCCTGGGCTGTGGAAGCGAGGGGGCACCCTGAGGTGTAGGAGAAGCTGCAGTGATGGCACCCCTCGTGTCCCCTGTCCTGCCAGACCACAGACCTAGTTCTTTTATTAAATCGATTTTAGAGAGAGAGGAAAGGAGAAGGAGAGAGAGAGAGAAAAACATTGACTGGCCGCCTCCTGCACGCCCCCCACTGGGGATCGGGCCCACAACCTGGGCATGTGCCCTGACCGGGAATTGAACCGGCGACCTCTTGGTGCAGGGTCGACACTTAGCCCCTGAGCCACACGGGCTGGGCCAGACCTCGTTCTTTGACAACTTTTTGGACATCAGTGTTGCTACCGAGCTGGGGGTGTCTGGCTCCCGGGACCCCTCTGTGCCGCCTTCTCTTGCTCTCGGGCTGAAAACGTTGATTTGGGATTTGAGTCAACTCACCCAGGGGTGGTGTGTATGAGTGTGTGTGTGTGTGTGTGTGTGTGGTGCTTTGTCACTGGGGGTGGTGTTGCTCAGGAGAAGGGGTTCTTTTGCCTAAGGTCTCACACAGTTTGGAAATGTTGGCTGAAACGAAGTTAAACGGGGTTCTTTTGTATAGGACTTCTCAGAGCCTCAACCTGCTAACGCGCTCTGTGACGGCCCCATGGCCACCAGGAAGTGACAGTTCCCAGAGGACCATAGGGCCCTTTCTTTCCACGGGGTATCTCATGCCACCGTGCACGGAATGTTCCTTGGGGAAGTGCCACCCAGGCATGGACGTGTTCCTCAGGCCGCCGCTGGGCACCTCTAAGGAAGCTTTGACGCTAGGAGGGGAGAGAGGAGGCCAGCGTGGGGCCCAGACCCTCGAGGGGTGTGACGGGCGTGGCGGCTGGACTCGGAGACCCTGCAGCAGAGAGAGCTGTCTCCGGGGTCGGCGTCCTCAAAGCTGCGGGGCTAGGCTGCGCGGTCTGACCTGGCCACGCGGTGCCCGGGGTCGGGGGCATGTCCACCCTCGCCCCCTCCTCCCGACCCCGGGGGGCGGTTGAGCGGGCAGACCGTGCAGAAAGAGAAAGGAAAACAAGTTTCCACGCGTACCGGATGGTTTTGTTTTTTTATCTGTTTGCAAATGTTCACTGTGATGGTTTGAAGCCGAGGAGCTGCCGCCCACGCACGGAGCTGCCGTGGCACTGAGCTCCCCGGGAGCCAGCGCCCGGCGTCGGCCATCAGACCGGAGCCCCGCCAGGGCAGGCTGCAGGCCCTCGGCGCCCACACGCCCGGCGCCCGCCGCCGCCGCCCTCCAACACACACTTTCCAAAAACATCTCCAGCCCTCGGTTTCTCTAGAGAAGGCAGACAGAGCAGCAGAGGCAGGCTGGGACCGGAAGGCAGGAAGCTCCTGCCTCATCGGAGCCACCGGGTCCCGGAGAGCGCGGCCGCCCCCACCTGCCTGTGGACTGACCACCGAAAGGTGAGAGAGGTCTTTGTGATTTCTTTGTGCACCTGGAGGTCTGGGAGGCCAGGCCAGAGGCAGGGACTTTATCACTGAGCCTTGTCTGATGGCTCCCGAGTGATTGTATGAGGCGAGCATGGACGCTCCCTGCAGGCGTGCACAGTCCCCGACACGGCCCCTCCAGGTCCCCGCAGCGCTGCGAGCCAGGGGCCGTCTGAACCCTGCCACCTGTCAGCACAGCCTGCTCCTGCCTTGGCTCGACCTGCTGATGTCCACCTGAGGCTGCTGACCCCTCCCCCGAGAGTGAGCACCAACCCGTCCCTCTGGGGCCACACGGAATGGTTCTCCGTCCAAGGGGCTTTGGGAAACCTGTTTCCCCAGTGACCCCAAGCCCAGTAATCAGAAGCAATCAGACCCAGCTGTCCAGCTAATCTGTACGAAATAGGCTTCCTTCCCAGTAGAAATCAACAAAGTTTAAAATAGAAGGGACCGTCATCGGAAACAAAGCTACAGCGTCCTCTGCGGTGCCACCGGCAGGGACACTCGCCTGGAAAATATTAAGTCCAAGTGACATCGCTCACGACCGTGCGAGCCAGGAAAAGACTCGGTTTCCTTGCTTACTAGGCATGTTTGTGGGTCGGAGGGTAGCCGAGGGGGGCGTCTCTCCCGGAGGGTTTGAACCCGTTGAGGAGGAGGAGAGACATCAAGGGACCGCGGTGAGGACGGAGGCTGAGAAGAAAAGGCCACACTGCCCCGTGCACAGACGAGAGGCAGATACGGAGCTCGGGGTTCAGTGCAGTCAGGGGATGAGTCAGTCAGCACAGGTCTATTTTTAGTTCCCAAGATCTGCTGTTACATTTTCCTGGCATTAATTAATGTCACAGGCACACAGCATCCGCAGGTTCGGAAGGGTCTTCGCATGTCCTTCAAGCCAGGAGGGGGTGTCCACCCTCATGGAGGGCGCCCTCCGGGTCTGTGGGGCAGAATGTTCCGCTCTCTGGCCCTTGCCCTCCGGGTGTATCCGTTCATCTCCGGCTCCAGCCCGTGGGGGTCTGGCCACCAGCCAAAGGAGAGTTGTGATTGTTGTGCTTTGTTTTTCAAAAAGGAAAGGCTGAAATTGGAAAGAGAGAGACAGAGAGACAGAGAGACAGAGAGAGAGAGAGAGAGAGACACGTTGGAGCATGGTTTGGAATAAGAAAAATGGCACTGGGGACAACTGTTTTGTCACAAAGAAGCATGAGGCCCCCTAATCCCCAAGACTCTGACAAAGTAGATTTCCTTTTTTTTCCCCCCCAAAATTTGTTTTTCTTTATTGATTTTAGAGAGAGAGAGGAAAGGAGAAGGAGAGAGAGATAGAAACATGGATGAGAGAGAACAATTGGCCTCCTCCTGCACGCCCCCCCCTGGGGATCAGGCCCACAACCTGGGCATGTGCCCTGACCGGGAATCAAACCAGCAACCCACCTCTTGGTGCAGGGTCAACGCTCAACCACTGAGCCACACCGGCTGGGCCAAAGTAGATTTCTTGACTGGGAACATCTTCCAGCATAGTTGAGACAAAGTATAATATGTTAGCAGGAGCTGAGTGTGGGGCTGGGGTTGATTGGCTGTTGGCTGCAATTATGTGCGAGGCTAATTACCCCTCAGAAGCCTGTTCATATGTCGGAGCCCAGGCTGTTGATCCAGAGAGAATTTACACGCAGGAGCCATGAGCACCTTGCTTCCCAAGGTGGGCACAGGGTAACCGTCAGCTTGAGCAACAGGCAAGAATTGGACACAGAGGCCAAGTGGTCGTCAAAGGGTTGGGACATTTTTGTACCCTGGCAACAATGAATAGGTCAGTAAGAAAGGGAGACACACCCTTATACTCTCTTATCCAGTACATACCCCTACTATCCTAGAGTCAGACCGAGGCGCTGACCCCTGGTTCCACGCCATTTGTCAAGTCCCATGCGTGGTCCTCATTTGCTTCATAGTCATTTATGGTCGGTCCACCCAAGGCAAGGGCATGGATGGTCTCTTGAGGAGGCCGGGAGAGTTCCCAGGGCACGTAGGCATCTTCTCTGTCGAGTAGAGAAATGCACGGTGTATGGATGACCTCTGCTGACCATCGGCAAGGTCAGTTTGCAGGTCCTCAAGAAGCATCACTGAATTCCCGGCATTCTCAAGGGGGGTCAGGACCACCCAGAAGGTGTGAGTCAGCAGGGCACTGCCCCAGGTGCTACATCACGACACTCAATCCCATTCTTTCATCCAGACAGCTGGCTCAGGGGTCCTGAGCACACCCATCTCAGCCGTGTGTGCCGGTGAGTCCTGTCCTCCTGACCACACCATGTTCCTTGAGTACTGCTGACCACATCCTTCCCCAGGGTCTCTGGGCTGGGGCACCTGTGTCAGCCCTGGCAAGAGGTCATGAGAGGGAGCCAGTGTATGGTGTCTCCGCTGCCAGTGGGAATCTCTGGCCCCCTCCAGGCCAGCTGGGTCTGTGGACACGAACGTCCAGGGTGGGTGCCCATCTCAGCACATCAGACAGGGCAGGGGGTGGCTTTCGGTTTTTATCCTGTTTGAGACTCGACCAGAGGATGTCATTAGAAAGCCAAGCGAGAGCTTCCTCTCATGCCCCAGATCGAGAGTCCGCTGGCTGTTGGGTGGTTTCTTCATGCGCGTGAAGTCCTGACTCTGCACAGGACAGAGGGAGAATTCCGACCACTGAGCCTGTCTCAGCGGCAGTCGAGGTCCTGCGGAGAGGAGGCCTTACTGCTGCCTGCCCCACCGGGACGGGCTCCCCTGCCTTAAAAAATTTTGTTTTCTTTAGTGTTTAGAGCAGTGGTTCTCAACCCCTTTGGGGGTCGAACGACCCTTTCACAGGGGTCGCCTAAGACCATCAGAAAATACATATTCCCTATGGTGATTCATAACAGTAGCAAAATTCCAGTTACGAAGCAGCAACGAAAATAACTTTATGGTTGGGGGTCACCACAACATGAACTGTGTTAAAGGGTCAGCATTAGGAAGGTTGAGAACCCTGGTTTAGAGAGAAAGAGAGAGATGGAATCATAAGTGAGAGAGAACATCGATGGGCCGCCTCCTGCGTGCCCCCCACTGGGGATCGGGCCCACAACCTGGGCCTGTGCCCTGACCGGGAATTGAACCGGCGAACTGTTGGTGCAGGGTCGATGCTCAACCACTGAGCCACATTGGCCGGGCACACCTGGTTTTTTTAATTTAATCCTCGCGAGGCCCTGTGAGGTTGGTGCCAGCCCCATCGCTCCTTCATGGAGGAGGAGGAAACTGAGCTTAAGGATTTTATTTTTTGCATTTTATCTTAGAGGGACAGAGCCTTTGTCGCAGTCCCCATTCCAGTCATTGGTCTTAATATGGAACAGCACTTGGCCCTGAACAAAAGCTTGAAGGAAAATGGCTACTCCTGGGCCAGGGGCCTGTCTGCGTGTACTGCCAAAGGGGTGTACCCCTGGGGCGCTCACTCTCTCTGAGGTCCCTGTGTCTCCGCTGGAAAAGGCCCAGCTTAGGCCACCGTGGGGAGGGACAGACCGTGAGCCCTGAGCCCCAAGCACACGGTCTCCATGCAGGTCGCACGATGAGCCTTCTGCGTTTGAGGGTGACGCCATGTCCCCTGACCCCGTCCCTCCCCTGCTCAGCCCCCCTCTGCATAAGCGAGGAGTCAGGCACATTGTCCCCTTGCATATTCTGCACAGTTCCCCGCGGACGTGTGCGATGGGAAGCTGGGCAGAGGAGGGGAGGCTCAGGACCCCCACTCCCCGCAGCCCCCCCGAAGGCCCTCCCTGCCCGCCCCCCTCCTCCGTGACCCACCACGGGCCTCACATCCTGAGGGGAGCCCTAGAAACGGGCCCTGTTGATGAAAACACACGTCCCCTTCAGCACAGGAAGTGTGGCCTCACGTTCGCGGTGGTAACCACCAGGCCCCTCGCAGAAGCCAGAAGAACAGATTTCAGATTTTTAACTAAATTAGGAAACACATGTTCTCCCTCCCTCTCTCCCTCGCTCCCCCAGCAGCACTCAATGCATCTCGCACGTGCCCTCTGGCCTCCCTTCCTGCCCCACACCGGGCGGGCGGCAGGAGCGAGGAAACGGGGCCGTGCCCCCCTGGGCTTAGGTAAGGCTGCGAGCAAACAGGATGCCGGTGAAGCGCCCGCGGGGCCCAGGTAGGTGGTCCGGTCCACGCAGCACGCCTGGGGAGAATGAGTTCCAAGTGCGCGGCAAGACGTTCTGCCTGCAGGCACGTCCTGGCTGCACGGGAGACCCCATAGGTTAACATAGTATCCATTGTCTCTGAAGCTCCAACTTCAGCAGGCATCCTGTGTTTTATACGTTTGCTACAATTAGTAGCTGTGGCTCAGGGGACCCACCAGGGCCTCCGATGAAACATGGTGTGGCGTGTGGGGCCAGCTCTCCCTCCAGACTTGCTTCCTGCCCTCTGGCGTGAATGGTCACGTAGCTTTGATGATAATCAAACCCAACAGGTCCTCAGTGCTGGGCACCCGGTAACGGGACCCGTGTGGGAGGAGTCCGCCCAGTGGAGGCGTGTTGCTCCTCGGCGTCCCCGGGGAAACTGAGGCCCAGGAGCTGGTGTGACTCAGGGGCGCTCAGAAAGCTGTGGCCTGCCTCCGTGACGAGTGGGTGGGCAAGCAGCTTGCGAGCTGGAGAAAGCAGGCTTGGAGGAGCGGTAATAACAGGTTAGCTTGGGAACGGTTGTATCAACACATGCAAATTATATGCAAATAGACTTGGCCACCTGCAGGCCACCCTACCTGGATGAGGGACACAGGAGCATGGTCCTCCAGCCCTGGGTTTCCGGCAGGGGCAGGAGTACCTGGCTGAACACGCTGGGCCCGTGAGAGGTGCACGTTCCCGAGGCGCATGTGGGCTGGTGTGTGTGTGTGTGTGTGTGCATGTCAGCAAGTGAACACACGTGCTCTTGGCTGGATGAGGATGCGAGGGGGCTGGTGTGTAGGTGGCTGCGTGAGGCTGGGGGAGCGTGTTGATGTGTGCGTGACTTGTCACCTTGATCTGTGCGCCCCCAGCAAGCCACATGGCTGCTGTCTCCTGGGATAACCTCTCCAGGGCTCCCCCAGCATCTCTCTCAAGAGGAAGAGGAACCCCTTTCCCTGGGCGGCCTCGGCTGGGCGCCCTGGGCTCAGAGGCTGTTGGTGAGAACCATCATAACCAGGATGCTGCGTGACATTTCCAGGGCCTGGAGGTCTCTCTGACTGGGGAGCACCCGGTCCTTCCCCTTCCTTCTCAGGGGAACCTAGTGTATGATTGTCCCTGAGTGAAAGATGAGTCCCCTGAGGCTTTGAAAGGTAAAGTGACTGGCCAACAGGGGTGAGACACCCAACCCGGGTTCGACCCCAGGTGCCGCGCACTCTCTTGCTCTGTGATCCGCCCAGGTGACTCACTGCCCGGTGAATGAGAGTGTAACGGGCTCTTGGCCTGAGCTTTCTGAAGAGGGAGCACCCTTTTGGAACGTTCTCGATGGAGACTTGCAACACTTTGAACTGAGGGGGTTTGGGATTTGTGCTCTCAGAGTTGCTAGGGTTGGGCTCACGTCGGTGCCAACTGAGCCTGGTGTGTTGGGAGATGTTCTCCAAGAGAAGAGCTGAGCCCAGGGGACACTCATGGGGAGTGGGTGTCCCCGGCCACCTTCTCTCAACCGCTGAAGCGGGGAGCTTGGTTTAGTGGCTCTGCATGCTGGCGTGGGGCCAGGTAATGGGTCCAAGCCGTGTCCTTGCTGATTGCTGGCTGAGCGGCCAGGGGCGTGGCCTCACCTGTACGGGCTTTGAATGGCACGTCGTGCCGGCTCCCTCGCATCGTGGCGGGCGGTCTCGCTGGCCTAGTGCCAACCAGCGCGGGCGGCTACCAGTCATTGCCGCGAGCCGGGCACCACCTCGGTGCTGCAGCCTGGACGGGGTGGCCCTCACCTCGGAGCCTTAGAATCCGGGAAACCAAGCGAAGTCTGTGACTATGTGAGGTCGCCCAAGACACATCCCCAAAGTGCCACAGAGCGTGCCGCTGAGGGTCAGGCCGGGGTCTGGAGGGTCAGGCAGGGCTGCGGGCAGGTGGTCCTCGGGCAGGGCGGGAACTGCAGCCGCGGGGCCAGCGTAAGCAAGAGCAGGCGGCGCGGGGGAGGGTCATGCTCTCACCCACCTGTCGGCAATGGGCTCGGAGCTGGGACGACGTAGGAAGGTCCCTGACCTCTGGGGTCTGCATGGTTGAGCAGGTGATATTTCATTATAGTTGTGGTGAGGACAGGGGGAGCAGCTGCACACGGAGCGGGCATCTGGGAAGCTGACTGAGGACTGAGGACCGAGCTAAGGGAGGAAGGTTAGTGGGAGGCAGTGAGAACCTCAGGCCACGGGTGTGTCTGCGCCCCTGGGAGCAGAGACAAGAGAGGGGTTGGGAAGGAGAGGGGGGCAGAGGCCGGTGCCCGGGGAAGTTTTCAGGCAGAGGTGATCACTGAATCCCAAGAGCAGTGGGGTCCCTCGAGAGGGGTGCGCAGATGGTCGCAGAAGGGATTGGGAAGGGCAGAGGTAAAAGCAGGTGAGTGGACTTGAGCGAGCTGTGGCCTGTACAATTGGATCAAAGTCCCCCTTGGTGGCCACCACCATCCCTGGCCCGATAGGCCCCATGTCCCACCAGACCCTGTTCCTGAGCCTCCCCGCCCCCGACTTCCCACCACCTTCCTTTGGAGAACACGTGTTTGGCCCCGAGCCCACACTCTCCCAGCTCTTCCTCTCTCAGCCCAGCTCTGCGCCACTGGGCCCAGGGAGAACAGGAAAGAGTCAACGGGATCGGAAGCGTGCTCCAGACCCGCTGCCTGGCTGCCGAGGAGGTCAGGGCCCGGGTTCTGATCGGGCCTCTGCGCCGGGCCGGGCGCGCCTTCCTGGCCGGCCTTCCCGGGCAGCGGGCTTGGCAGCGGAGCCGCGCTCCACCCCCGAGGGCGCTCCGAGGCCACAGGTGGTGCGTCCTTGCCCTGGCTGCGGGCCAAGGCAGCCTGGATCTGCCGGCTGCCAAGCCTGATGGGGAGGCAGGACGGACATGTGTGACCGTCCCAAGGGCCCACCAACACACCCTAAGGGCACGTCAGAGGTAGGGTTTCCCCACCATGCCGAGCGGCAGAGGGACGAGGACCCAAGGACGCTTTGGTCAGCGTGGCCTCAGAGAGGACATGTCCACCCTGTGGCTTCTTGCTGGGGTGAACTCTGCCTTTGAAAAAGCCACGGGCGACTTCCACTCTCCCAACGGAGCTAAGAGACCTCGTCCAGCAGGTCCTTCCCGGGGACCTGCTTGGAGCTGGGGAGCGCAGTCTGGTGGGCGCTCCGGGCAGCTGGCCTCGTCCCTCCGGGCGCCACGCGGGCTCTGAACTCTGCCTTCGGCGGGAAATTGGGTGGCTTACAATTTTTTTTTTTTTTTATCCTCACCCGAGGACACTTTTTCATTCTTTGTTCAGATAGAGCAGGAGGGAGAGAGAGAGAGAGAAACATCGATGTGAAAGGGACACATCGAGTGGCTGCCACCCGCACGACCAACCAGGGCCGGGGACAAACTGCAACCGAGGTACGTGCCCTTAGCGGGAACCGAACCCGGGTCTCTCTGGACCGCAGGCCGACGCTCTAACCGCTGAGCCAAACCGGCCAGGGCAGGGTGACTTACAATTTGAGCTCTGTCCGAAACAGATTTGGGGCACTAGCGTAAGAACACAGCAGAGTATGGGAGGGTGGGAAACAGCCGGAATGTGAGACCGGAGGCCACCAAGGGGAAGAGGACGGGTCTCTGGGCAGTGCCAGGGACGGTGCAGGAATCAGCGCCATGCGGTTTCCCAAGGACACAAGGATTCTTGGCCTGGGGAGCAGCTGGCAGAGACTAACAGACAAATCTGTGTTTTAATCGGTTTATCGAAATGTCTGAAACACCGTTTTTGTAACTACATCCCAAAGATGCTTCTTAGCCCGGCTCCCAAGTGGTGGTGGTGGAGCCCTGGCTGTTTGCACACCATCCGGACTGGTGAAATCTTCCCTTTAGAAAAACAAAAACAAAGAAACAGACCAAAAACAAAACAAAACAAAACAAAACAAAAACAAACCCCTCTCTACATAAGAAACTTCTGGAGGCGGAGGGGGAAACCCGTTTTTCTTGTTATCGCTGAAATGTAAGGCCTTCTTTCTGACCCAAAGCAACAAATCTGCAACAACGTGAGTGACCAGCCAAGCCGTCTCAGAGGCCCAACCGGTGCCGTGGCCACCGTCCGGTGGGCGGTCTGGGAGCCGTGCTCAGGAGAAGCAGCGCGTCTTCCTCGGTAGGGACAGGGCTGGTAGGGAGACGGAGCCCCCTGCCTCCCCCTCGCCGTGGGACCCTGGGTGAGCGTGGCCAGGGCAGTGGTCTGGGCCACGGACTTCGGAGGCAGTGCCGCGGGAGGGCCTGTGGGTAATGAGCCCACGAGGCTTCCATGCATCTTGGTCACGGCCGGGAGCCAGCTTGCCGGGGCCGCTCCGTCAGCCTGATGGGGACTGTTCCAGAAAGGGGTGTGGGGGGGCATTTATTTTCCCAAACAGCCTTCGCTGCATAGGGGGAAGGGACAGAGTTAGTTTGGGAAAAAAACTCTTATAAGTTAGAGGGACGTCATCCTGGCGCATTTCTGCCCTCCGCCCGCTCGCTCGCGCTGGTTACGGCAAGGACAACGGGCGTCTTTCCTCCTCTTTTCTCGGCGCTCTGGCCAGAGACACCCCGAGCCCAGCCTGCCCCTGGTCAGGAGAGCCCACAGGACTAGCCCCGGCTTCTCCTCCTCCTCCTCCTCCTCCTCCTCTCTCTTCTCCTCCTTCTCTCTCTTTAAAATCCTTTCTACTTCTTTAACTTTAGGTGGGACTCTTTTTTCTGTTTAATAAACGTTTCCTTTTGGAACCTCTCAGGTGGGCAGGACAGTCGCAGAGTGAGCACAGGGAGCCCCACAGCCCCCGCGAGCACGCGTGCAGGACGCTCGCCATGGCCGGGAAGCGACGCCCGTGCCCCACTGTGCCGACTCCAGACTGTATCTGGATTCCAGCCGTGTCCCCGTGACCCTTGCCTTTCTGCTCTAGGATCCAAGCCAGGGGCCGGTGGTATCTTTTGATGTATCTTTTAAAATCGTTAATCCGCAGGGAGTTATTTCAATGGCGATTACAAAAGTACATGATGACCACAGCAACTATGCATACAGCTGGGGGCAAGTTAAGTGATAAGAAGGAGCCAATCTGAAGAAATCTGTTATGAATATCAGTGAGGATGCGCGGCTCTCGGTGGGGAGCGAGGCCTGCTGTGTCCGTCCAGCCCTCCTCCTCCCAGCCCCCGAAGGGAAGGGCGTGTTCACCAGCCCCAGAAAGCTGGTGACACAGTGCTGGCCAGGCCCGGACGGGGACTTTCAGCACAGGGCCCCTCCACAGCACAGCGCCTCTGTCCTCAGCGGAAGGAAGGAGGAAGGTGAGGGAGACTCCCCGTGGAAACGAAGTTTCCATCCCAATTATTCAGCTGCTCCTTGACCCCCATTACCATGGATAATCCAAACCTGGCCGGAGACATCAGAACTTAAATAAAAACATTGTTTAAGTGGCCTTGAGGACTTGACCACGGCACGGGGTTCTCGTGCAGATTACGCTTCCGGCGAGGTGCTGTCTGTCTGTCTGCACGAAACTACAGTAACAGCCATGCTCGATGTCACACAGCCGGGAGGGTTCCTTTTGGGGGCTGGGATTGCACCCCCGTTGACAACGAGGACAGTGTGGAGGCGGGAACCGGACCCGAAGAGGGGACAGGCTTATAAAATGCAAGTGCGTGTGTTCCCCAGGCAAGGGGGCCCCGCCCGCCGCCCGCCCTCGAGAAGCCCCTGCGCGGGGTGTGCGGCCGGGATTGGGGGCCCCTGAGGCTCGCCTGACAGGCAGGTCCCTAGGTTTGCTCAGGGAGAGAGGAGTTGATGGGTGTGCCACTCAGCAGTCGCCGACCTAGGGCTGAATCCATGCCCGGCACCGTGCAGGGACAGGTAACCCGAGAACGGGGGTCACGCAGCACATGACATGCTGTGGCCGTCCATGCCCGAGAGTGTCCGAGGGACGCAGGCAGGCCGTCTGGATGGCTCCGGCGTGGTCTTGACCCTTCACCCACCGTGTCCCACCGCGCGTGCAAGCGTCCGAGTGAGCAAACCCGCACACAGCTGCCCCGCTGTCGTTGGTTTGCTCGAGACATGCTTTTGGGACGGTGACGCCTGCTAGGCCCCATTCAGCCTTTGAAGAGGGTCCCTGGGGGTGGGGGAGGGGAGAAAGGCAGGCGGCAGGATGTGGGGACCGTCTGGAGAGACTTGTCTGGCAGTCACTATCGATTTGACTCATCGGAGGCGCTTCTGATGCCCTGCCTGCTGGTGAGGCCGGGCCAGGTCCCGGGCCCCGGGCTCCCTGCTCCGCTCCTCCGCACACCCAGCCCCGGCTACTCCCTGTGGCCTCTGCTGAGTGGCTGAACATCTGGGGGCTGGGGGGCTCCGGGGGCTGAACCCCAAAGGCAGGGGTCATGGTGCTCCTTTGAGCACGGCTTCCCCGCGGGAACGTGTGTTGCGGGGGTGGCGGGGGTGCGGCGTCGCCCCTGGGCCCCGCTCCTCTCTTCTCCTGGCCTCACCCGGACGCCCCGGCTGCGGCCGCCCCCGCCCGGCCTGGGCTTTGCCACGGCCCCCCAGACCCCGCCCGGCCTGGGCTTTGCCACGGCCCCCAGACCCCGCCCGGCCTGGGCTTTGCCACGGCCCCCCCAGACCCCGCCCGGCCTGGGCTTTGCCACGGCCCCCCCAGACCGCTTCGTTGGAGAGAACAGCCGTCAGGGCCTGCAGCTTCGCCAGAGGGGCCCGGCTGTCAGCAAGGGAGCGATCGGAGCTCTTTGGTTTGTGTCCTTGGGAATCAACGGCCCGGGGAAGCAAGTCCGCCGTTCTTTGGAAATGCCTTTCCCTTTGGTGACTGTGGCCACATGCTTAGCTCACTGGCTTTCTGCCGCCGCTCTGGAGAGTTGAGTTACATCAGGGTACTGGGCAAAAGTGGGAAGGGAGCTTTTGGAAACGTATCATGCTGAGCTGTAACACACACTGTAACCTCCCTCCTCTTCAACTGCGCCTTTGGCGGATCGTAGTGTAGTCACCAGGTTGTGCGGTCGTCGCCATTATGGAATTCCAGAGCATTCTCTGCTCCCCCAAATACACTCCATACCCGCCAGCACCCCGCCCCCAGGCCCGGGCAGCCACGTGTCTACTTCCTGTCCACAGGTTTGCTGCTTTGGGGCGCTTCCCGCAGGCGTCACAGGGGGCCGCTGGGTCTGGCTTCCTTCACGGAGCGTTTCCGAGGGTGGCAGCACCTCGTGCCTTTGGACCCCGGATGCCGTCCCGGCACATGGAGATGTGTGCACACATCGGTCAAGGTATTTATTTCCAATCAACTCCGAAGGTGTTTTTAGAAGTTCTTGGACAGGCCCTGACCAGTGTGGCTCAGCGAGAGCGTCGGCCCGCAGACCAATGAGTCATGGGTTCGATTCCCGTCAAGGGCACGTGCCTTGGTTGTGGTTCTTCCCCAGTCAGGGTCAAGGTTGTGTGGGAGGCAGCCGGTCGATGTGTCTCTCTCAGGTCGATGTTTCTCTCTCTCCCTCTCTCTCTTTCCCTCCCGCTCTATCTGATGTTAAATAGAAAAATATCCTAGGGTGAGGATTAAAAAAAAAAAGTTATTGTACAGGAAATTTTTTCATTAATTTGTCTGAAGGAAGGGCATTCAGACTTCATCTTGGGAGGAAAAAGGCAAGTCCCAGGTCTTTTTCAGGATGAAGAGACGGATTGTTCCGAGGACATCCGTGGTTGTGCCCGGGTGGCCCTGGGCCCAGCCCCTGAGGCAGCCTTGCTCCCCTGTGCCCCGTCCCACAGCCCCTGCTCCTGATATCGGGCTCCCCTGCGCCGGGGAAGGTCCATCTCTTCGGCATGAGAGTCAGGGGGGGTTGTTGGCCTGCAGTCACCCCCATTTCCAGTCCCTTCCCCTCCTCAGGGCCATGGACGCTCACAGGTCTCCGTCCTCACTGCATTTCCAGGCCTCCCTCTCTTCCTTCCTTCCTCCCTCCCTCCCTTCCTTCCAAAATTGATTTTAGAGAGAGAGGAAGGGGGGGAGAGAAACATCGGTCATTTGCCTCCTGTATGTGCCCCACCTGGGGACCAAACCTGCAGCTGGGAATGGAACCCGCAGCCTTTTGGTATCTGGGACAATTCTCCAACCAACTTGCCACCGGCCAGGGCTAGCCTACCTCTTGCTGCTGTTCCTGCCTGTCAAACTCTTATGCATCCTGCAATGCCCGGCTCATCCGTTATTTCCTCTAGGAAGGCTCCCCAAATCCTCTTCCTATGGGCTCCCACAATGCTGTGTTCATATGTCTCGTGGCCAGGGGGAGGCTCTTACAATACTTAATAGCAGGAGGGGCACAAGTACCAGTAAATCAAAACGGATGCTGGTGTCAGTGCTTAGCAGGCATCACTCCTCGGTTGCTGGAGTCTGGGGGTCCCGGGGAGGGGGAGGGTAGTCCCCGTTCTCTGGTGCATGGCCCCTGTGGCCTCTTGCACCCTAATGAGGTGCCTGCTCCCTGACGTGGAGGTACCAGGTGTGGACGCCACAGGCGTCTGCATAGTTTGGTTCGAAGCCTAGCTCACCAGGCCAGATGAAATCTCCCCAAAACCCAACCTAGCTAACCCGAGGCTTAGGTTTATGACCAGCGGGGTATTATTGGTGGCAAACTAGAGTGAAGAAGCCTCTCTCTCCTTGGTGGAAAAAACAGAAACAAAAACGGCCCATTTCAGAGCCCCGGGAAATCGGCCTGAAGGGGTTAACGCAGGGCCAGTCTGCACGGCCAGCATCTCTCGGCCGTGTCGCCCCAAATGCGCTTCCTGCCATGAACTCCTGTTGCGGTTTAGAGCTTCGGTTTGCCTCTCGGCCTCCACCGTTTGGAATAATTTTCACTCTCCATCACCCCCGTGTTTGCTCTTCTGAAGTCAGAGAGCAGAGCAGGGACTCAGGAGGGAGAGAGGAACTCATCGTGGGAGCAGAATGGAGGGGCACTCAGAACTCAGTCATCAAGATAATATGTTGGTGCAATAGCTTCAAAATAAAAACGAATGCACACAATTTCATATGGAATCAAATATCACCGTTTTGAGTGAAGACAGCATCGCAGGCCCCCAGCCACCGTGTGCCCTCGGGGAGCTCCAGGCCCCCATCGGAGGCTCTGTGATGCTTCTTCCAGCCCTGCACCAGGAAGGTGACCCCAGAGGCTCGCGTTCTCCCCAACCGGCACGGGCCCCCTCGTGTGTCATGTAGTGGGGGGCACCTCCATCCCAGGCAGCTGTCTCTCTGGGTGGTTGAACCAATAGTCACTGACGTCGTGAGCTGTGGCTCTGCTGTTTCCTTCTCTGCGTCTGCCTCTTCCTGTTTTCAATGGGCTGCGGCTGTGACATTAAGAAATGTATAGACAGGAATTTACTTCCTATTTCTGAGCCGGTTCAAGTTTCATCTCGGCTTGAGTCTCCCCCAGATTGCTCCAAATGGTGCTTTTTCTCAGCGAGACATGGCGGTGACTCAAAGGCCGAGCGATGGGAGGCCATCCTCTTGCTTTTTCCCTTTCTAAGACGCAGGACCGGCTCTCTGTCTGAGCCGCAGGCCGCAGCGTGGGGACCTGCGGAGACGCCGCAGCCACCTCTCAGCAGAGAGGCGAGAACCCCGTCCGCAGGCGGGAGGGCTCCTGAGCCCTCTCTCTGGGTGGCCAGCCCCCTGTCTTTCCGGAAGCCATGGGTGTCTCCTCAGTTTCAGGCCAAGCCGTCTGTGTTTGACTCTGACATCCCTGCCTGGGAACCCGTTGCTCTTCGTGAAGGTAGGTGACGGGCTGTGCCCCGTCTGCATACAGAGTGTCAGTGAACAACAAGCTATTGTTACTCTGTGTCCAAGGATCCAGGTCTCTTCCGGCTGGTGGTTATAAAGGAAATGCTACATGAAAGTGGATCTGGCCAGTTTAGCAACTTTGTTGCATGCTTAAGCTCCCCGTTGCTCTGTCAGAACATCTACTGCGACCCTAACAGCGTCGGGAGCCAGGTCCGCCGCCGTGTTGTGCTGTGAGGATGCTCACTGCCCTGGATGTAGTGTTTCCTTCTGCGATGATGGACTGGACCAGACCCAAGGTGTGATGGATTCAAAACTTGGTTACATTAACCCAAGAGCTTGAGAAACAAAGCGTACGGTAGCCTCTAAATAGCAAGATCTTCGATAGAGATATTATTTATAGCAGTTCCAAGGGGAGCAGGTTTCAGGGAGATTTACGGCGGACCATGGACTCTGGACCATGTGTTTGTACACGTATTTCATTTCCCAGTATCCAAAATAGCTAAGAGCTGGAGGGTCTGTCAGATAAGCCCCGAGCCCACGCTCTGGGAGGTGCCATGGGTCTCCGTTCCCGTAGCAAATCTTTCTGCACGAATGAACCCGGAGACGCTGTCTGCCCCCAGTGCCACGGGCACAGCAGGCAACTTAGAGCACTGATAACATCAGCTGACTGGGAAAGCAGTATACATGTCAGGGCCAGTTTAAAATAATGTGCCTCTTAACCACCCCAATTCTATTGCCCCAGGAAAGATCAATCATTTAGGATCACAAGGCTGATATTAATATTAGAGCAAGCGCCGAGGGTCTGCAGGAATCATGGGGCCCATGGGAAGATTTGGAGAAAGACAAGGGTGAAGGTTGCCCTTTGACTGGGAAGTCGGGGTGGGGTTGGCCATCGAGGAGCAGGGTCACCCCCTCAAGGATCTAACTGATGGCGGGGCTAGCCTGGAATGGTCAAGTTCAGGACTTTGTGCAGAGCCCGTGAGGGCATCCGTAGGAGTCTGTTTTGTTCTGAGAGGTCCTTGCAGGTCTGCATAGGTCTAGTGGTAGTTTTGTTATGATCACTGTATAGCCGTAGCCATGTGAGTGGTATGGTAGTGATGTAGCATTGTCCTTTGAATAGAGGTACCTAGGGAGAAGCGAGTCGATACAAAGAAAACAAAGTCAAGGAAATAATATACATTGAGTCAGGGTTTCTCCAAGGGTAGCCTTGTGGGGCTCAGGGCTAGGGACAATGGCGTTAGGTCAACGACAGTTGACATCGAGAGACAGCGACTGAAGTGTGGGGGAGCTTGTTCCTGCTGCTCCAGTTCTTTCTTGGCTATGGATTATTTTCATGAAACAGGCTTGTTTTGAGATCGTTGTGGTTTGGCATGGCGTTGTAAGAAATAATCCGGAGAGATCTCGAGTACCTTTGACCCACTTTTCCCCAATCGCAACACTGTACAAATCACAGCCAGGGGATCGAGGTTGGCACAGTCCAGACCAAAACCGGTTCCACCAACCCAGGACCCCTCGTGGCCTCACTCACGTCCCTCCTGCTCTCCCCCTCTTAACCCCTGGTGACCACTCACCTGTTCTCCGGTCCCATCACTTTGCATTTCAAGAACGTGATGTAAAATCACGGGGATGTAAAGTGCAGCCCAGGGAACATTGTCAATGATATTGTGATGACTGTGTACATTGCCCGGTGGGTACTGGGAATATCGGGGGGAGGGGTCACTTTGCAAAGTATATGGCTGTCTAACCACTATGCTGCACACCTGAAACCAACACAAAATAACACTGAAAGCAAGCCATAATTGAAGAGGAGATACACGTTTTTAAGAGAACGTTGCATGGGTGGAACACACAGTGCGTGGCTTTGGGGACTGGCTCTTTCCACTCAGCCCAGCTCTTGGGAGAGTCACCCAAATGGTTCCAGGTGTTAAGAGTTCCTTCCTGTTTATAGCTGAGTAATATTCTACGATATGGACGTACCACCGTAGTTGAAACGTTCCTCTGCCCAGGGACATCTGGGCGGGCTCCAGGGTTTGGCTGTTACAAAATAAAGCTGCTCTGAACATTTGTGTCTGGGCTGCTGTGTGGACGGAAGTTTTCCATTCAATGGGATGAATGCCCAGGAGTGCAATTCCCGCCGGAGTGCTAGTTGCATGTGTAATTTTAAAAAAAGAAACTGGCCCGCTTTTCTCCAGAATGACTGTAACACTTCACACCCTCACCTGCAAGTCCCTGCATTTGCACACCCTCACCTGCAAGTCCCTGCATTTGCACACCCTCACCTGCAAGTCCCTGCATTTGCACACCTCACCTGCAAGTCCCTGCATTTGCACACCTCACCTGCAAGTCCCTGCATTTGCACACCTCACCTGCAAGTCCCTGAATTTACACACCTCACCTGCAAGTCCCTGGCATTTGCACACCTCACCTGCAAGTCCCTGGCATTTACACACCTCACCTGCAAGTCCCTGCATTTGCACACCTCACCTGCAAGTCCCTGCATTTGCACACCTCACCTGCAAGTCCCTGGCATTTGCACACCTCACCTGCAAGTTCCTGCATTTACACACCTCACCTGCAAGTCCCTGGCATTTGCACACCTCACCTGCAAGTCCCTGCATTTACACACCTCACCTGCAAGTCCCTGCATTTACACACCTCACCTGCAAGTCCCTGGCATTTACACACCTCACCTGCAAGTCCCTGCATTTACACACCTCACCTGCAAGTCCCTGCATTTGCACACCTCACCTGCAAGTCCCTGGCATTTGCACACCTCACCTGCACTTGGTATTGTCACAGGTTTCACTTCTGAGAGGTGTGCAGGCCTAGCTCACCGTGGCTCAGTTTGCATTTCTCTGGTGGTTGATGACGTGGACTGTTCCCACGCCTGCATGTCTTATTTGGTGACATGTCTCTCCGTGTCTTTGGATCATTTTCTATCCTATCATTGTTGAATTTTTTGAATGTTACGTTTTCGTAGTTCTTTATATAAAAAATTCTAGATATGAGGTTTGCATTTTTTTCCCCTGGTCTGTCACTGATGTGTCCATCTTCTCAAAAGCCAGGACTTTCCTAGAGCAAATATTTTTAATGTTGATGAGGTGCACTTCATCCGTTTTCCCGGATGGCCTGTGTTCTCGGGGTTTCGTCTAAGAACTCTTTCCTGTGTCCTAGGTCCTGAAGATGTTCTCCTGTGCGTTTTCCCAGAGCTGTATACTTTTGCATTCAAGCTTACTTTACATTTGGAGTTAATGTTTGTAAGTAAGGGGTGAGGTTTAGGTTGAGACCTGCTTTGTTTTGTCCATGGAGGCCAGTTGTTCCAATACCATTTGCCATACTCTCCTCACTACATTGTGTCTGAACCTTTGTTAAAAATCAGTTGGGCACATTCGTGGGGGCCTGTTTTTATATTTTTAAATTATGTTTTAATGATGTGTCTGTTTCTCTGCCAGTATGACACCGTCTTGATTACTGCAGCCATGTAGTAAGCTTCCCAATGGGGTACACAGATTTTCCCTAAATTTATCACCCTCTCCCACAATGGAGCCGTTCTCCTTCCTTTATTTTCCCATATAAATTTTAGGGTAACCCTACTGGGATTTCAATAGGAAAAGAATTAAAAGTATATCAATTTGGGGAGACTTGACACCTTTACTATGTTCAGTCTTCCAATCCACGAACAAAACATGTATCTTTATTTTTTTATTTATTTTTAAATCCTCCCTCGAGGATATGTTCACTGATTTGAGAGAGAGAGAGAAACGTCGATTCATTGCCTCCTGTACACACCCCACCTGGGGACCAAACCCGCAACCCTGGTATGTGCCCTGACCGGGGGTCGAACCTATGGCTTTTGGTGTGCGGGACGATGCTCCAACCAACTGAACCACAGCAGCCAGGGCCATATGTATCTTCATTTATTTAGCTTTTCTCTGAGTCCTTTCATCCGTGTTCTGTAGTTTTCAGCATAGAGGTCCGTGCACGTTTTCTTCGACTTTCATCTAAGTTTTCTTTTTCTGAGCGATTGTAAATGACATTGAATGTTTAACTGGTTTCCGGGTGCTCACCGCTAGTGGATGGAGAACTGTGTCTACGGTGACTTTGCTGAGCTTCCTTATTCGTTGTAGGACGTTTTGTTGTCGGTTTCCTGGGATTTTCTAAGCAGACGGTCACGCCATCTGCAAACGGGCAGTTTTGCTTTTTCCTTTCTGACGCGTGGGTCTTGCATGTCTCCTCTTGCCCGATCGCACTGGCTGGGACTTTCGGTGCCATGTTGGCCGTGGGTGTTCTGGAGAGACTCTTTATTGCGTTGAGAAAATTTCCCTCCATCTCTCTCTTCTGAGCTTTGATCACAAATAGGTCAACTGAGTAACACTGGGACGTTTCTTATTTCCTCTGTTCGTACAGTGGGTCACATTGGTGCATCCCTGGGTCCCTTGCTGAAGGTGTCTCATTCTTGCAACGTTGCAGAATGTATTGCTAGTATTTTATGAAGGGTTTTGTGTCTGTATTCATGAGGAATATTGCTACGTAGTTGTTTTTTTGCACTGTCTTTGTCTGCTTTTGTGGTCAGGGTCATACTTAGCTTCATCCAACTAATTGGGAAGTTTTCCCGCCTTTCGTGTTCCCTGGAAGAGGTTGTGAAAAATCGGTTTTAATTCTGTAAACATCAGGCAGAATTCTCCATAAACCATCTGGACCCAGAGACTTTTTCAGGAGTTTTAAAATTACACATTCAGTCTGCTTAATAGTTATGTGTTATTCAGCCCTGACCGGTTTGGCTCAGTGGTCGGAGTGTCGGCCCGTGGTCCAGAGAGACCCGGGTTCGGTTCCCGCTAAGGGCACGAACCTCGGTTGCAGTTTGTCCCCGGCCCTGGTTGGGTCGTGCGGGTGGCAGCCACTCGATGTGTCGCTCTCACATCGATGTTTCTCTCTCTCTCTTCCTCCCTCTCTCCCTCCCACTCTATCTGAAGATACATGAAAAAATGTCCTCGGGTGAGGATAAAAAAAAAATAGTCGTGTGTTATTCAAATGACCTGTCTCACACTTGGAGAATTGTGGTGGTTGTGCTCTTTGAGGAGTCGGTCCCTTGACTCTGAGCTATTCAAGGGGGGTGGCGGGTTTTTCACCGGCCCCTGTCCTCCCGAGGCCGCAGGGTCTGCGGCGACAACCCGCCACGAGCACATGGAATCTTTTCTCGCCTCCCTTTCTCCGTCTTCGCAGTTTCGGAAGATCCATTTTTATCGGTCTTATTAAAGAACAAGCTTTTCAAATGGACTTCGTTATTTTCTGTTCCCATTCCATCGATTTCTTTCCTTCAGTATTTCCTTCCTTCTGCTCGCCCTGGGTGTGTTCGGCTTCCCTCGGACGAGACTGGGTTGGGAGCTTAGGCGATTCATCTGAACTCTCTCGCCTGCTGCAGACCCTCGCCCCACCGAGGCGCCGCGTCAGCGGAGTCGCTCGCCTCTGAGCCGCTGTGCGTTCGGGTCCAGGCGCTCAGGTGTGCGCCCTCCGGATGCCCCTCCGGCCGCGGGTTATTCAGCAGCAGCAGCTGGGCGCCCCGGCGCTGGGACATCTTCCTGTTGTTGACTTCCAGGGTGATCTCACTGTGGCAGAGAACACATGCTGGGTGGTCCCCGTTCTTTCAATCTGCTGAGTCTGGGCGACGGCCCGAGATCGGACCTGTCCGGGTGCAGCGGTCTGGGTCCAGCCAGGAAGCAGGGGCCGCAGAGCACATTCGACAGAAGTTGACCACGAGCGTTATTAACTCTATGCAGAGTGAGAAAGACACCAGGGCACTCGGTGGGGCACCCAGGATCGAGAGGAGGGCGCAGGGGTTCAGACCCCCCTGGGGAAGCTGGCCGAGGGGTTGGCTGAGCCAGGCAGACGGGAGCGAACCGTGGGCAGCCTGTGGCGTGCGGGCAGGAAGCTGCGGTCACCCCAGCAGACGTGGGTGTGCGTTGGGAGTCTGGACCCCCGTGGGGAGGAGGAGGGGCTCTCTGTGGACACCCAGCCACGGTGGGCTGTGAGCAGGCGCGAGGGGTGGCGAAAGGAGCGGCACGTCCGTGTGGACCCTCGGGGCACAGGAGGCCGTGTGTAGGCTGAGCAGGAGCTTTGGATTCTCGCAGGGGCTGCAGCCGGGTTAGGGCCGCAGAGGCGGCAGGGGGCAGAGGGCTGGGTCTGGCGTTGGCAGGGCTGGGTCTGGGTGTTGGCAGGGCTGGTCCCTGCAGCAGCGGCCTGCCTGCACCCCCCCCCCGCCCCCCCCCCCCCGCTGGAAGCCCCTCCCTCCTGCAGCTTCCCCGCAGCCTCTTCTGCTTCCTTCAGACCAACCTGTAAAATTAACCTGCGGTGACTCTCGTTTACAATGTTGAACCATGAAGGAGAGGGACGCCCAGAAGGATTCGTCTGGGGGAATGAACCCATTCCCACGCCTACATAGGAATTCCACGCGAAGCCCTCGCCTCCCTGCTGCAAGGGGTCACGAGGCTGATGTTCATGCCTACGACCGAGCATGTGGCCACAGGTCCCTTCCGGGAGGCCAGGAGGAAGATTTGTCCTAACAGTCCGGGGTCCTTTTTCAAGGGGACCCTGGCTTCCCTTCCATCAAGGGCCCCTGAACGGACATAAGTCTGACACCAGCAGAGGCTGTGACGGCGTGTTTGGCGACTAGTCAGAGTGCTGGCTCCCACCTGTCACCGAGGGACTCCGTGACCCATCAGCTCCTGCTCAGTGCTCTGGACCCAACGAGCGCCGAGTCCCCACTGCCCACCCTTCCTTCGGTGCCCGAGGCTGCCCTCGCCTCTGCTGCTTGGGGTGCTGTCCTCCCGCCGACACCAGGGAGCCCACCCAGGGTGGCACCCCGACCGTCCTATTGGGCCTGAAGAGCGGGCAGCCACGGAGGTGTTTGGGGACCGAGCACCCTCCTAAGGTGTCGCCTGATGCCCTGGGCTGCTTGAGGATTGGAGTGGGGGGCTGGGTGGGTGTGAGACCGCACCTGACACTTCCGGTCCAGCCTTCCTGTTCACCTAAGACTCCCTCGTCCACATCACGCCGGAGCAACCCGGCATCTCAGCCTCACTCACTGGAGGGGAGCCCCGTCCGGGGTCCAGCCAGCCCGCCAAGCAAGCTGACTCCTGACTCCACAGCTCACACTCAGCCGAGATCCCCGGCAGATCCTGTCAATGGGTTTGGCCCCATCGCTGCTGTTATCTTCTGCCCTTCTTGGTGCAGCACCTCCCACGCACATGTGTTCCCCAGGATGCTGCTGATCGCCTTAACCAGCTTCTTCGCTGGGTAAGCATTTCCTCCCGGGTCATCGTGTGCACCTGTCCGCCGGCTCAGGCTGAGATTGACTCTGGTTTATGGGTCTTTTGGAAATGGGGAGGGCGGAGGGGGGTGGGTTCTGAGAGGAATGAACGACCCCTCTCAAAGCACCTAACCCAAGTGAGGGTGTCACAGGCTTTTCAGTCGGTGAGACTGATTTCAATGGCCATCTGGACCCGGCCACGGGCACCTTTAAGTTTCGTGTTTGATTTTCCGCAGGGCCAGCCCGTGGCTCTGAGGAGCGAGAGGTCGGTTCAGGGCTGCCTGCTTCTCAGAGCGTGACGAGGAGGAGGACATGGGCCTGAGCGGGTGGCATCCTCTCTGCCAGCTCCCGGGCACTCCCGACAGTTCATCCGCCAGCACAGCCCTTATAGTCACTGTCACTGTGCCGGCGGCAGGAGCGGGTGCCCCGAGCTCCCATGTGCTCCTGTTGGCGCCTCATCACAGGCAGGCACAGGGGTGAGCTGGATGAATCGGGGTGCCGCTGCACTGGCAAGGAGCTCAGCATCTCCCTGCAGTTCGAGGGCGTGGCCCATCGAACCCAGATCCCATCGCTGGGGATCTGTCTCCTGGGACTTCTCTCAGTACCCATCCGCAGCAGTCTCTGTCTATCGGGACCCAGACGTAACCACACGTGAGGTTATGCCGATTAGCTGTAATGAAAGAGTGACCGCAAGACATCAGGAAACTCCGTATGGCACCCGCGGATCGAGGGAGGGTGCCCACGTGGACGGGCGCAGACCCCCTGGAGAGGCTGGGGGCTGGCTGTCAAGCGGCAGGGAAGTTGGCCGCGTTAACCAGACTGGACTCTGGAACTGCTGAGCAAACAACCTGCGACCCTCTGGAGTGCGGGCAGGAAGCAGGTGATGAGGCACAGGAGACGTCTGGGCACCGGCGGGGGCAGAGGCCCCCAGAGCGCACGGGCCGTGCGGAAGGAAGTGGGGCTCGCACCGGGGGGGCCGCTCTGTGCAGACCCCGGCCACAGGTGGCTTGTGCTGGGGCTGCACGGGGCCCTGGTTTCGCTGTCAGGAAGGCTGCAGACCCCGCGTCTCCCACCCGAGGCTGTGAGGTTGCAGAGAGATCACCTCTGTGGCCTGTGGTTCCGGCGGGCTCGGTTGCACAGCCCACTGTCTTCACAGTCACCGTTTACCGCTAGGAGTAAAATGTAGAAACTTCACCTCCCCCGCCCCCCCTCCACGTATAATGATCTGAAATGTTTCTTCCAGATGTGTTTAGAACCATTTCAGACAGCATCATTTTTGTCTCAACCACAAAATGTCACTTCGAGAATTTAAAGGGAAATCATGCCTTCGTTTCTCTCTGGTTGGAGAACGTCCTCTGGCTGTTCCTCTTGGCTAGGTCGGCCGGTGACAGTCTCTTTGTTTGCTGTCATCTGAGAATGCCTGTCTCTCTCCCTCGTTCAAGGAGAATCTTTTTGCTGGGTACAGAACTTTGGGTTGATGGTTCTTTTCTTTCACCCCTTGAAAAATGTTTTGCCACTTTCCTCTGGCCTCTGAGTTTCTGTTTTCTTTTTTTATCCTCACCCGAGGACATGTTTGCATTTACCTTCAGATGGAGCGGAAGGGATAGAGGGAGGAAGAGAGAGAGAGAAACATCGATGTGACAGAGACACATCGAGTGGCTGCCACCCACACGGCCCCGGTTGGGGACGAACTGCAACCAAGGTACCTGCCCTTAGCGGGAACCGAACCCGGGTCTCTCTGGTCTGCAGGCCGACGCTCTAACCGCTGAGCCAAACTGGCCAGGGCAGCCTCTGCGTTTCTGAGGAGAAATCTACTGTCATTAGAATTTGTTTTCTTCTACAGGAAAGATGTCATTTCTTTTTCGTTGCTTTCAAGAATTTTTTTTTTTTTTTGGTCTTTATAGTTCAGAAATTTGACTCTGATGTTTGGGTGAGGATTTCTTTGAGTTTATCCTGTTTGGGGTTCATGAGCTTCCCAAATCCATAGGTTTATGTCTTTTGCCAAATTGCAGTTTTCAGTCATTCTTTCTTTGACCTGGTCCTCCCCTCCCCACCCCTCCCCAGACTCCGATGGCATGGATGTGATACCTTTTGTTAGTCCCACAGGTCCCTGAGGCTCTGATTATTTTTTTAACCTACTGCCTTTCAGTCATTCAGGCTGGGAAATTTCTAAGATTCTCCCCGTGCCCCCCCCCATATACACCCACTCCATTCTGCTGTTGAATCATCACTGAGTTTTCAAAATTTTGGTTGTAATAAATTTTAGTTCTAAAATTTCCATTTGGTTGCTTTTTATTTTATTTTATTTTTTATTTATTTATTTTTTTTGTACAGATAGAGTGGGAGGGAGAGAGGGGAAGGGAGAGAGAGAGAGAAACATCGACGTGAAGGGACACATCGAGTGGCTGCCACCCGCACGACCAACCAGGGCCGGGGACAAACTGCAACCGAAGTACGTGCCCTTAGCGGGAACCGAACCCGGGTCTCTCCGGACCGCAGGCCAACGCTCTAACCGCTGAGCCAAACTGGCCAGAGCCCATTTGGTTGCTTTTTAAAGTCTTCTCCATCTTCGCTGAGACTTCTGAGCTTGTTTGTTTGAAGACTGTCCACTGACACCTGCCTTGTGACCGTCGCACGGAAACCGCGGTCAGATCATTCCAGCATCTCCAGCATCTTGGAGGTGGCGCCTGTGGACTGTCTCTCTTTCGTTCTGTTTGAGCTCTCCCCAGCGCTTGGTGTGTGTGGGCTTTGATGAAAGTCTGGACTGTGAAGCTGTCTGCTTTCTCGGCTGCTGCCCGGCCTGAGGGGGTGGGTAGAAGGCCAGGTGGCCCTCTGAGTCTCTGTGGCCCCCCCGGAATCCCCTCATTCTGCTGGGTGAGGATGGCAATTCTGGTTCCCTGGGAGCCGGGAGTGCTGGGGATTCTTAGGGTGACCTCGCCCACGCGGCTCCCAGTGATACCACGGGCACGGGAAGGCTGCCCTGCTGTCAGGGTGGTGACTGTCCTGACTCCCGCCCGGGCCTCCTCAGACACCGCGCAGCAGAGAGGGAAGTGGGCGCGCACACTGGCACACCCACGCGCCGGAACACGCTCAGCAAGCAGAAGGCGTGACCTGCTGAGACACACGTGACTGATGGATCGCAGAGGCGTGACGCTGAGCAAGAGCAGCGGAGGTGACCACGCCCTGTACATGACGCCTGGAAAAGGAGAAGCGATCCGGACAGAGTAGATCTGTGGTGGCCGGGGGCTCGGGGAGGAGGGGCTGGCCCAGAGAGGCCGGGTGCGTGGGCAGTTCGGAGACATCCTCTGTGTCTGGATCCTGTTGATAGTTACACGGCGAAGTCTGTCAGCACAGTCCTTACAGCTCTGCGCTGGAGAGGGTGGGAGTCATACACCAGCCGCTCCCCGATGACACACGGGACAGTGGGCGGGATGGGGCATGGGAGCGGGCGGGGCGTGATCTCTCCATAAGTCTCTGCAGCTAAGGTCGTCTCTGCAGGCCCTGTTTCACATGTGTCATGGGAATTGAGAAATGCATTTAGGAAATTAAAAAAAAACAAACAAACCCATAAAACAAAACGGCACCCACGTCGTTTCGGGGTAGAGCCCGCAGGCGCCCTCTAAGGCGTGTGCGTGATGTTGGCGTGCACCGTGCGTGGCAGGGTGCCGGCCACGGGCTGTGTTTCCAGGGTGCGCGGTGAGCGTGTGGGGTCAACTCTTGCAGCCTCCTGAGCCCCACCGGTGCTTGGGACCCTCTGTCCTCCCCGGCTGTGGATTCGGCCCTGCATCTGTTTGCTATTTTCCTGGCTAATTAACGTAATTAGAGAAAACAATAACCACCACCAACACAATATTCTGAATTGTGCGATCTCACATCGCAAACAAACAAATCTGTTGAGAGCCTGCCGGGTGACCGCATGGCCATGTTATGTGCCACAGTGTGTCCGTGTTCTGAGCTGGAAGGGGTCACGGCAAACCTCCCGCGTGGCCAGGCCCGCAGAGGGAAGGGCTGCTCTTGGGATGCATCGCGGTGAGCCAAGGTCACCGTCAAAGCCGTGTGCCCTGGAGAGAGGGGGTGGCCCCGGATGCCCATTCTCACCTCTGCTGGCCTGGTCTTCCAGCCGACAACGTGTGCGGTGCCTCCTCATCCGCCCGGGAGGACAGTCACTGTCCTGGCAGTGGTGCGGACGGGCCTCTCCCTCGCCATTGAACTAAGAACGCTGCCTCTCCATCTACAGCCTCAGGTCTTTTTGTACCCAGACCTTCTCCCACCCCCACTGTGCCGTTGAAGAAACGGAGGCCGAGGGAAATGAGGATTTTTCCCAGAAAGAATCACCGAGCCCGGCCGGTGTGGCTCAGTGGCTGAGCATCAACCCTGCACCAAGATGTCGCTGGTTCGATTCCCGGTCAGGGCACATGCCCAGGTTGTGGGCCCGATCCCCAGTAGGGGGCATGCAGGAGGCGACCAGTGGATGTTCTCTCTCATTGATGTTTCTCTCTCTCTCTCCCTTCCTCTCTTTCTTTCTTTTTTTTTTTTTTATCCTCACCCGAGGATATTTTTCCATTTTTTGTACAGATAGAGTGGGAGGGAGAGAGAGAGAGAAACATCGACGTGAAGGGACACATCGAGTGGCTGCCACCCGCACGACCAACCAGGGCCGGGGACAAATTGCAACTGAGGTACGTGCCCTTAGCGGGAACCGAACCGGGTCTCTCCGGACCACAGGCCGACGCTCTAACCGCTGAGCCAAACTGGCCAGGGTGCTTCCTCTCTTTCTAAAAAAGTCAATAAAAGCATATTTTTTAAAAAGATCCCCACTGGCCGGAATGACCCTAACGTCGTTTAGTCGGACACCATGCTGAAGTCGCGCTGTTTGTTCAGTTAGCTCTGGCTTTCCAACACGCAACCCCACACCAGTGGATTCAAAGGACAGCCGTTGATTTAGTTTATGAGTCCACGGGGCGCTCTTTCGGGCTGGGCTCAGAGGAGCGGTTTTTCTGATCTCGGCTGGACTGCCCTGTGTGTCTGGGGGCGGCAGCCGGGTCGCTGGGACCTGGACGAGCTGCAGGGCCTCCCTGGTGGGCCTGCCTTGGCTCTGCGGGTCTCTCGTCCTCCAGGGGGCCAACAAAGGGGTGTCCTCGTGGTATAGGCGGAGCAGAACACGCAGGGCTCTTGAGCCTTAGTCTGGGCCACCCCACGGTGTGGACCTCTGCGCGCGTCTCGGATAAAGACAGAAGCGGCGGTCCATGTGAAGGGCATCTCCTCGGACTGGAGATTCGTGGACATAAGTCTGGAGCCAGAAGTCCCAGATCAGCTGCGGCCAGGCCACGCTCCCCTGGAGGCCGTGGGGGGATCCTTCCTGCCGCTCCCAGCTTCCGGCGGCCCAGCTGTTCCTCGGCTCGTGGCTGTGTGACCCCCATCTCTGCCTCCGTGCTCACCTCTGAGTCCCCCTCTTCTTACGAGGACACCAGCCATTGGATCAGGGCCACCTGCCTTGGAGTCAAAACGAGAAAACAGACAGAGAAGGTGATTCTGAAAAACCTCTCCCTCAACATCAGTATCTGCTCTCAAGATCCTGGTCCAACCAGAAACCCTGGTTCGCAGGCGGGGGGCTGAGCCCGACCGTGTCTGTCTGTCTGCCTTCTTCTGGAAGGACTGCACGTCCCAGCTGCCGGGCATCGGGCGGGTTTCTCCATCTGTCCGTGCCTGTTCCCCTCGCCGGGGCCCAGCAGCACCTTCCTGACCGGGCGTCCTGTGGGTCAGCTGACCTGGGCCCGGGGAAGACGCGAAGGCCAGCGGCTGGCGGGAGGTGCGTGCTGGTCCTCGTCTCTGCTGAGGCGGAGGGACGCCGGCCCGCGGTACAGCGTCGACTCGGAAAGGGAGAGAGCGAGGCGCCTCACCTGCTCCGGCCGATCGCCCCCGCTCCGCGCGGAGGCTGAGCTGCGACACGGAATCTGTGAAGCCCCCGTGTTTCCCCTCCTTGAAGTCCGAGGGACTTGCGGGAGCCACCCCGGGGAGTAAGCAGCAGAACTAGACTTGAACCCGGGCTCTTCCCTGGCCCACGGAGGCGCCCCCAGGTCTGGAGGACGGCTGGTTAGAGACAGTAGGCTGCCTGTCCTGCCCACGCCACCCGACATCGGGCGTTCCCCGCAAACATCTGAACCCCGTTGACCCTTGACGGGGGAACCAGGTAATGTGCTGATGAAAATTAGGCAGTTGAAGGGAGGCACCCCTGTGTGAGCCTCCGGCACCCCGTGTTTTGTGGAAAACTCTCCTGGCTCAGTGGTCTCTGTCTGGCTAAGCTAATGTACTTGGCCACCCAGCGGAATTAATTCGGGTAAAGTCGTGGCGAGAACCGCTGTGTGTCTGGCCCTGTCAGGTCCTGGGGCAGCTTGGGGAAGGGACCCAGCTTTCAGGGAGGTGACGCTCCATCGAACCAGGCGGCCCCACCCTAATCTCCCTTCCCAACCGCTCTGCCCAGGGTTGCTCTCGCTGTCTGGGGAAATTCACCCACGTGCATAATTGAAGTAGTAATTTCACTTTGGGTCCGGGAGAGCCCAGGTGCATCGTGAGTAGGCAATTGGGGGGTTATGGGGGGGGTGAAGGCTGGCAGTGTTCCCCCAGAGGCCAGGCACGAGCTATAACTGAGACCTGGTGATGCCACCTGGGCAAAGTGTGGTTTTGTAGGGGAGCCAGGCCTGGCTGACCGTCTTCTCTTCTCGCTCGGATCGGCCTGGACTGGACACCAGAGACTGGGGAGCCCATGGCTGCAACCCCGGGGCTCAGGAGGAGGGGAAGGTTGGATCTATCTGGAGGGTCTAACCTAAAGGTGTCTGAGGTCAAGATCTTAAATTAGAGGTGCATTCCCCAAAATATGGGGCCATCCCCGTCGGGCGTACAAGAGCACATGAGGCGGCCGCAATACATGTTACAAAGATGATAGTTATGTATTTACTTTAATGGTTCTTAGAAAAAATAATAATCTTCTCTTTTTTGGTAATGATATTGTCTAACCCCTTTTTTCTCCAGGTATTACAAGTATTTGTTTGCGGGTTGTTGGGTGGGTTTTTTTGTTTTTTGTTTTTTCACTCTGATAGAATATGGCATTGTGGTGGACACTTTGCATGTCTTGGCCAGTGAGGATAAACATCTTTTCAAATATCCTTTTAAAACTGTTTTGATTCAAAAAAATTTTTTAAAAAAATGAATAGACTTGTCCAGCTGTTGTGGCTCAGTAGTTGAGCGTTGACCCTGCACCAGGAGGTTGCTGGTTTGATTCCCCTTCAGGGCACATGCCCAGGCTGTGGGCCCGATCCCCAGTGGGGGCATGCAGGGGGTGGCCAATCGATGCTCTCTCATCCATGTTTCTATCTCTCTCTCCCTCTCTCTCCCTTTCTTTCTAAAAACAATAAAGAAAAAATATAAAAAAATGAAAATAGCCCTGGCCGGTTTGGCTCAGCGGTTAGAACGTCGGCCCCTGGACCAGAGAGTCCCAGGTTCGGTTCCCACTAAGGGCATGTACCTCAGTTGCAGTTTGTCCCCGGCCCCGATTGGGGTCGTGTGGGAGGCAGTCACTCGATGTGTCCCTCTCACATCGATGTTTCTCTCTCTCTCTTCCCCCCTCTCTCCCTCCCGCTCTACCTGTCCTTGGGTGAGGATAAATATAAATAAAAATAATTAGGCCCTGGCCAGTTTGGCTCAGCGGTTAGAGCGTCGGCCTGCGGTCCGGAGAGACCCGGGTTCGGTTCCCGCTAAGGGCACGTACCTTGGTTGCAGTTTGTCCCCGGCCCTGGTTGGTCGTGCGGGTGGCAGCCACTCGATGTGTCCCTTCACATTGATGTTTCTCTCTCTCTCTCCCTCCCACTCTATCTGTACAAAAAATGGAAAAATATCCTCGGGTGAGGATTAAAAATAATAATAATAATAATAATAATAATTAGTAGACTTAATTTCTGAGAGCAGTTTTCGGTTCCCAGAGCAACGAGGGGAGGTGGAGTTCCCAGACACCACCTGAGCCCTCCCCGCAGTTTCCTCATCCACATGCTGCACCCGAGCACTTGGGCTGCTGTTGCTGAGCTGATACCACTCTTCCTGACTGAGGTCTGCAGAGACAGCAGGGTCCGCTCTCGGGGTTGGACGTCCCCTGGGCTCGGACAGATGTATAATGACAGGTGTCCGTCCTTAGAGCATCCTGCGGAGTCACTTCACTGCCCTGCTCGCCCTCGGTGCCCCACCCGGTCACCCCCTCCCTCTGACTCTTAGCAACTACTGAACCCCTCCTGTCCCCATGGCGCTGTCGTTCCAGAATGTCAGGGACCCGGATGGTGTGTGTGGCCCTTTCAGATTGGCTTCTCCCACTCAGACACGTGCACCTGGGTTCCCTCCGTGTCTGGGTGTGATTGACAGCTCCTTTCTACTTAGCGCTGAGTACGATCCCGCCCTCCAAATAGGCCGGGTGTCTTTACCCCTCCCCCCCGGAAGGGCCTCTGGGCTTTAGCACTGACGGAGGCGGCCCTGCTCGTCTGTGTGCGGGGTTTTATGAATGGGAGGTTTTGGCGCGTTGGGTAATGAAATGTTTCCTTCCTTCCTTTTTTTCCCTTATTTTTTAAACGTTGTAAAATACACATGACATAAAGTATATATTTTAACCACATTTAAGTGTGCACTTGAGTGACACTGAGCACACTCTCGGTGTCGTGCACAGAGTCCCTTCCGAAGTGACAGTATTTCCGCACAACAGAGCTCAGCTGCTCGGGGTCGGCCAGGAAGTAACAGTCCGTGGGGTCCCCACTCAAGGCGCAGTGGGAGATGGGGTGCAGGACGGCCTGAGGCTTGGAAAACGTGTCACTGAACGTGAACGTGGCACCCAAGTTCTGTCTTAAAAATTCTGTTTAATACCTTTAGAACCTTCCTCCAGGGCCACCTCCTTCAGGACCCCACGCGTGAATTTTAAACATGGATTTCTTTCTTTGCCCAGGGCCCCTGGATTTGTTTTTGGAAATGGGGGCTTTGGAAGTACTTCTGTCCCTGGAGTTTCTGCCGCTTCTTCGTAAGAAGCCGCACACTCCTGCCAAAGAATATCACTGGCTTTGGGGTCCGGGGCCGTGGAATGGAGGAGGCGAGGGGACCGTCCCGCTATGTGCCTTGTGCACCTGCCCATGAGCCTGGCGGACCAGCGGGTCTTCCCAGAGCCTTCCCACCGCGCCTCAGTCTCCCCGTTAGCGCCGTGTGGACGCCGCGAACCACACCTCCTCGAGGGACAGAGCGTGGCGCGGCCCCTGGAGGTTTTCCTGTGCAAGTTCTGTCTCCGGAGGAAGGTGTCAGGTGGCTGTTACCCTGCCAGCAGGGACCGGCACCGACTCGAAGGCGTCGCTTCGCTGTGATCGCAGCACAGGCTGCGGAGAGAACAAGTCGTCACGGTGGCAGGTGTGCGGCGATGCGGCGCCCTTCCTGAGATTTCTATTTTCGAGGCCTGGTGCTCCCCCCCGGAGGCGGCCAGCTCTGGGCTCCTTTTCTCTTTCCGCTCAAGCCTGGGCTTATTTCAGGGCACATGGGGCTCAGTCCTCGACCCCCCCAGCAGGCCCTGCCCTGGGACACCCCTGGAGCTCACCGCCCCGTCTGCCCCGTTCTCCTGGGCACCCCGGGCCCCCTTGGGTGCGTGGACGTCATGCTGGGGCTGCCTGACTACAGGCCCTGGAACCCGTCTGTCCTTCCCAGCTGCCACGTGTTGGGGGCTGTTGCTGCTCTTGGGCCTGGGGCCTTCCCTGGTTGCCCCCGGGAATGGGGTCCAGGTCACCTCTGTACTCAACTCCCCACCGAAGCCAAAGTTGGAGGGTCCCCTCCCTTCCCTTCTGAATGTCTCCCCTCCCACCTCCCCTGAGGACTGGGGAGCTGCTGGCCTCTACCTCCTCCTGCGGGTTTGGGCTCGGTGCCCAGCGAGTTCTGGTGGCCACGGCGGCTCAGCAGCAGCCCGGCCACGGAGCTCCCGCCTCTTACCCCTGGAGCCTGCCGCAGGAGGCGTGGCTGTGCGCCACCCTCTGGGCCACCAGGTCTGGCTCCGTGTGTCCACTTGGCCAGCTGGACCCGCCCGCTCCCTCGCCCCCGGGCGGGGTGACAGGTGTGTGTTCTGTACAGTCTCTTGGTGTCGCCCGGCCTGATCACAGTGGGGCTTACTTCACAGTGCCGTCACCCTCTTTCCCACTCCCCCGCGACCGTGTCCGGGGTCACCTCCCAAATAAGGTCCTTGTAATGACATCCTTTTCGCGGGAACCCGACGTGGGGCGGCATTCCTTCCCAGAGGCAGGAAGGGAGCCCGCGGCACTGACTTCTGGGGGACGCGAAGGGGGAGGCGGCGTGATCCGGTGGGAGAAGACTTGCTCGTGAATAGTTCAGAATATTACAGGGGATCATTGAGAACTCAAGTGCGTCGAGCCCTCGCTCCGTGCCCAGCACTGTATGGCACACTGTCCCCACATGGTGTCCCCCAGCCCTCCGGGAGCTCGCCCGGTCACCTGTGCTCAGAGGAACTGGTTCTGGGGCATTCCCAGCGAGCCGGGACAGCAGGGTCAGGGGCTCAGGTCTGCTGGGTGCCGGGGGGCGTGGCGAATCCCTCGGCCAGCAGGAAGGACGCAGCTCCTGGAAGCCGGACGTGGTCTCCCACAGTGTCAGCACCGAGGAGTTCAGGCCGCGCCTCCTGACCTCCACGGACGTGTCTTTGAATCTTCCCTGTACAAAGTGTACGGTCTCGATTTTTTTTTTTTTTTGAGGCAGGTGACATGCTAGTGTGAGATCCATAATGCTAGATGGCTTTGTGAGGAACAGAGAATGGGAGATGTGGTTTCAGGGTAAAAGAGAAAGAAGCCCCTGTGGTGTCTGCCAACGGCTGTGGTGTAAATACTCCCACCCTGGCCGGTTCCAGGCTGTGAACGCGACACCACAGGACCCAAAGTGGGGAAGAGGTGCCACCCCATTGGGGTGTTCCCATCCTACTGATGTAATCTGTGTAAATAACCCCCAGGGCACCGAGAATGGTAAGATGTAGTAAAATAATTAGCACCTGATGAGCTTTGAGTAGCTAGTGCCTTCTTACTGAGTAAAATCCACATTAAACTCTCCGTTTTAACTATTTAAAGGGGATAATTCGGCGGCATCTGGTACGTTCCCAATGTGTTGCCACCCCTCTGTCTAGCTCCCGAACATCTTACCACCCCAAAGGAAGCCCCGTGCTTACAAAGGCGGTCATTCCTCATTCTCTCTTCACCCCTGGCCACCACCATAACCTTTTGTGTGTGTCTATCTAGTTGCCTCTCCCGGGTTTTTCATATAAACGGAATTATGCACGTGTGACTTTTCACATGGTTTCTTTCATCAGCTCACCGTGTTCAAGGCTCGTCCACGTTGTAGCGTGTTCTTAAGGTGTATTCCCTTCTTACGGCTGGATAACATCCCACTATACGGACGTACTGTGTTTTGTTTATTTATCAGTTGATGGACATTTGGGCTGTTCTCAGCTCTGAGCTGTTTTGAGCTATGCCGGTGTAAGCCTTCGTACACACGTTTTCATTTGGACATCTGTGTTCCGTTCTTTAGGCGACATCCCCAAGCGTGGAATGGCCGGGCCATGCAGTCATTCTGTGTTTAACTTTTTGGGAGGCGAGTCCTTTTCCACGTGGCCACACTGTTGCACCTTCCTGCTGGCCATGGGTAAAGGTCTCGGTCTTCCCAACCTCACCAGCATCGGTTTTCGGTCTACTGTTGTTATTACCGCAGTCACACTAGTCGGTGTGACACCTCAGCATGGTTCCGACTCACATTTTTCCAATGACTGACGATATTGAACATGGTTCCATGTGCTTTTGGCCACTGAGTATCTCCTCGGGAGAAATGTCTAGTCAAGTCCTTTGCTCATTTTTAAAAAATATATGTTTTCATTGATTTTTTTTAGGGAGAGAGAGATAGAAACATCGATGTGAGAGAGAAACATCGATCGGCTGCCTCCTGCACGCCCCCTACTGGGGATTGAACCCGCAACCTGGGCGTGTGCTCTGACCGGGAATCAAACCTCTCAGTCCATGGGACGGCGCTCAATCCACTGAGCCACACGGGCCGGGCTCTGTGCTCAGTTTTAAATTGAGTTGTTTGTCTCTTTGTTATTGAGTTATAAGAGTTCTTTATATATTCTGGATATGTCAGATACACAATTTGCAAATATTTTATAGTTTTTCACCCATTCTGTGGATTGCCTTTTCATTTTCTTTGATGCACAAACGTTTTTGATTTTGATTAAAGTCTCATCAATTTACCTTTTACTTTTTTGAATTGTTTATTCTTTCGGTGTCACATCTAAGAATTCATTGCAAAGCCCAAAGTCATGCATATTTACTGCTCTGTTTTCTTGTAAACGTTCTGTTGTTTCAGCTCTTACATTTAGGTCTTTGGTAAGTTTTGAGTTCCTTTCTGTATAGGGTGTGAGGAAGGGGTTTAACGTCATTCTTCCGCATGCGATATCCAGTTGTAGTACCTTTTTTTATCCTCATCCGAGGACATTTTTCCATTTTTTGTTCAGATAGAGTGAGAGGAAGAGAGAGAGAGAGAAACATCGACGTGAAGGGACACATCAAGTGGCTGCCACCCGCACGACCAACCAGGGCCGGGGACAAACTGCAACCGAGGTACGTGCCCTTAGCGGGAACCGAACCTGGGTCTCTCTGTACCGCAGGCCGACGCTCCAACCACTGAGCCAAACCGGCCAGGGCTGTAGTACCTTTTCATACAAGTTATTTAATTGTAAGATCATATCATTTAACTTTTAACTATGGTCGTGTGTAACAACTGGCTTGTGCAATTCCTGAAAATTCAACCATCAGCTTTCATGAGCCGGTCTGAGCTGAGAGCCACACTTTAGACGAGTTGCCACTACCTTTGCCATGAGTTGGCTGCATGACATGTCACCTCCACTCTCTGAACCTCAGTTTCCCCTTTCCTGACATGAGGATAAGAATCCTCTTCTTGGGGGGTTGCTGTCAGGCTCTGGGGGGGGGGGTGTGCAGAACGCCTGGGGGGAGGTGGGGAGAGTGTGCCATATGATGGAAAGAGGTGCCCGTGGTGAAGTCTTGTTTTGCCTGCAGGTCACCCAGCGTCCTGGGTCACCCCTACCATGTAGGATGGAGGTGCCGGAACGTACCTGCCCCGCCTCACCTGCCAGGGACCAGCCGGCTCCGGCTCCAGGACCCCCAGGGGCCCCAGGTGGGCAGGCCTCCCCACACCTGACCCTGGGCCCCGTCATCCTGCCGCGGGAGCAGGGCCTGGCCCCCACGGTGTTCCTGAAGGCGCTGCCCATCCCACTGTACCACACAGTGCCTCCCGGGGGCCTCCAGCCGCGTGCCCCCCTGGTGACGGGCAGCCTGGACGGGGGCAGCGTGCCCTTCATTCTCAGCCCCCTGCTGCCGCCGGAGGGACCTGGGCCTACCCAGATCAGGAAGCCAGCGACCCCCACGCTCACCGTGAACATCGTGGGCGCTCTGCCTGTCCTGTCGCCGGCCCCGGGGCCCGCGCTGGGCGGCCTGGGGAAGGCGCGCAATGTCGGCAAGCACCTGTGCCCTCACTGTGGCCGGGACTGCCTGAAGCCCAGCGTGTTGGAGAAGCACATTCGGTCCCACACGGGAGAGAGGCCCTTCCCGTGTGCCACCTGCGGCATCGCCTTTAAGACCCAGAGCAACCTGTACAAGCACAGACGCACGCAGACGCACCTCAACAACTCTCGGCTGTCCTCCGAGTCCGAGGACGCCGGGCCCAGCCTCTTGGCGGACCAGGCTGGACAGGCCTCCAGGACGACTGGCAAGGGGGACAGCTGCAGCCTGGGTGGGGGCGGCGGGGCTCCGTCAGAGAGGCCCCTCTCTCCAGGCGTCCAGGGCGCCGGGCACTGCGCGGTGCCCCCCGTGCATCTGTGTCCAGTTGCCAAGAACCTGGATCCGAAGCTGGACGCTGCTTGCTGTCCAGGGTCCACACTGGCTGACAGAGAGGCCCCTTTGGACTCGCCCCACATGGCTGCCGCCGGACCCCCCGCCGCCGGCTCACAGCCCAGGCATAAGCTGTCGGAGCAGAAGTCCCCGGCCGGCAGGGCGTGCTCCCTGCAGCAGCAGCAGGTGACGCCCTCGGAGAAGCCCTGGGACACCAAGGCCGCGGAGGGCCGGCTGAGGAAGTGCGAGAGCACGGACTCGGGCTACCTGTCCCGCTCCGACAGCTCCGAGCAGCCGCTGGCCGCCTGCAGCCCCCTGCACAGCCTGTCGGAGCACAGCGCCGAGTCCGAGGGGGAGGGCGCCCCGGGGCCCGGGGGCGCCAAGGCCGAGCTGGGAGGGCAGGGGCCCGGCCTGGAGCTGGAGAAGCGGCGGCTGGAGGAACGCATCGCCCGGCTCATCTCACACAACCAGGCCGTGGTGGACGACCCCCGGCTGGACCACGTGCGGCCCCGCAAGACGGTCCTGTCCAAGCAGGGCAGCGTGGACCTGCCGGTGCCCTACACCTACAAGGATTCCTTCCACTTCGAGATCCGGGCGCTGGGCCCGGGCCGCCGGAGGAGGCAGGGGGCCCTCTGCCCTGCCCGCTCCGCCTGCACCGCCCTGGGCGAGGCCCGGCCCCTCTTCTTCCACTCCGTCCCCACTCAGCTCTCCACCACCGTGGAGTGCGTCCCCGTCACCAGGAGCAACTCGCTGCCCTTTGTGGAGGGCACCAGGACATGGCAGGAGCCGCTGGGCCCCCGGGACATTGGGCCCGGGAGGCAGAAACCTCTGAGCCCCAGGCCCGCTCCTGCCCGGCTGGTGGACAGCCCCAGCGGTCACCCCCGGGCCCTGGTCAGGCAGGTGGCGGTGGAGGACCTGCTGTGTCCCCCCACTGAAGACGCCTCGGCCCCTGCAGAGGACCTGCGCGGAAAGAGGGCGGTGGCCGGGGAAGGGGCGGCCAGCAAGGGCCGGGCGGCCAGGCAGACCCCCAGCCAGCGGAGGCCGAGGGTGTTCTCCCAGGAGAAGTGGCAGATGTATGGGAACGAGACGTTCCAGAAGGCCTACGGGAAGGTGCGCACCAGCCCCCAGGGAGGCAGGAAGGCCAGGGCGGGGAGAGTGGGCTGCGAGACCCCCCTGCACCTCCCTCTGCCGGAAGAGGGTTCGGGGGCCGAGGGTGCGGCCCCGTCCCGGTCCCCGTCCCAGGACAGGAAGACCCCTGTCTGTGGGGATGCTTCTGTGGGGACCAAGCCAGGGCCTTGGGGAAGTCCCCCCGCCACAGAAGACTTCTTGGTGACCGAGTCCCCTGGACAGAGGGACACGGTGGCTGGAGCAGGAGGCAGTGACCAGCCCCGGGTGAGCAGGCCCACCTCACCCCCCACCCTCCGCGGCAGAGAACCCCCGCCTTTGGGCCACAAGAGCCCTGTGCTTCCTCCAAATGGGAGGCTGGAGTTGGGGTGTCAGCTGCCCCCCGCACCTGGTCCCCCCAAAGAGGGGGACCTGGAGGCTCCCAGGCTGGAAGCAGGCGCCTGGGACATTGGGGACACGAAGGAGCCCTGTCAGCGGGCCCTGACCGTCCCGAGAGAGCCCAGCAGCGGCTCTGGGGAGCCCGAGCCTGGAGAGGACACGCTGCCCTGGGAGAGGAAGACGCTGTGCTGCCCAGAGTCCGGGCTGCTGGGTGCGGGAGGCCAGACCCCAGGGGGCCCTGCACAGGCTGCCTCCCCGCCATCCTGGGCCAAGGACAGTGACAACGGGGGCGGGCCGGGGGTGCTGCCCGGGAGTGCTGGCCGCACAGAGCAGGGCCGGGCCAGGCCCTGGGAGGCCTCTGCTTCCCCCGGGGCCCTGAGGCTGGCGGGGCCCAGGACAGAGGAGCCGGTGCCTGGTCCTGCAGCCAGGGCCCCCGGGGGTCCCTCCGTGGCTCCTGGTGCTTCTCCGGCCCTGACAGACCCTGCCTTTCCCCCCAAGTACCTCCTCAGGTTACCTCAGGGAGAGGCCCCGCCACCGCCTGGCGCCCAGGGGCCGGGGCCCAGCCAGGACCCTCTCTGTGGGAGCAGGCAGCCCGAGGACCCGGCCTCCTCTGTGGGGTCAGCGCTGGGGACCCTCCTGCCTCCCCGCCCCGCCGCAGGCCTGGCCTCAGGTGGAGCCGACTTCAGGGAGGACCCCAGCTGGTCCAGGCCCTGGGTCAGGAGCAAGGGGGTACTCGGCGACGAGAAAGGAGACTTGGGCACCGGCACCCCAGCAGCCCGGGAGTGTCTGGGCTCCAGTGCTGGGGCCCCCTGGGACACAGCCTCTGTCCTGCTCACCCGGACTTGTGACTCCCAGAGGAGTGGGACCCGTGACACTGGACACCTCTGTGCGGACAACACGTGGACCAGGGCCCGGCCCTCTGGGGGTGGCCTGAATCCCTGGACACTCAACAGGGACGTGGCAGGGCCTCCTGGGAATGCCCCCGAAGACGCTCCCCCAGGGCCCCAGGCAGGGCACAGTCCCTGCGGCTCCCTCCCAGCCCTGGGCTGGCCCGCGCGGGGCTCCTGCGCCCACTCCGAGAGTCCTGGGGGCTTCGGGCCACAGGGCCCCTTCCCCGTGCTGAAGGCCGAGCCCCGGCTCACCTGGTGCTGCTTGGGCCGCAGTGTCCCCCTGCCCCGCCCCGGGGACAGCGCCCTGGAGGGTGCTGGCGCCTGGCGGGTGAGCAAGGCCGCGTCTGGACAGTGCACTGGGACCCGCCCGGCGGAAGGAGGGGACGCACGGCCGTGGAAGGTAACGCAGCCTTGCCCCGGGGCCCGGGCTGAGGGGCTCGCTTCGCGGGCGGGCCGGACGTGCGGTGATGGGCGGAGGCGGGAGCAAACCCTGCGGCACTGCTGTCCCCTAGAACGCCGACCCGCCCGTTCCCAGGGCCGCTGGGCCGCCCCAGCCGGGGCCGGAGAAAATACCGGCCCCGACGTCCAACAAACAAAATAACCGTGAACAAATAAACGTCACAGGAAGAATTAGTGCACCCGAGACTGGGTGAGATACTTTTCCTAACTAGACACGGGAGTTTAGCTGAGCTTCCTGGTGGCAGAGGCAGAGAGTGACACGCAAGGCGGCCCAGGAGTCATCTCAGATCACAAAGCAGAGACTCGTGCTGAGAGACAGACTCCTGGCCCAACACAGAAAGGCCGGAACCAAAACAAACCCCCACAAACAACACAAAATGCCTCTTGAAAGGAAAGAGTTATTGTGCCAGGGATTCTGGAGAAATAATTCCTACGATGATCAGATTCAGCTTTTTCCCAGGTTCCCGAGAGTGCTCCGAGGGTCCCCCCTAGTCCTCCCCGGGTGCTCCGAGGGTCCCCCCTAGTCCTCCCCGGGTGCTCCGAGGGTCCCCCCTAGTCCTCCCCGGGTGCTCCGAGGGTCCCTCCTAGTCCTCCCAGGTGCTCCGAGGGTCCCCCCTAGTCCTCCCAGGTGCTCCAAGGGTCCCCCCTAGTCCTCCCCAGGTGCTTTGAGGGTCCCCCCTAGTCCTCCCTGAGTGCTCCGAGGGTCCCCCCTAGTCCTCCCCGGGTGCTCCGAGGGTCCCCCCTAGTCCTCCCCAGGTGCTTTGAGGGTCCCCCCTAGTCCTCCCCGGGTGCTCCGAGGGTCCCCCCCTAGTCCTCCCGGGTGCTCTGAGGGTCCCCCCTAGTCCTCCCCAGGTGCTCCGAGGGTCCCCCCTAGTCCTCCCCGGGTGCTCCGAGGGTCCCCCCTAGTCCTCCCCAGGTGCTCCGAGGGTCCCCCCTAGTCCTCTCCGGGTGCTCCGAGGGTCCCCCCTAGTCCTCCCCGGGTGCTTTGAGGGTCCCCCCTAGTCCTCCCCGGGTGCTCCGAGGGTCCCCCCTAGTCCTCCCCAGGTGCTTTGAGGGTCCCCCCTAGTCCTCCCCGGGTGCTCCGAGGGTCCCCCCCTAGTCCTCCCGGGTGCTCTGAGGGTCCCCCCTAGTCCTCCCCAGGTGCTCCGAGGGTCCCCCCTAGTCCTCCCCGGGTGCTCCGAGGGTCCCCCCTAGTCCTCCCCAGGTGCTCCGAGGGTCCCCCCTAGTCCTCTCCGGGTGCTCCGAGGGTCCCCCCTAGTCCTCCCCGGGTGCTCTGAGGGTCCCCCCTAGTCCTCTCCGGGTGCTCCAAGGGTCCCCCCTAGTCCTCCCTGGGTGCTCTGAGGGTCCCCCCTAGTCCTCCCCGGGTGCTTTGAGGGTCCCCCCTAGTCCTCCCCGAGTGCTCCGAGGGTCCCCCCTAGTCCTCCCCGGGTGCTTTGAGGGTCCCCCCTAGTCCTCCCCGGGTGCTCTGAGGGTTCCCCCCCAGTCCTCCCCGGGTGCTCCGAGGGTCCCCCCTAGTCCTCCCCGGGTGCTCCGAGGGTCCCCCCTAGTCCTCCCCGGGTGCTCTGAGGGTCCCCCCTAGTCCTCCCCGGGTGCTCCGACGATCCTTCCTAGTCCTCCCCGGGTGCTCCGAGGGTCCTCACCTGGTGATTCTAGCCCCCTGTCGGGTGGGGTATCTCTGGATTTCACCTAGGGGTGCTGACGGGGGCTGGGTGCAGAGCCCGGTGGCTGTTCCCCCAGGCGGGTGCAGCCTCTTCAGCTGGAGACTGGTGGGTTAATATAGCAGGCGAGGGGCCCGGGAGGGGCACCGAAGGCCTGGCTCCGCCCCCTCCTCTGAAAGGCAAGGAGGTATTGAGTGTGGGGATCCCTGGGGAGGGGCAGTTGGGGATGGAGGCCATGCTGTCCCCTAGGCCTCCAGTTAACACCGAACATCTGCGCCTTCCTCTGTGGATCCAGCCCAGGCAGGGTTCCAGAAGGTTCCTCCCAGGAATGCTTAGACCATGTGGCGATGCAGCATTTCCGAGCCTCGATTTCCCCAGACAGGCATCCTGTCTGCAGAGAGGGAGCCCTTCTCTGTTGCTCCCACCATGAGGGCTTTGAGCAAATGATGCCAACATGCCTGGTGTTTTCAGCTCTCCTACCCAACAGCCCCAGGGATGACGTCCCGGGACCCGGGGTCCGAGCCAGGATGCAGGAGAGGACCGCCCTGGCGGAGAAAGCCGTTCCGAGGGACCAGCAGGCAGAACACACGGAGAAGGTAGGTGTGTCTGGCAGCTGCTGCCTTTCCGCCGCCCGCCTGGCTGGGAGCCACAGACCGCGGTTTCACGAAACCCCCAGGAAAACCTCAGCCAGGGTCAGAAGGCGTCCCCGTGCCCTGGAGGGAAAGCCGCTGTTTAAGAACCAGGGCCTGGAGTTTCCCGGTCCGGGGACTCACTCAGCGTGTCCCCCGTGCGTCCACCCGCTCAGCCCCACAGGCCGTGTGGTTTTTGCGGGTGCCCTTCGAAGGCCGGGGATCCGGCAACCATTCGAAACAACTGAGTCGGAAACACATCCATCCAGTTTAAGTCCTGAAGAGAGAGCGTGTTAATTATTTACAGCTTTTATTGCTTTTTTAATTATGCAAGCGATGCGTGTCCTTTGCAGAAAAATTAGAAGGTGCAGATGAGCAGAGAGAAGACAATAAAACATCCCGGTAATCTCTCCGCCAGAGACCATCAGCGCTGACATTTAGGTGTGCGCCCTTCCAGACTTTTCTCCGCCATGTGCGCATGCACATAACATACCAACAGGGTGGGGGTTTTAATATCCTTCTTTGATTGTCTTGCTCCTTTGCTCATAACCCTTCGGGCTGCCCGCGGCGTACAAGTTATAAAGCAAACTCTTTATCCAGCCTCTGCCGTCTCTAGACCCCCTGTGAACGGTTTTTGTTTTTTGTCCCCTTCCCTGCAACCCGCTCCTCTCCCGCATGGGGTGAGTGCGTGTTGCATCACTGGTCCTCTCCATTCTCTAAGAGGACTTTGATCCCAGCTCCCTGAGACCCTCCGGCCTTCCCGCTGCATCCCGGCCCCCAGCAGCCCCTCCTCCCGAATACTCAGCCTCCCCGCCCCTGCCGTCAGTGTTTGTCCGAAGACTAGATATGCTTCAGGCAGCTGTCCCCACAGCTGCTCCGCCCTCTGTGGCTGGAGGGGACACCCTCTCCGGAGGCCCCTGCCCTGTTCTAATCGTCCATCAGGACCGGGCGTCCCGGCGAGCACTGCGGAGGCTGCTCTGTGCCTGGCACCTTGCCTGGCTCTCCACCTTCTCAGGAGGAAACCGAGGCACACAGAGGTCCGGTGACCTCCCCAGGGACCTGGGTTTGAGCCAACATGTCTTAGTCCAGCGCCCGTTTGCCCCAGAGGTCCCCTGCCTGCATGTGCACCCGTCTCCGGGAGTTTTCTTGTGATGCTGAGTGGAATTCAGCGGGTGTGTCGTGGGGCCCGAGAGTCGGCATTTCTAACATCCCTGGTGAGGCTGTTTGCTGACCTGGAGCATCCTGGGGGAGTGATGCTTTGTTCTGCTCCAAATCGTGTTCTGTCATCTCTGACCCAATCTTTTTTCCTTTTTAAAGACGAGGTGGTACATTGGCTCACCCCAATAATCTCATCATCTTACTGTACCCACAAATACACTGCAAAGTCCTTTTTGCCATGGAAGGTAACACAGTCACAGTTTTGGGGATTAGGGGCTGGATGCCATTCTTCTGCCTGCCACCCCACCCATCCATCATCCACCACCCACTCACCATCCATCTATCCATCCATGTGTCCATCAACAGCCATCCATCCATCCATCCATCCATCCATCCATCCATCTGCCATCCATCCATCCATCCATCATCCATCCATCCATCCATCCATCCCCCCTCCATCTATCCATCCATCCATCCATCTATCCATCCATCTATCCACCATCCATCCATCCATCCCCCCTCCATCCGTCCATCCATCTATCTATCCACCATTCATCCATCCATCCATCCACCACCCATTCATCTATCCTCCATCCATCCATCCATCCATCCACAATCCATCCATCTATCCATCTATTCACCATCCATCCATCCATCCATCCACTATCTATCCATCCACCATCCATCCATCCATCCATCCGCCATCCATCCATCCATCCATCCATCCACCTGCACACACATGATTGTATGTAGCATATATATCTCAGCTTATAGATGCATCTACCCACTCACATCTGTGTTTATCATCTGCCAACCTGTGTGTCCTCTCATGAAAGAGCCTACTTTTCATTCACTTCCCATTTAGCTTCAGTCGTCTTAACATCCTACAGAAAACGCATCCCCCCCAGGCCTTAGCTCACAGAGAATAGTGAGGTTCGTGCATCAGAGTATCTGTTCTCTTTTTCACTTGTTTAAAAACAAAATACAGGAAAGCTCAAGAAATATATAACAAGACTCCTGAGTAATGATCCAGAATGAACAAATATTAACATGTTGTCTTATTTGCTTCTGAGCCTTTAAGAAATAAAATACATAAACTGTTACTTTATATATTATATGTTATGCAAACTAAAATAAATAAAACAAAAAAGATAATCGTGGTTTTCTGTATTTGGCACTAATTGTTTCAATCCATGTTTTCCTACTTCGCCAATTGAGGTATCCACTAATAATATATAATAATGTTGATTTCCATCTTTAAAATAGGTATGCAAATATCATACTAATTTATTGTTCTTCAGACTGGCTGTTAGACTCAATATCGTGTTTCTGGCCTTGTTGTTACATACAGATCAGATCCATTACTTTCATGGTTACAGAGTGTTCCATCCCATGAATATAATACATTGTAATTTCTGTTCCCGTATTTGTAGACACTTCCTTTATTAACATTTTTTGGCTTAATTTGCAAGGAGCATGCATACACACACTTCCTTAAGCACAGTGAAATAGGTGTTCTAAGAAGTATACCTAAAAGTGGACTTGCTGGATGATAAGATAACCACATTTTCAACCTTGCAAGTTATAACACAGTCCCTCCGCACAGCGGCCGTGTGGTTCTACATTTCCTCTGCAGGAGCGAGAGGTGGCGCTTGCTCGTATCTCACGAATGGTTATTATTAGAAGATGTATTTGTTTATTTTTACATATATTTTTAATTGATTTTAGAGACAGAGGAAAGAAGAGGGGGAGAGAGAGAAACATCAATGAGAGAGAAATGTCAACACCGATTGGCTGCCTTCTGCACGCCCCCCACCGGGGATCGAGCTTGCAACCTGGGCATGTGCCCTGGCTGGGAATCAAACCAGTGACCTCTTGGTGCATGGGTGATGCTCAATCAGTGAGCCACACCAACAGGGTGATTATTAGAAGATTTTTAAATGCTTTGCCCATACAGACTTTGTAGGATTCTATGCCGATGCTAGATTTGCCTGCCTCCTTTGCCTGTTATATACATTGCAAATGTTTTTTCCAAGTCAGATGTGTGTCTGTCTGAGCCCTTTCATTGATATTTCACCACCTCACTGCAGATACCTTGCATCTTCATTCTTTTATATGTAGCAGACCTTCCTTCTGGGATTGCTTGCTTCTGTCTAAACATATTCTTGAGAATTTCCTTTAGAAAAGAAAAATCTCATTTTTTAAAACCAGTCTGAAAATACAGTTATTTCCAAAGTATCCTTGTTGGGGGGAAATATTTCTGCTGGGTATCCAGTCCTAGGTTGGCCTCTTCTCCAGCATGTGAAGCTGTCATCGCGTTGTCTTTGGGCTTCTCTACTTGTGGTGGGAAAGTCAGCTGTTAGTCTTATCTGTCCTCTGAAGGTCTTTTATCTCTGGCTGCTTCTCAGACCTCCTTTTAACCTTTGGTGTTCCACACTTACTTTGATGTAGAGAGGTATGTGTTACTTTTACTTTGATGTAGAGAGGTAGTGTTACTTTTACTTTGATGTAGAGAGGTAGTGTTACTTTTACTTTGATGTAGAGAGGTAGTGTTACTTTTACTTTGATGTAGAGAGGTAGTGTTACTTTTACTTTGATGTAGAGAGGTATGTGTTACTTTTACTTTGATGTAGAGAGGTATGTGTTACTTTACTTTGATGTAGAGAGGTATGTGTTACTTTTACTTTGTGTAGAGAGGTAGGTGTTACTTTTACTTTGATGTAGAGAGGTATGTGTACTTTTACTTTGAGTAGAGAGGTAGTGTTACTTTTACTTTGATGTAGAGAGGGTATGTGTTTACTTTTACTTTGATGTAGAGAGGTATGTTACTTTTACTTTGATGTAGAGAGGTATGTGTTACTTTTACTTTGATGTAGAGAGGTAGTGTTACTTTTACTTTGATGTAGAGAGGTAGTGTTACTTTTACTTTGATGTAGAGAGGTATGTGTTACTTTTACTTTGATGTAGAGAGGTATGTGTTACTTTTACTTTGATGTAGAGAGGTAGTGTTACTTTTACTTTGATGTAGAGAGGTTGTGTGTTACTTTTACTTTGATGTAGAGAGTAGTGTTACGTTTACTTGATGTAGAGAGGTAGTGTTACTTTTACTTGATGTAGAGAGGTAGTGTTACTTTTACTTTGATGTAGAGAGGTAGTGTTACTTTTACTTTGATGTAGAAAGGTATGTGTTACTTTTACTTTGATGTAGAGAGGTAGTGTTACTTTTACTTTGATGTAGAGAGGTATGTGTTACTTTTACTTTGATGTAGAAAGGTATGTGTTACTTTTACTTTGATGTAGAGAGGTAGTGTTACTTTTACTTTGATGTAGAGAGGTAGTGTTACTTTTACTTTGATGTAGAGAGGTAGTGTTACTTTTACTTTGATGTAGAGAGGTATGTGTTACTTTTACTTTGATGTAGAGAGGTAGTGTTACTTTTACTTTGATGTAGAGAGGTAGTGTTACTTTTACTTTGATGTAGAGAGGTAGTGTTACTTTTACTTTGATGTAGAGAGGTAGTGTTACTTTTACTTTGATGTAGAGAGGTATGTGTTACTTTTACTTTGATGTAGAGAGGTATGTGTTACTTTTACTTTGATGTAGAGAGGTAGTGTTACTTTTACTTTGATGTAGAGAGGTAGTGTTACTTTTACTTTGATGTAGAGAGGTAGTGTTACTTTTACTTTGATGTAGAGAGGTATGTGTTACTTTTACTTTGATGTAGAGAGGTAGTGTTACTTTTACTTTGATGTAGAGAGGTATGTGTTACTTTTACTTTGATGTAGAGAGGTGGTGTTACTTTTACTTTGATGTAGAGAGGTAGTGTTACTTTTACTTTGATGTAGAGAGGTAGTGTTACTTTTACTTTGATGTAGAGAGGTAGTGTTACTTTTACTTTGATGTAGAGAGGTATGTGTTACTTTTACTTTGATGTAGAGAGGTATGTGTTACTTTTACTTTGATGTAGAGAGGTATTGTTACTTTTATTTCTTCCAGTGGGAATCCATTGGGCTTTTATGATTTATGGATTGATGTCTACTTAGAAAATTCTCAAGCCTCCTTTCTCCGACGTCGCTTCTGCCCTCTCTTTCTGGAACGCTGAGATATCATCGATGTTCTTGGTCTTCCATGCCTCTCGGCCTCTATTTTCAGTAACTTTGTCCCTCTGGCCTATCATCCCGATACTTTGTTCAGATCTATCATTAAAATGTTACTAATTTTCTTAATCCACTGACTTACTGTTTTTTGAATGCTCTGTGGAGGTACATTGACTTTCATTGTCATGCATATTTAAAGTTTTATGTTATTGCAGTTTAATATTATACGGTTTAGTAAGTTTTGACACTGTGCACACCTGTAAAACCAACACCGCCATCAGGATAGTAAGTGTGTCCTCCAAGAGCCCATGTGTCCTTTTGTGATTCTATCCCTGCCCAGTTGGCACCTCCCACCTCCGGGTAACTGCTCGTATGCTCTCTCTCACTATAGTTTAGTTCACTTCTTCTAGAATCTTCTAGAAATAGAGCCATACAGTATGCGCTTTGGGGGTGGGGACTGGCTTTTTGTCCTCACTCAGCATGACTGTTTTGAGGTTCATCACATTGTCGTATATATGAATAGTTCATTCTTTTTCTTGCTAAGTGGGGGGAGGGATACATCACAATTTGGTTACATATTCACTTGTCAGTGGACCTTTGGTTTATTCCAGTTTGGGGCTGTTACAAAGAAAAACGACCGTAGATATTTCTCTACGTGTCTTTCTATGGATATATACTTCCGATTTTCTTGGGTGCATACCTAAGCGTAGAATGGATGGATCTTCTGGTAGACGGATAATTGATTTGTTTGTTTGTTTGTTTAGAAGTTGCAAACTATTTTCCAACGTGGTTGTATCGTTTTTCATTCCTACCAGCTGTGGAGAGGGCACCAGCTTCTCCCCGGCCTCGCCAACACCGAGTGTGGCCGTTCTTTTCCATGTTTACTCATATTTTCCGTCTGCTCAAGCACACTCAGTGTGCACGGGAGCCCTGGAGGCGTGGCCTGGCCGGCTGAGTTTTGTGGCTGGCTCTCATCAACGGGAACTGCTTTCCCGTTTGCTCTCAGAGTTTTGACGGTGATCTGAGATTTTTGGAACTTGGAGACTTGGGTTGGAGGTGGGTTTCTTCAGTGACGATATATTTCGCTTCTGCTAGGGACCTGAGGGCACCCTCTGGTCACTTACTTTAAATAAAATTCTCGGTTTTCGGTTTCGTGTCCCCGTGTAGTGTGAATTCAAACTGCAGACCCAGGGGAAGACTGTCCATTGTTATGCGATCGGCAGAAGAGACTTGTGCCCCCTCCAGCCCGTGAGAAGGTTGGCGTGTGCATGTTCCAGGGCAGGTGACGGGTAGGGTGTGTCATCTCTGATGCACCCTCGTGTTGAGGGTTTGCCCCTCTGCGGTCTCAGCTTGGTGCAGGAGTGGAGGTAGACTCTTCCACAGGGCTCTCGCCTGCGACGGAGTCTGGGCTGGGGTCCTGGGCCCTGCACCCCGCAGACCACGAACACGAAAGACCACACTCACCTCACACCCTCAGAAAGAGAAGGCGTTTACCTTTTCCGGTTTCCGTTTTCACTGGGGCTTTTACTTTGAAGTGTCTCTTACCTTCTAATCAGAACACCAACATCTTTCGGTATGTTAAACGTGTCTATGTTTCTCGCTGCGCTTTGGGTTGTGCTCAGGGCGAGGCTGGCTGCGGCAGGAGCCGATCAGGGAACTGCCGTCGGAACCGGGTCTGGTTTCCGAACCTTGTTCATGATCCTCCTGTCGTCAGGAAGGGGCCATTTCGATGTAGGCAAGAGGCTACCTTTTCCTTCAGAACGATTGCTTTCGGCCTTGTCTATGACATCTTTCCTTTCTCTCAATCATAAAATACAAAAATACATCCCCTTACGTTCTCTCCGTGTGATGGAAGGAACAATGTAGTTTTGTTCACGCAAAGACGATGCACGGGTCAAATCTGGCTCTTCCCGTTTCTGTATCCCCCTGAGAGCCAGGCACGGCCTCCGCCCTTTCAAAGGCTATGTGTATATACGCATCTTCATTCTCACGTGTGCATGAGGAATATGCGTGAGACCCTGCACGTGGCCTGTGGAGTCCGCAATATTTATTATGTTCATTGTCTGGGCCTGTACACGAAGAGCCGGCACATCCTAGATAATCCCCTTCTGCTCACTTGCTCTATTTCATCTCCCCGCTTACTCTGGGAAATTTTTCGGGGCCTCTGTTCTGTCACCCTCTCTTTGTTGTCAACCCCAAACGCCCCACCGCCGTGGAAATGGCTGTTCCGAAGGAACGTCCACGGGTGGAAGGAGGGAGGCTCCATCCTCAGAGTGGAGCTGGGAGAACGCGGCAGGGTCGTGCGGGGACCGGGCCGCCCGGGCGAGCGCTGGACCGGGGGACTGGATTCATCGTGACCGTGGAGCCCGCCGCACGGAGCGCGAGACACTGAGGCTTGTTCTCGGCCGCGCTGCAAAGGACCCGCGAGCCCCCAGTGATGGAGCCCGTCGGGGGAAGGGCCCCCCTGCGCCCCGAGCCACGCCTTCGCCACGGAGGGAGGAGAGGGACGCGGGCACGGTGCCCGTTCTCTTGGCCCACGGCTTTTCCTCCCCGAGCGCGGTCTCTCAGGAGGCCTGCGTCCGAGCACGTGGCTGGACACACTTGACCCGTCTGATGAGGCCGCACTCTTGGTCACAGAGCATGGTTTCTGCAGGAAGGTGGAGGCACCAGCCCGGAGACCTGAGGCCACCAGGAGTGCTCAGCGTGGCCCCAGGTTCCGCTCGGGGGACCTCGAGGGCCCGCCACATGCCCACTGGACTTCTCTTTGCTTGTCGCTCTCCGTGGCGTCCAAGGAGAGTGACAGGGACCCTGTGAACACGTTCTTCCCCGGGATGAGGATGTGCGCGGGGGGCTGCGGACCTAGGAGACCCTCCGGGGGGGCAGGGGCTGAGGGGGAGGTGGTCAGGGCTTTCCGCCTGCATCAGGGCACATGACAACCACCTGCCCTGCTTTGGGGAGCTTCCCACTGGACTCCGCTCAGCACTGGGGTCCCTGAGCTCCGGCCCGTGGCCAGCCCGCTGTCAGTGTCCCCGCTGGAGCTGGCCTGGGCGACAGGCTTTCTCCGGACTGTGTTCCCATGAGGTCTGGGAACCCAAAGGACACGCTGGTCTCGCGTCGGCGCCCCCGCTGCAGCTCTTCACGGGAGGCCCACGGAGAGACCCAGGCGGCCGAGGCCGAGCGTGGGGGCTGCATTTAAAACCTGGACCGTACATGGCGGGTCATGGCTTTTGTTTTTGTTTTTTAACGTAAACCACGATACAGGCCCGTTGAAAGTAGCAAGGCAGACAGAAACCCAGAAATCCAGATCGGACTTCTAAACACAGCCTTGAGCACAAACGAAGCGAGAGAGAGTCTCCGCGGTGCAAAGCCGCGCGTGCGCGGTGCGTATATAGGCGGCGGTGTGCTGGGAAGGGGCCTGTCCCGCACCCCCATGGCTGTCTCGGGGCGTGGGGCGGGGGGAGTCAGAGGGAAGGAGGCAGAACAGGATGTCACTGGAAGCAGAGCCCGAGATGGGGACCCTTGTACGAGGGACTGATGGCGGGAGGGCTCTCAGGAGGCCGGTGAGTGAGGACAGCCGACCTGGGCCAGGGAGGGACCACGTGAAGATACGCTGTTGGGTGTCCGGCTCTGCCTGACCTGGGGGAGCCCTGGACTGGGACATGCTCCATAGCGATTGTCCTGCTCAGAAGCGAAGGGAGTTGGCTGTCAAGGCCTGGGACAGTCAGCCGATGGCTCCGGGCTTTTCCCGGGGCGGGGGGTGAATTCCCCCAGGCCTCCCCGGCCAAGACTGCTCCACCCGCAGGGGCAACGCCCCGGGGGCCGGAGCGTGGGCCGGTGTAACCCGCACTCCTGCAGCCTGGCGAAGGCAGAGGCCTCGGCACCTGTTCAACCGTAAGAGGCCCACGTGGCTGGTGATGGCGCCAAGCCCCCACCTCTCCCTGGCTGCTCATTCCCAGGGGGACACTGCTCCAGGAGGGGCTGCAGGAACACGCTCCAGAATGTTCCAGAATGTTCCGGGAGAACCCAGGAGAGGACGGCACAGGCCCTGCCTGTGCCCAAGCAAAATTTTGCGTCGACGTCCACGCCGAAGACCCTCTTGGGCTCCCCCTGAGGGCAAAGGGCCCAGACTCCAGCCAATGAGATGTGAATTCAGGGGCCGGCCTCTCCGGCAGGCTGAGGGTTTTCAGGGTGAAGTGTCTCACTGCTGCCTTTTGCGACAGAAAACCTCCCTGCGGCTCAAGCTGGGCAGCCCTTAGCGCCTTCGATTCCTCGCAGCCACCCGAGGACTTGGGGGCGGAGGTGACCTGACCACTGGGAAGACCGTTCTCCCCTTGACCCCCACGCCCTCCTTCCTTCTCTGCCCTTTGAACCCCCTGGGCCACGCCCAGCAGGAAACGGGCCTTGACAGGCAGGAACCCACCGCTTCACAGAGCAAGGCCCCAGGGACTACAGCGTCTGCCCAAGGCAGGGAGGCCACCTGCCCTGTGAGTGGACCGGCTCCAAAACCCAGGTGCCAGAGAAGATGAACAGAGGTCTCTTTTCTACTCTTGCTGCCGTCAAAATCGGCCCCGAGAGGCGCCGCATTCGCTCTGCAGAGCTGACCTGAAGTTCTGCCCGCTCCCCAGCGATGGGGACCGGCGGGTGGATGGGGACGGATGCTCCGACGAATGAGGAGGCAACATGGCCCAGTGGGTCGCCTCCCTTCCTGCTGTCCGCGTGGCTCTGAAGAGTGTCGTGGGAATAGGGTTCTGGTGGCTCGACCAGGCAGCTGGACGTGGGGCGAAGGTTCTGTTCATGAGCTGACCACCGATGGTGACCTGCACAAACCCCTGGATCAAGAGTCTAGCTCCCAACTGGCCCCCTGCCGCGAGTCTCAGGGCACCTGGCGCTGCTCTGCACCCCAGTTCTTCCACCTGCAGCCTGGGGGCACTGCACTGGCTCGCCGGTCTGCGTCGACTTGCTCCTTCCCATCAGTAACAAGGGCTGAGCCTGCACCCTAACACGTGCACAGACGTTCATTTACACGTGCTACATGTTTTCTCCGCCAGGGAATCACGTACATTACAAAGGCCACGATAGACAAGAATGTCTAGATGAAAATAACTGTGCATATGCCCTGGCCGGTTTGGCTCAGCAGTTAGAGCGCCGACCCACGACCCAAAGGGTCCTGAGTTTGATTCCTGGTCAAAGACATGCACCTGGGTTGTAGGTCTGATCCCTGGCCCCGGGGTCCTGTGGGAAGCAACCAATCCAGGTGTCGCTCTCACATCGATGCTTCTCTCTCTCTCCCTCTCTCTCTCTCCCTCCTTCTGTCCCTTCCACTCCATCTGAAAAATCAATGGAAAAATATCCTCTGGTAAGAATTAACAAACAAAAACAAACAAAAAAGCAAAGAAAAGAACTATAGGTAGAAGCTCGAGACTTCTGTTTCCCTGCGGTGCCCTCACACCGGGACGGCGGAGCTTGGCTCTGGAGGTTAGCCCAGGTGACGCGGAAGGTGTGTGGGCCCACTCTTCCGAAGGACACCCTTTAGACCCGCGTGAGCCACGTGTGGCTCTATAACTTCACTGAAATGAAATAAACTGTAAGACTCAGTTTCTCAGACACACTAACTACACCCCAGACGCTGGACAGTGTGGTGGGGAGTGGCCACTCTGGTGGGTCTGTGCGGGTCAGAGCGCCTCCGCCACCGCAGACACTCGGTCAGATGGCCCGTGTAGCATGTCAACGCCATGCGGCCCCGCGTGTGGTTACAGCACATGCTGCGCAGCACGGGACGCGCTTCGTAAACACTGTCTCGTTTAGTCCCCACGACAGCTCACGGATTAGGTCTGTTACGTCCCCATGTCACGGAGGAAAAGTGAGGAGAGGCGGGACGAGGAGTCCCTGAGAGCGGGCACACCAGTCAGGGACCAAGCCTCTGGCTGCTCCCAGGCCCCAGGGACGTGAGCTTCCGTCTGAGCGTCACCGCCGTGGGACACTGTATGAGGGAGCTCCGGACACTCGCTGCCCAGACTGGTCACTGTGCGTCTCTGTCCACAGGTGCAGAGGGAGCTTCCAGCAAGGTCGTCTGCAGCTCCGAGGGAGCAGGCGACGCAGGCCACTCCGGGTGCTGAGAAAAGACCGCCGCCCTCCCCCGCTCGAGGGGCTGGACCCACGCAGGACCCTCGGGCAGGCTTCCTCAGACATGGCAGGTAACGCTCTCCGTGGAGGCACCAAGAGGCACCACTGCTGGGGGTGCAGGGTGAGCAGCAGACAGCCACCCTAGCCCTCAGGCGCCCAAAGTCCCGCAGGGGTGCCGAGGATGTCACACAGATGTCCATCGGTGGGACAGTAGGTGTGACCCTAACTTCGTGGGCAGGGTGCTGGGTGGGAATACTGATTGAGGGTCCAGTACGAGAAGACAGATGTCCTCGAGCACTGGCCACGTGCACTGGGCACAGGTCCCCTGCAGACTAGAACTCGGGGTGCGCCGCTCTCCCCTCACCTTGAAGAAAGCCACTCGGTCCTTCCCACGGGCCCGCCGCGAGGCTAGAGCAGGTCGGTGGACGGCCCGAGCCTGTGAAGTGGGCGTGTGAGTAGCTGTTCTGTGCCACGAGCTCGGGGGACGATGCTCACGCGGGAAGCGGGAGAGGCCGGGAGAGGCCCGCTCCTCAAGCTGGGAAACCGGGCGAGCGGGTGGAGACCCCTTCCTGGAACCCGGGCTGTTGTGAGCTGTGTTCACTGGGCACAAAATGCGTAACGTCTCTGGACCTCCATCCCCCCCCCCCCCCCAGCAGTAAGGAGCCGGGTCTCCGCCAGCTTGCAGGGTGCTGGCTGGGGAACGGGGAGACCATCTGTGAAAGGCTGCGGGGTCCCATCTACCATCCCTGTGTGGCTGCAGGGCCGACCCTGGGCTCTATCTGGTGGCTGAGGTTGTGCGCCCTGGGGACACCTCCCCCCCCCCTTTGTGTAGCTCCAGTGCCCCCTCCATGCAGAGGGTGCTTTCCTGCCCCCCTCCAACCCCCACCCCCACCCCCTAAAGCCCTCTCCAGTGGGCAAGGACAAAGGTTCATCTCTCAGTGAGAACTGAAGTCAAGGACGGTGTTTGCTCTGTTGGGCGGCCGGTTACGGAAGGAAACGCGTTGTGTCTGTGGAATCGGCAGGTCCGGATTGTGCGGGAGAGGCTGGGGTGCGGGGGTGGGGGAGGCAGACATGCCATCAGGGAACCCAGCCCTGCCCTTCCTTCATGGTCTAGGTCTTTCCTCCCGAGCCCCATTCCTCGCCTCCTTCTCAGAGAGACGCAGCCAACGGACTGCTCCCTGGGTGCGTTTGGGTGATGCCCCGACCGACCCCGCAGAGCCTGCCGGTTGCCCCACCGGTCAGGGCTGCGTTCCTCCGGGCATCCTCACGGGGTCTGGCTCTGCCCCCGAGCGGGACGGGGACAGCGTGTGCTCCATACCCGGGCTGGGTGGAGTCTCCTCGGTCAGCTTCCTCCTCGGTCCGTCCGTCTGTCTGTATGGCTAGGCTGTGGACGTCGGTCCCGCCTACCCCGCGGCCAGTGGCAGGGTCCAGCGAGCGTGTGTGGCGCGTGCTTTGCAGACTAGAGCAGACGGGGTTGGCTGTTGCTGTCCACTGAGCACAACGAGCTTACGCGGGTGCCGACTGTCGTAGGCCAAACGGGTGGGGGACATGTGGCGACGAGGTCTCTGTTGTTCATCACAGGACGAGTTCAGTGTTAAGGGAGGAGCCCCGGGAGGGTCTTCTTGGGAGAAAGGGGGCTTCTGGAAGTCCGGGTGCAGGGAGGCTAGAGCAGAGGCTTCCTGGCTGGGGAGTGGTGAGCGAAGGCTGGGGGAACGGGGAGTCGGGGGGGGGGCGGACTGAACTCCCGCGGTTTGCTGTGTTCCCGGTCGCGGAGGACCGGGTCTTCCTTGGGTCCCACTGTGCCCTCTGCCCAGGGCGGCTGGAGAGATGGCCCGAGCTGAGTGGCTTAAAACAATGAGAGGCCATTCTCTCGGGGTCCTGGGGCTCGGGGGCCGCGCGTGCCCTCCCAAGACGCTCGGGGAGGAGCCTCCCTGCCTCCCCCAGCTCCTGGTGGCTCCAGGCTTCCTTGGCTTGTGGCCGCATCCCTCTGGTCCCCACTCCTGTCTCCACACGGCCTCTCCCCTGTGCTTCTGGGGGTCGAACCTCCCTCTGTCTTTGTAAGGACACTTGTCACCGGATTCAGCCACCCTAAGTCCGGGATCGTCTTACCTGGAGGTCCTTTGTTTAATGCCACGGCCAAGGCCCTTTACCAAGGTCCCAGTCACAGGTTCCATGGGTCGTGCCCATTATCTCGGACACCTCTTTTTGGGGGCCCACGACTCCACCCCTGCAACCCTTTTACAACTTTCCCCGTCTGCGAACTGACGGAAGTGACGCCCGAGCGTGTTTCTCGGCGGGAAGGGCCGTGTGCGCGTGGACAGCGCGTGGAGAACAGTGCACGTGGTCTGTGCTCTTTCACGCGCAGCATTGCTGGGGAAGTTGTACCTGAACCTCAGGCAAGAGGTGATGAGAAAAGGGAGCCGCTGAGCCACCAGCCGCAGCCCGAGCTCCACCCTGGGGGGCGCTGTCCAGGTGGCTGCAGGCCGGCGGCCCCATCCTGACACTGCGTGTTGGGCTATGGGGCACATGGGCTTCCTTCCGGGAGAAGGCCCCGTGGCAGGCGGCACCGGGCGGGCAGAGCCTCCCGGATGGCTCTGGGGAGTGTCCACGGGCTGAAGTCCAGCTGTACCCGGCTTGCCTGGCCTTGAGCTTTGGGCCTGGGGCTGTGCCACCCCAAAGTGAGGACACCGCTCCTCTGCCTTGCCCCACAGGGGGCGCCCTTCCACACATCCTCCAGGGAAAGTGGGTGCCTCTTCCCTGCGTGCCCTGTGTGCTTATGGGGACCCAGAGCGGCCAGTGGGGAAGCCTCGGGGTGTCATCTCACCGTCCTTCCCCTTCAAAGCTCTCCTCGACCTCGAGTGGCCCGGCCCCCCCACGTGGCTGCGGTGAGATCTGAGGCTGCCCCACGCGGGGAGAAACTCCATTCTGCACGCTTCTCATCCCCGCGTCGGCTCTCGTACCCCAATCCCACGTGCAACAGGGGCCACTGAGTGGTGGTTAAAACTGGACCCAGACAGGAAAACGAGATTCAGAGACAGAGTCTGAGTGTGGAGCTAGGAGAGGAAGGGCCATCCGTAGCCCCCATGCTTCCTGGGACTGCGCCCCCCCACCCCGGTGTCGGTAACAGTGTCACAGTGCCAGCAGGAGTGTGACAAATGTCTCCACTTTCATGTTGATCATTCGAGCAGAGGGTTAGGTCACTGGTGCCCATGTTCAAAGGGCTTCCTCGGCCGACCGGGGAGAACAGAGATGTCCGTCCACAGGGCAGGTGTGCGGCTGGGGGATGTGCCCGGGGCTGGCTCGGGGAATGTTAATCACCCCTGCTCCGTACTGAAGTGTCAGGCACCAGCCAGCCGGGTGGACAGGTCGTGATGGACGCCATCGCTTGGGGGGGTGAGAGAGTACATGCAGCTCAATACCGCCTGGAAATCAAAGGGGTTCGGGGATTGATCGCCAACGCTGGCCAACGCTCGTATTTCACAGCGGAGGAGGGAGTCTCGGAGTGTTGAGTGTTCGGACTTCGAAGGAACAGAAAGGTGGGCTTCTTGGCCCACCGCTTACAAACAACCATCCCGTCTCCTTTGACCTGGTGGGTCCTGGGTGGAGAGATCAGAGCTGGCTTCTGAGTGTGGGAGCTGACCTCACCGTGCGTGTGTATGCGTGCGCGCGCGCGCATGCATGAGTGTGTATACAAGTGTGTATTTTATTTTTGGGGGGTTGGACCTGTTTTCTGTGGCAGGACAATGATAGGGTGATCTGTTGGGGTGACCTGAGAGGCTGTAACATGGGGGAACATAATGAAAGCCAACAAAGACATTGACATTGATCTTTGGGGTGGGGAGGATTTTCCAATAAAAAAAATAGGGAAAACCTTTGGCCCTGGTCCTTCTAGTCCAGCTAGAATCAGTAAAACATTTAAAGAATAAGTGATCAGGAATACTTATGTCCAGGGGCTGAAATAAGATGTTATAACTGATTCTTAGTCCTCTTTATTTTTGGAGAATCTTCCCGTCAATAATTTATGAGGCTGAGAGAGGAGAGAGAGGATGCTATTGAAAAATATTTTTTGAAAGGATGCTTAATTTCCCTCTCTTTTAAACTATTCTGATAGCTCCGAACTGACCATCCGAGCTAGCAGAGGGCGTGGCACAGGGCGTGGCACAGGGCGTGGCAGAGGGCGTGGCAGAGGAGGCACCAGCAAGAAGGCCAGAGGAGCGATGAAGGACTAAGACCTAACTGATAACATTGTATCGTGATTGGAGTAGTCTCTGAGATTCTCCTGAGAACTTCTGTTAAAAATCTAAATTCAGTCGCCCATCCCATCCAAGTTTCCAGCGAGGGGTAGGGGGGAACAGGAAGTTTCTTTTCAGTCGTCAAATAGAGTTGACTTAACAGACACCCCAGGAGAAATGGGGTGTGGATGGGCATGAGGGCTGATGCCCCTCACCCCACGCTTCGGGGCCAGGGCTGAGCTCAGCTGCTTCATTGGTAAGAGAAGTTCTTAGATACCAAACACGGAATGTGCCAAGGAGAGCGAACATCGACCTGAGGCAAAACCTTATAATCCAAATTTTTTTTTTTAATTTTTAGTTTTTTTATTAATTTATTTTTGTTGCAGATGTTTCTCCTCTTTCCCTCACTGACACCCTCCTCCTGATCCCCCCTAGCCCGTCCCCAGCATTGTTGTCTATGTCCATGGTTATGCCTACATGCATATAAGTTCTGTGGTTTACTTCTTCCCTGCCCCCCTAGACCCCCTCTTCTGAGGTTTGTCAGTCTGTACCCTACTTTTATGTCCCTGGGTCTATTTTGTTCATCGGCTTGTTTTGTTCATTATATTCCACAAATAAGTGAGATCATCTGATACTTGTCTTTCTCTGCTTGGCTTGTTTCACTTAGGATAATACTCTCCAGGTCCCTCCATGTCGTCTCAAAGGATTAAGAGATCTTTCTTTCTTACAGCTGCATAGTACTCCATTGTGTACATGTACCACAGCTTTTTATCCACTCGTCTGTTTCCAGATCTTAGCGATTGTAAATAGTGCTGCTATGAGCGTATGGGACACCCCAGAGGTTGGCTCAGGCACAGTGATCATTATGGGATAAGGACCTCCCCTAATCAGTTGCTGATAAATTTGGCCTCTTTCTCTCTCTGTCTCTCTCTCTCTCCTTCTCCTGTGAGCATCCATCCCTGCCCTTCAGGGTAATCTCACAATATAAAGTACAGTGATCTCCAGGAGACCACACATCATGCTGAAGACACAGCATTTCATGAACCTGGTGGACGTGCCCACCGGGCTGATTGGTGCTCATTGGCAGAATCAGACCAGGTGATGAATGAACTAGAGAAAACGGATGAGAATTGCTTTTGATTTCTTTTTTTTTGTTTTCTCAAGATAGATTCTCAAAGTCCTTAATTCTTCAGCACTGACTGTAACACTTTGGTCCCTGTTGTGAATGAATTCACTTTTGGTGGCCTCTCCCCAGTGGCAAAGATTTTGATTCGTAAGGGAACCTGTTTACCCAGTTGACCGGGTACCTCCACCTTTGCACTAGGTCCTGGCACCGTAGCAGGTCCCCAGTAAGCGTTTCTGTTTTTTGTGTTTATTTTTGAATGAACAACTGAATAAGCAGAAGTCAGCCTCTTCCCATGAGCTTCCTCAGAGCTCAGCCGCAGTTGAAGGGATGGCGAAACCCGCGCCCAATTCTTCCCCGAGAATGAAGATGGGGTGGGCAGCGGGCAGGTGTGGTGATGTTCTGGAGATGCGCTGGTACAGAGGAGCCCAGTGGGCACCGGGGTGGGGAGGCCAGCGTAAAAGAGCTTCCTCTCTCTTCGTAGAAGAAACTTTCAGCGCCCCCCACCCCTTGATAAATGGAATTCTGTGGCATTGCCACCTCCAACCTTAAAGATCAGCTATCAAATACCCCCTTGGGCTTACAGATGAAAACTCTGTGAAGACAGATAAAGACTGTGGCTTCAGCCCGAAGATGTGCATTTGACGGGATCAAAGGCCAGCTCTTGGGTGGTCAAAACCACCTGCAGTCACAGTGACCTTCAAACATTCCACATGCAATCCCAAGCGCGGAGCTGGTGTCTACGGCTCAGCAGAAATCCGCACGCACGATGTGTTTGAAGGAAGGAGGAAGACCATCCCTGGAACCGCTTCGAAGAGAAATAGCTCAGCCTCCCACGGAGGAGGGGCGTGGAAATGACCAAGCGTCCTCACATTGCTGCTCGGTGCGCAGCATTCGCTCTGAGCGAGACACCTCTAAAACCGTCGTGGTACTGGTAATGGGCCGGTCGGTTGTGGTGGGGATTAAGTAAGACATTGGAGCTGTCTTCTGGGTAGTGTTGGGGACAGTGTGTTTCCAAAGCCAGGGTTTAGGTGAAATGTGTGATAGGACTCCGCGGGGGTGGTTTCTCATCTCACCTGAACACCTGGCTTTCTGGTGCCCACGTAGGAATGGGGGGGCAGGTCTCCGCTTGGCGGTTACTCCAGGCCGACTTGAGCCAGCTGGTCCGGGTCAGCCAAAGACCACGTTTTCTCGCTGAACGGGAAGTTCACCGCGTCTGGCCATGAAAATGGTCCCTGCTATGTTTGCTTCCCAAGTTAGGGTCCCACCTAAGAAGAGAAGTCTTGTGGGGGCGTGTGCACACGCGTGTGTGTGCGTGTGTGTGCGCGCGCACACGCACATGTGTTCTTGTTCAAGTGTTATTTTTTCATTAGAAGAAGCAATTGAAAAACCCACACATCTGTACAAAGTGGGTGATACATCCACACACCAGAGCAAAAGCCTCTCTTGATTTCCTTTTGTTGTGGTTACACAATTCCTGATGAACTTCTCCTGATGAGGTCACTGCACCGAAATGAATCCTTTTCTGTCTAGCGCGGGGCGCAGGAGGGATGGACACAAGATCATCGAGTTTCGCTTGCGTTTCGAGTGGGAGCTGAAACCCTGTCAGCATCCAGCCCTATTACCGGTCTCCTAATATCTCAGTTATTGACCCTGGGCTGCAAAGAAGGACCTCCTAATTAGATTTGTTCTGTTTTTGTGTTTATAGGCACATCTCTTCCTCTCTAGCCGATGACACATCCGCCTTTATTTAATTTTTTATTATTGAAATACTTTGTGTTGAAAGGACCCGGTCCATGAACCGAGACCCGTCCTGGCCACTCGGTGCCGGGATGCGTGAAAACGTTCCGTCTCCGCAGGGCGCGCCTGCGGGCTGAATGGGGACCGTTGGTGCGGGGGAGGTTAATTATCCGGCGCTGGCCGGGCAGGCTGGGACGCGCCGCCGGAACACAGGCGGAAATTGGAACCCTGGAGAGGAGAGGGCGGCCCTGTGCCCCATGGCACATCCGAAGTCCTGTTGATTGAGGGAGATGTTTATTGAAGGATGAGCATGACGCCGAGGTGACGCTCTGCCGTTCCCTGCAGCCTGCGGGGCTCGGAGCAGGACCCCGGTGAGGTCGGGGCTGCGTCTCCCCGTGAGGTCCCAGAAAACTTTCAGTTCCTGACTCAGAAGGCAGCTTCCGCTCAGGAGGTCTGTGCCCTGCGCGTCCCTCGGACAGACGTGCGGTGAGTGAGTCTCCTTGTCCGAGAAGCCAGCTGCCCAGGGCCGCGGGGACGTCTGCTGGTCCACCGCTGTGACCCCGAGTTCAAGTCACTCCCGCGCCACCACCCACGAGGCCGCCTCTGCCGTCACCAACGCCACCGCTTGCTTGTGTTATCCTTTAGCCTCGCTTACGGGAAGTGTGACTGTGTCCATTTTACTGCATTTGTTTTATTTATTTATTTTTATCCTCACCCGAGGACATTTTTCCATTTTTTGCTCAGATAGAGCGGGAGGGAGAGAGAGGAAGAGAGAGAGAGAGAAACATCGACGTGAAAGGGACACATCGAGTGCTGCCACCCGCACGACCAACCAGGGCCGGGGACAAACTGCAACCGAAGTACATGCCCTTAGCGGGAACCGAACCCGGGTCTCTCTGGACCGCAGGCCGACGCTCCAACCGCTGAGCCAAACCGGCCAGGGCTTGTTTTATTTTTTTACAAAAACCGTACATACATCTATGTTAAAGAGAAACGGTTTATTGCCAGGGAAGACAGAAAGCCAATATCACGCGCCATTAAGAGAACGTTACAAAATAAAAACACGGGAACAGTGTTTTTCGGTAAATGAATCTCGCTAGAATCTGCTGTGGGCAGAAGGTACTGGCCCTCGGCACACTCCCTCTGCCCCAGGACATTGGAAGTGTCGGGAGGGTGAGGGACACAGGGGTGCCCAGGCGAGACTTTCTCCTTTCAGAAGATGGGTTGCTCACTGTGTCATTCAGTGCCACGGACCCCTCAGCTTGCAGATCTCCCCGCTTGGGGCTGAGAACCCCCCTGGGCCCACAGCTCTGTCTGCGGGACCCCTGCGACCTGTGTTGTGCAATCCAGTATTTTATGCCCTTCGGGAACACCTTGACCTTTGCAGATCTAAACTCTACACCCAGCAGAGTCGGATGCAGGGGCCACAAAGTGATATTCTGCAAAGATTCCCCAAGACCTCCCCTTCTCCGCCTCCCTGCGGCGGGGGGAATGGGGACCAGGCCACTGGAAACTGCATTTCTAAGCTTCTGAGCTGTTGGCGAGAGCCTGAGCCCACCATGGCCGTGCTGTCTGGGTGGAGGGGTGGCAAGGGACCGGACATCTGCGGGGCTTTGCAGACCATGGTGCCGACGTGGGCTCATCTTCGCCTGAGGACCATGGGGACCCGTTGAAGGGTCTGAGTGCAGGGGAGCAGGGCAGGGGAACCATTCGTGTAGGCTGAGAAAGGCCACTGCAGATGCAGTGAGCAAGGCCTGGGGTGGATGGAGTGGATTCTGTGGATGCTGGGAGACAGCTGGGAAGGCACCTCCGTGTTTGAGAGGGGCTTGGGAAAGGGACAAAGCGCTAATTCATACACGTGTAACCATGAGCGATACTTCTTTTAACACATTAAAATAGACAGATAAGGTTAATGTTTCTTTGACCACTACCCCCTTCTCAGTACCCATCTTAAATAAAACTCTTCATCCCCAGTGCCCTCGGCAGATCAAACGACAGTTTAAAGTTTGAAATGCATCTGCTAGAACATTATTTCTGCGTGTGTGCTTTTGTTTGCGTGTGCATGCATGTGAGGGTGTGCATGTACATGTGTTGCATGTACATATGTGCATGCATGCAAGTGTTGCATGTGTGCCTGTTTGAGTGTGTACATATGTGTTGCATGTACATGTGCATATGTGTGAGTGCTGCATGTGCGCGTGTGCATATGTGCGAGCGTGTTGTAAGTGTGAGCATGTGTGCGAGTGTGTCAGCGTGCATGCACGTGTGTGAGTGTGTGCATATGTGTGACTGTGTGCATATGTGTGAGTGTTGCATGTGTGCATATGTGAGTGTGTGTGTGTGAGTGTGTGTGTAACATGAGCGGTACCACGCTGCACATTTCACTGTGCACTTTACCTTTTTTTACTCAACCTCATTTCATAGTTTCTCCGTCAATACACACAGACCTACGTCAGCCTTTAACAGGGACAGTCTCCGGGTGGGGATCCTCTGGTGTCTGCAGCTGCTCTCCCAGCACGGGGAGCTGGTCACCTCCAGGATGTCACTGCTGCGTCCTGGTCCTCGGACCACTGTCCGCACCCCACAGCCCAGGCAGAGTGTGTCTCTAGGGGAGACCTGAGGTGAGGAACCTGGGTCTTTGAGTCTCAGGTTGCACATTTTAAAACGGGTATTTCTGCAATGCCTCCCAACGTACATTCTCATCGGTAGCATATTAGAGTATTCTTTCCTGGGTCTTATTACACTTAAAAAAAATCCTGAAGATGGGTAAAAAGTGGTTCTTTTAGTGCCCTTGGACGAGAGGCTCTCTCCACCCGACCCTGCATCCCACTGGGGGTCCACTGCCCAGACAGACCAGCCGAGATAAAAAGTGCCGGATGATAAGGCTTTACATTTTTTTTTTTAATTTTAATCACAGAGAAGTGTTTCTCTTGCCCAAACTTGAAGTCCACTGGGTACATTTGATGTTCTCTCCAAATATTAATAGATTTGTTCCTCAGCCGAGGCACGATGTCTGCCGGCTCCCAGAGAGCCCGTCACTGCAAAGACAGCGGCTCAGGGCTTCCTCTGTGCCGGCCGATTCATTAGGCCCGCTTAGCGACTTGCAGACGAGATTAATTGACTTGCAGGCTTCCGAGCCCAAAGTGTTACTCGGCTAACTCCCAGAAGCTCAGGCCGCCCGGGAGCCCGGGAGCCAGACAATAACACGTGAGGCTCCCGTGGAGGCCGGGAAGCCAGAGGTACGATTGTCAGCCAGACTCCGGGATGACGGGGAGCGCACAGGGCTGACGCGGACACGGAGCGCGTCCCCGGCTGTCAGCTTCCACTCCCGGACGGACACCCTGGCCATCGCACTGGGCTGTTGCTACCGGACAGATCTCAGCGGCACGCCTGCCCTGGGAAGGACCCTGCGGGCTCTGAGGACAAGACACGCGATTGTAATTGGCCTGGACCAAAAAAAACAAAACAAAAATCACTATCTCACGTGACAGAGACAAGGGCTTCAGGCTCGGCTGGGCCCAGAGGTGGCCGCGATGTTACCGGGCCTCAGTTTCTCCATCTCTAAGCTCCTCTTTCTTGGGGGTCATCATCCCTGGCTGCCCTGGTATCTGCCCATCTGCCCACACTTGTGTTGGCTTCACCCCTTTTCATAACCCAAGTCCCCGGACGGAATCTCACTGGCCAGGTGGGGCCGTGCGTCTGTCCTGGACCCATGGCCGGGGATTTGAGTGGCCAGGTCTAGGCCCTGCACCTCACACGGAGGGAGGCCGGGCCACCTCTGCCACAGCCTGTAAGGAAGTGATGGTTTCCTAAAGGAAGAGGGGGCAACGCAGGTAAACAGATGTCCCAAGCATCTCTGACTCATGGCTTAATGACATGCACTCGTCTGTGAGCCGCGAGCCCTCGCGCCCTGGAGAGGGGAGAAGCGGAGGGCGGGACGAGGCCTCGTCTGGAGGAGCTCGGGGAAGGCGTGAACGAGACACCTCTGAGCAGCAGAGCAGTCCCGCCGCCCGCGGTCCGCGCGCGTTACCGGGGCGCCCTGCACCAGGCAGTGTGTGGGAGCAGGAAGCGAGAGGCAGATAAGAACATGACACGGCCCTTGTCCTTAGGGAGAGCCCAGTCTGGCAGAGGGAGCCGGCACAGGCTGGTAAACAAGTCATTACAAATGCAACGCGGTGAGCTCGCTGATATGATTAAGCTTCCTGACAAGGCCGGCTGGAGAGGGAGGGTGGGCTGGCACAGCAGGGACACGCTGAGGGGGGCCTGCCCTTCCGACACCGTCCCCAAGGCCCCTCTGTCCGGCCCCCTGCACAGGCCCGGAGACTGTCCTCCTTCATCCTCCTCTCCCCTCCTTGGATCATACAGAATTTTTATCATACTCACTAAACTGTTGGAAACGGAGACGCACAGTGCTGAACCACTATTCACTGATTTATCCAAAATGCTGAGCGCTTCCCTCGACAACCACTGACACGTTCCCGTAGAAAAAGAGCGACACGTCCCGAGTTCTGACTTCTGCGCAGACCGAGGGGGAGGTGGGAGGCAGGATCGTATTTAAGGAGAAGTTGAAGGATGGGTATTTGAAAGAGAAATGTGTGTTTATGGTCAACGTTCAAGACGAGAGAGAGAGAGAAGGGGATACCTTCAATCCCAGACTGAGATGGAGGCTTTCGAGGGGCTGTCAGCACCCCCCCTCATCTTGGGGCTGGGAGCACCCCTCCGCAGCGCAGCCCACAGGAAGCCCGAGTCCTGTCCTAGAACTTTCTACGTGCGGTGCGGGAGCCAGGAGCCTGCTGGAGCCTCGGGCTTGGTCAGCAGGTCTCCAGATGGGCACAGAATGACGCACGGTCCAGGGCCCCTCTCCCCGGCTCTCTCCTGCCACCTCCACCGGGCCCCTGGTTTCGGGAGGGGCCAGGCCTTTCCGGTTTTCGAGACAGGGGCGTCTCGAGGGTTAATTCTAACTGAGGTGTTAGCAGCGAGGTGAGGCAGGATGGCGTCAGCATGGTCGGCCCCGAGAAGCACTAACTTTCCGTGACCGGTAGGGAACACGAAGATCTCCTCGGTCCTGATGAGAAAGCAGGTCCCTTCTCCCTTCTCAGGTCCCCGTTAAGCCTCTTGCCTGCATCATGGAGAGTCTTGTTTTGATGCTAATACGTCTTCAACGACTGCGGGACAAGCTGTTGACTAATCTCCCTTTTAAACAGAGCGAGGTTAAGTTTCAACGTCGAGCTAGAATTTGAGAACACGGTTCTGTTTTCATTGCATTTATTTTTGCAGAAACCTTGTAATGCCAGAAACCTTCCCTTCCCAGCCGCCTCTTACAACAGACTGCAAAGCCAAGTGCCCCCCCCCCCCCCGCCCTTTTCAGCCTCCGTTAGGTCAAGAGCGGCGCAGGGGAGAAAGTTTGCTTTGGGGTTCAGAAGAACTCCTTTGAGCCCCGACTTCTCCTCTTGCTACTTCCCTTGGGCAGCACCATCCCTTCTCTCCTCGATCCTCCCCTGTGAGCGGGGCGCCGTTTCTAAGTCCGCAGGTTTCAGAGGCGCTTACCTACACCGGCTACTTTACCCGGCCTCGAATCCCCTGGGAAGCCGGTGTAGGAACGTGGTCCTGGGACTGGGAGAGTTCTCTCAGACATGAAGTTTAGGGAGGTGGTAGCATGGCTGACAGCTGGGGACTGTTAGCTACATGTGCACCCCGGGTCTGGGAAGACATCTGCAAGCCAAAGGAATGAGTCATGAACAGTGAATTTCAGAAGGGGAGCTTGTCGGTATCTGGGGGGGCGGTGTTTGGGGGTGCTTGAACTTCTGCCACATGGATGGCATGTTGCTTTCCCTCCCCAGGGGAGGGGAGAGAGACGAAGGATCTGAAGGGTCCGCCACAGTCCAGCCCCATCGCATCTCTGGCCCCCTTGGCAAAGGCAGCTTCGCGTCCACGCTGCCGACCTCTCCATCAGTGCGTCCACCTTGGCCTTCACCCCCTTCGGGTGGGCAGGGACCGTGGAGAATCTGCTCCCGCCGGCACTGCTTCCTGGGACTGCTTTGGAAGTTCTCTCCCGATGTTTCTCCCCATCTCGATTTCAATATGGCCCCACGGGGTTCGGACGGGGATGTCGCCCCCCGCCCCCCCCCCGACACGGAGTCTTGTCCCAGTTCAGACACGGAGGGGGGCAGGGCACGTTGAATTCCAAAGCTTTTCCTTTGCTAGAACTCCCACAATTCTGGCTGCTTTTTCCCTAACTTCCTGAGACATGAAGAAAGTCAGTTTTGTGTCTCTCCCCCCACATAGACATTAATGATTATTTTCAGCTTTCCGTCTCTGCAATGAGGCACCTGGTGTTCCGGGAATGGACAAAAGCCATTTTTCTAAGTACTAACATTTGAAATTATTAAGTGTTCATTAAGCACCCCGGGTGCAAAGCACTCTCGGAGATGTTTGTTTCTCAATTTTCTATAATTTCCTTATTTTTCCCCCCTAGCTAAAGGCAGATTGAAAAATGAATTCAGCCATTTGAGTCTCTGAATCATAGTTAATGCGTGACGCCCCCTCCCTTAACTGTTCTTGTTTCCCTGTCTCCTTTGCTGATCAATCCGACCAAGTTCTTGTGATTTTTAACCCCTTCTCAGGGACTAGACCTGTGCTGTCTCCCCAGTTACCTGTGGGGGGTGCAGAACCCCTGGCCTGGGGGCGCCCGGCTGCAGGGAGAGGGATGGAAAAATCCTCAGACTGCAGGCAGCCTGCGGGGGGGCCGGGCTGAGCCGAGCCCACAGCCCCCCGCCCCCGCCGAGGGGTCCCCGCAGCACATCTCTGCATGGACCCTTCTGGAAGGAACACAAAGCCCAGAACCCCCCTCCCACCCGCCCTCACCGGCTCCGTGACTCTGCAGCCCAGAGAAAGGTTGTTTTTTTCTTTGCCTTTCTTCTTCTCTTTTTATTTTTTTGACAACAGCCTCACATAACCTCAAAAGTTAGCCATGAATTTACCAAAACTTTTTTCTGAAACTATTTTAACCTCTGGTGGGGGTTAAAAAACAAGCCTTGTGAATTGATTACCGGGAGAAACGAAGCAGTTTGTATTTTGCAGAGAAATCGGCTTCCACACTTCAAGGGCGCCCCCTAGCGGCCGTCTGCGAGCAGCCGTGCCGCCGCCCGCCCCGCGCTCTCGGGGTGCTGCTGGGGGTCCTGCGGCCGCCCAGGTGTGTGGGCGCACCGACTGCACCTCGCTTCGCCGCAGGGACGGGCACCTGTGCACTCGGGGGACCCGCTCTGAGTACCGGGGACCCTGGGCCCGGATTTATTCTGTGTCCCCGGGAGTTCTGGGCTGCAGCTAGAGGAGGCAGAGCCGGGTTGTGACCCTAGTCCTGGGACTTTCTCAAATAGGCCGGACCCCCGCTGATGAAGCGACTCCATTGTCTCAGCACACAGGCGACCCTGGCTTTTCCTGCAGTTTCATTGACCTCACAGAAATGCCCCCCAGATGTGCAAGGATAGAAATGATTACTAAGAGGGAGGGCAGAAGCCCAGTCGTGAACAGGAGGGAAGGAGACAAGAAGAAAGGAGACGGGGTAAAAGAAAGAATGGACCGAAGGGGGCTGAACGGCCTTTTGGGCTCCCTGTCCCCAAGCACCTGAGGCAGAGGCCCGGGTGGCCGTGCCCAGGTGGCTCCCAGCCTTTGCCCAGGAAACCGGACTTGTGAACCGGCCTAGGATGTGAGCTGTTTCCATCCCCCTCCCCAACTTGGAGACACACCGGTTCTCTTCCAGACCTGGCCAGGCTTTGGAAAAAGCACGCGTAGAAATATTAAAAGGCAGGTGCAGACTGGAGATGCGGAGGGGCGAGGCTCCGACAGCCTGCCCGGGGCACAGCGACCAGGTCAAGTCCGAGCGCCTCCATTCCCCACTTGCCCCTCTGTGACCCGAGGGTGGTGATAACAGTAACTATTCTGTAGGGCTGTGAGTTATCGTTTGTATCATTTTATATAAAATCTGCAACAGGGCTTAGCAGCCTATTGAACAGTGAGCCTCACAGCTCATTGTTATTCACCTCGACAGAGAAGCCAGAGACCCAGAATTTTCCATTAAGTAAAACCTCTCCATTTTTACATGCTAGCAATAAATGCATATTCAAGCGCGCGCGCGCACACACACACACACACACACTGACACACACACTGGTCTGGACCCCAGACATGGTCAGATGAGACCCATCTTCTTGCCCCGGTGCCTGGATAAATCTGACAGCTCTTGGCACGGGGCCCAGTCATGGGAGGGGGGCTTGGGAGGGGGGCTTGTCCAGGTGACGGCCTTGGGCCTGCACAGCTACTTACTGAGCATCTACTGTGCATTGCAACATTGTTTCCTGAAGGGTAAATCAAGCACATTTCACCGAGTTCCCACTGTCTCCTCAAACCTTTCAAGCTTCTCCGAGTTCAGCAGAGAAAACAAGAACAGAAATTACATGCTACAGTGATTCCAAAAAGCATTACAGTGAAGGCGGCCGAGCCCGGGAGAAGTGCGGTGTCATTTATCTTCATTCGTGTGGATCACACACAATATGTTATTGATTTTCACAGATCCACACATTAGTGGTTCAAAAGAAATCGGGTTTGTATGTTTTAATATGAAAGCAATTATTTTCCTTTTAGAACTGCTTCTGGGCCTGCAGGACGTTGCTCCCCCCCTTCCCTCCGTAGAGAGGAATTCTGCCCAGCAGAGGGGGGGAACCTCCGCTTTTGACTTATTCATCCCTGTCTGCTTTGCCCTTTAAATTCTGTGTTGTGTCCTGTCGTGTTTGATTTCAATTAATTTGGGTTCATTGCACTAGCATTTCATTATAGAGTCAAGGCATAAATATTATTATTTTTTTTAAATTAAGAAATGGGGTGCGATTTTAATGAGTTTTGAGTAATTTCTCATTCAGGCCGAGAAAACCCACTTAACCTGGTTTGCCCTGGATGACTCCCCGAAGAGGAAAAGGTTCTTTTTTATTTTGTTTGGCTCTGTGTTTACTTTCCCCATCTGTCCTTGGGTTTTCCACAGCTGGCTTAGCAGGACTTGCTTCGGTCCTGAGGGCCCGAGACTCTCAAGTGCTTCTGAGGACACAGGGCATATTTCTTCTTCGCTTCCGGTTTTGCCACTCAATAAATTGGAGGAGTCACGAAGCAGTCATCTGTGTAGTTAGATAAGGAGGAAAATGATGATTTCTCTAGGATTTTGCTTAAGAGAATGGAAGCTAGATTAATCAATGTCTTTTGGAAACGCATCTAGGCTGCTTTCATCGAAGTCATGATTGTGTCGTAGACGCAAACACACGAAGCGATTTTCCAGGGCCGTGGAGCAGACAATCGAGGTTTGAATGTTAAGTCTGTCGCCTCCACCCCTGAGGTGGCGTCAAATAAGCCCTTAATCCCACCCTGATATGGTGAGGAGGGTGGTGGGGTCAGCAGGTATCCATGGCGCCCACCCCTCTTATTCTCTGGGGTGCAAGGAAAATGAGTAATGTCTCTGAGAGGCAGGAGGACGTTTTGGTATGAGTCACAGTTCTTGGTAGTGAGGGACCAAAATCCATCTCAAAAAGGTTTAAGCACAATAGGGAATTTGTTTGCTCGTGTAATGAGAAGCCGAGGCTGGATCTGCGGATTCAGATGATGTCACCAGGCCTTTGTTTACCTTTCTTCCTGTCGGAGATGGCTGTCCTCTGGGTGGCCGAATCCCCAGGTGGGTGGTGGTCCCAGCGGCCCCCCGCTTACCTCCCACCCACTTTGGGATTGTGGAAGGAAGAAAGGGTTCTAATTGAAGTCTCAGCATGGACTCTAATTGAGTGAGGTTTGAGTCACATGCCCAGCCTTGAACCTTCTGTTCAACCCGACATGCAGAACCTGTCCCCTCCTGGAGATGAGAGGAGGGGATGACATGCCAGCCATACTGAGCAGGGATGTGCCCCAAAGGAAGACCAGGTCACAGGGCCGCAGGCATAGAGCTCACAGAGGTGGCCCAGGCAGCCAGGTGCGTCCTACCTGCAGGGCTCGCTGGTCAGCGGCTGCACTGGATGCTACTGGTGCCTCCCCAGACCCCCACCCGCCCCTCAGGCCTGGGACCCACCCATGCCCGCGTCCAGGCTGTCACGGGTGACAGCTGCTGATGTCTCACATCGGTCCCCCTCTCTCAAAGGGTGCCCTCCGCTGAAGGGATCCACTTTGCTCCCAACATGCACCCAGACACGGGGGTGGACCGCAGCCCCCGACCGGCGGACGGGGCACACTCTGCGATGCAGTTTCTCCTCCAGAGCCCCCGCGGGCTCTCTGTGAAGCACTCTTGTCACCCAGACACGGGGGTGGACCGCAGCCCCCGACCGGCGGACGGGGCACACTCTGCGATGCAGTTTCTCCTCCAGAGCCCCCGCGGGCTCTCTGTGAAGCACTCTTGTCACCCAGACACGGGGGTGGACCGCAGCCCCTGACCGGCGGACGGGGCACACTCTGCGATGCAATTTCTCCTCCAGAGCCCCCGCGGGCTCTCTGTGAAGCACTCTTGTCACCCAGACACGGGGGTGGACCGCAGCCCCTGACCGGCGGACGGGGCACACTCTGCGATGCAGTTTCTCCTCCAGAGCCCCCGCGGGCTCTCTGTGAAGCACTCTTGTCTGATTCTTCCCTTCTCTCGCTCCCTTTAAGCTGCTTCCAAGAGCACCCCTTCACGACATCACTTACACAAAACCCCAAGACGGCGGTGATCTGTAAACCACGAAATGCAGCTGCTTATCCCATGTACCCCCATGTAAGACTGCCCCCGTTTTCTCAACGGAAAGACGGAAGGGGCTTCGGGGCCGCGCTGAAACACAGCGCACGGGGGGACGGGCAGAGGCACCTCGCGATGTATACGACTCAGTTTCTTCGCCGAGGGGCGTCCGCCACTTTCTATCACACGTGACGTAAGATACCAGCGGGGCGATGCTGGTTTCTGCTCACATTTCATGAAGCCATTCTAGGTGAGCGGTGCGTGCGTCTTTGACACGGGTCTTTGTCACCGCCAGAGACTCTCGTTGAGTCATCTAATAGGGCTTTCAGAGCCCGGCCTCTTCACTTTCATCCCTGCTCGCTGAGAGTTAGGACTTTCAGAAGCCGAGCACAATGCCATCATAGAGCTCTCCCCACAGCCACGAGAACCCATTTAGAGAATGTCAGGACAGTCGCTTTCACTCCTCGGCTAGGTGATGCTCGCCACCTCCACCAAATCAACGTGTCCTAGTTGGCTTTTAAAAGCAGACTTCAAGAGACTTGTTTACAATGTTCGGTGCTTATAACTGTGCCCCCAGTGCCCAGGAAGAATGACTAAATTTGTTTCAAAGGTCGCCTTCCCATCATCTTTTTAAAATCAATTTTGTCAGGCAATAGCGAGAGTGACCCAAACCGGCATTGATTGGCGGTCCAGGCTAATGAGTCTTTCTAAACAGCGTTTTGTGATCCGGAATGAAGTAATTGGGGGAGCTCCCGACGAAGAGAGAGAGTTGGTAAGGGTTTTGTTATAAGGCAACTGCTTCTTTTCTGAAGGATGAATTTTGAGGGTAAAACCTTTCTTTTTCCTTGGGCACACACAGTTCTTAGCCTAACTTCTTTTCTGGGTGATCAGACGAGGAGCTGAGGTGGGACCAGCTGGTCTTGCTGGATTCCAAAAGGAAGATGTGATCATTTGTGTGTAATAGATTATCTCGTAAGAATATGGAATGTAATAGATTGTCTCGTAAGGAATGCTCTTAGCCAACATCAGTGGGGTGCTTACCACGGACTAGTCACTGTTCCGAGTCCTCTGTCATCTCCTTGAAACTGTTGACAGAAATACCAGAGCGACAAGGATGCTCATTTCATAGACGTGTAGAAGGCAGAGCGATGCTGTACATGCGCAGATGCTCTGAGTGCAGACGTCGACCCCAGACCCCGGTTGTTACATGGTATGCTTCTCATTCCAGCCCTCACTGGTTATAATGGGGAGCCCCAAAGTACACCATGTTACCTCTGATTTCTGAACAAATAATCCACAAAGCTTTAATCAAAAATTACATATGAATCATCATAGATATGTATTTGCACATCCCTATGTATTATATCAAGGGAGCCCCTAAGTATCTCTGCTATATTGTATTAGCTAACTTGTATCAAACATATGTTTACCTGGGCTGTAAGTCAGCTACTGCTGCGTAACAAAACAGCCCCAAACTCAGTGGTTTACAACAGTGAGTATTTCTCATTGCCCGTCAGTCTCTGGATCAGCTGGGGATTCTGCTGATGTGAACCAGGTTTGGCTGGTCTCGCCAGTTTGCTGCTGTGTCTGTGGGGTCAGCTGGCAGATTGGGGGGTCTGGCTGGTGTATGGTGGCCTCACTCACATGCATGGAAGTTGGTTGGCAGCCAGCAGGGAATGGGGTGATAAAGCAGATGTCCCCCAGCCTCCCGTGGGTTCAAAGAGAGAGAAGGGCACACAGAACTCTTGAGACCTAGGTTGGGAACCAGCACGCAGCCGCTTCTGCTGCATCCTATTGGCCCAGGAGAGTCACAGGGCCTGCCCAGGTTCAGGGGCGGGCACATGACTGCACCCTGGCTGCAGAAAACCTGGAAATACAGCTCTTAGCAGTGCGGTGATGCCCCGGCTGGAAAGTTGGTTCTGATCACTAAGAAAACACATCAGAATGAGGGGATGGGCTGGAGAGAGAGACAGGGTGAACTGTCACTATTTTTTTCCCTTCAGAAGAAAAATTTCTGGCCCAGCCAGTGCAGCTCAGTGGTTGAGCGTCGACCCTGCACCAAGAGGTTGCCAGTTTGATTCCTGGTCAGGGCACATGCCCAGGTTGTGGGCCCGATACCCAGTGAGGGGCATGCAGGAGGCGGCCAGTTGATGTTCTCTCTCATCGATGTTTCTGTCTCCCTCTCCCTCTCCCATCCTCTCTCTCTAAAATCAATAAAAAAAAAAAAAATTTCTGTTCGTAGTCATACCAGTAATGCCATTTTCCAGGTACTATTCACAGGCTAAGATGCCCCTCTGTGCCCGGACCATGAGTCTCTTGAAGTGGTACTAAAATCTTTTTTTCTTTTTACATGTTTATGTATTGATTAGAGAGGGTGGGGGGAGACACTGATTTGTTGTTCCACTTATCGATACATTTACTGGTTGCTTCTTGTGTGGCCCTGACCGGGACTGAACCTGCCACCTTGGCGTGTGGGGATGATGCTCTACCAACTGAGCTACCTGGCGAGGGCTACAATCTCATTCCTTCTTGAACGCCCCGTCACAGTAAAAAGTCAAGTCAACGACAACAAAAAATTATAGCTAGAACTTTGAAATTCGAGTTAGGAAAAAACTAGTTTTGTTCGTTGACATGCAGAAAGCCAAGTTGTTACCACTTGGAGAATCTGGGTGCGAAACACATGTGCCGATGTTTCCGGATTGGGGGTGTGAATTTCTCTAGAAGTTCCTCCACTTCCAATTGCTTCCGTATTGAACAAACCTCTTGGGCGTGCTCTCTGCCCCCCATTGTGAAACGAGCATGGGGTTTCCCCCTTTGTCCACACCATTAAAGGTGGGGCACCTGCCTGGCTGGTGTGGCTCAGTGGTTGAGCATCGACCCTGCACCAACAGGTTGCCGGTTCGATTCCCGGTCAGGGCACATGCCCAGGCTGTGGGCTTGATCCCCAGTGGGGGGCGTGCAGGAGGCGGCCAGTCGATGTTCTCTCTCATTGATACTTCGATCTCTCTCTCCCTCTCCCTTCTTCTCTGTCTAAAAATCAACAAAGAAACAGAAAAATAAAAAGATGGGGTACCTGGTGGTGTCTGCATCCGCTCTCGCCCGTCCTGTCGTCATGGCCACGAGGAGGGCTCCCCAGTGACACGGGAGCCACGCAGTACAGGAGTAGGGACCTCGCTCATTCACAAGGAACAAGGCACAAGGCCGTCATGACTGACAGATGGGCATCGCGCTGTTCCTTCCCAGCACCCCCACTGGTCGCCCAGGAATACACCTACACACCCCGTAACAGAAAGTCACTATCACGTGTGACCGAGAGCAGACCAGCGTCTGGAACAGGCTGACAGGAGCGGAGATGGCCCGCTGCCCTCTGCTCAGGCCCTGCGGGGACGGCTGGAAGGTACCGACACCCTCCATTTCTTCCCTCCTCCGCTTCAGCCATGGGGCCTGTTCCTCTCGAAATTCATGTTTGGCGTTTGACGTGAACTACCCCTTTAAAGAAAAAACAAACCCTTGATGAATGCAAATTGACATTAAATGGAGTTTAAAAGAAACGATCAGGGTTTTTAGATATGATTATAATCAGCGAGAAGAGCGGAGCAGAGTGAACTCGTTATTGATCTCCCCCGTGGGGGCGGGGGGGCACGGCTGTGAATGAACCGAGAGGGAGATCTTCCGAACAGCCTGTCCGGCCGTGAACGCTCCTGGGGTCCGCCTGCACCCTGGGGCCCGGCCTGCTGGACACGCAGTCAGCCCCTGACGAACCGGGGGCTGCAGCTGCGTCAGCGGGCATCTCGGGGTGGGCACCCTATTTATGATTTTGGGGAACGGAGTGGACAAGCCCTGGGTGGTCAGGAGTCAGACTAATTTCACTCAGGAAGTTCACGCAGCAGGTCTTTCTGGAGCACCTGTTACGTGCTTCTTAGTGTTTGGGGGTGCTGGGAAATGGTGGTGATCAAGACAGCAGCCCCCCGCCCCGCCCCAATGGTGCAGCTGTTCTAGCTGAGGGGAGACCGGCTACAAACCACACATAGGTGACGAGGACAAGAGCATGTCATGATGACAAAGGCACTTGCGGACATAATGGCCCCGCACTCCGAGAGCGCTGGGCTCAGATCCGAGTGTGCTGCTTGTGGGGTCAACTCCCGTTATTCTGTCAACACGGCCGCCGGAGGCACGGACTTCTCCCATTGCACAGATGGGGACACTGAGGCCCAGGGAGGGGTTCTGCCACAGGTCACGAGGCCCCTGCGTGGAGGTGAGCCTTGATGGTTTTCTTTACAATCCGAGGCACAAAACACGTTGCCTGCCGCTCCCCAGCCCACCGAGCACAGGAGAGGGCTCGAGGTCATGTCTCCAAGGAGATGCGCAGCCCCGACAGGCAGTGAGGCCACCGTGTGGGCTTCAGCAGGTTTGAGATGTCGTGTAGGTCTTGAGACACTCAGCAAGGAAAGTGAAAGACTACCTCCTTCACCACAGAGCTCTGCCCAGGAGAAACAGGTGGGCACGGCCCCTCAGAGACCACCTGGCACGTTGCTTCTCTTCTTTAAAAAAAATTGTTTTCTTTTATTGATGTTTAGGAAATCAGAGAGAGAGAGAGAGAGAGAGAGAAACATCGATGAGAGAGAACATCGACTGGCCGCCTCCTGCACGCCCCCCACTGGGATCTGGCCCACAACCTGGGCATGTGCCCTGACCGGGAATCGAACCAGTGACCTCTTGGTGCAGGGTTGACGCTCAACCACTGAGCCACACCTGCCGGGCATCTCTTCTTTTCTTATTGACAGTATTACAGATGTCCTATGACCCCCCAACTTTAACCCCCTTCCTCCCAGCCCCTGTCCCACCCTAGGCCTTCTCTGAACTGTTGTCTGTGTCCACTGGTTATGCATATATTCATATACATTTTTGGTGAATCTCTTCCCGTCTCGCCCCGCCCCATCCCGGGATACGTAAGTCTGTGCCATATATTCACGCCTCTAGACCTATTTTGTTCGTCAGTTGATTACGTTCATTAGATTCCACCTATAAGTGAGATTATCTGATATTGGTTTTTCTCTGACGGGCTTATTTCACTCAGCATAATACTCTCCAGGTCCATCCATGCTGTCACAAAGGGTGAGACAGCTTTCTTTTTTACAGCTGCATAGTATTCCATTAAAGAAACCTTTTGTTTTAAAACAGTTTCAGATTTACAAAAACGTCGTAACAGAGGGTTCCCTGTTACTATCTCCCAATAGTGCATTCATTATACTTAGTGACACGTGAACTGTGGATACAGTGTATTATCTCAACACCACAGTGCGATAAGGTTCCCTAGCTTCCTTCTAGTACCTTCTTCCTGGTCCAGGATCCCACCCGTGACACCACATGACGTTTGCTCATCATGTCTCCTGAGGCTCCTCTGGGCTGTGACTGTCTCTCAGATCTTCCTCGTTTTTGGTGACGTTGACGGTTTAAAGGCGTCCTGCTCCGGTATTTTGTAGGGTGTTCCTCTCTGGGCTTTGTCTGACGTCTTTCTCACAATTCGATGGGGGTGATGGGTTTGGGAGCAAGATCCTAAAGGTGAAGTGTCCGTCTCATCACATCACATCGAAGGTCCAGCGCTTCGGATGCTGACCTTGACCACCGGCTAGGGTGGTGTGTGTCAAGGTCTCCACTGTGAAGGGCCCCCCCCCCCCCAGGAAGTCCGCTGCCCTCTGCCCTCTGCCTCCAGCGCCTGCCTTCATTTCCCTGCTCTCCGGGCCCCTGCGCTCGCGGACCGCCCTCTCCCATGATGCATGGTGCAATTAGTGTTTCTGGATCAAAGATAACCCAGGGCTGCTCCACGACACCAAGTTCACCGCCGTGTTTACCCGAACCAAAACATTATTGGAAAAGTAAATTACTTTTATTTTCCTGGAAAGTATTTGATATGAACGGCCTGAGAACCCGCACTGAGGAAGCAAACCCAGAACCTGTAATCAGAGGAGAGATGCTGCCCATAGAAGATAAAGGACCGGAGGGTCCATCCTCCGCTGAAACCTATTCTGCATTTTATGATTCGCTCCTTTCCGTTTCCTCGCCTCCCACCGCCTCTCCCCGAGTGGCCGGCAGGCAGCAGGCCTCGCCCTCGGAGGACCGTCAGGGTGAGGAGCACACTGCCTCCGGTTCCTTTGCAGCCGGGCACGGGGCAGGTCGCGCTTCGGTCCCCATATGCAGAGGAGAAATATTTCTGAGATGAAAACCTAGTCATTTTAAAAAATAGCATCTTGAAAAGTTGTTTTTGCATAGTGGGGCTAAAACTCTTGCACTGACCGGAAGGTCAGAAGCTACTGTCTCTTCAGCCTGCGGTCTGTCGGTCTCACTGTCCGGCTGGGAACGGTGGCCTCCTGGGCCACTGGAAGTCCTGGTGAACCCGTCCTCCCTCTGGCCTGTCGACCCCTCCAGAGCAAGACGTTTCCATGCCTGCTCGGACCTCTTTCTGCCTGTGTGCCGTGAGTCCGGCAGCACAGTGAGGGCGTCCGTCTGTCCCGGCCCGGCCAGCTGGCCACGGGGGCCACACACCCGCTCTGTCCTCCAGGTGCAGAGACGGGAAGGGACACAGGTCATCCTCCTGGTTGGTGGAGCCATCCCTTCAGGATTGGGGGTCATTTTTTATGAGCCCTTTGCCCCCAGGTCAAAGAGATCACTCTGATGGACACTTGTCTTCTGTGGTACACGCCGCAGACAAGTTTACTGATTAAAGCCCAAATCTGCCTTCTTCTTTTCCCCTCTTGGCTTAAAAAGGGAAGAAAAAAAGAGTTTATTCTCCTTCTCTCCTCCCCCCCTGCTTTAAATTTCTTGAAAGAGGAGAATAAGCAAAAAAAACTCTCATCTAGAAAATGTCCCCCCCTGCAATTACTGGCGTGTGGCACCTGGCCCAGCGCTTCCTGCGTGATACCCGTGCCGTGGCCGTCTGTGCCCGGCTGTCTCCGCTCCTCGCTCGGGACGTGACACCCGCGCCGTGGCTGTCTGATACCCGCGCCGTGGCCGTCTGATACCCGCGCCGTGGCCGTCTGATACCCGCGCCGTGGCCGTCTGATACCCGCGCCGTGGCCGTCTGATACCCGCACCGTGGCTGTCTGATACCCGCGCCGTGGCCGTCTGCGCCCGGCCGTCTCCGCTCCTTGCAGCCGCCCTCCCTGTATCTGTTGCAGGGCAGCACAGGGTCCCCCCAGAAAGCCCTTTAGAACGATGAGCTCTCCCTGATCACCCTTCCCGGAGGGTGTGGACCAGGGGACCATTCGGAGGAGAAAATGAATGCCCTTGGTCCACGGTGGGGAGAGAAATGTTCTGAGATCATGGAGACTAACACGCTTTCAAACTCGACTTTCTGAAGGTTGTGTTTCTCAGTGGTGCTCATGGTACGAGGGCTCTGACTGCTGCTTCTTTCTCCCCTCTTAGCTTTTGCCTGGGTACTGGGCTCCTGGGGTTTTGGGGAGCCCCCCAAGTTATTTCTCCATCGAGGGCTGTTGGGGCCATCTCCACACTCAGGGTGATTGAGGTGCCCTCCTCGGCAGATACCTTTGTTCATAATAACTGCTCGTCTCAGAGCAGTGCAGACCCCGCAGCTGTCCCTGGACTAACGGGACAGAGCCTGGAGCCAGGGAGGAGAGAGCTGCCCGGCCCAGGTCTTCAGCCTGACTTTGGTGAGCATGGCCGGTCCCCAGCCTGCTCCCCGCTCCCTACAGGCCAAGGCAGGCTGGTCGGAGTCAGCAAATGAAAATGCAGAGCACCCCGTTAAACTCGAATTTCAGATCAACAGTGAATATGTTTTTTCAGCATAAGCATGTCCCAAGTACTGCAGAAGACACACTTGCGTGGAAAATGGTTCACTGTTGGACTGAAATTCACATTTAACGGGGCGTCCACATTTAATCTGGCAACCCCCCCAGGGCCCTCAGGCCCCCACTTCCAGCATCGACCTCTCTGGGGTCCCCATGTGTTTGGAATGTACCCTGAACTGCCTCTCAGATCCGACTTCACCTCCGAATCCTGACCCGTTTGAGATTCCTGCTCAACCTGCCCAGTCTGCCTGGGGCTCTTCGTCGGCTGGGTTGGTTCTGGGGTGTTCACCAGTCAAACTCTCCACTGGTTACCTCCTAGGAGGGTGGGAGGCTGGTTCTGGCCACCTGAGTGCCTGAACCTCAGTTCCCCTGGGATCAGTCCATTTGCCCCTCCCCCGCTTTTCTCTTTGGGCCGATTGGCTCCAATGAGATGTTTGCTTCTCAAGGCCTGAGGCCTCTCATCTGAAACCCGAAACCCCGAGCAGAGGAGAGATGGGGTGCAGAGGTCCTCTGGGACCGTTTCTTCATCAGTAAAGCCCTCTCAGCACCGCACCGTCCGAGCTCAGGAAACACACTGGCGGCTGGATATAGGTGGGACCACGTACCCCGGGCACCTTCCTACCCCGGAGCCTCGTGCTCGTCCCGTCTCCTTGTCCTCTCCCGTGTGCATCGGGCTGGCGTGGACACCCGAGGGTCATGAGGATGCAGAAGGCTTGGTAGTCGCTCACAGTGAACTCAGGACCGGGGATATTCGGCGGGAACGACGGCTCTGTCGGGGGGAAATACTGGACGTGACATAGACTGATAACCCTCAGAACTGACGTTTTGAAGGTTGCTTTTGCATAGAGAAGTTGAAAACTCCTTGCCGAGAGAGAAAGCCCTCGGGGCGTCGTCATCTCTATTACTTGCCCCCCTGGCAGGCCCCGTGGTTCTGTGTCGTCCACGGACATCCTTCGGGCTCCAGGTCCGCTTCTCACTCTGCTCCTGCTTTCTGCACGCTGAGTTTTCCTCGGCGTTCCGGGGGCTGCAAGTGGGGACCCTCCCAGAGCCCACTCACCGGCGCCCAGGCCTCCCTCTGATGGCCGTTCACGCAGCCCTCTCGCTCCCTTCTGTCGGCATTCACAGAGACGTACAAATGACTTCATCATCATCATCATTATTTTCTTTATTGATTTTTAGAGAGAGAGGGAGGAAGAGGGAGAGAGATACAAAAACATGGATGAGAGAGAACATCGACTGGCCGCCTCCTGCACGCCCCCCACTGGGGATCAGGCCCACAACCTGGGCATGTGCCCTGGCTGGGAATTGAACCGGCGACCTCTTGGTGCAGGGTCGACGCTCAACCACTGAGCCACACCGGTCCGGCCAAACGACTTTATTTTAGAACCATGATGTGAGTTTACTCCATGATCATTTGAGCTGCGTACTTTTTTTTCTGATTTGAATTTGGTAATGACGCATGTTAAACAGAAGCCAAGGAGATTTTCTGAACACGTGTTCAGGGACCAGGGCTCAGGCTCAGTTCTTCTGTCTCTGTCCTCTCTTTCTTGGACTTCCTTGTTTGTCCTCGGCGTAGTCCTCACTTGTCCCTGCACGCGCTAGAAACCCGCCCCGTGACTTCTATCAGGAGAACTTTCCCGAGACGGGAGCAGGTAGACCTGGCTGTCGTCTTTCATCAAGAACATGGAAGGGACGCCCCGCGGAGCCACCTCCCAGTCCGCTCTCCCCTCCCCGGGGGGATTTCTGGGTGCATGACGTCGATTACATTATTTTTCCAGAGAAGCCCTAAGGGGCACCTTCCCACCTCTGTCCGGCCCCGCATGTCCTTGTCTATCTACCTCTGGGACCCCAAAACAGACGAACAGACTCCTTCTCGGGGTGGCCAACCTGAAACCTTCAGGGAAGATGCCTCCGAGCATGGACTTTCTCAGTGACGTCAATGTGTCCATTTCTTTACTTTTAGAAGTAAGGTTTCGTCACCAGTTCGGTAGGCTTACCCGTGATTTCCGGGGCAACGACCAATCCGATTAAACGGAGAGGAAGCCAAAGCTAAGGCGGCCCTGACGCTCAGAGGGTCCTGCCACCGAAGGCAGGACTTTGAAAGGTAGAATTTCTAAAGCGTGTCCTCATGGAATTCTGGAAGAAGCTGGTGCGTCTCTTCCCATTATTCCTTTGCCCTTGGCCCCGCCCCTCAGCTCGCGGGGCGCAGCTAAGCTTCGTGGTGCCGGGGCACAGCCTCTGTCCCCTCCTGTGGTCATGGCCGTGCTCCTTCAGTTTCTCTCAGGATCCATAGAAACCACAGAGAGGCTTTTGCTCAAAAATAACTAACTAACTAACGAGCAACTAACTAACTAACTAACTAGCAACTAACTAACTAACTAACAACTAACAAACTAACAACGAACTAACAACTAACTAACAACTAACAAACTAACAACAAACTAACAACTAACAAACAACTAACAAACTAACAACTAACAAGCAACTAACTAACTAACAACTAACTAACACAAAACAAAAAACACCCCACGACTTGAACTGCTGCGGGGTGGCAGGCACTGAGGGGTTCTTTTTCTTCGAGATGGAAATCTTCAGGGCGACGTGAAGCCGAGTCGAAAGTCTTCCGATTACAGCATGTTCCACCTGGTTGAGTCTCTTTCGTTATTAAGAAAAACCCCGTTTATGACACGAGCCAGGAAGCATACATTCTGGAGTAAATTCGGGCATGAGAAGCCTCTAACGAGAACGTGGAGGGGCCTTTGTTCTTGGCCTTGTCTGTACCAGAACCTCGGCTCCTGAGTAGTTTGACGGGATGCTGGTGAATCCGGTATAACAGCGTGAACAGGTTCTTCCGATAACGCTGCTTAGAGGAGAGAGCTGAGTGGGAGAGGCATTCAGCGCGCCTCAAAAAATAAAAAATGAGAAAACAGCCAAGAGAATGGAACAGCAGGTGTTCTGAGGTAAGAAAAAACACCCAAGTACCACATGAGATAGAAGAAAGGTGTTATGAAACCAGACAAATGTTCCCTCGTCCTCTTTCTCTCGTCAAATTAGGTTTTATTCGTCCTTGATGCAGGACCTGGCCTCAGATGTGTCCTTTCCTAAGGCGGAGGGAAACCGAGACTGATCAGCTGACACGACGGCTTTCTTTCTTGTGTCTGTCTCCAGTCTGAAATGAGTTTACTCCCCTTTATGAGGATTAAAGAAGGAGGAAAGGGAAGATCTTTCTTTCCAGCTAGTATCATCGAAATGGATCAAGGTCGTCTTTTTAAGAATGCAAATCTTTTTTTCTTTTTATCTTCACCCGAGGACATTTTTGCATTTATCTTCAGATAGAACAGGAGCGAGACAGGGAGAAAGAGAGAGAGAGAGAAACATCGATGTGAGAGAGACACATGGACTGGCTGCCACCCACACGACCCCAACCAGGGCCGGGGACAAACCGCAACTGAGGTTCACGCCCTTAGCGGGAACCAAACCCGGGACTCTGGTCTGCGGGCCGACGCTCTAACCTCTGAGCCAAACCGGCCAGGGCGAGAATGCAAATCTGGAGGAAACAAGAGCTGTCCCAAGCCCTCCACTATATTTCCAGAAACAAACAGTCTTTTCCAGACGCGTTGAACAGTGAGAAGCATGGAAAACAGATACTCTTGATGTCTGTCCTGACATCACAGATTTTAAATGGCGTCGTCTCTTCCATCTCTATGTTTTAGGGACGTGGTCTCGGCACAAACTTTTAACTGAAGGACGGACTTTTATTTTATTTATTTATTTATTTTTATCCTCACCCGAGGACATTTTTCCATTTTTTGTACAGATAGAGTGGGAGGGAGAGAGAGGAAGAGATAGAGAGAGAGAAACATCGACGTGAAGGGACACATCGAGTGGCTGCCACCGGCACGACCAACCAGGGCCGGGGACAAACTGCAACCGAAGTACGTGCCCTTAGCGGGAACCGAACCCGGGTCTCTGCGGACCGCAGGCCGACGCTCTAACCGCTGAGCCAAACTGGCTAGGGCTGAAGGACGGACTTTTAAACATGGCTTTCCACCGAGTATTTTTCGGGGTGGGGGGCGGGTCGGAACCTCCGACAGGGGGAACCTCGGGTGGATCGCCTTTCATTGAAGAAATGGCGAAGAAACGAGGTACCAGGAAGAAAAAGCGTTTCTGATATAAAAACATCTGATGGCTCAGAAGAGACGAGCGCTCAGAAAACTACACCAGGAGAGGGAACTACCCTGCTATGCAGGTAGACCTGGACCAGTGCGTTTTCCTGCCCCTCGGACGGGCCGTTCAACTACCTGTCCTCGGCAGAACCGGGCTGGGGCTTCTTAGTCATCTCCTTGGCTGGTGTGTGAGGTGACATTCCTCAGGCTGGTCACAGCCACCTCTAGAGCCCGATTACCTGGGGTATGATTCATAGCTCATTGCCCCCGTGGCGTTTACCACAATGCTAATCATCATGTAATGATGTCCTAATTCCCCTCTCTTCAGCTGCGTGTACACACCCTCCGCGAGGGAGAAGCGAGCTTTTCATCATGAACACTAAGCCCGGATTTGGATCCAGGGCGAGGGAGGCCTCGCTCTTCCTTCCCCGTCCCACCGATCATTTACCGGCGCGTCTCTCCTTTTGAAGTCCGTGTCCCACTCCACTTCTCAGCGGCTGACACGCGGCGCCTGGGTTCTGGCCCCCCGCCCCCCAGCGTGGCGTAGGGAGACATTCCCCCGGGGACAGCATCATCAAAGCATCTGCCTGTCCCCGAAGAACCGGCGGATTCAACAGAGCTTCCGGGACAGGTGTTTCTGAGACAAAAGGGTCTGCCGGGCTGAGCTGCAGAGGCAGGACCGCTCAGCCCCAGGCGAGGCGGCCGATGCCGTCCCCCGACATGAAGTAGATAGAGGTTTTTTCCTCTCTTTTTCGCCGGGAAACTATGAGTCTGTCGTGAGCGAGTCGAGACGGGTGGGCTGCGGAGGGTCCCCTGGTACTTCTCCCACCCTCTTCTCTGTGACAAACCACCTGAGATGTTTTCCCGCGGGGACACCCAGCGGCAGCCTGAACTCCAGGGTCACCCCCAGCCTCCAGTGCCCTCCGCGCCTCTGCCCGCGGGGATGGCTCCGTCCGAGTGTCTTTACTGTCAGGATGGATGGGGAGAGGTTCTTAGAGAAATGAGTCCTTAGTGAAATAAGATTGCTTACAGAATTACTGCGATAACACCTCCTTCTCGGGGATGTACGTCCCAAGACATGACGAGGCAATTGCTTAAACACATCCATTATATTCCAGAGGTTGAGCTTCTTTTGTCTGTAATTTCCATTTCGAGTTGAGAACGGAGAGTAATGCTCCATAAGGCAGGTTGTCTCGATTCGATTGGGGCCCCAAATAATTCCAATAACAAGAGCCATTTCTGTGGCGGCGGCTGCACCCCCTCCGCCCCCCCCCCCCCATTCTGTAGCTTCTCTGCTTCCCCTCAATTTGTCTGTCTTTCTTCCAGGGCGTTCTTATTGTCAGAGTGTGATTAGGGTTTCAACTTACCGAAAGGTTTTAAGCATCCTTTCCCACTCAATACGATTTTATCTTTTTTTCTTTTTTTTTTGAGAAAATGGTAAGTGAAGTGTTCTCGAACGGATTGCCTTTCATTAGGAAGAGGGATGATGTGAGCCACGGGGAAAGTGGTTTCTGAGAAAAGAGATGGGACATGATTACTCGGAAGAGGCGAAATTTCAGGGAAAAAAAAAAAAAGGAACACGAGGATGGTACAGAAATACTTTAGATTTGGTTAGAGATAGAAAACTGCATTTTCCTCCTTCTTCTGTGAGTCAACTTTTCTCTTCCTGAGGAACTGGACTTGGGTGACAAAGAGGTGAGGCGGTGGCAGCCTGCCCCGCGGTGCGTCCTTCCCGATAGCGCGGGGCCCGCGCCGGGCTCCGCCTCGTCACCCTCGTCTGGGTCTCGGAGCCCATGTCGTTGTTTCTCTCTGGTCTTCCCTCCGAGCCCTCCGAGCAACACCGCGCTTGTTGAAATAAACCGTGCATGTGACTCTCGGCCTCGGTGGAGTGCAGGTTCGAGTTCCTGGAGAAAAGCCAACGGTCCTGGCGCCCGGGCCCGTCACAGTCTCAGTTGGGGGGCGCGGGGGCCAGTGCGGGGGCCTTGAGCTTGGCCCTGTGATCCTGGCAGCCCCGCCCTGGCGCCGTTCCTCCTCAAAGCTCTGAGCTGGGGCTCTGGGTGTCACCTGCGTTTCTGAACCACAGCCCTTCTGACCTCCGCCCCGGGTCCTGTGCACTTAGGGTCTGAGCAGTGTCCCTGCTGTTCCCCCCCCCCCCAAGATGCATCCCTCCCCACCAGTCAGGATGCCCCAACAGTCTGCCGGCATCACCTTGGCTGAGACCACTGGCATCGGCGCACCCACGAAACCGCTCTTCCCGGCTGGATTTGGAGGTTCACTGGCCCACGCGTGTTCCCGAGCCCTCTGCGAGGCTGTCTTAGTTCCAGAGGCCTCTGCTCCACTTTGGGAAGGAACCGTGTTGAAGTCTGCACGCGCCCAAGCGTTCGAGTTGCTGAAATGTTCCAAATCAGCCCCGCTCACCGGGTTTGGAGGGAATATCAGAGAGGAGAAGGTGAGGGACACTTTCCTCTCGGGAGCAGCACGGTGGACACGGCGGTGATGGCGGGTCCTCGAGCGAGGGCCTCCCGAGTCACACAGGGACAAGGGCCTTGCTGAGCGCTGCCTGCAGCGGCTGGGGACCCCGCAGTGTGTGGCTGCCACCTCTGTCCACCGCGTCCTTCAGTCCTCTCCGCTCTCGCCGGGCCGGCCACCTGAGCTCGGCCCCTTTCTCACGGGAAGGCTCCCGAGAGCTGGGGGCCGGGAGGGGCTTCTCTCTGCCCCACGGGGGTTAATGACTCCCCCATCCGGTCTCACTAGAATGAACAGAGAAATGCTAATTCTTCCCCTGAAGCGGTCCGCTGAGTCTCAGAGCTCCGGAATCGCCGGAACAGAGTCATTTCTCCTTCCCTTTCGGGTGTAAACCTCGAGGGAGATGAGACACCGGAGCAAGTGGATCAGTGAGGTCCCAGGGAAGAGGCCTGCACGGGCGGGTGTCGTCGAACCACCGTCCAGATGATGACGCCCACGTGGACCGGCTGCTTCGGTCTGGCCTCCGGTGCCCTCTCTTCGATCCCGTCCTTTTCTCGCCCGGGATCCATCATCCCGCTTCTGCTCTGTATTTGAAAGTCACGCCGGTGCCTCTGAACGCGGTGACAGCTTTCTCTTACAGAAACATGGCAGACACCGCTTTGCCCTCCGCGTGGCGCCGGGGAGCGCCCCTGTGGGGAGGGCGCTGTCCTGGCCGCCTTCCACCCAAGAGGTAGGAAGGAACACAGACTGGGGCAGCCACTGTGGGAAACTATGGTGCTACCTCAAGTGTGAAAAATGGAGCTGCCGTTTGACGCAGTGACCCCACTTCTAGGAATATACCCTAAGAAGCCTGAAACACCACAGAAAGAATATAGGTACCCCCATGTTCATAGCAGCACTATTTACAATAGCTAACATCTGGAAACATCCCAAGTGCCCATCAGTAGAAGAGTGGATAAAAAAGCTGTGGTACATATACACAATGGAGTACTACGCAGCTGTAAGAAAGAAAGATCTCTTATCCTTTGAGACGACATGGAGGGACCTGGAAAGTATTATCGTAAGTGAAACAAGCCAAGCAGAAAAAGACAAATACCACATGATCTCCCTTATATACGGACTATAATGAACATAACAGTCTGAGGAATAGGGTAGAACCAGAAACATGGAAGTGGGGTACAGACTGACAACCCCCAGAAGAGGGGGTGGAGGGGAGAGATAAGCCACAGAACTTATATGCATGAACAGTGGACATGAACAACAAAGCTGGGGACAGGGCAGGGAGGGAGGAGGAGGAGGTTGTCAATGGGGGAAAAAGGAGAAACATCTATAACAAAATAAATAAATAAACAAAAATAAACAAGAAAACAAACAAAAAAATAGAGAGGAGACGAAAACCACGAGGAAGACTGGTTTCTGAATAAAAGGTGTGTCCGATCACTGGGAGGCAGAGTCTTAGGACCGTGGAGAACCACCTGAAGCTGTCCTCGGTAGACGTATTTTTCGGGTCCCCTCTCGAGTCCCCCTCCGCCTGTGGAACTGATGCCGGAGGCCACCCACCGACCATCACCTCCTGATTGGAATCGGTGACCCCCAGCCCCCGCCGGACAGGGATGACGCCTCTTCCCTCCGTCCTTTGCCGGCAAACGTTTTCTTCTGCAGAAGCTCTGGAAACGCAAATGGTGGTGGGACGGTCGAAACAACGAATTCCCTTTCGGACGGCCAGTGGGATGTCCGGCATGCAGACACCGGAAGAGATGCTGCTTGGATAACGACACGGATGAATGATTCGGCCTGTCAGAGAGAAAACCAGCGAGCAGGGGCACCGTCGGGATGCGTTCACGGTGTGCGTGGTTGGACATGCGTCCGTCGGCGCAGGTGGGGTCGGCCCAGTGTCACCATCTCAGGGTGCCCGTTGCCTTTTATTTACTACATTTGCTCGGTGACATGTTTGCGCAATTATTATTATTTTTTAAATAATAATAATTAGTTGTTTTTTTTTAAAATTGATTTTAGAGAGAGAGGAAGGGAGAAGGAGAGAGAGATAGAAGCATCGATGAGAGAGAACATCGACTGGCCCCCTCCTGCATGCCCCCCACTGGGGATGGGCCCACAACCTGGGCATGTGCCCTGACCGGGAATTGCACCGGCGACCTCTTGGTGCAGGGTCGATGTCAACCACTGAGCCACACCGGCCGGGCATTTTTGCGCAGTGATTTGAGGACTGAACCTCTCCCCCATCGGACTGTAACTTCCATGCGTGTCTGTGTTGTTTGCCCCGAACATGTGGCCACGCTCAGCACAGGTCTCAGCCCAGAGCATCGGCTGTGCTGAGCCCTCAGCAAGCATGGTCTCAAGAAGTATTTACGTGCCGTTATACGGGCTCCAAAAAATACGGGTTCAGAACAAAGACGGGCTTGACAAACGTTTGAATACACGAGCCAGTCACTGCCCACACAGTCATGGTTTGCGGAGTTCTGCTCACCTCTCCTTGAATAATTGCAAATTACATGTCAGGGATGCTTCTAAACAATTTACTCTCCCGTCAGCTGATAGGAGATGACGCCCGCGTCCTTGTTTAGATTAGACGTGCCACGTGTTTCGGGGCCGATCGCGTGGACACGTGTTTATCCTTGTAACTCGGTCTCTGGCCTGCAGATCAACGGGGTTCTCGGTGTATTGGGGTAACTGAAAGGAATGTATCGAATTACTTACATTTTCAGAGAATGATATTAGAGTCATGTTGTCTATTAGCATGTTAATCAGGCCCGAGAATTAGACAGCGGGCAGCGGGTTTGTCTAAGCCACGGCGGAAGCTCCTCAGTGGTGTCTCTTGACCGTTCCCTTTCTAGTTGTGTCAGTTTCTTCTAGGCCAGCGGTTCTCAACCTTCCTGATGCCGCGACCCTTTCATCCAGCTCCTCGTGTTGTGCTGACCCCCAACCATCAAGTTATTTTCGTTGCTACTTCGTAACTGTAATTTTGCCACTGTTACGTCTTAGGCGACCCCTGTGAAAGGGTCGTTCGACCCTCAAGGGGTCGCGACCCACAGGGTGAGAACCGCCGAAGCCTTTTCCAGATGAAACATGGTACTGTGCGTTGAGCAGTCTCTTCCTCTCCAGACGCGGTTGGGCAATGATTCCTGAGCAAAACTATTGAAAACGCAGCTTTGATCAGGGAGGGCAGCCGCTGAGCTGGGTGGGGGGCGGGGAGGGATCGCGTGGCGTGCACACTGGGACCCTGAAGGTGGGGCGTGGTGCAGGAACCCGGGACTTCTGAGAGGCGGGAAGGGTCCTATGCGCTGCACAAACCCAGGTGCCTGAACGTGTGGCCGGGGCGAGACCGGCTTCTCGGGAAGGGCCATTCTCCGAAAAGCAAGTGGGCATCGTTCTCCAATCACCCAGATTTGTTTACCACGCCGCAGGGACGTTGTGTGGGCACTGTCTCCCGCAACCGTCACAGATAACTCACTGTTCTCGGGGGCGGCAGGCTGGGGGCAGCTGGGGTGGGCGAGTCTGCTCCCCCGCTTCCCCCGGTGAGTCAGCAGCTATCGGCCCGACGGGCGCGTGACCTTTCCGTGGGGCTGAGGAACCCAAACAACCTGTCGAGGAGACATCGGGCCGATCTGATTTTCTCCTCCACCCTAATCGGTTTTACCCGGCGGAATTGAATGAATTGTCTGGTTGTGTTGTCACCCTGGGGGCTCAGCTCAATCCACTTAGAAGGCGAAGAGGCGTCTGGCAAACCGTGGGGCTGTGGACACGTTTATCACCATCACCAGCTTCTGGTGATGTTTCAAGGGTGGCGGTGGAAATGCCCTCGACCCGTCCGCTTTCACTCACTCGACTTCCGCCGCCCCAGCCAGGCCATGTCGTCTGGCCCAGACCACCCCGGGAACCTTGGGACTGGTTTCCCCGCCTCTACCCCTCTTTCCGGAAACCTGGTCTCCGAATAGCAGCAGCCTGCGTCTTCGGAAGGCGTGGGACCCCACTGAAAACGCAGTTTCTTCCCACTGACCAAGACCTAAACCCTTCCCCAGCGCCTGCCCACACCCTGTGAGGTCTGAGCCCGGGGCTCCCCACCTTCCTCGGGCCCTGCCCCGCTCAGCACCCTCCTTCCATGATGGCTTCTCATGAGGTCCCTAGTCCCCAAGCTCCTCCCGCCCCAGGGCCCTGGCACCTGCTCCTCCCTTGTCTGGGATGGCTTTGTGTGGGGTTCTCCTCAACCTCCAGACCTCGGGTCCCCTTCAGGCGTCACCTTCTCGGAGAGGCCTTCTCTGTCGAGGGAACGGTCACCCCCCTCACCCCTCTCTGTGATGCGGTGTTGCTCTGCTGTGGCACTGTGATCATGACCCTCTGTAGTGCTCTCTTCCCGTTTGTTGTCACAGTCTCCATCGTAGCCTCTTCTTCTTCGTTACTGTCTGAGGTTTGTTTCCTCCGTGACCCCCGTCCAACCCGAGCTGTCTGCCGGTGCTCGGTCTGTCCTCTGCCGCTGGACAGGCGCTCCTGAGGGCACCTCTGGGGGTCTCCATGCTCAGGGCTAAGCGTCCTGTCGGGGTCACGGAAGGGACCGGGGGGTGTGAGCCGGTGGGCGGATGCCGAAGGCCTGGCTCTGTCATTGGACATCCCGACACACAGGTGCCTGGGAGACGGGGGGAGGGACAGGCATTGTTCCCGGACCCCGCACTTTTCTGGGGGTTCTCAGAGCTGGTTTGGGAAGCTCCCTGAGATGGAAGAAGTAGGTCTGGCCATGCCAGTTCCGCTGTTGGGGCAATGGCCCACGGACCTCGGGGTTGCAGGTTGGATGCCCTCCCGGTCAAGGCCAGGTGCCCGGGTTGCAGGTTCGATGCTGGGACCTGGTTGGGGTCGTGCAAGAGGCAACCCATCAATGTGTCTCTCTCACATCGACGTTGCTCTCGCTCCCTCCCTCCCTCTCCTCTCTCTAAAAATCAATGGAAAAACCTCCCCGGGTGAAGATGAACAAAACAAAAGAAAGAAACAAACAAACAAACAAACAAACAGGTCTGTCCTTTTGGTTCACGATGGAGGACGAAACACCTTCGTTTACCTCCACTCTCCTCTGAGGAGTTCGTCAGAGGATTTCGTCAGAAATGTGTTTGTGAGGTGCCGGCCCCCAGGAACCCTGACAGGGAAACTGAGGCCACAGTTGTGGGGACCGCACCCCAGGGGCCGAGAGCCACCGACGTGGCCGAAGAGGGCCTGGTCCTGCTGTAACAGTGGGGACCTCAAAACACCAGCACTCCTGGTGCCAGGTGGGGCGGAGCACGAGAGAGCCCACACCTCCACCCACCCCTGCTCCTCACAGTGGGGCCCCTTCCTGCCCCCCAGCAGGATGCCAGGACTCGGTCCTGGAGTGGGTACAAGAGGCTGGGGGACACCAGACGCAGTTTATTGAGCCGGGAGAGGGGGGGCCTGTGCGGCAATGACCTGAGGGAGGGGCGCAGGGGCGCCTGTGCGGCAATGACCCAAGGGAGGGGCACAGGGGGGCCTGTGCGGCAATGACCCAAGGGAGGGGCACAGGGGAAGAGGGTAAAGTGGGGACACATGGTGATGGAAGGGGCCTTGACTGTGGGTAATGAACACACAATCCAGTGTACAGATAACGTATCATAGAATTGTACACTTGCAACGTACCTAATTTCATTAACTAATGTCACCCCGATACATTCAATAAAAATTTTTTTTTTGAAAAACTTTAGGAAAAAAAAAAAAGAAAGTTTCACGTTTCATGAGAGCTCTTTCTAGGAAAAGGAGACCTTAGGCCACTGGGAAAGAGATTGGAGGGTAATTTTAGTAATAAGTCCATTGGAAAAAAAAACTCAGCAAAAGAAAAAACCCAAGTCAGGACTAGCGCCAGGGAAAACCGTGTTGGCGAGCAAGGCTCGGGCATGGAGAGCACGTCCCGACACAGCGGGGCGAGCCTGCCTTCTTCTCCGCACGACCCCAACCGGGGCCAGGGACGAACCGCAACCGAGGTGCGTGCCCTTGACCAGAATCGAACCTGCAACTCAGTGGTCCGCGGGCCGATGCTCTAACCGCGGAGCCAAACTGGCCAGGGCACAAGGAAGCTTTTTAAAAACAGGTGTAATTGAGGGATCTTTCTGCCTCCGGGAGTGGTTTTGCCCCTTCTTGCCTCCTCTTAGCAGGTTTGACCTTGGGGATGGGTCCAAGGTCAGCTGACTTCCCATCGGCGCCGTGTGGGAGGAGGGCTCATGAGCTCAGGGCTGGTCCCACAGATGCAGGTAAACTGCTAGGACGTGACTGTTTGCTGACTTTATGGCGTCAGGTGCGTATACATGTGCTTCCCCGCTTTTAGGGCTACGTCTGCAAGGAGAGCCGCCGCGTGCCACCCCGGCTTCTCGCGGCTGTGGGACTGGCGAGGAGGAGGAGGAGGAGGACCGAAGACCAATGGCAGAGGGCAGCTGTCCCGGCGCAAGTCCCAGGACGGTCAGGGAAAGGCGTGCGTGGCCCCTGAAGGTGGGGACTGGGACGGGGTGGTCTCCGCCTCTCCGTTGTCCAGATTTACGGCCCCCCCTCCCCTGCTGCTGTTTGGTGTGCTCGGGACTGGCTGGGTAACACGCATGGCAGTCCTGTCTGCCGACTGTGTCGACAGGGACCCTGACTCGCCCCGATTAGTTACTGACGGGGACCCACGGAGACGTGCTGTGGATGTTCACCCTCGGTAGAGAACCTTTAAGACTCGGGACCTTGTTTTCGGGAGGACGTGTTTCTGACCATGAGGGTCTTCCGATTCATCTCCCGCCCCATTACTCTCCTTTGCGCTTTGTTACAGGGTCTCCTTCCGTCGGCCGGTGAGCATGGCGACGGTCATCCTCAGAGCACCGTGGTCGGGCCAGGATGGTCTCTGCCCGCCGACCACTGCATACAAGAGGCCAGCAACAGCCCTCTGTCGTGTGGCAAAGGTCTCGGCGTGGGGCTGCCCGAGACTCAGCGGCTGCCCTTCCAGGGGCAAGTAGATCCCAAACCATGTGCTCTCTCGAATGCTCGAGAACCGTCATCCTCGGAATCCAAAGGACGGTCTCCTGGCCATGACGTCGCTATGTCCGTGTCTGCCGTGGGTCCTTCCCTGGGGGCGGGAGGAGGTCCCACAGCCCTGGGAACTCCGGGCGCAGAGCCCCAAGACCACGGCAGAGTTGCAGGGGGGCCTCAGACCCAGAGCTCCCTGGACAGAAAAGCTGTAGCCATAGCCCAAGGCACGTCACCGTCACCGTCGCCAGGGAAACCTTCCCTTGGGCAAAGACCCCCAGGTTCGGTCCCACTGAGGTCACCTAGAAAAGCTCATCTTGAAATACCAGCTTCGGGACCAGGTCCAGCTAGTTCTCCCCAAGAGGAAGGGATGCCCAAGTCACCTTTCCCTCCCGGGGGGCCACAGGGGTGTGGGCAAGTCCCTGTCCCCTGCCCTCCCCTGGGAAAGGACCGTGAGGAATGTCAAGAATCTGGATCAGTGGCTCTGAAGGACGGCGCGGTCCCCTCTGCAGCCAAAGGCTCTACCCCTGAGCTATACCCCCGAGGTGCGGTCCCCTCTGAGCTGGGGCAGCCCATGGAAGTCCCAGAAGCCCCGGCGAAAGCCACGAAGAGGAGGAGTTTGGAAGGAATGAGGAAGCAAACCCGAGTGGAGTTCAGCGACACCAGCAGTGACGACGAAGACCGGCTGGTGATAGAGATCTGACGCCCGGCGCCAGGGGCCGTCTCCGCTCAGACTGGCGAGGCCCCCCCGGGAGACACTGCCAGGCCGGCAGGACCCCCCAGCTCTGGCCACGAAGCACCGAAGGGTTGGGAAAGCCGTTCGGGTTTTTTCCAAGACATCCCCCACAAATCCAAACCCGGGGCTCAGCCTCAGCCTTCCCCAGCTCCCCTGGGCCCACCCCGCTGGTGTTCATGGGGTGCCAGGCGGGGCAAAGGGGGGTGTGCAGCAAAATCTAAGAATGCGCGACACAGCGGCGGTGGCTGCCTCCCAGGGCATCCTCTGCTCCCCCTAACGTGGCATCAACCACGACAGCCACGTGTTATCGACAAGTGCACCCCATAGAGTCCAGGCAGCCAACATCCTCGTCGGTAAACTGAGGCTGAGCACCCGCAGGTTAACTGGGGGACGGGGCATGAACGGGGCACCACGTTACTCCTGTTTATTCTGGAGACGCACTTCAGAGTCATTCAAAAGCTGAAGTTTGGTCAGAAGGACCCTCCTCCTTCGCCGAAGCTGTAAATATCCTTCCAAGTGCGCGTGATCCGGTGAGACGCTGCTGATCAGTCGGTGTCGCCCACACCGCCGACGCGTGCGTGTGATTCCCTGACACACGCGCGTCTTGTGGCTGGCGCTCCTGCTGCCGAGACCTCTGAAACTTGTTCTCCCCAACCCTGGCGAAGGAACGTCACGCGGAAAGTTAACAGAACACTCTGGAATGAGTCATTATTGGGAGGGGGGAAATTCACTTATTTCCCTCCGTTCTCTCTGTCATGGTGTGCTCTGAGCAATTTCAATTAGAGGGTTACATCTTAGTAATCTCTGCAGCTTCAACCGATGCCTGCTCGTCGTGATGGGGGTCTTTCGGTTCCCTCCCAGAGCTTCAAGGATACAAAACTAATTGGGGTTTTGACGCTGTTGTACATCTCAGTAATTTTATTTGGGGGGCTTGGTGTTACTTTGCTGTCAAATTGAATCAGCCTCTGTATTGTGCCAGTCAGAACAGCACAGGGAAAAAGAAAATCCGGCGTATTCCAAGCCAGTGCACCCGGCGCAGAACAAAATAGCTGGGATACGTCCCCCAACTCAGTGCTCAGCCCCGGACGCCCGCCTTCCTGCCCTTCTCCGTACGTGGGGGAGGAAGGACTTACGGACATACAGTGCTGCATTTCGATAACGTTTTATACTTGTTTTTGGTATGGTTTTGTACAACCCGAAATTTATAGCTCAGCTCTTTTGGCTTCAATTTGTTGTAACGATGTCCCCGTGTCATCTTGCACGTCCAAGGCAGCGACGGCACCTCTCTCCCGGGGCACGCGCTTCGACACTCCCGGTACTGAGGATGGGCCCGTTTCAAGGAACTTCATGTGGGTTTTCCAGGGATGGGGTTCTTTTTAAAAAAATAATTTTTATTTATTGATTTTAGAGAGGAGAGAGAGATAGAAACATCAATGAGAAAGAACATCAACTGGCCGCCTCCTGCACGCCCCCCACTGGGGATCGGGCCCACAACCTGGGCATGTGCCCTGACCGGGAATTGAACCGGAGACCTCTTGGTGCAGGGTCGACGCTCAGCCACTGAGCCCCACCGGCCGGGCTATCGGGGGCCTGATGGAACACCTGAATGCGGGGCCGCTTCCCCTGTCCACCCAGCAGTGCTTGCGGTCACCTCCTGGGAGCTCCTGACCCCCACGTGGCTTCCGGCCGGCCGAGGCCAATGTGAGAAGGGAGGGGAGAGGACGTCAGGTACTTACTTCCTGTGCTTTCTGAACCAAACAAAAGTGACGCAGCAATTCTCTGCCGTGGCCTGTGCTACCCGGGGGAGAGGCCGCCTGGGAAAGCGGTCTTAGGGCGAAGAGGGGAAGAGTCAAGGCTGGACACTGCCCTGAGCCACTGGAAGATCCTGGTGAAGGCACCTCCTCTCTCTGTGCCTCAGTTTCTCCGACGGAGAATGAGAAAGTTGGGCGAGGCGAGCGGAACGTGTGTCCGGGTCCGTCCTCGGGAGGGATGCGTGAGTCACCCTCTTCTTCCCACGGGAGGTCTTGGTGGACTTGGGGTGGTCTCCAGGGGCAGGGGTTCTACACCAGCTGTTTCCACGAAGAATGCGAGCTCAGAAGGGTGCTACCTATTTTTCCCTAGGGTTCCAGATTTGGGGGTGCGCTCACCCAGTTTATCAGTGTTGGTTCATAATTCAGAAGTTAAAGGCAAAAGCAGAACACGACTGAGTGAGTGGGACACAACACGTCTGTAGGCGGAACCGGCCACCTTGTCTTGGGAGGCGCTGATCAGGGGGAGAAAGTGATCCCCCAGATCCTTTGCTCCTGGGTGGCTGCCGAGTGGCCATCTGGTCCACCACGCTTAAGGTAGCAAGTCATTGTCCTCAGTGGCTAGTCCCCACCACTGTTGGCGACCACATGCCAACTAGATTAAATATAGCAGAACGTCAAGTTCACCTCCAACTCCCTGTGTCTCTCTTACAAGGCAAGCAGGTTGACAAAGCATCCGATCTCAGCTGGTCACTTAGCAGGTGACTGATGAAAAGTAAAGGGTACCTAACTCTATAGCAACAGGAATTTGTGCAAAGCTTTCTTCCAGTGTCTTCAAACCAACCAACCAACCCCAAAACGTATTTTGAATGACCCTAGAGGAGTTGGCTATTGAAAATCATCCTAAAGATTATTATTATTTTTTTGACGTGAAGAATACTTTTATGAAGCAGCAGTCTCTGATTTTTATAAATCTTAATTTCCAATGGGTTTTCTTAAAGTAGAATGCATTTCTAGAGGTATTTTTTTTTTTTTTAAGGATAACCTCCGTGACCTATATAACCCAGTTTGTGTTACTAAAAATAAAATTTCAGAATTAGCGACTGATCACTGCTACAGTTTTATACTCTGCAAGTGAGTGACATGCGCTGGCTGAAGGAGAACTAATCTATCTTAGAACAGGGCCAAGCAGACTTTAAGATCACCCCCCGCCTCCATGCTATTAATTTATTGTAACTTAGTGTCTGAACCACTGGTGTTTCAACGTCGTCCACAGAAGACACCCAGGGGTGCTGCGTGAAAGATGACAAGGGGCACCCTGAATCCTTGGCGGTTTTCTTGGGGCAAAGTCGTACCATGACCCACGATGCTCAGGACTCACCACCGGGTTGAATGCTCCCATTGGACCCAAGCTTGTCCGGATCTCCCGTTAGAGATGCAAGTGGCAAAGAGGTCCCATGTCCCCCTTGGCAACCTATCCTGTTAAGGGACTCTCAAAGTCACGTGGTTTCGGATGGACAGCTGGAGGCATGATGGAGTACAACTCATCCATCCTGTTAGGTGGAACCTTTGAGATTCTGGATGAAGCCCACATCCGTTTCGCTCACAACCCGGCAGAACCTATGGTTCATTTGCCAAGGAGTACACACAAAGACGGGGGCAGGTGCCTCTGGATTTGAATCAAAACCCTGCTCATAGCATGGTGGGTATGTGAGGGCGAGGTGAGCCAGTGCCCCCTCGGATACTCCGCCGGGAGGGGTAGGCTTGCAGAGACGCTGGCGACCCGGCTCTTGGCATGAAGCTGAATGGTCTGCCGCCTCCTATCACGGTCTCCCCTTGACCTTTCGTTCCTTGGAATGACCACAGTCTTCATTCCCCACCCCCAGCACAGGTATTTGCATTTTGCACAAAATTGTCCTGGTGTGGGAGCTTTTCATAGTCAGGGAAACCATCACGGTCACTGGTGTGGGAGGCCATGCACCTCCACAGACCTACTTTAATTCGAGGAGGCGAAGACGCCTGTCTGGCTGGGGCCACACTCCCACCACTGCAGCAAAGGGCGTGTGTGTTTTTGCTCATTTCAGTGATTCCCGTAGTTCTTGTGAGGGAGGTGCTCCGGCTTTGGAAACACTACACTGTGCCACGCTTGAGCACCGATGCTCGTCCCGATCTTTCAGAACTCACTCAGCACGATGTCAGGGCCCAGAGGATACTGGGTGCCAGGTTTGTTCCCTGCACCATTTTTTAAAAAAATCCTCCCTCGAAGAGATTTTTTTCTATTAATTTTCAGATAGGGAGGGAGGGAGGGAGAGAGAGCGAAACATTGATGTGAGAGAGACACATCTATCGGTTGCCTCCCACATGACAGGCCCTGTACTAACATCCAGGGCCAGGGAACCGAATCGAGGTATGTGCCCTTGATCGGAATCAAACCCACAGCTCTTTGGTCCACAGGCCAACGCTGTCACCGCCGAGCCAAACTGGCCAGGGCTGCACCGTTCTCTTTACCTGTGCTTTGTACTTTTGTGGGAACATGTATCATTCGATCTGAAGAGGTACAGGAACCTTTGCGCATACGCTCACCGTGGGACAGAAGGGGCCAGGGAAAACAGTCCGTCTCTGTCCCTCAGAGCCCGAGAGGAGCCCGAGAGGAGGACTCAACCTCCCCTGTGCAGTAACTGTTCGGCACTTACTACCTATCGATTGTTCATAACCAGGGAAGCGATCGGCTTCTTGCAGGTTGAAACTTATTTCCTTCTTTATATGGCTAAATTATTTTGTTTTGATAAAAATAAAACGGAAACGGAAAATGTCCTGTGTGATTTGTTAACATTTCAACCGAACACACCACGAGCGATATCCTGTACGGGGTGGACGTCTGATCCTTCCCAAGCACTTGGTGTGCTGCCTGCCATGCTGGTGACGCATCCCGCTGAACCAAGGGCTCGGAGATAGCCATCGGTCACATCGTCTTCACTGTGTCCTTCTCCCACATGTCTCGTTTGCCACGGTCTGCCATGTTGGAGGGTTCATAACTTGGAAATGTAGCTAAACCCTGAAGCCACATGAGGGCACTATCTACAGTGCAATATTCCAGAACTTTCCCCCTTAGAGTTCTGGCTATTTAATAGTATTCATTAACAGAGAAACGCATCCTTAATTCAAAACAGTATCTCCTAACGAAGAGAACTCAGGTACTCTTTGTAAAGATAAGCAGACTTGTTTTACATACCAGCACAATATTCTGCTCTGTCTATACCTCTTGAAGCCTCTTGAAGTCCATGGAGACCCAATCTGTTGGGGAGAGAAAGTAGAAATGGGAACATGAAACAAATACACAAATTCATGGCTCTTAATCATGTTTTTGCTACCTCATCAGACTCTAACGGGAATAAATTAATCCATTATTCCCAAACTTCAGCCGTTTCAGAACCAGTGTAATGTCTTTTTGCCATTCGATGTCCACCTGCGGGTCTATTATTTGCTTAATACTTTTATTTAAATCATCTCAGTCTTAAAGAAGCTATTACAGTGATACCTCGGTTCTCGAACGCCTCGGATTTCGACCAAATCGGTATTCGACCAGGAGATTCGAGAAACTTTTGTCTTGGAATCCGAACAAATATTTGGAACTCGAACTTCTGAGATGAGCCGAGTTGAGCCGAATGGCGTTCATTCGGCCCAGCGCGCCCTGCTGGCGTCATCAGTGTGAGAGCAGAGAGAGAGTCACGCTTTGTGGAGAGGGTCACGCTTTACACTGAATTTAACCCTTAGACATACTGTACACTTTCATTTCTTGTTGAGACTTATGTTTTTCTACATATTATATACAAATTAGGCCAGTAAATAGGCATTTTCTGGGGCTTGGAACGAATTAATCCAGTTTCCATTATTTCCTATTGGGTTTCATTGCTTCGGTTCTTGAACAATTTGGTTCTCGACCGTCCTCCTGGAACGAATTATGTTCGAGAACCGAGGTATCACTGTATTTCCCTAAATAATATCTGTGAAATGTCAGCCTTAATTTAGTGCCCATGTGTATTTCCTGGTGTGCATTGAAATAAAATAAAACTATTAAGAATTGTAAATCCAGGTTCCAGCCAAACATCACCTATGAACTACCTGTAGTACATCCCCGCCCTTGGGGAGACTTGGAGTGAAATTAAAAGGTATACGCCTTGTTAGTTTCTCTAGTTACTTTAACTTCCTTAAGCACAGCCCTCTCTCTCCCCATTTTTTCTGTGAAGCAGTAGAACTGGTGACTAGAAGTAGGGTTTTAGGGTTATCAGACACATGTCCTCATTCAAACATCACAGGTGAGTTAATAACATTCCAAGTCAAAGGACTGTTGCATGTTTTAGGCTCAGGGAATAATCGTAGAATGTCTCGTGGCATAAACATCGACTTTTCTGTTCCGGTGTTTTGTTGGCTGGTTGGTGCGTACAAAATGACATACAGGAAACTTTAGGGATCCGTGTTCAGCCACAAGCAGTACCGTGAAGTCTACTGAAAGGCCAGCTTCCACCCGTCTGAATGTGCAGCAAATGGATTTGACTACTAACAACCGCGAAGGGCCACTCTGCCGTCTGCCGCTTGGTGACAGCCTGTTGGTCTCTGAGCCGTGAACCCAGAGGGACTTGCTCTGTGGTGTGAGACCTTTGTCTCCAGCTGTGACAAACACCTGCTCTGTCTCCCTCCGCTTCTGCCACGGCAAATTCAACCCCCGATCACGGAGCGTCCTGGCAGGAGTCCCTGTGATGTCGGCCCAGAAGGAGGTGGGCTGTTTTCCTGCATCAGTGCATACGTGAATGGGTTCCTACAGGGAATTGGGGCTTGTGTGTGTTGGAGATCCGATCTGGTTGCCTTCTGCGTGTGCATTGTGTGAAATGGGGTATAACTCGGCAGAAATGAGGCCTCATGACTCCATTGTAAATGAAAGGCCTAACAGGCAAGCTTATTTCTTCTCTTTAGTGGTGTTCCCATGAAACATGTCTACTCTAAGGACCGCTCCCCCCCCCCACACATGCACGTATGCACCCACACATGGCAGGCATGGAAGACCTGCTCGAAAAGTTCTCTTCTTGTTAAAGTACAGAACTGGGTGGCGTGGGGCCAGTGATCCAGGCAATGAGACAGCCACAGATATGACCCGAAAAGGGTCTGCTTGGAGGCAGGGCCTGCAGTGTCCTCCCCTTGGTGGTTTGGCACCTGGACCGGTGCCTGGCGCCGCGGGCGTGAGCTCACATTTGCTAACTAAAGGACGGAAGTGGCCCGCTGGGAGTAGGGAGAGGAAGGAACGAGTCTCCGATGAGTGTGGCCAGTCCCTGTCCTCATGGAGTCCACCTCAGCACCCAAGAGGAGCCAAGACATCGAGAGCAGGGTCTGTCCACCGGTTTCAGAATTTAGCGACGACTTTCCGTTGCTCGCCGTTCCGCCCGTTCGCCGGTGTTTACTGAGTGCTGAAGGGTGTCGCAGGCCCGTGGAGACACAGGAGGGAAAAAGACCTCCAGGGTTCCTGGCACTTTTACGTGGGGGGAGGGAGTGTCGAGTCATGAAGCAACCGGGCAAACAAAGGTGTAAAGAATATGATATCGGAGGGCACCAAGAGCCAAGAAAGCTTAGGGCACGTGGGAGAGACCCCTCATTCAAACAGGGGGTGAAAATAAACCTGCCTTTTGCTGGAACCAGTGAAGGAGACGTCATCCCGCACGTTAAGATCCTTCTCCTCCGCTTCAGCCAGGGACCTGAGCTCCTGTCCACGAAGCAGACGGTGCGGGGGTGTCTCACTACGGTTCTGCGTGCACATTCCTTCCTCTCTTGGCAGCTGTAATGAGCACCCATCAGCGCTTGCCCCGCCCTAGCACGGGGACCTGAGTCCTCCTGCACTAACACGCTCATTCCCAGGCACCCCACATGAGGGCCTCTTGGGTCCCACAGTGGCCAAGAAAGCCAGGTGGGCGCTTCTTCAGACCCATCTCCTCCAGAGGACCATCCAATCGGATGCCTCGATGCTTTCAATCCTGAATTATTTTTCTCAGGAAAGGTTGAGGTCACCCTTCCAGGCCGTGGTTCTCATAATGGGGGGTGAGGGGGGGGTGCGTTACCTCCCAGGGGGCCTTGGACAATGTATGAAGACAGTTTTGATTGTACAGCCCGGGTGAAGGGTGCTCTTGTAGGCAGAGGCCAGATGTCACTCGACATTGTGCGGTGCCCAGGACAGCCCCACGAAGAAGCATCCAGTCCACAAGGAGACAACATTCTTGCCACGACACGGCCGCGTTCTGTCTCCGAAATTTGTCATCATGTTCCGCTTTTCTTATGACGAGTGCCAAGGGGAACAATGCATTGTGTGAGGGTTTTCTGCGTCAGGGGCTCGAAACAAGCAATGGATTTCCAGTTAACTGGGGAGATTACCCCAAAAACGAAATCATCCAGACTATCCCAGCCCCCGAATGTCTTAGTTCATCAAGGTTGGGTTGTGTTTGTCTTGCAAAGAGGAAACTTGTCTCCTAAGACATTTAGACTCCAACAGCTGTGAGCGGGGTCCATGTGGTCTCATAATTGACGCGCTCGACTTTCCGTTCCGCGGGCAATTTGCAGGGATCACAAGCGCAGACAAAGGAGATGTGAACAGCCAGAGAGACATCACCAGAAAGGCTCTGGAAGACAAACACTTCACATCTTCAATTATAAGACAACCTGATGCAGACAGAGAATCAATTAATTTAAAAACCTCCTGCACAAAGGAAGTCATGGAAAAATACATCGCACGTAGCTGTCCCTTCGTGCTAAGCACAGTCTCATTATCCTTCCCTGGTTTAAATTCTCAGGGGGAGAGAAAGTGGGCAAGGGGAGAAGAAGCAGCTGCCATTGTTTCGGCAAACGTTTCCTGGGTACGGAGCTAACCCCAGGCCCCGGGCTGTACTTTCTTCTGTGACTTTTCCTGCTTCAACAACGACTTTCAATCACGCACAAGAAACTTCTAGATGTCCCATTGCTCATTCCAGCAGAGGTTCCAGAAAGACCGTTTCTTCTAAGGTTTTGGCCCCAACTGTTACGCTCCGACTTAGAACCTGAGTTTTCCCTCCTGGGAACCCGAGTTATAGGGGCTGGTTCACCCTGGGCGTGGGGAGCATCCGTTTGCAGAGAGAGGGCTTTGGGGGACGGGGGTCGATGAGAGCTTCTGGTTGGCGTCCCCCGGAGGCTGGCTCTGGAATGCAGCGCAGTGTGTGAGCGGTTTGTTGGGGCGGCCCTTGGGGTCCACACCTGTGGAAGAAGAACAGGGAGAGGGAGAGGTGGAGACTTAGTGAGGACAATGTCAGCACGGGCCAACCCAAGGGATGTGCTGGAGAAGGGGCTTGCCTTGGAGGAGGAGCCGGGCAGCGGAGGCCCATCCCGCAGGGACAATGGTCAAGGCTGCCTGCCAACAACACTCCCAGCAGCTGGGGCCCAGCCCTCCTCTTGCAGGAGCTAGGAGGTGCTTCACAGACTGCACTACCCCCAGGCTCCACTGGGGGCCCCCCGCCCCCCCTCCCTCCCTTCCTCCCTCCCTCCCTCCCTCTTTCCTCCTTCCTCCATCCAACCATTATTTATCGAGCATCTGCCATCTGCCAGATAGTACCCATTGTTTACTTACAATCTGATAAATGGTGACAAGGGACCCTATGAGGCAGAAAAGGGAAAATCATTGGGGGAACCAGTAGAATCAGGGAATCTTGAGTCTGACTTCAGAAGGGTCAGAGAGAAACAGGTGTCCCCAGGGGCGGGAGCCTGGATTGGAGGACATGAGAGGCCAAGGGGCGTGGCCCCCGTATGGTGGGGTTGCGCGGGGTGTGTGCCTCGGCACCGCAAGGCCAGATCCTGCGGGTTCTGTGGGCAGAGTTAGACTGTGCTCCTGTCCTACACAGCAGGACCAAGAGATCCATACTGCACCTGGGGATCCAGGAAGATGGTTCTCTTGGGACCAGGAAACTGGAAACTGGCTTAAAAGGTAAATGCACACACCGCCTGCCAGGTTTGCATGGTTCCTGAGGGTGGGCGGAGCCTAAGATAAAGTAGCGTCCGTCCCCGTGGCTGGAGGGGGAGCCTGGCAGAGCTGGGCAAACCCCACGCAGACGCCTGCAGGGTCTCAGCCTCGCCCCAACCTGACCACTGCCATTTCCACCAGCGCTCACCCGTGTGGACCCCTCTAAGCTATAAAATGCACTTAGAGTGTGGGCCAGCCCCACGATCTCAGAACTGCGGTCCATAACTCTCGATGAAGGAGGAGACGGCTCCAATGGCCTTCCAGGTCTTGCATTGGTCTGGACGAAACGGTGGAAGAAAGAAGTCACTGTAGCATCCGGAAGGTTCCCCGTGCCTGACGTCGATGTCCTGTCTCACGGGGCTCGTGAGGAAGAGGTTCTCCTCCGGCTCTGTAAGAAAACACTTGAAATGATTCGGGCCCTGGCCGGTTTGGCTCAGCGGTTAGAGTGTCGGCCTGTGGTCCTGGGAGACCCGGGTTCGGTTCCTGCTAAGGGCACGTACCTCGGTTGCAGTTTGTCCCCGGCCCTGGTCAGTTGTGTGGGTGGCAGCCACTCGATGTGTCCCTTCACATCGATGTTTCTCTCTCTCTCTCTGTTCCTCTCTCTCCCTCCCACTCTACCTGAACAAAAAATGGAAAAATGTCCTTGGGTGAGGATAAAAAAAAAAAAAAAAGAAATGATTCGGGACCTGAGAAAATGCCAGACGGTTAGAGTCAGAGGCAGACTCTCTCCTTCTTTCCCTCCTTCATTCGGAGAGGACGGTGCAGAAGCGTTGGAAAGACAAGCCGGTTCTTTAGCTTGTGGCCCAGCCGATGTGAGGTTCTGCGCAGGACGAGCTCGGAACCCCTCCCCAACCCGGCGGCTTTCTGTTCTTCCGCAACCTCAGCCCTTATTTGGCACAGATGGAACGTCTAGACGCTTAACTTTTCAACTAGTAGCCGAGTTCTCCCCTCCATACAGATCATCCAGTTAGAGAGCCAATTCCGGGGTCAGTGTGAACACGTTGTCTTTTATTTGGTACTCGTAAAAATGGCCCAATGCGACGAGGACCACGTCGGGGGAAAACACTTCAGTGGGTGCTGTCTTCCAAGTGTCAGACGGTGACCCTCGAGGGCTGGGCGCCTGGGACCGGACGGCGCATACTGGCCTCTGACCAAGGCAGTGGTTGCACATGAGGGACGCTGGGCACCTTCGACCCCTTGGCTCACAGGCAGGCGGCGTGGAGCCCCTGATGACCAAGGTGGGTTTGTTGTCCCCGCTGTCCTGGTCCCTGCCTTGTCCCGAGTGGTCGACCCAAAGCGCCAGGCTGCCCAGGGGTGGGGTAAGGAGGCGGCTGGAAATCATTGCCAAGCCCCCGAGCCGCGACAGCTCAAATTTCACAAGCAGCCACGAGAGTGAGGCTGTGGCCCCTCCGTGGGAGACATCTGCCACCAACGTGAGCGGAGAGCTGAGGAAGTGGGAGTCTTCTGCTTGGAGACACCCGTGGCCCTGGGGTCAGGCAGGGAGGCCAGGACAAAGGATCAGAGCCTTGCTCTGCACGTGTTGTCACTATTTCGTCGGGGAGAAGGAGCCTGTGGGAGGGTGGACGGAGGAAATCCCCGGCAGGTCGGACTTGGATTTTAGAACTCGATCGTTGGATGCGACTGACAGATTGGATAAAACAATAAGCCTTGGAGCAGCAGGGGACAGCAAGGTGGAAATCGAGGTGACTTTTGCCCTGAACCTAGGAGCTGGGGCGCGGAAGCTGGAGACCATGCGTCGCCGCGGTGGTCACCGTGGTGGTCGCCGGGCTGCCTGCAGGGCGGGAGGAAATGTAAATCTCAATTACATGCGGATCGATTTCCAGTGACTGCCTGGTTCCCGGAGAGAATTCGTGGGGATGGAGCGCGGCCACCCCTGTGCAGACGCACCTGGGAGGAGGTTATGTCGCCCTATAAAACAGTGCAGTTCGAGAGAGCTGGGGGCCGGCCCCGGGGGAAGCGATGCCTCAGTGTGTAGGGGCCACGATGCGCCAGCCCCGGGAGCCCCGCCCACGCCAGCCCCGCCCACGCCAGCCCCACCCCGTCCGCGCCAGCCCCGCCCGCGAGCATCCAGACCCCTCCAACAGGCATCTCCTTCAGGGGCTCTCAAGGGTCTGGGCCTCCGCAGGGGAGGTGAGGGCGAGCACCCGGGAAGGCTTTCCTGAGTGACTCTGAAGGCTCAGCGTCCAAGGCTGGAAGAGTGTCCTCCGTCTGTCTTCCAGACCTTTCCTTTGGCCTTCAAGTGAAAGACAATGGTTTTGATGGGGCTGATTTATAAGAAGGGATGATGTTTCCTTTATTGCAGCGGTTCTCAACCTGTGAGTCGCGACCCCTTTGGGGGTGGAACGACCCTGTCACAGGGGTCGCCTGAGACATAACAGTAGCAAAATTACAGTTATGAAGTAGCCACGAAAATAACTGTATGGCACGAGGAGCTGAGTTACAGGGTTGTGGCATCAGGAAGGTCGAGAACCGCTGCTTTATTGAGAAAGTCCTCTGCTCTCGTGGAGAAGAGCACCCCCCAACCCCCCCGCCCGGGGCTTGCCGATGTGCGTATTGAGTCGCTAATGGGAGTCTGGTGGCCCACACAGCCGGACAGAGAGGCTCGGCCCCCCTCCGTGGGGGAGCGGGTTTAGCCCCAGGCTGCTAGTGAGATGGTGAAAGATGGTGAATTGCGCTGTGAGCCCCAGTGCTCGCGCTCACCCATCCGGCAGCAGCCTGCCCCTGGCGCCCCCTACACAGGTGTGGGCGGAGGGTGGAGGAGAGGAGGTCCGTGTCTGGCTCAGAGCACAGGCTGCGGAACAGACACACCGGGGTCAAGTCTGCGACTGCTCTGAATGGCTCCGGCTCCGCCGAGTCTTCCCCATGCCTCAGTTTCTCCGGTGCGACGGGGACAGGCAGACCACCTGCCGGGTGTAGATGAGTGTGCTGCACGTCCACTGGTCAGCGTCTCTGGTCTGAGACTCCTTGTTACCCTTAAAAATGATCGAGAGCCCTGGCCGGTTTGGCTCAGCGGTTGGAGCGTCGGCCTGCGGTCCAGAGAGACCTGGGTTCAGTTCCCGCTAAGGGCACGTACCTCAGTTGCGGTTTGTCCCCGGCCCTGGTTGGTCGTGTGGGTGGCAGCCACTCGATGTGTCCCTTTCACGTCGATGTTTTTCTCTCTCTCTCCCTCTCACTTTATCTGATCAAAAAATGGAAAAATGTTCTCGGATAAAAAAATAAATAAATAATCGAGAGCCCCAAAGAGCTCTTCTTACAGAATCCCTGTTACAAAACAATGACCAATAGTTATCGTATCATAAACAAACACTGAAAACACTCCACGTTATTTATTAATTTATTTAAAAACAGTGATAATAAACCCATATGGCATATACTTTCATTAAAAACAGCAGTATTTTTCAAACCAAGAATTTAATGAAAAGAAGGGCTTTGCATTCCGTTTTTTAAAATATTTTTTACTTCATTGATTTGAGAGAGAGAGGAAGGGAGAGAGAGAGGGAGATGGAAATATTGACAAGAGAGAACACTGACTGGCCGCCTCCTGCACGCCCCCCACTGGGGATCAGACCCACAACCTGGGCATGCGCCCTGACTGGGAATCGAACCGGCGACGTCTTGATGCAGGGTCGACGCTCAACCACTGAGCCACACCGGCCGGGCTTGCATTTCGATTCGCACCTCTGGGAACCGCCCTGTGTGCTCCTAAGAGAAGCTGAGTCAAGGCCAGCAGCATCTTCGTGTCATTGTGGAAATGGTGTCAACCCCCTTGTAAGGATCTGGGGGACTGATCCCAGCTCACACCACTGTGGTAGGTCATTCGGTCTCCGCTACAGCCCTCCAGGGTAAGCACTATTTCTACTATTTTCCTTCCCGTTTTACAGATTGGGAGAACGAGGCACAGCAGGGTTCAGGAACTTGCCCGAGGCCACACAGAGAACACCTGGCAGGTAAACCCAGCTGTCTGCCCCCACATCACCCTGTCCTTCTGGAAAGCAGGGCGGCGCCCCCCAGCACGCTTTCGGCAAACGTGAGCAGCTGGGACAGCATGCAGGGCCGCGGCACCCTCTGCCCCATCCTCCCAGGGCCGGTTCATCTCAGTGCGCAGAGACACGGGTGCAGGAGGCGTGGCGTGGGAGAACCCACTGGAGTCAGGTTGGAGGATTTGGAAACGAGCCGTTAAGAGTCTGAACATTCTTTACACACCCAGATCATTCTGGGTCATCTCCAGGGACTAGAAGTTGCTCACAGAGAAAGAAGTGTCTGTCTGTCTGTCTGTCTGTCTGTCCGATGGGCTGGAGAGCTGGGGAGCTCCCCTGGCCGTCAGAGGCCTTACTCTGCACAACCAAACAGGACCTGAGAGGGGCTGGGAGAGAACGTCACGTCAGTGGGCGTGCCTCACTGTGACCAACAAGGTGCGTAGTTGATTCGAGGACCTGCAGCTGAGGAGCCTCTGGGCTCTTCCAAGAGCAGAGAGGAAGTTCTCACACTATTAAAAATGTTTGTCCTTTATTGAATTTAGAGAGAGAGGAAGGGATAGGGAGAGAGAGAAATATCGATAAGAGAAAACAGCGATTGGCCGCCTCCTGCATGCCCCCCACTGGGGATCTGGCCCACAACCTGGGCATGTGCCCTGACTGGAACTCGAACCGGCGACCTCTTGGTGCAGGGGTCGACACTCAACCACTGGGCCACACTGGCCAGGCCTTTTTTATTTTTTTATTTTTAATTCATGGACCATTTACTCTCTTTTGGCCAAAAATTCTCCAAAGACTTTGCAAGTCGCCTGGTCCCATTCGCTAATTTAAAAGAAAAAAGAGAGGGGAGCCCTGGACGGTTTGGCTCAGCGGTTAGAGCGTTGGCCTGCGGTCCGGAGAGACCCGGGTTCGGTTCCCACTAAGGGCACGTACGTCGGTTGCAGTTTGTCCCCGGCCCTGGTCGGTCGTGGGGGTGGGAGCCACTCGATGTGTCTCTCTCGCATTGATGTTTCTCTCTCTCTCTCTCTCTCTGTTCCTCTCTCTCCCTCCCACTCTACCTGAACAAAAAAATGGAAAAATGTCCTCGAGTGAGGATAAAAAAAAAAAAAAAGAGAGAGGGGAAAAAAAGAGAAAAACCAGCCACCTTGGACTCCACGCGGGACATGGAACTACGCACCTAGACCTGCGTCATTTTGTTGGCCAGCGTCACCCCCGTACATTCAACAGAAAGGAAGAGATTTAGAAAGGAATCCACGGAGAAATCAGGTCATTCGTGGGACACCGGCCCGGGATTTCTGTTTGAGCAGCGTAAGTAAATGATCAGTCGGCACGGGAAAAGCATCGATCTCTGTTGCGTGGGGAATGGTCAGTATCCCCAGGGACCGTCACAAACCAGGATGACAATAATATCTTATTCACATTTGCATAATGCTTTGCAATTTATTATTTATTTATTTTTTAGATCCTCACCTGAGGATATTTTTCCATTTATTTTCAGACAGAGTGGGAGGGAGGGGGAGAGAGAGAGAGAGAGAAACATCGATGTGAGAGAGACACCTTGACTGCTTGCCTCCCGCACAACCCTGACCAGGGCTGGGGCCCGAACTGCAACCGAGGTACGTGCCTTTGACCGGAATCGAACCCGCAACTTTATCTAATACCACTATGCCCCAAATCATGGATAAGCTCTTTATATTTAATCAGAAGTACCTAGGGGGAAAAGTCATCAATATAGAACATATTTTATTGCATTTCCGAACTCTAGCTGATTCAGAACTGGCCTTCGAGAATCAAGAGGTATAGGCTTGGCTTTGGGGGATGGTCCAGTCTGAGCCTCGGTGGGCTCCCTTCTCCCACCCTAACTAGATGGAGCCATTGCCGGGGTGACCAGTTTGTCCTGGCTCACCAGGGACTTTCCCAGGTTTAGCACTGGAAACCAAGTGTCCCAGGATCCTGCTCAGTCCTGGGCAAACCAGAAAGTTTGGTCACCCTACATTTGACAATTTTGATAGTCACACACTCTGAGCCCAATTCCCCAACATCGTTGCCAGTTCTGAGAGAGAACCAATGTCCTTCTGATTAATTCCCTCAATGCTTAAGCTAGCTGAAGTCGGCTCCTGATGCCTGCAACTTAGACTGTGTCTAGCATGGTGAGCCAAGAACAGTAATATTCCTTCTTACCAGTTAGCTTTATCTCTCAATTTTCCCATCCATCCACCTATCTATCCCTTGATCTTTCTCTTTATCTATCCATGTGTCCGTCCATCCATCCATCCATCTATCCATCCATCCTCTCTATCATCCATCCATCATCTATCCATTATCCATCCATCCATCCATGTATATTCATCCATCCACCCATCCATCAATCATATATTCATCCATCCACCCATCCATCATCCATCCATCCTCCATTTATCTATCCATCCATCATCCATTATCTATCCATCTCTCCATCATCCATTCATCCATTTATCCATTCATCCATCCATCATCCATTATCATCCATCATCCATCACCCATCCATTTACCTATCTCTCCACCATCCATCCATCCATCCATCCATCCATCCATCCATCCATCATGCATTATCTATCCATCATCCATCCATCTCCATCATCCATCCATCTCCATCATCCATCCATCTCCATCATCCATCCATCTTCTTGTACCACCCTCCTCCACTCCCTCTCCCCCAGCCCCACTGACCACCGTACTAATGTATTAATCATCTTGTTTGTATTTTTGAAAAATCTGTGTTGTTGATATATACCATATACATATTTACATACACATCTCAAGCATGTTGCTCAGTAGACCTCACATACGTCTATATTCATGGCCACCACCCGGATCAAGATACAGGAGACCTTCAGTGCCCAGAAGACTCTCATGCCCTCCTCAGTCCGTTACTCCACCCCCACCCCCAAGGTGACCATTACTCTGACTCCCATCCCAGAGATAAGTTGTGGGCATGTGATTCGATGTACATGGATGGTCTTATATGTCCGGTCCTAGTTCTTAATTTTTTTATTAAGTGCTATGTTGTGACAATCTACCCGTTCCATGAGGCCACCTCTAACTCGCACACGGTGCTTGGTGTGGGGGCCCCATCTGCTGACAGCTGCTCCCTGTCCGGGTCGCCTCGGCTCCGCTGTTGGCACCATGGACGTCTCGTGTGTTCATATAGGGGACTCTCCTGGACGTCCCAGCTTGCTGACACCTCAAGGGCCAAGTCTTGACCCTGGGGTGGGGTGACGGTCACCAAGTAAGCCTCTTCCGTGTGTTAAATCCTTGAAGCCTTTGCTAACTACATTGGCACCTCCCTCTTGACAAGGTTTGTTGGGGGATGGCCGTCCTCTCTTCGCCCCCTCACTGGGCTCTCAGGAGCCCCCCACCCCCGCCCTGAGCTGGGCCTGCGTGTCCCAGGATAGCGCCCAGCTCACACTCTCCCGGGAGCCTCGTCACCTGGCCTGCCGCTCAGCAGCCCCACGTCCTAGGACGTCTTTGGAGGAGGCTGCAGGGGGGGAGCGAGAGGGGGAGTGTGAGCGTCTTTCACGCGTGTGCGCATCAGGGAGGCACACCTCTTTCCTTTGGCCACACGCACCTTCTGCCCGTGAAGCAGTCCACGCAGTCCACGCAGGTTCCGACACGGGCTGTGGAGGAAGCGTTTTCCCTGCGGAAGGGAACGTTTAGGAACAGAACAGCCTCAAGGGCGGAGACCTTGGAAGCGCCCCTCTGCCTGGGAGGCGCCTGGCCCACCCGCGCCCCGACCGGCTTAGGCCGCAGAAAAGCCCTTCATCCGGTGCAATCTGGGGCGATCCGGAAGGTTCTACCGGGAGGATTGAGGAGCTGAAGCCGACAGAAAAAGAAAACAAATGAACGGAAGGAAAAATAATCACTGTCCTCCAGGGTGTGGCATGAAAAATATCAGCATAATCCCGATTTCATAATAATTCGAACCAGCTGAAGAGGCCGTCACATCCGACCCCACACCGAGTGCCCTGAATTCGAATCGGTTATCATGGAAACGGCACCCAGTCCCGGAGGCAGGGGGCTGTGACCGGCCGCGGGGAGCCAGGGACCAGGGTGACCGCAGGGGCCAGCAGGACAGCAGCCAAGCCCTGCCTGTTTTGTGTATCGTTGTAACGTACGATTTGGGCAAACCCCTTCCTTTTCCTGAGATGCCATCGTCCCTTCTGTAAAGTGGGGTAGGAACGTCCCTGCTCCCCAGTCCCGTGGAGGCGGCGGCCACAGGGGCCAAGGTCAAGGTGAGCCGTGGGGAGCCCCTGCGGTCTATTAATGGCGTGCACATTGCACACTGTCCCTTTCAAGTCACCTGTCCTCCTCCAGACCTTTGTCCTACAGACACGTGTTTACGTGGACAGCAAGACATTTCTATGGGGTGAACACGCTGCGTAAGGCAGCCTGTGACCGAGCGGGGTCAGCCTGGGTGCCTGCCAACAGCCGGTGGCAGGGACACCGTGATGCCAATGACTGTTCTGCGGCGTCAGAAAGAGGAAGCGGATTGACACGCATGGCGGGGACGGGCGGCCCCATCCTGAAAGGAATCGTGTCACCGTGTTTATAGGGCGCCTGCGTTTCTGTAAGAATAAGCAAGAAGAACCATACCTAGGGGTGGAGCCTGGGCCGAAAGAGCGAGAAGAATCTGTAGGAAGAGCCGATGGTGACCTCCTGGTGCGAAGGTGGTGTCATAGGTAAGGGCGGTCGTATAATTAATTGGCCCACAGGGGCCCTTTGGAGAGGAAAAGAGGCAGAGCATCTTGCGAGACCTGCCCAGCAGGTGCTGACCGGAAGCCACGCCAGCATCCAGGCACATCCCAGGGGGCTTTTCTTTTGTCCAAGAGGACTCCGGACGCTCCTTTGCTAGTGACAGGATTCAAGTCACATTCGCTTGGCTCCTGTCCCCTTTCTCTGAGCCCATCATTTGCTGGGAATGGGATTCGAGCAAGCCTGGACGAGGGACCTTGGGGACTAGCCACCCTCGAGGACGAAGCACGCCCAGTCGCTATGGGAGGGAGGGAGCATGGGCGCTGGGAAGGCAGAATCCACACCGCGGATTTGTGCAGCCCTGGAAGTTCATAACCTGAACGTTACGGGGTGTTCAGGGCCAGCCCAAAGCACGGGGAGAAAGGGTCCCTTTGGGGAACCCCCGTGGGTGACGCTGGGGCCGCCGAGGACTCAGAAAAGCCACAGGCTTCGTGCGGAGAGGAGCAAGGGGACAGGGGTCCCGGACCTCCGCCGGTGCGTGTTGTGTCCCCTGCCCGGAGTGCGGGAGCCGTTGGAGGAGCCGGCAGCGGCGGGGGGGGGGGGGGGGGGGGCCTTCCCTGATTGGAAGCAGCTGTGGGCCTTTGACTTCTGGGGAGGCAGAGAGTCTGCTGGGCTGACGGTGTGAGAGGTCACGCGGATGGTTTCCTGCCACCCAGGCCCCACCGAATTGGAACCATTTTTCACCCTCCTCAGACATCCGAGACGTCCAGGGGTACGAGGAGGTCTCGCACATCCATCTCAATCAGTCCTCCGGTGCCGGGCGCCAGGAGGGCTCGGAGGGTTCAGTGACGGCGAGCCCCCAGCACCCACACCTCGCAGACTCACCCCTCTCCCCCGACGGAGCCTTTGCGTCGCTCACTCTTCCAAGCAGGGAAACGTCCCTTTGCGATCTCCCGGGAGCTGGCTCTCGGGAGCCCTGGGGGTGTCGGCGCTGACACAGCAGAGCGGGGTCTGAGAAGTTGCTAGAATGAGAATCGGGTTCGGAGACCACAATTTTCAACTGTCCTCACCCATCAAACTAGGCCTACCTTAGAGGGTCACATTTTTTTTTTATATTTAATTAATTAATTCATTTTTGTTACAGATGTTTCTCCTTTTTGAGGGTCACATTTCTTAGCAAGGTTTTTTTTATTTTATTTTTTTTATCCTCACCCAAGGACATTTTTGCGTTTATCTTCAGACAGAGCAGGAGGAGAGAGGGAGGAAGAGAGAGAGAGAAACATTAACGTGAGAGAGACACATCCAGTGGTTGCCACCCACATGACCCCAACCGGGTCCGGGGACAAAGTGCAACTGAGGTACATGCCCTTAGCGGGAACCGAACCCGGGTATCTCTGTACCGCAGGCCGACGCTCCAACCGCTGAGCCAAACCGGTCAGGGCACAATTACTTTTTATTTTGGAGTCCAAGGGGAGGAGTCTGGCTCTACCCCGTCTCGAAGGATTTGGGGATGCTCCGAAGCTGACCAGACACCCTCCCAGCGCGGGCTGGCGGGCAAGTCTGCACGGACGTCTCGAACGGACCTTGGACCCGCACGTCTGAGCTCGAACTCCCAGAGTTCTAACTTGGTGCTGTGTCTCATTTGCGTTTATTTCCACCACGATTTTCCAGGGCAAAGTTCACACTTGGTGGGCATCTCAACCCACCCCAGAGAAGATTTAGGGGGCCACGGAAATTCAAAGGACTCGGGAAGCCTTTCTCCCACCCTCCATGGACAGGAAAGGGAGGTCCTGCCTGGTCAGGACGTGGCCGCAGGGGGACGGAGCATCTGCGATGGACGTGGGCCTCGCGTTTGTCTGTGGACATTTGGTCCATCTGAGCAGAGTTCCGGTGGGGGCTCCAGCTACACTCAGATCATTCAAGGTTCCAGCCGCAGATTTTAGTGACCGGAACCGATGACTTCCCTGTTCCGCCTGAGCTGATTCGAGCTGGGCTCTGCCTCCTGTCCGCTAACAAACCCTCTCTGGTTTCTCCACATGGAGCGAAGGGACGGTTGCTAAGGGGGTGTTGTCCGAGCGATGGATGCTTTCAAATGCGCCGTCGGAGGACCAGGTTCCCAATTTGGCCCACTGACACTCACGGCTGGACGCTCCTTCATGGGGGCTGTCCTGCGTCTCGTAGGACGGCCCTGGATGCCCGTAGCCAACGTCCCTCTCGCATGTTGTGACAACCAAAAATGTCCCCAGACATTGCCAGGTGTCCCCTGGGGAGCAAATCAACCCTGATTGAGAACCGCCGAGGTCGACAGATCTGAATGCCTGGTTTTGAAGAATGTATTGACTGTCTCCTGGAAAAGGTAGCATTTGGGCTGGATGAGAACACCCCAAAAGAAGATGCTATGACAGTCAAGACCTTGCTTCTGTGTCTCTCCGGGTTGGGCAGGGGTGTGCCCCGCTCGGGGCCGACATCCCAGGAGGGAAACTGGTTTCGTTGTGTGTGCCCATCAGTCACCGGTCACCTGCTGGTCTGCTCAGATCGACAGCCTGTCTCTGTCTGTCTCTCTCGTCATAATGAAGGGGATTGGAGCAGGAAGAAGTTTGCTTATCATCCTAACCGCACTGGTTTATTCAGAATGTCGAGTCCCTCTCCTGGTGACAAATTTGCTTTCTGCCAAAGCCACATTGCTGAGGGTTCACGACGGAGCCCGCGGTTAATTGGATTCTGTCACCGGGCGGTGCTTCTCCTTCGCCCGGTGTGCAGGTGCGGACACCCTCGGGGCGGCTCTGCGAGGGGAAGCTTCCCACGCTCGGCCCGGGGACGCGCCCGGGTTTTTAATTGGCTTTTGACGTCGGGCAGATTTTCTCTACGGAACAGTCATCCCCTCTGTTGAATCTGGACAGCTTTAAACATTCAGGACACCACAGAATTGGTCTCGGCTTCCTCCAGAATTATTATTTCTCAAAGCTTATTTAGACAACCCCTGGCCTCTGTCTCGGTTTATGTAACTCTTCTCATGAGACCGTGCCTCGCTTCCCGGGCATCTAAGGCTACGTGGAGCCATGAAATCGTATTCTTCTCCTATTGTGAGACAGAACAAAGCACCACGTACCCTCATCGGGGGTAAAAAGCAGCGCTACCCACGCGGACTGTTCTGCACGATGCTCGTCCGTTTCCCCGGAAAGGCGTCCGAGTTCCTGACTCCCTTGTGGAAACCAGACCGACACACCTCAACGCTGACCGGCCCTGCCTCCTGTAGTCTTTACTTTCTATACCCCTGCCTCGTCCAGAATTTGTGTTTTTGTGTTTTGTTTTTCTTGGATCCCCTGGGACACGTTTCCGGTGATGTCCCCACCTCCTTCCCATGACAAACACACCAGCTTCGGAGAGGAGGCAGAGGTTAGGACACGGCGTCGGGCAACCAGAAGAGACAATCCCACATTCCTCACTGACACACTGACAGGCTGAATTGAAAGGAATTTAATTAGCCGACGCCGGAAGACAAAAAACCGAGCAGGGCCAATGGCCCAGTGTGCCAGGTCTTTAAACTGATTTGACGAAATCGATGGATGATCTAGCGGCCCTGCCTGGGAGAATCTGTGTAAACATGTGTCTAAAAACTGATGTTTCGAGGGAATCTAAGCGACCGATACGGAATACACATTTAGGCGAATCCAAGACCCTGGGAATAGCCCATCCTCTTGTCTCTTGCCCCCGACATCGCTGTGGCACATTTTAACTTGTAATGCGTCTGACCATCAAAAGAACCCCTCAATTTGCAATGGTTCCCAAAATGTCACGAAGGAACGGATCTCTCTTCGAACAAAGCCCGAGCTGGAACGGAGGTCTTCACTTCTACCCCTTACGAGAGGAACAGTGAGCAAAGAGGGCCTGGCTCTGTCCCAAGGCCCAGCGGCCTTAAAGGTCGTCACAATCCGGGCGGCTCCAATGCCAAGGACACGGAACCTGCTGGGGAACCTCAGGTGCACACTGGCACAGTGTCCTTCTTCGGCGGGGCTGGGACAGGCTGGCAGTAAGAGACCATGTCCCCCAGGGGATACGCCTCCATGCAGCTGCTGAAACAACATGCCCCAGGTTTTCAGTGCCCCCCTCCCCCTGAGAAAGTTTGTCCTACAGCCAAGTCGTGTGGTCTGATAGTCCGGCCACGTCTGGGCCAGCTCTGTTCATCCTCTGTGGAGAGCCGACGCCGGCCGTCAGTCCTGGCTTTCAGAGAGAAACGAAAGCCACACCGGGGTGCGTGCTCTCCCTCTGGTTCCCGGGGGACCTTTTTCCCCCCAATAAGAGATTGGGACCATTTTTTTTTTCACTTGAAACTTTTATTATCTGTAAACCCCTGCCCTGACCTCCCTGGAACAGCCTTTGGGACACTAGCAGTGACCTCTGCGTGCCGCTCAAACAGCGTGCACTGAGCACATCCCAGCGCCCCGCTCTGTGCTGGGCGTCCCGTGGCGAAACCGCAGTGACCAGAGGCCGGGATCGCATGCCAGGGGCCGCTGCCCGGGGCGCAGGCGTGGCTTCACCTCCTGTTCCAGGAAGGACTCGGAGCGGGTCTCTGCAGACCAGCTATGCTTGGTAGAGGAGCGGAGAGAGAGGAGAAACCGTTTGTCTCGCTGACTTTTTCCAAGACCCGTGGACGTCCTGCTCCCGTCCGGCCTTGGACTGAGCGCTCTGGAAACCAGCTCACTTGGCCATTATTTTTTCCTGTTTTTTTTTTTTTTTTCAATTCATCTTTTAAAACTGCGGTAAAATATGCAAAACGTATATACCCTTGTGACCATTTCTCAGTGTGCGGTTCAGTGGCGTTAAGTGAGGCCGTTGCCACCCTCCACCTTCAGAACTTTTCATCTCGCAAAACTGAAACTCTGTCCCCATGAAACACTAACTCTCTGTTCTTCCTCCCAGCCCCCGGCACCCACTCTCTTACTTTCTGCTCTAAGTACGGCATATGAGTGCCATCGTACAGTACCTTGTCCTCCTGGCATTGGCTTATTTCCCCAGCATAATGTCCTCAAGATTCATGCATGTTGTAGCATCTGTCAGAATGTCTCTCCTTTTTCAGGCCGAGTAATATTCCACTGTATGGATCTACCACAGTTAGTTTATCCGTTCATCCCTCCATGCTCATTGGGGTGGCTTCCACATTTTGGCTTCTGTGAACAGTGCTGCTGTGGACATAGGTATGCTGATATCTCTTCGAAACCCTGCTTTCAATTCTTATTTTCTGCTTTTGTTTTGTTTTGTTTTTATAGTAGCCATCCTCCTACTGGGTGTGATTTGCTGTCTCATGGTTCTGATTTGAGTTTCCCTAATGATTGGTGTTGCTGAGCATTTTTTAATGGACTTACTGACAGCTCTGTGGCACGTTCTAACTTTTAATGTGTCTGACCATCAAAAGAATCCCTCGATTTGAAATATTTTCTTTGGAGAAATGTCTATTTGAGTCCTTTGCCATTTTTGAGTGTTTTTGTTGTTGTTGAGGTTAGGGTTCTGTCCATAATTTGAATATTAATCCCATATCAGAGGTATGATTTGCAAGTACTTTCCCCATTGCATGGGTTGCTTTTTACTCTGTTGAGGGTGTCCTTTGAGCACAAAGTTTTTGATGAAGTCCAAATTGCCTTCTTTGGGGGGTGTCATGTCCGAAGAGTCTCTGCCAAAGCCAGTGTCATGAAGCTGTCCCCCTACGCTTTCTTCTAAGAGTTCTGCCACTTTAGCTCTTACGTTTAGGTCTTTGAACACTGAGTTCGTTTTTGCACGTGGTGTTGCTTATGGATCCGGCCTCAGTCAGTGCGATCCGGTTTTCCCAGCACCACTGGTTGAAAAGACTACCTTGTCCCCATCGGATGGTCTTGGCACCCTCGACGGAATCATCTGCAGATACCTGCGAGGGTTTTCCCCTGGGCTTGCCGTTGGTGACTTGGACTGGATTCAGGTGTCGTTTGGATTTGCCATGTTCCCAGAGCATCTGTGTGATCTCGGTTCCCGTCTAGCTGTTCCAGGAGATTGTAAACTTTTTGAGAATGGTATCCAGAGATTCTCATTATTTTGGGCCTTGGTGTTGCCTGGTGGCTTTCTTTTTCGTTTATTGGGAATCATCTAATCAACGTAGTCAGGGGAGGGGGTCCCTCTTGATCGCTGTTTGAAACTTGCCTCCCCTGCCACGTCTCGGCAGAACATGGGATGGCTTGTCCGCAGCCTCCTCCTCTAGCCCCACCACTGCTCACGTCTCAGGGAGTGTTGGGCAAACTCGTGAGCCAGCGGGTACATGGCTGTTGGGAATATGAGAGAGAGCAGGTGTCTGGCTCTGGACCCCCATTATCAGTGGGGGACAGTGGCCCAGTGGGGTTGAATCAAAGTTACATCCTTTTCAAGTCCCTTTTTCTGGATCTTCTTCCTTTTTGCAGCTCTGAGCTGTGGGTCACTCCAGTCTCAGTCCCCGATGTCTTCTCGATCCACACTAATCCCCACGGCGGTCCGTGTACTTGGGAAGCTCCATCTGCTGACGACTCCCACGTTCAAACCTCCACACCCAACCTCTCCCCGCGCGACCAGACCTCGGTCGCGTCTCTGAGCCTAGGTTCCCTCGCCTGGGAAACAGCGCGTTACAGGTGTTGTGTTGGGCGTGGCTCCCGGGGGTGCCCAGGAAGTGGTCAGCTTTATTTTCAGTTTATCTTCTTCAGGTTCAGCGGGAAAAAGCCCCAGGGTCACTTCTCTTATCAGACATTCCTAACAGAGAGCATTTGGGAAACCACGAAAGTGAGAATGGAAAGGTTGTAGAGCCCACCCTGGCCAGCTTGGCTCAGTGGTGAGAAGGTTGACCTGCAGACCAAAGAGTTGTGGGTTCGATTCCGGTCAAGGGCATGTACTTCAGTTGCGGCTCATCCCCGGCCCTGGTTGGGGTCATGCGGGAGGCAAGCAGTCGATGTGTTCCTCTCATATCGATATGTCTTTCCCTCTCTCCCACGCTGTCTGAAGATAATCTGAAAAATACTCTCGGGTGAGGATTCAATGAAAAAGATGAGGATCCACAGCACCCCCAGCTACTCTGGAACCTGCAGGCCAGGCAGCTCCGAGGCGCCTCCCTTCACCTCAACACGCGAAGCTCCGTGGGTCCCGTTGGCACTTTTTCTCGTTGGTCTGTTTTCCCAAAGGGCTTCCATTTCTGTCTCTTCTTGTCTTCCCCTCGCTCAGAGCAGCGAGGCCAACCACTCCCACGATCGTTGTGGACGGCTCGGAGGGTCACGTGGCCCAGGCCTGGTCCGCTGGGGGCTGACAGAGGTGTCCCCAGGAACGGGTTGAGCAGGGGCGGCGGGCCCCGAGTGGAGGGAGGCCCTATGAGTGTTCTGCGTTATGGGGCCGGCCCCCAAGGATTCCTCTTTCCTCCTGTCGGGCCCCCTGCTTTCCCAGAAGAAGCGCGGTCTGCATCGGAGGCAGAGATGAGGGGGTAAGAGAAACCGGTGAGGGCTAGAGGACAGGTCTGTGTCTGTGACCTTCTACTTTGGGGAGTGACACAGGGGCACCCTCTAGTTTCAGCTGCTGCCGGGTGCAAGGGGTCCCTTCGCTCAGGCAGAACTGCCTCGCCACCCCCTCGTCCCGAACCCTCGGAGGCACTGAGGACCTTCTCCAGCTCTCTCCCTGCCTCGGGTCCCACGGGTGGCCCTGTAGGGGTGAACAGCGCCCGCTCTCTGTGCCCCCTGCTCAGTGTCACTGGGTGGAAAGCGGCTCCGGAGAGGCCCTCGGGCAGCCTAAGTAGAGTTCTTGGTTGTGACACGGCCCGTCGTCCGGAGCTGTCTCCCCACTGTCTCCCGCAGGGCCCCGTGGGCTCCTTCAAGCAGCCACGACATCCAAGTGTTCAACAGAGGACGTAGTGCCCACACTTCGCCAGAGCAGTGAGTCCGGGTGGCTCCAGAGCGGATGTCTGTGAACACCTGGCCTCAGGTCTGTTGCAGGGAGAAGCAAGGCTCCCTGGGAGATGAGAACGGAGGGGTGTTGGTAGCCCTTCACCCGGGCAACGGTGGGCACCACCCAGGCAGCCCTTTGGAATGAACCCACGGCAGGTCTGTGTGGCCACACCCTCGCCGATGATCAACCAGCACCCGCGGGGTGAGGCCGGCCTGGCCTTGGCCCAGCGGGACACTGGGTGGAAATCCCCAGGACTGATGTGAAGACCTGCCAGGTGCTTGGAGCTGCTCTCCTATTGGCTGCCCAGGCTCACTCATTTGCATGGCAAGGATGATCCCTGTACTGGGTCTCCTCTCTCTGTCCGGTCTCAGCACCAAGGGCCTCCCCCGGCGAGGTTGCATTGTCCTGTTCCCGCGCCTTGTGTCCGTCCTTGCAGCCAGTCACAGTCGTCATTGTCAACCAAGCTCAAAGCCACTCCACCCACTGGTGGCCTCTGGGTCTCCAATGTCATCATTGCCATTGCAATCAAAATAGCGACAGATTATATTTGTTGTTATGTGCGTGTCGTTGTGCATAAGTCATCCCCCTTACAACCCTCCCAGCGACACTGGGAGCCAGCCGGCTGTCATTATTGTCACCATTTTCCAAGGAGAACGCTGTCACTTGGAGAGCTAAGCGGTGTGCTCCTGGCCAGCATGTTGAACAGCCCTGGACCTGGGCTGGGATGCATGCACCTTTCCCCACAGCCACCCGCGGGCGTGCTCCGCAGGCGACCGGTATGTGCAGGGGTATGATGTCAACACTAATCACAGACTGATAAGGCCACTCCCTCACTCTGTTCCAATCCCGACAGCCTCCGGGACAGTCTCTCTGCAGCAGCGTGCCTGCCTCCCTCACGCTCACTCCCTCCTGTTTATGCAGAGGGGGCCAGCCAAGGGCTGAGGCTCTGGAGCACACTTGCATCTGGTCGGACAGTTGATGATCATGTTTTTGGCTTTCGTCAGATCTCATTTTATAGCTACTTTTTCTCTACGGCACGGGAAACAGGTTTCCATCTGCAGAACTGACGGCTCTTTCCAAAGCACAGCGTTCGAGGGGGAAAGGTCGGGGTAAAAGAAAGGTATTAAATGAAGGATGGTGGGGAAGCTCCCGGCGATGGCAAGAACTGTGTGGGTGGTGGGACGTGTGGCAGGGTCCCCGGACCTACGGCTGCTGAGACGTGTCTGCCACCTGCACAGACCTCAGGACACTTGGGCCCTCATGGCAACTGCCCGGCACTGTACTCAAACAATTCCTCACTTTTCCTTTGTCTCCCTGGTAGACCTCAGGCTTCTAAAGAGCCAAGGCTCACCCTGGCCGGTTTGGCTCAGCGGTTAGAGCATCGGCCTGCGGTCCGGAGAGACCCGGGTTCGGTTCCTGCTAAGGGCACGTACTTCGGTTGCAGTTTGTCCCCGGCCCTGGTTGGTCGTGCGGGTGGCAGCCACTCGATGTGTCCCTTTCACGTCGATGTTTCTGTCTCTCTCTCCCTTCCTCTCTCTCCCTCCCGCTCTATCTGTACAAAAAAATGGAAAAATATCCTCGGGTGAGGATAAAAAGAAAAGAAAAGAAAAGAAAAAGCCAAGGCTCCGTCACACGTGTGTGCCCCGGGCACCGGCACAATGCCCTGAGTCACTGGCGATGGGTGGGTTCCTATCTTGCGGGCTCAACTGCTCTCACCTGACTGTACCTGACTTCCACATCTGGCAGAAAGTGATCAGGTGTTCAAGGTATTGAGGAAAAGACAGACATGGCTCAGAATGTTCGAAGCACAAGCGTCTCCAGGCATCTTACTTTATTCCTTCTCGTGCTGTGGTGGCCATAGCAGGGTGTCGGGACAGCTGGTCTACCATGGGGAGCTTGCCACAGCTGGGAAGGTAGAGACCATGGGAAGACCTTTCTGGAAAACGTGGTGTGTGACCAGGTCTGATGAAATATGCACATATTTATATCTTCGTTTCTTTCATAAAGCAGGAGCCCCGGTCATGACGGTGACGACCGTTGCCAGCAGCTTGAATCAATTAGAAAATGGTCATGTTGTGAGTGAAAGACACAGACATGCTGCCTTTGAATATAAAGTCGGGGCTGCTCTGATCCAGGGGAAGCTTGATCCAGTGCCTCGAATGACGTCACCAGGGCCCCAGTTCTCTGTCTCTCCATTCTGTCTTCCACGACATTGCCTTCACCTTCGGATCCACCACGACGGCTCCTTCCTAGACGCCCCAACAGATGTTGCCTGTGGTATGCCAACCACCTATCCAGAGGTGGGGTGTGCTGGTTGGGCACTGGAGTCAAACAGGCCTGGCCTAAAACCCTGACCATTGCCCGAGTTACTTCCCTTCTCTATCTGTTTCCTCATCTGTGAAATGGGTCTAATGGGCTTGAGGAGTAACTGGAGGAAGCAGGGAAAACCCAGAATGTGTTTGTGGAGCATCTGCTGAGTGTCAGACCCTCGTGCAGGTACTGAAATCACAGTGATGAACACAGGGCGTGGTCTGTTGTAGGGGACATCAGACACTCACCAGGTCATCAACAGAAATCAGAAGAAATAGCCACTTGGTCACAACTCCAGAGGACACTCTGAAGGAGAATCCAGGTGTTCTGAGGACCAAGAAGGGTGAATTGCCCTTGATTTGGCATCTAAAGGGAGCTCAGATGACGCGGTGGAGAGTAACCAACAGACTGATCTTATCACTCGGCCCAAAGATGCCATGTTCATGCCCGCCTGGCAGTCCCCTTGGTCTGGGACGCTCTTCGTGTGTCCTGGCTTTGTCCCTCAGCTCTTTGGGTCTCTGCTCAAATGGTATGTCCGTCCACTCCATCCAACATAGGGCCTCTCTCCCTGCCCAGTTCGTCCCTCTGTAGCCCTTCCATCCATTCTTCACAGGGCTTGTCCCAACCCCAAGTCATGGTTTGTGTTCCGTTGTTTACCGTTGGCATCATGGAGGCATCCGTCATGTTCAAGGTCCTCAGGTGGGTATCTAGTCTAGGGCTGGCTCCTAACAGGTGCTCCAGTCGTTGTTGAATAAATGAAGGAGCACACGTAAGCCCTTTTCAGTGTGTGCTCACTGTGCTCCCCGTTGTGGCATCTCTGGAAACTAAGAGTTTAATCCCAAGGTTAAAATAAAAGTGCCACACTATATCCATTCCCTCCCCTCTCCCGTCACCATGCTGGGCAGCAGACTGCTCAGAGCTCCGAGTCACCCCCCATGAACTTGAGCTGTGGCTTCAGCGTACCCAATGCTCTTCTGTGGCACAGTGTCTTGCTGCGGTGGCTTCTCTCATCTCTCAGAAGGAGATTGTTTTCACACGACCAAATGTGGAGCTCATTAAAAACGCAATTGCGAAATGTCTCTCAGAAGAAACTGTATCCGTGCCATAACTTGGGAGGTTCAGAACTAGGCAGCCCTCTTTGCTTTCGGCCCTGCGTTCCCGCCCCCCGCTCCCCCAGCAGTCTCTTCCCCTTCCCGCCACGGGCTTCCACGTCCTCCCCTCCCTCATCCCCTCTGTGAAGTCCGCACGGCTCCCCAGGTGTGAGAGACAGACCCGGGTGAGGAGAAAATGTGGGTGACACAGCAGGGGGTTGAGGCAGATAGAATATATCTTGTCTCTCTGGCCCTGGGAACAAGAGCTTAAAGATTTCCATGTAAGACACACAACTAGCTATTTTGGAGGTAAAACCCCCACAACCTCAATAACAATGAATCACCTATACTCCATACATTCCTCTATTTTTCATCTCTGATTCTGACGTTTGCCATCTTGGCAACGTACATTTAGAGACCAGATTGATGTTCGACCCAGACCACATGTACAGATGTCTCCGGATGCAGACACATCGCTTTGGACTCAAGTCCCTCCCTGTGGTATCCGGCAGATGAGGCCAATTCTTCACGCCTCTCTGACCATGCCCTTGACCTCCTGTCACGAGGGCTTGGCCATGGCGTCGCTTTGGCCGCAGGGAGGTTCAGCAGCAGATGGGCTGTGTGCTGGATTTCTCTCCCCGGTGCCCCCTCCACTGCCACGGGAGGACATGCCTGGGCTTGCATGCTGGAGGGTGAGAAACACCCAGGGCGGAGCTGAGTCACGTCTGTTGTCCCCAACACAGTCAGCCGGGGTCCTCCAGTAGCCAGCTAATCCCCGGCTGTCCGAGCGAGCCCAGCGAGGTCACACCGCTGCCCAGCCAACGGATGCCTTGTTGACCACGGCTCCGGTTCAGGGGACGTTCATTGCGGACACGCTTGTGCCAATCAGTGACAAACACACAGCCCTCAGAGGTCTTCTCCTATTGGGGGGGAAGAGTCTGCACACGACGGTCAGTCTCACGAGTACCACAGGTGGATAACCTTTATGCAAGGCTGACACGTTTTGTGCCAGGCCCTGTCGACCATACTTAATCCACAGAGCAGCCCCACTAGGCGGTTACGGCTGTTACCCCATCTCAAAGATGAGGAAACAGAGACTCAGAGAGGTGACGTGGTTTGGCCCAGGTCACACAGCGAGGCAAGGGGATGGGGAGTCAGGATTCCACGCGAGCTCTGTTCGAGTCCCATGCCCACCCATGTTCCTGTGAGGGTTCACTGCAAGTCTAAATGTTTTAGCAGCTCCAAGAGGGTCAGAAGTCATTCCCTCTGAGCAAGCAAATCAGATAGAACTTTCTAGACACGGCGGCCTTTGGGCTCTGGAATGGCTCTGGGCAGGGCCCACACAACGAGGTGGAGGGAAGGGAGAAGTGTTTTTGTGGATATTTTAACCCGCAAACAGATCAAGGCATTCGACAGCTGCCAGCATCCAGTTCCCAGCTTCAGCCACTGGCCGCGTCTGCGAGACACACGAGACTTAGAAATTCCTCTGATAAAAGTCAAGGCTCCTTCAAGGTGGGCGAAGCGGGCAGGTGTGTTCGTGGCATGTTGACTTAGCTTTCTCAAAAGCATCCCTCCCATTAATCTGCCAGGATGCCTGAAATTCCCCCCTGCGGGTAAGGCGTTCCCGGCGCCAGCGGACACGCACCCGTGTTGTTGGAGATAAGTTGAGGGGAGGGGGTGTGAGAGTGGTCAGGTGGGGGCTCCCGGGAGCGGACAGGAAAGTATGAGTTGGAGGCATTTCCCGAGGGAAACAGGCACAAAAATGTGGGACGGAGGTTCTCTAACAAAAGCGGCTTCTGGGAGGGCAGATGCTGTTGGAGGCACGGTCCTGGGCCTTGCCGGCAGTATCTGTGGCTCATGCTAGGCAACCACAAGGCTCTGGGCTGGCGTGGCACTGATGTTTGTACAACATGCTGCCTCAGGGTTCAGAAGGCACACTCTGCTTTCGACTCCTGCTTTCTCTGTGTTGGCTCCACTCTTGAACAGACTTTTCTCCTCATGGTGACAAAGTGGCTGCCAACACCACTTTCATCTGATCTTCTCAGCAACTCCATGTAAAAATAGAAGAGCTTCCCATTCCAATTCCCAGAACTAAACCTCATGGGCTTGGATAGGGCTGGGCTCTGCTCACAGGCCGGTCCCTGAGCCAGTCACTCTGTTCAAGGCTGCTCATGTCCTCAGCCGCTGTAATAAACTATCACAAACTCTGTGGCTTAAAGCAACACAAATGGCCCCAGCTGGTTTGACCCAGTGGTTAGAGCATCAGCCTGAGGATCAAACAGTCATGGGTTCGATCCAGTCAAGGGCACGTCCTTCGGTTGCGGTTTGGTCCCCAGCCCTGGTTGGGGTCGTGCGGGGGACAACCAATCTATGTGTCTCTCTCACCTGTCTCTCTCTCTCTCTCTCCAACTCAATCTGAAGATAAATGGAAAAGTACCCTCAGGTAAGGATTTAAAAAAACAACACACAAATGCATTCTCTTATATTGCTGGAGGCCTACCTGTCTCCAGAGGATTGGAGGCTCCGACTGGTTAGTCCAGAGACACGAGGTTGGCCCTGGAGTCCCGCCTGAACCACAGAGAGTGTGGGGAACGGGATGCTGAAGGACCAGCGACAGCTGTGTCCACACCGGACAATGACTGGAGTTCTGGAAGCATGTTGGCTAGACCCGCCATCAGAGTTCTTCTGGGAACTGGTCGATTTCTCTGAGCCCTTGAGCCGCGTCACAGGCTGAAGTGTGGGGCGCCTCGTGATAACGTTATTTCATTGGGAACTTTACTTTTTTTATTTTTTAAAATTAATTAATTTATTTTTGTTACAAATGTTTCTCCTTTTTTCCCCCACTGATTCCCCCCTCCCCCACCCCCCCATCCCCACCTTTGTTGTCCATGTCCATTGTTCATGCATACATGCACATAAGTTCTGTGGTTTATCTCTCCCCCTCATCCCCTTTTCTGGGGATTGTCAGTCTGTACCCCATTTTCACGTCTCTGGGACTACCCCGTTCCTCAGACTGTTATGTTCATTATATTCCACAAATAAGTGAGATCATGTGATATTTGTCTTTCTCTGCTTGGCTTGTTTCGCTTAGGATAATACTTTCCAGGTCCCTCCATCAAAGGATAAGAGATTTTTCTTTCTTACAGCTGCATAGTACTCCATTGTGTATATGTACCGCTGCTTTTTTATCCATTCGTCTACTGATGGGCACTTGGGCTGTTTCCAGATCTTAGCTATTGTAAATAGTGCCGCTATGAACATGGGGGTACATATATTCTTTCTGATCGGTGTTTCAGGCTTCTTAGGGTATATTCCTAGAAGTGGGATCACTGGGTCAAATGGAAGTTCCATTTTTAATTTTTTGAGGAAACACCATATTGTTTTCCATAGTGGCTGCCCCAGTCTGCATGCCCACCAGCAGTGTAGTAGAGTTCATTGGGAACTTTATATACAACTCATGTCCCTTTTAAAGCAAAGAATGTGGAGCCTGGCCCTCCTCTGGTGTGTCTTGCGATGGACCAAGGCGACGGGGGGGACACACAGCTAAGCCTCGGACAACGGGGAGAAGCCCTGAATCACCCAGTGTTTGAGCGGGTCCAGGCTTTCGGATGGGCAGGGTGCGGGAGGAAGAAACTCCGGGATAATGGAAAACTACATCCTGTGTTTTGTTGCTCTCACTCAAATCCCCTAAATTTTAAGGAAAACAATCTTCAAAGGAGTCGTAAAGCACATGGAGAGGCCAATTGAGGAGACGCTTAACCAGATACATCGCTCTATTCTTAAGGGCCGGAATTTGGATCAAAGTCGAAGTGAGAGGTGCCGTCTCAAAGGGACAGCCGCACATCTGCCCGCCCGGAGCAAGCTGACGAAAAATAAACAGACCGACCTAGCTGTGCGCTTGGCCGAGGCCCAGAGGCATCTTGACCTATCGCCTCTCTTAGGGGTCCCATTGATGGCAGAGACAGCCAAGGACAATCGAGAGCGTTGGCCAACTTCGGAGAAGGACAAGGACCGTTGTTAGTGTCCTCAGCAGAGGACGCACGGGGCCATCGTCCCTCCACATGACCTTTCGTCAGAGACTATGCGACCAAGGAAACTAGACCCGTGCGGAGGGAGGCACACCCATGAGATATCAGTGCAGGCTGATGGTCATGTTCTCCGCCCCAGGAACCGGACAGGACTGAGTTCGAATCCTGACCTCGCCGCTTAACAGCGGCTGACTGTAGGCCGGTCATTTGAACCGTGCCGGATCTCAGCTTTCTTCATCTCTAAAATGGCGACAGTGATCGTGTGAACTTTGTTGTGTTGTCACAAGGGCAAAACAATGAGTAAAGCCCTCCCCACCAGCCCGCCCTCGCATCGTGTGAACTGTGTTCCCTTTGCACGAGGCTTAGCCTGTAGCCGCGGAGGACCAGCCCCCCAGGAACTGTTCGCCGGGAGGTGACAGACCCCCCGAGCTCACACCAAAGGAAGATGTGAGCTATTGCAAACAGAGTATATGCGTAGCGTGGACTTCAGGCCCAGCTGAATCCAGGGGCTCACATCAGGACATCAACCCTGTCCCCTGACTCCATTTTCTTCTCTGTCAAGCCCACCTGTAGGGGCATCTCGCTTCACGGTGGCAAATTTCCTGTCTTCTCTACAATTCCGGTCAATAGAGAACTTCTTTCTCCAGTTCCAGCAAAGTCCTGAGACGGACTCTGGTCCCATCCAACCTTCTTCTGCCCCGAACCAGCTCGGGGGCCAAGTGGATGGGGTCTATCGATCGGCCCCATCGCAGTCCCACGCCTGCCGCGGAGTCCCACCCCCTGACCGCGTGGACAAAGGGTGGGTTAGTTCCCGAAGGAGAGTGCAGTGACCAGACCACGGAGAGTGGATGCTGGGTGGGCAAAACTAAGCAGCATCTTTGACAGTGGCCTCCGGGTTAACGAGCCATCGTGTGGCGTCAAGTGGACAAACGGGTGCTGACAGTGCCGATTGCCAGCCCCGCCCTGACTCCCCCAAGTCCTCCCTCCTCCCGCCCAGCCAGGTGGCTCCAGTCACGGAAGGACCAGGACCGAGCCCTGGGGTTCCCAAGGCAGCACCAGCGGTGCAGAAAGGCAGCCCCCTTCTGTTGGCCCTTCCCCCCAGGCCAATGAAAGTGATCAGAAGTCGTCACTGATATTTGAAGTTCTGTACCCTGAACTTGCCCAAATACATCGTGTGTGTTTCATTAATCTCCGCGGAGTCTTTGTAAAAGCTCTTACCCCGAACAAGGCGCGTTCTCCGTTCCAGAGAGCTCACGTCCTGTGCCTTGGGGACGCGCAGTCACAGGGCTCTGCTGCTGGGTCCTTCCCGGGCCCCTCCACCTGCCCCTCCGCCCCCTCCACCCCCCTCCTCGCCTAGTTTCCTTCACATCTGGGCTTTCACACTTTACACAGTACTTTACAGTACTTCACACTTCGATGCAGGTTACTTTTATTTTACTTAGATAAGGGCACTTAATTTACTTTATTTACCAGCATCACTTGTCCTAAATAAAAGATCCAAGGAAAAGCAAGTGCGGTGACAATAACAGTGTCACAGAACCCCAAGTGAAACGACAAAAACCCTCTCGATTCAACAAGGGGCCAAGGGCTGGAACAGACGTCTCCCCAAAGGAGACAGAAGGACGGCCCATGAGAAGATGCTCAGTGTCACCGACCATCAGGGAAACGCAAATCGGAACAGCAAGGAGACACCACCTCACCCCCATCCGGGTGGCCGCTACCCAAAACCTTCTGAAGAACAAGTGTTGGTGAGGATGTGGCGGAACGTAAAACCGTGCAGCCGCCATGAAAACCAGCAAAGTGGTCCCTCAAAACATTGAAAATGCAATTCCCACATGACCCAGCTCTCCACGTCTGACTGTGCACCCACAGGAATGGAAAACAGGGTGTCGGAGACATGCTTGGACACCCCTGTTCATAGCAACTTTCACAGTGGCTGGGATGTGGAACAACCCAAGGGCCCGCCGGTGGGTGATGGGTAAACGAAGGTGGCCTGTCCACACCATGGCATGTTACTCGCCCTCAGACGGAAGGACATTCTGACACCTGCCGCAAGGTGGATGGACCCTGAGGACATTGCGCTAAGTGAAATCACTACAGGAGGTCCTTGAGGAGTCAAAGTCATAGAGACAAATGTGACGTAGGATGGGGGTGCCAGGAGCGAGGGGGAGAGGAGAGCGGGGGTGTCACTGTTCAAACTGTTCACTTAGGCACAGAGGTTCACTTGTACACGATGAAAATGTGCGGAAATGGATGGTGGTGATGGTCACACAACATTACGAAAGCATTTAAAAGCACTCAGCTCTTAAAGAGGTTACGGTGGTCGACTTTCTGTTACATGTATTTTGCCACAACGAAAGGCAGTTGGGGAAGACGGGTATCTGGATCCCAAGCCTGCCCAAGGAGGGGACACAGGTGGAGGTCTGTTAACGACACCCAGGCGAGGTGTCCGTGCGGGCAGGTGAGGACTGAAGAAGAGCAGAGAAGGGAAGAACTCGGTCACTGTGAGTAGGCGGGTGCTGCTGAGCGTCATGGCAGGTGCCACGTCCAATCCTGGTGCTCAGATGGCTGTGAGGACCAAGGACAATGCTGCCTCCTCTGACTACTCAGCTGACCGTGTTCTCCATCCCTGGACTTCCTGCTTTCAACGAGACTGGACTCTGAGGACGAGGCCGGTGCCGCCTGGTCTTCCAGAGCCACGTGCCCGAGCGGCTCACCCAGGCGGCGCTGGTTTGAGTCCAGGCTGCGAAGGGCGTGGACCCAGTGCGTGGGCCAGCGGCGCTGACGTCTCGCAGTCTGAACACACCAGGAAAACGCTTTCTAGCCTTTTTCTCCTCTGGCTGATTCGTATAGTTTCTCTTTTTTCCGGCCATCCTCCAATCTAACAATTTTTTATCCTGTAGGTGATGGATATTTTAATTCCAAGGAAATTGGATCATAATTACGTGATCCAAATTCTAGCCCAGTAGAAACAGAAGAGAATCCTACTCTTGGGTGTTTCTATTTTTCAAAACATGGAGCACAAAATCTAGAGCAGAACCCCTACAGAGCACTGTCCTCACTGGTGATAAGTGGCCCTCAAAGATGGTACCTTTCACTCTCCACTCTTTGACTTGGACTCAAGGACTGGGCGGAATGGAGGGAGCCTGGGTAGAAGGGAGGGGGAGGCACTGAGCTGACTCTGGGGTGCTATTTTAGTAACAAATCACTCAAAATGGAATGGAGCAGAATTGCCATCCATTATGCCCATGGGTTTTGTGGGTCAGCATTCAGACAGGGCACAGGGATGCAGCTAGTCCAATCATCTGAGGCACATTCATTTACACATCAGGGGTTGGCATTGGCTGTTGGCTGGGAGGCCTCAGTTTCTCACCATGTAGGTTTCTCCATGTGATCTCTCCACGTGGGGGCTTATTTGAGCTTCCTCCCAGCATGGTGGCTGTGTCCAGAGGACAAGTGTCCCAGGAGAAAGAGCCAGGTGGAAGTTGTCACACCTTTATGACTTCCCCTCATTAGTCATTCTGGTCACTTTCGCTGCACTGTGTATTAGAAGTGGGTCATTCAGGCTAAAGAGGATGGGGATGGAATTCAACTTCATCTTTCATGGGAAGAGTGTCAAAGGCTTTGTGGACATGCTTTACGTTGACCACAAGTGCCCTGAAGCACCAGGAGCCACTCCAGGGCCTCAGACCTGTTTCTCTTCCTCCCTGTGGTCTGTGACCCCCAATCCAGGCGGATGGGGTTGGCAGTGGCCAGGAGGGAACAACCGGATGACGTCTAGAATACTGTCCCTCTTTATCATCCTTCCCTCTGGCCAGGGGCCTCTGGTAAAGGAGGGTCGCTAAGGGTTTCTTGATGTCCCCACAGGTCAGCAGTCCAGGGCGGAATCCATGAGAAGCATTCACTCACTCACTCACTCACTCACTCACTCACTCACAAATCTTTCGTGACTACTTCCTACGTGCCCAGAGACAGCTCTGAGCACAGATGGCCTTGGTAAGGACAAAACAGACCAGCCCTCCTCTTCTGGGCATGCTCCATGCAGAAGACAACCCCAGGTGAGCTGGGAAGGTGCCTCTTCCCGGAGCCACCCCTCCGTGCAGGGGCCCACAGTACGTCCTGGACCCACGGGACCACTAACCCTGCTTGGTTGACTTTGCTCCCAGGCCAGGGCCCACGCCCACTGGCTGGGAGCTCCTGGGAGAGGCAGGGAGACAAGCCAGTGCCCTGAGTCACGAGTGTAAAGTACGCCTTGGCAGGCAGGCCTTGTGCAAGGAAGGGTAAGGTGTCATGAGGTGAACAGGGAGAGATGTCGCTTTCCCTAGGTCCCTGAGATGAAAGAGCACCCTTTCTTCCCCGCCTTTTATCTCTCCTGTGCTTCTGGGGGTGGGAGCTGCAGGTCCGGGGCGCAAAGCGGCGGGCGGGGTGTGAGGGCGTGTGCACGCGTGTGCCTGCGTATATGTGTGAGTGTGTGTGTTCGCGTGGCCTCCCGGCAGCTGTCCCGGCCCCCACCGCACCGCACCCGGCCTGGCGCGCCGCCCCCGCCCCTTCGCTGTGCTGGGTGCGCGGCGGCCGGCCGCTGCGCTCCGGCTCGCTCCCCCCTCGCCTTGGAGGCGACCCCCGGTGCGCCCGGGGTTCAAAGGCCCCGCGCTGCGGCTCCAGCCCCGCCGGGGGGCGGGGAGGCGAGGGGGTGGTGCGGGAGCCAGAAAAGCCTGAGCCCACAGCCGGCCAGCCCTGCGTAGGGATGGGCAGCGCGCTCTGAAGTTTGTGACTGCCGCAGTCAACTCCTGGAGGGAGCCGGGACCAAGCGAGCGAGCGGCCCGCCTGGAACCCCACAGCTGGAGGGTGAGGCCGGAGAGCCCGACCCGAGAGCCCTTCCGGGGCCACAGGAGTGCGTCCTCCAGGCCCGGTGCTCCTGCGCCTGATCGGGGTTCATGGAGCTGGGGCTGTGGCTCCTTTTCGGGCTCACAGTGACCTCCGCTGCAGGTAAGCGGGCGGGCGGGGCGGGGCGCCTCTTCTGGCGCGAGCGCACACAAAAGGACCCTGGAGCAGGGGGGGCTGGAGGATGGGTGCATTGCGGGGCGCAGCCTCTTGCCTGGGCTCGCCATCCCTGGAGGCGCCTGGGGGAGGGCTGGGGACAGAAACTGGGCGCATGGACTGCCCCAGGGGCTCTTGAGGTTGCATGTAGCCCAAGAGCAGACTGGAGACCTGTGGCCTGAGCCAACCTGGCTAGTTTTTCACGAAATAGGGAACTTTTCAAAGTTTGCAAACCCTTCAGAAACTGCAAAATGATTGCAGAGTTTTGAGAAAGCATGCAAAACGATTGCAAGTTTCCAAGGGGTGCAAATAGCTTGCAGACTTTGCAGAAAGTGGAAATAGCTTGCAAGCTCTCCACTAAGTACACTCAGCTTGTGAACTTCTCAGAAACTGGGCACAGAGCTTTGCAAACTTTTCAGAACGTTTGGCAGAGCTTGGAGACTTTCTAGAAAGTGCAACTAGCTTGCAAACTTTGCAGAAGGAAAGTCCCTCTGCCAGGATTCTTGGGGGGAGGCTGGGGGTGGGGGGCGTGCACCCTCAGGAGCTCAGGAGTCTCTCCATTTGCCTTCTGCAGGACTGATGCCTGGCGCCCAGCCCGGGGACGCTGGCGTACCCCAGGGCCCCCCTGCATTCAGATTGGAGGGGCACATAGAGGAGCCGGTGGCCACCACTACAGCGCGAGGTCCAAGTCCTGGGAGCCCTGGGCAGGAGCAGGGACCAGGTTGGTCTGGGGAGCAGGAGGCCAAAGGGGGCCCCGTGCGCCACCGAGCCAGACGCTGCACGTGCTTCACCTACAAGGACAAGGAGTGCGTCTACTATTGCCACCTGGACATCATCTGGATCAACACCCCTGAGTGAGTGAGCCCTGGGGGGTGGGCACGGGCCTGAGGGGGTGGGGGCTTCCCAAGCCAGGCCGCAGCTTCACACTCCCAGGGGACCTGGTCCCACCCCAGCCCGCTTAGCCCAGAGTCAGCTCTTGCTGGGTCTCCTGCCAGCCCAGGTCTGGTCTGCAGGTCAGGGTGTGACCCTCACCCCTTGGAGGGCCTGGCCCAGGAGAAACCCAACCCCAGAGTTTCTGATCCGGTGGAAGGGGGGCCGTCCCTCCTAGTGAACTGAGCCAGCCAGAGGGATTAGATACCTGAGAAGTCCCTCTGAGATGGAGGAAGCCCGAAAGCTGTCTGCTGCCTCAGGGGAAGGGGGCTGTCCCCCCTCTGACCCTGCCAGGCTCCAAGGAGTTTCAAATTCCTTGAGAGCAGCCTGTCACCAGGGAACAGGGAACATGGGGGTGGGTTGGCAGGGCCTGGTGGAACCTGCCAGTCAGGGTGAGATTCCACGGGGGCCTGGCCCCTTCCTCCCAGGGGTCAGGGGTGGAGGACCGAGGGGTCTTCCCACGGGCTGGCTCCCGTCGCCCACTGGCACCCACTGCTGCAGGTAGCCTCGCCTTCTCCCCTCCAGTCCCCGGGAACTCTTGGGACCGAGATCGTGCTGTCTGAGTTGTCCTGGGTCCGCCTTGGTGTACAGTCAACGCTGTCCGGAGGCCATGGACAGTGCTGTCCCGCGGGGGCTGCTGGCTTCCCAGCTCAGTCCCTCAGCCCAGGAGCTCCTTCTGCAGAAGCGCCGTCCTGCAAACAGCAAACAGGCCTTGACCTTGCTCTGCTCACCAGCTTCGGGGCTTTGCCCTCCCCTCTCTGAAAGCTGGGACTCGGACCAGATGTCTCCACGTGTCCTACCCCGGGGGTCCTTGGGGTCTCTTGGGACTCCCAGCACCCTGCCAGGGGTCCTTCTGGAGGAGCTGGTGTGAACAGCACCCCAGGCCTGGCAGGGCAGCTTCGTCACTGGTGTTGGGAACCAGCTCGATGCAGGTCCTCCATCCCCAAGCCCAGCAACCTCTGAGCACGCTGGGCGACACCTCTGATGGGCTCACGTTCCACCCTGTTCCGTGGGCACCTGGAGAAGGACCTGCAGAGCCCAGTAAACCGAGGGGCCGGTGCCGTTCCCCCCAGCCGACTTCACAGGAGGACCTCTGAGTCCTCCTGGGGTGGATCTGGGAAGTCACCCATTATGTCAGAATGGCCGAGGGGGCAGCTTCACCCCGCAGCCCGAACCCAGGCACAGGGCCCACCCTCTGTTTGATGCTCTGTTGTCACCGTCTTGACATTCTTAATACTCTCTGAACCAGAGCGTCCGCGCCTGCACTCTGTCCCGGACCCCACGTCCTGATGCGGAACGGCCTCACCGGGCTGCGTGTGGTCAGACTTCCCTCCGCAGGGAAGTGCAGGGACGGGGGGGGGGGGGGCAGGAGGACCTAGAGCAGGCTGCCACCAATGCCTCTGTCCTCGGACAGTGATCAGGGTCACCTTCTCTAGCCTCCGTCGCCTGACACGTGTCACGATTCTTATCCTCCTGGCTTTGTGATCTGACCAAATTAGCTTCACAGAACCCAGCGCTCAGGGCGGTCAAGCGCAGGGCCGAGTCTGGCCTTGGCAAGAATCCCACACTGTGGACCCATCTAGAAGGAGAAAGAAGGAAGCCAACTGAGCGGTGGGCAGGGAGCCTGGGGCAGGAGGGGAGCAGGAGGGGAGGAGAAGAGGCCGTGGAGACCACCGTGGTTCTCCACCGGTTCCCAAGCCCCATCCTGGAGGTGGGGCAAACACCCTGCTGTTTGGGTCCTGCCTCCTCATTTCCAGTGTCTGGCATGCCCGAGGGGAGGCCCTGGATGGCCGACTTTCTCCAGGACTGCCAACTTGCTAACTTTCTCCCTCCCAGTTTGATTTACACCTTCCTTTCTTCCCTGACCCTGGCTCATTTAAACACTGGGAGAGAGGGATTAAATATGGTGTTTTGGGTCCCACGAGCTACTCAGGAAACAAAAATGACAATAGCCAGACGTGAGCATTTTGAAGTCAGAAGAGCACAATTATTTTTATAAGGCAGATTTTTCCGGATGGTCTTTCTCTTTCTCCCCTCCCTCCCTCGGTCCTTTCTTCCTTCCCTCCCCAAACTCTCCGTTGACATGTGGACCAGCCCATTTGTTATCTTTAAAACATCTCGAGCAAGATTGCAAAGTGAGAAAACGTAGGGACCGAGAAGGCGGGTGTTGGAGGAATGACTGAACCTGAACGACTACTCAGTTGCGCTACAGCAGCAGCAGGCACACGGGGGTCTTCCCCGGGGCTGTCGCCGTCACAGCCCCACTTCTGCCCCTCGGCCTTCGCCTTCTGTCCTTTCTCAGACCCTCCTGGTCTCCTGAAACTTCTCCAGGCTGTGACCTCCTCCTGTCCCTGCTGCTGACTGCTCTGAGAACCCAGAGGGTCTTGATCCTCATGCCTAAATCTAGAGCCTTGACTTTGGGTGGTTTTCGGCTTTGGGTGTCTTCCCACCCACCACCCACTCAGTCGCCCGGAGATGGACTCAGCAACCATCTACTGTGTTTGGAAGGACGTCTGCGAGGCTGTCCCCGAGGGCGGTCCCTTCTGCCACATTCAAGGACCTAAAGGCCACAGGAAACATGCTGAGGCTGGTCCCGCGTCCGTGTCCTGTGTCCCGTAGCGTCCGGGTCAGCCCCTCCCTGAAGCAGCTTGCGGGGGTGAGAGCTGAGGCTCTCGGTTCTCCCGTGGTTTTCCCACATGCGTCATTCTTCCGGACCTGAGCGTGCCCGGCCCCGGCCGCACGCAGTGAGCTCAGGCCTGGCCCTCCGCCTGGTGACGGTTCCCTGGCTCCGCTGAGGTCAGTGAGCGAGGCCTCCCCCCGCAGGTGAGACCTCCCGTTCCAGGGCACGGATGCTCTCGCAGGTCCACACGGCCCTGAAGACGGGTGTGGGAGTGGAGACTTTCCCGGGGACCTTGCCCATAACTTCCATTGTACCCTCCTGAAGGTCCATGGCCCCCAGAGAGGAACCCAGTAAGCCCTGGCATCCACCTCCCTGTCCCTGTGCTGAGATCACAGCGGGTCCACGGGATGGGATGATTCTCATGACTTTCCTCGGCCTTGTGAGGAAGCCCCTCAACCTTCCCCCCGGAACCTGCCATTGCAAACACACGAAAACGCACCCTGAGTCAGAGGAGACACATCCCATCGCATGGCCCTGGGGTCTGGTCAGAGCGAGGTGACGGGAGAGGCAGAGAGGATGCTGTCCGTGTGCGTCCTTCTCGTGTGTGTGGGCTTCCGCCGCGGGCGTCTCTATAAACAGCTGTCCCGCAACGCAGCGCGGGTTGGATCAGTCAGGGCCTCCGGAGAGGCAGAGCCGACAGGACCTGCGTGTCTGCGCGTGTGTGGGTATACACGTCTGCAGGAACACACAGAGGGGAGCTGAGGTTGCAGGCTCGAGTTCAAAGGCGTTCTGGAGGCAGACTCCCCTTGTCTCCAGGGCACTTCAGTCTTTTCCGTTAAGGCCTTCGGCTGATTAGACGCGGCCCACCACACTGCGAAGGGCAATCTGCTTTGCTCAGCGTCGACTGATTTAAATATTAATCACGTCTGAAACATGCCTTCCCAGTTACATGTAGACAGACTGTTGTTTGACTGAACATGTGGGTATCCTGTACACACAAACTCACCCACACAGGGCTATCCGTTCTCTCCAGCCACACAGTGGGCCAGCCCCTCAGAACCTGCCGTGGGACCCCTGGCTGGAGAGTAGAGCCAGCCCCCCAAGTGCCGATGGGGCTGCAGGACACCCATGAGGAACCCCACTAGGTCCCTCCCCACTTTGTCCCCAAGGATCGAGGGCACCTGTCATTGGTTAATCCCTCCAAGGACACCATGGGGGAGGCACCGTGATGCTTTAAGCACAGGTGACTATGCTTGTCAAAGCTCCCGGCACGTGGGATGACAGGTAGGAAGGAGTTTATCTACGAAAAGGGCAGTGCAGGGTGTCTGAGGTCATGACTGTGCTGGGCAACGCGGGGTCTACAGCCCCCACTCATGGGAAGACACCAGACCCAGCACCTGCTTCGCCGCGTGGCCTGGGGTTGGTGCCACCCTCTCTGTGCCCACGTGAGGTGCACACATCAGCCCGACTCTAAGAGAGTAACCAGCGGGGCCGCCTCAGCTGCTCCTGTGGCTCAGCCCAGCAGGAACGACATTGGTTTTGTGTTCTCTTTCTTCCCAAGCAAGTAGAGTAAAAATGATCACCGTAATAACTAACAAAACGTTAACATGTTTAATGTATTCTACCGCAAAAAGGTAGCCATTCAGCAGATTCTCTCTCTGCCCCCCATGTTGTCCATGTTTCTGGCCAAGAAGGGACCTTCCAACTGTAGGACGTCCCGACGGAGAGGATGGATCCGGAACCCAGCCTCCTGCTGACGTGGGCCCCTGTGCACCCACTGCGATTTCACGGGTCCGGTGAGTCGCCGGCCCAAGAGCCAGGACAGGGTGTCGTGGATGGAGATGCAGAGGCGAAGGCAGAGGGACCGTGCTTGTGGCCACTGCGATCATCATGGCAGCGCGGAGGGTAGTGGCGGCCACATCGCCGTTGCCTGGGATGCCCGTGAGTCGAGATGTGTGAGGATGACCTGAGAAAGGACCTGGACTCGCTCAGACGGTGCCCGCGGTCTGGTGAGCGCTGGGCACCTGGAAGACACGGCCGTAAAGATAAGCACCAGCCTCCGTGCCAGGGCGGCGCCCCCGCCTGCCGAGTGCCCTCCGTGCTGGGAGGGTGCCCGTGAGCAGAGTTCTCCGGCAAGTCCTGCTGAGGTCGACCTCCCGAGCCGACCCCTCCTGGGGGCCGGGGGCGGTCTGTCAGCATCCTATCTGTACGGGGTGCAGACCCGGGGAAGGTGCGCCGGGGCCCTGCGGCTGATAAGCAGCTTGATAAGGGTGCTGGCGGCCAAAGGTTGTCCCACGCTTGCCGAGATTGGGTCCCACCCTGCGTGTCCCTGCTTCCTTGTTTTCTACTGCTTCCTGCTCACCTGGGGACAGGCTGGAATGTTTGGGGAACAGGCCCCATGGGGGGCAGTGGCGGGGGCCTGGCTTTGCAGGGTCATGTAAATGAGCTGGTCAGGACCCTTTGTTAGAGGTCTCCCGCGGAGACCTCGCTCAGGTCTGTCTGCGCCCCTGTTCCTAGCTGGCTAGTCCTGCAGAGTAAACGGCGCCCCCTGATATGCAGACTGAGGGCCTCCTGGGGCCCCGGGCCCCAGGACCGGAAGTGTGGGTGGCCAGGAAGCGGTTCCAGGAAACACGATGGACATCTGCTTGTGGGAAATAATAAACGAGGACACGAGAGGAGATGCTGCCGGCGAGACTGACAACCGTCTTGAACCCGGGCCTGATGATGGTGGTTCTCTTTTCCCCTCGTCTCTGCCCCCTCGGAAGGCGAGTGGGCAGCCGGGTCCCAGCTCTGAGTCCGAGGAGCACGTCTCCGAGGACATGGCCCCGAGCTGTCTCCACCGCCAGGGCCTGGGCAGCAGATCGGCGTTGGCTGCGGCCGTCCGCTCACAGCCGATGACCTTCCTGTTGGGGTCTCTCAGCCCGAAAGCCCCCTTTTCTTCCCCAGAGGGGTCTCAGCAGTGAGGGGACGTCCAGGTGCAAAGCCGGGCTTGGCTGAGGGCAGCTGGTCCCGACTGGAGGGGAGGAAGAGCGACTCCAGGCTGGGCTGCCGCATTGCAGCCTGAAGACCCGGTGCGAAGGTCGTGGCCCCGCGTGCCCCCGAGGGAGAGTCTGGGTCTCTGACACAAGAAGGGGATGTGGCAGCTCGGAGCTTGGCCTTCAATCTGCGGCGGACAAAGGGCTGAGGCGTCTCTGGTGCGGTTCATCCTGCAACAACCGCACACAAAGGATGCAAGGGGCACACAGCGCCTTCCTCGGGGGACCCCACAGCTGTGCTGGAACCCCACTGGGCTTTCACTGCGCCCCACTGGCTGCTGGAGAGGGGCCCCCTTCTTCCTCCAGGGAGCCCCGGGGACCACCACTCAGCTCTCCAGCACGTGAGGCTGTTCCCTAGGAGGGAATGACCTGCTGTCCTTCTGTGTCATGTTTCAGATGGAAAGAGAGAGTCCTTAAAATGGGAAACACGTGCACACGCATGCACACGCACGCACACGCACGCACACGCATGCATGTACGCACACGCATGCATGTACGCACACTTCTCCACTATTTGAAATAGGAACCAATTTTAGGAAATAAATCCAGACACTGGCCGAAATATGATGAGCTGCTTGTCCAGACATAATCTGGGGTGCTTCTAGTTCCTGTTCATCTATTAAGCCCCCAGGAATGGACACGCAGGATGGGGCGTCCATTTGAGTCCCTCAGCGGCCCCTCCTCGGAGGTCTCAGGAGCCAGGTGCTCTTGGAGAACTTGGCCATGTGCAGAGGCCGGAGGGGCAGGCCTTCTGGGCTTTTATGGCCTCGGGGCTGACGTAGCAAAACGCCTTAACAAACAGCAACTCTCGACCGGGCAGCGGGGGCCCTGTGCCCTGGCCCAGCTGTTTAAGAAGCGGAGACGGACTCATTTCACGAGAAAGGCCCGGAGGTTGCACGGTGACCTGTGGGGGACAGCTTCACCACGACCTGGGGAGACGAACAGCTCTGCAGAAAGTCGGAAGCAAGTGCGAGACAAGGCAGAGGAGTGTCCTTTCTGGAGTTTATAGCTCTGTTTTCCTCGGGTTTCCCGCGGAGCCAAGAACAGGGTGAGGGCCCGACGCTCTCGCTGGGGAGCTGCCCCAAAGGCAACGGCGGAGTAAATAAAAGCTGCTGCCTTGCTTTAAAAATCAAAATCATCATTTTTAACACAGGCAGCAGGATCTGTGCTTTAGACTGCCCCTCCTCCCCCCATCCTGGTCTTGGAGCTGGTCTGTTTCTCTGGAGGGACTGTCTTCCCAGTTGGAGTAGGTGGTCAACGGCTCACCGCTACCAAAAGGACACCAGGCCAGGAACAGTTGGACGAGGAGAGAAATGCAGAGTCTGTACTACCCTTGGAGGGGGTGCTCATGGGACTTTCTACCCCTCCGGTGGAGTCTCCTGGAAATTAGCCAGGGCATCTTCTCTCGCTTCCGGCCGATTCTTAGAGATGGGTGATGGTTTCTGCGTTAAAAAAACAACAACAAAAAACTTGCACAAATGCCCTCATCGTAAAAACAATACCTGCTCCTTCTCTTACCCCTTCTGTTGCCACGGCTGGGAACTATTTTGGGCCCCATCTGTCTGCAGCTTTGCATAAAGTTATAATGAGGCTGTGCCAGACACACGTGGGTTTCTCATGCCTACATTCGACCTGGAATTCGTCAGGGTCACGGGGGGCCGGGGAGAGAAACTCGAGCCTGACTCAGGGGAACACATTTGGAAACCAGCTAATCGGGGGGTTCTGGCGACGGCGTCATCCGCACCTAGTGGAGCAGTTTGTTGCTCTGATTTTTTGTTTCTGTTTTGTTTTTAAATGAGCTAGGCGCAAGCCGGAGTTTTCTGTGTTTGCTGCTCCTTGGTCCGAAAGCTTCTGCTAAGTCTCCCTCCGGGCGCTCCACGTCGGGGGGACTCGGTCTGTTCCCAGGGCGCTGATGGGGTGATGCGGTCTGCGGCTTTGGTGACGACATGGAAGCTTGCTAAATGCAGTGGTGGGGATCCTGGGACGCTCTGGCCTTGACGGGGATGGAAACCCCAGCCTGAGTGTGGCTTTACTGCCGGAAGGAGGGGCGATGGGCTGTCTGGAGATGCTCGGCGACAGAGGCCCTTTGAGAATGTGGAGCTGGAGGGACATTTCCAGGGATCTGGCCCTTGCATTTCTCAGGCAGGGACTCTCGGGGAGCTGGGCCTGCACTGGGACCAGAAACCTGGGTCTGCAGCCCGAGGAAGCCTCTGGTTTCGCCTGAGGCCTCCCTCGTGTGCACCCCGGCTGCTCAGACCGGGCGCCGAGGCGGCCTGCGGAGGCTGTAGCAGGTCGCAGTCCTTCAGCTGGTGTCCTGCGGGGGCTGTGCCCTCGCCCGGGCACCTCTCGGGGACGGGGAGGCCAGGACAGCAGCCTAACTCCAATAAATGGGCCGAGAATGTCGCACACTTGGGAGATGTGGTGTGGCCTGGAAGTCACGGCTAATTCAGACGGCCTTCCTTCCTTCCTCCCCCCCTCCTTTCCTTGCTTCCTTCCCAGATGTTTATTATTGAGATATCGAAGCATTGGACAGCCCCCTGAGCCCAGCTGCACCGGCTGCCCTGGGTGCAGAGGTGAGCAAGGCAGAAACGTCTGCGATTCTGGGGGGACACAGTCCAGCCGTTGTCCACCGTGGGGACAGCAAGTACAGGTGAAGAAACGATCCCTGTCCTGGGGTCTGATTGGTGGGGGTCAGCGCTCAACTCTCCTTGAACATGGACATGATTCTGGTAAAACTCCCAAACAGTTAAGTCTAGGATAAACCCAAAAGTTGGCTTTGGGGGGAAGGAGGCTGGGGGGTTGTGGAATCCTTAAAAAAAGTCAACCGCTAGCCCACAGCACATTGCTCTCTCTTTTGATCTTCTGATATTTTCAGCTCTTTCAAGGGCGGTGAGGAGGACTTTCCACGTGGTGGGGGTCGGGCGAGCAGCCTGCCTCGGGGTCTTCTGACCTAAAGATGCTAGAATTCTCCGCAGTGGGCGTAAAGCTACAGCTTGCCAGTCCACGCCACGTTGTTTGCGAGCAGAGTCTGGGTAATAATCTTTAGGGCCAGAAAGTTTTTCTGCTTGTGTAACGAGGTCACGGAGGAGCTGGATTTCCTGCCTGCTTCTTCCTGGTGGTCGGAAGGGCACCCCGTGGCTGCCTGGCGCGAGGCCCGGCCACAGCAGCCTCTCGCTGCCGCTGACGGGTGGACAGGGCACGGGGCCCTCGCCTCTCCGAGTGGCCGCTGGCTTCCACCTGCGTGCAGGGCTGTGCGCTCCAAACCAAACATGTCCCAGGGGACGCACCTGGGACGAAGGGACTCCAGCCAGCTGAGTTCGCGGGGTCTCGTTCTGACGCTGAACACACTTGTTTGGTGTGCCTTGTTGCAGTGAAGGCAATCTCACGTCTCCCTGGCATCTGGGGAGACTCAGTTTTTCTGTTAACCCCAGGAGAGGCTGGTTGCACCAATCTCAAGAAAGTGAGTTCCAGGTCAGCTAGAAGTCACTGGTCACAAGCAACCGAAACCTAGTCCCGCTAACACTGCGTAAGAGAAGTTACTGGAACCCACAGGGAACCCACAGACAGGCAGAGAAGCTCAGAAAGGACAGATACCAGGACTGGACTGAGGGCCCAGGGGTGCAACCCCGGACAGGCAGGCAGGATGGGGCCACCTGGCAAATAGCAGCTTCGAGTCCTTGGTCATCTTGAATTGCTCTGCATCTTTTGTCTCGGGAGCGAGAGGGTCAGATTGCCCAGTTTGGGTAACTTGCTGAGTCCTGAGGCTCATTGATTGACGGTCTCACCAAGACCTACCTCACAGAGGATGGAGGGGTGATTCCCCACAGCAAAGAGAAGAGATTGGATTTCCGGAGACAAAAAACCCCCACCAGAGTTGGCCCCAGGCTCCCGAGAATTGTGGGTTTTTGAGTCCTTTGAGAGGGGGACACCCCCCAGCGTCTGTTGCCCGTCCCATGCCGGGCCCCCTGGACACTGGTGGAAGCGAACAGACCCTCTTAAGGCTGCCGACTGCTCGTCAGCTGCGTGCGAGGGTGGCCCCATCTTGTCTTGGGTTAGAACGGAACTCTTCGTTAGCTGTTCTTTCTGGTTAAGGTCCCAACCACAGTCCACGGAGGACATCTAGACTTCCTCGTCCGAGGAGATACCGCTGGGCTCAAAGAGCAGGCGAGAGGTGCCTGCTGCCAAAGGCATTTATGAAAGCTGACATCGAGCCATAGTTAGCAAGTGCGCTGGGGTCTGGACGTTGTTGCTCTGGGAACGGGTGGGAGGCGGTATCTCCCGGACCCTGGTACCCGGTGGCCGGGGTGGCCTCCTGCCTGCCTGTCTGCCACCCCCGACTTCTGCCTTCGGCGCAGTGTGTCCCCTGGGCCCAAAGGGGATACTGCCTTTGCTTCCCCATTTCAGGAGAAGTGACTGAAAGAAGTCGATGGTCAACCTGACCTTCTGATTGCGGTGTGAAAACATTCTCTCTGTTGGGGAGATAGAACTGGGACTTTCAAACATGGAAAACAACTCTATTTAGACAAATAGTACCACGTGCTAATTCTGTCACCGTGTCATATGGCCTGTCTGGCTTTTTCAGGATATCCACCAGGCCAGGGATTGTAAACTCAATGTCCGTGCGGGCCAGACAGGTAACGGACGTGAGCCAAGGACAGGTGTGAGGCCGCTGGGACTGGGGGGCTGGGGTAAAGCGGGGTGATGATGAGCCGCGCCGGGTGAGGGCCAGACAGGGGCTGCGGGTTGGAGCGTGGGGTCAGCGTTCGTGTGACTTCACGTGATTCGCGAGAAGCTGGAGGTTGGGGTGCTTCTGTGAAATATTCAGATTGAAACACCTCTCTGCCAACTGAATGAAGCCCGTCAAATGCTAGCTTGCCGACCTCCGTACTAAACTAAAACCGTGTGTGTACAAGGGCACTTATCCATCTCGTTCACGCAGGTTCACCCCGCAGCGAGTCCAGCGCCTGCTCATGAGAAAACGCTCCGCAGGTGTTTGTTGGCTGCTACTCGGGGGTGGGGGGTGAACAGTGGTGTTTGAGGGGATGACGGTTGGATGAGCTTCCTGGGAGGTTAGAATCTGGCCAGGGAAACGCCTTGGGCTGCCTTTGTGAATATCTGTCCTTTCCTTTAAACGTGGGGTGTGGAGGCGAGTTTCTCGATCGGAGAGATGGAGATCATCGATTCGTTTCTGAAAAGGCAACACTGAGTTTAAAAACAGAATCTTTAAAAAAAAAAAAGTCAGCTTTTCTCCGGACCACAGGCTGACGCTCTAACCGCTGAGCCAAACTGGCCAGGGCAAAAAAGTCAGCTTTTCTTACTGAAAAACTTCTTGTAGAGAGAAGGAAAATGCTCCAGTGTGACACTGCACATGAAGAATGAATACAGGAGATTTGGAAGGTCAATATTTAATAACATTTATATGTGACATTTGGGGAAAAGCGGCAGACGGGGAACACAGTGATAAATAAGACTCTGACATCACCATCACTGAGCAAATAATGAATGTTCTGACTATGTGCAGTGAGGGGCGATTTATCATGCATAGGCACCACACTTGGCATCGCCCCTGTGGGCACGCTGGAGGGGTGTCTCGTTTTGTCTGAGAGCATCTAGATTGATCTCATCTGCTTGTCTTTTGCATGGAGCTCTGAGCTATAACTGAAGCACTAACAGATTGAAGAGCTGCGTACCTTGACTGAGAATTGCATTCTCCAAACCCTATAGGCTAAAACAATTAGGCAAAGGTTCTCAGCCAATGCAACTGCATTTTCATGGTTCTGTCATTAGGTCCTTCCAATTCACCGTTCAAAAAGCAGCCAGTGCCAAAGGGCACCCAGACAACTTAAATAGGCAAATACTCATTCGACAGGCCGTGTTGAGGATGTGCCAGCCAAAAGGAAGGGTGGCAAAGAATGGCACTGCTGTGCCAAATGGCTCTCCAGTTCTTTAGTACTTTTACTCCTCTTTATTGCTTAGTCACACATCTCAAATGCAGTCCTCCTAGAGGGGATATTTCTGCCTGATACAACTGACTTGAATTCCCAGACCAAGTAAGCAACAAGAGCAGCTAACATATCTTACTGCTGACTCTTGGTAAGTCTCTCCACGCAGGGCTCTGTCTCATCCAATCTGTCGACAGCCCTTTTGTAGATCAGGAAACTGTTGAGAGGGTGGAGTGACCATCATGTAAGTGCTTTACAACATAATGATGGAATTACCAGGTAACCGTTCTCCGCACTCTGTGTACCTTGCACGTACCTGTATGTACCCAGGAGCATGGGAAGGCACAGACATGCATGTGCCTTTGTATCTCGATAGCACTTAGAAGACACGAGGGATTATCTGACTATTTATACAGTGAGTGCCTGGCTCATGGTGGAGTTCTTTGTCATGGAATGTTGTTGTTATTGAACTTTTGAGGTTGGAAGGAATCCCATGTTGTTGAACTAGATTATCTCACAGTTAACTACCAGCTGCTCAGTCTGGGTTCTCCGTTGTCCAACCCTGTGCTAAGTTTACGGCAGGCACACGAGGAGAACTGCCTCCTGCTTGTGAGGGGCTGGTGACCTTTGGGCTGGTGGCCTTAGAGCTGGTCAAGAAAGAACCCCGCCCGAGGCCCTGTGGGCTCGAGGGCTGCCTCGGCCCCTCCTCTGGCCACGTCTGCAACCCCACTGCCAGGAGTCTGTGGGACTGAAAGCCACGCACTGTCCCTTCTAGACCATGTTCCATATTCAGGCTCCTGGAATCTCCTGCCCAAATCTCACCGGGCCCACTTCCAGGGTCCGACGCCCAGGGACAGGACAGGTTCCAGGTGCATATGCTGAGGGTGGCCAAGGGGCAGCAGCTGGCAGCATCAGGGGTAGTTGGAGCTGGGGGGTACGTCCACATGGGAGTGGATGAGCCCCCCTTGGTGTGGGGTGCAGCAGCCTGAAAGAGAAGGTGCCGAATCTCCTTGGTGTGTCATCTGTCAACACAAACCTCAAGGAGCCTCAGAGCGCCAAGTTCAAGGCCGAGCTGCCGAGGGGTTTGGTCGCCAGACTTGTTCAGGTACCAGGATGGAACTGTCTTGTTTAAGAGCTTATCAGATTGATTGACAGCCAGGCGGTTTCCTACCTGTGGGAGGTGGGCGCCGTGGGAACCGGGACTCCCGTGAGGGCCTCTGGCCTGGGCGCAGGCCCCTGTGTGCCTTGTGGAGAATGGCAAGCTCGTTTGTGTACCAGCTCGGCCACCGCCGTGCGTCCTGATCAGAAGCCCTCGGGGTCTCCCTGAGGTTGGGTGGCTGTGTGGGGACGTGCAGAGCCAGCTGAGAGCCGCCCCACAAAGGCCGGTCCGCCTCGTCCACGGCAAAATGGGAGCCTTGTTTTCCTTCTGTGTGATTTTCACCAAGGACTGGGGTGGGGGGGCTGAGCCTCATGTCAGCACTCCGAGATTTAGTGTGGCCCTGTGACTGGAAAACATACCTTCAGTCAAATCCTGTCTCACAACAATGTCCGCATTGTTTGGCCGCCTCCACCCCCACTGCCCATTCCCGGGGGAAAACGGGCTTTTTTGCAGAGGTGACGACGCTCAGACCGGGCTGGACCCCGCCGGCCTTCCCGTCGGTGAGCTCGGACTGTGCCACGCTGCTTCGGTCGGGGGCGTAGACTGCGGGGTGACGTCCTCAGCCGCAGCCCAGCGGGGAGGAAGTTGGGCTCAGGCATCAGGTCGCGGCGGGGCACCCCCCGCTTTGCCCTCGCCACCCCAACAAGGCTCCACGGCGTGTGTTTCGAATTAAAGTAGATTCCATTTGATTTGGTTTCGACAGCGCGACAGGATGTCAGAACCCCCTTTGAGGTGGCTGATTGGTGAGACTCTGTGGGGCTTGCAGAACCAAAGCAGTTAATTTGGGGGACCAGCAGGAGAACCAAGACTTCCTGGAGAAGTGACTTCGGGCCATCCTCTCCTTACTGGTCCTTTATCCCCCAGACCGCGTTCAATGGCATTAACGAGCTGAGCACTTGCTTTGAACTCGGGCCCGTGGCGGCCTGCCTTGCAGAGGGCGGCCCGGATGAGCTGGGGCGTGAAGGATGAGTAAACGCTTATTGTTCTGAATGACACCATCGCCTTCCTCCCAGCTCCGACCATAAACGAAGCTGGTAAACAGTCCCAGACGTTGGCTTTGCAGGCCTTTCCCCAGGGCCGCCCGTCATCCACTGCCTCCCACAGCCGGCCCGGCGGCTCCTCTGAAGTCTGTCCCTTCCAGGAGGCCACATCCAAGGCCAAGCTGCGTCTCGGTGGCGTGTGTGCATGGTGGCGGTGCCGCCGGTACCGACTGCGAGGCTGCCGGGGGCACTGGGGGGATTCCAGGGCAGGAGGGGGGCGCCAGGCCAGCCTCAGGCCCTGGGGTAGGCAGGCGTGGCTGGTATTGATGATCCGGCCCAGGCGTTGGCTTAAGGACGAAGACTGGGACCGGCGTACGGGTCTGTGGGACCATCTGTATCAGGGCTTTGGGTTCAGGAAGGAAATCAGAACCAGAACTGCCCAGGGAGGACTGGGGTTTGTTGGTCTTAGGAAGACTGACGGCCATGTGTCCACACCCGGCGACTCGGCTCCCGGCCCGAGGGCAGGATGGACCGTCCTCCCCAGCTCCCTGCCCTCCCCGTCCCCCCGTCCCCTGGGTCCCGGCACACTCCCTGGGGGTTGAGGGGAACAAGTTCACTCCAGAAGCGTCCTCAGACACACACAGGGGACGATGCGGACACAAAGGCAGGTGCACGGCTGTGCCTCGTGGCTGGTTCCCGTGACCCTGACGGTGCTCTGTATTCCGCAGACGGACTGTGCCCTATGGACTGTCCAACCCCAGAGGAAGCTTCCGGGGCAGGAGGTCCGCAGGGCCGTCTCCGCAGAGCCCACGGCCCTCGAGGTGGACACTGCGCTGTGCGTGTGCGGAGAGCCGCGACCTGGCCTGCGGACGCTTCTGCACCCGGACCCTGGCTGCCGGCAGGTACGCGCCCCATCCAGCCGGGCCCCCCCAGTGCCAGCTGCTCTGGGGCAGGCGCGCTGGGGCATCTGACCGCCACGGTGCAGGGCAGCCGTGCCCACCCGGTGCGCCTGCATCCCGGAGCGGTGTCCCTGCCTCCCCGCTGCCTTGGGACCGAGCCCAGAGCATGGCATGGCCGTGTCTGGTGCCCAGACACGTTTCTTCTGGACCGCCCAGCACCACGCCGACGTCTCAGTGAGCTGCCAACACTGGAAAGTGGGCGCCGTTGCCCCACCCCTTCCCAAAGGGCACATGTTTAGCTTCTTCAGAAACAGCAAATGGGACCATCTGGTCTCACCAACCTCACCTTTGCTCCTGGCCCGTACAGGCCGGAACAGAGGGGGGGCCAATTCCGTCTGAGGGGGACACGCAGTGCCCACGCCCCCGTGTTACCCATCATCCTGCTTTGAGGCCCCCGAGGCTCCGAGTCAGACCCTGCAGGTTGCCTGCTGCTTGCGACCAGTGTGGACTCCAGCGAAGGAGGGTCCCGGCCGGGGGCGGGCTTTCAAGTCGGTCATCACTGAGCACTTACTCCTGTTAATGCCCCTCACCCCTCACTTTGGGCCAAGACCCCTCCACCCAGCAGGTGGAGACACCCTGGAAACTCTTCCGAGGCAGAGGTGGTGCGATGGGACCCGTAGGTGCTGCCCCCTGTGTACTCTTGTGTGCACGTGCACGGAGGGCCAGCGCCCCGTGCCAAGGTGCCAAGGGGTCAGGGACCCAGGGCCCACTGTCCAGAAACCCCTGTGCTGACCGCGTTTTTCTTCTTGGCTCCTTAACATCCCTCGAGTGGATGAGGAGCGAGTGGAAATCCACCCGCCGTGTGCTGGACCCCAGCACCGGTGCCCCAGACGCGGCCCTTGGGCACTGCAGCCGCGCGCGGCTGGACGCTGGCAAACGAGCCACGAGGAAACGAGGTCAGTTCGTTACGCTGCTCTCTCCCCACAGGAGCTCGGGGGCAGCGGAGAACCCGGACGGAGGAGCGGCGGCGCCCACCGGCAGGGCGGACGGAGACCCGCATCCGAGGAGGTGATGTTGCTTCCCCGGGCATCGTACCTTCAGGGGCACGAGTGGGGGTGGCTTCTGGCCTGAGAGGTGGCCAGTGGGAACCCCACTGCACACGGGGCACCCCATAACAGGCAGCGGTGCCGTTGGTAAGTCATCTGTGCGGACAGAGCAGGCTGACGCTGTGGACAGCCACTCACCGCCCTGCCCCTGGCCAGCAGGCCCTGCCCCGAGGAGCTGACCCCTGGCATCCCTTGTGGCATGGGTGCAGTGGTGCCCAGTCCTGGAGCTCAGTGGGTCCAGACGAGGCAAGCCGACCCTCTGCCCATCTCCCCAGACCCACAGCACACGTGGTCTTTCCGGAGAAAAACAGAAGAGAACATTTCTTCCTTCCCAGCCGCTGTCTCTGGACAGAGAAGTACAGCGGTTCCCCGCATTCGTTGGATTAATTTTTGTACCCGCTTGTCTCTCTCGTATGAGATCCTCAGGGCTGCCTACAGCCAAACTGGATGTATCTGTCAGTCTGTCCATCAGGACTCACTGGGACAGGCCTACCCACACGGCTGCGATGGGGGCAGTGACTTGTGTTCATAAGAAGGGCCTGGAGGTGGCTGGGCTCCGGCAGGGACTGACTGAGCGCGCACCCTGCTCGGGGCACCGGCGGCTCTCCACATCGGTGGCAGGTCGCTCCTAGTCCCCCGGAGAGAGGTCTGTCGCGTTCGTGATGAAAACAGAGGGAGGACGAGGAGGCCCAGCCGCAGAGAGCATCATCCCTGGGGAGCATGAGTCAGGCCCAGCTGCTCCTGCGTTGCCTCTCTCGTCTGTCTCCTCCTCTCTTCCTCCCTCCAGACCCGAGCTCTTCTTGGCGAGGGAGGGATGTGATTGAAACCATCCCTCCGTGGCATCACGTCCATGTTCCCTTATGCATTTGTTCGGTGAAGATTTGCGGAGAGCCCCGGCCAGTCTGGCTCAGCGGTTTGACTCCGGTCAAGGGCACGTGCCTTGGCTGCAGGGTGGGAGACAACCAGTTGATGTGTCTCTCTCGCATCGATGTCTCTCTCTCTCTCTCTCTCTTTCTCTCTCTCTCTCTCTCTGAAGACCACTGGAAAAGCATCCTTGGGTGAGGACTAACAGAGAAAAGATGTTCCGAGCTCCGACACACTCTAGGCGCTTTTCTTGATGTTGGGGACACAGCAGGGAGCCAGGCAAAGAGTCTGCCTTCATGGAGCGTAAATAGTGGGGGAAGCAGACAGCACACAAGTACAGAAACTCTGAGGGAGAACAGGGGAGCCAGGCCCGGTTAGGAAGTGTCGGGGAGCTTGCGGTTTGGGGTTGGGTGGATGGGGACATCGGCATGAAGACCCAAAGGGAGAGAAGGGGTGAGCCAGAGGGATGAGAAGGGGGCGGGGGTTCCAGGCAGGCGAAGAGTAAGTGCAAAGGTCCTGGGGTAGGACCGTGTGGGTGTCTTCAAGGACGTAGGAGGAGCCCACACAGGAAAAGCGTGGCCTTGCTCTGCTGTTTGGGTCCTGAGGACGGCACAGGTGTCCGCTGGGGGCCTAGGAAGCGCCTCTAAGAAGCTTGACTTGGGCAGAAAAGTCTTTCCTTGTCAGCCACAGCCCCTACTGTCTCGCAAGACTCGAGTTAGCAACCCCCAGGTTCATGCCGTGAGAGTGGGAGCTGCTGCTGTCCTGAGCTAGCACCCGTCCAGGGGGGCCGTGGGAGAGCCCCTGGCGGCCGCAGGTGCCGGGGTCCTGGTCACACCCCCCCAGTGCGTGGCGGGCCCCGAAACTGCCGGGAAACACTGGCGAGGAGGGCGGGCGGGACACGGAGAGGGGAGATGTTGCCTTCTGCAGACAGTGAAGAGACCTTCCGTAACTCGCCTTTTCCTTTGGCCCCTTCTCCAAGGTAGGCTGAAGTCAGAGACAGACGGAGCGGGTGGCCTTTAGACGCCACCGTCCGAGCTCGCCCGCAGTGGACCCCGCCTCGCCTGCCCCTCCGCCCCGTCTCAGGAGCCCCCAGGAGAGCGGCTGCCCGTCCTGTTAGGAAGGCCTCCGTTCCGCCCACCTGCTCCGTATTTCCACCTCTGAAGATGCAGAATGAGTTCCTCCCCGGGGGAGCAAACCCACCCAAAGGGCCCTCACCCCTACCCAAGAACGCCCCATCCGAACAGCCCCCGTCTGCCGCGTGGGGACAGCAGTCCCAGAGGTGCCTGGCGCGCGACACCCTGGGCGTGCCTCCCCGCGGGAAGTGGGCTTTGGAGAGGTGTGCTGCGTTGGGAAGCCACTCGCTGGCTGTCACCTTGACTCCTCCTGGCGAGTCAGCGGACTGTCCATCTCCTAGGTGCCGCCGCGCTCGGGCGTGTAGGGTGGGGCGGGGAGCCGCGGGCACGACCCGAGCTGGGCAGGACTCGGTGAGCTGGAGGGTCACGGGGCAGACAGAAATGGTCCGCTGTGCTTGGTACCCACCGAAAGAATGTATCTCAAAAGAGCAGGAGAAGGAAGAAAAGAGAAAAGAAACCTCGATGTCCGCGGCCAGGGGAGAACGCGCGGCTGTGGGGTCCGAGCCCCCGGAACAGCCGCTCACACCGCGGGCCTGTTCGCAGGAAGCTGCTGGGAAGGCAGCCCCGGGTCAGGGCCCTTGGAGCGAACCCCGTATTTGCTTTCATGAATAAATGTGGATCTTTGGGGAACGGCTTCGGAAGGAGCCGCAAACACAAACTCTTTGTAAATTATGTAAATTCCTATTTATCTGTGTAATTGGGAACAACTGGGGCTGCCCGAAGGGTCACCGCCTCTTTCGGCCACACTCCCTCCTCCAGCCGTGCCGGGGTGAGCTCTCCGCGGGGGACAGGCCCCCGCCCCCACCTGTGGCACAGACCAGAATTGGGGTGCAGCGGGGGAAACCAGGTGGGAGGGGCAGCATCGGCCTGGACCTAATGATCACTTCCCTCCGCGTGGCCCCGAGTCAGGAGAAGCGGATGTGGACCCCGAGGCGGCGGAAGGGCCGTGGCTGGCGCGTACCGTTTAGAGAAGCCCTTATTTATTGTGGACCTCTCTCTCCTCCGGCTGCTTCCCGGGGCTCTGTCCGGACGCCACGCTGCCCTGCGTCGAGCGCTCAGATTCTGTAGAGCTGGAATTAACGTTTTTAAAACACGTACCCACTGGCTCGGGGGCAAGGCGCCCTCTGGGGAGACGCCCGAGCACGGCGCGAACACTCACGAAAGGCTGGCGAATGCATAATAAAAAGAGATCTCGACGTTGGCTCTGGTCTGTGGGTTTTTCTCGCCGGGGTGTTATGCCTGGTGCACGTCGACGGTCCGTGGACCTCTGGAGGGGTGGAGGCTGTCACGGTTCAGGAATAGACTCCATGGAAAGTCAGGAGGGGCTGGTGCAAGGCTCAGGAAGGAGAAGGACCACCGGGTCCCCCGCCGAGGAGAGAAAGCATTGGGGGCGGTCGGGGGAGAGCTGACTTCCCCTGGTATGCAAAGCTCTGTTCCTGCCTCCCAGGCCCGGGAGGCTCAGGAGGTGCCAGGGAGGGACAGACAGCCGGCAGCGAGGTCGACCTCATCAGCTCTCAGATGGGCATTTTGTTTCGCTTTGCTGCTCGCGGTTCTTGAAAGTTTGTAGCCAGAAGCGACCACGTTTGATCTTCTGCACGAATCCTTCCAGACTTAGAAGGCATCTCTGGGAGCTGGGAGGGTTAGGAGAGAGGAGGGTTTTCTTTGTTTCTGTCTCTCTGGTCCCTTCTTTCCTCCCTTCCCTCTCCCTTCCTCTCTCTTTCTCTCTTCTTTTGAGTCAAGAACTGGAGACCATCAGAGGCAGAGAACTGGACAGAGAGACCCAGCTAAAGAGCAAAGAGGAATCCAGTGTTCTCAGTGGGTTTTATCACGTTGAGTCTAATAAAACTCGAGAGCCTCTTGTTTTAATTGAACTCATTTTAAAGGACTTTGACTTTGATGAACCGATGGAGTGGGGTGCCGACGTACCCTGCGGCGTGCCGCTGCGCAGACGGGGGACCAGCGTTCGGGGCTCCCGCGGCTCCGGGGGCAGGGGCGAGCTGAGGGGGCCCAGGGATCCAGCCCCGGACACGGCGGCGTTTCTGGGCTCTGGTGGAGTCCAGAGGGGAGTCCGTGGAGCTGTGAGCAGGACCAGCTACGGGATTTGCAGGGCTCCTGGTTCAAAAGTTTGGAGACTTTCAGGATGGGGACAAGGCAGCATCAGCCCACTCGCGGGCCCTCACCTGCCTGGCTGCACACCTGTGAGCCCCAGCAGCCGGGCCGGTTGAGTCTGCACACCTGGCTTTGCCAGCAAATCCCCGAGGGGGCCAGCCTTCAACCGAGCCTGTTTCTTCATTAACAAAATGGGTGTGAGAATACCAGCCCTGCCTGCCCCCCACCTTCGTCAATAGGCCGGATGGAAAGACACCATGGTACGCAGCCCACATTTTACACCCTGAACTCACTCCAGGCCGAAGATACGGGCTCCTAGTCTTCACAGTTGGCCCTGAACGAGTCACCAGCTCCTATTTTTACTAACAGCTTCGCCTAGAAGCACTTCTTTGAACTTAGAATGTTCTTCAAAGTCATAGAATTTGATTTATTGCCATTGTCAGGATAATTACTCCCCCCCCCACCCCAAAGACGTGTATTCTATAAATCCCCAAATTCTTTTATGTGACTCTTAAGTATCCCAGGGCTCCCGAGAAATCAGGTTGCCTGTTATTCAGACCGTGATGAGCCCACGGGGGTCCTGCAGTCACTGAATATGCGATTTCTTGTCTTTGCCGGCAGGAGGGCTCCGCGGGGTCGAGATCTGAGTGGTTTTCGGGGCGGGGGACATGGAGAACCAGTAGCTGTCAGGGACCAGAATGAATGAGGGAGCCAACCTGTGCCAGGCATGTCTCATTCATCCTCCCAGAACAATGGGCCCCGAGCAAATGACAAGGGGGGGGGGGTACACGGGAGAGGCAGAGGCATTAAACGTTCATGTCAGAGAGGAAGAATCTCGTGGGACCGGGAGGCGGTGAATGAGCATGGCCTCCACCGGCTTCCTTCCTCCTTCCCTTTTTCTTTCCTCCCTTCCCGATTCCGTCCTCCGTCTCCACTGTGAAGCGACTTAACGTCCATTCCCGTTGATTCCCACGCTTGCCCAGAACCTGCGGGGCCACGTCGGGCTCCCGGCCCCGGCAGAGGGCTTACCCCTCTGCACGAGCGTCAGCCCTTCTCGGGGCCCTGCTTTGCTCGCCGCCTGCGTGGGGGCTGCTCACCTCAGTGTGTCTCCAGTTCTTCCTCCACGGTGACTCTCAGGACGCGGGTCCCCTTTGGCTATGTGGGTGCTGGGTGTACACCAGCCCCAAAGAGAGGGTGGAGGTGGCATCCTTACATGATTCAAACACTGACGCTGCCCTGGCCAGTTTGGTTCAGCGGTTGGAGCGTCGGCTTGTGGACCAGAGAGTCCCGGGTTCGGTGCCCGCTAGGGGCACGTACAAAAACAAAAACAAAAACTGAAGCTACAGAACATCATCCGTAGGGAGGTCTGGCCCCTCCCTGCCCTGCCTACCCGCTGTGGGTCGTCATTTCTGTTGCTTTCCGGTCGAGCCCTTTCACTGTCTCGTCGTGAAAATACGGGTCAATGCAAACGCACCGTCCTGTTTCCTTCTCCTTCTTGCAAACTCAGCGTACAACACTGCGTGGTTATTTTTCTGATACCACTTTTGCACCAAATGTGTATTTTTTATTCTCACAACAAATCTGGGTCCTTTCTCTACACCAGTCCTCCGGCTCTGGGACGCCAGGGGGTGTCCAACAATTCGATTCCACTTTGACACTGTCCGGAGGGAGCGTCCCACCCCTCCAGTCTTGGTCCCACAAGACTGTCCCTACCGCACAGGCTAGCACAAGTGGGGTCCCCGGGTGACCCACACATCGGCCCAGCTGACTGCACATTTAGTGGTTCCCACAATCCTGGCCCCCCATCAAGTTGGATAGCTCACTGGAAGGACTCATGGACCTCTGGAAAGTTCTCTAGTTCTGCTTATAGCTTTATTCTGAAGGATGCAACCCAGGGATAGCCCAGTGGAAAAGATACAGAGGACAGGCTTACTGGGGAGGGGGCGTCAAGGTGGCACACACCTTCCATGCCCTCCCCAAGCCCACCACCTTCTCAGCAGATCCACGTATTCACCAACCTAGAAATTCCCAAACTCCGTTAGGGGTGTTTTCTCGAGGTTTCATTACGTAGCATAATTGATTAGACCCCTGACGTCCGGTGATCGAACTCAGTCTCCAGCCCCTTTCCTCTCCTTGGAGCTGATGGAGGGGGTTTCCGGAAGTCCCAACCCTTTAGTCACGGCTTGGTCTTTCTGACAGGAGCCCCCATCCTGCAGATGCAGGGGTGCTGGCCTGAGGCATCTCGTCAGCCTACAGGGGACAAGAAATTGCAACGATTTTAGGTGCCAGGAACTGGGACAAAGACCCAGTATTTATTTTTTACTACCCCATACACCCACACTTTTTTGTGTCTTTTTTTGCTTAACAGAGCTAGGAGATGACAGGGTACAGTTTATTCAGTGGGTACCCATGGGTGGCCTTCACTGTTTCCGACAAAGAATATGAAGAATGACTTCACAGTTGTCACCTACGTGCGCGCGTCTGTCTGTGGGATTGATTCCCGGGGAGATTGCTGTGTTAAAGGGTAAATGCTTCCACATTTGGGGGAGATATTGTCAGACTTGAGGAATGCATTCTCATTATCCCCGTCTCTAGATAAGTCATCTATCTGAGGCTCAAAAGATGAAGTGGCTGGCCCAAAGTGACAAAGTGACACAGCCAATAAGGAGGCAGAAATGATCCCAGCGCAGTCAGACGCTGGGGAGGAGCGAGGACGGACTGGACCGGGACACGCTGTGGGGACGTTGTGTGAGCTGGGACCTTGTAACAAACAGCAGGGGAGCGAGGGCTGGTGAGGAAGGAGGTGGGGCCCCGGAGGCTGATGAGCATCTCCCCCTGCCCACCGTGTTCCTGGGGGGACTGTCTCCCTGTTGGAGTGCTGATCGCTGGGAGGGGCGGTGGGAGCCACTGCAACCAGCCTGCCGCTTTCTCCTCCCGCCCCGTGGAGTGTGCCCCCCACAGGGACTTCCGTCCGAGTGGATTGCTTACCCAGGCAGCCACTCCGTGGCATCAACATAGACTTTGCATCTGGCCCAGGGCTGGGTCCGGAGCGAGCCGTCCAGGAGTTGGAAGGGCATGGTGTGAGCAGGGGGAGGGGGCTGGTGGGACCCCGAACTGACGGCAAGGAAGCTATGCCCCCCGGAGAGACAGGACAGCACGCAGCCAGGTTGCTGGTGACATTGGTCTCCGGTTGAACTTCTGAGCCCTGGCTCACTTTCGACGTGGATTTCATGCGATAATGCATTTTCCTCCCCAGTGATGCAAAGTCCCCAGTTCCTGACCCCGTGTGACGGGGTAAAGATTCTCACGGGAACGCCCTCCTCTAACTGACCCGGGAGAATCCAGGCATGACCAGCTTGTGTCGTTTCGAGTCCAAGGAGAAAGAGAGAGCTTTGTCCTCAGCTGTCCCTGTAGGAGTCCCGGCTCCGTGGCGATGGGGCCGGCCCGGGTCACGCGTCCATCCCTGACCTGGTCGCTGCCCGGGAGGGTACAGCAAGGACGAGCCTGGGCCCGATGCGCACTCAGCTCTTGGGCCGGAGGAGGTTTTGTTGCTCTTTCTAGAAGAAGGGAAACGGGTGATGAGCAACGAAACCCCCAAGGACCGATCGCAGGTGCCTAGTCACCCGAGGGCCCTTGAGAAGACTTCACGCCTGTCCTGAATGGCTCACTTACGCACGTCATCCATGTCCAGCCTGTCCCTGGGACATGCACCTCGACAGGCTTATTCAGAGACTTCCTGAGACCGGGCAGCGGCATTTCCCTCCACGCGCTGTGGCCCAGGAATCAGTCTGACGGTATAAGTAGGGGGAATGCGAATTCTTTTTAAGGATGTGTCAGTGGAGACCCCCCAAACTGCCATGCCGCGGAAGGTCCGAGGCAGTGAGCAAGTGTGTGGAACCATGACAGGGACCCCCAGGAGAAGCCGTATCCTCACTCCCCGGTCAGAGCATCTGCAGTTTCAAAGCTGAATCTTCCCAAACCAGGGGAGCCCTGGCCGATTCGGCTCGAAGGTTAGAGCGTCGGCCCGTAGACCAAAAGGCCGTGGTTCAGTTTCGGTGAAGGGCACATACCTCAGTTGTGGTTCAGCCCCAGCCCTGGTCTGCGTCATGCCGGAGGCAACCAATTGATGTGTCTCTCACACTGATGTTTCTCTCTCTCTTTCCCTCCCTCCCTCTCTACCTGAAAATAAAAATGGAAAAAAGTATCCTCTGGTGAGGACTTAAAAAAACAAAACAAAAGAAAAACCAGGGGGCGTCCTGGCTGGTTTGGTTCAATGGTTAGAGCGTCTGCCCATGGACCAGAGAGACCCGGGTTTGGTTCCCGCTAAGGGCAGGTACCTCGGTTGCGGTTTGTCCCCGGTCCCGGTTGGGGTCATGTGGGTGGCGACCAGTAGATGTGTCCCTTTCACGTCGATGTTTCTCTCTCTCTCTCTTCCTCCCTCTCTCCCTCCCACTCGATCTGAAGATAAATGTGAAAATGTCCTCAGGTGAAGAAGAGAGAAAGAAAGGAAGGAAGGAAGGAAGGAAGGAAGGAAGGAAGGAAGGAAGGAAGGAAGGAAGGAAGGAAGGAAGGAAGGAAGGAAGGAAGGACCAACCAGGGGGAACATTTTTGTAGTTATTTATTGATTCACGTTGGGATCAAGGAGCCCTGATTACAGGTACAGGTTAGCAATAAGGAAACACCAAGAAACATGAGACTTGCTACTGAATCTTCTCCAGAAGGATTTAACAGAGGAACTTCCTACCGGCTCGGGCACTTTAAATGTGACTCGCTCAGAACTCGGGTCGCAAAGGGCGACGGAACATTACGGGCGAGGCGGCAGCCCCCTCTTCTGACGGACAGCCGTTGCTGGAAGACAGGTGGGCATAGCTGCGGCCTGACGTGTGGGCCTGGGGTGGGGGTGGGGGGCTCAAATGTTCTCGGGGAAGGAAGGGGCTGTGAGCGGTGGTAAATTTGAGACGAGACGCTGGCTCACGAGGAAGCTTCTGGGCATGGGAATTCCTGAGCCCAGATGGTGGGAAAATCCTCAGGAAACTTGGAGATTTGGGTCTGCAGCTAGGCAGCAGCTGTAGGCCTGGAACACAAGCCATCACAGGTGGTGCCACCTGGTGCGGTTACCACATTCTTCCCAGCCCGGCAGGGAGGCCCGGCCGACTCTCAGGCCGTTGGGGGGACCATGGGAGACACTGGGACAAGACCCTTTGTTGAGAGGATTAGGGAGATGGGCCTGCAGCCCGGAAGCCTCCCAGAGGCTCAGGGTGAATTACCCAGAGGGCCTGGACCAGCAGAATTGGGGCTGTTCTCAGGGTGCTCCATTAAATCAGCCTCTGACGTCATCCTCTGCACCTGTGTGGTCGAGCCTTGGTCACGTGGACGCCATAAATCGAGAGTTTATCATTGTTCTGACAGGGCACGGACTTTGCCGCCCCTTCGGATTATCTATGAAAAAGCAAATTAAGAGTGTGACCCTGGCCACCCGGGAACAGACACCTGCAGAACATCTGTCGCGAAGTCCAAACGGAGGTGATTCCCAGAGATGCTTTCCTGGTCTCCTGGCGTCTGTCGGGGACATTCTCTGGGTGTTCGTCGTGCCTGCAGTCATACGTGAGGTCGCACACACCAGCATTTGAAGTGGCTGATTGTCACGGTTCCCTTTCCAGCGGGCATGGAGCACCTACCTCTCTGCCCACAGGGGATCGAGAAGGGGGAAGGGCTCGCGTCCGGAGTCAGGCGGCCTGGGTCCCAGCCCCTGCTCCGCCACCTGCTGCCCTGGTTGGTTCCATGACCTCTCTGTGCCTCAGCGTTTCTGCCTGTGAAATGGGGATGCTAACAGTCCCCACGGCCTTCTGCCAACACTCAGCACCTGTGTGCCAGGTATGTGAGTGGGCCACCTGGAGGTGGGTGGTCGTCCCCCTGCACGCCTTCCGAGGACTGCGGTCTCACGAAAGACCCGGGGGGCACCGCCCAGCTGGCCACACCTGAACTCCCAACCACAGCACCTGTTTGGATGGAGAGCGTTGCTGTGGTAAGTAAAGTAACACCACAGCTAACGGCACTGACCTCTGGGGTGGTCTGAGGATGACACCACGGGAAACAGAAAGAGCTAAGTATACCTCGAGTCCAGTGAGTACGCGTGGGCCGTGGACGGGCAAGGGTCACCGTGATGTCCAAGGCGCTGGCCAAGGGCTGCCCCCTGAGCAGGTACATTACAGAAAGCCCGGGTCCATCTGCACTTCAGGTAAACAGTAAATGACATGTTGGTATGAGTGTGTCCCATGTGACAGGTCAGACGTACGGTGCTGGAAAATTAGTCCCTGTTTATCTGAAAAATCCAATCTCACCAGGTGTCCTGTATTTTACGTGATGACCCTAGAGAGAGGGGAGTGAGTTCCTCCGATCCCTACCGATGTCTCTCTCTGGTGCGGCTCATTCCCTAACTGGGGATAAAAGCAAGTTATTTTAGCAATTACCGCACCTGCCATGACGCAGAGGGACCGTCATCCCTGTCCTTCCCACTAGGAGTGTACCAGACGTGGGCTTTGTGGACACAGTATATCCACTGACTGGCGGACTTGGCCATGTTTCCGGAGCCTTGGCGAGGAGCAGGGACAAGAGGGGACAAGAGTCTGGCCAAGCAGAGCCACAGAGGCCAACACAGGACTGGCCCTTCCGCTCGGGCCTCGGGAGACTGCCTGTGCAGCAATGGGTTGAGATGTGACGATTAGGTTCTCATTTTTAAAGTTTTGTGTGGTTTTTCTAACTGATTTTAGAGAGAGGAAGGGAGAGAGAGAGGGAAACATCGACCGGTTGCCTCCCACACGAGCCCCAGATGGGGATAGAACTGCAACCTGGGTACGTGTCCTGACTGGGAGTCAAACCTGCAGTCTTGGTGCACAGGACCACACTCCAACCAATCAAGCCACACCAGCCAGGGTGAGGTTCCCATTTTAGAAACAGCTCTTAGGTCCCCTCGGGGGGTACAGGGGTGTCAGGCAGGGCCCCGGAGACCCTGGGGCTCAGACACAACATCCCCGCCAGGCAAGAAGTGGCAGAGGCCGGAGTTGCTGCTGCCCGGGGCTCCCCAGAGCCGCCAGCTCGCTTGCAGAACATACTCTGCTCAGGAGAAAGTTGTGGCTGGTGACATCTCCTCCAACACTCTTCTTTGAGGGGGAGCTTGGTCACCGAACTGGAGTGAATGTGGAATGTGGATTCTCTCACAGAAAGTTCTGGAGCCTCTTGGCTGAGCTGCTGGGCAGCACCCCGAGTTCCTTTGTCACGAAGAGCGTCATGGGACAGTCACGGGACAGCCACGGGACAGCCCTGATGAAAGCAAGCTGTTATCTGAGGGTGTCGGACATCCCTGCCGATGGCCGGAGCTCTGTCCGCTGGGGGCCTGCCACCTGGGTCCAGCCGTGCCCGGCAGATGGGCACGCCATGCAGAAAGGACGTGAGAGCGAGGTGCTTTGGGGGGCATCCGAGGGCGGCGGCGGTGGTGTGTCTGCTCTGTGTTGAGCCCACTTGTCGCTTGGCCAGCCGTGAGCCGCTCGGACACTTGGGTGTCTGCTTGGAGGCACAGCTCTCGGTGATGAAGGTCGTCACGGGCCCTGGTGCTGAGTCGGGCCCGGGCTCAGAGCTTAGCGCCGACCTCACTAATTCTCACTGCAGTGCGTGGGGACTGTCCCGAGCGCCACCCTGAAGAAGAAACTGAGGACAGGAGAGGCGTCCAGAAGAGAGGGTGGGGGCCGAGCTTGAACTCGGGACCAGGGAGCCCATAGTCAACATCCCCATTTCCTGGGGCCAGGGTTCCCGGCCTGGGTCCCCTGACATTCTGGGCTGCGCCATTCTTTGCTGTGGGTGCTACCTTGTGTGTCACCGGAGGTGACAACCCAGTGGTGACAACCAGAGATGTCTCTGGACATGGCCAGAGGTGCCCTGGGTGACCCAGAACAACTGCTTTCAGGAGACGTCGAGATGACCTCAAAACACCTCCAGCCCAACCCCAGCGCCGATCCTGTCTATGGGTTGGAGCTGCTGAAATTGTCACTGGGTCACCTGGCTGAGGTGACGTTGATCGATTTTTCTGCCACCAAGTTACTCTTGGTTTTTCCTCTCTCCTTCCCAACCTGTCCTCTCTGGAAGGAGTCCCAGTGTGTCGCCACGTAAGGGCTGGGTGATGCTCTGCCTCCCCGAGGCTGAGGACTCACAGCTATTCGGAATTCTTCCTCAGAGAGCTGTCTCTCCTCCCGACTTATTTATTTATCCCATCATTCACTTAATCAGTCTGGTCTCACGGATATTTATGTTTGGGTTACGAGTCCATACTACGTCATTTATTTTGTTCTCAGATTGTCCCAGCTTTGACCTTGGGGAGTCTTCAGTCGGCTCCCGTCTTCGCTTGCACATAACCCCATCGCCGTGGCTATTAGTGTCGCTGCTGTCGCGAGCATTTCCTTCCTTCCTGCCCTGGGAGATGCCCCGAGTTCTCGCGTAGTCCTGTCCGCACGAGCTGCTTGTGCAGGAGCCCTGGTGCCTCTCCCCGGACCCGGGCGCCGTGCGTGCCGACTGCTGCCGGGGTGCCGTCGCTTCTGCCTCTCAGCCGACAGAGGAAGGAGAGGGATGTGTGTGTTCTGACCCGTGCACATAGCTACAGACACTTTACATGTAACCACGTGTATCTAGATTCACTCCAGCGTGAGTTCTCATTTCCAACTGGGACCCGTTACCACCCAGGTTGTTTCAGAAGAGACAGATGCCTGCGGCTCGGGGAGCATCATTTTCCCCAAAACACCCGGGACTCAGGGCAGTAGGTGGTCCCCCAGCACCAACACCCAGGGACACGGACGAGTAGTCAGCTCAGCCAGTCTTTTCCATGTGAGCATTGCCAGTTTCTGCCCTGGATCCTAAGACACTCTAAAAGGGCCTTTTACCTTCTCCAGGGATCATGTTGTCATCCAAACGAGCATGTCAGGAGCAAAACACAGACACGAGCATTCCACATAGTGTGTCCCAGGCCCCGGGCTGTTGGCCACTGTCTCTCCTCTTCTCTCCTCCCCCAGAGATCTGTGGCCAAACAGGCCCCTTTAACAGGGGAATCATTTCGGCATCAGAAAAGCTTTGGGCCTGGGCTCAGCGGGCCCCGGCGAGGCGTCCCTGCTATGACAGGTGTCAGCGAGGGGCGACTCAGAGCGGGGCCACTCCAGAGCTGCCTCCGTGGGAACCCCTCACCAAGCTGCCCTTTCAAATTCGCTGGGTGAGGTCGCTACTTTACGGCCATCTGAGTGACCCTGAGTCAATCAAAGCCAGTACTCACCATGAACTGGAACCCGGAACCTCTTGGTTCCCCCCTACCCAGCACGGAGGCCCTCTGTAACCCTGCAGTGCCTCCTGCCCGCGCCTTCACACCCTCGCCCAGGGGCAGGTAGAGCACAAAATAGCCAGGTGTTTGGACCTTGGGTGCCCATCTCCCTGCCCATGTAGTTTTGAGCACCACAGGACAGGGACTGTGTCTGGGCATGTAGACTCTGGGGGCCGGTCACCAGGTGGCAGCCTCCATGGGAACTTGGGTCATTCTGTACTTCCCTTCCCCAAGCCTCAGCCTTTTCATGTGTAGAGTGGAGAGAATGGTGCCCCCATCCATCTATCCATCCTTCCATCCGTCATCCACCCATCTCTCCATTCTTCTATCCATCATCCATCCATCTATCCATCTATCCATTCTTCCATCCATCATCCACCCATCTATCCATTCTTCTATCATCATCCATCCATCTATCCATCTATCCATTCTTCCATCCATCATCCATCCATCTATCCATCTATCCATCCTTCCATCCATCATCCACCCATCTATCCATTCTTCCGTCCATCATCCATCCATCTATCCATCCTTCCATCCATCATCCATCCATCCATCCACCCATCATCTATCCATCTATCCATTCTTCCATCCATCATCTATCCATCTATCCATTCTTCCATCCATCATCCATCCATCCATCCATCATCTATCCATCTATCCATTCTTCCATCCATCATCCATCCATCTATCCATTCTTCCATCCATCATCCATCCATCCATCATCCACCCATCTATCCATTCTTCCGTCCATCATCCATCCATCTATCCATCCTTCCATCCATCATCCATCCATCCATCCATCCATCATCTATCCATCTATCCATTCTTCCATCCATCATCCATCCATCTATCCATCCATTCATCCATCATCTATTCATCTATCCATTCTTCTATCCATCATCCATCATCCATCCATCTATCCATTCTTCCATCCATCATCCACCCATCTATCCATTCTTCCATCCATCCATCTATCCATCCTTCTATCCACCATCCATCCATCCATCATCTATCCATCTATCCATTCTTCCATCCAGCATCCATCCATCTATCCATTGTTCCATCCATCTATCCATCCTTCTATCCATCATCCATCCATCCATCATCTATCCATCTATCCATTCTTCCATCCAGCATCCACCCATCTATCCATCCATCCATCCATCCATCCATCATCCACCCATCAATCTATTCTTCCATCCATCCATCATCTATCCATCTATCCATTCTTCCACCCATCATCCACCCATCTATCCATCCATCCATCCATCCATCCATCCATCATCCACCCATCAATCTATTCTTCCATCCATCCATCCATCATCTATCCATCCATTCATTCTTCCACCCATCATCCACCCATCTATCCATCCATCATCCACCCATCCATCGATCCATTCTTCCATCCATCATCCATCCATCCATCCAACAATCACCAAGTACCTCTGTGATGTGAAGCCCTTAGGAATACAACAGTGATCCTTCTAGAAGTCCTTAGCTAATCATGGCGGGGAAAGTTAATCAAATAAATACCTACCTTTCAATGCAGTCAGATTAAGGATGGTTACAGAGGCGATAGAGGCTGGGGGATCTAGGGCCCATTCTCCTGCAGTGGAGAGGAGGCAAGGGCAGAGGGCGGTGGGTGGGAGGAGACACTGGGATGGCACTTGTGCACCAGCTTGTTGAGTTTGAAGGAAACTCTAGCGCAGGCCTCACCAAGTGAAACAATTTTAAGAGTGAAAAAGAAACAGAGGGAAAATGACTCCATCGCCGACTGAAACAGCGGCAGCATTTCCCAGGCCTGAGGGCTGGGCACAGTCTGCGCATCCTGTACCCGATGGAGCGCGGCCACACTCCGCACGGGGCACCTCCTCTCCAGAGGGGAGCTGCTTTCCACCTGAGCTGTGACATCAGCACTGGACCATCACAGGACATTAGGGCAGGTCGCACTGCAAGAATCTGGGTGATGAATGATCTCTGCCCCGGAGAAGAGGGCGGAGCTCCTGGATTCGCCAAGATTTCTCCAGGGCGCTGCAGGGCTCGACTCCTTCTGCAAATCCCTCCGCGCTTCTGAGCGGTCTAATTTGTGTTCACTGACGGTTCGCAGATGCTGGGGTCTCCTCGGGTCCCCCCTCCTTTGCTCCTTGCGGGGGTGGCCTCCCCGCACAGTGTAGCTGGTCATTTCTTTAGTCACTGGAGCTGGTTTTCCTTATATTTCATGCCCCCCCCCCCCATTTCTGGCAGCTCGCTGGGCCCATCTGCATTCCTGGCCTCCTGGCTGGCATGTGTTACACGTGCGGGGGTGAAGTCACCTGCTGGAGCACCGCCCCCCCAGAAAACCAAACCAGCTGTGACCTGGCCACGTGGGAGTCACAGGTTTCACACAACCCAGGATTCCAGCTTCTCTTGGGGACCCGGCTGATCTGGGCATCAGTGTTTGCCCACAGTGACCTGGGGGTCAGCTCGCCTTCTGTGGGGCGTGGTCCACTCGGCCGCACGAAGTTACATGAGGGATGGGGACCGCCCCCTTCCCCGGTTCCCACCATTCTGGACCCATCGCACCCGGGGCCTCACATGTCACAGGGAGGCCCAGGGAGGTGGAGATGAGCAGTTTGAAATGATCTCACTCACCGTCCTGACGGGACCGCGGCATGTGCTGAAGTAAAGCCGGTGTCCTGAGCAGTTGGAGGGAGAGGAGATGGGGGAGAGGGAGACGTGGACCGTCCTTCATTCCTCGCTCAGGGGCCAGGAAGCCCAGGGGAGGGAGGCCGGGAGCCCGTGGGGGTCACTAGCCTGGTCTCCTCAGCTGGGGCAACGGGCTCCTTTGTGGACGGTCCACCGACCCAGGGCATCTTGCCGACACTGGAACCTGTGCAGACGTGAGCACGGCCCTGGGGAGCCCCCGGTGCCCTTCAGCTGGCAGGACAGGCACAGGGCTATTTCTTGCCCCTCTGAGTCCTGGCCTGGGATTCTCACTGGCTACACAGGTCCTCAGAGGTCGGGAGCAGAAGGGTAATACCTCCTGCTCTGTGTGGCCGTGGGCTCTGTCCCTGGTCTGCCCGGGCTGGCAGCCACTGCATGGGGGCAGTAGCAATGTTCTGTCCGCTGACTCCTTCCCCTGGGACCCAGGCAGACACCAGGTCTCAGAGGCTTGCCATGTGGGCTGGGACTTGGCCCCAGGGTATGCCAGGCCTGAGCTCACCTGCTGCTGGTTGGCTGCTGTCCGTTCTGTGTGCCCGGGGCCGAGCCTGGAGGTACCTGGGTCCTGGAGCCGGTGCAGATTCGCACCCGCTCCCCTCCCTGGGCCCCTCCAGCCCCCTCCCCTGGCCAGCTCCTTCCTGTCTCAGCCTGGACAGCACCCCCGTAGGCCTTTTGTTCTGCTCTTTAAATGAATGGAATTTTTAAAACTAAAAAGCAAAATCAGATCTATGCCTTTTGTGATAAAAAACCATTTCCCCCTCAATTAGGCCTAATTACACAAAGGCCTCGGATTTCCTGAGAGGCCGGCTCGGCCGTAAACAGTCTGGGATTTGGCTTCTGTGACTTCCTCGCGGCCCTCACGGCCCGAGTTCCTGTCCTAGGTGAGTCGCCGGAGTCCGGGCAGCCGCCTCGGGCGCCCCCGCCTCAGAGGTCGGCCTGCCAAGGTCTCCCCGGTGCCCACGTACCTGCTGCTGTCGGGTCTCCTCCAGGGGGCGGTCACCCCCCCCCCCCTTGTGCCTTGCACCTCGGAGGGGTTGAATGAATAAAGCAAATTAAACAGGTGAGAAAACCCCGACGGGTGTGAGGCCAAGGACCGGACGCCCTTGGGTGGCGGGCCCCTGACCCCTGGGAGCCGGGGTGCTCTCCTCTGAGAAGGGGCGGGGCCACATGGCCCCTCCCGGGGCTGATGTGAGCGCTCCGTGGGCGAGGACCATGCCCAGGGCACGGCGAGCGCTCAGGAAGCAACTATTTTTAATATCCTCGTGTTATTCTTATTCACAGTGCATGTGGGGAAGAAGGAAGAAGGCCTCTGGGGTCCCCCATTGTCCCAGGTTTATCTCCTGGCCGCAGGGCCTTGGGGATGGCCCCAGGAGAGCCACGGGGACCTTTGCCAAGTGGCTCCTGGGATCCAGGAAAGCAGAGGGAAGTGCTGCCTCGGGCTTTTTGACCCCACGCCCCCCGCCCCCGGCTGCCGTGGAAGGCAGGGCGGCAGCCACACGCGGGTCACGTTTCCTCTGCTCCGCTGCCCATTGTCTTTGGACGGACGCAACTCGCCCTCTCTCCCTCTCTCTTTCCCCTCCGTCTCTCCCTGTCCTCACCTGCTCACGGGCCAGGGCCCACCCTCTGACGAAGAAAGGGCTCTGGTGACATACAGCAGCGTCCCCCAGCAGGTGGCAGGGGCCCTGCACCCCGTAGGGTCCCGCCGTGCTCGGGCTTGCAGCCACTCTGGGAAAACCCAAGGTGTCGGGGGTAATGATGGGCACCGCTCAGAACTCCAGAGGGGACCCCTCTGGGCACCCCCTGAGGCCGCATCCGGATATGGCTGTTGCTGGGTGAGGCCCTCCATGCTGGACTTCACCCGACTGCCGGGCGGGCATGCCTCTGGCCGGCGCGCAGAGGGAAGGAAGGAGCAGTAACAGGCTGGCGGTGCCAAGCCCCCGCGTTCACACCGGGCAGCCCGGCACATCCTCGTCCCCACCCGTCCCGAGAGGAAGAGGGTGGTCAGGGCATCGGCATTCAAGTTGGACATGTCGCGGCCACCGGCCCTTGGCCCGTTGCTGGCCCTCTCTGAGCCTCAGCCCCCCGGTCGGGGATGTGGGGGACAGCCTGGAGCCTGGAGCTTGGGGACGAGCACGGGATAAGGCCAGACAGGGCTTCGGAGACAGCCTGGCCACGGCGATGCTCCGAGCCGGCAGCTGCCCGTCCCGTGGTAGGGCTGGGACGGCCCAGAGGGCGGATGGAGGAAAAAGCCTGGGTCCGGGATGGGCGTGCCCCGGAGGGGACACCCTGGGGCCAGCGGCGGGAACCCCGCCCTGAGCTCCGGCTCTGCGCTCCAGCCCCGCGGAGCTGGTGAGAACTGGCCGGCTCCTTGGCAGTTCCCTGGTCTTGGCCGCCGCCCCGCTCCCGTGTGCTGGCCCCACTGTCCAGTCCTGGAGAGGACTGCCGTCCCTTCCCGCCACGGGCGACGTCCCTGAGCGCAGGGGCTGGGTGACCGGCTCATGGCCACAGCCCCTACCCCCGGCGCAGCGGGAGCGCGTCAGGTTGATGGATGAGTGAACGAGTGGAGGTGGCTTACCGGCCACTCTGTTCTTGCCCACAGGGTGTGAGCCTCATGGAAACAGAGAACGTAGATCGCGAGTGGACTCTGACTGAGGGGACAGAGCAAGAAGCGGCTCTGCATGCGACAGGGAGGGAACCTGCGGTGGCCAGAGCAGGCTGACGGGGAGGGCGTGAGGAGGGAGGGAGGAAGGCAGCCGGAAGCGTTGGCGAGTTTCGGGCGTTTCTAAGCACAGTGGGGTGTGGCTACGGGAGGCACACGTCTGGGCACGAGCAGGGGCGTCCCCTTGCAGTGAGAGAGTTGCCCGGCCGGTGTGGCTCAGTGGTTGAGCATCGACCCTGCACAAGGGGTCGCCAGTTCGATTCCTGGTCAGGGCACATGCCCAGGTTGTGGGTCAAATTCCCAGTGAGGGGTGTGCAGGAGGTGGCCAATCAATGTTTCTAGCATTCTCTCCCTCTTCCTTCCTCTCGCTCTAAAATCAATAAAGAAAAAAAAAACTCACCTGCATCTCTCTGCCCCTCAGCCAGAGCCTTGGGGCAGCGGGACCTTCCTTCGAGTGGCAGGACCCATGAGGGTGTCTCCCCCGGCCTCCAGCCAAAAGCAGGGAGAGAGATGTTCTCTCATCCCCTCGCTGAAGCCCCAGCTCTTAAAAATGGGTTGAACGTGAGCGAACAAACTCTGGGACGCTCAGCTCGGCAGCAGAGGCACACACGGGTGCACTCTGTCACGGCGACAGGCCGGGGCGCGCATCTCTTATGGGGTGGGCATCGCGGGAAGGAAGACAGCAGCCGTCAGTTACACAGACAGTGCAGGGACCTCAAGGGCCGGGACCTCAAGGGCCGGCCGGGCCGGGGCACCGCTGCCTCTGAGCTTGGGTGAGTGCGGTTCGCTCCCGGCCGGGGCGCGGGGCTGCTCCAGGGGCCACGAGGAACTGCGTCTCATCCGCTCCTTTTACAGCTGGTCCTGGAAGTTTCAAACTCGAACTCTTCCTTCGTAATTATACTATGATCTATGTTGAGGACAGAGCACAAACGAATCAGGACGGAAGGACATACAGTGAAAAGAAAGTGCTCCTGACTCCTTCGCGCCGATGTCCCCCTTCCTGGGAGTTTTCGTGTGTCGTCCCGTGTGTGTGTGTGTGTGTGTGTGTGTGTGTGTGTGTGACGGCCGCCATGGGTCCTCTGGGTGCTAGTCTGCACCCACTTTTCTACCGGTCCTCTAGGGTGCTTTTGCGTTAGCTCCGTGAGGGGTGAGTTCTCAGGGTATGGCACCATCCGATTATTTTAGGGTCCCAAAGAGCTGGGGTTTGGGAGGCTGTGCAATCCTGCTACGGAAGGTCTTTCATCTCAGACACGTGGTCACAGGGGAGGGTCTGAGGGAACAGTTGTTCATGCTGACGGATGTCGGATTGCTGACCCGCCGGGGAGCTGGTCCTTGAGTCTGGGCCCGGTTTTGGTTTTCTCCCCTGAAGCCCTGTGCATTCCTTCCCTCCTGACCCAACGGGCCCTGAGGACGGGCGTGGTGTCGAGGGGCACCTCTGGAGCCAGCCTGGCCAGGTGGGCGCAGCTGGTGCTGGGACAGGTCTGCCAGAGAGGCAAAGCGACTTGCCCAAGGTCACACAGCCCGAGGGACCCTCACCACTTCCGCTTTGGGCTTTACGCCCAACGCTTATCTGTTTCTTTTTACAGAAATAAGAACCTTGTTGTGGCTCTGGACCCGGACAGCTGGGTCTGAATCCTCACCGGCGGATCTCTGGCTTCGGGTGAGTCCCTTCACCTGGGTTCGGCCGCAGAGTTGAGAGACCAGGGGCTGATGGGATTGGCTACTCCCGACTCCCACGGAAGGGAAGACGCTGCTCACGTGTCTGTGGCCGGGGCCTCCGGGAGTGAGGGCCGAGCGGGTCAGCACCGGAGCAGCCGCGCCGACGCACAGGAGAGAGGGGCCGACTCCCCGCCGTCGCTGGAGCTGCAGGTACATCCAGGCCCCGACGCTGCGCTCATCGCAAAGGTCCCCGGAGCTGAGCCACATGATCCTCATCTTACACCTCATCCACTGGGTCTGACCTTTGGATTCAAAGAATAATTAATGGGGCACGTTGGACGGTGCTCGGAGTGTCGAGCTTTTAATTAATACACCGGACTGAATCTATTTAGTGGGCCCATTCTGCCCGGACCATCCAATTACCCAAACTCATTATGCAACTCGATTGCATTTCCCATTACACGGTGACTTTGCTAAATGGGCGGCCATGCTGCTGACAGGCAGCCCAGCGCCCGTATTGATCAGAGGACAGAGTTTACGACCGAGTGGAGGCGAGAGTCGGGGCGTAAATCTCGGGCGGGACACGGCTCCTCTCAGCCTCCAGGTGGGGGACGGGACTGTGTTTGGATGAAGCACTTCAGCCATCGCCCCTCCTTCCAGACCTCCCCGGTGTCCTGCCTTTCGTCACCCTGAACTGCCCCTCCGCAGCCCACGCTCCCCGTAGGCGGAGTGGGCCTCCCGCGAGGACAGCGGAAATGGAGGTGGGGTGTTCGTCACCTTCCCCGGGTTCCTGAGGCGGACGCTGAGCCTCCTTCATCCTCCTGGCCAAAGGATGGGGCCTGTGCCGGTCTCGCCAGCTCCACGGCCTGGCGTGGCCCAGGGGACGAGGTGGCCTCGAACCCTCGGTGTGGCAGCCAAGCTGCTGGAAACAGCCCGAAGTCCCGGGAACTCCTGTCTGTCCGCGATGGTAGCTCAAGAGAGAACGCTCCCCTGCTCTGTGGTCTCAAGAGTAACTTTTCCTGCCCCATAACCTTCAATTTCTCTCTCTCCTTGGAGCTGCGTCCACATTCCCTTAATCTGAAACAGGGAGGCAAAGAGGGGGTAGAAAAAGGTGGCGCAGTGGTTGGGCTGTTTTCTTCATGAAAGCGGGGGCCACCGAGCACATGCCAGGCACCCCGCCTCCGGCACGCCCAGGCCGCAGACAACCCGCAACCTGGGAAGCCAGGGTTTGTGATCACTTTTTTACTTCCTTTTTTTTGTTTTTATCCTCAGCCGTTTCTAGCATTCTCTCCCTCTTCCTTCCTCTCGCTCTAAAATCAATTTCTTTGCATTTATCTTCAGATAGAGCGGGAGGGAGAGAGGAGGGAAGAGAGAGAGAGAAACATCGATGTGAGAGAGACACATCGACTGGCTGCCACCCACACGACCCCAACCGGGGCCAGAGACAAACTGCAACCGAGGTACCTGCCCTTAGCGGGAACCGAACCCGGGTCTCTCTGGTCCGTGGGCCAACGCTCTCTCCGCTGAGCCAAACCGGCCAGGGCAATTTTTTTTCCACTCTTTATGTTTAGCTCATCTCAGACGTACAGAAGAGTTGCATGAATAGTAGAGAGGGCTCCCGGGGACCCCACACCCCACACCCAGCTACCCCTCTGGTTAACACTGAAGCAAGAGTTTCTAGTCAGCAGTCAGTCGAAGAGACAGCTGAGGCCCAGAGAGGCTGAGAAACCTGCACGAGGTCACAGAGCAATGGCAGGATTTGAAGCTGGACCTGGGGGTAGCTTTGCCTGTCGCCCTCCAGCTGCCTGTCGGCGTGAACAGCCACCTAGGAGAGGGTGCCCGGCACAAGCCACCGAACACAGGAGCAGAGCTCAGCTCCGCAAAGGGGCTGTCTGACGCCTGGGCGCCGCAGTGAAGCCCGGACGTCACTGGTGTCCAGGGAGGCCGTGGCTTGGGGCACAGAGAGACCTGGATCCTTGGGGTACAAGGGGAACACAATGAGTCTGGGCACCGAGCCGACTGGCAGCCATGTCCCTCGCCCTTGTTCAGACTTCACCGGTCCTTCCCTGGACCCCAGACTCGGCAGGGTCTGCGGTCAGCCTGCCTCGCCGGAGCCCATGGGCAACCAGTGCATTTCACTGGGCTTCTGCTGACATCTCTGTTGCCAACCCGAGGGCGCAGTGAGCAACGATTAACCTCAGGAACAAATGAACCACCACAAAGGAGGAAGTGTTGCTTTTGCCAGGATCCGCTTTCAACGAACGCCCGGCGTTCGGGACGTGCCCACGCAAGGGGGGCATTGCTGGTTTGAATACACAGACAGACAGGTAAAGAATAATCCCACCTATCGGACACACGGGTGCCAGGCTTGGCGCTCAGTGCCCAACACGGACCCCGCTCTCTGAACCCCTTTGAAACCTGGTGAATCAGGTGGTTATATCCTTCAGAAAAGCAACTTTTTAGCTTTAAAATAACTCTGGGCTTGCCAATTGCAAAAATAGTCCAGAGAGGTCCCAGGTACCCTGCCCCGGCTTCCCCCAACAAGTGACATGTTATGGGACCACAGCGTAGGAACGAAGTAGGACCTTTGAAAGGGTTCCATCCAAAGCCCCTATTCAGACATTCCCAGTTTTGCATGCACTGTGTGTGTGTGTGTCCCTTGAAAAAGCGAGTGTGTAGCTGGTAGTGGAAATGTCTTCTTGCTCAGTTATCTCCTCTAACGATGCCATACAAAGGGCAGAGCTGGCGAAAACAAACCAACGATAAATGAATAAACTGCGCCTCAAAGTATCGTCCTGTCCCTGCAGGGCCCTAATGTTCCTGGACAGACAGGGCGTCACTCAGTGGAGTCTGCTGTATTGCTGTCTGTCGTCTGGTCGTGTGGCCCAGAGCACACGGTGTCCCATCCGGGAGACCCGCCTCCCCACAACACGGGCCTCACACACTCCAAAGAGGAGGTTGTCCACCTCTGGGCCCTGCAAATTAGTAGCAGTTTGCAAAGCCCGATGCGCGCTGGGGACCTGTCTTTGTTCTCCGAGCAGTTAGGAATGTAAAAGGTCATTGTGCTGTAATAAATAATGAGGAAAGTGCCTGTTTTGTGCTTGGGAGATAAGGCGAGGTGGGTGGGCACTGTTTTAACAGCTCCGAGGAGGAGGTTTGAAATCATCCTCCGTCTCTCCTGCCCTCTGGGTGTGTGGGGGGCGAGGGGGGCAAAAACTTCCTGCGAGTTAAATTAAAAATAAAATCAATAGCATTTCAGGGGGTTGTGAATTAGGGGTTATTTGCTGAAGCTTAAAAGGGGATTAAGGGCAAAGCCAAAGGGTGATCAATGGGCAATGATGGCTGCCAGGTGGCGGGCGGGAGGAAGGGAGGAGGCAGCCCTCCCAGCACAGTCTGCAGTGTGTCTGCACGCGCCCACCCGAGCCGCAGGTGCGAGGTCACCTGCCCCTTGAAGGCCCCAGCCCTTTGCCCCTCCGTCCCTCCCCAGAGCCGCCCGCGCCGCAGGGAGGAACCGGAGCGGCTCTGATTCAGAACTCAGCGGACAAAGACAGAGGTGGACCTGAGGCCGCCTCCAGGCCAATCAGCCCTGGGGCTGTAATAACCACAATGTTCTGATTTGAAGGCAAAACCAAATAGCCCCGAGGAGTCATTCAGACCCCATGCGGCCCTCCTCCAGGGCAGGAGCACAGACTGATTTTTCTTGTATAAGCCCAATTTTGTGCTGCTCATCGACCCCCCTCCATCCCTCCTGAGCTCCCCTTTCTTCCGTTCTGCTTGAGGCTCAATCAGCGGAAGCTCAGAAAGCTTCCTGCCTCCAGTTTCTCGTGCTGTGCTGCTCCCCTTGGGCGCAGGGGACACGCTGCAAAGGGAGCAGCCCCAGCCGGCCCCTCGGCCTCGGTTTCCCCATTGTCACCCCTGAGGGGCTGGCAGCCAGGAACGGTCCACTGGGCATGGGCATTGAGCTCTGAAGAAACAGCTACGGGCTGCCTGGAGCATCGCCTACGGGCATGTTACACCCCAGGGAGCAGAGCCCCGGTGGGGGTTGTGCTGAGAGGGCCCCTCCTGCAGGATTGGGGGTCCTCAAGCTGTCCACTCTCCACTCTGGGGCACCTCCAGGCGGCTTTGCATTTCAAAAGGTGGTAGCTGCTGCCATGTGGCCTCTGGGTCCCGCAAAAGGGTCCTCGGGGGCGGATGGGACCTCTTGTCGGTGACTGCCCCCCTCCAAGGGAGGAGTTGAAACGGGCGCTGAGCCCGGTCCCTCCAGCGAAAGCCCTGCAGCTCCCAAGATGGAAAAGGTCAGAGGCCGCTCTTCAGAGGCCGTGGATCTGGGCCTGGTGTTTCCCAGGCCCTCGAATGTGCCCCTTAATCCCTCATTAAGAGCTGTCCATCACCTCATCCCCGAACATTTAAAATATGTCGGAGTCACGTCTCCGCTCCGGGGAGAGCGGCATTCGGGAGACAGAACCCAGCAACCTCCTCCTCCAGGGCGGCGTTGGGGCAGGGGGTCGCCTGGGCCTCCAGCCTCAGGCTGCAACTCCAGACACCGTCTTCTTGCAGACCCGACGCGGGTGACCCCGTAGCACCGCTCAAGGTGACCTGGGGGTCCTGGTAACCCCTCCTCTTTTCTTCCCCCTCCCTCACCTACTGACCACCTGTCAGGGCTAGAGCGGGGCCCGGCCCTGCCCTCTGCACCCCCGCCCACCAGGAGAGGGAAATGGATGGACGCCGGCAGCGTGATTTATGTGCTTGTTTTTTGGGGCTGCCAACTTCTCCCTTTGTTTGGCTGCAGAGGTGACCCTGGCTAGGTGTTCCCACTTTGGGTCTGGGGACACTTCCTGCAAAGGTCCAGCCAGCCACCAGCGAGTCCACCCCCCAGGTAGGTACAGGCTCGTGTCAGAGGGGGGTCCCTGCAGAGCACCCCAGGCCTGCGGTCCCGCCCCCACCCACCTGCCGCAGGGGCCTGCAAACAGGCCCTGCCCTGGGCTCTGCTGGGGATGAATCAGAGCACAAGGCGCCGGCTCAGGGCGGAAGCATGCTGGCCACCCATTAGTTGTTATGGAAACTCATTACCCCAGGAGGTCATTCAGCTGAAAATATAAACAATTTCCCGAAAGGTTTTAGCGAAATTCATGGGTAGCAGCCATAATGGCGTTATTAAGGGAGAGAGAGTAGGGCGGGCCATTCTTGAAGCCCTGGGCCCAGGCCGCCCGGGTCAGGAGGGGACCGCGCGGCCCCACGCGGCGGCATGCGACCAGGCACATGGCAGTCCTCGTGAGGGGCGGGCACCGCGCTCCTCTCAGACAGCGTTCCGAAGGGGCAGATGCCAGGGTGGTGTGCCTCCCCTGGGCTCGCGAGCTACCACGCGGAGCACGCGCAGACATCCCGGGGCATGAATGGCGGCACACTACGACAGTAATGACGGCTGTGTGCTCCAAATGCGTCACCAAGGATCCCTGACTGGCACGGCATGGTGTGATTTAATTACATTATCAATGATCCGTTGTCGTTAACCTTAATTATTCAGTCACACGGGATCCCATGATGTGCCAGGCCACCGGTGTGCGAGAGCCACCTGCAGCCGCGGCCCTAATGGGCGGGCAGTGTTATCGTCCCCGTTTGACAGATGGGCAAACTGTTGTGCCTTCCAAGGCCCTTTGATTCCATTCAGAACAGGGCTGGGACCCTGTGCCGAGCAGGACTATTAAGTTCCCCGAAAGCACCGTCTCTCTCGCTCACTTTCATCCAACGTTTGTCCGACAAGTACAAACTGAGCTGCTACTGTGTGCTACGCAGAGTTCTAGACAGTGGGGAGGCAGGGCATGCTGGGACTATGCTTTCTACTTGGCTCACCACCACTCACCCTCTCGATCCATGACATATCCTTTCTCCCCAACAGGGGCCTCCCCATAGATTCTGCACCTGCTCGGCCCCTACACTTAGAGGTCCTAGCAACTGCTCGTCTTGCATCCGTCTCTTCCTCCAGAGCTGAGACTATGATGTTGTCCTTGTGTTTCCAAGACCAGACACAGAAGAGATAGCCGCGAGATGTTTGTTGGATCTGATCTCTTGGAAATAAGCACCAGGAGGTCTAGGTCTGTATTGTTCACCACCATACCCCTGGCACAGTGTCTGGGCATAGTGGGTGTGAAATACATGTTTGTGAGAAGGAGGATGGATGGATGGATGGATGGATCAATGCATGGATGGGTGGGTGGGTGGATGGATGGATGGATGGATGAATAGATGGATCAATGCATGGATGGGTGGGTGGGTGGATGGATGGTTGGATGGATGGATGGATGGATGAGTGGATAGGTAGACGTATGGATGAATAGATGATTCGATGCATGGATGGATGTGTGGATGGGTGGGTGGGTGGGTGGTTATATGTTTGAATGGATAGTTGGATGTAAGAAGTGTAGAAGGATAGAGGAAGGGTGAACATGTAGTCGGATGAAGGGTCAGATAGATAATTAAATGGATGAATGTCTGGACAGTTGAATAGATAGACAAACAAAATGTTAATTGTTAGAATAGAGGGTTGGATGATCAAATGGTTGGTTAAAAATCTATGCATTGATGAACAAAATGCTTCCTATTCGCTCGTTGTTTTTTGACAGAAAAAGGAAAGAGATGGGGGGGGGACGGAAAGAACCCCCCACCACAGCTCCATCTTTGTTCCCCTCTCAGTGACCTTTCTCAAGCTTGTTTCCAGGCCTGATTTTGAAAAGCAAATCACGGAGAAGGTGGGTCTGCTGGCCCCCGTCCCGGGGCGTGGGGCTCTTTCCTCCTGTGCGTGCAGACAGCTGAACAATCAACTTTTGACTTCTGCCTGGATCTGCTCAGCTCGCTGGACACAAACTTGTGCTTGGAGCTGGGAAGCTCGACATACGTTATCCTGAGACTTTCAGCTCCCCGTTTGCTTGGCCAGGGCAAGCCGCCTGGTTCTAATCTGCGGGGCCCTCCCCCGAGGAGAGGCCGCTGCATCCGTGGCCATTTCTGGAGGCCCAGGGTCACGGCGCTTCCCCGGCACCGCCACGGCCTCCTCCTGCCCCGATGGGGAGTGGGTCGCGTGCCATTCCACTCAGATGTTCAGAAACCAGGGGCAGATGGTGGCGGAGGGACTGGCCACCAAGAGAGGAGGGGCCCCGTCTGGGTGGCCTCCTGGAAGCTCACACTCTCCTCGACAGAAACCCAAGGGCCTTGACCTCGGCAGCCTTGCAGGCAGCAGCTGAAATGGCAGTGCCACTCGGCGTGGCTGTTGCGGGCATTTGAGGGCGCGGTGAGGGGTGGGTGCTCATGTCCAGCAAGGTCAGGGAGGGCAGCCAGCAAGTCTCAAAGTCCAAACCTGCGGCTTCCGGAAGGCGCAGGGTAGGGTGGTGAGCGGGGACCCCTCCAAACCTGTGGCTTCCGGAAGGCGCAGGGTAGGGTGGTGAGCAGGGAGGGGCCTGGAGTTCCCTTGGCTGTATGGACCGGGAGGACGTCCGTGCGTTCCGTCACTCAGCCATCGTCCCGTGGACATCTGTTGAGCTCTGTGGGTCGCCCTCGAGGGCCAGAGCGGGGCTCCGTCTCCTGCCCTCTGCCCCGACACCCTGCTCACCCTACAGGAGCCTCGTCCTGGCTCGGCCTCCACTTCTCGGCCCCAAGCTCCTCAGCCCCCACCCCTGCCAGCCACTGACCCCCGCCCCGGACAGCCCGGTCAGCCCGCCGCAGAGCAGCCTCTCAGAAAACCCGCAGCTGCCAGGGTCCTGCCTCGCGAGCCGCAGGGACGGAAGGCGTGGCGGGGACCATGGAGTCTGGCCCTCTGACCTGTGAGTGCAGGATGAAGTTAAGATGCCAGGGAGGAGGGGGGTATTCAAATGGCAGCGACGGGGGAACTCACTGGGCTCCCAAGGAGCCCGGAGACTCGCTCCTGGGCAGCCTGTGTTCGGGCCCCAGCGAATCTGGGAGAGGAGCCGCCGGGGTCGCCCCAGGGACACGCTGACCCGGACCAGAGACCCCTGCTGCCCAGCGAGGTGCTTGGCACCTGGCAGCTGCCCTCCTGCTCCGGCCGAGGGGCCCAAGAGGTCAGAGTGATTTATAGTCAGTTTCTCTCCCATCACCGAGCATGTCGGTGTCAGGACTTTGCGTGTCGAGGGCTTTCTGGAGTCTTCTGCCAGCGTCCGAGGGGCAGTGGAGAGGACGCTGTGTCACGACCCCACTGTCCCCGGGGGCCCCTGTCCTCACAGCCTCCTCTCGAGCTGCCTTTCCGTGCATGTTAATGTAGGTTTGCATTGAGGGCCTGCGTTTCCCAAGGACGGTTCGCATAATTTTTAATTTAGGAACTCAGGAATCCAATTTACTGGTTCGAGGGGTGAATGTTGTGGGCTGCCTGAAGAGCCTGCTCCAGCTGGTCCTCTGTGGGTCCAGCTGCTCCGTCCCCGCGTGAGGACAAGGGCCAGCCTACTCCGACGGGCCAGCTACGGCGGGGGCCGGGGGCTCGTCTGGGCTTCGGTGTGAGACAGAACTTGGGGCTGGAGCTGAGGACGGAGCCGGGTCTGAGGCAGAGCTGGGCGTGGCCGCAACGTGGCCGGTTTGTCTCCCACTCGAGGGGTAGCTCCACGCGGCTGCACCAGGGTCCCCGCGCAAATGGGTTCTTTAAAATGCTAAGGAAGACAAATAATAAACAGCACCCCCCAGGGCTGAGGCAGCGGGAAGGGAGAGACAAAGTGGTAGAGCAAACAGCCAGCGAGGGCCGGAGCAGAGCAGTCACCAGGGTGTCTCGGGGGCCGGCCCAGCGCGGGCACACTGCTGCCCCGGCACGCGGGCGGCCGTCCTGGGACACATCTCCTGTCCGAGTCCAGCACGACAAGCAGCCAGAGGTCCCAAGCAGCCCTCCTTGGGGAAGGCTGCCCACCAGAATGTCCCCACCCCAGGTGCGTCCCGGACCCTTCTGAGGTGTCAGGACGAGAGGCCATCCCGGAGCCACCTGCTCCGCCCTCCGCTCTCCGGGCCGACAGCTGGGAGGCCATACCTGGGGGATAAAGGCCTTGTATGCTGCGTTTCTGCTCGGGGAGCACATGTTATTGTTTAATTCTGGGGATGAAAACAGCCGACAGGTTGATGAAAGGCAAAGTCACCTTGTAGTTGAGCAAAAACCTCCGTACCTCACCCCGCCCCAGTGCACCGCCTTCACCTACATGCTAATGGCCGTCCTTTTAATTGATGTATGCGGGCCCTCCCCGTGCGTGTGTGCTGGCGTGTCGCACGGGGCGTGTGACATTCCCAGCCGCGCCTCTGCGGCCTGGGACCCAGGCACAGTGCCCGAGCGCCCAGAGAGGACACTAAACATTATTTACTGTCCGGTCCTTCCCTGACACAGCAGGTCTGCACACAGCATCCTAATTGATGGAGCAAAAATCTAATCAGGAAGAGTGTACGCCGCTGGAGACTAATAACACAGATTGCCAGTGGGGTGTGTGCCAATCAATCCATCAATCCGTAGTATTGAGCCTCCACCCTCCCCAGCTCCTGCCCCCAAATTGGTCCAGCCCGCAGAACTCAAAGGGAGGGTCCGGTGTCCACGGGGTTGAGCCTCTCCCAGGTGTGAGGAGACTCACTCACCCTAAATGCTAAGCAGTCCAAGAGGTTGCCCAGGTTAAGCCCGGGTGGAGTGCCGGGAAGCAAGGGGACTCTGGGCAGAGACCTCTGGATGGAGGCTTTGCGTGATCGAAAGGAGTGGGCCAGAGGGCAGTGAGTGGGGACAGGACAGGCTGAGGGTCCCCTGGCCCTGCTCTCCCCGCCACGCGAACCTTGAAGGTTTCTGCTTCTTCCTTCTCCCCGCAGAAGGGTGCTCATGACCCCGGTGTCCCAGGGCTATTGTGAGGTTCCAGAGGGGCGGGGGGGGAGCGAAATGTCTTTGGAACAGCCAGGAAAGAGGGGGTGGGGCGAGGGGCAGGATGAGTGAACGCTCAGGAGTGGAAATGTGTGTCCAGGTCAAGATCAGCTTCCTGAGCAATTAAGCCGTTTCATCCATCACCTGAGAGCTGCCACTGACAGACTCCCAGACGGGCTCCGGGGTACCTTTCTCCCCATAAACAAAATTCCATCGCTGATGACACAGACCACCCCCAGCCTCGATGCACGGCTCGGACAGGGGTCCCCAGGCTGAGAGATGGCGCATGTAGCTTTCTCCTCATCGGGCAATAAAACACCCAGAAGCGTTCATGTCCACGGAACGATTCCACACCTGTCGAGAACATCGTCGAAATTGCTCTAAATTAGCCTTGGGTTTCCTTTGTGCTGCAAACTACCTTCGGGGTGCACTTTTCAGGTGCATGCACTAGGGGTGCCACTGGACCCTACCAGTGGGGTGTGTGCACGCAGTTGGTACATTTTGAACCTAAGGGGCGTGGACGGAGGAGCGGCCACGAACCCGGCCCAGGGAGGTGTGGGACTTTGCCCTCACTTTTGGGGTTCGTTGGATGTATATTTGCATTCAGGGAAGTGCTCCGATTTTTTGTTTACGGCCCTGTGAACTCTACTAGGTATGAGCCCAAGTAACCACCCTCCCAACCAAGAAATAGAACCTTTCCTTCTCCCCAGAAAGTCCCCTTCTCTCCTCACAGGTAATGACCACCTCCCGACCCTGGCTGCCCAGAGGCAACCACTATTCTGATTTCTAGTCCAGTCAGTTAATGTTTCTGTCCACCTTCAGGGGAGTGGATCACACAAACGTCCATGTCAGCGTCTGGTTCTTTCGCTCCGCGTCATGTTTTTGAGGGTTTGTTGTGTGTGTGTGTCGGTGATGCCGGTTATTTTTCTTTCTTCTCCTTTATTTTATTGGATGGACACAGCTCAACCTGTCAGCCGTTTACCCCGGATGGGAGTCTGGGCTGTTTGCAGTGTGGGGTTATGGGCACCGCAGCTGCCCTGGGTCCTCTCGCACCACAGTGTCCTTCCCGCTGGGTCACATGCTGCCTGGATGTCACACTGAACCCAGAACTGTCGCAAGTTCACGCCGCTCTGCACCGCCATCGGGGGCTTCTGGGAATTCCCATCGCTCCACGTGGAGCCGACGCGCGTCTGGATGGGCTGCTGCATGCTCTTCCTTCCTTTGCACGAGGAAGGGTATTCGGGGGGGCTGGTGCATGGAAGGGAGGTGGATTTGCATTAGTCTCGGTGGCTTCCACCTGGGGTACTCTGTCGAACCGTAAACGAGAAAACAACAAAACCAGAGAGAGTCGGTGTCTCCGGGAGCGAATGGAGGCTGTGAGCAGGCTCTGTCGGACACTCAGGGACGTGACCTGGGAGCAGGGGCAGCCTCAGGCAGCGCCACGGGCCACTGACGGCCCGGCGGGCAGGCGTCTTCCAGAGCCCCGCGTTTCAGGATCATGTGGGGACGGGGAGGTGGGTGCTCTCCCCTCTCCATGGACCCACAGGTCGGAGCTGCCCAGGTCCCACCCCGCAGGGCCCAGAGCCAGGTCCCCGCACCAGCTCCGGGGCCTCGGTTCCGTTCTGCGGAGCTCTATCGAAATGCCCACCGTGACAACGCGTGCCCACCCGGACAACTTGGAGGATCCCAGGAGGCGTAAAGGAAGGTCAGTGTCCATCCCTCCCGGGGGCTCCAGTCCCCTCCTCAGATCAGCAATCGAGAACAGCGCCTTGGCCATCCTTCTAGGGATATGCCCAGCATCGTTCTGTTCCGTTTCTCAGGCAGCAGGTTACCTGGGAGATAGGTCCACACCCATGCCCGGGGGCCCGGCTCCACCTTGGGCAGCACGGCGCTCGGTGTGGGCCAGCCCTGACTCAGACGGCACCCCCTCACGGACATCGGGCGTCCTCGGCACCCTCCCTGTTCGGGGCGATGGGTCAGAAGGTCTGCTGGACAAACTCCTGTGAGGGAGCGCATGTCTGGTTTTAATCTGAATGGATATTGCCAATGGCTCCTAAGAAGCAGCCGTGTTCAAGGGTGTCTGATGTCCTCGAGCCAAGAGATGACCGGGTGTTGCCAAGCTCTGTGACGGTGCCATCTGACAGCCGCCTCATTTGCATTGTGATTATACATGAGGTGGGGCAGCTTTTCCTCTGCGCTCAAAGCCAACGGAGATTTCCTTCCCTGTGGCTTAGCGGTCCAGGTCCTTCAGTAGACACGCCCGTGGCCCTGGCTGGTGTGGTTCAGCGGTTAGAGTGTCGGCCTGCAGATCAGAGAGTCCCGGGTTCGGTTCCCGCTAAGGGCATGTATTTCGTTTGCAGTTTGTCCCCGGCCCCGGTTGGGGTCATGTGGGTGGCAACCATCGATGTGTCTCTCTCACATTGATGTTTCTCTCTCTCTCCCTCCTCTAGCTGAAGATACATGCAAACATGTCCCCGGGTGTCCATTAAAAAAAAAAAAAAAGGCACGCCCTCGGCATCGTCTTAGCCCTCAGACGTCCTGGGTGGGCCCGCGGGGAGTGGGCTGGGGTGGGGCGGCAGGGCGCGGCCGGGCCTGGACTCGGAGGCCAGCGCGGTGCCCAGCTTGCCGTGTGGTCTCGGGCAACCCACCACCTTCGCAGCCGCTGCCTCCGAAGACGGGAGCTTGGATCAGATAATCCTACAAAATCTATGGCTCTCGTTACCGCCCAGACAGGGAGCAGCCAGCTCGCTATCGGTGCAGAAGGACACGGAGCGGAGCTTCAGAGGAAAGAATTTAATTTAGATACTGGGGGAAAGTTCCTGACGTCTCAGGATATTAAACCCGGGAATGAATGATGACGGTCTGGGGCAAATGTCTCTCTAATACAAAGAACTTCACAAACAAGGTGACTCACTTGTCCTAATGGGAAAAGTTTCGTTCCGGCTCTGCGGGGGGCGAGATCCGGGTGGCGGCAGGGGCCACGGTCTCCTCGCCGGCGGGTCTGTGCTCCCCGATCTGGGTGCTTGGCCGGTCACCTGTCCCCCCGCCGCAGTCTGGCGTTATCTAATTTCACGATTTGGCTCATTACACGCGTTGCAAGCAGACACACGGGCAGGCCTCGCTTATGAATGACTAAAATGAGCACGGCTGGCAAAACGGACCGCGAGGGAGACTGCGGATTGTCATCAGTAGTCCACGTGAGCTTGGTTTCAGAACGTCGAAGCTCAGCGAAGCCGCCCAGAATCTCAGCCACGCAACCTGTGCCTGGCGTGTTTCGGGCGCTGCGTGAGCTCTCTGGTTGCAGGGCACGGAGGGCCTCGGGGGCACCCCACGTGGACGCCACGGTGGACACTCTGCTCGAGGTCCTGCCTCAGTCAGCAACATCGTTTCGCAGCATCATTTCGCCTTTTCTTAAGGACACGGGGTCCTGTGAGTAACACCCATCACCCATGTGGACAGCTGACCTCCCATTTTGCAGAATTCTAGACTGTCACTGTTATTGGGGGGGGCTCAGATTGCCTCCTCCGACCTGCTTTTCAGTGCAGGGGAGCACCTTTCAGCAGCCCCCCAAAAGCACGGAGGGGCCTCGCGTCCAGGGGTGTGTATGAGTCCCCCCGCCCAGGCTCTGTCTCCCTCTTCCTTCTCTGTTTTTCAGATCCACCCACTGTTCTCAAGGCTCAGGAGGAAACATGAAACAGACAGTCCCTGCCCTCGGGAAGCTTGACACCGACTGTGGTGACAGAGACTGGATTCCAGCACAGCCAAACAGACAAGGACAGAGGGTCACAAGTGCCGCCAAGGAGAGGCACAGGGCTCCCGGACAGTGACAGTGGGTGGTGGCGGTGGGACCTGAGGGTGCTGGTCCCCCAGACATCTCGGGAGCACAGTTCCCTGGTTTAGGCTGCAGGTCACCGACGCCGCTGTTCCCGGTCACGAGGCCAGCACGAGAACGTGCCCCTGGGGGCCCGGACCCAGCTTCGTGGGCTGTGCGGAGCCGGGGCCCCATGCCCAGGGGAGGGGGCTTGGCCAGCGCGTCCTCCGTGCCTGAGCCCCTCCAGCCCTCCTTCACCCCCACTCCCTGGGCGCCCCCAGCACAGCCCCGACAAGCCCACAGGACACACTCAGGACGAACTGCAGAACCAGGGAAGCAGGAAGGGACAGCGGCAGGTAGAGTGAAGTTAGGCCCGGGGTTAGATCCCAGGTGTGGTCACCCCTAGGCGTGCTCTCTGGCAGGCCCGCCCCAGGCCTGAGCCCCAGGCTGCCTGCCCTTCAGTAAAATGGGGAGTCCCGACTGTCCCCTGAGCGGCCTTGGGGTGAACGTGAGTGCAGAGGGTGCACTCCGCCCCGAGCAGAGGGCAGTGTCCACGCGCCCGGGGCCTGGCTCCTTCCTCAGTAACTGCTGACACCGCCGGGACTCCGGGCCTGCGCCCCTCCCTGCCTGGGCCGGGAACCTGTAAGCTGCCCGGGGCCGGGGCTGGAGCTGGCCCTTCGGACCTGGCCCTTCGGACCTGGCCTCTGTTCTGTGCTACAAAGACATTCCCGGGGCAGGCGAGCGGCCAGGGTTCCGAGGAAGGGCTCGCTATAGGGTGACCACTGAGGCACAGGGACCCTACGGCAAACACCCCTCTGAGCCCCCCGCCCACCTGGTCTCCCGGGCCCTGGTAAGGCACACGGGAGCCGATGGGAGCTCAGGGGGCCGGGGCCATCGCCACCGGGCCCCTCCTCCGGCCTTCGTTCGGACGGCAGTGCTGGCCCGTCCTGGGAACCCCAGCTGGCAGCCCAGCTCCAGAGGGAGGCGGCGTCCAGTCCAGGGATGGGGCTGCTCCCTCTCTGCCCAGCAGGGCCCCGGTGGGCGGGGCCCGCGGCTGCTGCACCGACTGACCTTCCCCTGGTGGGTGACTCGCCCTCGCGAGGGGAGGTGGAGGAGGTGGCACGGACGCTCCAGCAGCGCCGCCGGCTCCTTTCCTCTTTGGCCGAGCCCGGAGCTGCGCTCCGCTCCTCGCCGTGAGGGGCAGGCTTTCCGGGAGAGAGCTCCCCCGAGATTTATTGACCGGCGCTTGGGGAACCCAATTAATTGCCAAATGTTCCGTGGAGTTGCTCGCCTTCAGCACTGACGACCTGGCACAGGGCGGCCAGGGCTTTGGTGACCAAGGCTCCCTCGGAAGCGGGCCCCGGCCGACGGGCCAGCAACGCGGCTGCAGAAACCGGCAGCTTCAGTTTCTGGAACGAGCAGGGCGCCGGGCTGGCCTGTCCCTTGCTGTCCAGGTGTCCTCAGCTCCGGTGCCCCAGGGTGCTGTGCCGGCCGGGACCAGCTGTTTGTGTTTCTGCGCGTGGGCACTGGTCTGTCTGCACGTCCGCTGGGCTTGTGACAGGTGGGTTTGAGGATCTGACCCAATCGTGCAGGTATTTCTCCAGCCCCTCGTGTCCCCAGCACGGCCTGGGCTGACGGGAAGGTAAAAGCGGGTTCTCTAACTTCCCGCGTGGTCCCCAACCTTGACCTGGTTTCCAGAGCCCCGTGGACTCCAGACTGGGGAGGAAGGTTCTGCGTTTGGGGACTCGGTTGCCACGCCAGCCTCCTGGGAGGCAGGCGGCCCCATCGAGAACTCGCCCCTTTGACTCTCGCTGATGGGACGTTGTGATGTTTGTTTCCAAATCAATTTGCCTGTTTTTAAAAAGTCACCGATTTCTTGACAAAGGTCGGAGTGGAAAATCATTATTCCTCGCCATGTGCAGTAGACGCTAACCATGAACAGAGGCAACGGAACAAAACATTGTTCGAGTTGGCAGGAAGCCTCGCCCGAGGATGAGCCGGGGCCCAAGGCCTGCTTCGTTCACACGGGCGGGGGTTCGGGGCCTCATAGTGGCAGTAGGAATTTTCTTCACGGAATCAGAGATGCCAAGGGACTGGACAGGATCCAAAACGTTTCCTTATGTGATTTGTCGTCACGACACCACACTGGAGCGAACTCGAACAGAACACAGTCCTTTAAGCCCCGGGGGGAAACTGAGGCACGGCGTGGAGAAGGGAGAGGCCCCAGGTGAAGGAAGACTTGCAGGGTTCTGCCTCATTTGCCCTTGCTGTGCCTGTGTCTCCGTCTTCTGGGGCAGGCTAGTGGGACCAGGTTGGGGGGGACGCATCCGGCCCCGCCGCGGGAGCCAGGCCAGCTCGGTCTGTTCCTTTGCCGAAACACAGCCAGGTCTACCAAAGAAGGCCAGAGCAAGCCTGTCCCCAGGCACTCAGCGTGGGTGAAAAGGAACATGTGAATCCTCCCAACTCCTCCTCAAAAACCAGAGAGAATGTGTCAAGGAGCCAAACCCACAGGCAGAGGGAGGACCTGTCCCGGGAACGTAGTCTCCTGGCCTGCTGGTCGACCCCCCTGGCTTCTTAGTGGCGAGCACAGTCCTGGTTTTGCCTCTCCCTCTCCCCTCGCCCTCACAATTTGCAGGGCTGTGTGCCAGGGAAGACAGGCCAGTGCCGGGTGGTCCGTCGCCGCAGGGGCTGGCAAGGAGACTGCTGGAGCTGAGGTCCAGGGGCTCCATGGTCTTTGGGGAAGGACACCCCAACGTTGGCATCAACAGCCACCTACTGCCTTAGTCTACCTCCCTGGGCACACTGGGAAGGCCGTGCGTGCCCTTCTATTTCTTCAAAGACAGCTCACCGTCTTGGGAGGTGATGAGGGACACCCTCCTGGGAAGTGTTGAATCTCCAGGCAGCAGTGCCCTGTACAGGTGCAGGAGGGGCCGCAGAGTAGGGCACGGGGACCCCAGCTCTTGCCAGCGAAGAGCGAAGACGTTTCCTTCTTTCCTCGGGAAGGACTCCTATCTGCACTCCCTCTCTCCACCCTCCAGAGATGCAGCTGGGCCTCCCTCCTGCAGTCCCGTGGCCCAGGGGGTCTTGGTGGTGGCCGTGCACAGGTGTGGAAGGGAGGCCGGTGAGAACGGATAAATTGCCCTGAAGTTCTTAACACGGTGAAACGAAGTCATCGGACCCCGTTCTCTTCTCTCTCTCGTGGGAGCATGGGGGTCGGTCGCGGGAGGCGCAGCGAACCCTGCAGAGATTGACAAGGAGAATCAGGACGTGAAGGAACCGCCCCTCGGTTGACATATGGAAAGAAGACTACACTCAGGTTGGGCGCGCCCCCTGGGTGGGCACAGGAAGGCCGCACACAACACAGAAAGGACATGTACTAGCGTAAAAAAAAAAAAAAGAGCTATCTTTCTCCCCAGGGGACAATTGCGTGCTAGTGTTGATCTATCACCTGGGTTTTGCAAGTCGGGTCAAGAACGGGGGACTCAGGAAAGGCCCTCACTTCCGAGATATGATTGGCAGGGTGGAAGGGACCTCCATGAGGAGGGAAGTAAATTCCAGTTTGGTTTCAGGTTTTCTGGAAGGCTGTTCCCTAGGCCCTTCTGCACAAAGCCAATGTGAGAGGGAGGTCCCCTCCCTGATAGTGGTCACTGTCAGGAGCTGCTCAGGGCCACCAGGACTCACAGCCTGTGCCAAGATGCCCCCTTCCCTGACTTTGGCTGGCCCAGAATGGGTGCTCAACTCTGCAGGTACAGCCGTGGGACACAGGTGTCATGGAAGTTTGCCTCCCTGGGCTGTGGCTGTGACTGCAGGGCCCAGGGATGCTGGGAGCAGCAGGGGCCACATCCCATTCCTCACTGAGTCATCAGTGAGTTAGGCTTGGGGGCCAGGTGGTAGGCAGCTTCAGGGACGGCTGGATCCAGCCACTCTAGTGTCATCACAGGACTCTGTCTTTGCTGCTCTACGTGCTGGTGCCAGGACCACTCCTCGTGGCTCCCACTGCCCCAGGCTCACAGTGGAAAAGAGCGTCTCCTTCCTGGTCACTGTTGCAAATGTCTCAGAACCAGTCCTGATTGGACAGTCTGGGTCACATGCCCATCCCTCAGCCAATCACTGTGGTCAGGATTACGTTGACTGAGTGAGGACTGAGTTGCATGGTCTTCTTCCCAAAGATCTGGGTGGAGTCAGCCCCACTCAAACCACATGGACCAAGGGAGAGCAGTCATTGGTTCAGGACCATGAGGGTGTGGCTACTAGAAGAAAGGAAATTGGATTCTGAGTCACGTAAAGAAACATGTGTCCTCTGTGGTTCTTTTTATGTAAATCCCTGACACCATCAGGAGGTGGGTCCTATTATGACACATTTTGCACATGAGGAAGTGAGGCACAGAGAGGTTAAGTAACTTACTCAAAGACACACAGTTGTTAAATTATAAGAAGATTTCAACCCAGCTGAAAGGTTCTTTATGATGACCTCAAAAAGGGCATTGCTGTTGTTGGTTCTTTGCTCTCCTTTGTTTGTAGCTCTGCCATCCCAGCACCATGCCAGATACACAGTAGGTCTAATGCCACTCAGTTGTGTCTGGGTGTCTCCTTCTGGTGTGTTTGTGATTGTTTATTCTTCCGACTCTCTAAAGGCAACAGAGTGTTCCCAAGGGCAAAACACATCAATTTTTACTGCAAATTGTTTTTTGTTAATAAATGATATATAAGTTTATGCATCCTAATTAACCAAAAATTATTTATTGCAGCAATTAAAGTGAAATTGTGTAAATGACTGTAATTTTCAGTTCTTGACAAAGCAGTTGGGTCCGTTCGCGCTCCACTGTGTCGCCGACCCTCCTGGAGACCCTGCTGGCAGCCAGATGCTCCACCCCCACGAAGCCTTCAAGGGACGAATCAGAGTCTCTAAGTCTGGGTCCCCTGGAAAACCAACTCTCAGCTGGAGGTTGCTCCAAACCCTCAGTGAGACAAAAATCAGCACCTTCCGACCTGGTTGCACCAGGGAGGGGATACAACCCACCAGACCTCCCAGTGCATCAGACACAGAGCTCTGGAGAGGGGCTGTGTGGCCTCTTGCTTTCAGACAACAAGAAGAGCCAGGTTCTTCTTGTCTCTATCTCTCACTACTCTTGGCAGGAGTCACTGTCAGTTGGTCCTATGACTTGTTGGATCAACTTAAAATGTCTCCTCTTCCTCCCAAGCCACCATTGACCCATCCTTCCATCCATCCATCCATCCATCCATCCATCCATCCAATCATCCAATCATCCATCCATCCATCCATCCATCCATCCAATCATCCATCCATCCATCCATCCATCCATCTATCCATCATCCATCCATCCATCCATCCATCCATCCATCCATCATCCATCCACACATCCATCTATCCAATCATCCTCCATCCACCCTTCCTTCCTTCCTTCCTTCCTTCCTTCCTTCCTTCCTTCCTTCCTTCCTCCTTTTCTTCCTTCCCTCCCTCCCTTCCCTCTTTCTAAATCTGGCCACCTTCAGCCCAAGCTTACAGACAAACGGGGTTCAGGAGGAGACTGTGCTCCACGACAGGGTCACTCTGGCTCTCTGAGACTCATCTTTCTCGTCTGTAACTATCTCAGGGCATGTGACCCAAACTGCTCAGCAGAGGGACCTGCAGGTGGTGGCGTGTTTGGGGCAGAAGCCTGGAGACACACCCAGGAACACGGTCCGTAGCCTGCAGGGTACAGTTTAAAAATGCCCTGCAAGTCACAGAAAACACACCTGTGGGCCGCACAGGGCCCAAGGGCTGCTAATTGGCGAACGTTCGTGCCTCTGGGTTGTCCAGAGGATCGAGCGGACAGAGGCTCCGAGCTGACAGGTGTGCACCAGGGTTCGGCCCACAGGCGGAGCTGAGCACGGGCAGTCGAGGGGACTCTCTGGGCAGAGGCGGCGCCCTGTGGCCTCTGGGCTATTCTGCTCCCCCAGCTCCTCTCTTCCCTGTCCTCTCCTCAGACTCTTTCTGTGACCTCGCCACTCCCTGCCTGATCTCCTGCAGAGACTCCTGTGTCCACGCGTGGCCCCTGACCACCTCAACTCCACCCCCAATGGCAGCGGAAGAAAAACGTACAGTTTTTAAAAGGCGCGCACGAGAGCCCACGTTGAGACTCGGGTTTTGGAATGAAACAGACTCGAACATGAACTTGGAGATTAAGCCTCTGACTACCACGCGCTGGGTGCCTGCGGGGCTTCACGTCCATCACCCGCGAGACGGGAGGACGACCGGACCTCACAGAGCTGTAGTCAGTGGCTCCCGAGTGCCCGCTCCTTCCACGACCCAGAAACCAGCAGGGTCTGCAAAGACACGAGGTCCCCAGAGGAGGCCCGTCTAACACAGGGCTCGCCTCAGGGAAGGTGGCTTCTGAAGACAGAGTCAGAACAGGGTGAGAGCTTGATTCCCAAAAAGGGCCTACTCGGTGCTTGTTTCAAAACATTCATCCAGCCCTGAGCAGTTTGGCTCAGCGGTTAGAGCGTCGGCCTGCGGTCCAGAGAGACCCGGGTTCGGTTCCTGCTAAGGGCGCATAGTTCGGTTGCAGTTTGTCCCCGGCCCTGGTGGGGCCCTGTGGGAGGCAGCCACTTGATGTGTCCCTTTCACACTGATGTTTCTCTCTCTCTCTCTTCCTTTCTCTCCCTCCCGCTCTATCTGAACACACACACACACAAAAATGAAAAACAAAACATTCATCCATCACCCAGCCAGTGTGGCTCAGGAGTTGAGCATTGACCCGTGTTCGATTCCCTGTCAGGACATGTGCCCAGGTTGTGGGCCCGATCCCCAGTGGGATATGCCGGAGGCGGTCAGTCAATGTTCTCTCATCAATGTTTCTCTCTCTCCCTTTCTCTCTTTCTCAAATTAATAAAAAAAAAACAACCACATTTTTTTAAGCAAGAAAAGTTCACTTTAAAAACAAAAACATTAATCTGTCTACAATTTTTTAGAATAGTGACTTTGACCCCCTATTACAATGAGTTGGTCTAAGTCCTTATGGTTGTAAAGAGATGAAATAACTAACTCTGAGAGACTCAAACAGCAGGAGTTGGTTTACCCTATATAACTAGCAGTCTGGAGACCAGAGGTAATTTGGCAATATGGCCAAAAACTCACGCTCTTCCCATCTTTCTGCTTTGCCATCCTCATGGTCACAACACAGTTGCCTTAGCTCCAAGTATCACGTCCTTACATAATGCCACCCCAAACAGGGAAGAAGGCAGCATGAGCCCAGAGCCCTTTCTTTCTGGGTCTCTCTTTATTCTGGGGGACACTTTCTTCCAGAAGCCCCCCAGTAGATGTCCTTTTGTGTTCCATTGTCTGAGAGTAACTCCTGGGCCCGTCCCTGCGCACATCAAGACGCAGGAGCGTCAGATTGGCACGGCTTCGATGAGTCAGCACTCTGTGGAGCCGGACACCTTGTAGCACAAAATCAGGGTTCTATTCACCAGAACAAAGGGACGGAGACTGGCGGCAGGGACAGCCAGGTTTCCTGCAACTCGTAAGAACAATGCAGATGCAATGCAAAATAGCTTTTGTTTGCTGAGCACTGACTCCCAGCCAGCCACGGAGTTGGGTGTTCACACACGCACTGACACGTGTGTGAACCCCGGCGGCCCACGTCCACCTCGCTGCACCCCAACCAGCTGCACTGCTTCTTCCCATCTTCAGGGAAGCAGCTGGGCGCTTGGAGCACGGGGGGCCGTGCGGGTCCCCCCCCCCCCCCGGGGTTCACAGACTGTCCCATCAGTCAGCCAAGTCTGGAATGAAACCCAGAGAGCCTACCAGTGACCCCACACCCTCTCACCTCCCCAGTCCCATGCACCCAAGGTCAGGTCTGGTGGGAGAACCAGGAGCAGAGCAGCTGGAGGAGGATCCAGGGTCCACACGCTGTCCCCTCAAGTGCGTATCTCAAGTGCATGTTGCAGTATTCTGGGCCAAAGCGATGACTGCCCATCACGGGGGCTGTCCCTTTACCCCCACCCTCCCAGAGCACGCGGAGTGAGTAATGACAACTGTCCTCCCAGGGCCCTTTTGGCTTCATGCATGTGACACCTCTTGAGTGGGGGGTGGCGCTTGGCAGTAGCCTCAGGAATGTCCAAGTCATGTGGTCACGGTGAAGTGACCACTGAACGGAGATGGAGCGAGCGAGACCCCAGTCTGCCCAAGAGTCGTCGGGTGGCGAGGAAGCGGAAGGGAACAGCGTATTGGCTCTGGGACCTGTTCTGACCCAGGAGACCCTGGGGGCCGTCACTGTGACGGGGACTCAGTGGTGAGCTGCCCCGGCCTGGTCACCTGATGCCGCCCCTCACCTGCACGGGGCCTCCTCCAGACCTGAAGTCTGTTCCCCCTCGGGTCAGAACGCTGTCCTCTGTCTGTCCCTCTGTCTCCTTCTCTCTTTGCCACCTGTACACATGGTGTCCTAACAGGGGAGGGGACCTGGCAAGTCTGAGGCCTCACCCCGCAGAGACACGGGTCTGCGGCAGGAAGCAAAAGCCCCCGTTCTCCTGACACCTGCGGCCACGCACAGGCAGGACAGTGGTGCCTGGGCAGCACCAGCTCAGTAGAGCTGCCTCCATTTCTTGTGCTGAGTATCTACCATCTGAAACGTGGAATCATCTCTGTTTTCAGGACGAGGAAGATCACGCAGGCCCTGTCGAAAACGCTCCCTCTCGCTCTCAAAAGTTCGTGTCTGAAGCTGTCTCCGCCTGGACCATAACGGACCCTCCGCCTCGGACAGGACGGGAGGGGCGGCCGGCGGCCGCTGCCTGTGGGTCTCTTTCCTGCAGCTGAAAGTGTCTACGTGACATTTTTCAGGAAGAAAAACATCTGTCTCTCTCTCTCTCACACACACACACACACACACACACACACACTCGGGCAGAAAGACCTCTCCGTTGGATTTAAAACTAGACAGAAATTACTCCCCTCATTTAGGGAAGTATCGTTCAAGAAAGAAAAAAAAAACAGTCTCTATTTGCCGGCACACGGAAAATGTGTGTGTGTGTGTGTGTGTGTGTAGACTCGTTCTCACAGTATCTCTGAAGCTCATTGTCTCCGGACAGAGATGCTGTGTCCCTTGAGAAAGCCCCAGAGAGAAACATGCCCCAATTCTCCGGACAGGAAGGAGAGAGAGTGGGGCGCGGTGTTGATGTGTGTCCCCCTGCACTCAGATAAAAATATATGGTCTCATTCGCAAAGAACAACGTAGCCCCCACAGGCGAGATGTGTGCCCCCCTCACGTACCCCGCCACGGGAAACCCTCTCCCTCCCGGCATGTATCGGGTACATGCCGCATCCAGGCAGAGGCCAGAGTGTCCCCTCAGACTCAGAGAAGTCTCTCCCTAAAGGCTTCTGTTCCGAATGGACACCACACCCCACAGACAGAGGACCGCACACCAGACAGAAACATGGTCCCACTCAGGTGAGGGGACGAAAGTGTGTGTGTGTGTGTGTGTGTGTGTGTGTCAGACATGTCCCTGTCCTGGCCTCGCGCTCCAAAAGCAGAAGTGTGAGAAAGTGTTGTCTCTGTCTCTCTGTCTCTGTCTCTGTCTCTCTGTCTCTCTCTCGCACACGCACACGCACACGCACACACAGAAGATCTCTCCTTCAAGGCTGCACAACTGAGAAAAAATGTCTTGCTTCTCTCACTGGGGATGCAGCACCGGGAAAACCAACACTCGTCATGTGTTCCCACTCGCGGAAAATTGCCTGGGTGTGGGCCTCCAGGCAGACACAGCCCCCACCCCCCTGAGCGCGCCCCCACCGCACTTCATCTCTGGGAGCACAGACACCCCGCCAGGCAGGCAAGCGCCCACCAGAGAGAACCCTCCACTCCCACTGTGTGTGCGCGTGCACGCGTGTGTGTGTGTGTCTTTCTGCAGGCAGGGAAATCTGTCCTGAGCACACGCACACACACAGGCGGATGCACACGGCAGAGCCAGCGTGCTCTCTGGGCTCCCGGGGGGCCGTGGGCACGCCCGTCTGCACAGGGCATGTGGCTGTGTCACTCGGAAGTCTCTCTCTGAGCCCCAGCCCTGGGAGGAGGACACGCCGGAGGACCATCCTGTGCTCCCTTCCCACACGCAGAAAGCGCGTGTCTGTGCGCGAACCAGACCCGTCCGCCGGCCTGAACCCCTAGAGATGGCGGGTGTCCGTGCTGCTCGGAAGAAGCGGTCCGAGCACACACCCCCCCCCCGCACACTCACGCTGGACAGAGGCCTCGGCTGCCCCCCGAAAGGCCGGCTCTTGCCCCTGGCTGCCTGGCCCAGAACGCGGTCTACATGCGGCTGGGTCTCCGGGGAGATTTTCCCTCTCACTTGGGCGTGGCCCCCCCGATGGGCCTGTCACCAGGCAGGAACCCCCCCAGCCCCGGAGCAAAGGGGGCACGGGGAGCACCGCGTGTGTGGTGAACACGAGTGTGGGTGCTCATGAGTCTCCCCGCAGCTCAGAAAGGCAGGACTCTTCCAGGCAGGGAGAACACCTGCCTACCCCCCAAACGTGCGTGCGTGGCGGGGACAGAGCCTTCCCTCCGCCCCGGGGGCACGCCTGCCGGGCCTGCTCGCCCTCTGCTCGCCCTCTGCTCGCCCTCTGCTCGCCCTCTGCTCGCCCTCTGCTCGCCCTCTGCTCGCCCTCTGCTCGCCCTCTGCTCGCCCTCTGCTCCCCGTTCCAGGGCGCGCCGACGTCCGAGGCTCGGGCTCGCTCGCCTTCAGCAAGGCCCCTTCCAAGACTGTCGCAAGCCAGAAATGCCCCCGGGCACACGCCAGAGGAGACACTCAGCACTTACACACACAGCACGAGGGGTCTGTCTCCTTTGATTTGGGGGGCACAGGGAGGCACGGTAGAAATGTCTCTCTGCTTGTCATCTGTTCCCCTCCTGTGAGCAGGTCTCTCACCCGCTCGCATCTCCCACTGACGTTCGCCACCTGAGGTCCTGCTGCACGGCTCGCGGGGAGGCCGGAGCCTGCCGGGGAGCAGCTACTGCCGCCCTGGAAACTGCCCGTCCTGCAGCGGCTTCCGTGCCTCCCGCCGGGACGCCTCGACACTGTGCGTGGCCACGCGCACACGCAGGACGTGAGCAGACAGCTGTGCGTGCCTCGTCCTCCGCAGAAAACCCCTGCTCTCACCCGTGCACAGACGTGTCCCCGTGTCTCTGTAAGTTTGCACCAACACCTTCCTCTGGGATCCCTGGTTCCCAAGAAATCATGAGAGTTTCCAGGGAGGAAATACATCCGCTCGCTGTCCCCAGGCAGACGTGTGTCCCTCACACACGCGCTCACAGGAGTCACGAGGGCACGCGGCAGCCTGTCACCCATTCTGCACACGCAGGTGCGCGCACCTGGACAGAAGCGGGGCCTCGGCCCACCGCCTGTGCGCTGCCGGAGACGGCTCTCTCGTTCCTCCTCACGCTCAGCTCCCGGAGATCTGTCTCCGGACAGAAATGAATTCTTCCTCCGAAAAGCACCGACCACTGCGGAGAAACGCCCCCTCCCCAGGGAAGGGCACTGGAGGAGAAATCTCCCACGCCCCCCTCCCATGCTGAAAACTGTATGTGTGTGCGTGCGCGCGTGTGTGTGCGTGTGTGCGCATGCATGTAAATTACTGGGTTTGGTCTGTCTTCCTGCAAGCCCCCAAATATCTATGTTTTTCCAGACTGGAAAATTCATTCTCTGTCTTTTTTTATTTTTTTTATCCTCACCTGAGGACACTTTTTCACTTTTTGTTCAGACAGAGTGGGAGGGAGAGACAGGAAGAGAGAGAGAGAAACACTGATGTAAAAGGGACACATCGAGTGGCTGCCTCCTGCACGACCCAACCAGGGCCGGGGACAAATTGCAACCGAGGTACGTGCCCTTATAGCAGGGACCAAACCCGGTTCTTTCTGGACCACAGGCCGTCGCTCTCACCACTGAGCCAAACCGGCCAGGGTTCATTCTCTGTCTTTCTGTCTCCCTGTCTCGTGTCTCTGTCTGTCTCTGTGTCTCACACATGTGCTCAGACACCCAGGCAGGGTGCCTCTCTCTGCTCACTAATACAATGCACCGCCGAAAAACCAACCCTCTGTAACTGTCAGATCACAGAGCAATGCTCATGTTTCCCGCAGAACGTAATCTCTCTGTCCCTCGGAAAAATATCTCTAAAGCTCTCTGTACACAGGGCAAAATGACACTCTCCCACACCACTAATGACGGCGCACAGAGCGAGAAGAGCTCCGTGTGTGTGCGTGTGTGCATGTGAGCGCGTGGTCACAAGCAGAAAAAAGTCTTCCTGTGTTGAGCCAACTCCTTGCTAGCAGAAAAATATATATGTTCTCTTCCAGAGAACAAAAATACAACACACACACACACACTCACACACGCGCACCCGCAGTGACTCTGCTCTGTGCTACCTGGAAAATGAACAGATAAACACTCCATTTCTCTGCATGCAGAACATTATGTGTGCTTGTCTCCAGGAAACATAATTTTTTCTATTTCCACTCAGATAAGTCACCTTTTCAAAAATCATCGGGAGAAATGCCCCCCCCCCCATAAAGACCAAGCCAGATAAAAACACAGACCCTTTTTCTACTCAGAAAACTGTGTGCGTGTGTATGTGTGTGTGTGTGTGTACGTGCGTGTGTAGGGGAAAAAAGGCTCACTTATTAAGCTGTCTCTTCCTGCAGGTAAAAAAACAAAACAAAAACAAGAAAAAAGCGTCATGTTTTAGGCAGCAAATAGCGTGTGTCGGCCACACACACGCACACACACGTACACGTGTGTGCACACGCCGCACTCGGGCAGAAGGTGCTCATCTTCTCCCTGAGTGTATGTGCACCACCGACACGTTGACGCTCTCGGCTCACAGGAACCGGACAGTCTCCGGGCAGAAACTGTTGTTCCCACTCAGAAAAGTCGCCCCTAACGCTTTTCATCCCTGGGCACCACAACTCCCCTCTCCCCCAGAAAGCCGACACAAGACAAAAAATACACATCGGAAAAGCAAACCATGTGTTCGTGTCTGTGTGGTTAAAGCAGAGCATGTAGCTCTGTGTGCTGCTGTCTCCCAACAAGCACAAAAACATGGGCTGTTTTTCCAAATAGAAAAAGATCCTGTCTCTAGCTTTGTCTCTCTCTCACTTTCTCTTTGTCTCTGTCTTTCTCTCACTTTCTCTTTGTCTCTGTCTCTCTCTCACTTTCTCTTTGTCTCTGTCTGTCTTTCTCTCACTTTCTGCTTCTTCCTCTCTCTCTCTCTCTCTCTCTCACACACACACACACACACACTCACACACACACACACGGAGGCACAAAGCTGTCCCTCCGTCTCCATTGCCAGGCAGATCTGTCCCCCACGGTCTCACTAAGTGTGCACTGGTAAACAAACACTGTTTCTCAGTTTACAGAGAATTATGTGCCTGTGTGTGTGGGTTGGGGGGGGTGTGAACAGAAAATGTCCTCCTTCCCTGTCTTTCCTTCTCTCTCCCCCTCATTCCCTCTTGGAAACGTCTCCTCTGTCGCAGCCAAGAAACACACATCACTTTAGAGAAAGACATGGACCAGCTCCGTCTCCAGACAGGACCCTCCATGGGTGTGAGCAGGAGACCCTGTCTGCTCTGTCTCTCCTGCGCACAGGAAAATGCATGTGCGTGTGTGTACGCGTGTGTGTGTGTGCGCGTGTGTGCGTGCACCTTCTCTGAGATGCAAATCAGCCTCTCTCTGTCTCTCCCTCTGGTGGAAGTGTGTGGTTTACTGCTCCGACCACCGACCACGACCACCGACCCCGGTGGAAACGCCTCCCTCTGCAACCCCGCAGGGCTGCGCGCTGTCCCTGCAACCTCGGGCTCCCTCCCTCCCCCCGCAGGGGGACATGCTCTCCCCACTGTCCTCACAGTTGGAGACTGCGTCAATTTTTCTCTCTAGCTCGGCCCTCGTTCTGTCTCTGCCACACACACACACACACACACACACTCGTGCACACTGCAGGCAGAAAGTGTGTTTTAGCCACTGTCCAGGCCCAAAGTCTCTGGGGCGCACCCAGCACCCTGGCAGCCCGGGAGGTGACCTTGGCAATGAGAAGGATGGCATTTTCCCTACTGCCCTGGTCCCCAGCCCCTGGGGTCTTTCCCTCCAAGCACTTGGGCCAGGTGGGAGGTGCCCCCTTTGCGGGCGGGCTGCTCTGTCGTCTCCTCGCCACCCAGGGTGCTGTGTCCCAGGCAGATGTCCAAGTGCCAGTGCCCGTGCCCCCCCCCCCCCAGCGAGGACCTGGGACCCCCGCCTCCCCTCCAGGAAGACACTGGGCTGCAGCCGGGCGCTCGGGGAACTGTGGTCAAGGCCGAGTCACCCCAAGAGGGGCCCCTGCTCCAGCCCCCTCTCCTAGGGGATTGCCTCCCGGAGACCCCATTTCGTCCGGATGCCTGGGGGGAGGCTTGGCCCTCGTGGAGCCATGCCAACAACCAGGACCCTGGCCGAGACCCGAGCGGGGGGCGCGGGGCCGCAGGAAGGGGAAGGGGCCGCTTGCCGCCCCCGCCCGGCGCCTGGAGGTCTGCAGACCTCGCGGCCAGCGCCGCCGCCCCCACGCAGCGCGCTCACTCGCTGCACAACAGCGCGCCCACGCGGCTGCGAGAGGAACTGCAGCCACCGCGCGCCCTTTCTCCGCGCGACCCCAGCCCATCCGCGGGCGCCGGCTCTCAGCGGGGTCTTGTGGGTCCCCGCCCCCTCGTGCAGGGGTGGCCGTGGGCTCTCCGCTCAACGTTCTCTGCTTCTTTTCTCCTCGGAGATGCTCAGTCCCAAGACCGTAAGGGAGTTCTTTCTAGAAGCTTCTACAAGTCTTTCCTTTTAGGGGCCGAAGGGGCCTTGACTTGGGACCCCCAGGAAGAGGGGCTTGTCTCCAATATCCTCTTCTTGATGTTTGGACTTCACGCCTTGCTCCCTACTCGTGTACTTAACGCAGCCCCCTCCTGAAACACTACCCCCCGCAGCCCCCCAAAGATTCCAGGAGTCTGACCCACGGTGTCATCAGCGGGAAAACAGGATAAGGGCATAGACTTGGGTTCGCTGGCCCACCAAGGGGCGCCGGCCGGCCACGCTCTGCCTTTCTGAGCCTCTTTCCCACCCGCGAACCGCACAGCAGGGGGCGACGCAGGGAGAAAGGGGCCTTTCGGGGTGTCCTCTACCTCGTGGTCCCCCTGTGCGGGCCTCCTTGCCGGGCGGAGGAAATGGGGCCTTGGGGACACCAGCCGCCCGAGGACACTGTGGGTCGGATACGGCTCCCTTCGAGCAGGGAGGCGCCCGGGAGGTGGGACGGGAAATGGTTTGTGCCCAGTGTGGCCCGAGATGCAGCTCTAACTGCCCCTGAGCTTCCAGTCCGGCCTTGTGCCCCAAGGAGCTCCCTGGGGGACAGAGCCGGGACCCTCCTCCCCTCCCGCGAGCCCCTGCACGGTCTCCACGGCAGCGCCCATGAGCAGTTCCACGGTGTCCACGGCTCAAGCCCCACTGCCTGGGTAGCACGTCGCATGCAGTTGGCACTTAATACACAGTCACCGTGGAATGAATGAATGAATGAATGAATGAATGAATGAATGCACAATTTGATCTATCCACAGATAATTGCCCAGAGGGCCAAGGGTTTGCCAAGCCAGCTTCTCCTTCCACCATCTTCCTCTGAGAGGCGTGGACCACCAAAGACCCCTTCCTTGGGGGTTCCTTCAGAACCCCTCTCGCTGCTCCTCTGAGGGCTGGGCTGAACCCTGAGAAACAATTTCTTGGTGGGTGGTGTGTTGTTTTCTCAACATTCTTACATGTTGACTTAAAGATCTTCAACTTCCTTGTGGAGTATCAGGGAGGGGGCTGGGTCCACAGTATGGGCTGCTGGCTCTGACTTCGAAATAAAATATTTAAACAGCTTGTCTCCTGATATTTAAAACAATAGTCTAAAAAGCATTCTTTTATAGTCATCGATACAGATGCATAATTCCCCAAGCACCGCGCTCCAGAGGTCCTGTGAAAGAATGATGGTTATGAAACCACTGCCGGCTCCAACATTTCCTGGACAGCCAGAGCCGTTGTTCTCGCTGGGTCTCACTTGAGACTCGCTTGCACGGAGGAGACTTGTTCGTTAGCCAAATCCATGATAACTTGCAAACAAGAAGTGCTTTTCTGCTAGAACTCTCTAAGAGCAGACTTGATTGCATTACATGAAGAGGGAACAGAAGTAGAATTTGGGGGACCATTGCTTCCTTGTTATGAATCCTCCCACAACACATGTGCCCTGGTTGCAGACCCTCCTCTGCAATGTTCACCTGATGGACACGGAATGGTGTTAACCCTTTACACTTTAGTTAGAATAAGAAGCACTTGTTTCAGCTCTCCATCGTGAATCCATGTGAACTCCAAGAAATGAGATCCTTTTTCTTGGGTCCCCATTTCACTGTGACCAGTGAAGGAAAGGCAGGCTGTGGTTGCTAACGCTGAAGATTGCGTTGGAGGAAGTTAGGCTGTGGATCATGAAGATCTTCTGAGGTCTCTGAGGATCTCTGAGAAATCCACACTTGGAGCCTGGAAGGACATCCAGTGAAATGCAGGGGGTGGTCCTCAGAAGCGAGAACCCCCCAAAGTAGAGAGAGAAGATTGGCTTAGGAAGCAGAGGTTCTAAATGAGTCTTGGTCCTCTCCCCTTCACGAACCATGTGACCTCAGCCAAGTTCCATGAAGGGGTGATCTGAATGCCATTCCCAACCTTCCCCTTCCCAGGGGGACATGGGGCTCGGAAAAGAGGGTCCTGCCGGTGGCCAGAGCCGGTCATTCTTTCACCCTCCACGTAAGCCCAGAGGTACCGTCTTCCTCACGGTGTGTGAGGGGCCCAGGCCTTCCTTCTGGGAGCTGGGGAGGGTTCCGAGCAGTGGCAAACTGCTCACCCACTTTCATCCGAAATGAGGACATCTAGCGAAGAACAGCCACAAAATCCTGGTCTCGGCTGGCTCTCGGGACCTCACACCTGGAGGCAGGATTTCCCTGGAGCTATGGCTCCCCCTGGTTGCCGCAGTCCATGAACTAAAAAAAAATGTTTTTAGTATTTTCTCTTCAAGATGAGAAGGCAAAAGAAAAAAAAAGTGGGAAAAGAAAGAAACAGAGGGGAAAGGAGAATTGAGTTGCGTTGAGTTGAGTTGAGATCATGTGAGTCACAAAATCAGGGCAGATTGATCCATGCGAGTCAGATTCTTCCTGCCTCGTATCCAGTTGTCTGAGCGATTACCGAGCGTCTCCCGAGTCCTAGGCATTGTGCGTGCATCCCGAGGTTACAGAGAAGCGAGACGCGTCCTCAAAGAGGCTCTGGTTTCCCAGGGACACCCCCACTCCGGTTCCAGGAACAATGCAAAGCAGCTCCCCAATTTCCCTGCTCTTTTCCTCCCTGGTCGCCCCTCTGTTTCTCGGTCCCTGTCCCTGCGCCTCACTTTTTCCTTCCCAGCTCTCTGTCTCTCTCTGACCACGGTGCACACGTGCTTTGATTCACGGAGTGAGTCACATGGTGTTGACCTCACACGTTCCTGACTTTAGAAGTGAACGGTGGTGTCGTGCACTGAACCCCTCTCTCTCCGTTCGCAGTGTGGATTTGCTTCGTTCTGGCATATGGGACTCTTGATGGAAAAAAGTGTCCTCAAATTCAGGCCTGTGCCCGTCAGGCCGCCCAGAATAAGGCTGGAGGTCCGCCGGACACTTTGTTGGGGGCCCAGTTTTAATGGTCAACATGAAGGCTTAGAACACCACCGAGACCGGTAAGATTTTCCCCCAGGGATCCTGGCCTAGTGCCCAGGCGAGAACACATGTTGTTCGGAATCAGGGGCGTCACGGTGCTCAGTGTTGATGCCGTGAGCGAATGAATGATGAATGGTGACAGGGGCTGGCTTCCAGGCCCTGCTGATGGGAAGGATCGCTCCAGCTTCACCTTTCTCAAGTGGCAGGGCGCATTCTGGGTGAGTCTTACTGTCTGTGTCGGCAGATCCATTCTTCTGCTGTCAATAAGAACAGAACCAGAAAGGTCACCATTCTTCACTGTCGACCAGAAACGAGGAGGGAGTTAGGGCCGCAGGTTGGAGAAGCGGGAGCTGGACTAGAAGTGCTGTCCTCGTTCTGCTGCTGGCCTCCGTGGGCCGGGGGGTGCCCACCCTTCCGGGGATGAAGGCTTCTGGGTCTCAAAGGCTTCCTGATCTTTCGTTACCCCTTTTTTTTTGGGAAGGGTGGGAAAAGAAGCAGCGACAGGACAGCAGATGGAAGTGGACTGCCATCCAAAGTAGGAAAATAGGGTGACAGCCACCCAGGGAGCACACTCCACAACCCACACTCCAAACCTACTGACACACATTTGTTGCTAGAACTGTCATACATACTTTTCAGGCTCCACGACCTGCTTTGAAAATGACGCGTCTTGAAGTAACGGTGGCCGGGAGGTTCGTCCACGCACACAATCGCCCGCGTGGCTGGCCGCTGAGCTACCCCTTGCCCTGCAGGCGTCGCTCGCTCAGGTGGGCCCGACACCGTGCTCGGCAGCTGAGCGAGCTGGGCCTGTCAGCGTGGAGAGTCTGTGGGCGGCAGGGCGGGCCTCGAGACCAGACGTACATACCACCGAGGGGGCCCCGCAGGCTGGCGCCGACGATAAATGCTTCAGTATCTCTTCCCTGTGTGCAAAGCAAGCAGATCATGTAGGACAGAAAACATCTGACTGGTGATAAATTACAAAATGAATCCAGGAAGAGAAAAAAAAAAAAAAAAAAGGACTTTTGGGTTATAAACTCCAAATGGCATCCTTTTGAAATGTTAAGCCTCTTTCTTTTTTTTTCCATAAAACTCATTTCCCACCATTCGGATATCTGTATCTATAGATAGCTAGCCAGATAGATACAGATAGAGATGATATATAACCCCAACAAGTTGACATCTATTTCAAAATCCTTTTAATGGGGTTACGGCAGGAAAAAAAGGCCCGGAAGAGGCAGAGAGAGACTTTTGAAAGTAGATTTAACAGACTCTTGTTTGAGAGGCCCTGAGAGGCCGGTGGAGTGTGAGTTAGAAAACATTGCCAGGAGAATTCATGTTGGCTCAGCAAATAAACTGGCCCTGGAGAAGCTGATTGATGTTTATTTCCGCGCTGCTGGTGCTGGGCTCCGGGGACCGCGGCGGGACAACTGAGATAAGCGGGCAGGGCCCCCTCATTAAGGACCTGCCATCCTCCCGGCTGTCGCTTCGTTACCCCGCTTCATTTACTCGCTTTGAAACTGTGACGGGGAACTGACGCCTCAAAGTGTGTGCCTTGTCATGACTGATTTGTCCTTGTTTGTGGAAAAATCGGGTGCTCATCCACGGTTGCCCGGATCGAGGGCCCCTGGTTGGGTCCCAGCCCTGGGGCCAGAGCCTCACCAGCTGCTGCCCGCTCACCCCCCCCCCCCCTCACCACTCGGGAGCCCGGCCAAGGCTGACCGCTCTCTTGACGTTTCGAGAGAAGATGACTCTCAGGAATTGCGGCTCCGAGGGCCGGAGGGCCCAGCAGCCACGTGGCACGGCCCGGGGTAGGGGGGCATGTGCCAGCACCCGTCCCGGGACGGCTGCACGCCCTGCCGCAGACGGTGTTTGCCACGCGCACTGCGGGCACGTCCGTGACGCGGACGACGCTGGTTGTGGCTCGGCACCACTCTCGTGTTCCCTGGGTCCTGGGGCGAGGGTGTCCTCCTCGGCAGTCACTCGGTTTGGAAGCACTTCGTGGGGGCTTCGAGCCTGGCGTGTTCCCTCCCTCTTCCCTGGGCACCCGTCAGCTTCCTCAGCACCGCCAGCGGCTGTGCCCTCAGGGCTGGGTGACGGAGCCAGGGAAACAGAGGGTCCTTCACCAGGCCCAGGGCTGACCAGGTGGCTACACCCAGGGCGGGGGCATCGTTGTTCCAAATGTGACACTACTTTTCTTTGCAATAATAGTTACTCAGGGACAAAGTTTCCCCAGATTGGAAACGCCAAGCCGCTTCCTGCAGCCCTGGGAAGAGGCACAGTTGGTGGCAGCCGGAGCCGGGGTCCAGGAGGGCAGCTGTGGCCGGGCAGTGAGGAGCAGCAGGAGGAAGGGGCTCGGGAGGACCCGGGAGGCTCCCCGTCGCGGCCTGTGGGTCCCACTGTCCAGCAGAGCGAGGTGTGGATCACAGTCCGTGCTGGTCGTCGGGGTCCTGAGTTACTGGTGCCGCGTCTGCTTCATTTCTCCTGGTCCTGCTCAGCGGGACCCTGCACACAGCTCCCTCCCAGCGGCTGCCCCGCCCGTCACCCCAGCCCCGAGGGGGCGGAGAGGGGCCTTGCTGCACACACGGTGCCGCCAGCTGCCGGGGACAGGAGTCTGCCCCCCGCCCCTCCCCGAGGCCCCGGTGTTATTTCCCTGTTGGAGCTCAGGGCCAGAGTGTCCGGGGACAGAGACAGACAGGACACACCCCGCCGACGGGGAGCAAGGGGTCCCCGATTCTGCCAGGCCAGGGGCCACTCCCTTCTCCTCAGCACTGTGCTCACACCTGCAACCCTGAGAGACAGTCCCTCAAGCCAAGGCCAGGGCCCCTGTGCCCGCGGGCTCCACTGGCAGCCTGGGACTCTGCTGCCGCCCGCAGCTGCTTAGCAGAAGGTGGCCGAGCCGCCTAGAACCCTCCGGCCCGGTTGCAGGAACGGCCCCCCCGCGGCAGCTGCTCCCCGTCTCCCGCTCACTGTGGAGCCCCCAGGTTCCCCACTCACCCCCGCAAGTGGGGACGCGGCGGCCACAGCGGCACCACCCTCTCCTGTGCTGCCCCTTGGAGCTGCTCTGAGGTCACTCAGCAGCAACTGGGGGGCTGGGGGAGGGAGGTTTCCCGAAAATTAGTTCAAGGTCGGAGGTCAGAAGAGAACCACCAAGCAGACATTTCTGTTTACAAAAGCTGCCCCTTCTCACCTGTTTCCTTCCAACTAGTCAGCCCCCCAGCACCTTCGCTCACAGTGACAGCCGGGACTGTTCGAAGCCGCTGGCCGCTCACTGTGCAGACTGGGCCTCGGCAGGGCCCCCGGGAGGGCTCGGGTTCCGCGGCCCCAAGCGAGGTCTGTCCAACTTGCCGTGTGGTGAAGGGCAGAGGCACCAGGGCCCGGGGAACCTCTGCTGTGTGTCATCACCAGCTCCCGGCCCAGGCTCTCGAGTCCCTTTAGAGGCTGGCACATCCCCATTGGGTGCCACCATCCACCCTCTCCCCATGCGGCCATGGGAAAACCGGGGTGTCTCAGGAGGCACCCCTAAAACAGCACCGGGTGACCCCCTCCAAGCTTTCCTAGAAAGGAGCGGGCTTGTCTGGGCCTGCAGTGAAGTTGGGGCGCCCAGGTGCTCTGCAGGGCAGGGCGGAGGTTTGCATTATTTTATTGTACTTGACCTGGGACGCATTAGATACTGTGCAGTGTGAAAACACCGTACTCGCACGAAAGTGGTTCTCGACCGAGGGTGCCTTTGCCCTCGAGGGGACACTTGGCAGCACCTGCAGACACTGTGGTCGTCACATCTGGAGGCAGGGGGTGCTGTAGCACCCAGCAGAGACAGGTCCAGGACACCGCTAACCCCTGCGACCCACAGGACAGCCCCCACTGCAAGCAGCTACCTGGCTCCCAAGTCAGGAGCCCCGAGGCCGGGATCCGACCTGCCCCGCAGCCGAGTGTGCAGTGAGAAGCATGTTCACAGACAGGTGTGCACATGTAGACACGTTGTATCCATTTCATGCTGCTGCAACACAGTACCAGCCATGGAGTGGCTTGAAACCACACAAACGTATTATTTTGCCGTTCTGGCGGTCAGAGTCCTGAACCCAAGGTGTCGGCGGGGCTGGTTCCTTCTGCAGGTTGGGGAGAGAGACCTCGTCCTGCCGTTTCCAGCCTCAAGGGGCCGCCTGCTTTCCTTGGCTCATCCCTCCTCCATCGTCAAAGTCAGCAGCGAAGCCTCGTCTGATCCCTCTCTGACTCCGTCCCTCCTGATAAGGACTTTTGTGGTGACATTGGGTCCACCTGGATAATCGAGGATAATCTCCTCATCTCCAGGTCCCTAATTTTATCACATATTTGCAGGTTTCGGGAACTAGAATGTGGATCTCTTTGGGGACATTTTTTATCCTCACTCATGTACGCGGATCAAAATAAAAGCACACCCATGACCCAGAAGGCGCTGGGTGCCCACACTCCTCGCTGCTCCCCGGCGCTATTCTGACTTCTCTTGACGTAGGAAAATCGGCTGCTTCTTAGGATTAACGACTTTTGGAGAAAACTTCTCTTTATTTAAGGCTGCATATGAACTGCTGATACAGTTATGAAGAAGCCCCAACACCGGACCCCTGGAAAGCCGCAGGGAAATCCTTAGGCTGAACATTTGAACCCAGCTTAGAAAGGACCAGAACTTAGAGCAAGAAGTGGTTGTTATACAGCCAGAGACTTCCATTCATCACGGAAGGGGTGGCGCTGGGGGGCGGGACACGAGTGGCAGTGATTAAACAGGTTCGCCGAGGAGCTGGGATTTTTATGATGCTTAATGCAGGTTTTTAAGCCCCTGATCGTGAGAGAGAACTAGTCTTCCTGGGAGGCTGGGTGCTGGCTGCCCCACAGGTCCAGCACCATGGAGTTCGTGGGAAGTTGCAAACACCCACACGTTCTCCCCTTGATCCGACAAGACTGGAATAGGGCTGAGGGCCGACCCCCGACCCTCAGAGGCCGGAGGTGGAGGTCAAAGCTGGGATGCAGTGACCAGACCTAGTCAGAACTGCAGCGCACTAAGGGGGGACAGGTGGCCATCTAGGTACTTTGTGACATGCTCTGTGGATGCTGGAGTATAGGTTCAGGCCGCCGAGGCCCCCGCCCCCGCCCCCAGGCAACCACTGAGGCACCGTGACCCGAGTTTTTCCTTTTCCGGAATATCACGTCGCTGGAATCACATGACCCGCAGCCTTCTCATGAGTTTCGGTTGGGTAGCAATGTGCCTTCCGGGCTCCCTGCGCCTCCTCCGGGCCCCTTGCGCCTCCTCCGGGTCCCTTGCGCTTCTTTAGGGCCCCTTGCGCCTCCTCCGGGTCCCTTGAGCCTCCTCCGTGGCCCCTTGTGCCTCTTCAGGGCTCCCTGCACCTCCTCCGTGGCCCCTTGCGCCTCCTCCGGGACCCCTTGCGCCTCTTCAGGGCTCCCTGCACCTCCTCCGGGCCCCTTGCGCCTCCTCCGTGGTCCCTTGCGCCTCCTCCGGGCCCCTTGCGCCTCTTCAGGGCCCCTTGCGCCTCCTCCGTGGCCCCTTGCGCCTCTTCAGGGCCCCTTGCGCCTCCTCCGGGCCCCTTGCGCCTCTTCAGGGCCCCTTGCGCCTCCTCCGGGCCCCTTGCGCCTCCTCCGTGGTCCCTTGCGCCTCTTCAGGGCCCCTTGCGCCTCCTCCGGGCCCCTTGCGCCTCCTCCGGGCCCCTTGCGCCTCTTCAGGGCCCCTTGCGCCTCCTCCGTGGCCCCTTGCGCCTCCTCCGTGGTCCCTTGCGCCTCTTCAGGGCCCCTTGCGCCTCCTCCGGGCCCCTTGCGCCTCCTCCCGGCCCCTTGCGCCTCCTCCCGGCCCCTGCGCCTCCTCCGTGGCCCCTTGCGCCTCCTCCGGGCCCCTGCGCCTCCTCCGTGGCTCCTTGCGCCTCTTCAGGGCTCCTTGCGCCTCCTCCGTGGCTCCTTGCGCCTCTTCAGGGTTCCTTGCGCCTCCTCCGGGCCCCTGCGCCTCCTCCGTGGCCCCTTGCGCCTCCTCCGTGGCCCCTTGCGCCTCCTCCAGGTCCCTTGCGCCTCTTCAGGGCTCCTTGCGCCTCCTCCGTGGCTGGCCGGGCCTCTGAGCTGTTCAGGTGGCGTGTGAGCCTGGCGGTGGTGGGTCTGAGACCCACAGACCTGAGAGGACACTAGAGGCACCAGCCAGTGGTCGAGGGAGCACGTTGTTTGCCAGCCAAAGGCTTGGGCCCCACACCCTGGCCCAGTCCCGCCTCCAAAGCCTTCCGCGGTTCTAGAGGAGCACAGCTGTGTCACACACGAATGTCTTTGTCTAGGGTTGAGCCCCAAGCAAGCGAATTCCCCAGGGCTTATGCTCGGAAGAAGTTTCACCATTTTCTTGTGTCCAGAGACTCATGTCAAGACCGTCGAGAGCTCTGTGTTCGGAAGTCCTCCCGGGGGCTTGGGGGGCCGAGAGTGAGCACAGGGTCCAGCGTCCTGGGCCCCCTCCCACGTGGTCCAGCATCCCGATCCCAGCCTGCTGCTCCCTGGCTGACACCCCAGCTGGCCGCCTGCCGCCATGAGCTCACCCTGGAACACACATGTATTGTGAGCGGAGCCTTTTCAAAAAAAATTTTTTTCTTATTGAAACAATAATAGCTGTGCTGCAAAACTATTAATCTGGCAGTAAATTCTTACAGGAAATTTATTGCTATGGTTGTATTTCAGAAATTGACCGTATTATCCCAGAAGGAGGTACAATTAAACATTTAAGAATAAGAGTCACACAGGATTTAGATGGCGCCTGTTGTCTGAGGGTCTCAAAGGCTGTCTATTTTTTTTTCCGTCAAATGCACTGCAGATGGTTTCAGAGGTTGAGAAATGGCAGAGCCAAGTCCAAGGTCAACCATGAAGTCATCCACGAACCCGCGCGTCTCGTTCCCGCTGCTCTTCCTCGGGGCTCTTGCTGCCACTTGGTCTTGCTTTTCGGAACGTGCTTGTCCCCATGTAGGGCCCTGCGGCCTCCCAGGGCTCCTCACGGTGGTTGGACCGTGACCCGCAGCTTCCACGAGGGTCGGGGTGCCACCAGACCAGGGGGGAACTGGGAAACTAACACAAGAAAGGGAGGTCCCGTGGACAGACACAGGGAGGAAGGGGGAGAGGAGGATGAGAAAAAGATGACATAGAGTCCCAGGTACAGAAACCCCGACCAAGATGCCGGAGAGGGAATCCCAGCGCGAGTTCTGGAGCGAAGTCCAAGGCCGTGTCCGGGAGGGAGCACACAGAAGTATAAGCGGGTCTCCAGCCCGGGGGCGCTATCCCTGTGTTTGGGGACTGGGGACTGTGCACCAGAGTGTGACCCATCACAGAGCAAGGCACCGGACACCATGTGTGTGGGTTTCTACACTGCTCTGGCCCGGAGCAGGACAGGGAGGGAGGGCCCTAGGGAGGCCAGTGCAAGGGGTAACTCTGGGTGGACGATGGGGCCCTGAGGGCCAACCAGAGAATGCCACCTCTTCAGCCCTTCCCGCCACGTCTGTGAGCCCCACCCTCTATGTGTGGGGAACACAGCCACTCTGGGAGGCGGCTGCTATTAGCATCTTTGTTCACAGATGGGGAATAGAAGATTCGAGAGGTGCCATTAGTAACCTGCTCAAGGCCAGCCAGCTGCTGTCCCAGATGGGATTCGACCCCAGGACTGGCCTGCACCGGCATTCTTGGATTTGGGATTCTCAGGGCCCAGGGAGGTCTCAGCTCTGCTCTGTGACTGTCCCATCTCCTTTGACTACACCGGACGGCACTGCAGGTGGAATGAGAAAACCCCCTCGGTGGTTCCCCGGGCCAGCTTGATGTCCCCTGTCTTCCCGCCCAGCCCCACCGCCCCCTCCTCCCCAGGCCCACGCCAGGCCCACGGCTGCGCAAGTGACGCCTCCGGGTGAGAATCGAGGGTCTCAGCTATGCGCTGGCTTTTCATCTCGGTCTGGTCGGTCTAGGTGGACCCCAAAAGGGGCAGCTGAGAGGGTGAGAGGGGAGGCAGAGCCAGGTTCTAGAAGGAGGGGTTGCCATGCTGGGAAGGGAAGCGCCCAGTCGGCCCGTGGAGGCTGTGACGCGTCCCAGTGTTCTATCTTTCTAACGTGAGGTTGTCATTCTCCTTGTGGTGACCCACCTGGGTCTTTGAGGCCCTGTGGCTTAGACCAGCGTCCTCGTGAGATCCCTGGGAGAAGCTGTGGTTGTCAGCCCCCGGGAAAAGGACATGCCAACTTCAGGAAGGCGCTGAGCAGCCAGTGTCCCCCGGAAAGCAGCCCCTCCAGTCTGTTGGAAACCTGGCATTCCCTAAGAGAATTTTTTTAATGATTTTCTAGGATCTTAGGGGACATGTGTACAGTGATGCTCAGGAAAAGCTGGGGAGATGCCTGGGCTGCCCAGCTGCTGGGATCCCAGTGAAATTAAAAATAAAGACAGAGATGTGGTGGGAAGTGATTGCAAAAGCATTTCCTCCATATCGGGTGGGGGGCGAGGAGGAGAGAGCTGGCTTTCGGGGGGTGGGGAAAGGGCAGGCGGGGCTCTCATAAACATCTTGCAGGGAAAGCTCTCTGAGGAGCGTCTTGGATCCATCACAGCCCCTGCGCTCAGCAGGCCCCGGGGAACGCCCTGGAATTAGCGCAGGAATCCGGGCCTATCAGCATATCAGCACAGGGCCTGGCAGGAGCCCGAGACCCGGCAGATGGGCCCTGCTGGCGCCGAGAGCTGCTTCGCACACCACCTCTCAGAGGTTCGGTCGGGGGTGCTAACGTCCGCCTTTCTGCTCTTCCCAGAGCACCCCGTCTGCGCAAATAGGCCAGCCCATGAGGGTCCTCGGCCCCCACTTCATGGAAACTGAGGCTCAGCCCTCAAGGCTGAAACACTTGCCCCAGGGGACAGAGGTGGGGGCGGGGGCAGAGCCCGGGGTTTCTGAGCTCCTAGAAGGCTTCCCCGGGCCTCTCACAGGGCAGTCCTGGGAGGCTGTTCTCCTCCTGGGTGGACCCGGGACGCGAGCGGGTCTGTGGCATGTCACAGTGGTCCCTCCCTCCCAGACACAGTGTCCCTTGAAGAGTCTGGAATCTGTCACCACGACCATGTTGACCATGTTCCCATGCTGTGCTGGCTCTCGGGCCGGGCCGAGGGCACAGCCACCCCCGGCCCACATCCGTCATTGGGGATCTGCCTCTGGCCATGTCTCTGGCCTGTCATCTCTAGGTGGGTGACCCCTGTTTTCGACCAAGACCCCCATATTTAAGGCAGGGACTCTCCCACATCTTCAAAGCAAAGGAAAAGAGGGGACTGAGAACTGTCTGGATAATTAGAAGGGGGCAGCTGATTTCTTGCACCGTGTGGTGGGCACCACCCAACCGTGCCCACAATGGAGACCACACCAGTCCTGCCACCATGAGGCTCCGAGGCCTGACCCTGCCCTGCATGATCCAGGAGTCCAGGGGTGGCTCAGACCCAGCTCCGCCGTGTCAAATACCACCAGCCTGTCTGCCTAGGGGAAGGGTCTTCGGAACAAACATTCATTCAACTCTAAACGCCTGTCCACGGAAGACTGCCTACCTAACCTGAGGCATCGCCTGGGATGGCATTCTCATGAGCAGTTCAAAGCCACGAACTACAGCTCAGTTGACACCTATTTAAATGCACATGGAACAGAATACTGTACCGCAGGGCTTGGCAAGGCACCACCCACCGCCTGTTTTTGCAAATAAAGTTTTATTGGCACACACCCATGCCCATTTGTTTACATGGTGGCCGTGGTGGCTTGCACACGGAGCGGCAGAGCCCGGTGGCCGCAAAGAACACCATATGGTCCAGCCGAGACTGTTGCTCAGCGGGCCGCTTAGGGGGAAATTCCCTCTCCCTTGCTCTGCGTTATTTTGAGATTGTGTATAAACATAAGGACGGATCCCCAGAGAGTTCACGTGTAGGTAGTTGGTTGAAAAGATATTTAAGTTCGTGGCGGAGCCCGTCTCGGAGTGGGAGTCCGAAGATAGGGAAGAAGAGTGTAAAATCGTCTTGATCCTAAAATTCCATCACTTTATGGAAAAGAAAAAAAAACAAAAACACAAAAAACCACACATTTGGAGCAGTATGAAGAAATGTTAACAGTTGTCACCTTTCAGTTCAAGACTCAAGGGGGTTTGTTTTATCCGTCCTTACACGTTCCTGTATTTAACATGTTTTAAATCAAGATCATCGCATAAAAGAGCAAAAAGGGTGGAGCCATTGCCCCTACATTAGAGCACTTTTGAGAGTGACGCGTGGGCGTATGAAATGCGGTGCCACAGCTCCCAAATCTTCAGCACAGTGCCCTCCGCGTTTGTCTAAGTTATTTGGGAAGGAAAGATTTCGGGGCCAGGTTTCCTTACGCTGTATATGCTACAAATTCCCTTACACATCTTGATACATAGCTCCGAGGTACAACTGACAAATTCTCTTGGTCCAGGCCCCCGGGTTCCCCGCAGGGATCTGTTTTATTTTCCCTCATCCCAGAAGCGATGTATAGACGCGCCCAAGAGGAACGGCCCGGTTTTTCGACCGGCGCTTTCCAAGGCGTAAATAACCCGTCTAGGAATCCAGGCCACACCGCCAGCCGGGGGCCCTGGGCTGCGTACTCAAATCACACGGACAATTTACGTCCGTGAATTGGAATTTCAATCTGATCCCAGAGTTTACACGTAGGGGCCAAGGAACATCACTGCAGGGAGAGGGAGGAGGGCTGACGGAGTTCAGAAGGACTGGAATTGAAGTAATGAAAAACAGATGCCGGGGCTCTGGCCGATGCCAGCTGAAGCCAGGTGCCGGGGCTGGGCAGGTGCCAGGGAAGCAGGGGTTGCACTCCTGGGGAGCCTGGGGACAACTTCGGGTCGATGGTGGGAACGCAGTAGGGCTCCACAGTGGCCCCATCTCCAGTTCGTTCCACTCACGGAGCTGAGCACGAGTCTGGAAATAGACCCTCTTCTGTACCTGAATGAGGAATTATTCACCAGATGATGGGCAGCCAAGTGGGCGTCTTTTGAAAACAGACTTCAGGAATTTCCCAGACTCCTTGCAAATAATCCACAGGACTTTGTCAGGGTGGAAAGACCTGAATTTCTTCCTACTCTGTCTGGAATCTATACAGTAAATTCTTTGTGACTTGGCAGGGTGTGCCTGGCCGGGGACACCTCTCGGCCCGCCTGTGCCGCGGTGAACTCGGTGCCCTGGAGGAGGCTGGGCGCCGTGGGGGCCTCTGCCTGCTGGGCTGTGGGCCCCGGGGGGCCTTCGTCCTTCGATTTCCCAAAAGTCAGATGAGCTTGGACATAGCACGTGGTCGTGGGGGAGCTCCCAGACCCCGCTTCCCACACTTGCTAGCTCAGGCCCAAGCGAACGGGCACTTAGCGACCTCAACCTTCATCTCATGGCGCCTCGTCCGTACGATTCTGCAGCGCACCCGAAAACAGGTCTGATTTGACCCATTCACGCCGGGTGGCTCCGGTTGCCTGGGCTGGTGTCACTTCCCAGTTGACAATCAAGGTGGAAAGAGGGCAGTGCCCTGACGAAGCAGCCAGGCGCTGAGTTTTAGGGACTCTTGCTGTGCACCCCCGGGTGGAAAACAGGCTCGTCACTCCGCCCCGTCCCCCGGCTGCAGCCCTGCCTCTCCCCCTGAGCCTCCCCCAGGACGCTCTCTCTTCTGCCATTTTTCTCGGGCTCGGGTCCTGCACATCCCCTTGTCCCCAGGGTCCTGACTCCAGCCTGGAAGACGGTCTCCTTCCGGCACAGCGGGCTTCCACGCCCTGCGTGACGGTCCACGGGGACACGGAGGGCCTCCTTGACACTGGCACCGTCCTCACGCCGGGGAAGTGGCCTTGACCAAGGAGACGGAAACTTTACGGAGGTGACGTGTCAGTGGGGGCCGAGAGCGGAAGACATGAAAAGAAAACGTAGGCAAGCATGAGGGCCTCCACTCGGGACAGGGTGGTGTGCGGGAGGGGTGCAGGCTGGTGGGCAGGCCCCCCGAGGAGGTGGCGGTGGCGCTGAGACCCGGCCGAGACGTCGAGGCTGGAGGCCCGGGGAGGAGCACGCAGGTGGGCGGGCGGGCCAGGCGGCCAGGTGGGTTCACGCCGGCCGGAATCATCTGTGGAGTCTACTTTGCGCTTTAGGAAGATCTCGGCTGCCGGCGGGGGGAGAGTGGACCACAGGGGCAGCTGAGGGGGAAGAAGTCTTCCCCCACCTCTGCCGCCCTCGGAGGGGAGGATGGAGCCTGCTGGCTAATTTAAGCTCCGGCTAAATGAGACTAATTTAGCTTCATGGAACCTAAGGGTGAATGGACAGTCCAGTGACCCCAGGGCCGCAGAAATGCGAGGGGATCGTAAAGCCTTCCACACGGGGCGGGTGATGGGCGGTGCTGGGGGTTCTGACCTGCTCGGCCACCGCTGGGCTGTAATAAAATTAACACCTTTGGGAATTCTGTTGTATCTCTCTTTCTCAAAACAAATGCAACAACCGCAAAAATGAAATGTGCCGACCCCGGCTCCTATTGAACAGTACGCGGTCTCCCAGAGCTGTCTGAATACCTAATTCTGTACTATGGGGATTTCTCATAATCCCCCCCCAAGCAAAGCCGCAGCTCTTTAGGGGAAGGTTGACCTTAATCTGATTATTGAGAATTACTTGAGGATTCATGTCTTTCCTCATATTACCGAAGAGTATTCGTGGTGACAATGAGGACCAGCATGGGCTCTGGATTGCATTATTAAATCGTTACATTGTTTCCTAATTCCCGTTAGCTGCTTTGGCTACAGGGGCATGAGAAGAGGCAGACACTCATTTTCCTTTTCGCTTTGACATTCTAGTTTCCTAGCCACACAATTCGCTCCAGCTGAGGAAGGGCAGAGAGGGGACCACGCTAGCACGCCTGGGGACCGGGGTGGGCCTCCAAGGGTGTTGGGGTCCCCGAAGGACATAGATGGGGTTCCCGGCAAGTGGGAGACAGGTCAAGGGTCCCCAGCATTTGAACGAGCGCCTGAAGCTGCCAGAAGGGGAGTCTGGGGCCTTCCCTGACCGGTCCTCCCTGTTGTCTTAACCTTGAACAGCCCGCAGGCCCTGCCCTAGGCACCCCACCAGCTTCCCGCAAAGCCCCCTGGAAGGTGACCACGGAGTGGCCGAAGTGGGAGGGACGTTTGGTTACGCACCTGAAGAGTCCTGTCACTTGGCTGGTCAGCCGCCAGGGGCTTCCCTTAAGTGAGTTTGTCACCAGAACAAAGTGAGCGAATCCCTGCTCTAGAACACACAGGAACACGCCACCCAGACAAAACCGTAAGGACATGTTCATCTGTGACGCCTTCTGTGTGAGTGACGTTCCAAATGATCGAAACAGCCAGATGACCCGAATCTTTCCAGACACCTTTGCCCAGGGTCTCCCGTGAAGTGGGGAGGGCTGGGGGGGGGGGTGGCCTGGCCTGGCCCGGGGCCCCAGGAGCTGCTCAGTGAACCTTCCCGGAGGGTAAGACGTCGAGTTTCTCGCTGGGAACTGCGCACTGTCGGGCTCCAGCCAGATGGAAGGCAGTCACCTGGGCCCGAGCCGGCACCGATGACGGCAGACGGGACACGGGCCCTCCGCATTAAACGTCTGCAGGCCAGAGCCAGACTGACAGGGCCCGGAGGGGCATGAGGACTCTGTTCAGGTGGCTGAGGACCCGTCAGCTGGGCTGTCCGCGGAGCACTCAGGGAGCGGGTCTGGGCCGGAGCACGTGGGCTCTTCCCACACGACCCTTCTCTCCTGGGGCAGTGTCTGGGCTCCTCCAAAGATGGAAGGCCAGTGGTCATCGCTGCCCTTAGGAACTTCCGCTCGTCCCCACTCTGTCATGACAAGGTGACCCGCTCCCTCGTCAGGAATTCTTTGGGAGTGCAATGGACCAGAACCATGGAAACGTGCAGAAGAGCCTTGAATTGGGTGCTGTCTTTGTCCTGCCCCCCGGCCAAGCCCCTCGTGGCCACAAAACACTGGTCCTTAATCACCAGGATGGGAGAGGAGCCCTTCCCAGACACTGAGCATGCTCGGCCGTTCTTCCATCCATCCACCCACTCATCAGTCATTCATTCAGCCCAGAGGTCCTGCTGTCATGGGCCCGCTGCCCACAGTGGGGGGGGGGGCATGAAGATAAGTCGGCTCCGCTACGGGGAGCAGCGTGCAGAGAGGGAGGTGCCCTGTCAGTGGGCTGGCGGGAGGGCCTTTCTGTGAGCGGACAGAGCGATCTGGACGGAGGGAACAGCGTGGGCGGGGCCAGGAGGGAAGTACACTGGAGGAGCGGAGGAGCCATGGAGTGAGGGTGAAGGCCGGGAGCGCGGGCACCTGGCCGAGGGTGGGGCAGCCAGCGCCCTCTCTCCTGCTGAGATAGGTGCGGTCAAACCGTCCCTGAATTCCAGGGAGTTCCAAGTCCTGGGGGCCCTCTGAGGACTTTGCTGTGCTGAGGGTGCCACTGTGGGACCAGACCTGAGGACAAGAAGAAAACCACGAGGGGACGTTCCCAGAGGCCCCAGGGGCCCCTGCACAGTGTCCCACCGAGAGAGGGGCCCCACAGCCTGCGCCTCTGTGAAAGCAACTCTTCGGCCAAGAAGAATGTCAACAGCAGGTCCCGAGAAGATTCTGCAGATGCCGGGGACATGTTTCTCAAAGCCTACGTGTTATGGCTGACACGCCAGAAGCCAGGAGTCAGTCTGAGCAGGGGCAGCAGCCGCCCCAGAGGAGACCCTCCTGCCTGTCCCCTTCTGTCCCCTCCTGCCCAGCCCTTCCCAGCCTCCGCATCCACAGACCCCTGCAGGTCCCTGTAAACCAAGGATCGGCTCCATGAATAAGTCCATTTACATCTAATGGGGGCACAAATCGCAGCAATGATGAACCATGGCAACGAGTAATCCTATTAGGCCGGAATTACAAAACGGAATTAAAAAGAAACACCTCAGAAACCTTGTTGGCCGTGGGGATAGATTACAGCAGGGTCAGCTGCATGAGCGTGTCCAGGACCTGCGTCCAGGGCCTGCACCCAGAGGCACCCACACTGGGACTCTTTCTGGGTTGTCGCTGTCTCGGAATTTGTGACAACTGTGGGACGAGGGGACCTCATTTTCATTGCACTAGACCTGGCTGCAGAATCTGGCTGCCTTACCTGGCCCGTCCCGCCACACCCTTTGAAATGGCTTTCTCTTCCCTGTACCTGACTTCAGGCAGATGATTTTCTGGTCACATTTTCTCTTAATTACTATTTGACCTCTTAAATGAAGGTATAACATATGTACGGCAAAACTCAAACATCTTAATCAATTGCCTTTTATGGAGGGATGAATCCTCGTTTCCAGCCGGCTGTCCACCCCTGCACCGTAGGCACACTCGTAGCCATATTTTATCTCGGGAAGATTTTATTTAATCTCCCAACTTCTCTGGGAGATTATTCGGGTCTTTGGGCACCTAGAAAATGTGAAGGGGAGAAATAAAAGGTAGAACTATTTTCAACAACTGTGGCTATAGCAAAAACACCTGAAGTTGAAAGACTATTCGGGTCCTTCAAACAATGTAAGACATTAATTCTCTTTTATTTTTTTATTCTCACCCAAGAACATTTTTCCATTTCTTATTCAGATAGAGTGGGAGGGAGAGAGAGAGAGAAACATCAACCTGAAAGGGACACATCGAGTGGCTGCCACCCACACAAGCCAACCAGGGTTGGGGACAAACTGCAACCGAGGTACGTGCCTTAGCGGGAACTGAACCCGGGTCTCTCTGGACTGCAGGTCGACACTCTAACCGCTGAGCCAAACCAGCCAGGGCCATTAATTCTCTTTTGATGGTCCATTTCTGCAGTGAGATCCTCGGGTCTTTTACAAGATGCTTCTAGGGATCCTGAATCATATATTGTTTGAAATGATAGATTATCTTTAATTATCTTAATTGCTTCATTAATGTGAACTTGATATAAAGTAGCCTCTTCAAACGCCATGCAAGGAAGGCGAGGAGATGAGTAACCTAATCAAGCCTTTGGGGAAAAGTGACGGGCCTCATGGAAAGGATTCTAAAAATTCTCATTTAAAGACGTAATTACATTGATTAGAAAGCCGTAGTCCTTTGTTTCAGAGAACGGAACTTGTGTTCGAGAGCATTTAGCCGAACGGAAAGAATTCTATTTAAAATGCGACCTTAAGTGTAAAAAATGTAATTTCCAGGCTTTTTGCTGCAGAGTTGGGTTTCTGGAGTCTTCTGTTGTTTTCCTGTCGACAGGTGTTACCGGGATGGAAAACTTAAAGATGAAAGCTGTTTCTACTACGGTGTTTTGAGGGCAGTGCCCCCTGCTGTGCCCGCGAAGGTGCCAGGGTGAGGGGTGAGCGACGGAAGGGGTGAGCAGGGCTCCTGAAAAGACAGGCCCTGGACTCCAGGTCTGGGATCTGGATCCTTTCCTCAGCACCATTTTCCCACGACCCCAGAGCCGCGGCCCAATTCTAACGATCTTCCTTGTAGGGACACGTTTTGTGGGAGGGCTGAATTGTTTCCAACGAGTCTCCGGCGCTAAGACAGATTAGTGAAGAGCTGGGATGAGAACTCTGAGAATAAATTCTGGACAACGAAGCAGACTTCGTTGTGTACCTTCCAAGGCTCACGTCCTTTGGTCCCGGGTCCTCTCTCTCCTGGTCTGTACCGAAGGAAAGGCTCCCTGCAAAGGGAAAAGGTTGCATGTGTGACCATGTCCACGGGCCCTGAGGACGATAGCTGGAGAAATAAACGCCACCAAACTCGGAAACCACTGGCGTCCCTCTGCCTGGGCCAGAGCTCCTGGGGCCGGGACCCCCAGGCGACGTCGGAGAGACTGTCCGGACCTGCGGAAACGCTCAGGAGATAATGTGGCCAAAACGCTGGACCTGAAGGTTATAGGTGCCTGGACGATTGGAAAAGGGAAGAGAGCTTTTGTGTTAAATTTGCGGGATTTAAGGAGAGGAACTCTCTCCTTGATTTGGCTTCAAAACGTGTCTTCGTGAGAGATACAAATGCGAAGAACGGAGAAGATGAGCCAAGCGACCGAAGCAGGTCCCACACCACGCCGTTCTGAGACACGAGACAGTGTCCAGCCAGCAAGTCTCTTGCACCACGGAAGAAGGGGGCAGAGGGTTTGGAAGTGCGTGTGCTCATCGGCTACTATAACCAACACCGGGCGGTCACAGAAATATGTTCCTGTAAAATCACACTCTTTGTTCCACAGTGAGGATGTTGTGCCCGTCACTGGATGACGGGGGGACACTGCTTCTGGTCCACAAAGATGAAGAGCCTGGCTCATCGCAGGGGAAGGGACTTGTCCCCGGAGACAAGAATGCTCTCATTTGCACACCCCAGAGGCTCCCCAAATTTCACCCCAAGCTGGTGGCTGTCAGTTCATGCGCATCCCTCCCATCCTGCCTGGAAGTTCCTTCACTTTCCATGGCTCCATCCCTACGGTTCTCGCAGTGTGGTACCCAGACCAGCCCCCTCAGCCCTGCCCAGGATGTTGCCGAGAAATGCCCAGTCCCAGAGCCACGGAGCGGGGAACTGTGCCTTCCAGAGGGTGACAGTAAACGACACACTTGATGCTCACACGGACGGTGGATTCAGACTCAGCTCGCTGAGCCCTCTCTTCACAGACTCGCAGGGAGCTCGTCTTCGTAAGAACCGCGCTACTCCCGTAAGTACAGAGCGGTGCTCCCAGCCCGTCTCCAAGGCCAGTGCAGGACCATCGTGCTCAGGCCGCTGTGCGGTCCTGTGCCGGCGACGTCCCGGCCCCCCCGGCTGTTGAACCCGCAGTGGCAGCGGGTGAGCTCCCCTGCAGTGCCAACCGTCCCTAAGACCCTAACCTGTCCGCCTCAGAGTTCCCGCCGCTTCAACAGGAGGTGCCATCTGCAGGGTCCGACACCCTCCCAGGGTCTGAGAAGGATGGGACCCAGACAAGGAGGAATGAACCCCTGTGTCTGTCCCCATCATGCAGGGGGAGCAGATAGAAGCAAGGGCATCTCCCTGGAGGGAAGAAGGAGCGTGATGGTGGTGGGATCTGCCTGGGTGTGTGCTGTTTGCTGGGCAGGGGGCACCTCCCCGCCCACATGCTTCTTCCACGGACCCTGAACCGGGCGGGGATGGATCCGCTCAGGTACAGGAACGTGCTCTGAGCCACCTTCTCCCGCAGCCGCCAGGCAGCAGCTGGGGACTGAGTGGGGGCCCCGCTCGCCCGCCTGGCTGAGAGTCGCGGGCTCCCACACCACCCGGGTGTCAGGGTTCCATCAGTACTTCGCTGTCGCCCTCGAGTCTGATGGAGCCAGAAGGATTTAATTACAGTGGCTAATTGGTCCTGAGACAGGCATGCAGACGGAAGCACAGTGATAGGCCTTGCTGTCTGGGGGTGTCTGTGCCCCCTGAGTGAAGAGCCCGGGTGAACTTGCTGTAATTCCCCGGCGGTTTAGAGTGGTGGTCTCCGTTAGAGTGGTGGGGGACTCCAGTACCGGGGTGATCGTGCCCTCGCCCTCAGCCCGGGGACATTCGGCGATGTCTGGAGGCACTCGTGGTTGTCACAACCAGCAGAAGGGTGCTACTGGGATCCCGTGAGTGGAGGCCACCCATCCCGGGAACCAGGGACGGGCCCAGGGCGGAGACCTTGTGCCGGGGCTTCATCGCCGCATCCCTCGCAAATCATAACGACACCGCAGACAAATAGGAGGCGGGAGGGGCAGCTCCCCAGCACTGGCAGATCTTTTGGTAATCGCAGTGGTGTCCGAGCCTCAGCCCCTCTTGGCCGGAGGGAGGATGCTTCCTACCAGGGGTTCACTCCTTCGTGTCTCTCAGCTGTTGGTGGGGGAACCAAACAATTCATTCGCTTTTTTGGGGGGAAGTTTCAAGCCTAACCTTAGGTGAGCTGTACTGAAATGGGGACTCCGGTGAGCGGGCTGCGCCTGCCGGGACCAAGGCCGGCGGCCGAGGGAAACGCTGCTGCTGCTGCTGCGACAAGTTAGAGCTTCGGGTGGGTATGCTTTGAGCGACCGCACAGCAAACCGCCACGGCGCCCCCTGCGGGTGGAGGCGAGGTCCCGGCAGCGCACACGGCAGGTGTCAGAGGACACTGGGAAGGAAGAGATGTTGGTACTCAGAGACGGAGCCGATGAGGGAGAAAGGAGAAGAACCATGGGTTTGGGGAACTCTCCGCGGAGCCAGAAACCCCCCAAGGACGCCAGGTTTCTCCCGCACGTGCGATTCCTTTGGTGCCCAGGGAAGAGGCTCTGAACTCACGTGGGGTGGAAATTTCAGTGGAACTCAGAGGAGGGAGAGTCTATTCCGTTTCCTTCACCTGCTTCCGAATCACCGGCCCCGGAAAGAGAACCCAAACCCACATGCACGAGCCCCCGGGGCCCCACACCAGGCTTCCCAGTTTCTCAGTCGGAGAAATAAAGTGATCGTGGCCGCCTCCCGCCTCCCGCCTCCCGCACGAACGAATCCATCCGGCACGCGGCCGAAGCGCACCGGAGGCGGCGATTATTCCCGCCGAAACGGGCCGCAGACTCACCTCCTGAGACGCATCTCATTTGCTCCCTCTCGTAATCGGGTTTTCGTGTGCTAACTTTCTTAGTGTGGAAATGCCACCGGAGTGCCCGGGGAGGGGTGTAGACGAACGGGAATAAAATTTACTGCGTCCAGCCTGTCTTCCTGGGGTCAGGGGTCAGGAGGAAGGTGGCAGTGGTCATGGCACAGCCGCCACAGGGGAAGCCTGGGGCCCGCCGGGAGCGGACAGCCCGAGACAGGATCGCTCCCTTTTCGAAAGCTGGGCAGAACCACAGACTCTCATGTCCAAGTCCCTGCGGCTGGGATGACCCCGTTTTCTGAGGAGCTCATGGGATGGCTTTTGATCCTTGGAGTCGCGACTCAGTTCCAGCGGGTTCCTTACAGCCACAGTAAATGTGTTTCTAGTGCTTTATCTCCGCCCGCGAGACGGGAGGCGAGGCCCAGGCTGGAGCGAGTCCGTGGCATCGGATGGCTACCAGATGCACACCAATCCGGTCCCCGTGCCGGGAAGGACCTCATCCAAAGGCCACTTAAACAGGAAACTGGGATCTCTCCCTTTTCAGCGGATTCATTATCTGCAACAACATCTTAATGAAACAGACAGGGGGTCAGTAATCTGAGCTCAGTAATTACGCCGAAGGACAGCGCAGTCCGGCTGACTGCTGTGAGCGGTAATACGCTCTGACATCTGACGATACAAATGCAAGAAGGGGCGGGTGGGGGGGCTGGGTAAGCGAGACGTCAGCCAGCGGTCCTGCGCTGGTCTCTGTCCCGAGCTGAGGAAGGACCCGGGTCCAGGTAGGACGGCTTTTGTTGGCTGGGACCTTGGACAGGGGGCCCAGGCCATTCCGTTAAACCAGACTGTGAGACGAGGCAACGGAAATGCGATGTCTGTGTATTTCCCTCTCTTTTAACGATGGCAAAATGTGACTTTTCCCGAGAAACTCGCCTGGAAAAAGAAATCGGTCTCGGCTTCCAAGCAGGAGGGAGAGGGGAGCTGTTGTAAAATTCCTTGTGTGCGTGTTTGGTGCTGGCGGTGGCCGCGGTGTGGAGATGAGATGCCACCGCCGCCGGGGGCTGTCACACACAAGCCCCTGTCCTTACCTCCTGCGAACAATAAGACCTGAGGCCTTGGCCCAGGAGCAGAGGGTTTGGTGTAGGAACCAGGGCTATGAAGACAGGGCGCAGGTTTATCTGAATACCGGGCTTTGTTGAGCCCAAGGGCAGGGTGTGAGCCTCACTGTGAGGGTGGTCTTCCCGGGATTGTACCTGGGGGGTGGGCAGCACCCTGGATTCCAACGGCCAACCTGGAGAGCGGGACCCCCGTGAAGAGAGCCCCGGCAGGTGTCTGGGTGTCCCGTAGCTGCAGCTCCACTTAAAGGGCCTGCCAGTTGCCTCGCTTCTCATTTGTCCTTTGCCTTCAGAGATAATCACAAAAACAATTTTGTTTGTCTCTCACACTGAGAGAGGGATGTGGGGTTTAACGGCCCCCAACAGAGGCCTGTGGTCTCCTCCGTGTTCTTCCCGAGAGGAGACGTCTGTGTTGGGCCATTCGGCTCGTCCGTGTGCCCTGGCCACCCCGTTGTCCAAGGTGCTCCCTCCACCCCCACCCACTCGTCTGTGGCCACCACATCCTGGGCCGCTGTCCCGATCGATCCCAGCTGGCTGGCCGGGGCCTGTTTCTTCCCGGGCTGGAAAATACCATTGTCTCCAGTTCTCCAAGCCCCGAGCACGGTGACCACTCTTTCCAAACGTGCGGCGTGAAGCTGAGCCCACCAGCATAGCGCGCTGCCCCGGTCAGCCGGCGGCCAGCAGAGGGGTGCCGGTGGGGAGAGCCTGGCACCGGCCACACCGAGGACAGCGTTCGCTTGCTCTGCCTCCCGGGCTCGCTGTGCCCTGCTCAGCCAGCTACTGATCGGGCCGCTCCCCTGCACGGGGCGACGGTCAGTGACCCTGCAGAAGGCACTTCGGTGATTCTGTTTCATTGGCATTCGGGGTGGTGCTCAGAAACCACAGAAGCCTCATCATGGTTCCTTCCGAGCGGGGAGGGATGTGAGAGGCGATTGTAAATGCAGTCCTGGCAGCCTCCGGCCTCTCGCGGGGCCCCTGGGCCTGAGAAGCCACCCGGGGGTCACTTCTCTGATTCCCAGATGTGCATTTGGGGGTGACATGCTGGGCCGCTGGTGCCACCCCACGTCAGGTTTGTCTCCTGGAAGGTGAGAACCACCTCGCACCCTTCGGTGGAGAAGTCCAGAGGAAGCAGAAACTCGATCCCGGGGCTGCAGCCCACCCAACACATCCTGGAGGTGGGTGGTGATCAGCGTCCTTCTGCAAGAGCTAGTGGACCCCGAGATGAGGGTCCCCTCCTACCTGTGTGATGCACCTGTGTGGCCCTCTTAGGAACACAATGGGTCCTGGAGGGAGGCTGTAGACCACCACAAACCACCCAACTGCAGAGTGGGGGGACCCCCACCCTCTTGGTATTGGAGGACAATCAAATACACATTTACTTAGGCATGTTCTTCAAAGCGACTCACTCACAACAAGGAAACGGATGTACTTTTGAAAGGAGTGGGGGCCCCTCTCCCCTTTCCCTCCCTGTGACACCACGGGGACACTCAGGTCCTGTGCTGGTCACCTAGGGTCTGCGGTGGGCAGGCGCCCTCCAGCCTCCCTTCAGCTCTCACTTTGGCCCCAAACAAGAAAGCCGGAGACCGGTGATGCCGTGTTTCCGAGGCCCGAGAGGATACGGTCGCCGGCCTATGGATTTTTAAATATGCTTTCATTGATTTTGTTTAGAGAGAGATAGAAGCATCAGTGTGAGAGAGAAACTCGGATCAGCTGCCTCCTGCCCGGGGATTGAGCCCGCAACCCGGGCGTGTGCCCTGACCGGGAACCCAGCAGGTGACCTCTCGGTGCCTGGGACTGAGCCCATCAGTGAGCCACGCGGGCCGCACGCACATTTTATTTTCAAGCAAAGTAGCATCAACTGGTGTGGAGTTTGTGTGTGTGTGTGTGTGTGTGGTTCATAAAAATGCACACACGCCTGTGTGGAAATCTCTTGCCCGGGCGTGTCTGTCTGTCACTCGTACCTGGGTCTGTGGTGACTCTTTGCGGGGGGCGGGGGGCAGGCGGGGTTTGCTCTGCCTTTCAAGAGACCTCGTGCCCGTGGAATGCGCACACGGCCCTCCTGTCGCGCAACTTCAATGGCAGCTCTGTGAGAGCCGGGCCCTCCCCGCCCAGCCTTCCAACCGGACTTACGAGTCAAGGAATGTGGTGATGAGTTAATGACCCCTCTGAACACAAGCCGGAGGCCAGAGCCCAGACAAGGCAGGAGAGGTCCCGTGTGCCCCCTCACCCACAGAAAAGGTGACAGAGAAATGCCCCCCAGTTCCTTCCCCTGCGCCTGAAAGCCCAGTGACCAGCTCCGTCGGTCTTCCAGGTCGGCGCCCTCTGCTGGCCGCCCTCGCTCCTGCAGAAACACACCCAGCCGGTGGGAGACAGGCTTCCTCGTCCGTGGTCTGCAGGGCACAGCTGTCCACAGCCCCGTCCCCCGTCTCCCGACTCTGCGGCGGGCTCGTCATCCCTCTGAATACAAATCCCTCTGGTTTGTATTTAGCTTTTTGCCCTTAGTTACAGAGTCCGAGGAGGCGAATGTGCACCCCGCCACGGCGGCCACACACTTCGTCTCCTGGGTCTGCTCCCTTCGGGCTCCGCTGTGGTCGCTCCAGTGCCATCAGCCCGTCCTGCAGACTCCTCAGGGACATTTAATACACAAAGCAGAACAACTTGTCATGGGCGGTTCACCAACAGACTGGCCCGGCTTGGGGTGCCTGGATTTGGGGGCAGGACTGTGGGGATGAAAAAAAGAAAGAAGCCCGGCCGGTGTGGCTCAGGGGTTCAGCGTCGATGCTGCATGAAGAGGTCGCTGGTTCGATTCCCGGTCAGGGCACTTGCCCAGGTGGTGGGCCTGGTCCCCAGTGGGGGCGTGCAGGAGGCGGCCAGTCGATGTTCTCTCTCATCCATGTTTCTATCTCTCTCTCCCTCTCCCTTCCTCTCTCTCTCTAAAATCAATAAAGAAAAAAATGTTTAAATTAAAAAAGAAAGAAACCGCTCACCCTTCTCTGCTCAAGCATCTGACTTCACAGGTACAAGATAGAAAAACCCACTCCGGAGACGCGCACAGAGGAACTAGCCCCACTGTGACCCGGCGGCAAGTACCTGCCGGGAAGGGCAGTCCAGGGCCGAGGGCAGCCGAGCACAGCTCCATGGGCTTTGCCCCTGCGGGAGGAAAGTCTCAAGTTGTCACGCACACACACACACACACACATAAAATAAATCAAATAACAGTTTCTGAAGCCACCGCTCATCTTATCGAGTGAGTCCAGCTCTTGTGAACCACGGAAATGCCGTCCCAAAGACCACGGGCAGAGACACGTTCGCTTCGGCACGTAGGACGTGGAAAGAAACAGCGGTGAGGCCGGGGAGGTGCCATCCGGGGCGCCAGACCCGCCACGTGCAGAGGCTGCGGCCGGCTTATCTCGGGCGGGGCAGGCGGCGGCCTGAGTGAAGGGCTGACTTCTTAAGACTCAAGAATCCGGAGCATTTGAATCAACAGGGTGAGAGAGGGCAGGATTTTGTTTCTGAGTCGGCCACAGCTTTGTAGGTCTTCCCTTTATCTCGCCTTGAGGGCTGTTCTCGGTGCTGGGAGCTTTGTCACGGGGCCAAGGCCGGGCCGAGGAATGCCCGCGGGCTCAGGAGAGCAGGAGGGTGTCCAGAGTTCAGCCCAGACCCAGACGGCTGGGGAGACCCTCCATGGGACCTCCAGGCTGGCTGAGCCACCTGGAGGAGTGGTGGTCGCAGGGGGGGAGGCCCGGGGGCCCAGGGGCCGGCTCCAGGTGGCCTCTCTCCTTTTCTCGCTGGGGGTTCTGCATGTCTGGGTTAGCACGGCCCTCACAAGACGAGGAGAGCGGGCCCATTGTTCAGGCTTGGGGTGCTCGGCTTGGGGCGAGGGTCCCAGAGAAAGCGTGGGAAGTGTGTGAAGGGCTTGGCTTTCCTAGCGATCACTGTGGGGATCTGAGGGACCCCTCCCCTTCACGCCCTGGGGACCGCCTGTCTCCTACATGGGTTTGCGTCCTGACTGGGCCGGTCCTGGGGGCTAGGGTGCTGGTGAAGCCACTGCACAGTCGCTGAGGCTGACGGAGGCCGAACTCTTGACTCACAAGGTAGGGCCATGGCATCACAAGGAGCAGAGAGGTCACCCCTCCGGGACCCCAGGAGGACCCCTGTGCCTCTGTCTGAGATGGAGCCACCAGCCGCAGGGGCCACGAACATCTACATGAACTACAGTTGAATTGAAAGTTCCACTGTCAGCCACACCCACCTCATCCCAAGTGCTCGGCAGCCACGTGTGACCAGTGGCTGCCACGCTGACAGAGTACGTGGGAAGTTCCACCGGACGACGTGCGTCCTTCCGTTTACAGAACAGGGTGAACTGGGCGGTGACGTTCGCAGTGAAGAAAGCCTAGCGCGTCCCCAAAGCGAGCTGCCGCCATCATGTCCCTGCGCCAGGGATCGAAACGTCTGTGCAGACCATTAACTCTCCACGGACGAGGCCGGGCGGGGTGGGCACGAGGCCCGGGGTCGGGACCCGGAGAGCATGCTCCGGCGTTGGGAGGCGCTCTCCCAAGGAGCCATGAGGAACGAGGATGGGGTTCGGTCCTCCTTTGACGTGGGTGCCACGGGCCGGCGGGCTCCAGGTCTCCTGCTCAGATTCTTCCTTCAGTTAAACTGCAGTCTTTAAAATGGGGTGCTCAGAGTCTTGGGGCAGGTCCGTGGAGAGCCTGGAGGCTCCACTTCGAGGATCCCCGTCCTGCTCCTTGTCCTGGCTCAGGACCTTTGACCTTCGCACCTCGACTTGCCCATGTAGAAGTGAGAAAGTGGGTGACCAAGCAGCCCCCCACGCCTGCATTTGTGAGGGAAGGACAGAGTTCCACGCATGAGCAGGACAGACACGGTTGGCTCATTGGGCATTTGCAGCAGCCCCGCCGCACCCCAAGTTCTCTAAGCAAACACGTTGAATGAGTGGGCGCCTGAGCTGCCGTGTCCATGCTGCGATGTGGTCCCCTAGAGACAGAGCCCGAGGTGGGGATTTTTGCATTGAGGACCAGCTCTTGGGGGACACCTGTCGGGAGTCAGAGACAGGCTGGGGAAGGAGCTCATCACAAACACGATCCCACAGGGAATCCTGAAGACGGGTTACCCTTCAGTTGCTCTCCACCCCTGACCCCCGAACCTCACAGCCATTGACTGTGGTCCCCCATTCGCTCAGTAGTTCAATATGGGATGCCCCTGGGGACTGCTCTCGGGCACCTCCAGGCGGGGGGCTCCCACTGGCCAGTGGGCATCTTCCAAAGGAGGGCACAGGTGTGAGTTCACAGCGGGGAGGGGGGTGCCAGGCAGGTAACAGGGACCCGGGGTGGGGGCCGCTTGGGCATCCCTGTTTCTGTGATCTCACCATCCCTGAAACCGAAGAAAGGGAATTCCATTTATACTTGAGGAACCTTTCTCAAGTACAGCCGCCTTTGGATCCCTCCTAGCATTTAGTGTGGTCCCTTAAGAGCTGCTGAGCCCTCCCCGGGAGAAATGAGACCGCTGGTCCTGCCTCCGGTTGGCCGAGCTGTGATGGCCGCACAGTGGACCTTAACCAGGTGTGTCCTTGCCGGTTCTGACACAGCCCATCCCCAAGGGGGCTGCACTCATCGGAAATGCATTTGTTCCCCGCGGAGCTGGGGCAGAACCTCTGGCCTCTGAAAGCAGGACAGGGATGCTCCGTCGCCCCGTCCAGCACCCCGTTTGCAAAGCCTGGGCAGGTAAGGGTCCCTAAAAGACAGAAGCTTGTGACCACGGGGCACCTGGCTGGAGGCAGACCCCACACCGAGTTTCCAGGGCAAGACTCATGCCCTAGGCGCTGAGCTCATCTGCTCCTCCCCAGCCCCCCCTCCGCGCAGGCACGGCCCCCCGGACAGGATGGAAAGAATCCCTCTCCTGGCAGATTAGGAGAAAGGCTTTGAAAGACCGACGCTCGTCTTTCATGGTCTGATCGCCCGGAGGCTGTGTCTTAACATCTGAGGGGAGCCGCAGCGTCCCCGCTCCACCTTCAAGGCACAGATGTCTGGGGCCTCTCTGCAGCCGCCGGATTAGATAGGACAGCGACGGGAAATGAGGCCGATACCGCACGCGCTCCTGCTTTGCGAAAGGCCGGGGTCAGGGCCCGGTGAGCTGGTTTCATCGGCTATGGAATGGGGCGTTGGCTAGGGGTTCGGAGGGACCTGAATGCACAGTCCCAGCTCTGCCAGTCACCAGCTGTGGGACTGGGGATGACTGACCTGACCTCTGTGCCTCAGTTTCCTCACCCGTCCCTGGGGACCCGTGTCAAGCCCCCGCAGAGCCAGGAGGGTGGCTCAGTATGTGGCATGGCCGGCCAGTGAGGTCTGGCGAGGACCGCTGCTAGTGACCGTCATGCCATTGGCTTGTGGTTCCTACAGGCTGAAAGGCAACAGCCTGGAAGGAGGGTCCTTCCTCCCGGAGAGCAGGTTATTTTATAGGTGTTTTCTCACCTGGGTGCTGACGGTCCAGTGTCCGGTTAACTTTAGAGCAGGGCCCTGTGCAGAGCTGGGGTGGGAGACCCCCCGGAACTGGGCTGTCGTGTCCCTTGCACAGGAAAGTTTTGGGCGATGGGGGGACACACAGCTCTCTTTGTGAAAATGCAGCCTCCTCCCTGGAGCCAGGCCCCGAGATCACCAGACTCAAAGACAGCTTTGCGGCCTTTTCCGGGGCAGGGACTGAGGCCAGCCGGTGACTCCCGAGCTCAGAGCTCTGGGACGCCAACCCTCCGCCGATAAGACGTAAGTGATGAAAGGAACTTCCCAGAACTCGGACTCCGAGCTTCCCACGCCAAGCGCGGTCTCTCCCAGCGCGGGAGTCTGCGAGTCTCCGCAGAGAAAATGACCTTGGCTTAGATGGACTCCATCTTCGGGCTCGCTGCTACCTCGAGTCCCAGCGCACATGTGTCTGCCGGGATGTGATCAGGAGGAAGTGTCTGTGATCCAGCAGGCTCCCTGCAAAGGGAGGGGATGGGTGCAGAATGAGGGAGGGCAGCGGCCGTGCCCAGGGGCAGGCCCAGTCAGCGGGCGCCTGGCAGACCTGTCCCGAGGCTGCGAGGCTGCGTGGCAACGGGCCTCCAAGGGCACAGGGGGCGCTGTCCCTGCACGAGAGCATCAGCAAGGTGACCACAGTTAGTCACGGTTTACTGGACACTTGAGACTTCCTGAGAAGGGAGATCATAAGTGTTCCCACTGTGAGAAAAATGAAAAGGGGGACCGGTCGGGGTGATGGGTGGGTCTGTCAGCTTGATGGCGAAATCGTTGCATGATGGGGCGGACATGAACACGCCCCGTGGGCCCCTGAAGTGTATCCCATGTGTGCTTATCGACTGTACCTCAATAAAGCTGGGGTGGAGAATGAAGACCTTTTGCTCTCCCTACAGAAGTCACGCCCCACGCTTCTGCCACTGGCCCGAGTCATTCTTTTGCAAGCAGGGAATGGCCATTAAGAACACCTCCAGCCACGCGTCCACGGGGCCAAACGGTTGTGTTGGACCACGTGCCTGTTAGCTCAGATGTCCTGTCCAGACGTGGCACAACGAGCCTCGTCTCTTACCGCAAAGGAAGCATTTTCCAGGCTGCTGTGATTTGGAGGACACGATGGATGACCAGCGCTCCGACCCCGCCGGGCGCGGGGGGCTGTGCGTCCGTGACTAAGCGCGGGCCCGGCGGGTCGCAGAGCTGACCCAGAGTCTGCTTGACAGCAGGGAAACTGCCATTAGAATCTCTAACTTAGGAAGAGGACACTGGGAGGTAGATTTTTAATGTACCCTTTCCCCAACCACACCTCTTTCTCCCGTTGGAATTAGAAAGTTTTTAGAGGATCCTGGAATTAATAAAGGCGTCCTACGAGGGTGGTACAATTCGCAGGAAACAGGCAGTCGTTCTGCTCTTTGAGTGTGGGGGGAAGGTCACCTCTTATTTCTCGTCCTTGACTTCTTGGGGGCGGATCTCCCGGTCCGCCACCCCTCCTGTGGGTAAATGACCATGGTTCTGGGGGAGCTGTGGCTGGACCCGCACCGGGAGGGCTGTGTTCAGGGAGCATCTCCATCCAGGGACCACGACTCACAGCAGACTCTGAGGCAGAGTCAAAGCCGGTGAGAAGTGTGGTGCCTCGGGCACCAAGATCCCCCTTGGCCACCGCCGTCCAGAGCCCACGTGTCTGGAGTGGGCACGGCTACTGAGACCAGTGTGCCTGTTGAACCTGTGCTTCCCAAAGGAGAAAGCCAGACAGAGACGAGACCACGTCTGCCCCTCAGACACCAGACAGGCCCGTGGCTGGATCCGTAGGGTGGGTTCTTCTCCTTCCTTTCCTCCCTCTCTTCTTGCTTCCTTCACTATTTTCTCCTTCCTTCATTTCTTGGCTGGAACATTCCGGCTCCGTCGCTTACGTCACTGGAATCAACTGCCTAATTGTCAACTTTTCTCTCTGCTTCCTATCCCGTGGTGTCTCACCTGAGCTAAATGCTTACTCGTGCAAGATAATAAGAAACACAGCCCTGGTCGGTGTGGCTCAGCGGTTGGAGCGTCGGCCTGTGGACCAGAGAGTCCCAGGCTCAGTTCCCGCTAGGGGCATAAACCAAAAAAAAAAAAAGAAATACAGACGGTTGCAGAAGCGCCAAGGAGACAAACACGTTGTAAAATTGCCTATTAGAAACTCACTTCCGGAAGCTTCTGCCTTCTTTCTCTTTGCGCTGGCTGCCACCCACTCCTTGAAATGTCCAGGGCCACGTGCCGAACTCGGGTGTCCGCAGAGGTCAGGTCCGCGAGGCCCACTCGGTGTCTCAATTACTTTCTCGTCAAGGGAGGAGAGCGCAGAAGGTGCCGAGACATTCTGCGGAGGTTTTAATTAGGTACCAAAAGGCGGGTGCAAACCCAGATTCTCCCAAACGCTAGGAAGAAACTGCTTACTCAGACTATCTGTTGCCGATACCAAGTCCCGAGGCGAGAGGGGGGCTCGTGCACATGACCGTGGAGAGACACCTCGAATGTGGCCGCGTACATACAAGTCCTATTCTATAGGAGCCCAAAATACTTTCCAAAGACGTCTGTAACCGGCTGGAGAGAAAAATGTGCTATTTTCATGTCATGTTAATGTGTTTTTTCCCCTGCCACTAATTATGCTATTTCAAGGAAATAATTGGAATTGGCTAGAAGAAATTAAGAATAGAAACTTGCAAATTATATAACCTAATGAATCCAACTCTCGGTAATGAACCTCGTTGCGACCCAGCACGCGTCGCCGGAGCCCGCGCTCAGAGGCGCCGACCCGAGCTTCTGGTTCAGCTGAGCCGGTCCTGATAACTCATAATCAAGCCGGGCCCGGAGAGGACCGTCTCCATGGCGATATTGATTTATTTGCTCTCCGTGCCTCGGCCCACATGTTGGAAATGACAGAACTCTGAGTCACGGAAGGGGGACGTCACCAACAAGGATCACAGCGGCAATGGCATGACAGAGATTCACCCCAAGGCCTTCCTCGCCGAACTTCCCGGAGAGAGAAGATAGCAGTGGAATGCGGGCTCGCGGTCTCCGCACGAAGCCGGCAGGAGGACGGCGGAAGCCCAGAGGCCCATGAAGATGCGCGTCTGATAGGAGGGCGCGGGGCTCTGACAGCTGGGGAAGGCGCCACCCCGCGCACCCCGGCCCCGCTCGCTTTCTGCCCGAGAGGACATCCAATCTGCCCCCACGGAGACATGAGTTGAGTGGGGGCTGATTCCAAACGTACCTGGTTTGCTCCCCGCCTTCTCCTCGGGCCCTTTAACTGACGACACTGCGGGATTCGGAATGTGCGACGGCAGTAGACACGAACACCCCCAAATGGCCCCCAACTGTGCGCGTCTGGCCCGCCCTCCGTGGAAATGCCCTTCCACTCCGGCTGCCAGGCTCCCCAGAGACCCGCCGTCTGAACCCTGAACTCCGGCTCACAGGGAAGGAAGTCCGCACGAACACGAACATCCGGGCACGTGGCAACAACAGCCGTTGTACTTATAACGAGAGCAGTAGACTCAGAGCCTCTTCGGAGGGGTGCAGGAGGCGAGCGGTGGGAAGGCCTTGGGTTGTCAAAGGCCAACTGAGAGTCTGTCTGGCCCTGGCCGGTTTGGCTCAGCGGTTAGAGCGTCGGCCTGCGGTCCCGAGAGACCCAGGTTCAGTTCCCACTAAGGGCACGTATGTCGGTTGCAGTTTGTCCCTGGCCCTGGTTGGGTTGTGCGGGTGGCAGCCACTCGATGTGTCCCTTCACGTCGATGTTTCTCTCTCTCTCTCCCTTCCTCTCTCTCCCTCCCACTCTATCTGAACAAAAAAATGGAAAAATGTCCTCAGGTGAGGATAAAAAATAAAAAAAAGAGTCTGCCTGGAAGAGGGCCAGGAAACAGACCCCAGGTGTCCACGCTCCTCGAAACACTGCGTCTGAAATCAGACCTTTTCATTAACCCGCGAGGATGTTCTGTTGGCAATCGACTGCGGTTTTCCTTTAACAACTTCTGGCCAGTTGGCCACAACATTTTACTGAGTGGGAGGCTTTCGAAAACGACTGGAACTAGTCCAAGGCCAGCACCTACCATTGTCCAGATGAAGTTGCGGAAGCATCGTACAGACAGACAGACAGGTGTCCCATTGGGAAGGTGGGTTCGGCTCACACACACAAACCGTCACACCAGTGCGCGACCGTGACCCCCCGTAAGACTCCGGGCCCGGCGCACGCTCGGTGACGTGTCCGGACAGCAGAGAAGAGACAGGCAGACGTGGCTGGAGTCCAGCCCTGCCGCCAACCAGCTGCATGAGCTCAGCCAGGGTCACTGCTCTGTTCCTGAAGTTCCATTTCTTTAGCTGTAAAATAGGGTGACCACCCTAATTTACCTGCTTCCGAGGTTGCCGAGGAATTCACGGGGCGTGAGGAATTCCAAGGACCTGGGAGGTGGCGAAGCAAAGGTCACAAGGCAAAGCCGGCCGCAAACAGCCTCAGCCCTCCTTGTCCCGGCTGTGTGACCTTGAACACAGTGCTCGACCTCTCTGTGCTCGAAGCCCACCGTTATCACATGGAGGTCATCGTAACCCCCGCCTCACGGGACTGCAGTCAGGGGAGTGACACGGAGTGGTTTCTGTTGTGACTATTCCTGGCTGGTTGAAAAGGAAAGTGACAAAGAGGTTGTCCTTTCCCCTCTGAGAGGGACTCTGCCCATGTCCCTAACATCACAGGACCTTTGAGGAGCTTCCTGGACGCCCTGGAGGAAACAAGGCCACTAAATAGTGTGTCCGGGGTGTGACTTCAAACAGCACGGCATTCTCAGAAAACGGAAACCGAGGAGATGTCACCCTCAGACCAGTAGGTGGCGCCGGCATGTCCGTCTCTGCAGGCTACACCGTGAGGGGACGGGCGGTCACCTTGTTCGTTCACTTAGAAGTCAGGGCTGCTGCGACCCACTGTGTGTGACGTGGGGTGGGGGGGGAGGTGCCCTCGGGCTGCAGGGAGGTCCCAGCTGGGGGAGGTGCAGATGCTGCAGGGCACTGCGTGCGGCCAGAGCGGAGTGGGGAGAGCCGGAGGCCGTGGCGGGGTGATGGGCCCGCGGGCGCAGGGGACAGGGCGAGGGACAGACTGGTAGCTGACAGTGGAATCTTAGGCAGCGGAGAAGGGGTCAGTCCTGACTCCTATGAGCAGGAAGGTGGGAGGGAGAATGGGCTGGGGGCACACTCTGGAGGGCCTGGGAGGCTGGGCCGAGGACTCTAGCTCCTGCTGAGGCTGGGAGCTCTCACCTGAGGCTCTGCACCGGGCAGGAGCCAGCTCACCTCCGCCATGGGGGGCTCACTCGGGTGATGTGCAGGAGGGAGGCCTGTACCTCCGTGGCAGGGGGCACCGGAACAGGGACCTCCTTCGGAACAGAGGGCATGAGCGCCTTCGGCAGCCCCCGCGCACCGCGCACCTTGGACGAGTCCGCGGCTGGCCTGGTCCCCATCCCCTTGCTGCTCCTTTGTCTACTTTCATGGAAGAAGCTAGAGCCTGGCTCAGAGATCCCTGTTTGTCTATTCAAACAGCTTCCTTGAAGTTTGGAACCCGGACAAATATTCCCCTGGGTGTAAAGAACACACATTTCCAGGATGAGTCACCGGGCAGAGTGAAATTTGAAGTTGGCTGAAGATGACACAGTCGTGGGCCACATGTGTTTGGTCAGCAGAGTTCTGGGAACGAAGCACGGAGCGGTTTCTGCCCCCGTGCGCCGGGGCCCGTCCGCGTCCACGCAGGAGCGGTTCCCGCGCTCACAGCTGCCTTCAGCCCCAGTACCTGACAAGGTCCCCCCACCCCGTCTCTCCCTCCCTCTCTCTCTTTTCCCTCTCTCTCTTTTCCCTCTCTCTCTACCCCTCTCTTCTCTGTCTCTCTCTCTTTCTTTCCCTCTCTTTTCTCTCTCTTTCTCCCTCCTGTCGAACAAGCAAAGTCCAAGCACATACTTAGCATGTGTCCTCGAAACAGCCCAGATGTAGGGCGTCAGCAGGACACCCCGCTCATGACACGACCCCAGGGGACCTGCGGGTGGGCTGCACCACCACCTCCAACGCCCGAGGATGGAGTGAGCCTCAGGAGCGGAGCCTTTCCCAGCCCCGGAGGAAGTGGGGGTCACTTTGGCGCAGAGACACTTGGACCTCCTCCCTCCCCCAGGACAGAGCTGGCGCGAGCGTCCAGCGGGGGAGGGAAGGGACGGGCCTATGACCTCACCTCACGCGGGACGTGCTGCACATGAGCAGTTAAACTGGGTTACAAGTGGGTGTGGAGGCTCACCCTCCGGCTGTCAAGGACCTTCCCAAAGGCAGCTGGGGGGCAGAGGCTTCGGGGGGAAGGCCTCACTAGTCACCGGTCTGATTATTCAGGGCAAGTGAAACCACCTTTACCTGGGTTTCCTCACTTGTGAATGGATCATCACTGCTGACAGCTGGGGTCCAGAGCCCATGGAGAGTGTGGGGGAGAAGTTTCAACGTGATGTCTGCTGTCAATCTGCAGCTCTGTATCCATTCACTAACTCGCTTCATCCATCCACCATCCACCCCTCCACCCTCCATCCATCCACCCCTCCATCCACCATCCACCATCCGTCCACCATCCACCATCCGTCCACCATCCACCGTCCACCATCCGTCCACCATCCACCATCCGTCCACCATCCACCGTCCACCATCCGTCCACCATCCTCCATCCATCCACCATCCACCATCCGTCCACCATCCACCATCACCATCCGTCCACCATCCACCATCCACCCCTCCACCCTCCATCCATCCACCCCTCCATCCACCATCCACCATCCGTCCACCATCCACCATCCGTCCACCATCCACCATCCGTCCACCATCCACCGTCCACCATCCGTCCACCATCCACCATCCGTCCACCATCCACCGTCCACCATCCGTCTACCATCCTCCATCCATCCACCATCCACCATCCGTCCACCATCCACCATCACCATCCGTCCACCATCCACCATCCACCATCCGTCCACCATCCACCATCCACCCCTCCATCCACCATCCGTCCACCATCCACCATCCGTCCACCATCCACCATCCACCCCTTCCTCATTCGTCATCCATCACGAACTCCTGCTCTAGCCCGGGCAGGACACTGGCCCTGCGCACAGAGCTGTGGGCCGGGGAATGAAGCCCGGCCCTTGCTGAGCTCACTGAAGAGGAGAGAGACGTCCGGCCTCCCCTGCGTGCCGGAAGGGGAGACAGCACGGCGAGGCTTTAAGGAGAGCTGGGCTAATGGCAGCCTCTGTCTGGGCTGCAGGAGGACCGGTGCCGGAGTCAAGTCCTCCATGTGGGAGACGTTACGCCCTCAGGGTCCGGCGGTCTAGTCCTCCTGATCCCTCTGGCTCTTCTGTCTGATCCTTCTCATCCTCCCTGGATCAGAGAGGACCAAAGGAGGCCCAGTGGGTGGGGAGAGCCCGAGGCGGAGGAGACTGCGTCCCGTCGTTGCCCTAAAGGGCTCCTCTCTCGTGGCACCTCCAGAGGCATCTCATGAACAGACACGTGGTTCTGCTTTCTTTGTGCCCAAGTGGTACTGCAGGCCCACCATTGCTATATTCACTCGGGGCAGAGTAACCCGGGTACAGAGCAATGTTTATAACAGCTACTTGGACGAGTGTGCGTGGCCATCAGAAGGGCGTGGGGGGACATGAAGGCAGGGCTTCTCAGCCCTGGCCCTACTGACCCTGGGGACTGAATTATTCTTTGTCGTGGGCTGCTCTGTGCCTTGTATGAGGTTGAGCAGCGTCCCTGGCCTCTACCCCCTCGATGCCAGTAGCACATCTCCCCATTGTGACCATGGAAAATGCCTCCAGATGTTGCCAAATGTCCCCGGAGGACATAGATGCTATGTCACATTACACAGCTGCAAACGGAGGGGAGGCCTTCACTGATTTAGAATCCCAGCAGGCCCAGGAGGGGCCCCTCCCTGAAGGCAAGGACCTTCAAATCATGGGCAGCAGGGTGGAGGCCATGCGCACAGTGCGCCACCTGCTGGCTGGCTCCCCGGCTGCACCCGGGAGGAGCCTGGGGAAAAGCTGACGAGGTGCAGCAAGGGGCCAGGACGGAGGTGGCTGCGCACATGTCATGGGTGCTGGGCAGGGCCGGCCAAGGCTCTCGGGTCCCCGAGAGGCTGCTGTGCTGACAACGTCTCAGCTGCCATCTCCCCCACCTTCTCACGACCCGGGCTGCGGGCCAAGGCTCCCGATGGGCAGCCCTGTTTGGGGCCGAGCGAGCAGCACTGGGCAGAGGTCAGTCCTTCGAGAAAGGCCGTCCTGACAGGCACCTGAGCTCCGGGATGTCCGGGCACCCGATTCATTCAGGTGGCATCAAAGTAGTAAGTGTGCCTAAGAGTGTTCGTCTCTGCAAATGGTCCTCCCGGGTTCTGTGTACGAAGCTCCGAGTGGCCCCGAGTATTGGACGCCAGGAGCCGGCCGAGCCGTCCACCGTGGACAAAAGGTCCGTTTTAGTGCACGTGGGCCGGCGTCTTCTTTGCCAGAACCCAGGCCAGGCCGATGGCCGCCTCTCCCATTTTCCACCCCCCCCCCCATGCGTAAACGTGATAAGAAAACACATCTTTGCTCTGCGACGGGCCGCCTGACTCCTGGACGGGACGCTGCTTCTCGCTGGCTCGGCCGAAGGGGCCCGGGCCGCCGTCTGCTCACCAGCCCTGCGATGTGAACCAGGTGTCTCGGCCGCGTGTCCGTGCTCATGCTCCCTCCTTCCCCCCAGATGGGGAAAGGGTCCCCCTTCGGTCATAAAAAACGTGGCGTAAAAGCAGAACATCTGGCCGGAGCTGACGACGGACTGGGAATGGCTCCCAGCGTCCTCTGCCTGCCAGACCCCCCCACCCCAGGCAGCTCGGACACCGTGGGACTCCCGCGGCCAAGCCTGGAAGGCAGGGCCCGGTGGCAGACCCAGCCTGTGCCATGTCTCCGGCCGGGCAAGTCACACACAAACTCCCCTCTGTTCTGGAGCCACGGGGACCCAGGTCCAGACGCTGCCCTGTCACTGACACGCCTGCGACCTCGGGCTGGTGACGAGCTCAAGACCTTGAGATTCTGCTTCGTGGGAACAAGCGTATCTGCCCACTGGGGTGGTTGTGAGGATGAGACGAGATGTTTGCAGAGCATTTAGCTCAGGGTCAGGCTTTGCTACATTGCAACACTTGTGGCCACTCAGTGTCCCCTCCTTCTGATAACTGTCCCCCTCACCCCGGCCTGTGGGAGGGTGGAGGGGCCTTCCCTGGGAATGTGGGCTCCAGCCAGAAGACAGGCCAAGGACACCCCGGGCCCCGGGCCCGGCCCTGCTGTCCACGCTGCAGACTTCTTGGGGTCTGGCCTTCTTCCCTCAGCCTCCTCCAGCAGCTCATTTGTGAGGCAACAGCACCCCCTCTGGTCAGAAAGCAGTATTTCCTCTAGAACTTTCTCTGGGGTTTCAGAGTATGTGTACCCCAAGAGTACAACGTGCGGAAGGCAGAATTCACCCAGGGGGGCAAAGGCAGCCTCAGTTTCCCTCTCTTAGGTTTGTGGGCCATTGCATTTGTTCATTTCCCCTCGGACACCTGTTTATCAATCTTACTGGACTGTCCCCCACGTTCATCCCTCGTTGACCCCTCCCCCAGTCTGTCCCAGTGTCTCCTGGGCCCGCGCTCCCTGGACAAGCCGGTGCGTTAAGTGCTCTGGCCTTCTGCAGCCCCAGCAGACCGCACCCAGCGGCCCCGAGGCCCCCGCACGGCCCCCGGAACCTCTGTGCTGTTGGGTTTGGAAAACTCCCAGCGCCAGGCTGTCCTGGGGGGAGGGTCTGTTTATTTCTCAAAGACCCCGGGCAATGTCTGCAGGGAGGGAAGCATGAGTTCCTCTCAGAGCGCCCCCCAGCGCCTGGGGCCGGCGGAGCCTGCCCAGTGGTCTCCTGCACAATCACTAAGGGGGTGGCAGAGAAGAGGAATGTGTCACATCTATGGGACCCTCTTCTGTCTCCACAGGGCTTGGAGATGCGGGGCAGGGACAGGGTGAGCTCAGCAGCTGGGGTCCCCACGCAGGGCACCTCCAGCAGCCGGTGACAGCTTTGCCCCGGGACCGCCGAGAACTATCGCCTCGGTTCTCACAGGCGGCCATTAAGAAGCCCCTCAGCAGTGACCCCTGGGAAGCGGCGCAGAGCCCGGGGCGATGGGTGGTTCTCCTCTGCACCCCGCACCCCGGAGCCAGCAGCATCCGAGACCCTCCTGCGGCCCGGGCTGCGGAAGCAGCACCAGCCCGCCCTCCGCCCTTGGGCCCACTCAGATCTAACCGGCTCCACGTCGGCTCAGACAGCCAGCAGGCGCCCTCCACGCGCCCCTGCGGTCCCGGGTCCCGGGTCCCAGCTCACTCACCAGCCTCGCGATGTCCAAAATGGCCTGTGCTGCCGCTGCGGCCACGAATCAGTGCCTTCGGCCGCGCCTGTTTCCTGTCCCGTGACGTTCAGCATCCCCGGCGGAGGGCCGCTGGGCTGTGTCCACACAGGGGTGAGTCCCGTGAGTGAGTGGCCCTGCGGGGGCCTGGAGCAGCAAGTGGGGAGCAATCAGGAACAGAAGGGAGGAGACGGTAGGGACATGCTTTGGGGACCATGGGAGGAGTTTGTGTTTTATTCTGAGCACGTTGAGATGTCGTCGGAGGGGAAAACGGGGAGCGATCCCGCGGCCCAGGGGTATCCTTAGCCACCTTGGGGCAGGGTCCCCTGTCATGGTCTGTCCCTGCCCCTAGGTTTGCCCACAGGCCTGGGCTCTTTAGAATGTGAGGTGGACAGGTGACCAGAGGGGCAAGGGGCCAGGAAGTGACCGAGAGAGAAGGTCCGGCTGTTCCTGAATCATCTCATCTCATCTTCAGGAGGCTCTGGGAGGCCAACCGCTTACACGAGGTTACATGGAAAAGTCCAGGCTCTAGGCCCAGCTCCGTGCCCTCAACCACAGCCTTCACCATGTGACTTGACGGCTTCTCCAGTCAAGAGATAGAGTCAACAGGGAGCCCTGCCCCCTTGACACTGGCCTGGATCTGGTTTTGACAGATAGAATGAGGAAGCGAGGTCACGCCAGCTCAGAACCCCGGTCTCAGAAGCCACTGTGACCGTCCAATGTCTCTTTCTCCTGCCATGTAATGCCCAGGTGAGCCCGCTGAACAACCAGAGACGAGCTGGGCAGCCAGCCAAAGCCAGGGCCACCCAGGAGCCCAGCCCAGGCTGCTAAAGGGGTCAGTATATGATTGTGAGTTCCAGCCATTGAGTTTCGGGGTGTTTGTGGGGCAGGAAAATGCGCTGGAACCTCCTGAGGGTCAGCGGGGTCATGAGCCAAGAAGCCCGCGTCCCCTCGCAGCGCCCACCTCCTCCGCCTGCAGGGAGGGGTGCACGTTCCCTCCGTCCCCTCTCTCGGGCCCCTCCTCCCATGCCCAGAACCCTGACTTCCCTCCACTGCCCAGCAAATGGCACTCAGGGCAACACCCCGGGCACCCCGGCCCACGTCCCATCCCACACCCTCACCGTGCCGGCTTTGGTGGGACCCAGTGCAGGCAGGCACCCCGGGTCCCATCCAGAGCTCCTCACAGTCCGCGTGTCCCCTGTGTCCCCCCTGCAGCCCGGGCAGGAACCAGCTGGCCGTGTCCCAGGCCACGCTGAGGAGGAAGCGGCGCTGCCTGTGGCGCACTGGGTGACCGCCCGGGGTGTGCCACTCACCAGATAGGACCCGCACACGGATGCACGGACAGCCACCGAGGCAGACACACACACAGGCAGGGGCACATGTAGCCACAGAGAAATGAACAGTTACATTGTTCCCACGGGTAACAGTGGGAATGATGTCATCAATGATAATGGTGATGGGCCCTGGCCAGTTTGGCTCAGCAGTTAGAGCGTCGGCCCGCGGACCAATGAGACCCGGGTTCGATTCCGGCCAAGGGCACGTACCTTGGTAGTGGTTCATCCCCAGCCCTGGTCCGGGTGGCACGGGAGGCAACCAGTCGATGTGTCTCTCTCGCATCGATGTTTCTCTCTCTCTCTCCCTCTTTTCCTCTCTCCTAATCTGTCTAAAGATAAATGGGAAAATGTCCTCGGGTGAGGATAAAAAAATAAAATAAAATGATAAGGGTTATGGTAGACAAACAAGCCGCCTCAGTCGCAATGTTTTCTTGTGGAAACTGAGGCCAAAAGAGGCTCGTGCTGAACACCCTTTCTCTGGAGAGAAAATAAAAAAAAATCTCCGCTTTGTCCCCAGCTCAGGAAACTGTGGCCTTCAGGGCAGCCGCTGCTCACTGCTGCCCCCTGGGGGCCAGGCCTGGCGATGACCTCTCACTTGCAGGCCTGAGAGGGACTGGCCAATTCAGACCCCGGAGTTATTTTGCAAACGGAGAAGCCAAGGTTTGCAGACATCATCCTTGATCTACAGATCGGGCACCCACTATGGGCCTGGCCCTTGGGACGCAACAGCAAATGAGAGAGATAAGGGCCCTTCCCTGACCTCAGAGAGGGAGGAACTTGTTCAAGGTCGCACAGCTCTCAAGGGCAGGAGCTGGGACATGTGCCAGGTCTGCCCGACCGCAGAGACCTTGTTCTCTCCCGAGAGCGACCTGGCCAAGGACCCTGGACGGCAAGGCCCTGGCAGGTCACCCCTGGCGGGACTTCCAGCCCAGGAGCTGCTCCGGCTCCTCTGTGCCCCTCGTCCTGTGGGGATCCCTGCCTGCCTGCCTGCAGCCCCGGGCCCTCGAGGTCCGGCTGGCTCTTCAGTGAGGCCCATCAGCCACCTTTCTGCCACCAAAGGTGTGCTGAGATACTCGACAGCCACCACGATCTGTGGTCTCTGGGAGATGAGCCTTGGGTGCTGGGACGTCACATGTCCCAAGTCCTCTGAGGTCACGAGGGACCTTGAGGCCACCCTGTGCCTAGCTCAGAGGTGCCAGGGGCTGTGCTGTGCTTTTGATTTTTGCTTTCATTTAATCTCTAAATATCCCGGTACACACCACTAAGAAACCAGAAAAAGTCTTAGAGAGAGAGGCGGTCACATACATCACAATTACTACGTTTAAAATAGTAACAACAATGGCCCTGGCCAGTTTGGCTCAGCGGTTAGAGCGTCGGCCCGCAGACCAGAGAGTCCCGGGTTCGGTTCCCGCTAAGGGCATGTACCTCAGTTGCAGCTCATCCCTGGCTCTGGTTGGGGTCGTGTGGGTGGCAACCAGTCGATGTATCTCTCTCACATCGATGTTTCTCTCTCTCTTCCCCCCTCTCTCCCTCCCGCTCTATCTAAAATTAAATGCAAAAATGTCCTCGGGTGAGGATAAAAAAAATACCTATTAACAACAATGTTGTAATATCATTAAAGAGCCCACCAGTGCTTAAATGCGTGTATTATAGGTATATACTGTGCATATATCTATTTTTTGGTGGAAAGAGAAGCCATGTAATCCACGCAATGGATTGACACTCATCAAACACGTTTACATTCGTGAGTTCATGGTGCCACCGGTTGCCAGAGGCAAGGAAACCAACTCCAGGAGGGAGAGAGGGAAATGAGGGGAGCGTCTTCCCGGTGGGGCCCCCGAGTGACCAGAGGGGAGCTGTGTCCAGGAAAGCCCCGAGATCCTGCTGCGGTCAGTCCTCACACGAGCGGGTGGGCGGAAGTCGGGGACCCCGGGCCTCCACCCAGGCGGGAGCAATGCTCCACGCAGCAGCCGCGAGGACCCACGTGGCTTTCTCAGGCCTCCGCACACCTGACCTCCACCCTCTAGTCAGGAAGCCACAGAATCTGGGGGGCCCAGTGCAGCATGAGAACTTGGGGTCCCTTGTTCAAAGGCAGAGGTTGGGCCTTTGGGGACTTCATGGACTGAATGCCATGAGCCGCCCTTTTCCAGGTGGTGACCCCCAAACCAAAGGTTAGAAAGAGCCTGTACCTAGGCCCTGCCGGCTCCCAACCTGGTCTTCCAGGGCCACGTGGGAAGGGACAGTATCCATCTGCAGAAACCCACAGAGCTGGGACCCCCTGTCCACAAGCCCAGCATCAGAAACCTGCCCCCGTCACTGAAGAGCCCTGTGTGCCCCGGCTGCGGCCACTCAGGGTCCGGGGTTCAGGGCTCTGCTACCGGGGGGGGGGGCAGGAGGGCCAGCTGAAGTGGGGTTGGGAGGAGGCATTTGTGATGTCGCCATATGGGGGTGTCCCTGGGCCTTGCCAAGCCCCGGGGAGGCGGCACCCGCTGCAGATGTTCCATGAGGACGAGGACCCCGAGGCGGGCGGAGCCCACGCGGCCCCTCTGGCCGGCAGGGGAGGTGACAGATGGACGTGCCACACAGGCCATGGATGACGAGGCCACCCATCTGCTCCCCATTAACAGCAGTGCCTTGCTCTGCTGCTTTAACTCGTGAAAATCGTCTTTTGGTTTGATTTTTCTTAAGCGAAGTTAATAGTTTTCAAGTCGCCGTATGTTGACTTCGGCAGCTCACATGGCCCGACTTGAGGCCCAGTTTCCAAAGGGCCTGTGACGGCCGAGGTGCTGTGCCCAGTGTGGGGGTCCCGAGGACGGGAAGTCGGCCGGTGGGCGTCATCCTGCCACCCGCCAGGCCGAGGCTGCTCACCCCTCATGGGGGCGCTGCAATCGGGGGGCCTCGGGAGCAGCCGTCCCGGACGGCGAGGACCTGGGAGCCGCCAGGCGCCTGGGAGGATGCAGTGCCCCCAAATCCTGTCGTCGTCCTGATGGTCCTGACAGCTAGTGTCGCTGTTCGAGGGGAGACCGTTGGGGCTCCGGGAAGTCGGGGCGCCTGGGACCCCAGCCCCTGCCAGGGCGCAGCTGTTTCACGCAGCCAGAGGGAGGAACTGTTATTTCCACTCCGGCCCACAGTCGGCAGCCACTTCGTGTCCTGGTTTTGAAGACCAGCCGGTTTGCCGGGTAAAGGACGGGAGGTGATCAGATTTCTCCCTGAGAGGTGCCCAGTCCCAGACTGGGAGCGGTCAGCCCCAGGCTGTGGGCCTCGCCCCGGAGAGGAGGCGAGGCAGGGGCCTGCGGAGCTGCGTCTCCCGGGGTGCAGGCAAGCACCCCCAGAGCCGGAGGGAAGACACTGGCCCGCAGGGCGCAGCCCGGCTCACCAGGCGGGCCACGCACCCAGAGGACAGGGGCTGGAGCTTAGACTCCCCGTTTCTCCATCCCCCCACCTTGCCGGGGCCCCTCCTCCGGCCTGGGGCTGGGCTGTGCCTGACCCCCCCCCCCCCCGTCCTGGGCGGTTTGCTGGAGAGTTTGCTGGCCCCGCCGGGGTTCGACTTGACAAGGCCCAGGCGCGGAGAATTGCGTCTCTCTGTCCCGGGTGCTCCCGCCCAGGGACCCCACTTTGAGAACCACTGTCCCAGTGGTTTGTGAGGGAGCAGGAAGGAACGGAAGCTCAGAGAGTGGAGGCTACTTGCCAAGGCCACCCCGAGAGGGCCAGGGCAGGACAGGCCCCGGACCGCTGAGCACAGCCAGGCCGGAGTCTCCCCTCCTGCAGGGTCCTCGACGGGCGCACTGAGTCCCAGCAGCCTCGGGGGTGTCTCCCTTGACCCTACATTGGAGCTCTCGGGAGCTCTTAGATTTTCCCGCTGCCTGCAGACCAGTTAAATCTGAACTCCTGGGGGCAGGAGGCCTGGAGCCCCCGTGATCCCCTGGGCAGCCACATCGAAGACCATCAGGGCGTCAGCAGGACTGCGGGGGGGGGGGGCGCGCCCTGGAGGGGCCCTGCGGGAGGCCAGGCTCCACGGTGACCAGGTGGTGGAGGAAGGTGGCCGCTCCAGCCGGTGGCAGGCAGCCGGGGAGCGACCTCAGCGGGGGTGTCAGATAAAACACAGAATGCCCGGGAGGTTTGAATTTCAAACAAGAGCACATTTATTTTTCTGCAGGTGTGCCCCAGACGGGCCATGGAGCACCTCCCACCAAGACAGTTACTCCGTGCCTGTCAGAAACGCTAATTGAGCTGGGCCTTCTGAATTTTGATTTGCGAAAAGTGGGGACTCCACACAGGACACCCCTCAGGAAAGGGGCCCCTGGCGAGTGGGTAGCTCTGCAGGGCGGGGTCCGGCCACCAGCACAGCACCTGGCTCGGAGCGGCACTCCCTTCCCACCTGGAAAAGAGCTCGGGAGCGAGGGAGAGGGCAACCAGCGCAGGAGGGAGACTCGCGTGCTCGAGCGCCGTGGCCGGTGGGGCTGGTTCTCTCGCCTCAGGACCGGGTGACACGGGCTGCCCCCCGCACAGGAGGCATCACTGCCAGGGATCCCTCCTCACCCTGGCTCCGGGCCTCCTGAGTTGATGCCTCGCCTTCCAGCCACGTTGGAGGGTTGCAGCCGTGGGTTTATTTGGGGGAAGAGCCCGGGTGAGGGGGATGGAGAGCCCCTTCCACGGCTGCCAGCAAGGAACGCCCGGCCGACACCTTAATTTGGCCTTGTGAGCCCCCAGCAGAGGACCCAGAGCCCACCCCGACTTCTGACCTTCGGAAACGGATCCAGCAGGTCCCCTGAGGACATCACCCGGTCCGTGTCGGGCCCTCGCAATGGCGCCGAGGCGCTGTGGTCAGGTAACTTGTTCGTTCAGCGGCCCGTGGCCAGGTGCTTTCATTGCGGTGGTTCTGCCGAAGCTCACGGCACCTGTGGGCGATGCGGGGCGCGCTCGGTAACAGGTGACGTCGGGCGAGGCTGCTGAGCGGGTGGTGACGGGGCACGCTGAATCCGACTTCTGCCACGTCTCGCTCCACGTTTCTGCTCTTCTTTTTTACTTTTTTTTTTTTAATCCTCACCTGAGGATATTTTTCTATTTACCTTCAGATAGAGTGATAGAGTGGGAGGGGGAGAGAGGGAGAAAAAGGAAGGGAGAGAAACATCGACGTGAGAGAGACACATCGACTGGCTGCCTCCCGCATGACCTGGACCCGGGCAGGGGACAAACTGCAACCGAGGTACGTGCTCTTGACAGAAATCAAACCCGAGACTCATTGGTCTGAGGGCCGACGCTCTACCGCTGAGCCAAACCGGCCAGGGCCCGTGTCTCTGCTCCTCAGCGCTGAGGGGATTCCACAGGGCTTGCCCAGATATGCCAGGAGAACCCCCCCATTTTGAGGTCTGTAGCCCAAGTCACACCTTCAAAGTCCCTTTTGCCGTCTCATGTAACGTCTTCACAGGCTCCAGGGACTGGGGCGTGCCATCTTCTTGGCCATTCTGCTGACCACAGACCTGGAGGACACCAAGCAGAAGTCTTGGTGAATTTTCCCATGCCCACACCGCCAACCCCATCCCCATCAACATACTGAATCTTCCTGGGCCCTGCCGTCTCCCTGTGCCCTCACCTGTGCCCCCAAACCCCAAAGGTACCTGCTATTCTAAACAGCATTACCTGCTTTTGAAAATTTTTAAAGAGGAACCATACAGTAGATACATGTCTTTGTCTCTTGTTTCTTCCATTTAACATTATGCCTGTGAGATTCATCTACTTACTGACTGTAGCAGGAATTCATTATTTTTCCCTGCTGTGTAATATTCCATCTCATGAATAAACCAAAACGTATCTCTTCTAGAGTCCATGGACATTGAGGTTGTTATCAGTTTGGGGTTCTCGTGAATAATGCTGACACACTCTTTCTTATAAAGAGTTTAAAGGCGGCTTCTACTGGCCTGTGATGAGCGACACAGTGTTTAGTGGTCAAAAAGGTAGGCTTTTGTCGGGTTGGTGTTCTAGTCTCTCTTTTGCTGCGCTAACTGTGTGGCCTTGGGCTGTCACATGACATCTCTGTGCCCCGTTTTCCTCTCTTTACAAAGAATAGTAGTCATGGCTATCCCAAAGGGGGGATGAACTGGTTGAGTGTCTACTGCAAGTCCTCAGCAAGTATTGGCTGTGATTATTACAGACGACAGAATTGAAAATAGGTGAGGACTAAACACAGAGGAGGCGGAAAAGGCTAGAAACATAGGGCCGACTTGGGAATACACACACCTCTAAAATCTGAAATCATAGCCTCGGGACCCACAGACATGCCAAAGCGGACCCCGGAGGCTCCAGGAGAAGCAAGGTGTATCTTCCTGGGCCGTCACCATCACACAGAGATTCGAGGGAAATGATGGTTTTTATTTTTAAGCAAACACACACAGTCTGGAGTGGGCTGAAAAATCACTTGCATGTTTGAGATAAAACAAGGGGCTTCAGAAGCATCTGGTATTTGCTCCCCCTTGTCGGCCTTGGGAATAGAGAAGTTGGAGGCGCCGGCTCGTGCCTGGCCACTAGAGGGCAGCACCCCGCGCTCTGAGGCCCAGAGGATCCCAAAGCAGAGACACAATGTTACCACTCAGTGTTCTGAGGTTTACCTGGTGCTCGCTCTCTTTGTAAGAGCTTTATTGAGGCATAACTGACATTACAAGGAACTGCACATATTTCACGCGTACAGTTTGATGAGTTTCGGCATAGGCAGGTCACCTCAGGTTTCCTCCACACCTTTGGTGGTGTGTTTGGGTTTTCCCCTCAGATCGCCCCTTTAACACACAGTTAGGGGCTCCACACCGCACAGCCTCTCTTCCCTCGTCCCTGACCCTGATCGCTGGCATCGTCTCTCCTTTTCCGGGTCAGTCTAGCTAAGGCTTTGCCGACCCAACCGATCTTTTCAAAGCATGTTTTTTTGGCTTCCTTGATTTTTAGGTATTGTGTTTATTTACTTATTTTCTTATTTTCCACTCTTCTTTGTGAATATTTCTTCCTGTCTACTTACCTTGGATTTGATTTAATTTTGTTGTGGTAAAACACACATGACATAAAATGTACCATTTTAACCGTTTGTAAGTGTCCGTGGCATTGAGTACATTCCCACTGTTGTGTGACGGTCACAGCATCCGTCTTCCCCACTGAAATTCTGTCCCCATCAAACACGCGCTCCCCGTTCCCGCCGCCCCAGCCCCTGGCCCCTTCGGACCGCTGTCTCTATCAATCTGACTCCTCTAGGAGCCTCAGAGAAGTGGAAACAGACAGCATGTGTCCTTCGTGCTGGCTTCTTTCACCAAGGACAGCGTCCTCCAGGTCCAGCCACACTGTGCGTGAGTCAGAGTTTCTCTTCAAAGCCGAATGATGCACACAGAGGCCGCCCTTTGTTTGTCCACATTCATCCATCCAGGGACACCGAGTGCTCTTGTCTCTGAGCTGTCATAATGCTACGACGACACGGACGGGCAAATGGCGCTTTGAGACCCTGCTGTCCTGTGTCTGGGTATATAACCCTGGACATTCTGGACCTACAGCAATTCTAGGTTAATCTTTTGAGGAGCCACCATTCTGTCTCCCAGCGGCTGCACCATTCCACACCCCAACAGTGTGCCACATCCCACCGACTTTTCTTGTCTTACGTTGAATATATTGGGGTGACATTGGTTAATACAATTATATAGGTTTTAGGTGTCCAATTCTATAATATACATTTTATATTGTATTGTGTGTCCACTACCCCAAACACTTCTTTTCGTTTTTCACAATAGCCATCCTGGTGAGTGGCACGGGTTTAATTTAATTTAAATGTTTAGAGTGCTTACAGTAAAGGCGTAGGACACTATTCTCTGCCGTTACATGCTGCCACTCAGTTTTATTGAGATTTCATTTCACTAAAGATTTGGGAAACCTATCCCCATATTCAAGCAAATGGTTGTATCATCTAATAGTTATAAATGTTAAATGTATGTTAATGAAACTCAAGAAATAGTTGCATGGCAGTGTGGCTCAGTGGATGGAGCGTCGTCCCAGGGACTGAGAGGTCCCGGTTCGATTCCCATCAGGGCACATGCCCGGGTTGCGGGCTCGATCCCCAGTAGGGGGCATGCAGGAGGCGGCCGATGGATGTTTCTCTCTCACATCTGTTTCTCTCTCTCCCTCTCCCTTCCTCTCTCTCTAAAAAGTCAGTGAAAACATTATTTAAAAAGAAAGACAGAAATGGCGCCAGTGGCTGCCAGAGGCTGGGGTGGAGGATGTACAGGGGAGGTCGGTACAGGGTACGAAGCATCGGCTCCGAGCTGAATGAGGAGCCCATGGTGACGGGCTGATGCACTGGACTGTGTAACTGAGACTTATGAACAGAGTACAACTTAAATGTCCGCATTCCCCACCCTTACAAGAAAAGTATGTGAGGTGATAGATATGGAAAACTAGACGGGGGAGTGCTTTCAAGTATATTCATCACCAAACCACCACGATGTGTCCCTGAGATGTCACAGCTTCATCGCCACTTACACCTCCGGCCCGGGAAAGGGGGAGCCGGCATTGAGTCCACCCCGCGGCGTGGACGGGAGCGGCCCAGGCAGGGCCCATCGAGCCGGCAGGCCGGGAAGTTTGCAGGAATTTCTAAGCTGCTTGTTAACATTATTAAAAATGAAAAAGTTCGATCTTCTAGGGAAATGTTACATAGAAAAACCAAACGAAGAATTATTTAAAAGACATCACTTACGAATTCTCCAGCTTCAGTTTGCTGTCATCTGTCCTCAGGGTCACCGTCTCAGTGTGTAAGGAGGACATTTGAATGTCCTGGGGTCACCGTGTCCCCTGTGTGTGAGGAGTAAGTTCTGCGAGAATGTCCTAGGGTCACCGTGTCCCCTGTGTGTGAGGAGGACGTTCTGCGGGAATGTCCTGGGGTCACCGTGTCCCCTGTGTGTGAGGAGGACGTTCTGCGGGAATGTCCTGGGGTCACCGTGTCCCTGTGTGTGAGGAGGACGTTCTGCGGGAATGTCCTGGGGTCACCGTGTCCCCTGTGTGTGAGGAGGACGTTCTGCGGGAATGTCCTGGGGTCACCGTGTCCCCTGTGTGTGAGGAGTAAGTTCTGCGGGAATGTCCTGGGGTCACCGTGTCCCCTGTGTGTGAGGAGGACGTTCTGCGGGAATGTCCTGGGGTCACCGTGTCCCCTGTGTGTGAGGAGGACGTTCTGCGGGAATGTCCTGGGTCACCGTGTCCCCTGTGTGTGAGGAGGACGTTCTGCGGGAATGTCCTGGGGTCACCGTGTCCCCTGTGTGTGAGGAGGACGTTCTGCGGGAATGTCCTGGGGTCACCGTGTCCCCTGTGTGTGAGGAGGACGTTCTGCGGGAATGTCCTGGGGTCACCGTGTCCCCTGTGTGTGAGGAGGACGTTCTGCGGGAATGTCCTGGGGTCACCGTGTCCCCTGTGTGTGAGGAGGACGTTCTGCGGGAATGTCCTGGGGTCACCGTGTCCCCTGTGTGTGAGGAGGACGTTCTGCGGGAATGTCCTGGGGTCACCGTGTCCCCTGTGTGTGAGGAGGACGGTTCTGCCGGGAATGTCCTGGGGTCACCGTGTCCCCTGTGTGTGAGGAGGACGTTCTGCGGGAATGTCCTGGGGTCACCGTGTCCCCTGTGTGTGAGGAGGACGTTCTGCGGGAATGTCCTGGGGTCACCGTGTCCCCTGTGTGTGAGGAGGACGTTCTGCGGGAATGTCCTGGGGTCACCGTGTCCCCTGTGTGTGAGGAGGACGTTCTGCGGGAATGTCTGGGGTCACCGTGTCCCCTGTGTGTGAGGAGGACGTTCTGCGGGAATGTCCTGGGGTCACCGTGTCCCCTGTGTGTGAGGAGGACGTTCTGCGGGGAATGTCCTGGGGTCACCGTGTCCCCTGTGTGTGAGGAAGACGTTCTGCGGGAATGTCCTGGGGTCACCGTGTCCCCTGTGTGTGAGGAGGACGTTCTGCGGGAATGTCCTGGGGTCACCGTGTCCCCTGTGTGTGAGGAGGACGTTCTGCGGGAATGTCCTGGGGTCACCGTGTCCCCTGTGTGTGAGGAGGACGTTCTGCGGGAATGTCCTGGGGTCACCGTGTCCCCTGTGTGTGAGGAGGACGTTCTGCGGGAATGTCCTGGGGTCACCGTGTCCCCTGTGTGTGAGGAGGACGTTCTGCGGGAATGTCCTGGGGTCACCATTGTCCCCTGTGTGTGAAGAGGACGTTCTGCGGGAATGTCCTGGGGTCACCGGTGTCCCCTGGTGTGAGGAGGACGTTCTGCGGGAATGTCCTGGGTCACCGTGTCCCCTGTGTGTGAGGAGGACGTTCTGCGGGAATGTCCTGGGGTCACCGTGTCCCCTGTGTGTGAGGAGGACGTTCTGCGGGAATGTCCTGGGGTCACCCGTGTCCCTGTGTGTGAGGAGGACGTTCTGCGGGAATGTCCTGGGGTCACCGTGTCCCCTGTGTGTGAGGAGGACGTTCTGCGGGAATGTCCTGGGGTCACCGTGTCCCCTGTGTGTGAGGAGGGACGTTCTGCGGGAATGTCCTGGGGTCACCGTGTCCCCTGTGTGTGAGGAGGACGTTCTGCGGGAATGTCCTGGGGTCACCGTGTCCCCTGTGTGGTGAGGAGGACGTTCGCGGGAATGTCCTGGGTCACCGTGTCCCCTGTGTGTGAGAGGACGTTCTGCGGGAATGTCCTGGGGTCACCGTGTCCCCTGTGTGTGAGGAGGGACGTTCTGCGGGAATGTCCTGGGGTCACCGTGTCCCCTGTGTGTGAGGAGGACGTTCTGCGGGAATGTCCTGGGGTCACCGTGTCCCCTGTGTGTGAGGAGGACGTTCTGCGGGAATGTCCTGGGGTCACCGTGTCCCCTGTGTGTGAGGAGGACGTTCTGCGGGAAGGCTGGAGGCCCTGTTACTGCTGCTGTGTTGACCGTCTAGGAAGTGGCGGGAACTGTCAGTAGTGCGGGTCACCCGCGGTGTGGGTCGTGCCTGTAGCTGCCGCCTGGGGTGTATGGAAACGTGGGGGAGGTTCCTTCAGTGTCTGAAAACGACGCCAGGAAGTTGCTCTTATCCCTTCAAACCAGGTCTTTGTTATTTCGCTTTCCAATCACTGTTACCACCAATCAATAGATCAAGGGACATGCGGGGACCCTGTACTGTCAGTGAGGTGGGCCCAGTTCTTGGCTGAATCCGATCCTGAGGGGACAGCTGTCTGTCTGCCACGTGACTCCTGTTGGCGGCGGAGTTTAACAGCGGGCAATGGGTTTCGCGAGGACACCAGTGACGTGGAAGTGACAGTGTGTGGAGTCCACAGCAGAAGGCAGGACGTCCCACGTGGGCTGCGTGCTCCCCACCTGTGGGCCACTGGATTGACAATGAGCAGAAACACACGTGAGCGCCTGGATTCTGGGGAGAATTAACTACAGCCCTGCTTCCGGGCCCTCGAGGGCCGTGGGGGACTGTGGAGGACTATGGAGGGCTGTGGAGGGCTGTGGTATGGCCGTGGAGGGCCGTGGTGGGTTGTGGAGGGCCGTGGAGGGCTGTGGAGGGCTGTGGTATGGCCGTGGAGGGCCGTGGAGGGCTGTGGAGGGCTGTGGTATGGCCGTGGAGGGCCGTGGAGGGCTGTGGAGGGCTGTGGTATGGCCGTGGAGGGCCGTGGAGGACTGTGGAGGGCTGTGGTATGGCCGTGGAGGGCTGTGGTATGGCCATGGAGGGCTGTGGAGGGCCGTGGTGGGTTGTGGAGGGCCGTGGAGGGCTGTGGTATGGCCGTGGAGGGCTGTGGTATGGCCATGGAGGGCTGTGGAGGGCCGTGGTGGGTTGTGGAGGGCCGTGGAGGGCTGTGGAGGGCTGTGGTGGGTTGTGGAGGGCTGTGGTGGGTTGTGGAGGGCCGTGGTGGGTTGTGGAGGGCCGTGGTGGGTTGTGGAGGACTGTGGTGGGCTGTGGAGGGCCGTGGTGGGTTGTGGAGGACTGTGGTGGGCTGTGGAGGGCCATGGAGGGCTGTGGAGGGCTGTGGTGGGTTGTGGAGGGCTGTGGTGGGTTGTGGAGGGCCGTGGTGGGTTGTGGAGGGCTGTGGTGGGTTGTGGAGGGCCGTGGAGGGCTGTGGAGGGCTGTGGTGGGCTGTGGAGGGCCGTGGTGGGTTGTGGAGGACCGTGGTGGGCTGTGGAGGGCCGTGGAGGGCTGTGGAGGGCTGTGGTGGGTTGTGGAGGGCTGTGGTGGGTTGTGGAGGGCCGTGGTGGGTTGTGGAGGGCCGTGGTGGGCTGTGGAGGGCCGTGGAGGGCTGTGGAGGGCTGTGGTGGGTTGTGGAGGGCTGTGGTGGGTTGTGGAGGGCCGTGGTGGGTTGTGGAGGGCCGTGGTGGGTTGTGGAGGACTGTGGTGGGCTGTGGAGGGCTGTGGTGGGTTGTGGAGGGCCGTGGTGGGTTGTGGAGGGCCGTGGTGGGTTGTGGAGGACTGTGGTGGGTTGTGGAGGGCCGTGGAGGGCTGTGGAGGACTGTGGTGGGCTGTGGAGGGCCGTGGTGGGTTGTGGAGGGCTGTGGTGGGCTGTGGAGGGCCGTGGTGGGTTGTGGAGGGCTGTGGAGGGCCGTGGAGGGCTGTGGAGGGCCGTGGTGGGTTGTGGAGGGCCGTGGTGGGTTGTGGAGGACTGTGGTGGGTTGTGGAGGGCCGTGGAGGGCTGTGGAGGACTGTGGTGGGCTGTGGAGGGCCGTGGTGGGTTGTGGAGGGCCGTGGTGGGTTGTGGAGGACTGTGGTGGGCTGTGGAGGGCTGTGGAGGGCTGTGTCAGGCTGTGGGGGGCCGTGGAGGGGGCTGGGTGAAGACGTGGAGGGGGCAGGGTGGGGACATAGAGGGGCACAGCCCGAGGGCAGTCTCCACCTGGGAAAGCTGGGCCGCTGGTCTGTTTCCCAAACCTGCAGGTCACACCCTGGCGCAATAATTCTCAGTCAGGGAGCCCAGACAGTGGGGGCCCCAGTTTGGAGAGCGCTGGTCCAGGAATCCAAAGCTTCGGTGACAAAGGTGTGTACATGGTGAATTAATGCGCAAATAAGAAGGTTCTATAAAGCTGTTCTTAAAATTTTTTTTTTTTACTTTATTGATTTTAGAAAGAGGAAGGGAGAGGGAAAGAGAGTAGAAACATCAATGAGAGGGAACATCGATTGGCCGCCTCCTGCAGGCCCCCCGCTGGGGATCAGGCCCACGACCTGGGCATGTGTCCTGACCGGGAATATGAACCAGCGACCTCTTGGTGCAGGGTCGACGCTCAGCCAGGGAGCCACACGGCCGGGCTGTAAAGCTCTTTCCAGAAGACCTCACAGTTAGCTCAGGCTGGTTTGGCTCAGCGGTTAGAGCTTTGGCTCACAGACCAAAGAGTCCTGGGTTCGATTCCTGCTGAGGGCACGTACCTCGGTTGCAGCTCGTTGGAGGCAACCAATCGACGTGTGTCTCTCACAGCGTGTTTCTCTCCCTCTCTCCCTCCCTCCCACTCTGTCTGAAGATAAATGGAAAAATATCCTCGGGTGAGGATGAAAAAATAAAGAAGGATATCTAACAGTTAAAGTTCTTGTGTGCGTTGTTCTCTCCAGAAAATCCAGCGCCGGGGCCCAGTAGGTGTGGGCAGCCCTGCCCAGGCCCCCGGTGTCCGTGGGAAATGCGAGCGTCTTCGGAATGAGCAGTGCCCCCAGGGTTACAGCCGCCCCCATTTCCACGCCGTCCTCTCCTGCTCCAGAGCCGCCAGCCTCCCTGCCTCAGTCAACCTCCGCCGATGGCCTGGGGCCGGGGCCTGGGGGGCCAGCCTGCCCCCAGCCAGGGCTTGGCTGAGTGGAGCCCGGAATGTTCCATGTCTCCAGGAGTCTGCTTCCTGTTGCTGCTGGAACAGGTTTTGGTCTCGGCAACTTTAAACAACCTGGATGCACTCCCTGAGTTCGGGACCTCGGAGGTCCTTGTCCGTCTCTGGGGCTGAAATCGGGCAGGCGGGGGGCGGCTCCTGGGGAGCTGGGGGAGGAGTCACCGCCTTGCCTTCCCAGCTCCTGCAAACCGCCTTCCCCCGGTAGCTCCTGGACCCTGCTCCGTCTTCAGAGCCATGGCTGACTTCAGCCCCCCTCCGGTTCAGACCCTCCGCCTCCGTCCCGCAGGAACTTCGGAGGTTCCGCTGGGCCCCCCGAGAAGCCGGCTGACCTCTCCATCTGCCGGCCAGGAACAGGGTCCCGCTTGCAAAGTCCCGTTTGCCATGTAAGGTGACCGATTCACACACCCCAGGGATCAGGGTGTGAACATCTCGGGGAGCCCTTAGTCATCCACCCCCACCCAGGAAGCCATCAGTCTCGGACACCCCAGCCGCCCCTCCCTTGCCCTTGAGCAGCATCATTATCTCATACTCTGCTACAGCCCCCTCCTTGCCCCCAGAGAGCCAGGAGTATGAGTCCCAGCTGCCAAGTGACGATGGGGTGACAGCAGTGTCCTCCACCACTGAAGGCCAGGATTATTCATCTGAACCTGGCGGTGTGACCTTGTGGAGATTAATTAACCTCTGGGGGCCAAATGGCCTGTATCAAATGAGAGTAATAACCTTGACCTTGGACACTGGCGTGGGATGCAGTGGACAGGGATGGTGCAGTCCCTCACGGGGTACCCGAAGGGGCCTCTCCCCGGGGCTCGTGCTTTCGTTAACCCCACGTCACACCTGCCCTTCGTCTCAAGGACGGCTTTACAGCCGGAGAAAGGGGCTGCTGGCCCAGGAACGGGCACGCGGCCGGGAGAGGTGGCCCCAGTGGGCTCTGTGCTGTGGTGTCCACCCAGAGAGGACTGGCCCCCATCGTGTCCGCTGCCGAACGGAGGTGAGGGCCAGCTTCGCAGGACAGAGGGAGGATGTGGCAAGTCCCCTGCACACCACAGCCTCGCCGTGCCTGGGAGACATGTTCAACCGAGTCCCGTAACCATAACCTACTCACTCAGAGGCCTTCTGTGTCCGGGAGGGTTTCAGAGGGTCCCAGTGGCAGGACAGGAAGGTGGGGGGAGCCTGCAGTGAACCCCCAGGCTCCCAGGCCCGGCACATGACTGGCCGGAAGGCTGCAGCCGGCTCAGAGCCCAGGCCCCTCAGGCTGGGGTTACACACCCTCAGGGGTCCTTGTCCCCACGCTGGAACTGTGCGAGGTCCCAGGACACACCTGAGGGCCCCTTATATCGTATAATTAGAAACGTCTAGATGTGATCACTTAAGTCATCAAAACGTGTCTACCTTGTGGACCTGTAACTGACTTCCACGGACTTTGAAAGATGATGGAGCCTCGGACGCCACAGACCGGGAGGCTGGAAAGTGGGGCTGCAGTCTCCGTGGCATCCACCAGGGGGCAGTGCGGGCGCCTCTCAGGACTGACCTGTGTGAGTCAGAACCAAACTCCTGCCCAGCAGCAAGACCCTTGCTGGTTACATTTTACTTGGTGACTTTTTCGCCATTGCTTCCCTCCTCTGCTTCACTCTGTGAGCGAGTCCCTGCCTGGATGCTCTTCCCAGAGAGCCAGGCGGCCTGTAAGAACACCCAGTGCCAGGGAGATTCGCTCCCTCTGAGGCCATGAAAGCCAAGCCAGGGCTGGTGTGGCTCAGCGGTTAGAGCATCAGCCCGCGGACCAATGAGTCACGGGCTCGATTCCCGTCAAGGGCACGTACCTGGGTTGTGGTTCATCCCCAGTTCTGGTCGGGGTCGTGCGGGAGGCAACTGATTGATGTGTCCCTCTCACATCGATGTTTCTCTCTCTCTCCCCCTCTATCTGAAGATAGAAATGGAAAAAAGTATCCTCGGGTGAGGATTTAAAAAAAGAAAGGAAGAAGGAGAGCCACAAGGGATTGTCCCTCTCGGCTTAAACTGGATGCTCTGTAAGGGATCCGTGTGCTGAGACGGAGGGAACAATCCATCACCGAGGACTTGGATACCACGGGCTCACGGCGTAGTGCACAGTGGGGCACACTGGGCGACAAGGCTCGCGTGCGTTCTAGGCGTCACCGAGCCCCGGCCCCCGAATGCCTTTGGTTCCCACGCCCCGCTTCTCACCTGTCCGAGCTGGACTCAGGTGTCCCACCAGGGAGGCCCCGGAGGCCAGACTGCTGCTCCCGCAGGTGGGAGGCAGTGCCCTGTCCCCGTGCTGTGTGCTAAGGGTGGTTGGTTGTCTGCAGCCCTGAGGGCGGAGCTGTGCGGTCTGTTCCCAGCTGCGTTTCCCACCTGGGCCGGCACACGGCGAGGGCTCGCCAACTAAGCAGGTGCAGGTGTGGGTGGACAGAGTGAGCGGATGAGTGAGTGTGCGACTGAGGAATGAATGAAGAATGAGCGAAGGAATTCCACGTCACCTGCTCAGCCGCAGTCTGGTGCTGGGTGGACTGCAGGCTTTTCTGAGCCTTGGTGATCAGCGTTTTGAAATGGGGACGACACTGCCAGCTCCCATCTGCACTGCGGGGAGGGAGGCAGACGTGGGTACACAGGTAGCAGACCCTCAGCACAGGGGTCCAGTTTTCTCCTCTGCCCCCTTGGAGTTCTCATGTATTGTGAATCCGTGACCCCCGACCTCCCAGGAGTTAGCGATGAGTGAAATGTCAGGTTTCTCTGCGCGATGCAGAGGTGAGGCGCTGCTGGGGCTGGGTGCCCGCACTTACCGCTCAGCTCTCACCGCTGCAACCTGGGGCGGCCCCAGCCCAGGGTCCCCACCTCGGGATGAGGCGAAGTCGTGGGCTAACGCGGCGCCACCTCCTGGGGGATACTAACAGCAAGTGCCGCCCTGCGCCAGCCCTCCATCTGTGTCCTTCGCTCCAGTGTCCCCACCTAATCCTCAGAAACAATGCAGAGTGTTTGGTCCTGTTACAGCAGGTGAGGGGACCACACGGCTGGAGGTCGTGGAGCGAGCCCCGACCACCCACAGTGCACCGTGGCTTCCCCTCGCCAGTGGCCTGCTGGCCTGCTTTCACAGAAATAGAGAGAAATCGATACGTTCTTTCTTTTCTGTTTGTTTTCTCATCCTCACCCAAGGATGTTTCCCATTGTTTTTAGAGAGAGTGGAAGGGGTATCGGAGAGAGAGAGAGAGAAACATCGATGTAAGAGAGACACATTGACTGGTTGACTTGTGCATGTGCCCTGACCAGGGCCGGGGATCCAACCTGCAACCCAAGTACTGCCCTTGACTGGAAATCAAACCCTTTGGTCTGAGAGCCGATGCTCTCACCACTGAGCAGACCGGCCGGGGCACAATCCATACTTTGTGTTAAACAAATGCAATTGTACTTTGTGGCAGAACACACACCTCAAGGCATTTATAAGAACAATCAGGAATGCCCTTTTTAAAGAAAAGTCATGAATGCCCTCCTAAAGCAAAGCAAGAAGGCTGGAAAGTGAAGCCCGGGCCCCTCAGGAGACCCCACAGTCTCCGGGGCCGTTAGGAAAACTTCAGGGGAAACTGTCAGGGACTCGAAGTCTAACCCTAACCCGTAAAGCCGTAGACTAATGTAGTCTTCAAACTGTGATTTCTCACTGCAGTGAAGGACTAGTATTTTTCTTGTAAATTATAAGGTTTTAAAATCGCTCATGGAATTGCCACGCTGCACCCGAAGACCACCCCAGACCCCTGCAGACACCTGACACCCCCAAGACCCCCGCAGACACCTACAAGAACCACGAAGCTAGGAACTCACAGAAGGAAAAGGCAGAGTCAACAGATCAATGTTGTTGCTTTTAGTGCATTGTTATTATTATTATTTAACTGCCTACTTGTCCCATTTTTATTATATTATTAGTTCACACCCTCACCCTGCTCTGCCCCATGGAGTGGACAGTGGTGTCCACTTAGACCCGATGTGATGGATGGACGGATGGACGACCTTCCCGCCTTCCCCCCTTTCTTGACTTTGTCAGGGAGCATGATCAGTCTTCCGCCTGGGGGCAGGCTCTCGCAAGCGTCTCTCTTGACTGCCCGGGTGCCGTCAAAGTTACAGGACGGTCTTTGTTCCCGCACTCATATCTGGTCTGACCCCATCAGGTACAACACGGCACTGACGCACAGGTGTGTGCTTGACCTTCTGGCCCTGTGTCCCTGATCAAATCAGAGTCATTACCAGCATTCCGTGAAGACCTGGCACAGGCTGGCCCCTGCCTGACCCCGGCTCCCACCACCAGGCTCCCTCTTCACTCGGAGGGGGTCAGAGGCCACAGGAGAGCGCGGGACAGACTAGGGAGGGTGGGGGAGGGGAGGCAAAGGGAATGGAAATGGGTCAGGATATCAACCAAACCCCAGGTAGGCTGGGGCACAGGACACCCAGCATGAGGTCCTGAGCACATGCCTGGGGGGACACACCTGTGTACTCCCCAGACACTTGGCTGTGTTCTGGGCTTATGTAAAGTCCGAAGACATACTTGCCACAGCCTTCACATCAAAACTCTTAAAATAAAACTCTAAAAATCTATGTTGTCTATCTATCTATCTATCTATCTATCTATCTATCTATCTATCTATCATCTATCTATCTATCTATCATCTATCTATCATCTATCTATTTATCTATCATCTATCTATCTATCATCTATCTATCATCTATCTATCTATTATCTATCTATCATCTATCTGTCTATCTCTCTATCTATCATCTATCTATCTATCTATAAATCATCTATCATCTATCTATCTATCTATCATCTATCTATATCTATCATCTATCTATCATCTGTCTATCTATCTATCATCTATCTATCTATCATCTATCTATCTATCTATATCTATCATCTATCTATCATCTATCTATTTATCTATCATCTATCTATCTATCATCTATCTGTCTATCTATCTATCATCTATCTATCTATCATCTATCTATCTATTACCTATCTATCTATCATCTATCTGTCTATCTCTCTATCTATCATCTATCTATCTATCTATAAATCATCTATCATCTATCTATCTATCTATCATCTATCTATATCTATCATCTATCTATCATCTGTCTATCTATCTATCATCTATCTATCATCTATCTATCTATCATCTATCTATCTATCTATATCTATCATCTATCTATCATCTATCTATTTATCTATCATCTATCTATCTATCATCTATCTGTCTATCTATCATCTATCTATCTATCTATCATCTATCTATCTATCATCTATCTATCATCTATCTGTCTATCTATCTATCTATCTATCTATCTATCATCTATCCATCTACCTATCTACCACTTTTTGTATTAATAGGAAGTACAATAGAAAATCCCTAAAATTGAAAACAAAGTATAAAAACTACTCTAAGAGACCTGATGGCTGCACCCACCCTGGGTGCTGGGGCTCAGGGCCCCGAGGTTCCTGGGGTCTTTGCTCGGTTTCCCTTTCATGTCCAGGCATCTGCAAGTCACAAAACTTCCTCTTTGGGGAAAATTGAGACTCTTGGCTGTAATACTCCCAATGGCCACTAGAAGGAGACCTAATGGGGTCAAAGCTTCCCGACTATAAAAAGACACAGCTGCCCAGGGACAAGTCACCCAGATCTCTCGTCTTTGTTGTTGTTTCTCTGGTTTCTGTAAATGCTTCTGTCTTTCTCCTCCTTGCCATCTTCCCCCTACCCCAGCAGTTCTGAGGGTTCGAGTCCCCCCCTTTTTGCTGTTGCCCAGGTTTCCCTGCACATGTGGGGTCAAGGCTACTGGGGTCCATCGTTGACCAGGGGACACGGGAGGCGGTGGTCACTCCTTCTCCTTTCCAGTCCTTTAGACCTAGTGTGGCCGCGTGTCCTAGTTTGCCCGGAGCAGCTGTCACCTGGGCGGCATTAGGGCCGCACCCCCTCATTGCTGCTCCACCTGCTGGCTAAGATCCAGTGAAGGGAGCACCCCCTCTCCTCCTGCGGGTGCCCAGTTGGTAGTGTACACGATCTGTGCACTCTCCTCGTTCAGCCTCTGGTGATGGCTTCCTTCCCTTCCTGCCCTGCCTGCCTCCCCTGTCACCCTCCAGGGGACTAACCCTTTCCAGGTGCCAGGAAGGGGCGTGATGGGCATGTCTTGGTCCCAGGGAGGACTCCCGCAGGGCAATGGCTCAGCAGCAAAGGGGCAGGGGCTTTCCGAGGAGGGGACACTCGGGGGACCAAGGGGGACAAGTCACGGGAATTGTTGGGGTCACTCCAGGCAGCAGAGGATGTGATGGAAGTGGCTGAATTCCAAGTTCTGGGAAAGCCTGGAGAGAGTGCTCCCCCCTTGCTGTTCACCCCAAATCCCAGCCTCGGGCATCTTCCTGTCCGTGCAAAGGAGGAGGAGACGCAAGTCTGAGGAGGGGCCCGGGTACGTGGGGGACAGAGCCCCAGGGGGACTGGACTATTTCATCCATTGCAGCCACCGAGCCTCCTTGTGAGGGGTGCTGGGCTTGGAGAAGGAGCCCCTCAACGACATGAGCTGCAGGCAAGGGGGTGCAGTCTCTGGGAGGGAGGTGGGTAGAGGCTGGGACAGAGGTGGAGGGACATGGACCGACAGGAGGAGTCAGAGACCAAATTTCCTGTCTCTATCCTACACCTTTGCGTGACTCCTCAGGCCCAGGTGGCTCTGTGTGGCCACTTAGCACGTTGTTGTCAAGGTTCACGGGTGCGGCAGCGGGCAGCGGGCAGCGGGCAGCGGGCAGCAAGCATCCACGTGACTTTCCTTTTTTTAAAAAACATCCTCACCCAAGAATACTTTTTCCATTTTTATCTTCAGATAGAATGGGAGAGAGAGAGAGAAACATCGATGTGAGAGCGACATGTCGATTGGTTGTCTCCTGCATGACCCCAACCAGGGCCCTGGGAGGAACCACAACCGAGGTATGTGCCCTTGACCTGAACCGAACCCGAGACTCTTTGGTCCGCGGGCCAAGGCTACTGCTGAGCCACCGGCCAGGGCGGTACGTCGTTCCTTTTATGGCCAATCATGATGGCACCGTGCGGAGAGACCCCATTCCGCTTACCGCTCGCCGTCTCGGACACTGGGTCGTTCACTCCGGGCTGGTGTGGACAGTCTGCACCTCTCCCTGGGCCGGCATGTTCCTGCTTCTCTCGGGCGTGTGCCTACGAGGAGCACATACCTGAGGCTGCAGAGGTCGGGGGAAGCTTAAACTCACCTAAAATACAGTGGGGGTGGCGTGAGGTGGGGGAACGTTGAGTGTATCCGAGAAGAAATGTGGACACGTGTTGGCTACAATGCCAAATCCGGAGAGTTTTAGAAAACCCAGAGGGTCCCAGCGCCTGCATGTGACCACTGTAGGCTCTTACCAGCCTCACCCTCACATCAGGTACCCTCAGGGGTGCCTACAGGAATTGGGGAACCCAGCCCAAGCTTGGCTGCATGCTCCCTAGTGGCCACTGGAGGGCGCCTAGACCGCTCCCCAGGCTCAGATTCCTGGAAATGTGGTTTCGGTATTTCTTCCCAGCTCTATCCGCAGAGCTGACCCAGGTGCTCACCCCAAAACTGCCCACGGGGTCGGTGGCGGGTTCAGCACGTGGACAGAGCAGAGAGCAGGGCGGTACCCTCAGCGGGGCAAAGCTCACGCAGGGCAGCGAGGCCTTGGAACCCGCTCTCTGCGGCTCTCAGGGACCTCGCGCTCCGCCCACCTCTGCAAGATGCGGAGAAGCGAGCGCAGGGCCGCGCGAGGACGGGCGTAGGACCAGCCCACGGCCACGGCCGGCGCCCAGAGATGGCCACCACCGCTGTCTGCGCACGTATTTGCCCTTCGACTCAGAGTGTTTGGGGCCATCAGGAGTGATTCACAACCTTCAGCAGCAGAGGAGACATAAGTCCAGTGGGGCCTTGGGGCTCGTGATGACCCAGAGAGAGGATGTCGCGAAGAGAGAGGAAAACAAGAAGGGGAACGCAGGGCGGGGCTGGGACGCGGGGCTCGGGGTGCGCTCTGAGAAGTCCCCTCGGGTTGGCTGCAGCGCTGGGCCCTCCCTCCTGGCGCCTGGACAGCCGGGAGGCACGGGTGGGGTCCGCGAGCCCGGTCCCGGGGCATCGGCCGCACTGGGAGATGGGAAGTAATTCCGACCCCAGTCCCCGCAGGGCACCTTCCACTGCTTCTGGCTCGGATTTGGACACGGAGACTCTGCCATCAGCTTTCTGAAGGGAAAACGGGTTTCCCGCGAGACTGCCAGGAGAGAACTGCGCACGCGTGTTCACACTCACACACATGCTCAGGCACGCACACATGTACACACGCACAGTCACACACATGCTCACATACGCACACATGCTCAGACATGTACACACTCACATGTGTACATTCGCACACGTGCTCAGACATGCACACATGTACACATGCAAGTCACACACATGCTCACATATGCACACATGCTCAGACATGCACACACTCACACGTGTACATTCACACACGTGCTCAGGCATGCACACATGTACACATGCACAGTCACACACTCTCACAGTCACATACATGCTCACATATGCACACATGCTCAAACATGCACACATGTACACATGCACAGTCACACAAACTCTCACAGTCACACGCATGCTCCCATATGCACACATGCTCAGACATGCACACACTCACATGTGTACACTCACACACATGTGCTCAGACATGCACACGTGTACACATGCACAGTCACACACACTATCACAGTCACAGTCACACATGTACGCACACATGCTCACACTCTCACACACACAGATACACACACTCTCACAGTTACACACACATACACACATTCTCAGTGACACACATTCGCACACGCTCACAATCTTCCACACTCATAGTCACACACACATGCACACACTCACACACGAGCACACACACAGTCGTTCAGTGTGCCTTCCCGGTTTCCACCTTCTTTCTCATCCCAGCCACCCTGAGGAACTTGTAGTGACTTTTTTTGAAAAGAGATTGCTTTTCTTTTTAAAAGTAATGCATCGAGGTGCAGTTCACACCACACGGAATTAAACATTTTTGAGGTGAACGATTCACTGTCACTTCTATCCAGTTCTAAAACACGTTCATCGCTGCAAAGTAGAGCTGCTCTCCTTGTGGTCACTTGTGAACGTCGGTTTGTGAATTGTTTATCGGATGTCCACCGCGAGGCGCTGTGGGCGGAGCATCTGTGATAGTGTGAGCCTCGGTGAGCCAGCTTCCCTGGACATGATGAGACCGGAAGCATGGAGGGTGCGGATGGGTCAGCCTGGGCCATAAGCCCACCCAGCACTGGGAGGGGCCTTGGCTCCCTCAGAGGAAAATGGAACTTTTGTTTCCAGGGGGTGGGACAGAGACTGCAGAACATGTTCACTGACTGTGAGTGGGCCTGGGAAGGCAGGACTTGTCCCCTAAAATCCCGGCACAGTGATGCGCGAGGCAGACAGGTGGGGCTGCCTGTGATGTACACCAGCAGAGGGTGTACACAGTGCTGGGGCAGGGACATGGGGGGGGGGGCCGACTGCATGGGGAAGAGATGCAGGAGGCTGAAGGAAAGGCTGCAAAGGAGAGGCAGATCTTCAGCTGGGTCTTGAAGGATGAGTAGGAGTTCGCCAAGCCATGCCCAATGGGCTGCGCAGAGAGCAAAGGAGCGGAGACACTAACTGGGGTTTGAACCCTGACTCTTTCCCTTCCTAACATCCTAGGACAAGTTACTTTATCTCTCTGGGCCTCAGTGTCCTCCTCTAAACAGTGGGGGACGAGCACAGTGTCTCCCACGAGGGCTGCTGGAGGAGGACAGAGGATGGAGCTTGGACAAAGCACCGGACGTGACAAAATCCCTGCTGTCCCGGAGTCTGTGTTTTCTCACCGGTGAAGCAGGGATAACGGTCCCCTCCGCCCCTTGTCAGAAAGTTTAAATGAATGCGTGCTCCGCACAGCGCCACCTAGTGTTCGCGGCGAACAAAGGTCGTTACTATTGGTACAAAGTTCTGGTGGTGGAGGGGTCTGGCGGGAGCTGCTGGAAGCGGGGGCAGGGACCCAGGGGGGCTGCGGGTGGGTAGGATGCCCGGCTCCATCTAAGCGCCAGCACTGCACCCAGCCACCACGTGGCCGCGGACATCGTCCTCCTGGCCACCTGCCTTCTGCACGTGTAAATGGACAAGAGGTCCTGTGGCTGGAGGGCTGCTGGGGTTTGAACAGGAGAAGCCCTGGGGCCCGGAGCAGAGCTGCCCCGGAAAACTCAGCGATGGGGGGAGGGTGCTGTCCCTTTGGGCCTCTGAGGATCTGTGCCCGTCAGTCTGATGGTGACCTGGACCTCTCCAGATGACCTTGGTGCTGACTGGGCCCATCTCGGGCCGGACCCGGCATCCAAGTCAGCAGAGGCTGCGAGCCCTCCCCAGGCCCAAGGGCCCCCGACGCCCAAGGGCCCCCGACGCCCCCGGGTGGAGGAGCTGTGACTGGAGGAAGAGCTGCCGTGGACTTGGGGTGGGGTGCGGCTGGCTGGCACAGGGCTCGTTGAGCTCAATATTTCTGTTTTATCTTGTTTTTGAAAAAGGTAACAACACATACCACTGGTGTATGAGAATGCACGTGTGGCCGTTAGCAAAGGCGGCACAGGCGACTCCCGCACGGGGCCAGGCAGGGCCAGGCCCACGGTCACTCAACCCACCCCCCCCAGCCCCTTTACACCCAGAGCTCCGGCGGAGAGGTCACGCGGCTGGCCCAGGGTCCCCACGGCGGCTCTCACTCGGCGGCCTCTTGACAACGCGATTAGCCGCGGCCTCCCATCCTGCCCTGGCACTGAGGTCCCGCAGCGCGGTCTGCGGCGCGGGGCCGGTCCCGGGAGATCAAGGTCACGGCGCGCCCCTCGCGCCCCCGCCCGGCGGAGGGGCCGGCCTCTCGTGACGGCCCCGCCCCCGCCCCGCCCCGCCCGGCCGGCAGGCGCTTCCCGCAGCCCGGGGCCCGCGCCCCCGCCCCGCCGGCGCCTCCCGCAGCCCCGGCTTTGCGTGGTGCAGGGCGGCCGGCGACGCAGCCCCGAGAGGCCCTCCGGCGGGATGCGCGGCCGGGGCAGGGGGCGCGCCCGCTGGCCGGCGCCGGTGCGCTCGCTGCTGCGCGCCTTCGGGACCCGGGACGCCGCCGCAGCCGCTGCCCCAGGCCTTGAGCAAGGTAAGCGACGCCGTGGGGAGCCTGCGCCCTGCCCTTGGCCGCTGCGAGGTGGCCGGGGTGCCCGCCGCTCCCCCAGCTCCGAGGTGGTGCCTGCCGGCTGGGCGACTCTGGCCCCAGACAAGGGCGGTGCGCACCGTGGGCAGGAGTGCTGGCCTGGGGTCGGCCGTCCCGGGTCTGGCCCCTTCCGCTCCTGGCTGCGTGACCCATGAGCAAGGCACTTGGCTTCTCTGTGCCTCAGTTTCCACATCTGTAAGATGGGGGCGATCTTATCATTGAGTCGCGGAGCAGCAGCTGGGATCACGTCAGCCCTGCTCGCTACCCAGTGGGAGCTCCACGCCTGTGTGATCAAGCGGGCCTCCACCTGTGCAGGGCAGGAGTGGCCAGGGCCCCTGCAGGCAGACACCTGGTCCTGGAGCGGGTCCAGTCGCAGTTAAAGGGAGAGAGGCCGAGGAAGCTGGAAAATGGTGAGGGCCCAGCGCCCAGGGAAGCGGTGTGGGGAGTGCGAAGGGGCTGAGGTGCCCAGGAGAAGGTGGGAGAGGCTGGGTATAGAGGGTGAGCTGCAGGCTGAACCCTGGTGGGGCAGGACAGTTAGGCAGGTGTTTTCAGACTGGCCCTGGTATGAATGTCCTGGGGGCACTTGTCACAAACAGCTCCCCGGAGGCCTTAGCAGGGCCTGCCCCTCAAATTCCTGGAACCTGTATTTCTGACCAGTACCCCAGGTGATCCCAGTATCAGGCCATCTGGAAACTGGTTTCCACAGTCAGCGGCTCCTAGCAGCTCCCAACAGGGCTGATTCTGTCTGCCCCCCCACCCCACTTTTGTTGGATTACAACTCCCCCAGTGACCCTTGGCTTCTGGTGGGGAGAAGCCAGGGGTACGGCTGAACATACCGAGGCACCCGGGCAGCTCCCTCTCCCCACCCAAGGAAAGAGAAAAAGGACCAGAAGGAGATGAGGGAGTGGAGGGGATACCTGGAGTCGCAAGGTGGAGAAGGGAGGGACACTGGGGTCATTGGGACCAGCAGGTTTCACTGGGAGCCCACTGTGTGCCAGGCACCCTGCAGCGCCCTGTGGGTGAGCTGCTCATGGTGAAACTCTGGGCACCTACACGTGGAGCACGCCCGGTCACCTTCACTGCGTGTGAGACCTGGCGCTGGGCTCTGGGGTACGGCGGTGACCCCCGGGGCACGAAGCCCCTCACCAGCGCCCGCGCCGTGGGTGCGCAGGACTCCGCTTCCTCCCCCTGCGGTGCTTGGGTCCTGAGCACGCACTGGTGTGGTGGGGCCGGGTTTTGAGGAAGGACAGTCGTGTCCACGCTGACCTTCGGCAGCTTCCTCGCCCGGAGAACAGGTGTGTGACCTGCCTGTGGACACACAGTCCCTGCTGCACACACTCATCTCGACTGCTGGTCGTTTCTAAAATAGTTCCGTGGTTCTGCTAGGCCGTGAGGGCTCCAGGCCGAGCCACAGCTCACCCACTCTGGCCAAGGAGACAGCCGCTGTCTAGGTGGCCGGTCATCAGATGCTTATCAACAGGCCTGACCTGGATGCCGGGCTTCCGGGAGCTTTCCTTCGGGGGGGGGGGGGGACCAAGACCCCTGCCCGGAACAAAAGGCTTGTTTCTGCAGAGAAGTGCGGGGAGGGCAAGGCGAGGACGGGCAGGCACTGAGGACGGGGCTGCTCGGCTGGGGTGGCCAGGGAAGCTCCGCAGAGACCGGGCTTTGGCTACAGACTTGAGTGGAGAGAAGCAGGGAGCCATGTGAGGATGGGAGGGAGAGCATTCCGGCAGGAGGAGGAGCAGGAGCGAGGCCCCGAGATGGGAACTGCCTTGTTGGAATCGGGGGCCAGGGAGGCTCATGAGGCTGCAGACCCGGGAGTGGGGATGTGGGCAGGTGGGCTCTGGGCTCCAGGATGGGCCGTGGGTATCACGTGTGTGGCCCGTGGCCATTGGCAGGCTTTAGGCGGAGCGCTTGCCTGACCTGCTGGGTGTGAGAAAGAGCTCCTTCTGGCCACCGTGCCCGAGCTCCCAGTGGGGAAGGGAGCGCCTGCTGCAGGGCAGCGTGGGTGGCACCGGAGCTCTAGGTGGCGGAGACAGTAAGACTCACTGATGCCTTGGGGACCTGGAAGCCAGGCTGCCACATAGTTTCGTGTCTAAGCACCGGGTGAAGGCTTGGCGGAGGGGAGGGAGGCTGGTTGTGGGCAGGGGTTGGAGGGAGTAGCCTGTGCCAGTTTGGAGCGGAATGGGCACCCCTGAGTCTGGAGCTCTGGGCCGAGGTTGGCCGGGAGCCTCCACTCTGAGGTTCCTCAGGACTGGGCTGTCGCCTCCAGGTCACTGGAGGGGCTGATGCAGAGGGGGGCTCAGTTTCTGGGTTTCACTGTGGCCTCAGACGTGACCCCTGTCCAAATGCCAAATTTTGGTTGGGAGCAAGGGCCCAGGGACCCAGGGTAGAGCCCAGCTCTGTGCCCACAACTCAGCGTTCTGGTGGCCAGAGGGCTTGCCAGCTGCCGCCGCCGCGTGGTTTCCTGGCCCGTGCGCCAGCTCCCAGAGCACGCTGGGTGGGTCCCGATTCCCCACCGTGGAGGGACCCTGTGCTATTTCTGTGGCCACTGCTTTACTCTGGGGACAGACTAGCCAGCCGTCCTTCCGACTTCGACTTCTGATCGGAAGTTCTGACTCGTACTCAGATATTTCTGCACCAAGTGAGTTTTTAAAAATTTTGAGTGGGGGGGAGGAAGAGGCGTGATCGATGGTGTCATGACACGTGTCAGCTGAGGCTCTGGGGACTGTGAGACGCCGTTGGAGGTGACACCGTGTCCCTGGCCCAGTGCAGGGCTAAGGGCTGGGCCAGCTCCCCGAGGGCACGACTCTCCAGATGCTCGTAGGGTCTGAGCAGCCGGTTCTCCTGAAATCGATAACCAGCTGGATTCAAACTTTCCGGTGCGAGTGACGAGAGCTTTGGAAGCAAAAGGAGCATTTGCCAGCGCGGGAGGCTGGGCATCCAAAGCCAGGACCTCGGGAGCGTCCCCTTGTCCGTCCCCGTCCTGACGCGGTCACGCTGCCCCTCTCTGAGCCCATCACTGTGGCCCGGGAATGTGGGGAGCTGGGTGGCTGAGGCCCCACAGACCAGGTCTGAGACCCCCAAGGAAAACCAGGGGGATGCCCGCAGAAGACGGGGAGGGGGTGCGGGGCATCGCCAACACCAGCACGTTCCCCGCTGGGCCCCCGCAGGGCCGGGGCCTATCCCTGTGCTCCCCTCACCGGAACGTTGCACTGTGGATCTGGGGTCACCCAGCTGGCCTCAGGCCCCTCCTGCTCCACACAGGCTGTGAGTCCCCTGCCCAGGGGCCAGGGTGTTTTTCTTGTCACCTGCCCCTGTCTCAGGCGTGTCTGCTGCCCTCTTGCCATCAGGACCGCTGTCTGCTGGTGAACTTGGCTGATGAAGTCAGTTGCTCCATTTTTGTTTTCAGGCTTGGGACCAGGCCTGACCTGCCGTGGGCACTTCAGTGGGCTTGTATGGTGGGCCCCGGCTCAGCGGTTAGAGCGTCAGCCCGTGGACCAATGAGTCGCGGGTTCGATTCCGGTCAAAGGCATGTACCTCAGTTGCGGTTCATCCCCGGCCCTGGTCGGGTCGTACCGGAGGCAACCAGTCCATGTGTCCCTCTCACATCAGTGTTTCTCTCTGTCTCTCTGTCTCTCTGTCTCCCTCCCGCTCCGTCTGAAGATAAATGGAAAAATATCCTCAGGTGAGGATTAAGAAAAAAAAAACATCTGCCCTGGCCGTTTTGGCTCAGCGGTTAGAGTGTCAGCCTGCGGTCCTGAGAGACCCGAGACCCAGGTTCGGTTCCCGCTAAGGGCACGTACCTTGGTTGCAGTTTGTCCCCGGCCCTGGTCGGTCGTGCGGGTGGCAGCCACTCGATGTGTCCCTTTCACATCGATGTTTCTCTCTCTCTCTCTTCCTCTCTCTCCCTCCCACTCTACCTGAACAAAAAAATGGAAAAAATGTCCTCGGGTGAGGATAAAAAAAAAAAAGATCTGTCTGGTGAACGTGTAACATGTTCTGTGCAGGCAATGGGTTTCGTGGGGGGAAATACAATCACAGTGTTTCGGAACACCTTCTCCGAGTGGGGAGAGAAGACCTCAAACCGGCCCAGCACCTTCTCACCTGGGCACCTCCTCCTGCCTTCTTCCCGAGGAGCCTGGCCTGTCGGGGTGTCACCAGGCTGGCCGATGTGCGTGGGTCTCGGAGGGGGTGCTCAGGGCTCCTTCCTGCACGCACTTTAAAGAAACGGCACTTGCAAGCAGGACGTCCTGTTCTGAAACGTCTTGTTTCCATTCAGCAGTGTGCCTCGGAGATGTACCTGGGTTAATAGATTCTTCCTAATGGCTTGAGAAGATGCTGCTGTCGGTTTAGCCTTTCTAGGGCTGATGGCCGTGGAGGTCATCCTGAGCCCTGCTCCACGGGGGTGGGCCGGCCCCCCCTCCTGGGCTTGTGTGCCAGCCGCTCTCGGGGGTGCGTGCTCAGACTGGGATCCGGGCACAGACCGAGCGCACTGGCCTGGGTTTGGTATCGCTGACCCGTTCCCGCGACCGCGGCTGAGGTGCCCCTTCTCCAGCGCCTGGAGCGTCCAGATGCTTCAGTGTGCCGTCTTGCAGTGAAAAGCAGAGCTTCTTGGACTGATTTGCATTCCCTTGACGGCTGCAGAGGCCTTCCCGACGGCCACCGGCCGCCAGGACTTCGGTTTCTGGGAGCTGCCTGACTTTCACTTTGCCCGTGTCTGTGCCAGGCCGCTCTCCTCTCTCCGACTGGGTCTCCACGGCCGTGTGTGCTGGCCCCGCGCTCTGCCGCCGCGGGATGGCGTCTCCGTGGCTCGTCCCTGCACTTGCCTTAGAGTGTCCTCGGTTGAGTAGAAGTGTTTGTTTCCTTAAAATATGATTGACATGTAGCATGCGGTTACTTTCAGGTCCACAGGCAGTGAGCTGATACATTTGTGTGTTGCTAAATGGTCACCACAGGAAGTCTCGTTCACATTCCTGACTTCACAGAGTCGCCAGTTGTTTTCCTTGGGATGAGAACTTTTAAGATCTTCTCTCTCGGCAACTTTCAAATATACAAAACAGCACCATTAACTAGTCGGCAGCTGTGTGTTCCATCCCAGGTTTTTACTTTTCGTTTTGTTAATCCTCACCTGAGGATTTTTTTTCTTCTTTAAATAGAGTGAAAGGGAGGGAGGAGGGAGAGACAGAGAGAAACATCGATGTAAGAGACACATTGATTTGTTGCCTCCTGCACAACCCTGACTGGGGTTGGGCATCGAACCTGTAACCCAGGTATGTGCCCCAGACTGGGAATGGAACTGTGGGCGGATGCTCTAACCGCTGAGCCCAACCAGCCGGGTGAGGCTATTACTTTTGATGCAGTAGAAGGTATCAAGCGTTCGCTTTATGTGTTTGCATCTTGTATCTTGAAGAAACCTTTTTGGGCCTCAAGTTCAAAATGAACACTTTCTCCCGGGGTTGCCCAGGGTGTCCTGGTTGGAGCCCTGGGGGTCCCATTTCCCAAGGACCCCCGTGTCCATGTAAGACATGTCAAAACTGTGTAGAGTCGACCGGTGTGGCTCAGTGGTTGAGCATCGACCCTGCATCAAGAGGTCACCGGTTTGATTCCCAGCCAGGACACACCCCCAGGTTGTGGGCCCGACCCCCAGTGGGGGCCATGCGGGAGGCGGCCAGTCGATGTTCTCTCTCATCGATGTTTCTATCTCTCTCTCCCTCTCCCTTCCTCTCTCTAAATTCAATAAGGGAAAAAAAATTTTTTTAAAAACTGTATAGAATATTTATGAGTTTATTTGAGCCAAACTGACGACAATTGCCGGGAAGCAGTATCTCGGCGGATTGAGAACACACTTGGAGGGCAGCTTCGCAGCTTGTGTACACATCACAGTCAAAGGAGGCTAAGGAGGGTCACGTGACACCCACGGGTGGTAGATTCGGGGGTGGGAGAAAGCAGAGCAGGGATGCTCCCGGACTTCACGCCATGCATCATTAAAAAAATTTTTTTTTTCTTAAAGAGGGGGACGGGAGAGAGAGGGAAACACCAATGAGAGAGAACACTGATTGGCCGCCTCCTGCATGCCCCCACTGGGGGTTGGGCCTACAACCTGGGCATGTGCCCTGACCGGGAATCGAACCGGCGACTTCTTGGTGCAGGGTCGACGCTCAAGCACTGAGCCACACCGGCCTGGCCCATGCACCATTTTTTTTTTTATCCTCACTCGCGGACATTTTTTTATTTTTTGTTCAGATAGAGTAGGAGGGAGAGAGAGAAAGAAACATCGACGTGAAAGGGACACATCGAGTGGCTGCCACCTGCACGGCCAACCAGGGCCGGGGACAAACTGGAACCAAAGTACATGCCCTCAGTGGGAACTGAACCCGGGTCTCTCTGGACCGCACGCTGACGCTCTAACCCCTGAGCCAAACCGGCCAGGGCCCATGCACCATTTTTAATGCCCGCTGCCCTTGTTCCCCTCAGTCTCCAGTCACAGCTGCAAGGAAGACTGACCTGGGGACATCCCCGGGAGTCCCCGCAGTGCCCTCCTCGCCTGTCCTGAGGCCGCAGCCTGGGCCGAGCAAGTGCCGGCGACCCCGGCCTTGCTGAGAGTGAGCGCAGGCGCAGGACGCCCTCCTCTCCCGTGGACAGCAGCGCCTTCCCAGGCTCCGGGGAGTCTCCTCCTCCGCTGTGCCTGCTCTCACCAAGCACCTCGGCTTCTTAGCACCAGAATGCCCAAACCTAGCTGCGCTTCCCCTCTGGAATAGCGGGACGCAGGCTTGGGAGGCTCCCTTGTTCTGGGAGCACATTGTCTGGTTAGGCTGTTCGGAATTATGTGCACACCATCTGCACCAGTGTCACGTGAGATGGGTGGACAGGCGGGCCCGCCACAGCCTCTCCGGTACCCACGCCCGTGCCTAGCACCTGACAGGCGCCCTCGAGTCACCCCTCCTGCCCCAACTCTGCACCCCCCCCCGGTGGTCCCTGTCTTACCCCTCCTGCCACCAGGAGGCCCCCAGCAGGCCTGCGGATGGGGTTACCCTGGGGTGAGAATGATAGAGATGGTGCCCTTGGTGAGGTTTCTACAAGTCAGGGACTATGTGTCCCTGCTTCTGTGTGACCAACACAGCTGTATGACCTGAGCATTGCCCGCCACAGGTGACTGAGTCTCTTTAACGACCCTCACGGCACGCGCTCAGGTCACCAGGACGCTGGTAACAGGGAAGCTGGCTGCAGACTTCCATTCCTACTTTTATTTGAACGGCTTTGCTGTCTGTGCCTTTCCCTGTCACCCACTAACATGCCCGGTAAATTATCTCGGTTTTTGTTTGTTGTTGTTGTTTTTTTCATGCTCATGAGTAAAAGTGCAAAATAGTTCACAGTTGTCATTGTGCTGGGTTTGTGTGGGAGTCACCACCGTGGGGCCAATGAGGAGCCACCTGAGGTCTCTGCGGGGACAGCGGAAGTCCCACGGGCCGGTGCCGGACACGGGCAAGCCTGTCGTCAGGCTGTGCGGGAGGTGTGAGCCCACTGGGCAGATGAGGAGACCAAGGCTTAGGGAGCTGGACTGACTTGCCCCAGACACAGCTGGTGGGGCTGAACGTGAACCTGGGCGGAGCCTGGACGCCTTCTGTTTCCCTGCCTTTCCTGGGACTGAAGTTTAGCCTGTTCCTCCTGTTGTCGGGGCGGGGCCTGTTCCCAGCCCTCCCTGCCTGCCCTGGTGGTGCCCGCCTTCGGCTGTACCTGGGGGCTGCCTGCCTTAGAAACGAGGCTGGAAGTAGAAAGAGCCCTGTCCTGCGGGTGGGATGCAGGGCCGTCTGTCTTCCCCTTCGCTTGGACGGTCCTGTGGTTCCACTGGGCCTCCTGGCCATCCAGAATGGCCTCCCTGTCCCCAGCCAGCCGATGGTAACTGGTTGTGTCTTCAGAGTGGGGCCCGGAGCAGTGTCTGATCAAGTGATAGGGGCAGGAGTCCTGGGGGATCTGAGTTCTGCTGGCCACGCTGTGGGGGAGTGGACCTGAGGGGGTCTGCCCAGTGAGCCGCTTGGTGCACAAGGGGGACCCTGGGTGGGGCTCACTGCATAGCTGTGTGAGTGTGTGGGGCTGGGGATAGTGGCGTCCTGCTTCGAAGAATCCTGACGTTAAAACAGAAACCTCCCTCTAACTTACAGAGCCCATGAATCAGTTGGTCACTGTCTGGATTTTAACAGTAGTCGTGTACAGAAATTCTTCCTTTATTACAGGGTAGCTGCAGGTACCTTTGAATAAGGAAGTTCCTACAGTTACAATGTATCTGGGTCCCGTCCTGGATCAGGCTACCCTCCTTTCTCTCCCTGTCAAATGCAGCACCCTGTGCGCTCCCATTGTCTCCTGGTCCCTTCTTGCCACCCTCCACTTTATTCTATTCCCAGTGGCCCCAGAACCTTCTGAGAGAGAAGGTAAATCCACTCCTTCTTTCCTGGTTGGAGGCCTCCTAGGATAAATTCACCTTCCTTCTCATGTTCATGAAGCCCTTTGAATTCTGGGGTCTGCACCCCACCTGCACCGCAGGCTGCTCGCCCTGTCTCAGATCCTCAAAGTGCCCAGCACTTGCTCACCCCAGGGCCTTTGCACATGCTGTTGTGAGAGGACTCCTCCCCTTGCGGAATGACTGGCACATACTCTGTGTTCAATGAAGACTCACTGAACCAATGAGCCAGTGACTCAACAAATGAGTCCATCAATCAACCCCCAAACAGGGCCTTAAGTTCTCCAGGACATTTGTCTTGGATCAAGCCTGGTGGCTCTGTGTGGTCTTCAGGCTCCTGCCTTTCTGAGTGAAGGGTCAGCTTCTCATCTGCTGAGTGTGAAGGTTCTGCTGGGAGCTGGAACCGCCCCCACCCTGGATCTCTGTACCTTCACTCCCTCCTGACAGTGCTCCAGGGCCCATTTCCCTAAATTCCTGGGACCCCAACTTATATCCCAGAGAACCAGGAGGGTCAGAGTTTCCAAACCCTGAAGCATAAAATGCCGTGGGTAATTTCTGTTGCACCCCAAGTCACTGGACTGTAACAGACATGGTTACCCCTGCAGGTGACAGAAACCCCTGACCCTGTTATAATGCACAGAATGGAGACTGGCGAAGGTACCAGAATCTACCTGCCTAAATCATCGCTGCCCCCAAAGACAAACCGCAGCAGGTGCACCAGCTTCAAAATGCACAGCGGTTTCCTGGACCGCGGGCCCTTCAAGAGATCACAGCCTCTGTGGAGGTGCAGATACAACCATCATTATTTATAGGTTTGAACTACGGGGTCCTGAGACTTATCGCTGCAACGACAGGACTTATAATGTATTTTTAAAGTAGCACCTATAAACCGAGTGTTATGGACTTTCTGTAATTTATGGAGCAGGCGCGATGCTGCGTTCGAACCATTACCCCGTGAAATACATAGTAGCCTGCTGTCTCTGTGACAGGCGCTGGTGACATAAATCCGGGCTGCGGTGAATCCATAAGTCCAGCTCTGCCGTCTCCCGTGGGGAAAGAGATGTCTCTTTAAAATATAAATCCAATAAACATATTGAAATGTACACATTGGATTGGAGAAAGTGTCTGGCTGACACAGACCATTTTCAAACATGAATTATCTTCCTTTAAAAGGGAAAGCACAGCTCGGCTAGTGTGCCTCAGTGGTTATAGTGTTGGCCTGCACACGGAAGGGGTCACAGGTTTGATGCCCAGTCAAGACCACTTACCAGGGTTGCAGGTTTGATTCCTGGTCCCGGTTGGGGTGCGTGCGGGAGGCAACCAATTGATGTGGATCTCTCACATCAGTGTTTCTCTCTCTATGTGTCTCTCTCTCCTCTCCCTCCTTTCCATTTTATCTAAAAATCAACGGAGCCCAGCTGGTGTGGCTCAGTGGATTGAGTGCCATCCCATGGACTGAGAGGTCCTGGTTCGGTTCCTGGTCAGGGCACATGCCTGGGTTGTGGGGCTCGATCCCCAGTGGGGCACATGCAGGAGGTAGCTGATTGATGTTTCTCTCTCACATTGATGTTTGTCCCTCTCTCTCTCCCCCTTCCTCTCTCTAAACAAATCAATAAAAACATATTTTTTAAAAAATCAATGGAAAAAAAATATCCTCAGGTGAGGATTAACAACAACAAAAAGTACCTACCTTGTTTGGTTATCTCTAGCCTTAGCCATGTTAACAATTATAAAGTTCTTAGAACAATGCTTGACACAGTGAGAGCTGTTGTGTTAAGTGAATGAAATTCAACCAACACAGGCTTAGGCTGTAGGATGTTTGCTCCGGTTACAGGAGATCTGCAGGGAGCAGGCCAAGGTCTCCGGGCTCAGTTGCTGGCATTCCATCCTCACGAGTGTCACTGCAGAATCACAGGGTGGTGGCTCTGGCCCCAGACCCCATAGGGCACACTAGGGCAAGAAGCCCGCAGGCAGGTGGCCGCGTTGGGCGCAGTTTCTCCCGTGACCAGCAGAGGGCGCGGCTCCCTTGCTTACCACCTGCGCAGTGGGAGCGGCTTTGTCTTCACCCGCGGTTCTCCTGTGACCTCGAATTCCCACCCTGGGGTTCTGCCCTCTTGTCCCGCTCAGTTGGTTCCCTAAGAGTTTGGACAGAGGCGCCGGCCTGAGCAGTTCTTTTTTGTTGAGTTTGCTGTTTTAATTCTGTTTCCGTTGACGGGTGAGAAGAAGCCACATGGCCTGTTGTCTAAGGGGGTGGGAGGCAGCCACCTCCGTGCCCCAGGTGACTTGTGCCCCGGGGACTCTGAGCCTTCATGCTGGCGCAGGGTTGTCATGTGCTAAGCCGCCTATATTTGTTTTCTGGGTGCCGGCGCCCTGCTAGGTGCGTTCTTGGGTGAAGAGACTAGACAGAGGCCCCTGACCCACAGGGCTGGCATCGTGGTGCCCTGGACCTCGGGCAGCAGCCCTCCCAGGGGTCCTGGGGCAGAAGTAGGTCAGCACTGTGCCGTCCTCCAGGGGCCTGCGATTGCAGCCTCCTGTCGGTGGTCGGCTGGCCCGCAGCTCCCTGCACTCTGGGGAGGCTACTGCGGCTGGTCGGAGGGGCGGGGCCTTCAGAAGCCAGAGTGGCCGGAGGAGAAGCCACCAAGGCTGGTTCAGCACGTGCCACTTGGCCCCTGGAATGGCCAGGCAGGGGTGACTATGCTCGTTCCAAGATGAGGAGTCGGAGGCCCACAGAGGGGTCACCCAGACACCAGAGGGTCTGTGAGCCCCGAGCTGTGCCCTTTCCGTCACCCTCACCCCTGACGGAGCAGAGGGCGCCTGAGGTCCTAAGGGGTGTGGAGCCGAGGCAGCGGGCTCCTGGGCATCATCCCTGATGCCCTCCATCCAAACGGGGTCCTCCTCTTTTGCCCTCTCCTGCCTGCCTCTTCTCTGATCCTCCCCATCCCAGTGTAAGTATCAGACTTGGGGGTTACCTTGAGTCCCCTCCCCCTCCCCATATCCAGGTAATCATCAAAAAAGAAAACCGTGGGAGTCACTTTCGGTGCCTTTCTTGCGCCTCCAGGGAATCCAGGCTGCTCAGCGCCCCCACCACCCGCCTGGGAGGGCGCCAGGGTCTTTACGCATATCCTGCTTCTCCCCGGGCCTGGGTCCCTTCTCCCTCAGCAGCCGGAGGGGTCCTCTGGGGACTCACTGCGGCCTCCAGGGGCTTTCACCATCCTAGGAACAAAATCCAGGTGGTGAGGAGGAGCACGAGGCACCGCATGGCTGGCTCCCGCCCCTCTCTCCAGCCTAGCTCCGCCCCTGTCCCCGCCCTTCACTCCAGCCTAGCTCCGCCCCCGCCCCTCACTCCGGCCAAGCTCCGCCCCTTTCTTCAGCCTAGCTCCGCCCCTCTCCCCAGCCTAGCTCCGCCCCTGTCCCCCGCCCTTCACTCCAGCCTAGCTCCGCCCCCGCCCCTCACTCCGGCCTAGCTCCGCCCCTCTCTCCAGCCTAGCCCCGCCCCACCCCTCTCTCCAGCCTAGCTCCGCCCCTCTCTCCAGCCTAGCTCCGCCCCTCTCTCCAGCCTAGCTCCGCCCCTGTCCCCGCCCTTCACTCCAGCCTAGCTCCGCCCCCACCCCTCACTCCGGTCAAGCTCCGCCCCTTTCTTCAGCCTAGCTCCGCCCCTCTCCCCAGCCTAGCTCCGCCCCTGTCCCCCGCCCCTCTCTCCAGCCTAGCTCCGCCCCCGCCCCTCTCTCCAGCCTAGCTCTGCTCCTCACTGGACTCCTTTTTGGGGACTTCAGAGCTCCAGGCTGCTCCACCTCTCAGGCTGTGCCCAGACTGTTCCTTCCACCAGGGGCACATCCCTCCTTGACTTGACTGGTTAATTCTCACTGAGCCTTCAGTTTCGGGGAGAGCACCCCTCCCTTCCTCAGGTCAGGTAGGCACCTGCGCGCTCTGGCTCTGGGCCCCCTGAAGCCATGACTGACTGCTTAGCTGTTAATCCTGCCTTCTCTGCAGCCCCAGGAACACCACAAAGCCCAGGCCCAGTCCTTCTTGTTCGCGATGACACTCCCTGCAACTCGTGTTTGGGTATAAAATGATTCTCAGGACAGATTTGATGGCTGATAATAACCTGGGCTTTGTTTCAGAATAAAGGCCACTCCGGGTGGGATTGGGCCTCCGTGCAGCCTCCTGCCCCGACTCCCTGGTGACGACGGGCACATCCTACATATGTGGGTGGCTCTGGCAGCCTGAATGTCACCTCCGCCATGATGTCCCCTCAGATCGTCCCGGCCGAGGAAGACTCTCCCTTTGGCTTTACCCCTTAGTGTTTTGGGAAGGCCAAATTCACTAGGAGACTTTATTTTCTGTTGATCAGCAGACATGGGGTCACTCATTTTTTAATTTTAATCCTCACCCAAGAATATTTTTCCATTGATTTTAGATAGAGTGGCAGGGGAGAGGGAAAGAGAGAGCGAGAAACATCATTGTGAGGGACACATCGATTGGTTGCCTCCCGCACAACCCTGACCAGGGCCAGGGATTGAACCTACAACTGAGGTGCATGCCCTTGTCTGGGAATCAAACCTGCAACTCTGGTCTGAGGCCCAGCATTCTAACCACTGAGCACACCGGCCGGGCCAGTGTGTGTGTGTGTGTGTATTTTATCCTCACCCGAGGACATTTTTCCATTTTTTGTTCAGATACAGTGGGAGGGAGAGAGAAGAAGAGAGAGAGAGAAAAACATCGACATGAAAGGGACACATCGAGTGGCTGCCACCCACACGACCGACCAGGGCCAGGGACAAACTACAACCGAGGTACACACCCTTAGCAGAGAGACCTGAACCCGGGTCTCTCTGGACCACAGGCCGATGCTCTAACCGCTGAGCCAAACCGGCCAGGGCAGGGCCAGTATATAGTTTAAGAAATAAGCTTGGCTGTCACTCTTGTCTTCTGCCTCGTTGCTCCCCATAAACCCCAGAGCAAACCCTGAGTCCTGGCCTTTCTGTGTCTTTCAGCCCCGCCCATGCAGTTCGGGGGGGCCCGTGACTGGGGACGTCAGTGTAGACCACTGAGGATGAGCTGTGGTCTTGGGCAGAGCACAGACAGGCACTAGGGAGCACCCCATAGAACATGCCGTCCGATCTCGGCCCTGGGGATGTGAACGAGAACAGTCTGCCCCGGTGTCAGACCCCCTCTCCCACCTGCTCAGCGTCCTTCTGAACAAGGGGGAGCCCCGGTGGACTCCCCGAGTCTGCACTGTGCTCCTGCCCGTCCACAGCAGGGGGGCTGCATTTCTGTCACTGGGGACAGTTTCTTTTAAAACGAAACAGCCCAAGTGTCCATCTGTAGATGAGTGGATAAAAAGCAGTGGTACATGTACACAATGGAGTACTATGCAGCTGTAAGAAAGAGAGATCTCTTCTCCTTTGAGACGACATGGAGGGACCTGGAGAATATTATGCTAAGTGAAATAAGCCAGTCAGAGAAAGACACATACCACATGATCTCACTTATTTGTGGAACATAATGAACAAAATGAGCTGATGAACAAAAGAGACCCAGAGTCATGGAAGTAGGGAACAGATTGGCAAACCTCAGAGGGATGGGGGGTGGACGGAGTGGGAAGAGATAAACCAAAGAATTTATATGCATATATATATGCACAACCAATCTGCAGGGACACTAGGCTGGGGAAGGCAGAGGGGATGGGAGCAGAAAGGAGGGGGTCAATCGGGTTCGATTCCAGTAAAGGGCACATACCTCAGTTGTGATTCCATCCCTGACCCTGGTGGGGGTCATGCGAGAGGCAACCAATCGATGTGTCTCTCTCACATCTATGTTTCTCTCTCTCTCCGTTCCTTCTTCCCTCCCACTCTATCTGAAAATCAATGGAAAAATATCCTCGCATGAGGATTAAAAAATAAAAATAATAAATACATAAAAATAAAAGTTACAATAGAGGAAGTAAAAAAATCAAAAATAAAAAGTAAGTAAAACACATTTCAGTGCAAAGAGTTGGTTTAAAGAAAATTCTTGGTGAGTGGCAGTGGGGTGGTGAGTGGGGAGGCCAGACGCTGGGGGTGGGTGAGTGGCAGTGGGGTGGTGAGTGGGGAGGCCAGACGCTGGGGGTGGGTGAGTGGCAGTGGGGTGGTGAGTGGGGAGGCCAGACGCTGGGGGTGGGTGAGTGGCAGTGGGGTGGTGAGTGGGGAGGCCAGACGCTGGGGGTGGGTGAGGGGCAGCAATTGGGGCCAGGGCTGCTACCTCCCTTCTCTCCAGGAATGCCCCGGGCTGCGCCCCACCCTGCTGACCCATCGCTGCACCTGTGCGGCTCGGCCAGCCCAGAGCCTGCGCACCTGCATGTGGAGGGGCCGACAATGTGAGGTAGTAAGTTCTGGAACCTGCCTGTGGGGTCTGACCTGAGCGTGGGGCTCTGGGCAGGAGGGCTGCCGGAGGGAGGACCCGCTTGGACAGACCGGGGCTAGGAGCGCTGGCTGTCAGGACCTGGCTTGTGACCTGGGCGGCACCCTCAGCTCTCCGAGTTGCTGTGTGAAGGGGATTTCACCTGGCACTGAAGTGTCCCCCCATGGCTGGGGACACAGCCCTCCAGCTTTTTTTTTTTTTTTTTTTTTTTATCCTCACCCGAGGATATTTTTCCATTTTTTTTTTTGTACAGATAGAGTGGGAGGGAGAGAGAGGAAGGGAGAGAGAGACAGAAACATCGACGTGAAGGGACACATCGAGTGTCTGCCACCCGCACGACCAACCAGGGCCGGGGACAAACTGCAACCGAGGTACGTGCCCTTAGCGGGAACCGAACCCGGGTCTCTCCGGACCGCAGGCCAACGCTCTAACCGCTGAGCCAAACCGACCAGGGCTCCAGCTTTTTTATGTGGATAAAGGCATCGAGGAAAATGTCTTGCGAGTTTCCTCTGTATTAATTGTCAGCTGTCATGAACTGCTTTGAAGGCATATATTGGTGTGTTGGCCACCATCCCGGCTCCTCCCTCCCTCCTGGAGGCGACCCTGCGTTTGCTCACTGATCCCGGGGTGCTGCCCGCCCTCGGGGGGCTCTCTGTGCTCGTTTGGGATGACTGACTGCATGAGTGGATGAACGAACACTTTCTGTGGCTGTGAACGCGGCAGAGCCCAGAGCTCCGCGCAGACCAGCATCCACGACACTCCCACAGCGTGGTTCTCGGTTGGCCCTTCCCTGGGGTTCCATCTGACACTACAGGGTGCCCCCCTCGGGCCAGAGCCCTGCTTTGGATGGTTGCGGGGTATGAAGGAGCCGCCCCGGAAGGGACCCAGTAGTCCCCGTTCCCTGGGGTAGTTTGAGGAGCCGAAACGGGATGGTGTCCCCAGCTCTGCGCACAGCTGTGACCTGCGCCTTGGCCAGAGATGCGGGCGCTGCCTGCGTGTCTCCCACACCGCCATCTAGCATGGGGAGCGTTGCTCATTAGCACCTGGGAGGTCACCTCTGCAAGTGGCAGCCCTAGGAGATGTCACCTCCCTTGCTTGGCCCCATCAACTTCATCAAGGGCGGCTGGGGGGAGCTCCCAGGAAGGCACCAGGTGCCCCTCCTGCCTCTCTCCTCCCAGGATAGCGGCTGAGGGCCTGGAGGAAGTGGGGTGGGCAGTGGGGAGGGGCTGAAGTGGGCAGGGATAAAGGTGGGGGCGCTCCCCCATGTTAGAGCCTGGGTTTGGGGACCCACTGGCCTTTAAATCTCCAAGAGCCCAGGAAACCAGCTGCCCAAGCTGCTAGGAGCTTGGCCCTGCCTCTCAGGGAGGTGTCCTCAGGGTCCGGGAGGGGAGGAAGAGGGACTTGGAAGCATTCCGGGTTCTTGAGCACCGCTGGGGTGGGGGTGGGGGTGGGGGTGGGGGTAGGCGGTTCATCACTCAGGATCCAGCCCCCACCTCCCCTGGGCGGCGGCGTGCAGTCCAGGTATTTGAGACCCCTCCCCACCACCACGCTCATTCTCACTCCCCTCTCGTGACGTCATGCTCCTCTCGCGCGGCATGATGGGAGAATCCTAATGTTTTCCAACAGATGCTCCAAGAACAGCTTTCAGATTAAAGCAATTGCAAGAGCAAAGATTCTTCATTTTTCCTTTTTTTTCCCTGGGGGGGTGGGAGAGGGAGCGCCCTTAGAAATTAATAGACATCACCCCCCTACCCCAAGCACGCAATAAACACTGACAAGAAAAAGTTTTTATTTCCTGGTTCAACTTTTTTTTTTCCTGGAATACAGACGGAAGAATGGGAATAAACACGAATAAATAACAGAGCGAGGCCGCGCGCCGGGATGCGCCTGGCTGCAGCCGCGAGGCTATTGTCTTACGGCCCCGAGGCGGCCCCGGCGCGGTCCTCCGGCTCCTTCCCTTCCCCGGGCCTTTTTCGTTCTGCTTTTTAAAAAGACTCCCCCTCCAGCCCCCTCGCAGTGACCTTGGCCGCCTCGGATGCTCTAATTCCACGCGGCTCCCTCCAACTTGCCCCCGCGCCTGCCGGGCCCATGGCCGCGTCGGAGGACGGGAGCGGCTGCCTTGTGTCGCGGGGCCGCTCGCAGAGTGACCCCAGTGTCCTCACCGACTCTTCGGCCACCTCCTCCGCGGACGCCGGGGAGAATCCAGGTAACGGGGCGGGCGGGGGTGGCCGGGCGAGTGGGGGAGGCCTGGGCCGGCGGCACGGGGCGCACGCCCCAGGTGCTGCTCTGCGCCCCCGCCTGCATTTGGGGAGCCCCGGCCGGACCAGGCGCTCAGGCTCTGCAGGTCACATCCCCCGGAACGCGGCTGGGGCGCGGGGAGCCCTTTGTCCGGAAAGGCACTGGCTTCCCAGCTAGAGCCGGTGTCGGCGTAGGCCCTCTTTGCTGGCTGGTGGGCGGCGCTGGCCCCTCCGAGGGGCTTCCTTTCCTGGGGTGCGGACCGGCTCGGGAAGAGAGGCAGACCCGTGGCCACCTCCGCCAGTGCTGACACTGAGCTCTGCCCCCCCTCCCCCCGGGCGGGGCTCAGGTGGCCCGGTGGCCCCGCCCTGGAAGGCAGCGCTTCTGGGGCCGCCGCGCAGAGGGGCTTCCTCTGGGCGCCCAGCTCCGGCGGGGCCTGGCGCACCTGGGCGCCGCCCACCTTCCCGGACAGGTGTGTTCCCAGAGCTGCCCGCAGGGAGGTGATGGGCGTGTGCCAGGACCCGGCCGATTTCATTGAATTACATGGACTTCGTCCACTCCCCACCCCGCGGCAGCTTCGATTGTTTGGGTGATAAATCCGGTCACAAAGGCGGCTGTGTATCTTGATTGATTACTTTCCAGAGAGGAAGAAAAGCCTAATAAAGCAGGAGGGGGGTTGGCGGTGCGCTCCTTGTCACCATGGAGACGCAGGAAGCAAAGTGATCATTAAAACCTTTCTCCACCAGAAGGCAATTTTCACTTCCCAGGGAGAAGTCTGAGCTTCTGAAATGCAGGGCTCAAAAAAAAAGAATCAAAGCTGGTGTTTTGGTATCAAGCCACAGGACCCGATATTCCATCTTAGAGAAGTACCATCTCTTCATAGATGCTGTTTGGACAATAAGTTGTCCCTGCCCTTCTTTGAAGGAGCATTTCTTCTAAATGCAGGGACTCGGAAGGGGGGCTCCCTTGCGATCCCTGGTGGGCATCCACGTCAGGACAGACCCTGGGGCTGGGTGGGCATGGCTCTGAGGGGGCCATCCCTTCCCTGGAACACAGAGGGCCTTTCCCGTCTAACCGCAAAGACCCATTAAAGGCAGTTCTGTGGGCACCAGAACCCCATTTGAAATGTTGAACAATAAACCCATTCAAGGCTTGTAAGATTTCTTTGTTAGGTCTGTTGACACTGTATCATTCGGTCAAACCAAGGTACCAGCCAGAGGAAATCCCTGGCTTTTCTCTATCTGGGAGGCTGAGCTCATTTCTTTGGAGTTTCAAGCAGAGGTGGTGGCCACAAGCAGACCCTTACGGCTTTACTGAATCCTCTCGTTAGAATTCGGGGGTGAAGCCCGGCGCCCCATGTTGGGCTGGTGCTTCTCTGTGTGATGCAGGGCCATGATCATTCCAATTATGGGAGTTGGGTGGCTTGTCACGGGAGAACCCTCCCCGGCTCCTTTTGTCTTCCTGGCGGGCGCAGGCAGCGGACTTGAAACGGAAATGATGAAGGGTTTGGCTTTTTTGCTGACTGGGAATTGATGCCTCTGTGGGTGGGATCGGAGGACTCGGCTCGGCAGGTGGCTGGTGCCTGTCCACCAGGGAGAGAGGCAGAAAGGGCTTGGATGCCCGTGATTGAATGATGCCAGGGGAGGGGGAAGCACCTGAGCTCACCTCTAGTTCAGATGGTCAAAATGGGACCCAGAGAGCAGGTGTCTGAGGTGCACAGTCGGTGGTGTGTGTAGTTCCGCGGGTGGGAGAACCTTACCCGAGGGCAGCCAGCGGTGAAGTTTTTACGGATTGTGTTACGTGGAGGAGTTCTGGCGTAAAGAGGGTCCAGGATCTTCAAGTTGGAAGCAACCTGGGAGCTTGAAGCAGGAAGGGTGGACTAGGGGAGCCTGTTCTACAACCGCCTTGCCTGGTTGACTTGGCCTGTGCTTGCATACCCCTTTTGATGGGGGACTCACTTCTTGCTGATACAGTGCATGCTTCTCTTTGGGCATACCTATTTCAAGATTATCTTTCGAATGGCTTGTAAGAACCTGCCGTGCACCAGTCCTGACGGGATCTTCTCCCGATGTATGTCCCTGGGGCTCTCAGAGACTGTGCTGTTTTAGGTTAATTAGCACCCCAACCTGAGTCATTTTTTCACGAGGCTGAAAAGCCCCAGTCCTTCATCCGCTCTCCCTTTGGGAGCTCTTTACCTGTCCACTGCTGCTCTAAAGGGCTGCTCTTGGACACGGAAGCCGGCGCCCAGCTGCGGCCTCACCCCGCACAAGGTGAAGTGGATGTTACCTCCTTCCATCTGGATTTTATGTTTTATAAATCAGCCCGAGGGGGCATGATCTGCACCCCCAGATGCACTTTCGTGCATTGATGTTCTCTTAGTGAAAACTCAGAACACGACTGGGGGTGAAGTGTGACACCCCTTTCTCTCTCCGGGTTTGTCTCTGGGATGCCTGGAGTGGACAGACATCCTCTGCACCTTGTCACCTGTCTGGGACAAAGGCGTTTCAGAACACACATGTGTGAGCACAGGGCACAAAAGTCCTTCAGCTGGTGTTTCTACCCACACCGGGTGTCGGAGTCCTCACCCCCTCACCCCTGCATGGCTCCATCGCCACACAGGGTCCAAGGAATGTATTTACCCAGTTGAGCTCTTGGCTTTGTGTGTGTGTTTCATTGTATCCGTAACAGGTGGCAGTCACCCAGGTAGAGCTTCCTGCGCTCACCTGTGAATTTCCTCCAGGGTGTGACCCAGCTAGGGGGAAGTCTGGGTCTCAGGGGGCCCCATGTTTTATTTCTGTGATACTGCACCCTCCTGGAAAATGGGCCGATCGACACTCCTTCCAGACCTCTGAGGGTGCCCTTCTCCCGAAGCCTGGCCGATACCTGAGATCGTCGACCTGGTTTTCTCTTGCACAGTTGAGTGACGAAGCTCATTTTGTTAATTTGTGGCTTCTTGCTTGCTGGTGAGACAGAGCATCTTTTGTGGCCTTATTACTATTTAGTGCGTTAAATCTCTCAGTGGCCCTGTCTGTGGCCGTGGGCTGCGTGGCCGGCACGAGAGAGGTCCCCGAGGGCCGGCCCTTCCACTCTCTCTACATCTCTGCTCCATTAACAATTCTGCCTGCCTCTCCTCCAGGCTCTTCTGTGTGAATCCTCGCTCTGTCCCCACGGCAAGAGTCCCACGCTGTAGGTCTCTCCCAAAACGAACATTTTGCACAGGTCAGGCAGCATCTCCGTGGCCTCTCTCCTTCCGAGGAGTCAGACTCATCGGGGCCCTGTCCCCTCTGTTCCCACTTGTGCCCAGGCCCTGGGAAGGTGTCGGTGCCTCCGCACCATGTGGCCTGTCCTGGCCTTGGTCCAGCATGGAGACGGTCTGTGCCCTCCTCCTTGTCCAGTCCCCGGCCACCTCCTTAGCCTCCTCCATCCTGTCACCTCACTGCCTGGGCCCCTGGTTTTGGTCCCCTGCCTCCCTGCTCCTTCTCCTCTTCCTGGGCCATCACGCCGGGGTCCCAGCAGGGCCATCCCTGCTGCCTTCCTCCTCCACGGCCAGCTCTCTCCCCGGTGTCTACCTGGCTCCAGGTGCCAGGACCAGAGACGGGGCCAGGGTCACCTGAGACAGCTTTCCCACACATTTCTCTGCGGACTTGCGATTTGCCTCCTTAGGATCCTGCGGTGGGGGGACCTTGATCTCGGTGCAGGGCGGCTCTGAGCCTTGGCCCTGCTGCCACTGGGCTGCCCCATGTGTCACAGGGTGTTTAGCAGCATCCTGACATCTCCCCAGCACCTGACAATAGCACCCAGGCCCCAGTCGTGACAACCAAAAATGTCATCATTGATTGCCGAGTGTCCCCCGGGGGCTGGCATAGATAGTCATTCTCAAACCCCAGTGCCTGTCAGAATCACCTCCAAGGCCGGGCACCCACCCTGTGCTCCTGACTCAGCAGGTCTTCGAGGGTCTGACCAGGTGAATTTCCAACACGTCACCAGGTGACACAGACGGGGTGGTCAGGGGACCACACCCGGGACCTGCTGAGCCTGGTCCTCAGCCATGGTCCTGGACTCTCTTCTGACAGCTGTGTCTGTGGCCCTGTGGGTCCAGCCCCGATGCTCTGGCCTCTGCTCTGCAGACCTCTGTGCCCTGCTCACCCCTCCCCACTGTAAGTCTTGGGCCATGTCACCTCAGAAGGGCCTCCTGTCCTCCTGATTAGATTCAGGTAGCTGCCCCGCCCCAGCCAGCCCCGATCCCATCCCTGGATGCTGACTCGCTATGATGCTCGTCACTGCCTAGGGTCTTGGTCTCTGTCATTCTCTGTGGACTGTCCCTGTCTCAGCCGGGAGTCCAGCACAGACCTCCCACGCAGGTGGCTCCGTAAGCATTTGGGGAGCAAATGGGCACAAGCCGCAGACACCAGGATCTAGCTGACAAGGTGTGGGACTGGCAGGTGGCTGGGCCCCCCACCAGCTAGACAGTCCTCTGTGGATAAAAGCAGCTGAGTGACAGTCAGTGGGAGGCGACTGTCGACAAGCCACAGCCCCATCTCCCTGCAGGGACAGACCCACTTCAGAGAGCGAGACACCTTCAGAGCCTCTGCTTCCCTCCCGAGTGGCAGACAGACACGCAGACACAGGGCCACCCCAGGCGCAGGCTCAGTGTCCCTCGCTGGTCCCTCCTCGTCACATCACTGCTACGGACGAGAGTCATCTGCCCGGTAGCTGTGGGTCCTCGCTGGCGGCCAGCACACCTCCTCTCCTTTTCCCTGTCCAAAGTCACTGCCACCTGGAGCTCCTCTGCTTGTCCCAGGCCCACCACCTCTGTCCCCAGAAATGTCAGCGCCCGTCACGCATGGGGTCTCTGCCTCTGGCCCTTCGCCTGCCGCACAGAAGGTGCACCCGGTCTAGTATCTCCTTTGCATCAGGCCTTAGAGGGTGCCCCGTGGGAGATGAGGGGAGACCTGGCCCCTCCATCTCCAGCAGGGTCTTCCCAGCTCTCTTCCTCGAACCTTCTCCGGCTCCGGAGTCCCACGGGTCCCCTGGCCCCTTCCGGAGTGTCTGTGTGGCTTAATTAGCAGTAAGACTATGCACTAATTACTTTGTCAGCTTCTTCGGGGTTATTAAAAATAAGAGTTGGATGCTCTAAAAAAATACAGAGTCTAATAAAAAACTTAGAGTGTTTTCTGATTGTGAAAATTCTGCACATTCACTACAGAAAATGACCGGAGGGTTTGAAATTTCTGCGTGACGCGGGGTCCCCACGGCAGGGCCCACAGGGTGTCTCTGGCGGCGGGTGTGTTTACATCAAGCTGGTCACTGCCACGCGGGATGGGGGCACAGAGGGGCCAGCTCACCCTACTTTAAGAGAGATGCTAGGAGTTCAGATTCTTGTGTGAAGTGGGATTTTTAAATATCAGCAAGTTTATCAGTTGGGCATTGGTTTGGCTTCATGGGGTCAAGAACCTGGCTGGCAGGAATGAGACGGGTTCTTTGACTGGAGGTGTAGACAGCCAGCCCAGTGTGGCAGCCGGCTCTGTGGTTCCGCGCCGGCGGCCCAGTGTGGCGGCTGGCTCTGTGGTTTGCACCTGTGGCCCAGTGTGGCAGCCGGCGCTGTGGTTCTGCGCCGGCGGCCCAGTGTGGCAGCCGGCTCTGTGGTTCCACGCCGGCGGCCCAGTGTGGCGGCCGGCTCTGTGGTTCACGCCGGTGGCCCAGTGGCGGCCAGCTCTGTGGTTCACACCGGTGGCCCAGTGGCGGGTTGGCTCTGTGGTTCCGTGCAGGCTCTGGTTCCGTGGTGGCTGCCGCAGCTCCGGCAGTGAACACACTTTCCGGGCAGGAAAAAGGGGGTGGCGACAGTTCAAGGGGTGTTTGCCTGTTGAGTCGGGACTTCGCTTTTCTGGGAGCCACACCCGGTGACAGGCACCTGCACCTCCCTGGCCAGAAGGGCGTCCAGTGGCCACTGTCAGCTCTGGGGTGTGGGAGCCACGGGGGCCTGTTTTAGGGCCATGCCTGGCTCCCCTGAAAAGAGCAGGGACAGAGGAAGGAGAATAAGAGAGGCTGCCGCCTTGTCAGCCGTCGTCCTGGTCATGGCAACTGGACGACAGACAGAGCACCCGGCCCCCCCGGACACACAGGGCTGCCCTGTGGAGCCCACACGGGAAGCATCTCGGGGAGGCCCAAGCAGTTTTTATGTTCCGTGACATTTCTTTGCTAAGAAACCAGAGGTTGGGCTGAGATGTGTGATCTCAGCCTGATGACTGTGTCCATCCAAATTTCATTTCCTAGTATCTACCAGGGAGACAGACTGGTGAGGTCATCGCCCTCAGAGAGCCGGCCGTCTGGTGAATGTGCCAGCAACGGTGGACCGAGCTTGCTATTATCTCTGGGGTCATCACACTTCTTTTTCTTCAACCTTCCTCTAAACTCTTAAGTTAGGGTCCGAGGGCCAGAGGGTCAGGGAGGCCGAGTAACCCTGCCATGGGCACAGAAGTATAAAGAAGTGGCTTGGAATCCAGGTGAGTTTGATGCCCTGCCCCACCCGGATGCCCCGCCCACTCTATGCCCCGCCCACTGCCTACCCACCCACTTCTTCCGGCCTCATCCTCCGCCCACCAGAAAGCCCTGTGCCCTTCAGAGAGGACAGATAAATGTGTTCCACCCCATTCCTGGTTCAAGCGATCCATCTCGCACACGGCTCTGTATCTGCAATCCCTTAAACACACACACGCAGAGGTATTCTTCCATTTCCCAGTTCGTTTAACTAGAATGGCCACTAGAACAAGATTTATTTATTGAAAGTCAGGCAGGGTGACGGCAGAGAACCAGCCACGGGCTGAGTTGTTGAAGGTCCCATCTTTAATGGTCTGGGGCCCGGCTCTGTTTGTTAAAGGGAGACACTTGGGTGAGGAGCGTGGCCACGCCCCTTATCTAATGGCCCGAGGGTGGCGTAAGTAGACTTGACTTTGATTAGCAGGCAGCCAGGAGAGGGATCTGCCCAGACGCAGAGGATGCTCCGGCAGTGAGCACGCTTTCTGGGCAGGAAGAAGGGGGTGGTGGCAGTTCAAGGGGTGTTTACCTGTTGAGTGGGGACTTCGCTTTTCTGGGAGCCACACCCGGTGACAGGCACCTTGTTCTGCGGCTGTTTCCATGTAGCGCTTGGTGAGCGTCCCCACTGGTCTCAACACGACTCGTGAGTTACCTTGTCGGGGCTTTCTGGTTTGGTTGCCTGCAAGTTTGTATCCATGTGCAGACGAAACTTTTGCCTGGTCATAATCATCGGCTCCGAGTCAGGAAGATAAGCCAAAAATGATCTTTCCACTTCCTCTTGGCAGGAGAACATGGTCCCAGGCAGCGCTCACCGTGCGTGTCTGCAGTGAGGTGGGCCGGCTGTGGCTGACCTTGGCCGGTGCCCAGCAGGCGCCGTGGGCCAGGCTGGAGCGCTCCCAGCATCGGGCGGCTCAGCCCCTGGGCACGGCGCTCGGGCCACCGCACCTTCTCTACTTTCCGGTCTCTCCTCACGTCTGACTGGGGTACCTGCAGGGGGGATGGGCATAAAGCATTGATAAAGAGGTGCTGGCCGAGCCCCAAAGCATGAGAGACAAGGTGCTGCCGGTGTCGGCAACGTGAAGGTGCGCTCGTGGGTGGTCATGACCTGGTGAGCCTTCGATTCCTATTTGTTTAGCTGCCAACCGGTGAAGCATCCTGGCAGCTCGCAGTCTGCTTGGGGACATACCACTCTGACCAGTAAGATGGCAGAACACACCTGTAATCGAGTGCCAGCTGCCCAGATGTGTCCTCTTCTGTGTTGTGCCCGGTCCATTCTCCGCTGCAGAGGTGCTTCCGGACCGCAGGGCTCTGCAGCAGAGCAACCCTCCTCCGGTGTCGGTGCGTGGACGGTGCCGCCCATCCGGTGCAGATGGGCTCAGCGGGTGGCTCACCTCCAGGTGCACCTCATCCTCCTGGGCCCCAGCGAGGGCGCCTCGTGGCAGCGGTGGGAATGCACGGAGCCTCCAATTCTGTTGAAGTGGCACATGGGCCAGTTTAAAGTCAAGGGGAAGAAAATACACTCCTCCCCCCTGGGAGGGGCAGGCAAGTCACACACAGATACAGGAGGGGTGGGGAGCCGGGGCCACGGTGCCGTCCGCACAGCAGGCTCCTTGCCCTTGTGGACTGGGGGCTCCCAGGGCCAAGAGGCTCCCGCTGATGCCTACTGGAGTCTCCTGCGGCCTCTACCATGGAGGGGTCTTGACACGGGGAGGCCAGCAGGCAAGGCATTGAGGGCAGCTGAGGTGCGTGGACGCTTTGGTGTCAGACTGCTTGGGTCTGTGTGGCTTTGACAGATACACCCGACACCTGGGCCTCAGGGTTCCCGACTGTGAAATGAGGATGACTTACCCAGGACCTGCCGGGAAGGGTGGTGGTGAGGGTCAGACGGGCTGGTCTCGCAAAGTGTTGGACGCGGTGCCTGGAACGCAGGGGGAGCCTGGCAGCTGTGAGCTGGCCTTAGCCATCTCTCTTCGCCACAGAGAAGCCACCACCCACGGCCTCCCAGAGGACCCTGCTCACGGGACACTGAGAAGCTCTGGTCCTGTGCCGTTTTGAGGTTCCCGGGGGCTCACATCTCCCGCTGATGTCCTCTTGATGCTGAAAGAAGTCCCTCCTGGCCTGGTCACCACAGCCGGGTGCGACTGGGCATCCCTGTGGGACCTTTCTGCCCTGCCCGCCTAATGGCTGGGAGCTGGGGCACAGTGGGGGCTGCTCTCCAGGCCCTGTGCCTGGCTGCCAGTCGGGGAGCTGGGCTGGGGGGCAGGGGCAGACCGTGCAGGGTAACAGGCCCAAGCCAAAGGCCAAGGTTGAGGGCTGAGTCGGCTCCAGCTGGGACACGTCTGGGCTGTGACTGCACTGAGCTGACCACAGGCTCCTGGGCTTCTCCGGGTGGGTTTGGGGCTCAGGAAGGAGCGTGCGGACGGCGAAGCTGACCGCCTCCGGCTTTCACTGTGGTTCTCTTTCCCTAGTCCTTGCAAGTAGCTGGTGACAGAACAACACAAGATTTAGGGCTACTTTGTTTCCTCCCTCTCTCTCTCTCTCTCTCTCTCTTTCTCTTTCTTTTAGCAGGAAGGGCAACAGGGGACATTTAATGAAATAAAACAGGGAGCACAGGAACAGCGTGGCCTAGGCATCCGCTGGCTGGGCAGCCTCCCTGGGTGGGGGCTGGGGGCTCCTAGCTGCTTCGTCTCCCCTGGGACCCAAAGGGCTTTCCCTAAGATAATTATTGCAAATAGCGTTGACATTTTAAGGTGATGGTTTTCTTTGAGCAGTTTTCTGATTCTTTCCCGCTCTGGGAAATGTCTCTGCCTCTCTTTTCCTTGAGGGTCCGTGTGCCCCGCTCCGTCCTCAGCTCCAGAACAGCCTGGCTCGCGGCAGGCGCTCAGTGAGCACTGGCTTTGTCTTGAGTCTAAGGTGATGGCACCCAGCAGCCCCTTCTTATTACTATTCGTGTCTCCATAAGAAAAACACAATTGAGGCCCCCCACCCCCGCGCACACGACAACAGAGCCGGTGACTTCAGGTGAGCCGGCCGCACCCTGTGGGAAATCCCAGGAGTGAATGAGCAGCCAGAGGGCAGGAGCTCAGAGGGAGATTCATTAGTAAGAGCATTTGCTAAAAATAAGCCTACAAATTTGTTAATAATTGGTCTCTGTGCGGTTTTGAGATGAACTAGTAAGAGTGGACTCCAGGAGGGATTCGCTGGAGCAGCTCCCGTAGGAAAACATCCGGCCGCCACTCATCCTGGGCTTCCCGGCTCCGGGTCTGCCCCTGGATTCTGATGGAGCCTTGTGCTCCGTGAACTCTTCAGCCAGGAGGCTGCGGGGTCATTTCTTCCCTGAGCACCTGGGGGCCCAGTTCCATTTCATGGGTGACATCTCAGGAGCCAGCGCTAGCTGGAGAGGGGCGTTCACTGATGTTTGCCCTCAAAAGGAGTGGAGAACCTGGGTGGAAAAAGAAGTCACCCCAAAGATGGGTGACATACATTCAGCTCATTGGAAGTGTGGTTCTCCTCCCCGTCCCTTCCTCTTCCCATCCAGCAAACCGAGTGCCCTGTCTTGGGCCAGGTGTGATGCCAGACACAGGGGCACCACACAGAGCAGTGAGGCTGTCCCCTCCCCACGGAGCAGTCTGGTGGGCACGGGCCTGGGCCATGTTATCCTATAGGTGAATGCCCAGTCATGCCAGGTGAGGGCTGTCCCGGGGGCTGTGAAGGGGTTGGGGGAGCTCAGACAAAGTGTCCAAGGGCAATGCCACTTGAGTTGAGCCAAAATGTGGTTGGAGTGAACCAGCCCCAGCGGAAGGAAAGGGGTGCTGGGCAGGGAGAATGGCCAATAAAGGCCAGGAGGTGGAGGTAGTGTGGGGGTGTCTGGGGAACTCGGAGAGCCAATAGCTTTGTGCTTATGCTGTGCTGGGAAGAGGCCAGCCCCCCAATTTTAAAGGGCATTCAACCCAAGCATTCAGAGCTGGGCGTGTTCCTCGAAACCCTCCGTGGGGAACTTACAAATGAAATCTATCCAAACTCTGTCTGGAATTTGTGATTGCAGCTGGGGGTTGGGATGTCGGGGACGTGGCCCAGAGCTAACACTCGGAAGGGGCTGGTCAGGCTGCAGTGCACAGATTAGACCACCGGGCAAGGCAGAGGTAGAGACCATGTCATCACACGGCTCGGAGTCCTAGTCTGCAGCAGACATGCTGGCGCCTGCAGCGCATTCCCCTGGGCCTCCTCTGCCTGTCCTTGGTTGTGGTCCCCGGTCATGCGCAGATGGGTGACAAGGCGCATGTTGGAGCGGCTCACACTGGTGCATGAGAGCCAGGCCTGTATTTTCAGGGAGTTTTTTGAGCTGGTGGATATCATGTTGGAAGCGTGAAATGGGCACCATGGTCTTGGCAGAGGTTACACCCCCACGGCCCTTCATCACCCAGTTGGTTGGTAGAGACTGACCGGCTGGCACCACCAGGGCCTGGCCTCAGGCGTGAGCCAGCTGCCTCAGGACCCCTACCAGAGAGCAGTGTGCCAGCGCGCCCGGGGAGGTCACCCCAAGGGGTAATCCTCACCTAGGCACTGGGGTGAAAGTCGCAGTCTCCCCTTCAGGGGACAGTTCTTGGAGCTCTTACAGGATCACACCCTGCCCTGCTCCTCCCCCAGCAGGTGCCTGAGTTGGTTTTTCCTCCTTCCCTCCCTCCCTCTGCTCCCTCATGCCTGTTTTCTGGCATCTTTCAAATAAACTGCCTGCACTTCAGTCCACCTCGAGCTCCGTTTTCAGGGGAAGGCAAACCAAAACCAAGACAGCCACAGAGCGCGGAATGGTGAGACGTGGCCACGGTCTGAGTCTGTTGGGAAAGTTGAGATGTGCTGAAGGATCAGACCTGTGGGGCAGAATTGTGTGTGTGTGTGTGTGTGTGTGAGAGAGAGAGAGAGAGAGAGAGAGAGAGAGAGAGAAAGAGAGAGAGAGAAAGAGGGATCAAGGATGACCTGAGGTGTGGCCTGAGCACCTGGGAGGAGGTTGTTCTGAGCAGTGATGGGGGCACATGGCTGTGAGCAGGCTGGAAGTCCGGCAAGCCCATATTCCCTTCAGTCTTCAGCAGGTCCTGATCTGGAGACCTATCAGACACCGAGTGGAAACAGTGCGTGGGGTTAGGGAGAGGTGTGTGAGGACATCTGGGACCAGTCGGCATTGGTTAGGCCGGGTCCTCACCTGGCATCCACAATTCAGCTGTGCCTTCCTGTCTAAGAAATATGTACTCCTTCCTGCCTGCCTTCGTCCCTTCTTCCCCTCGTTTTTCTTTATCTATCCATCCATCCATCCATCCATCCATCATGCATCCGTCCATCCATCACTTGCCTCCTTCCACCTTGCTTTGGCATTCCTGCCCAGGTAGAGTCCCACTCCTGCTTCAATGGCCCAGGTGACAGGTGAGCCCCTCCCTCTTAAGGATTTGGCATAGACGTTTCTGAGTCCTGTGAGCACATCAGCAGTGTGGTCCGGGTCCTGTGCTTCTCTCCCGCTTCCTCCCCAGGATTTATTCTCACTCCCACTTGCCACGGGAAAGGCACCGAGGAGCTGGGAGCCCTGCTCCCTGGCAGGGCCAGCCTAGGGTCCTGGAAGAATGGGCCAGTCACAGCTGGCGACGCCCCTCAGCTGCAGCCTCCCTCCTCTGGGCTTCCCTCGCAAAGGCGGCTTTGTGCTGCCCGGGACAAGGCCCACCATTGAGGCGGGCCAGGGGACACTGTGGAAGAGGGAGCCATGGCTAGAAACTGAAATTAGGTGTTTCACAGAAGCGAGCCCCTCGCCAGGGCTCCACAGGAGCTGCGCGTGTCTGCCGTGAATGAGCCCTTTGCTCCTGGCTGTGGCTCGTCTGCTCCAGGAGGAAGCGGCCCTGCTCTCTCCTGGGCTCTGTCCGAACAAATGAACAGAGAAACAAAGTGGCCAGGGGATGGGTTCATTTTCTGCTGGCTCCAGGTGGGCCTCCATACCTGCCTGAGGATGGATGCGTGTTCTGGGTGGCTCCCCGACGCCCTGTTCAGCTAGGCCATGAGGAGGCCGGTTTGCAGAAAACTGGGGGGCATGTTGGAGACCAAGGAAAGAGGCCTTGAACCAAGAAAGAGGTGCGCGAAGCAGGCTGCAGACTGGTTTTAAATGTTTGCATGTTTTCTAAACTTTTTGTTTCACAGTAATTTTAAACTCGCGTGGAAAGGGCACAGAGCGCCCCTTGGTAGGAAGGCCGCCCCACAGACTGCGCTGGCGGAAGCCAACAGAGGGACCGGGAAGTCCCACTGCCCAGCCAGCAGGTGCAGCCAGGTCCCCAGACTCCCCGGGCACTTTTGTTCAGTGTGCGGCTGTGTGAAGTTTTACTGCATTTATAACTTTACCACAATCAGGTGAGCCTCTATTTTGGATGAAAGCCTCTTTGGCTCCTGAGATGACCCTGGCAATGCTGGCCCTGCCCCACGTGGCTTCTTGACCCTCTGTTGGGTCCCTTCCATGGTCTGGGCCAGTGGCAACCTCCTCTCCACTCCCAGGTTCTTGCTTCCCTGGTTCCCACTGAGGCTGGGGACCGAGGAGGTTCGTCCTTTTCTGTCCCCTTCCCCTCCGGGGGCTGCAGTGGTGTCCTGTGGCCCCCCTGACAAAGCACCACAGATGGGTGGCTTCAGGAAGGGAAACTGATCGCCGGTCTGGAGGCGGGATGTCTGAGGTCAAGGCGTGGGCAGGGCTGGCTCCTTTGAGGACGGTGAGGGGGAATCTGTGCCCGGCCTCTGTCCTGGCTTCAGAGGCCATCTCCTCCCTGAGGCTGTTACACCGCCTTCCCTCTGCGCGGCTGTCCGTGCGTCCGCGCCGCTGTCCGTGCGTCCGCATGGCTGTCTGCGTTTGTGTGCGGCTCTGCGTCTGTGCGTCTACATGGCTCTGTGCGTCTGCGCAGCTGTCTGTGCGTCTGTCCGTCTGCGCAGCTGTCTGTGTGTCTGTGCGTCTACGTGGCTCTGAGCGTCTGCGCAGCTGTCTGTGCGTCTACGTGGCTCTGTGCGTCTGCGCAGCTGTCTGTGCGTCTGTACGTCTGCGCAGCTGTCTGTGCGTCTGTGCGTCTATGTATCTGTGTGTGGCGCTGTGCGTCTGCGCAGCTGTCTGTACGTCTGTACGTCTGCGCAGCTGTCTGTGTGTCTGTGCATCTGCGCAGCTGTCTGTGTGTCTATGTATCCGTGTGTGGTGCTGTGCGTCTACGCAGCTGTCTGTGCGTCTGTACGTCTGCGCAGCTGTCTGTGTGTCTGTGCGTCTGCGCAGCTGTCTGTGCGTCTACGTGGCTCTGTGCATCTGCGCAGCTGTCTGTGCATCTATGTATCCGTGTGTGGTGCTGTGCGTCTGCGCAGCTGTCTGTGCGTCTGCACGTCTGCGCAGCTGTCTGTGTGTCTGTGCGTCTGCGCAGCTGTCTGTGCGTCTGTGCGTCTGCGCAGCTGTCTGTGTGTCTATGTATCTGTGTGTGGTGCTGTGCGTCTGCGCAGCTGTGTGTCTGTGCGTCTGCGCAGCTGTCTGTGCGTCTGCGTATCCGTGTGTGGTGCTGTGCGTCTGCGCAGCTGTGTGTCTGTGCGTCTGCGCAGCTGTCTGTGTGTCTATGTATCTGTGTGTGGTGCTGTGCGTCTGCGCAGCTGTGTGTCTGTGCGTCTGCGCAGCTGTCTGTGCGTCTGCGTATCCGTGTGTGGTGGTGCTGTGCGTCTGCGCGGCTGTCCGTGCATCAGGTTGCAATAGTCTGTGCGTCTGGTCACAGTGCACCTGACCGCCCCGAGTGTCTTCATTTCTGCCGGAAAGACCTTGTTCCCAGGAAGCTCACATTCTGAGGTACTGGGGCTCAGGAATCCAGCCTACGAATTTCAGGGCACACAGTCGAGGTCATCACAGGTGTTCCCTGCTTTCCCTCGGAGGGAAGGGACAGCCCACCCCGTTCCTCTCCCAGGACCCCCTCAGTCAACGAGACGTGCTGGCCGGGGTAAGCCTGTCAAGGACATTCCTTGGCGGCTGGGGCCTGGAGGAGGTTATGTGCCTGGTGCAGATGGGGAAGGGCGAGGGGTCTGTGGGAATTGGGGGGGAGGTGTCCCCAGCGCAGGAGCTGGCGTGGGGGCAGGCGAGGTGACTGTTGGCCGGCAGGGTGGAATGGAAGTCAGGAGTGCGGTGTGGAGAGAGTAGTACCCACCTCCATGTGGGGAGGGAAGATTTGACAGGGAAATGTGTCTCCAGCTAAAATCTGGGAGCCCCCAAATGACATAATGAGCAAGAAGAGGACCTTGACCAAAGATGGGTCTGGTGTTCTCAAACCTCTCTGTGCACAGGACCCCTGGCATCTGGTTGGAATGTGGTTTCTGACTCCTCAGGTCTAGGCAGGGGCCGGAGACTGCATTTCCTGAGTGTCCCGGGAACACCCTGTGCAGTGCCTGGCCTTCTGTCCCCCCCCACGCCCATCCCTCGCAAGCTCACTGCCGTCCTCTCCGCAATGACAAGGGACCAGAGTCCTTGCAGGGCAGTGGAGGGCGGAGAGGGGACGGGAGTGTCTATTCCGCCCCATCATTAAAGGTGGCTGAACCAGGAAAGGAAGGCAGAGCCCAGTGGCCAACAGTTAAATTTTGGTCCACACAGGATGTTTAAAAACAAAAGGACAACAATAAAGAAACAAAAGAAACATCCAACTGTTATTTCCTAAGAGAAATATAATTTCAGGTCCAAAGAATCAGGAAGGCTACCTGCTCAATAGAGGACCGCCTTTTAAAGTGTGTGGAGCCAAGAACACCTCACTGCGCTATGCCCATGTCGTGGGGACTCGGGGAATGTCACCGTATCTGGCATGGATTGACAGGCGGAAGGCTGGGAGTGTGACTGGAAGAACGGGGACTTCCATGTCCTCATTGGAGTCCTCCTGTTCCCAGAAGCCACGTGCAGTACGTGGTGGCCACGCGATTCTTTCCAAGACTGAGCCAGGGTACCTGGTGCCCTTGTTTTTGCCCTTCCCTCCCCCACCTTCATCTTGGGGGGCTGCATTGGCTCTGACCACTCATCTCTGTGCTCCTTGTAGGCTGCAGCAAGTCACAGGCATTGCTGCCTTGGTTTCCCCCGTCTCTGACCCTCCACTCCAGGATGTGTGGGGTTGAGCCCCAAAGCTGGGGAGACCCTATGAATGCACTACTGTTCCTCACACACTGTGGCCGTGCAGAGCACACCTCTCTCCACCTGTGTCCCTCTGCATCCTGAGTGGTCCTCAGATGACACATGACTTAGGTTGGCATCGAGTCAATGCCAGGACCTTGGTTGGAGCTTTGGGAAAGAGGTACTTCCTGCCCACTAAGAGGTCACTGAGCTGGTAGGATGTGAGCCTGGAGTTGTGGTCATTCCCCACACTGGCCAGCTGGACCTGCCTGGGACTGGATCTGGCCCCGGGGACAGCTGAGCAGGGAGGTGAGGGTTGACTTCCCGGTGGGGAGTTCAGTCCTGGATCCAGATGAGTGTGAGGTTGGTGCGCCCTGGGCCTCCCAGTTAAATAAGGTCTCGTTACTACATAAGCTGGTTCCCACTGGGGTCGGCCCCCGCAGCCGAGAGCTCTGATCCTCACGGGCTCGGAGAGGAAGCGAGAAGCATGCACAGATCACAGGACCGGTAGAACCCAGAGGCCCATCTCCACCCCCATGTCACCACTCCTTCCAAGCCCAGTGTCCGTCCTGGGGAGACCACAGGAGATGACCCGTCTCCCCACCAGTCTTCGGTGCTGCCTAACCGTGGTTCCTGAAGGTGGTGGTGTTAATTCTCACCCAAGGATGTTTTCCGTTGATTTTTACATAGAGTGGGAGGGAGGGAGGGGGACAGACAGAGGGAGAGAAACGTCAATGTGAGAGAGACACATCGATTGGTTGCGTTCTGCGACCCAGGTACATGTCCTCCACTGGGAGTCGAACCTGAGACCTTTTGGTCCATGGGCCAACGCTCTAACCGCTGAGCCAAACTGGCCAGGGATGTTCCTGAAGGCTTTTGAAAGCAGAGTGTCTTTGAAGAGCTGTAGGCATTGATGGGGGGATGAGAAGAGTCATCTGTGGGTGATCCGTGTTGCAGGAAGGACCTGCGAGTTAGGGTGCCGAGGGTTCAGTCTTTTTCATAAAAGTGGGGTTTTGCCTGGGTTTACACGTCCTGGACAGCTAAGTCACTGAGAGAGGTATTCCGAGGAGCTGCTAAGAACATACTTAATTTTAATAACAAGCCATCCATGCTCATAATTTCCTGCCCTTGGTGGCTGTAGACTCTGGTCCCTGGAACAATGTAAGCGTTGGGGTTAATGGATAACACGATTAATTATTTAGAACGTGGAGACAGGAGGTTCTTACAAACCAAAGGCTTTGTAACAGATTAACTAATAGGTTCCTAACCTTAATGATCATTTTGAATTTTCCAAAGAATATTTTCTCCAAAACCACTCAGCTGTACAAAGTTACTGGGAAATGTCCAATTTTTACATTATTTCTTTGCGAGGTTGAAATACTAATGTGCTTATTATTCCGTAGCTGTTCGGTTCCATGCTTTGAGTCTTCATTTCATTGCCCGTGAAATGCCCACGGTGGACTCAGCCCTTCCAAAGCCCACGGAAGGGTTTGCAGCCCAGGGTGACTTTCAGTGCCCGAGGGGCCAGAATTTGATAGAGTTTTCTTTGATTTTCATGAAGGACTACGGCTGTGGTCACCAGTACAGACCCCGGGCTCAGCATGTCCTGGATGGTCCCAACCGCTCCACTTGGGTTGGTTACTTAGCTCTGTGTCTCAGTTTCCTCGTTTGTACAAGGAGGATGACAACAGTATGATTGGGCGGAGGGCAGGGTGAGTGAGAACCTGTGGGCAGACCACCCAAGTTGGTACCCCACACAGGGTAACATTAGGGCGAAGGGTGTTGGCTGTTAGTGCTGGTAGTGATACTGGCATTCACTAGAGGGGTCGGCAGACTGTGCCCGTGAGCCCGCGTCCTGTGCTTGTAAATACAGTTTGATTGGCACACAGCTGCCCTCGTTCATTGACGTATTTATTGTCTGTGGTTTCTTTCACAGGATAGTGTCAGAGCTGAGTCCTTGCGGTCTCACCCTCAAAGTCTAAAACGTTAATTCTCTGGCCCTTCACAGGAAACCAGTTCCTCCCCCCACACTAGGGCCATTCTCTCGTGCCTGTGCCTTCTCTGGGCCACGTCAGAGGTTTGTCAGAGCCGAGGGCTGTCTGCAAGTCTCTGCTGGTATGGAAATGTCTTTGTCTGTGCTGCCCGGCGTGGCCGCCGCCGGCCACATGTGGCAACTGAATGCTTGAAATGCGGCCGGTGCAACTGCGAAAGGAATTTTACACTTTACTTAGCGTTGTTTCATTTAAATGTAAGCAGCCTCCTGTGGCTAGAGGCTAGCATTTTGGACAGTGCAATGATGCGATTCTTCTGTCTCCGAGAGTGACAGGTGACATCCTGTGTGATCCGCACGCTAGGATCTCGTTTGGAAAGTGTCAGGGTGGAGGGTGCTGGCTTTGGCTAGGGTGAGGACAGAGGAAGTCTGCCGACTTCACTCGTCTTTGGTTTTTGCTTATGCAAAAACACTTTTAGTTCTAAATATGCAACTGTCTTGTGAAATATTTGCTAAGCATAGAAAAGCATGAAGAGCCCTGGCCGGTTTGGCTCAGCGGTTAGAGCATCAGCCTGCGGTCCCGAGAGACCCGGGTTCGGTTCCCGCTAAGGGTACGTACCTCAGTTACAGTTTGTTCCCAGCCCTGGTCGGTCGTGCGGGTGGCAGCCACTCGATGTGTCCCTTTCACATCGATGTTTCTCTCTCTCTCTCTCTCTCTCTCTCGTCCTTTCTCTCCCTCCCACTCTACCTGAACAAAAAATGTCCTCGGGTGAGGATAAAAAAAAAAAAGAAAGAAAAGCATGAAGATAATATTAAGATATTAATATTAAAACATTAAGATATCTAATTCCACGATTTAAAACTGAAGCCCTGTGAATACGTTGGTCTGCATACGTCACGTGGTGTCACTTTCGTGTGTTTGTCCACGGCAGGGGGTGTGATAACACTTGCCGAATGTCACCCACTTTGTCCATAGGGCAGGCTCACCGACCATGGAATTGTGGTTAATGGCTCTAGGGTTCTCGGCGGGACAGCAGCCTCTCCGGATGGCCCGTCGGTCCACTTACTGCTGGGGACTTCACAGGCAGTGCGGTGACAAGTTCCCTTGCTGTGCTGTGTCTGTGTGTGTTTCGTGTTCACACAGAGTTGCCATGTGTCTGTCCTCCTAAGAGCCTTTGATGAACTCATGTTCCCGCGGAGGTGTTAGAAGCTTCCGCTCCCTCGCACATGGTGGAGGCCGGGCCCTGCCCACCTGCCCGTCTTGGTCTGTCTGATGGTGAAACATCACTTGTCTGGATTTGCATCACCTTGATCTTGAACAGGACGTGTCCCCAGAAGTCACTGCTTGGAAATAGCCCTGGTCATTTCTCCAGCTCCTGTTCTTTCCGGGTGGGACCAGTGGCTATGAACCAGCGCCTGTGCCTTTGGCAGTTTGTGGGCTGGGGGTCGGGTCTGAGAGCAGCTTGTATTGAGCGAGGACCCCTGGGCCGTTGGCAGGTGTCGGCCCATCCATTCCTCATGGGCGCCCGGCAGCCAGGCCTTGCTACCTCCTTTTGTGGATGGGGTGGCGGAGAACTCCCTCAAGTCTCGGATGGGTGGAACAGCTGTTTGACACCTGGGTCACGCTGTCACGGCCACGGCGGGATGCACGGTGGAGGAGAAAGATGTGGGACACGGGCAGGCGGACCCAGCGGAAACCGGGCTCGCCTGTTGGCACTGTGGCCCTGGACCAGATCACGTGGCCACTCAGCTTGAGTTTCTGCAGCTCCCGAGTGATACCAGGGCGTCTACCTTGTGGGGTGGTTTTAGGGACCCCCAGAGAAGTGTGCCAGGGCCCTGGTGCCATTCCTTGCACCCACGCAGTATCAGCCACAGTTATTTATTTATTTTTCTTTATTGATTTTCAGAGAGAGAGGAAGGGACAGGGAGAGAGAGACAGAAACATCCATGAGAGAGAACATCGACTGACCACCTCCTGCACGCCCCCCACTGGGGATCAGGCCCACAACCTGGGCATGTGCCCTGACCGGGAATTGAACTGGTGACCTCTCTGTGCAGGGGTCAGTGCTCAACCACTGAGCAACACCGGCCGGGCTCAGCCACAGTGATTTAACACAATGATGAGAGCTGGAGCGAAGATGATAAATAGAAAGTGTGTAGCACGTACCAGCTGTCTGCCTGTCAGCGCGTACTGATTTTGTTCCAATGGCACCGTGCGTGTACTTCCACATTCCGTGATGTAATGAGCCATGAACACGGCCCACCCACTCTTCCTTCTTCTGGGGACCCTCGTGGGCTTCAGGCTCCAGCCAGCCAACGTGGGGAGAGAGGAGTTTCTGTTTCCTACTAGTTCAAACACAGAACTCTAGGAAGTTGTTTGTTATTGGCCTGGAGGTGGTCCGCCTCTTTCAGACCACACAGGTGAGTGGGCAAGGGGTGGGCACCCCAGGGGCTGCACCAGAAAAGGGTGTGACAGCTGTTGGGTAGGGAAGAGTCTGTTGCAGAATCTTCATGAAAGTTCTTCACGAATCCGTAACCAGCAGGAGGATGGCCGGAGTCTGGTTCCCCGGGCAGGGTGTGGGTGGGTGCCCCGGGAGGGAGTTGAAGACCTGACCCTCTGGGGTTGACAACACCATCTGATTCCTCAGGAAACAGGCTTGCGCTGACCTTGGTGCTGAAGATGGAGTCTGTCCTCTCCTCAGCTCGCCAGCATCCATCACGGTCATGTGCTTTCGGCACTAATTAAAGGGGACACGTTTGGATTGGTAAAATGATGGATTGTGTTGGTGTGACTCAGCGTGGGGGTGAGGGACAGAGAGAAGCTGGCTCTCCCTGAGGATGCACAGACTTCCTGCCTCCTGCTTCACCTGCCGGAGGGCTTGGGGGTGACGGGTCCCCGTCTCTGCCAAAGACTCGCCAGTACCAGGGAGACCTCACATCCCCCTGTTTGCAAACCCCTGTGTTGAAACAATGAGACGTGAAGTGTGCATGTTGAAGCTCCAGGTTCCTTGGCCCCATCGAGTTAAGTGTTGTTGACTTAGGAAAATGGTAAAAAAACAAACGATCCCCCCCGCCCCGAGTTTATGTGCTGGGTAATTGTTTATGTAGTTGAGTTAATTCCTGAGTTTTATTTCTATGACTTGGCCTCCCATTTTAAAAAAGGCTAATGAGACTGCACTTTTATGGCAAGCATATTGAAAAGCAAATAGCAAACAACCCATCTATGAAATTGTTATAAGAGAAGTTATTATGGCAGTGGTTAGAGCAAAACGACTCTATTTAATGCTTGGTGGAGAAATGTATCTTTCTGAAAAGATTTTTCAAGGCACACACGTTAGCAGGCTGTCCGCCACGCACAGCCACGTGTTACTGAAGTAGATTCAGCCAAGGCTTAGCGGTAAGCTGCAGCTCATGCCTTCTTCTCTACGGCCAGTCCAGCGGGGCCTGAAATAACAGCGATCCGTTCAGCGCCATCTGTCTGTGTGGAGTTGGCGTCCCTCCCCGTCTGCGTGGGTTTCCTCCCACACCCCCACGTGTGCCCGTTACGTGAACTGATGTGTCTAAGTTGGCCCAGTCTGAGTGTGTGTGGGTGTGAATGACCCTGTCATGGAAGGGCGACCTGTCCAGGTGGGTCCCTTGTGCACCCTGAGCTGCTGGGAGAAGCTCTGGTCACCTACAGCCCTGAGCTGGAATAAGTGGGGTGGAAAAGAATGACTTTTCCTGTTTTACGAATTGTTCTTAAATGAATGGATAACTCACATGGATGTCGGTGTTTAACATTAGAAGTGTTTTGGGTCCTCATTGCGAAGTCTGGAGATGGTTTTGTGGCTGGAAACATGCCGTAGGGTCTTACGTCTCGCTCTGTTAGTCAGATTGGTTTCTATGTTGTTTTGCTTAGAGTCGTGTTTTCCAAGAACCTATTGTCAATATGAAGTGAGAGCTTACTCTATGGATTTCACGATGTAAACTAAGGGCTAAATTATACCAGCTGGGTTCTGTGGTAATGCAATGGATACTTGGGGGTTTCATGGGCTTTCGCCGTATTTTTACTTGGGTTCGAAGAACTTCTCTGCACCTCAATCCATTACAAGCAGCATCCTATTAGGTTTGGTTGGAAATGCTTATTCCTCTTAAGAACTCAGATGCCAGTACAATTGGATTATTTTGAAGACTTTCTCCCAGTCATGACTCCGTAATATTCAGAAGTATTCTATTCAGCATGACATTTCTTGTGGTATAGAAATGTCACCAATACATTGGAGTACATTCCGTGTAAGGTACAAATTGTCCCACAAGCCAGTGTTGACCGTGACATGTTAAAAATACAAAACAAAAACTCACAATGCGGCCTTTCACCGTGCCCCTCTTTGCGGGGGACCTGCTTTTCCGGGTGAGCTTTTGTTGCACTGGCTTGAGCTGTTTCAGGGGTTTCATTGTGCACTGGCTAACCGGTAGGTTTCCAGTGGGTTCAGTGTTGAAAGGCAAGTAGTATTTTCCTGTATACTGATTTTTCCCCCGAAGGTCAAAAGATAAGTTTGGCACACATGTCAAAATATCGATGACTAGCCCTGGCTGGTTTGGCTCAGCAGTTGGAGTGTCGGCCCTTGGACCAAAGAGTTGTGGGTTTGATTCCCGGTTGGGGGCACGTGTCTCTGTTGGAGTTCGGATCCCCAGCCCTGGGTGAGGTCGTACGGGAGGCAAGCAATTGATGAGTCTCTCTCACATCAATGTTTCTCTCTCTCTCCCTTTCTCTCCCTCTCTTTCACCCTCCCACTCTATCTGAAAAATCAATGGAAAAATATGCTTGGGTGAGGATTAAAAATATATATGTATATGTATATAGATGAATAACTTATAGATGTACACATATTTTATTTTATGGGTATAGAAACAGATACGAAGGGACCTGGGAAGAATTTCCTTTTGGCAAATGAGCATACAAAAATGAGACGGTAAGCCATGAGACATTAGGCTCTGGGTACAGAGTAATATTCATAATACAAAATGTGCAGAGGTTTGGGGTGGTATTTTCTAAGACAGGGTTCTTGGACACCCGTGTTTCTGCTATGAAACACAGAAAACGAAGAAATACGTAGACGTCAAGAGAGTCATTGTTCGGACCCAACCCGGGGGGTGTTGCAACTGGATCCGCATGGCCGTACTTGCGTCTTTCTCTAACATTAATAAAGTGTACGCCTTACATATCAGCACGCTGCTGAGGTCTCCACAAACGGTAGCAGATACGGTGACGCTAAGTTCTTGGGGGAGGAAGAAGAATGAAAAGCTGCTCGTCGTTTGCATTAGGCCGATTGTTCCGGTGGGAGTAAAAATTAATTTTAAAGCGCCGATTGAAAGGCGACTTTGCCATTAAAGAAAGATACTGTTGTCAAACGGCGTCTCGTTCGATGCAAATTAAAACGAGAGATCATTTCCACCCATCGGACTGGCCAAAGTAAAAGCGTGGGCTACGTCAGGGCTGGGGTTGGTGAGATTCGGAGAAGTGGGAGCATTTATGTACTGCCGGCGTGCGCGGGCGCGTCTCCTTGGGGAGCAGTGGGGTGTAGCTCACCGAGTTCAAGACACTACGGCCAGGCTGCTGCCCGGAGAAAAACCACAGCCAGGAGTTATTAGCAGGGGAGAAATCCGAGGCTGCTTATCACAGATTCAGTAGCAAAAACTGGATATGGATCTCATTGCATTTATCCTGTTTGGAGCTTATTCAGCTTCTTGGGTGTATAGATTACTTAGTGAAACCAAATTTGGGGGGGTTTCAGCCGTCGTTTCTCCCATTACTGTTTTTCTGCCCCTTCCTCAAGCTTTCCTTCTGCTACTCCCATTATGCATACGTCGGTGCACTTAAGGGTGACCCCAACTTCTCTGAGCCTCTGATTATTTTTCTCGCCTTTTTTTCCCCCTTTCTTCTTTTTCTCTCTGCTCTTCAGATTGAGTAATCTGTCATCACGTTTGATGATGATTCTGCAAGTTCAGAGGTACTGGCGATCCCCTCGAGTGGACTGTTCATTTTGGTTATTGTCATTTTCAAATCCAGTTTACATTGGATTCTTTTAAATGATGTCCCTCTCTTGACTGATATTCTCTTTTGAGAAGGTGCTGCTATTTTACCTCTCGGCTCTTCTCTACGAACGGCTTTGTTGAGGTCTTCGGACATGTTTATCATCGCTGCTCTGGAGTCTTTGTCTGATAAATCTGACATCGGAGCCCTTTCCCGGGCTGTTTCCATTGTCTGCTTTTTCCTTTACATGTTGGTCACATTTCCCTTTTTGCTTCCGGATCATATGTCTACATATCTATCCAAACCGGACCTTCCAGGTAACATTTTTTAGCAACACTGGATACTGATCTCCCCTTCCCTCGGGCTTACTGTTTTCACATTCTGTGTGTCCTGACTTCGATTGGCTGTTTCATCGCCCCTCCCCCCACTGTGGAGCCCTAGGTGTTACTGCTCACAAGAGACAGCCTTGTGGGGTAACTCTGAGGTGACAGTGGCTTTTGCGGGTGTCTTTTCCTAATTCCTGTTCATCTGTTTGCCTCTCTTGGCATTATCCCAAGCTGTCAGGCTCCATTACCTGGCAGCTGACTGCTGTTATTTTCAAGTATGTCTAGGGGCTTAAATTCCTCTACAGGATGATTTAATTAAATTTGGATTCCTTTGCAAAGTTATGATTTGAGGCCAATCTCTGGCCAAGAGGGCTGTCCTTCGTGCTCTCTTTTGTTGATAAGATCGTTGATCTGTTCTTTAGCTTATTGCTGTTATGGATCTACCAGCCTCCTGCACCTCTCTTCAAGCTCACTGTCATTCCCATTGCTCTGCCGCGTCTGTCATGAAGCCCACCTGATGAATTCCTCATTTCTGCTACTGTGCCTTTCATTGTAGCATTTCCATTGGGGTCATGGTCATGTTTTCTGTGCGTTTCAGTTCTCCCTCTCTTCAGACATGTTCACCTTTCACACACTGTTCTTTAGAATTTTTGTCACAGTTATTTCAAAGTCCCTTCCTGATCATTTTAATAGCTAGGGTATTTTAATAGCTAGGGTATTTGGGGGTCTTCTCCTGATGTCTGTTTCCTCTCTTGATCATGGATCACGTTTTCTTGCTTTTCCACACATCTCACATACTTTCGTGCTACATGGCAGACAGTTTGTATCATCTAACACTATGTTTCTCTTTGTTCAGGCTACCAGAGTGGAGCTGAGTGTGGACTTTTTTTTTTTTTTTTTTTTTTTATGGCTTTACTTGGACTCAGTTCATTACCCTCTTCAGGTGCTTTGGAAGCAGGGTCAGGATTTTCCCTCGGCGTGGCTTGGGCTCTGAGCACCGAGCGGTCTCTTTGTGCTCTGCATCTTTGGCACCAGCGTTCCAACGTCACACCTGGCCAGCAGGTGTGGGGGTCAGCGACGGCTGTTCCACGGGAGAGCCCCTCTCCCTGAGACTCTGCCTCCGGGAATGCTTGCGGTGCCCCGAAGGGGTCTCCTCCAGCTCCCCCGTGTCCCCCACTTGAATCACGGAACATCCAGAGTTCCAGGTTGGATTTCTTTTGAATTTCATCCTTAGCCCCCCACTTTCAGAGGGGGACTGCCTTTCACTTGGTCAGCACGTGTTTCAGGGGGCGTCCAGTGGTGCTGCTCTCCCCGCGGGAAAGAGGAGCCAGTGCGCAAACGTTCTCTCTGTGGCTGGGGCCGCCCCACGCCCTAACCCGTCACCTGGCCGTCAGGAGTGAGTCGAAATATCGCCACGTTTCTTCTTCCTGTTCTGTCCTCCCCACTCTGCCGGGTGAGGGCAGTCGGCGGGCACCCTCCTCCAGTCCCATTCTCTCCTGTCTCCACACGCGGGATGCCATGCCGGTGTCAGTCACACGTAAACACTAGTCTCCACGGAGGGCACTGTTCTCTCGGAGAGCCAGAAAGTGAGTTATTTCATGAAACGTATGGTTGAGTCATTTTCTGTTGTTCAGTGGGGACAGTCCACCAGAGTCATTGCCTTCAGCTGTGGAAGCTACAGGAGGGGAGTCAGGTCACGGCCATTCCATCACCTGGAAAACACTTCTGTCTGCTTTCACTGATGTCCTTGGCGTTTTCGGCATTTGGGTGGACACGGAAGGGGAGGCGGCGGCTGGAACGTCTGTTTGACTGGACCTTCCAGACCATGGTCTTCCTGGTCCTCGCGTCGGATTTCAACCCGCTGAAGCGCACGGTGGACGTGCCCCCGCTGCCAAAGCCTCCTGCTCCTCGAGAGTGAAGGGGACGCTGGGCTCAGCCGCGGCAGCACACAGACCGTGACCTAGCTCTGAGCTCAGGACGTCTGAGCCGGGGGGTGGTCGTTTCCAGCTGCACTGCCATTTTCTTGCTGTGTTGCTAGGTGTGTGGTTCAAGTGACCCCCCGTGTCAGGACAACAGGACAAGTCCAAGGGGTTGTTTCTGCCCTCACAGTCCCTGGAGAACTGCCGCAATCCCCGTGGTAGGAATTGGTTCCTGGCCCCCGTGGCTGCAGCGCGTGTCAGCAAGTACGCTTGTCCACACTTCTTAGCCACGCTGGAAACTTGTCCAGCTTGCCCTTCCGTAGGGTGCTCCTTCTGTGGCCAGAGAAGCCACCGCGTGCTATTTCCCACACGCCCGTGGCCTCGCCTGCGGGCCGCGTGCCGCCCGCGCGGTGACAGGCCTCCTCGCCCTGGGAGTCCTCGCTGTCTAATCGGATGGAAACCTGACCCGCGTGCACGCCTGGCTTTGGCAGTCCGACGGTGCAGAAAACCTAATCTGCGCCGCCTGCCCTTGCCCACCGGTGGCCAGAGCCACAGCCCTGCTGGCTCTGGGCCTGTTGGCTCCTCGCTGGGTGGCGGTGGGTTGGATCGGTTTCTTCTGACCCCCGTGATATTGCGCTCAGTGCTGCGTGGGAGACCACTTGGAGACAAACAGCTTGTCTTCTAGGGGCTTTCTGTGTATTCACCCACCCACCCACCCTGTTCTGCTCTGTATCTACCATGTTCCAGGCTCCATGCGTGGTGCTGGGTGTTGGGGTAACAGGAGACAGTTCCACCCACGGGGGCCTGCAGCCTGGAGGGAGAGACAGACACTGCCCCAGAAAGGCCCCGTGGAGCCTGGAGCGAGTGAGAAAGCCCAGGGGACAGCCGGCTGGGCTCAGCAGGGAGCATGGCCTAGCCCGGGGCAGGGGCCCCCCAGAGGAGAACATTCCCGGGGGGGGGGGGGAACATTCCCGGTGGGTGGGGGCACGGAAGGAGCATCCTGAGAGTGTTCAGGCAAGAGAACCTGTGAAAGGGATCGGATTTTACCCCAAAACCAGGGGAAAGAAGTCCAGGTCTGTTAAGTCGGGGAGTTGTATGACTAGATTTGTACTTTAAAAAAATATATATATTTTTAATTGATTCATTTTTAGAGGGAGAGTGAGAAGAAGGGAGAGAGAAAGCGATTGAGAGAAAGAGAGATTGATTAGGGGCCCCCTGCGGTGCGGAGGGCCTGGGGGGCCAGGCTGCTAGAGGAAGGGGGGCTCGTTTGGACAGCCAGGCAGGAGGTTCTGGGGGCCACCCTGGAATGGGGGTGCGGAGTGGAGTGGGGGGATCTGGAGTAACCCAGAGCAATTTCAGAGGTGAACTTCATGTGACCTGGTGGTGTGATTCGTAGGGAGGGTGAAGGAGAGAGTGTGAGGGACGCGTGGCCGCCGGCACTCGGTGGGCTGGTGTAACACCACAGAAATGTACTGTCGCCCAGTCCTGGAGGCTGGAGGCTGGACCTCAGGTGTGGGCAGGGCTGCTCCCTCTGCAGGATTCAGGAAGGGGTGCTTCCTGCCCCCAGCTCCTGGTGGCTGCTGTTACCCTGTGGCTCATTGCTAAGTTCCTGTGATCCGTGCCCCGTTGTCCCTGCCTTCTCCCTGTGTGTGGCTGTGTCCTCTTCGCTTCTTTTTTTTGTTAATCCTCACCTGCGGGGGAGAAGGGGAGTGGGAGGTGTGTGTGTGTGTGTATTTTTTCCCATTGATTTTTAGAAAGGGTGGAAGGGATAGGGGTAAGAGAAAAGAGAGAGGGAAAGAGAAACATCGATGTGAAAGAGACACATCGATGCGTTCCTCATGCACCCTGACCAGGGCCTGGGATCGAACCTGAAACCCAGGTACATGCTCTAGACCGGAATCGAACCTGTAGCCTTCAGTGTGCAGGCTGACGCTCTAACCGCGGGGCCATGCTGGCCAGGGCTCCTCGCCTCTGGTAAGGACAGCAGTCACTGGGTGAGGGAGCCATTGCAGTCCAGGGTAATCTAATTTTACGTAACTCATTCCATCCGCTAAGACCCTATTTCTAAATAAGGTCTCATTGTGAGGTCCCAGGTAGACATGACTTTGGGGACACGATGAGCCCACCACTGAGAGATACGGGGAGTCACTAAGGATGGCTCCAGGGTCCCTGCTCGAGCCCCGGGTGGGTGTGTGCACAGACAGCACCAGCTGGAGACATCAGCGCCACTGGACCTGGGAGCACGAGCTGATGTGAGCGTAGGTGACTTGACCTGACCCAGTAAGAGCCTTGGGTCAGTGTCCCCCCACCCCCTTAATGAATGAGGCTGAAACCTTTCAGGGGACCTTTACTTAGTGAGAGCTGTTCTGTACACCTGCCGTGTAGACCAGTGGCCCAGCTTAGTAAGTAAAGGTTGTACACCTTTAACAGGACGACAGCCACTGGGACCTCCCACAGCGCCTAGTCCCACCCTGCGCGGTGGGCAGGGCCCTGGCTCAGAGCCCTGACGCTTCTGCCCCCCAGCTGTGTGGCCTTGGCGGCCTCTGCCCATCTCCGAGCTATAAATGGCCAGGAACAGGGCTGTGGGACCAACCTCATACTTTTGAAAGTGCCCGATGAAGAACCAGTCTGGTGTCTGTTTTGTTTTGACTTTTAACGGAGGCGTCAGGTGTCAGGATTGCATTTTCCGTTCTGCCCCTGCATTAACGGGCATGCCCGCCGTGTTACAAGGCCACTTCGTCTTGTGCATGGACTATTGAGAGGGGCCCGTTTTCTTCCGAGGCTTCTCCCTTCCCTGAACACCCAGGAGAGAAACCCCCAGCGAACTGTGGACCCCTCTTTATTAAGGAGATAACTTTATTCGGCAGCCTGGGCCAACATTGGCCGATGGGTAGACGGTAAGCAGATGGGTAAGAATAATACGCTTCCCCCGCAGGAAGAGGGCCGGGAAGTGGGCACCTGCTGATGGAGCAGTGACGGAGAACGTCCCACCCGGAGAGACTCGGGTCCATTGAGCTCCTCCCTGGGCAGACCACCCCCATGGCCGCGCCCTTGACCTTGGTGAAATGTCTCTTCCTCCACAATTAACATCAAGCAGCCCACCCTCCCGGCACCCCTTGTGGCCTTGGGTCCTCGTCTGTCTCGCAGCCCTGTCCTGGCACAGGGTCCTCGCTGACCTGGCCTTGACCTACAGCCCCACCCCCAGCCTCCAAACATCCCTTCCCTGGTGGCCGGGTCCCTCACGGGTGGCAGAAATCACCTGATGGGCTTTTATCCCTTTTCCCTGCCGTGGCCAGGGCCAGAGGGCCGCTTGCCCATCCTCTGGCACAGCCCTGCATGGCAGAGTCGGTGAGACCTGGGTTCGAGCCTCACCTCTCCGGCTTACCAGAAGCAGCACACCTCTGCCAACCATCCGATGGCGTCTTTCGCCAGCCAGCTCCCGGAGCCTGCCCTTCTCCGCGAAGCCTCTGCCCTCACTGGTCAGTCCTGCTGTCCATCACGGCCGGCGGCAGGGCTCTCCGGGCCACCTGCACGCCCCTGCACCCCACACCTGCAGCTCTGCTGGCTCTCGGCTCCCCTCCCCCCAGAGTATCATATGCTCCCCCTGTACCTGGCTCACTTGGCTCTATTTTATTTCGTAATCACATGAAAGGATTTATTTCAAGTCATCTCAATTGAAGCTGCACTTACAAACCTGCAGGCATGAGCAGTGTTTCAGTGGCGTGCCCATGTCGGTGGGATTATTTACTTCCCGGGCCCTTGTCTGTTGGATGCTTTCCACAACTCGACGTTTTCGGTAGAACCACTCACGAAGCAGAGCCTCACGCTGCTGGTGTTCTCTGTCCTTAGGAGTCTGTCTTCGGGATGGATGCTGAGATGTGAGTTCAAGGGGTGAGATGGTGCCCGGCCGGTGTGGCTCACCGGTTGAGTGTCGACCCCTGCACAAGAGGTCACCGGTTCAATTCCCCGTCAGGGCACAGGCCCAGGTTGTGGGTCAGATCCCCAGTGGGGGGCGTGCAGGAGGCATCCACTCGATGTTGTCTCATCGATGTTTCTCTTTCTCTCCCTCTCCCTGTCTATAAAAGTAATAAAGAAAAATAAAAAAAAAGAAGTGACATGGCCCTGGGCAGTTTGCTCAGGGGTTAGAGTGTCGGCCCCAAATGGAAGGGTCTCAGGTTCGATTCCCAGTCAAGGGCACGTACTTGCTCCCAGCCGGGTCGGGGTTGTGATGTGACGTGTCTCTCACATGGATGTCTCTCTCTCTCTTCCACTTTACTTAAAAATGGATGGAAACATATCTTTGGGTGAGAATTGATCAAAAGTAAAAAAGAAGTGAAATGCTCTAAGCCTCTTGAAGAATAATTCAGAATTGCCACGGGAAGGGTTGTGCCCATTTTCGAATTTTCGGCTCCGCCCAGAGGTGTCGGGTTTCACCCCGGCCCGCGAGGCCTGGAGATGGGCTGGAGGCAGGTGGGGCCGGAGCCAGGGGCAGCGGTCCGCAGGGGCAGCGGGTCCGCAGGGGCAGCGGGTCCGCAGGGGCAGCGGGGGCAGCGGGTCCGCAGGGGCAGCGGTCCGCAGGGGCAGCGGGTCCGCAGGGGCAGCGGGGGCAGCGGGTCCGCAGGGGCAGCGGGTCCGCAGGGGCAGCGGGGGCAGCGGGTCCGCAGGGGCAGCGGGTCCGCAGGGGCAGCGGGGGCAGCGGGTCCGCAGGGGCAGCGGGTCCGCAGGGGCAGCGGGTCCAGCGGGTCCGCAGGGGCAGGGGGTCCGCAGGGGCAGCGGTCCGCAGGGGCAGCGGGTCCGCAGGGGCAGCGGGTCCGCAGGGGCAGCGGGGGCAGCGGGTCCGCAGGGGCAGCGGGTCCGCAGGGGCAGCGGGGGCAGCGGGTCCGCAGGGGCAGCGGGTCCGCAGGGGCAGCGGGGGCAGCGGGTCCGCGGGGGCAGCGGGTCCGCAGGGGCAGCGGGTCCAGCGGGTCCGCAGGGGCAGCGGTCCGCAGGGGCAGCGGTCCGCAGGGGCAGCGGGTCCGCAGGGGCAGCGGTCCGCAGGGGCACCGGCCCTGGCGCTCGCCGGGCAGTGTCCGAGCCCAGCCCTCTGCAGGGAGCAGGGTGAGGAAAGTGGCGCGGGGGCAGGGAGTGCGTGCCTGGTGCGGGTGGGCCGTGTGCGCGTGGGTGGGGGAGGCTGAGCGGGACACAACACGGGGAGGGGCAGGCCCCTGGTGGAGACCTGGGAGGTCTGGGGGAGGCCAGACGCAGGGGCATCACGGTTTCCGCTGGGGAGCCCTTGACCTTGCGCCTCTGCGCCTGATTCCTTCTCTAACCAGGGGCGACGACAGTGCCCAGCTCGCTCAGGCGCGGGTCGTTCATGAGGTCAGCTGCGCGTGGGGCCCCCTGAGCAGGCGGGGGCTGGGCCCTCTGCGCGGTGGTCGTGGCTACGACCGTGGCTCTGGAGCCGCACCCTGCCACGTGCTCACTGTGACCTGAGCAGGTGACTCCTGCGGCCGAGCCTCAGCCTCCTGGCCTGCTCGCCAGGGAGAGTTACAGCGCACCCTGCCGGACTGAGCAGCTCTGCACGGGGCTGGGGAAGACACGTGGAGGCGGGGCTGAGGGGGGTGCGTGTGGGAGGGCGCATGTGGGGGTGCGGGGGAAGGGAGCATGGGAGGGCACACGTGGGAGCGTGATTGCAGGGGGCACGTGGGAGGGCGCACGTGGGAGCGTGAGCACAGGGGGCACGTGGGAGGGCGCACGTGAGAGCGTGATTGCAGATGGCACGTGGGAGGGCGCACGTGGGAGCGTGAGCGCAGGAGGCACGTGATGAGGGCGCACGTGGGAGCGTGAGCGCAGGGGGGTAACGTGGGATGGCGCACGTGGGACAGCGCACGTGGAGGGCGCACGTGAGCGCAGGGGGTCACGTGGGATGGCGCACGTGGGAGCGTGAGCGAGGAGATGGGGGCGAGCACGTGGGAAAGCGCATGTGAGAGGGTGTACGTAGGAGCGTGGGGCGGGCACGTGGGGCGGGCACGTGGGGCGGGCACGTGGGGCGGGCACGTGGGGCGGGCACGTGAGGCGGGCACGTGGGGCGGGCACGTGGGCAGCCTAGGCCTCATCCGGAGGACCATGCCCCTCAGCCACCTGTGCACGTTGCCGCCCAGCGGCCGGCCCTCTCTTCCTCCACCGTCCCTGCTCCTCAACCCCACGCTCCCCTCTCCCCTCTGCCCCCTTCTCCCCTCTGCCTCCTTCCCTGGCCCACACCGTGGGGGATGGGCCCAGGGCGGCTGGCACTGAAGTGGGGAGACGGAAGGCGGCTGCCATGGGCTTGCGCCCAGAGGTGAGCGCGTGTCACGCTGGTGTCGGCGGTGGCGCGGAGCGGGCCAAGCTGGACCCGGAGGGACCCGGAAAATGCGTGTCTGTCTCGCGCGTTGTGGGAGCTGAGCGCGGAGGGCACCCCGCTCCACGCGTGTCCCTCGCCCGCCCCGCCCCAAGGAGCGTGGCTGTGGGTTGAGCGTCGGGGCCGTCGGGGCGATCCTGGCTCACCTGTCCGCGCGGCTTCCGCGTCAGGGGGCAGGAGGTCCCGGGGGTCCGGCCTGGCTGAGCCTCTGGGTGTCGGCTCCTCCTGCGCGGGTTGGGGGACCCCTGGCTGCACGGCTGCGGGAGAAGCCGCCGTCCCGGTGCGGGACGTTCCCGCGGGGGCAGCGCAGCCCCGAGTGCGTGGAGGAGGCGAAGGGGACCCTCCTCCGGCGCCCGTCCCGCGGCGCAGGTGCCCGGGGCCTGGCCGTCCCGTCCGCCGAGCAGGCCGGGCACGAGCGCGTCCCGGCCGGAGGGGCAGCGGTCCGCCGGGCTGGCCCCACTGGCACCCCGAGTCCATGCTGCCGACGGGCAGGATCGGCCCCCGGGGCCCCTGGAGGCCAGTGGAGAGACCAGAGGTGCCGCCCGCTGGACGGGCCCAGGACGGAGACGCTGAGGCTGAGGGCGCTGCGCCGGGTCCCGTCCTTGGCCCGCCCGCGGGCTGCCCGCGCCTCCTGCCTCCGCGGCCCTGGACCCGGGGGAGGTGCGGGGAGGCGGCGGTCAGACTCCCGCGCTGCTGGTCCCTGCGGCTTGGCTGGGGCTGCCCTGCGGTCAGACGGCGGCACCCCCCCCCCCCCACGTGCCGTCCTCGGCCCAGGGTCAGCCCGGTGGCGGTGGGGACCGGGGCACGGAGGCCGGCGACACCCCTGCAGTGGGTCAGTGGGCTTTGCCCGAGGCCAGGAGAGGTGGCGGGCCCAGTGGCCGTTGTCCTGGGAGTTGCGTTGGTTCCGGTCGTTTCTTCCAGGGTCGGTCCAGCTGCCGGCCTGGGCGCTGAGCAGAGCTGGGCTTGGCGGGGACGCGCGTGGGGCCCTTGGGCCCTGAGCTGACGCCCCGGGCCCTGGGCGGCCCTCCTCGCCCCCACCCCCACTCCTGCACCGTCTGTATTTAAAAATGTTTACAGATAATGATGGTGTTCAGCCCCAAAAGGCAGACAGGAGCCTCCTGACAATTGCAGTTCTGTGCAGGTTGGAGGGTGTTCCCAGGGCTCCGGGGCCGTGGGGGCTCTTTGCCAAGCGCTACCTCTGGGGGAGGTTTGGGGAGACGGGATCCGGAATCTCTGGGCACAGCCCGTCCTGGGAGCACGAGGGCCTGGAGTCAGAACACGGCCTTGACCGCAAGGTATGTGGGATTGCCCCAGGCACCTCTGGGGGACATCCTTTGGGGATGCTTTTGGGGGCCTCTTAAACACCTGCAGTGGCTTTGCGGGTGTTTCCAGCCGGAAGGCCAGGGGATGGAGACCAGCCTCTCTCCTGCCTTGACTCACGTGGCCCTGTTAGGGTCTGGGGTGAGGAAGAGCAGCCTCCCCTATGCATGTCTGGGGGTGCAGGTGGGGGGCTCGCCAGGTGAGGCAGCTAGGAGCCTTTTGTTTCCAGCTGAATGTTACTGTAACCTATTACTTGGGGCTAAAAATAAAAATTCCACCTGGATGCCTTTCATCTCCAGCTTGTACGATAATTTCCAGGAAATAATAGACTGTCATCTCTGCCTTCTGACTGCACGGGGTCCTGATCCGAAGCCAGGTTCGTAAAGGTTCGGGAGGGAAGGTTTCCGGCCGTGGAGGGTGAAGCCTTCATTTAATGTCTGGGAAGAATGTGAGCCTCGGGGGTCATTATCCCCGGAGAACTACGACCACACGCCTGGCGTGGGGGTGGGGGGAGCGTGCACTCTGCCTCTGTGAGAGATATAAATACATATTTTTTTTGCATTTAGGATTGTTTGTGGATTTTTGGTTCTGAAAAATGGTTCACGCATGGGGTTGGACGTCTGGATTCAGGGCTCAAGAGGGAGGTGGGGAAGGTACCTCCAGGTGTTACTACCGGTCTCCTGCGTTTCCTGGTGTGGAATTGGTGTGGGGGTGGGGTGCCCTGCTGGGTCTCTGAGCTGCGCGTTTTGGACCTGGAGGGAAATGGTGATTCTGGGTCACGAGGAATGGAGGGCAGTTGCCTGGACGCCAGACCCCTCCCCCTGGAAGGCTCGCCTGTTTCCCAGGGGCAAAGGGCGGGTCGCGGAGCAGTCCTTCTGTGGGTGTTCCTTTCCCCGGACGAGGACACAGAAGTATGCAAATGAACCGGGATGGCAGCCGTTTGCAGAGTCCGTGCGTGACAGACACCCCCTGAAACCAGCCCCGCTTGTCCATCCAGAAACAATCGGGGTGTGTGGTCTCACTAAGCAAAGGAGCGGCCACAGTCGCGCCGCCGCCCTGGCCCTCGTTATAGCTGTCATCCCGGTGCCTCGCGTAGAGAGGCGGACATTCCCAGGAAGACAGTCTGCGGACTGGCTGCTGTTTAATCTCACGACTTTGGCCAGGCCAGTAAGACTAGACAACTCCCTCTTTCTGCCCATGAGGGACCTTCCCTCCCCCAGCCGCACCCACAGCGACGGGCCGACTGGCCGACTGGCCGTTTGCCTACGTAGAATAGAGATCCCCCCCTTTTTTTGGTCTTAACTCTTTGGTTGCCAGCCAGTTGAGCCCTGAGTCTATATTATCCACCCGCAGCCTGTGACCTGATGGGATGTTTATCACATGGTACACAGCAATAGCTTCGTTTGTGGGGTGACTGTTCATGTCGTGTACACTCAGAACATCCTATTCTTAACTATGAAATGTCATCTTCCGGGGGAACCTGCTCACTCCTGTCTCGCCTGGAGTCCTCGGCTTTGCACCTGAAGGTTGTGGCTTGAGGGCAGGCCACCAGGGACAGTGTCCGGAGCTGAGGCACGCCTTCGGGCAGTTTCTTCCTGCTGGTGAGCAGCCCTGGGTGCTGCTATTTTTAGCTCCTGTCTTCATTGCATCTGGACGTAACTTGAGAGGGCACAGCTGCATCCCCTCTGTTTGCAGAGGTTCCCCCATCTGTGTTTTGTGGAGCAGAAATAGTCCTGCCAGGGCACATTGCGTCATCAGTACTCAGGTGGAAGTTAACAGATTACCAATTAACTCCTAACCATTCAGACAGGATGAAATCTCTCGTTTCCTTTCGTTATATGCTGATTCCCCACCGCTAGCCCTCAGGGTTTGAGAACCCGCCTCAGTGTCCCCTGGGGGCTCAGCACCCCCCACCCCACGCAGAGGTTCTGATTCTGCAGGTCCCGTGGCCGAGAGAATGTGCATTTCTGACAGGTCCTCAGCTGCCACTAGTCCGCGTCACTCAGAAGGGCCACTGGTGACCTCTGTGGAGGGTCAGTACAGTGGAGGGGGTGGGGGACAGTCTACACCTCCAGCGGCACCCTAGCCATATTCACAAGGGGGAGGGGGAGGTTTTCTGTTGTGTGTTCTCTCCACATGGTTGAAGATGGACTTCATTAGAAAAGAAATAAAAGTTTAGATAAGACCTTTAGTAATGGGGGCTGGGCATTAGATGATCAAGGAAATTATTCTTTTTTTGTTTTTTGTTTTTGTAAGTGGGTAACCAGAACTGCTTGCCTTTAATAAAGGGGAACCATAAAGTAAGAACAGCAAACATAGGCTGTGCAGCTCGAACTAGACACGGGCTCCTGCCGAGGTTCCAAACCAGAGGACCCTCCGTGCTTGTCAAAACACTGGATCTACAGGCAGTGGGGGAGGGGCCAGCGTCATCCCAGCTCCAAATGAAGACTCTTCCTCGCTCTTCTCTGGAAGATTGGAGGGGATTGGAAAGGGACTAACACTTCCACTTGGTGCAGGGCCCACGAACCCCCTAACATCACCTATCACCCTCAGATCTGTGCCTGGCCCTGGGGCAGGTGCCAAGCTGAGCATCTCATAGATGGAAAGTGTAGAATAAGAGCCTGGGGTCCGGCCTGACCCTCGGCTAGACGTTGGCTTCACTTCTAGACCCTGTGTTTTCCGAAACACTTTGTCAAACTGAAATTCGCAAGCACACAGGGTCGGCAGCTGTTTATTCTAGAACAGACTTAGGGGTGACAGCCTTGGACAGAAAGGGTGGGATTTGTCCCTGTGGTTCTGGCAGTGGGACCCGCAGTGGGGGACACGGGCAGACAGCTTTCAGATCCCAGGGAGCACGGTCTGTCTCAGAATTCTCCTTGATGCTTGTTTGTTGGGTTATTTTAATCCTCACCCGTGGATGCTTTTCCATTTATCTTCAGATAGAGTGGGAGGGAGGGAAGGAGGAAGAGAGAGAGAGAGAGAAACATCAATGTGAGAGGGACACATCAGTTGGTTGCCTCCTGCATGACCCTGGTCGGGACCCAATCACAACCAAGGTACGTGCCCTTGGCCAGAATCGAACCCGCGACTCTGGTCCGTGGGCCGACGCTCTAACTGCTGAGCCAAACCGGCCAGGGCTAGAGCTTGTATTTTTCAATGGAATAACCACCTCCTGACTCATTCTGTCCGCTGGACTGCTGCGTTTCCTGCCCGTGTGCCGTGGCCTCTCGCCCATGGCAGGCTTTCCCCAAACGCCTGGAAGCTGACCGTCCACTTCCGCAGGGCTGTGCGCACGCCCGACTCCCACCAGCAGGCTTTGCTTCAGCAGGGGCAGTCATGGCCTGGAGCTGGCCTTTGTACTGCGGGCTCCTTGCAGAACCTCCTCTTTGTGGGTGGCCTGGAGACAGGCACAGGCGGCCCAGTATTTTGTGCCCAGGGATGGGAGCTGTCTGCTGTCTACCGAGGTGATGGTGTGAGAGGGAGCCCACCGTCCTGAGGAGCATGTAAACGGAATCAGGTTCTTGGCTCCGGAAGGGATGTAGGACCGCTGAGTCCTTCCTGTGGCACATCGCTCGGCGTTGCCCGTGGTACCTGCAGGGACCCTGCCGCCTTCCCTGGGTGGGACGCCCGGTGAGGAGGGTCTGCGACCTGTGCTCCTGTCGCCGGCCCTGATCAGGCACTTGGGGGAGGCTCCGAAAATGTTGCACGAGTGGCTGAGCGGATGAAAGACTCGGTCCTTAAGGCAGACCACTTGCCTGGAGGCCGCCGAGCCCCGCGTGGCCCCGAGGTCCGGCTCCCGTGTCTTTGACGAGACGTCCTCTCCGTTCCTTTCTGCTCTCCGAATCCCGCCTGTGCATCCAGGCTCCCCCCGTTTGACGAAATCTCGACTCTCATCTCCACCGCTGTCCCCAGACCACGGTGGCCTCCGTGGCTCCCCCACCTCCATCCTGCCGGCACTGTCACTGTTCTGGGGCAGCCTGCCAGCCTCCTGGTGGGCTCCCTATTCCACCCTTGCCTTGTGGGGGCCGCTTCCTGCCTGGCCCTGAGAGGCTCAAAGTGCAAATCAGACCTTGTGCCGCCCCTGCCTTCCATTGCCCTCGGGGAAAACTGAACTCCCGCCTCCAGGTCTGCCCCCCTCTGAGTCATCCTCCCTCCAGAGTGCGCCCTGCAGCCAGGTGGTCGGAGCATGGGCTTCACGCCCACCTGGGTTTGCGCCCACTCCACTGCGTGCTTGCTTTGCGACTTCCTTCCTCCTCTTCCCCCTCTGTTAACGGATGGTGGAAGGGCCTACCTCGTAGGTGGTTCCGAGGATGAAAGAATAAAGATACGGAAGTGCCGAGGGCACCGCAGGGCACGGGGCTGGCACGCCTGGCGCGTTCACTGCTGCCCCATGGCCTTTGTTCATGCTCTAGAACCTGCCAGACTGCTTCCCATGGCCGCGCTGGCTGCTGCTCACGGGGTTGTCACTTGGTCAGCCCATTATTCTTTGGGTCTCAGGTTAAATGTCACTCCTCTGAGCTGCCCTCTCTGCCACCTCTTAAAAGTGGGTCCCCTGATCCCACGTTCTCCTCACAACCCGTAATGGTAGCTGGTGTGGTGTTGGCTTCGGCCAGAATTTGCCCATCAGAAGGGTGGTGACTGCCGCTCGTTTCCTCCACTATTGGTGCCGGACCAGCCGGCCGTCAGTGACTCTGGGGACAAGTGAGGGCAGGAAGGACCGAGGGAGCGAAGGCATGGGTGCTCGGACCCGGGACCGTGCTGGGAGGGGCTGTATTGTTCACACTGCCCTCCTGTGTAGGGTTTTCCTTCTGAGCTCACCAGGTCCGGCCTCCATACATGTGGGAGACCCCTGCAAGGTGTCCGGCTCAGCGCAGTGTGATGTCACCAAGGAGCTCAAAGGGGGGGGGGTGAGAAGAGTGGCCAGGAGTTGGCCTGATGACCCACATGTGGTCCTGGGTGCTGCTGGCCCAGCGACTTGGGCCAGCTCTGTTCTATCTGTACCTCAGCCTCTCCACCTGGAACGGAGTAGTGATAGTTCCTGTCTCAGCGTTGTTGGGAGGAGTAGATGAGTTCATAATATCTATATTTAAAGTTCTGGACAGTGCCAGTGCCTGGCACCCGCTAACTGCTGGGTAACTGGGAATTCCTGTGGTGGTGGTGGTGGCGGCGATGGTGGTGGTGATGGTGGTGGTGGTAATGATGGTGACAGTGACCGTGGTGATGGTGGTGGTGATGGTGACGATGATGGTGGTGGTGGTGGTGGCGATGGTAGTGGTGGTGGTGGCGGTGATGATGGTGATGATGGTGATGGCGGTAACAATAATGATGACAGTGATGATGATGGTGACGATGGTGGTGGTGGTGGTGACGATGATGATGGTGATGGTGACGATGATGATGGTGATGGTGACGATGGTGGTGGTGGTGGCGGTGATAATGGTGTTGGTGGTGATGGTGATGGCGGTTACAATAATGATGACAGTGATGGTGATGGTGACGGTGGTGGTGGTGGTGACGATGATGATGGTGATGGTGATGATGGTGGTGGTGGTGGCGGTGATGATGGTGGTGATGGTGGTGATGGTGATGGCGGTAACAATAATGATGACAGTGATGGTGATGGTGACGGTGGTGGTGGTGGTGACGATGATGATGGTGATGGTGACGATGGTGGTGGTGGTGGCGGTGATGATGGTGGTGATGGTGATGGCGGTAACAATAATGATGACAGTGATGGTGATGACGCCGATGGTGCTGGTGATAGTGACGATGGTGGTGGTGGTGGCGGTGATGATGGTGATAATGGTGGTGATGGTGATGGCGGTAACAATAATGATGACAGTGATGGTGATGACGCCGATGGTGCTGGTGATGGTGACGGTGGTGGTGGTGGTGGCGGTGATGATGGTGATAATGGTGGTGATGGTGATGGCGGTAACAATAATGATGACAGTGATGGTGATGACGCCGATGGTGCTGGTGATGGTGACGATGGCCATCTGCTGGCAGGGTGCCCGTTTCCCGGTGTGGCTGCAGCTTCCCGAAGCGCTCAGAGAGGAGTTCCCAGGGATGCATCTCACACCCTTGGAACTGGACTCGTTTTAAAATTTCCAATCTGATGTAAACTGAAACTTTCTTCAATGTGAAGAGAAACATTGTGACTGTTTTCCCCTAAGGGAAGAGTTGGGAGGATTGGGACCTGGGACGGTCCTGGGTGGGCACCACTGTTTCCATGGCACTCAGACGGGGCTGAGCGTCACGGCGTCCTGGGGGTAGACGGAGGATCCCCTTGGATTCTCTGCGTTGTCTGGTTGTGTACGTCGAGCAGAACGTTTTCGTTTGTGGCTGCTGGGTCCTGGGTGCCAAACACCAGCCGATCCCCCTTTCCTAACAAGCGAACAGCCTCAGGCTCGGGGCCCTTGAAGGGCGTGCTGTCTGCCGGAATATAATTACACTGACTTGTTACCACTGTGCTACCGTGTGGCTACTTAGCATTTCTGGAAATTGATTCTGACATTCTTACAAAAGCAGAGGTGTCAAGTTTCTTAACAGACGAATTTATTTAGGTGCATAAAGGCAGTTGACTTACAATACAAGTTATGCAGCTGATTGTGCATATATTACACGAATTGTGAAAGCGGCACATGGGTTCTCAACAGGTCTGCAGAGGACTCTCTGAAGGGCAGGGGGAGGGCGGTGGCGGGGAGCGGAATGGAGGTGTGGGGTCCTTTGGGGCCGTGTGACCTCCCTCTGTGCACTGGGGCAGCATGAAGAAACCACAGGAAGACACTGTTCTTAGTGCTGGGGAAGCCTGTTTTGCGCTCTCGGATTCTGATACTGTCATAACTTGATTGTGTTTCTCTCTTCACCGGGGTTGCTAGGAAGCTCGGTGTCCAGCTTTTATTCAGACCCCCAAAGTATGTGTCGTGTGTATTTCAGCCATGAAATCATGTATTTTCTCTCTTCCTCTTGTTTTCTCTGTGGCCCTTCCTTTTCTCTCTCTCTCTCTCTCTCTCTCTCTCTCTCTCTCTCTCTCTTTAACGCTATGGACATTTTTGTAAGCTACCTTACCCCTCTTTTGGAGGGGGTTGGGGGTCACTAACGAATACTGAATGGATAATAATGATGAGACTTTGTCCTCAGACTGGGATATCGGGGGAGCTTTATTGCTGGAGATGTTTGGGGGCGATCAGGACCAGGAAGCAAGCGGAACATCGTAGGACAAGCGCCTTTGTTCTCAGAGGCTGGGGCTGGGTGATGTCACGGCTGTTCCGAGCGCTCATTTCTGTTGTTTGGTAGTGCTCATATCTCAGGCCTGTATTTAAGATACAACATAGCTTTCTCCAAGGCACACATTTGCATTCTGTGTGGGCGTGGTGCCTGGCTTCATCCTCTCTATATATACCCACACCATCCCAGGGGTATTTTTAAATGCGTGTCTGAAGAGCCAACTTTCTTGCAGGGTGCGGGTGCACAGGGGAGCCTCAAGGCTGGGGGCAAACATGGGAAGTCCTTGGGGGAGCCGCTGATAGCTACCCCAAGGGCCGGTCCCCCAGCAGGTGGAGCTCAGTCCCTGGTGGCTGTCCTTAGGGCTGTTGACCGGCCGGAAGGCAGATGGGCTGAAGGGCAGGGCTGAGGCCAGGCAGGGAGGAAGCTCGGCCAGGAGAGAGCTGGTTTGTCCAGTAGGAGAACAGGACAGAGACAGCAGAGGCTGGCGAAATTGAGTCCTGTGTTTTTTCCACACTTGTCTGGGGATCTGTCAGAGTCTTGTGGGGGTCCCCCAGGGGCCTGCGCAGAACCGAGGGCCATGCCAAGGTATCTGGCCTCAGAGTCCCGTCCCCCACCCCCTCTCATCTGGTGTGTTTGGGATGCTGCGCACACTGGTTTCGAGTCCAGACTTGGCTGGTGAAGCTAACTGGGAAGCCCTGCAGTGGTCCAGCCCCCTCCCCGACACTGGGGGGGACTGAGGCTCAGAAGGGGGCTGAGAGCATGCCCTGTCCCTTTACAGTGTCCCCAGGGAATGATACCACTCGCTACCTGGCTGCTGAAGCCAGACACTGGGGAGTCAGCCTGCTCCCACCATTTCTCTCTCGCCAGCCTGCACCCCTACAATAGCCCTGCCTCCTGCAGACCCCGCCCCAAGCAGCTGGTACTTCACACCTCCACGGAGTCCAGGCCTCCTGGCTCCCCTCCCGGAGGGTGCAGCTGCACCCGGGCACCACCCTGCTGCCTCCCACAGGCCCCCCTAATTGGGTTTCTGTTGGGTAATTGGAGTGGTCTTTTGAAAACTCAAATCTCATTACAGCAGTATCCTCTGTCCACTCCCTCCCATGTTCCCCTCCTGCCTAAAATTCCTCAGGGTGTGCTCAAGACTCCCAGGTTGAAAACAGCTGAACTCAGCCTCAGGCCTGCCTGCATGGCCCAGCCCGGCCCAGCCCGGCCCGCCCCGCCCTGCCCCCGATGGCGGGTCATCTTCCAACCTCAGAGCCTTGGCCGTGCTGGACCCTGCCTTGACCTCCAGCTTGTACGGACACCGGTCTTTCCTGGACTGACTCCTGCTGTCCCTGCCGAGTCCGAGCCACCTCTTCACTGAGCCCTGTCGCATCGTCCTGGGCCTTTGGGACACCCCACACTGTCCCTGTCTGCATCGGGGCTCTGTGGCTCTGGCTCCCGCTCAGGGCTGTCAGCGCCACAGAAGCCCTCCTCACGCCCCCGTGCCTCCCGCGTGCGGCCAGCCGTGCAGACCCGGGGGGGGGGGGGGATGGAGGTGCTGCGAAGGCCCATTTGTTGAGGCCACACGGAGAGGCTTTTCCTCATACTGTCCTGCTAGAAAACCGTTCCTCCTCATCGGGCTACTGAGGCAGTTTGTTAGGGGGAGTTTCAGATCAGGGTCCCCGTCTCCAGAGCCCCCTGCCTTGGGTCTCCTAGCAGGGTCTCAGTGCTAGTACTTCTAGTCATCAGCATATAACTAGTTACTTGCTATTTGTCATGTGGCCAAAACCCCGCCATCAGAGGCCACTCTCAACGCCCCTATAGTCAAAGTCAAAGAAAGGTTTTACCACGCTGACTGCAGTGGGGGGTGGGGGATGGAGGTGGGGGGGCGCCCCAGGGCAGCATCCCAGAAAACAGGGCCGGGAGGGGGTGCTTATAGGGTCAGGGCATGAGCCGGATGATTCCAGAAGGAATCAATGAAGCAAGAGCCAGGACCTGAGTGGATATTGCAAGAAAGGGGGCCCTTCCACTGAGGGGTCTCTGTTGGGGTCAGGATGTCACGGGCAAGAGCTAGACTCCCTCCCAGGAAGGGGTCATTTGCAGCGTCCACGGGCCTGGTGTGTGTCCTGGCGGGAAGCTGGCCTCTTTCTCCCGAGAGAGTCCTCGGCTGACCGGTGGTCTTCCCCCCGCCACGTGCTTCTTTTCCTCCCGTCTGTTCTAACGGGAGCTCAGCTCTTTCTGGAGGGAGCGTGGCTCGTTTCTTGTTTCATGCCGGCCTTTCCGCTTTGCCTGGGTGATTTTTGTCATACGGAGATTGTCCTTTTCGTGTAGGTGACTTGATCAAGGTTTTCTTTCTCTGTGGCCTCTGGGTTTCACAGCATAGCAGGGAGCCTTCTCTACTCCGAGAGGACCGGTCCAGTTCTTCTCGTGCTCTTACTACACTTTCATTTTCTGGTACTGTGAGTGTGGGTGACTCTGGAATGAGTTTGGATGGAAATGGGATGGTCAGATCCAACCTGCTCCATAGCTGTCCCCGTCCCGTTCCCCCCCACCGTGCGACACACCTGCCTCTGGTCCCGTCACTTTCTTTGTGCGTGGATTCAATTCCGCGGGGGTCCAGGGTTGTGTCTGGGTTTTCCATTGAGATCTACTGTTGCGATAAACCCACCTTTTAACATTAGTGTCACGGTTTCAGATGTTTTAACAACAGGGATGTTTGTCCCCCTCATCCCTTATTCCTCTTCCAGTTGTTTTTCTGGTTCTTCCTTTTGATTGTTCTCACTTAAATTTTAGCTCATCTACTTGCCTGTGTTTTCAGTCTCTACCCTCAGGAGGCTTTTAGTCAGGAATCCTGGGCTGAAGTCTGGGAGGAGGCTCGGAGAGATGTCTCCGGGACTCTCCTTCATCAAAGGGAGGCTGGGCTGGTGGTGGCGGGGAAACCAGGACACCCCGTCCCCCAGCCTGCCGTTCCCACCGCCGGGGTCCGATCAGTCAGGGCCTCCATACTGCCTGATATTAAAATGTGATCCCTGCGTCCCAGCAAGGGCGTCTGCCCTGGGGCATTGGAGGAGGGGATGGAGCTGGGGAATCTGGCCTGGGTTGCTGGTTTGTCCCCCTGTCCCGAGGAAAGCTACAATGTAGCCAGTCCCACTACTTTGCTTCAGTGTCAGAAGGAAGCTGTTAGAGGGGCCAGCTCCACTGAATTTGTCCCCGGGCCCGTGTTCACGGCAGCGAGCGGCGTGCAGTGGGCCGAGGGACAAGGCGCGCCAAGCGTCTCCCCGGCGGCCAGGGGACTGGAGTCGTGATGCCCAGAACTGGGTGAGACTCCAGAAGGTCACCCGTGGTTCAGCGCTGGAGGTGGCCTCTTTGTGCCTGCTCTGAGTTAGCACCGGCTTATAATAGCAGCTGGCCACCAGCCCAGCGTTCGTTCCGACTGTCCCTTGCCGGAGGCCTGGTGGCTTGGCGGTGTCCGCCGTGGGTCGCGGTGACCTCTGGGAAGAGGGAGGTGGACAGCGACAGATGCCGCTGATGTTAGCAACTCACATTCCGGACAGCAGTGCCTACTGCCATTGTCTACACAGATGAACCCTTCAGCCCCCAAACAACCTTTCGCAGGAGGTGCTGTTTTTATCCCCATTTGACAGACGAGAAAACTGAACTCCGTGGAGGAGATGGTGGAGGCATCATGGCCCCCAGCCCCCTGCCAGGATGTAGAGATGTGACAATAAAACCACGTCGGGCCCTGGCCAGTTTGGCTCAGCGGTTAGAGCGTCGGCCTGCGGTCCAGAGAGACCCGGGTTCAGTACCTGCTAAGGGCATGTACCTCGGTTGCAGTTTGTCCCCGGCCCTGGTTGGGTCGTGCGGGTGGCAGCCACTCCATGTGTCTCTTTCACGTCGATGTTTCTCTCTCTCTCTCCCTCCCGCTCTCTATGAACCAAAAAAAACACCATGTCAGACAGGAGCCTGCCACCCAGAGCCAAGCACTGGAACTCCTGGTTGGGCGTGTCGTGGATTTCCCCGTGTGTGTGCACGTTGACTCTGTGGGCCCCACCGCCTGTGCTGTTGCCTGGGTTTTAACCTGATGGCGTCTTGTGAACGTTTTTGTGTGACTGTCTCACTGACTGAGCATTTGTGGGTCTGGCATTTTTCATTTTCCCTCTTGAACTCAGTTCTGATCTGGGAAATGGGACAATAACATCCGCCTCCTGGAGGGTGTTTATTTTGCTTTGCTCCGGGGGCGGTTCGGTGACCCGTGGCAGGCTTTCCCGGTGGATGGACCCTGAATCTGTGGACAGTAATCCAGAAACATGTCCCAGAATTGAACAGAGGGTCCTGGGTTGATCCCCGGGGTTCGGGCCGAGGGGCTCGGTAACACAGTGAACAGTAGCAGAGGTAATGACTTTCCTGAGGGCTCTGTGAGGTCAGTGCTGCCCTACTAAGCAGGACGTAGCACCAAGGCTCAGAGGGTTGGGGTCAAGCGCCCGGGCATGCACAGGACCCCGGCAGCCCTTCTCTGGATCTGCAGCCAAGGACGTTGGCTCGTGGTGTCTGTGTGGCCTCATCGATCGCTGATGGAAGCCCGAGTTCAGAAAGCTCGTCAGACCCAGGCCACGAAGGAGGAGAAGGGTATTTACTTTCCATGGTGGCCCAGGTCTTTATCCGTCCTTACACCCTGAGGCTCCTAACAGGTACGTGGAGGGTGAGGGGACACGGGGAGCCAGAGAGGTGGCTCTACACCCACCCCACCCTCTCTTAGCCAAGGGCCTGCTGGCAGTCACCCAGCCACCCGGGGCCTCGGGTCGTGGCCATCGCTGTTGGTGACCCGCGGGGACCGAGGGAGCCGTTGTTGTGCACGGTGTTCTGGCTGCGCTCAGGCTGGACAGGAGCGAAGGTGAACGGGAAGAGGGAGAGAAAGAACGGGCAGGGCGTGCTTCACTCAAGAGACTGGCCAGAAAAATTGAAATCTGACAATGTGAGGTGTTGGCAGAAATGTGGGAAAATGTCTGCCCAACCCTCCTGACGGACGTAGGCGTGGTCAGATAGTGTGGGGGTGTGCCCACTCCCCATGTCTGTTTCCAGGCAGGGAAGGGGCAAGGAGGCACGAACCAGGCTGGCCGTGATCATCCAGGCATCGTGTGTGAGCGTGGAAAACTGGACACGACCCGAACGGCTGTGGGTGAGAGCCCAGGTGTGTCAGGCGGGGGTGTCTCGACCCTGGACACCAGACAGCAGTTAAAGCGGTGAACCGAATTTCTGTGACTAGAGCCGATTGTGAGACCGTTTGAACAGTGAGAATCTGTGTTTGTCAACCCAACCCCCCGATTAAATACTACACAGGTCGTGTCAGTGTGGTGTGGGGGAGGGAGGGAGAGCATGAGCCAGCGCACAGGGGAGAGGGGGCCGGAAAGGCACGTACCCACTCGGGGGGGGGGGGGGGTTGGATTTTACCCTTATCAGCAATGCTTCATTTTATGTGTACTCCATCTACACACACACACACTCACACACACTCCCCTCCCCCCAGCAGCAACCTTAGCCACTGCCAGGTGGTTTGGTGTGTGTGATACATTATTACCCTATGCTTGTCTAATTTTTAAAAATTATTCAGGGAAATTAGAGACATATTTTTAAAAGAAAGATTTATTTGGGGAGTAGTGTAGGGGGGTGGAAAAGGCTGGACGGCTGCAGATTCCTATTTGAAGTTCAAGGTCTGGTCTGACCTGGAGAATGCTTTGTGAATTGCCACCTGTGTGCCTGGTCTGCGGAGCTGTCCGTGGTGCTAGTTTGTATCTATGAGACCCTCAAATCCTCCTGCCCAGTGAGTTCCTCTTGAAGGAGTTCTTCCCTCCCTCCCTCCCTCTCTCCCTCCCTCCGCCCCCCCTTTTTTCTGTGTTTGATAAGAACTCAGATTGTCACCCTGTGGCCTGAGCCGCGGGATGTTGCGAGCGGAGCCGCAGGCCTGGGGAACACGTTCACCAGCACGGCGTCCCCGGATGCTCCCGTGTCTGCTGTTCCCAGATTCCCAAGGCCAGAATGCGCTGAAAGGTCATGTCTGAGTCAGAGAAGCATCACCAGGTCACCGGAGTGTTAGGTGGAAAGGGAAGTCACTTCTTAGCCTCTCGTGGACCTAGAGGACTTCGAGAGTAGCGACGCCTCTCAGACCAAGTCAGGAGAGGACGGAGGTGCCCAGCCTTTGGCTGCTCTGAGCCCTGCAGCTGCAGTGACGTAGCAGAGCTTCCTTTTGTCGTTCTGTGTCTTGAGACCAATGTGGTGTCCTCTGAATTCAGGGCCAAGAGGCACAGGAAACATGGCCGGAACCAGCGACTTCAAACCCAGGAGTCGCCCATTCTTGAGGGTCACACTGATCCCTCATTCACCGCTAGTGGCCTGTGAAGACCTGGTGGTCCTCTGTTTGCTATTAAAGGGTGGCTCCTGAGCCCGGCTGGCGTGGCTCAGTGGCTGAGCGTCGACCCTGCACCAAGAGGTCGCTGGTTCGATTCCCGGTCAGGGCACATGCCCAGGTTGTGGGCCTGATCCCCAGTGGGGGGCATGCAGGAGGCAGCCAATCAGTGTTCTCTCTCATGACGTTTTCATCTCTCTCTCCCTCTCCCTTCTTCTCTCTCTAAAATCAATAAAGAAAAAAATTCAAAAAGAGGCTCCTGGTTTGGTTGACTTCTGTCTCCTCTATTATGAGTCCTTTCAAGTTTCCGTGGAGGACTAACTATTGTGTTTGGTCTGGCAAATGTTTTCTGCCCTTCCTCCTTACATCTTTCTAATATATATGTGTGTATATATACATGTGTATATATATGTGGTGTGCATGTGTATATATGTGTGTGTATGTATGTGTGCATAAATGTATGTATGTATACATGTATATATGTGTGTATATATACGTGTGTATATATATATGTGGTGTGCATGTGTATATATATGTGTGTATGTATGTGTGCATAAATGTATGTATGTATACATGTATATATGTGTGTATATATTTGTATGGACAATACGCACATGTGATAAGTAAGCGGCATGGAGAGGTGCGTGTTGCATCGTGAACTGTCACTGTTATCACCAGGACTTTTACTGAACAGTGGGAAGTGTCTCTCCTCACCTGCTTCTCTGATCGTCCTGGCCTCTGTCCCTGAGGTGACATCTGTTTCGAGCCGCCTCTTGGAGACCCCTTGTGGAGACAGGTCGTGTACCATGTGCACGTGCAGCGGGACCTGTGTGCTCCTGCTCCTAGTACTGATGGCATTTCGGACACGCCGGTTTGTACCTGTTCGTACCTGCCAAGATTTCTTGTCGGTCTGTCCATACCAGTACGTGTCCATCTTCCTCAGTCTTTCTAGGTGCCGGACAGTCTAAGGAAACAGCAGAACGTTCCCCACCGCCCCGGAGGTGGTGCTTGAGGTGGCCCCGCATACCTGTAGGTAAAACCGGCTCCGTGAACAGCTTGGCCCTGTGTCCGCACCTGTTCTCAGGCTCAGGTTTATCCGAGACATTGCTCTGGCGGTTGTAACTGCAGAGCCAACTGACTAGGGGGTGTGAAGTTGGAATAGATGTGAAAAACGGACCCGAAGATTCATATTTATCCAGAAATTGGTAAGGACGCTGTGTTGCGACCCCCGACTGAGCCTGGTGGTTGGAAATCCTAAAAGATGCGTCAGTGACAGGAGTTGCTTGACAACGGAGGTCACTGGAGTTTTAACCCAAAGCCATACTTGCAGTTGAGATGATACGACGTCCTGCGTTTGCGTCAGTTACGCGGTGGGGTGGGGTGGGGGGCATCCAGCCACACACTGAGTCCCAGACACTGGGGGGGAGGGGGTCCCTGGCTTCTACCTTGCAGTAGGGTGGTGTTTTGTTTCTTGATGAGTCTGTATGAAGCTTTGTCGATGGAAGGTTTCCATTGGGGCTCGCTCTTGGTGGTGCACATTCTTTGGGTTCTGACAAATATGTATTACGGTATCATCTGAGGGTGTCTCACCGATGAGTGTCACCACCCCAAACGTCCTCTTTGTTCTCCTTACGCACCCCTCCCTCCCTCTCTTTCAACCCCTGGCAACTGCTGGTCATTTTCTTGTCACTATAGCTCTGCCTTTTCCAGGGTGTCGTGTCGTCGAAATCATCCAGTGTGTGGCCTTTCCAGACTGGACACTTGGCAAAATGCCTCTTTCCCATGTCCTCTCGGGTCTCAATAGCTCCTTCCTTCCTGTCATTGGGGTGCAGGCCACTGTCTGGGCGCCCCGCAGTGTGTTCATCGGCCTGTTGCAGGGCCTCTCGCCCTAAATGTCGGTGGCTTCCCGATTTTTGGCTTTTGTGTGTTTTCAGAATGCTTAGAGTTCACACGTAAGTCTCATCACACTTGAGCTGGGGCCCAAATGGCCCTCTTCCCTCCCACTGTGGCCACTTAGCCTCTTCCTGGTCTTCCACGTGCTGCCCCGGGCCCTGTGTTCAGCACCCTCCTGCTTAGTCTACCCTCTGTCCCGGAAGCTCTCAGCCCACATCTTCTCACTGTCCGGGTCTCAGCTCAGTGACACCTCCTCTGAGAAGCCCTCCTTGACCCTCAATGGAAGGAATCGACACTGCCCAGCCATGTCCTTCACAAACTCCCGTTTTGACATCCTGCACTGGGTTTTCACTTGCTGAAATGGTCCTGTGGGCTTGTTACCTGTCTCCCCGCAGGGAGAGGGACCACACCTGGCCACATCCCCAGCCTCGCAGGGGACCGGGGACCACCACGGTGCAGAGGTTCGCAGACCGTGGGACGGCCACTCTGATGCCCCTGGGGTTGACAGCCTTGCCTGTACGCTGGTCTCATCCGTTAAGAAAGACGGAGAGCGCAGCGTCGGGGACCAGGGCCTGGTCTCATGCACCTGCTGTGGGGGTCAGTCCACACCCCCGTCCCCCAGAACGAAGGGACGGAGCCTCCTGCACAAACATCTGCAAGCATCAATTCCAGAGAGACCCTTTTTATTTTGTTTGTTTTTATAACAAATACTGACATCTTAAGAGTTGTCTTTTTTATGTGTTTTTATTGATTTTTTAGAGAGAAAGGAGGGGAGAGAGAGATAACAACATTGATGTGAGAGAAAGATTGATCGGCTGCCTCCTGCACGCCCCCTACTGGGGATCGAGCCTGCAACCCAGGCATGTGCCCTGACCAGGAATCGAACCGGGACCTCTCAGTCCATGGGACGACCCACTATCCACTGAGCCGCACCAGCTGGGCCAGAGATACCCCTTTTCCAAGGCCCCTTCTCTCCTTCCCGCCCATCTGTTTCTCCCTGGGAGAGGGCCTGTGTCCCTTTTGCTGTCCTCGTCCCTGCGGTGCGGAGAGGCGCCGTAAATATGTTCATTTTGAACAGGTCTTGAAATTTACTGGCATAGTCGCATCTTCCTGTCGGTACTTACACGACCACGAATGGCCTTTTTTTGGTGCGGTGAATTATCCGCAGTTGGGGACGGTTTGAAGGTATTTTTATGAGGACGGTTAGTCATTGGGGATCACTTGTCTCTGAGTCATGCGTTTATTTTAGGTGCAAGTCTTTCGAAAGGTCATTTAGATTTTTCAAATATAGTAGGTGGCTCTTTGTCTCAGATTCTCTCCCCTCGCCCAGTCTTGCTTTTAACAAAGGAAATTATTTTCAGGGGGAGATGATTTGGAGGGTGCCAAGCTCTCGGGAGGAGGAGGGTAGCTTGGCACGCACGCCGGCGGGGTGCTTGGGTCTTTCCCGGGGCAGGAAGGTGTCCCAGGGAGGCAGGGTGAGGGCGTTAGCCGAGGTCTCATTTCCGATGATGAAGATCGGACACGTGCGGGATGGAAACATTTCCCCACAAATGTAGAAAAGAAAGTTGTCACTGTAGTTCTTTAAATATTGTCAGCCCCTTGGTGTATTTTTCTGCCTGTAGGTGCGTGTGTGTGGGGTCTCAGTAGCCTAAATGCCAACCAGGCAGCTTCCTGGCCCCTCTTGTTCATTCTCCACTGTGTCTGCCCCAGAGGGGACCCCCCCTCCGGAGGCTACTGACCCCCAAGGCCACCTTCCTGGGCGGGTGACCGTTGAGGTACACGTGCGTCACATCTTTTAAAGCAAAACTTGGAAGTTCTCTGAATTTAGTTTTGTGTCCTGGTTCTTTTTTTTCATTTAAATCGCTCCTTTTGAAAAGATTTCTCTGACAGCCTGACTCAACAGCGAGTGTTATTTCGCCGTCTGGAGGGTGAGCTGGAAACTCTTTCATCCAGGACCACGGAGGTCACCGTCACTCATCCCTCACAACCAGCCTTGTTGTTGTGGTTAATCCTCGCCTGCGGATGTTTTCCCATTTTTTTTTTTTTTTTTAGATAGAGTGGGAGGGTGGGAGGGAGGGAGAGAAACATGGATGTGAGAGACGCATAGATTGGCCTCCGCACGACCACAGCCAGGCCAGGAATCTGTAGCCCAGGTACGTGTCCTTGACTGGGGAGCGAACCCAAGACCCTTGACATGGACCCTCCACGGACTGTGACACCCCAACTGCTGAGCCCAACCAACTGGAGCTAGTTAATAAGTTGATTTTATACTTAGAAGCTTGTGCCCCTCACCACGCCAGGTGAGCAGCTACTCATTCGTAGTCTCTGGTTCTTTCCTAGTTTTCTCTTCTTTATGTTCGCCCTTCAGTTCACGCCGTCCTGACCTGTGTGAGGTCGGCGACCCCTCCTGTCCCTGAACTAGTCCCTTTCCGCCACTGACTCGAAGTGCGTGTTGTTTCGTGTAAACCCTCTTCTCTTGTCTATACCAGTTTCTTCTAACTTTTCCTTACCTGACCTGTCCTCCTACCGACTGCGGTCTGATCGCACACCGGACGGCCCGGCCTCCCTCGGTGTGTTCGGGTTTGGCATATCAGCTCTGTTTCTGCCTCGTGACGAGGACGGGACATCGCTGGGTTCCAGGACCACAGCATGCTGGCCGTCCTTGCCTGCTGGGCCCCCTGACTGCATGGCCCGTCTCTTCTGAGGGCTGTGTGAACGTGGTACCGGGACAGTGGCACCCCGACCCCAGCCCGGCGGCCAGGCCTGTCGGAGGCTCACGGCCCCTCCTAGGCAGAGGCCTGCGCCCCCGGTTCCCAGAAGCCCGTGCTCCTTGGGCTCCTGCCTGGATCCCATTAGCGTTAATGGACGTTCTGCGTGGGCCTGGGAAGATGATTGAGCCTTTTCCCAGAGCTGTTAATTGGGGAGAGAAGTGTGTGTTCCGCTTTGCCTGTTCCAGGCTTGTTTTTGCTTAGAAGGCGGACATGCAGGCACACACACACAGACGCGCACGGAAACCCAGGTCACCCAGAGGCCCTTCTGTTTGGGAACCCGAGCCGCACAGACGGCCCGTCCCCAGCCGGGCTCCCAGGGGCTGGGCTCTTGCCGTGTGGGTGTTGATCTGGGGAGGGGGCCTTATCTGCGGGGTTTCAAGCACCCTCATGGCTTCGGGTGGTCTGCGGGCCTTTGCCCGGATGCTTCTCTCACAGCCGTTTTCTTCCGAAAAAGAAGGCAGAGTCTGTGCCTGGTCACAGGCGCGGGCGGTCGGACCGGAGCGGGTGAGTCCAGAGGCCATGCTGGCCTCGCAGAGCGGGGTCCCCCGGTGGGCAGACCGTGGCCGGGGGGTCTCCTCGGGTCTGCTCTGCGTCCAGCTGGTCGCCCTCCCAGCAGTCTCCCCACGAGGGAGCAGGGGGCCGGGAAGAGCCCCGGGCTCATGTTCTCGAACCCGGCAGTCTGACAGGGAGAAACAAGTGCCAACCCAGGTTCATCCCCGTCCTGGAGCTGAGTCCCACCTACACCTGGGAGCCAGTCACTGTGGCCGGAGAGGGACATCGGGATTCACAGGGACATGGCTCATGGGGGAGTGGGCAGGGGGGATGGTTGTCAGGGTCAGCTGGGCCCATGCTGCTGTGACAAGCTGGACATTCGAGGGCCCGCAGCCATGCCGAGCATTTCTCTCCAAGGCTGCGTTGACCGTGGGACAGGAATAGGACCCTGCTAACCACGTCCAGCTTGGTGGGGTCTCCACCCCGACACGTGTCTCCATGGTCACGGAGGCAGGACACAGGACCGTGGAGAAATGGGGTGCAGCTTGTAAAGTGTACTCCCAGAGTGGATGGGTCCCCTCCCCTCGGTCATTTGGTCAGAGCAAGTCACAAATGCGAGCAGACTTCAGCCAGGTGACTTCCCTCCCCAGAGCCGAGGGGGACAACCCCCAGGCCACAGCCGGTCACTGCTTACAGTGCCTCTGCCAGATCTGGGTGGCAGCTCATCCCTACATCATTGATGCCCGTGGCTCTTGTGGCTCCGACTTCGGACAACCTTGCAAACCCTTGCGTTTCTGATCCCCTTGTACCCAAGGCGCCGGGCTCGGCGTCTTCCCACCTCTCCTGGCTCTGGTGCAGAGGGAGAGCCTGTGCGTCGCTCTTGGACGCTGATCAGGCTGCTTCCTGCTGCCCAGCCTGTCCATCTGGTCCCGCCAGGAGGCGGGGAGCGAGTGCTGTGTTCTGGCCGAGCTCCAGCAGGACCCGAGCCCCCGGCGGCTGCTTCCACCTGCCTGGCGGGAAGGGAAGGGTGGTCAGTGAGCGGGTGACATGCACCTCGCTCCGATGTGGGTGTGGGGATGTGGGAGACACCGCCCCGAGCAGTCCTGGCCACGTTCCTATCTTCTACATTCCGCCGCACATTGAGATCTAGTTCCAACCCACGTCAGGTCCCTCTGGACGCGCGGACGTCTTTGTAGGTCGGTGGCAGCCAGGTACCGGCAGTTCCGAGTGGTTCGGTCGAATGCGGGGTTTAAAAGGTTGCATTCGCACTTTGCACGGTTCTGCTTTGGAAAGGACGCCGGCATCGTTCAGCCCCGTCTCGCCCTGCGCTCTGAGCAGCTGTTCCCAGGGAAGTCGCTGGGCTCGGCCTCCGGTCGTCACCAGAGAGCCTGGGGACCCGGTCTCATCGCTCCGTATCTACATACGCACCCAGCAGATCTCATGAAAACAACGTGTCGGAGTGGACCGTGCATGAAGCTTTTTAACTGTGTTTTTTTTAAGCACATTTTTGACCGCGCACGTGGTAACGCAGGTTGCACTTGCATCAGCTGTTTGTTTTGAAACTCAGGGTAATATAGGGTTATTGTATTTGTGACTCTTCGCCCTGAGGGTTGAAGTTCAAAAAACAGCACACCGTTCTGTATTCTTGAAGTAGCTGGGGAAGGGGTATCTGCTGGTTCAAGTGAGTGCGGCTCAGAGCCTAACGTGCAGTTTGCCCGAAAACGTGGCATCCTGCATAGAAACCTCTAAGACACATGCCAGGAACCGCATGTTTTTGGGCAAACTGCACCTTAGGCTCTAAGACGCACTCACTTGAACCAGCAGATACCCTTCCCCAGCTACTACTTCAAGAATACAGAATGGTGTGCTATTTTTTTTTTATTTTATTCTCACCCGAGGACATTTTTCCATTTTTTGTTCAGACAGAGCGGGAGGGAGAGAGAGGAAGAGAGAGAGAGAGAGAAACATCAATGTGAAGGGACACATTGAGTGACTGCCACCCGCACGACCAACCAGGGCCGGGGACAAACTGCAACCGAGGTACATGCCCTTAGCGGGAACCGAACCCGGGTCTCTCTGTACCGCAGGCTGACGCTCCAACCGCTGAGCCAAACCGGCCAGGGCTGGTGTGCTATTTTTTGACCTTCGACCCTCTGGGTGAAGAGTCACAAATACAATAATCTTCCCTGGCTGGTTTGCCTCAGCTTGCGGACCAGAAAGTCCCGGGTTCTGTTTCCGCTAGGGGCACGTACCACAAACAAACAAACAAATACACTAATCCTATATTACCCTGAGTTTCAAAACTGAAACAGCTAACGCAAGTGCAAACCCGAGTTAACTCGTGCGCGGTCCGCAACGTTTGGGCAGGAAGACCCGAGTTAGCGCGTGCGCAGTCAAAACCGTGTTAAGAAAAACGAATTAGTCTTAGCCCTTGGGAATACTAGACGAATACATCAATAAGGGTCCTCCCCCAGGGGTTGGGGACAGGTGGGGGGTGTTTTTTTTCTTTTTTTTGCAATGCCCTTGGACACTGTGAGGTGCTGCCCAGGACCTCTGCCATGTCTTCCCTCTTTCAACAAGTGTTTTTTGAGAGGCTCCCCGTGTGCCCGAGACGGCGATGCGGGAAGGCCAGCCCAGGAGCCTTCCCTGTGCCTGCGGGTGTCTCGTCTCCTCTGGGACCCTTTGCGCTTGGTGCTCAGTCGTCCCGTTTCATAGACATCAGGGAGCTGAGGCTCAGGGTCAGTCACCTGTCTGGGTTCTCGCAGTGAAACACACCCAGCCTGGGCAGTGCCACCCTGTGGGTGCAGAACCAACCCACAGCCGGCTGCCAAGAGGTCCTTGCTGAGGACTAAGCTCGTGTGCGGCCCTGCTGGGGTTGGTGGGGGTTGGCGAGACGCCGCGTCTCCAGTCCCATGGAGTCACCCAGCATCAGATGCAGGGAACCCAGCTGCGCCGAGGCTCTGGGGGAGCCCAGCCCAGCCACGAGAGGGTGGCTTGGTTCCCCACATGTGACTGTGCCCGAACATCTTGGACACACTCAGTCACACTTGCTCTGAGCAGTGGCGCGTCGATTCACAAAACAGGTGTTCCTTGAGAGTGCCCCCCCACTTCCTGTCCCCACGAGAAGGGGCGCCGTCGGGGCGATGCCTCCAGGAACAGTGTGCCCGCCCGCTGTGCTCACTGCTGGCGCTCTGGGTGGACCTTCATGTCCTTAGCGGACGCGGGGAATGACTGCTGAAGCCCAGCCCCAAGTGGTCCCCAGGGGCTCCCTCCGGACAGTGCATTTAAACCACCACCAGGGTGGAGGGGGTGCGTCATAGGCTGGGAATCATGACCAGGGACCTTCCGACCTTTCATGTTTACAGAGGGAGTTGGAGAGTAATTGCCTTGTCTTTGTTGTTAGTCCTCACCTGAGGCTCTCTTTCCATTGAATTTCACAGAGAGAGAAAAGGAGGGGGAGAGAGAGAATCATTGATGTGAGAGAGACACATCGATCCGTTGCTTCCCACCAGACCCAGCCAGGGGCAGGAATTGAACCTGCAAACCCAGGTGTGTGCCCTTGACCGGGAATCAAACCAGAGACTTTGGTCTGTGGGCCAAAGCTCTCACTGCTGAGCCCACCGGCCAGGGCAGAGAGGGATGATTTTAAAGAGGCGTTTCAGCGGGGTCGACTGGGGTCACTTGGGGCCCACAGTCCCTGACGTTGGCAAAAAGCAGCTGGACGAGGTGTGCGCTTCGTCGTGCTCTGGGTGGGCCCCTCGGCCGCGGGGGCAGAGCCTGTGGAACTCTGCGCAGGACCGTCACCGCGCTGTGAGCCGGGCAGCCCCGCAGCCTTTCCGGACTGGAGTCGGCTCTACCCTGGTGCCGCACGGCCACGGGGCGGGGTGAGTGGGCCGTGGAGGTCTTTGGAGAACGGGGAGAATGGGCCCCTTCGCAGGGCGGTTTGCACTTGGTTTTGTCGATGAAAAGGGCTCTCGTTCCAGTTCATCTCTCAGCTGAGCCCAGTCACCTGTGGTGGGTCGTGTCCAGCCCCGTGACGTGCTCTCCTGCAGCTCTTCCCCCGTCCCCGAAACGCTCACCCGGCCATCAAGTGCACCCGGACATTCGATTCATTGATTGGGGCCCAGGGAGGTCAGGCACCCCTTCTGGTTTTGCTCATTGACGTCGCCCCAGCACAGTGTAGATGGTTGGCTCAGTTTGGTTTCTTTTGCAAGGTGACCCCGGACTGAGGGTTAGAGAGCAAGTAACTCATAAGAAAGTGCTCCCAGAAGACGTGGGGGACAGGCGGGGAAAGCCGCACGGGGACGGGGCGCCATGGGGGAGCAGAGGGCTGCTGCGCCCGGCGAGGCTGGAGGGTCGTGCCCTCATTCGCGACTCACACGTTCTGCTCTGGCCCAGGACAGTGCTTCCTCGCCAGGTGCAGGGGTGCCTCCCCGTAGGGGCGCGGGAGCCCCATCCACACCCCACAGCCAGAACACCGCGAAACGTGCCGTCCTCACCAAATCCCTAACTTAGGGCTGATTGCAAAGTTCGCATACAACGGGAGACTTCGCTTTTCTGGCGCGTTCCAGTCTGCTTGAGTCACGGTCCTGGTGTATGTACAGGTCCCTCCTGTCCAGCTTCTCCTGCACCCCAGGGTCCCAGTCCTGCAGAGGGCTGGGCTGGTGTGTGGGAAGGAGGCGCGGGGCCTGGGAGCTGTCACCTGGCTGCAGGAAAGGTCCCAGGGCGGTTCCAAGCCTCAGGCTCCATGGGCAGGAGCAGGATCCCGGGCCTGGCCCTGTCACTCACTGAGATTGTTCCCGGGAAGAGTGTGCTGTGGACGTGCTGGCCTGTCGGGCTGTGTCCTCCTCGCTCTGCTTCCGCGGCGTCACCAGAGGACCCAGAGGGCTGTGGTGGAGCAGCAGCCCAGGACAACAGGAATGCAGACGCCTGCAGGCATCTGAGCCAGTGCCCTGGGCAGTGCGGCTGCAGATCAGCTGCTCAGTGCCGGCAGGAGCGGAACCAGGCCCTGGAGGAGGGTGGCAGAGTCCCCTGCAGCTCACCGAGGAGCCCAGTGTCGTAAATCCTGGGAAACATCCTTGTTCCGGTGGGGTCGTCAATCCCTGGTGCACCTGGGCTGGCTCCCCCTCTCGGGCTAGCTCCCCAGCTCTGGCTAGCTCCCCAGCTCTGGCTAGCTCCCCACGCTCAGGCTAGCTCCCCCTCTCCGGCTAGCTCTCCACTCTCGGGCTAGCTCCCCCTCTCCGGCTAGCTCCCTACTCTCGGGCTAGCTCCCCACGCTAGGGCTAGCTCCCCCTCTCGGGCTAGCTCCCCCTCTCCGGCTAGCTCCCCCTCTCCAGCTAGCTCCCCCTCTCTGGCTAGCTCCCTACTCTCGGGCTAGCTCCCCACGCTAGGGCTAGCTCCCCCTCTCCGGCTAGCTCCCCCTCTCCGGCTAGCTCCCCACTCTCGAGCTAGCTCCCCCTCTCCGGCTAGCTCCCTACTCTCGGGCTAGCTCCCCACGCTAGGGCTAGCCCCCCCTCTCGGGCTAGCTCCCCCTCTCCGGCTAGCTCCCCCTCTCCAGCTAGCTCCCCCTCTCTGGCTAGCTCCCTACTCTCGGGCTAGCTCCCCACGCTAGGGCTAGCTCCCCCTCTCCGGCTAGCTCCCCCTCTCCGGCTAGCTCCCCCTCTCCGGCTAGCTCCCCACTCTCGGGCTAGCTCCCCTTCTCCGGCTAGCTCCCCTTCTCCGGCTAGCTCCCCACTCTCGGGCTAGCTCCCCACTCTCGGGCTAGCTCCCCACTCTCGGGCTAGCTCCCCACTCTCCGGCTAGCTCCCACTCTCCGGCTAGCTCCCCACTCTCCGGCTAGCTCCCCCTCTCCGGCTAGCTCCCCACTCTCGGGCTAGCTCCCCACTCTCCGGCTAGCTCCCCACTCTCCGGCTAGCTCCCACTCTCCGGCTAGCTCCCCACTCTCCGGCTAGCTCCCACTCTCGGGCTAGCTCCCCACTCTCCGGCTAGCTCCCCCTCTCCGGCTAGCTCCCCCTCTCCGGCTAGCTCCCCACTCTCGGGCTAGCTCCCCACTCTCGGGCTAGCTCCCCACTCTCAGGCTAGCTCCCCATTCTCCAGCTAGCTCCCCACGCTCGGCCTGGCTCCCACGCTCGGGCTGTGGGCATCAGCTCAGGAGGAGCTGCAGGGCCTTTCCTGCGGGCTCCCACATGCTTGTGAGCCCTCCCGGGCCTCCCGGACTGTTTCGAGCCTAGGGAGTGAGTGACACAGGATGCACTTGGTCTCTGCCCTCCTGGTCAGATAGCTAAGATGGTCACGGAATGAATGAACACAAATCATTCAATTTACTAATTGTAAATTGCACTGAAGGCGATGGTGGAAAGAATAACAGGAAACCTCATATGGGCATGGAGGATGAGATCGCAAGGGATGAATAGGAGTTCGTCAAGGAAGAGTGTTGCCCCCAGAAGGAGTGGCATGGGAGCTGCCCCATGGTGGGAGCAAGCTTGATGAGGTGGGAGCAGGCGAGAGACAGATAGAACCGGAGCACCCGGGGACGGGCCTGGCACGAGGTGAGCTTAAGGAAGCAGAGGTCAGGACTCTGGGCTCACAGTTGGGGGTGTGTGTTTCATTCTAAGAGCCACTGTCCATTGCGTGTGGAAGTGGTGCCGGATCAGCAGATGCGGGGAAACCAAGGAGGGGCAGCAGGGCTGGATGGGGAGAGGGGTGCTGGCCGGGCTCCCCATCAACGTGGGGGCAGGGCAAGGGGACAGCGGCGGAAACTGTTCCTTCTCTCCCTCTCAGAGTGTCCACTGGTGCCTTTTCCCTGGTGACATTTCTGAAGTGACCACACAGGCACGAGCTGGCCGACTAGGGCCCGCAGACCGAACCTGCCCGCCACTGGTTTCTGCTCAAGAACCAGCCAGCTGTGTTCAAGCGCAGCTCTGCCCGTTCGTCTCCGTCATCCACGCTGTGTTCCTGCCACAGCAGCGAGTGGGGGCGTTCGGACAGGTGGTGTGGCTCTGAGGTCCCAGGTGGTTACTCTCGGCCCTTTCCAGAGAACGTGTGCCTAGCTCTGACCTCGGCAAATTCAGTGTGGGACAGGTTTTCAAATATAAATTTGTCAGCTCAGAATCTTCCCGGCATTTAAAAGGGGTTTAATTCCTCTGAAAAGGCTCCCGTGTGCGTATTTCTAAAAAATTAATGTTTGTCCTTACGCTTGGACGGACGTTCTAGAAGAGTCTCATCTCACACTTGACCTTTAGGAAGTCAGGGTTGAGCTCTGACCAGTGTGGCCCAGTGGTCGCATCGCTGTCCTGTGCACCCGGTTTGGTTCCCGCTCAGGGCACAATCCCAGGTTGTGGGCTCCATCCCCAGTAGGGGGCGTGCAGGAGGCTGCGATCCATGTTTTTCTCTCTCTTTCCCTCTCCCTCTCATTCTCTCTACAATCAATAAAAACATATTTTTCTAAAAATTAAAAAAAAAGTCAGGGTTGGGACTTGGGCTTTGCAGACGACAGGCAGTATTGTCTGTTTCTCCACTCTTCGAAACGCCCAGTCTTCTCCACTGCCAACAGGGTCTTTAGGAGGATGTCTCTCCAAACAGCTTCTCGTCTTTGCAAAGTCTGGGGCATCTCGCAGAAGTGTGCTTGTGAGAATTGTGTGCATGCAAATAAGTACCCGGCATCCTGCTAGGCCCCACAGCAGCCAAGGCCCGTGCGATGACCGATGACCGATGACCGGGCCGCTTGTCCAGTCCCACCTCCTCCCTGACCCCAACCCCCAGCTCCGACTCCTGGCTTCAGCCCCCCGCGCCATTGCTCAGAGCCACTGATTTCCAGAGCGGGGCTGATCTCCACGTGGAGAGCTGGCCATATGTCTGGCAGGCTCCGGACCGTTGGCAGAAGGACGGGGTTGGTACGAAACAGATGGGCCTTCTCCTGAGACGCTGTTTTCCCACCGCACATGTGAGCGGGAAGAAGCCACTTTAACAGTGTCTTGATTTTTCCACCGGTGCCAGAGGCACAAATGATGCCTATTTATCTGGTCCCGGTTTCGGTGCCCTTGCTGCTTCGGGGCTCAGCTGGAAGACGCTCTCGGACTTGGGAAATGTTGAGGCCCAGCCTCCGCTGAGATCTTGGAGAATCCTGTTATCTTGGGAACACATTCTGGGGAGGAGACTTCTCTAGTCCCAAACGACATTGTCGTTAGCACTGCTTAGCAGGGGTCCGTCCAGGCCCTTCATCTCAGGGTTACTGCTCCAGCTCCATCTGACGGCTTCTGTGTGGGTATTGCTGTCTGGGCATCAAGGTGTGACTAGAATCGCCTGGTCCATCTGTTTGGGAAAAGCTGGTTCAGCGGCTGAATAGGAGTGCTCACTGCAGGACTTCTCAGAGCCTTGACTCTGATCCTGCGTGGTGGGACTCTTCAGGGAAGGCTTTGCGTGTGGACGGTGTCTTCCTTCCGCAAAGCGTCTCCGCATGCCAGGGTTCCGTGAAGCACCCTTTGGGAAGTGCTGGCGCCATGCCCAGATGGTGGACTTGAGATCCGAGCGTCTGGGCCGCCACGTCAGAGCCGTGTGACCGCGCACGTGGGCTCCCCGCCCTTCGCCTTCGGTGCCTGAGCCTGAGCCAGCTGAGGTCCCCGCCTCCTCGGCTTGTTGGCTGGAACACGCGGAGGAATCTGGCGGCCTCCCCCGGGGTGGTCAAAACTGTGGTCTCTGCGTTCGGGCAGGACTGGACTCGCCACATGCCAGGCCCGCTACTCCCTGAGCTTAGCGGCTCCTGTGTCCCCCTCCGTGTCTTAGCACCTCGACTGTCGGGCGAGGTTAGGGAGGGAGGTGTCGTCTGTGTGAAGGGCACTGAGGTGGCAGCCAGGAGAGGTGACAGGCCGGCATGAGGCTTGGCAGTGCTCAGGAATTGCAATCATTCCTCGGTCCAGGGCACAGAGGTGACTCGAGGTGGTGGTTGGTGACCATCGACCTGCGCTTTGATTCTGTGACCGTCTTCGTGTCTCAGGATGAGTCTCGTTCGTTCATTTACTCACTCACTTGCTCCTTCGTGCCTTGTCACACGGCTCGTGATGGTGCCAACGGAACAAAGCTTGGTTGTCTGGGTTCTCCCGTGTGTGCCTCCCAGTGACTTCTCGCCCCGCTCTGAGGACGGTGCCTCCGGACCTCCCGGGACCCCTCCCTCCTTTCTCTGCCGGCCCCCTGCCCTCATCTGCCGGCCCCTCTCAGCGGGCTCCCTGCCTTTGGTCTTGTTTCCCTGCAGTCTGCCCATCGCCCTGGCATTCTGTGCGGTCTTCCCAGAAGCAGACCTCACACCAGGCCCCCAGTGACGGGCCAGCCTCAGCCCCATTCCCTCCATTCTGGAAACCATGAGCTCCAGCCTAATCTCAGATTCATGTGTAGAGACCGTGCCAGCCAATAGGGCCTGGGGGACAACACAGCATTTATTTTTCTCCCTTAGCAATAATGTCTTTAGTTAAAATATTCTTTTCCTACGTTGAGATTATAGCCTTCCTGTTAGTTATAGGTGAGAGTGGTGTGTGTGTGTATTTCGTGTGCGTGAGTTGGTCATTAACAGGCACCGTAGAAAGTTGGCGTCTCTCTACACATGCATGTTTTACTGGGTGTTTGAACCTCAGACGGAGGACGTGAGATTTTACTTCCCTGCGTTATTCCCCATTCCCCAGATACCACGTACTGGCATGCCTTTATGGATGTGTACCTTTTATTCAACTCCTACTCAACCTGCAAGGCCCAACTAAAATATCCCCCCACCAACAGTAGCCTTCTCAGAGTTTTCAGAATTGCTGGCTCTGCAGTTGAATCCTGTGTCTTGGTTCTTCCTAGTGATCCCTTGCGCTTTGGTTTTCTCTGCGTCAGTGACCCCCCAGAGCAGGGGTGCCCAGCACCCCGCCTCCTCTGCCTCAGGCTTGGCACAGAGCTGTGATCACAGAAGGGGGTTGCTGAGTGTTGCCAGATGGATTCTTTGGGGTAGGGATGAAGTCACGGAAGACATGGGGGCCGTGCGCTGTTTTTCCAGACCCCAGCCTCCCGCTTGCCGCTCCGGTAGCTCGTGTCATCTTTGGAGATGATCTCGTTTCCTTCCTGTGAAGACAGGGGATGAGACAGCAAGTCGACCGTGTTGACTTGACTCAAACTCAGAGCAGCCCTGGCGCGCAGCCAGCCTCGGCTGGTAACTCGAGGAAGGAGGTTGTGAGGGAATAGACGCAACCAGCAAGACGCGTGTTCCAGGTCGTCTGATGCGGACGGTGCCCGTCACCGCTAAGAGGCCAGCTGACCGGCAGGCGCACCTGGCACCTGGCCGCCGCCCCCAGCGAGGTGGGCTTTCCTTCCGTTGTTAATCCTCACCCGAGGATCTGTTTATCGAGAGGGAGAGAAATATCAGTCGGTCGCTTCTTGTATGGGCCCCGACCAGGGCGCGAACCCACCACCTTTCGGTGTGTAGGATGATGCTCCCACTGACCGAGCCCTGCCAGCCAGGGCTCCCCCGTCATGTTTTAGGGCAAGGTGCCCTGGCGACGTGGAAAGAGAAGGTGGATGGTCAGTGGACGGAAGGCGAGAAATGCCCGGCAGGTCTGAGGGGTGGAACGTGGACTCCGGTGGATGGGGCCAGACCCTGGCTGCAGCTCCGCAGCCCAGACTCAGGCCGAGCAGGTGCTCCCTGGAGCAGCTCCGGATGCCGGGCAGCAGCGAGGACGCCAGGGGCACAGCGATGGACGAGATGACCACCGTTCCTGGGCTCATGGAGCAAACCTTAGCTCCCGTGGCAAAGATGGTGATGACCATAAACCATTGCACCCAGGACGGTACCCGAGAGGGACCAGCAGGGATTAGGGAGTCGGCCTACGCCAGGCTTGGAGAGTAGCCGTCGCTCCGTGAGCTCGGCCCTCGCTGCCTGTTGCAGGACGTACCTGACTTGTGTGTTTGCGGGGTCCGTCGATGGGGAGGTGGGTTGCGTTGGGCACTGGGGACAAGTGCACAGACTGCCTGAGCCTGAGGGGCTGGGAGGGGGCCAGAGTCTGTGCTCAGCTCCACGTGAATGGCTGTGGGCGCCGCCAGCCGTCCGTCGCTCGGGCCCCTGGGGGCCCTGCCTGCGGTCTGTGTGTTGCACCTCCTCACACATGTGGGAAACATTGTCATTAATTAACTGCTAATGTCTCACAGGCAGCAGAGGTGCCGGAACTCCGCGCCGCTGTGTCACTCAGGGGAGCGGTCTGCTAATGCGTTTGCACCTCGAATCCTCCCTGGGGCGGGGCTCCTCAGAGACGCACAGGCTGGAGCCGGAGGGAAGCAGGCAGGCATGCCCAGCCCCCCGAGGATGCACACGTAGGGGTGCGTGCATGCCCAGCCAGCCCTCCCACCCACGTGTGTACACGCCCACCACATAGCTGCACGCGTGTGCACATTCCTGCACACCCACCCTCCTAAACACACACCCGCATGCACACCCACTCTCGTGTGTGGGGGCCACTGCACGCCCACCTCCTGCGCACCCGAAGCCCATGCACACGGGTGGTGCCACCCTCTGCCCTCGCGGCGTCTGAGGACGTCCTTCACGGGACGGCACAGCCTCACGCCTGGAGTTTCTGTTCCTGGCTTGCAAGTCACAGTGTTCAGAGGCCCCCACCAGTCTGGCCCTGGGCCTGAGCCACCTTGGGGCAGTGGGGGAGACCTCTGGAGATGGCCCCTGGATTTGGGGGGTCTTTGCTCCCCAGTGAAAACAGGCCCCTGCGGAGTCCCTCCGGAAGCATGTTGCACAGTTAGCACGTGAACAGGTCAGAGTCCATGGCTCCCGGCTGGACTCTGACCTACGTTCCAGCCCCTGCCTGCCTCCACGGCCCTCGCCGGCCACGTTCTCCCTCCAGGCCCTGGACCTCCTCCTGTATCGGATGACCGGGGCCAGGGTCTCAGCGGTGCCGGGAGCCAGTGGGCGGAGTCTGTGGTCTGACCTGTCGTTTTTCTCTGTGCTGACCCTTTTTGCTTGGCTGCTAGGAGGCTCCGAGCCATATGTGTGACCTCTGGCGCCCACATGAGGTCTCGGGCCCTGGATGCGGTGGCTCTGTCCAGGTCCCCGTCCTCCGATTTCCTTGGCTGTTTGTTCCATCTAGTTGGGCGTCTGTGGTTCTCCTAGCTGCCGCCACGCTCTGCGGATTTGGCGAGGTGTAAAGAAGGCGGCAGCCAGTGCTCCGCCTCCCTGCCCTCACCTCGGGGTCCGTCTTCATCTTCACGTGAGCGCGAGGCTTGGGGAGACCCGGCCGGTTCTTGGCAGATTGTGCCAGAATCTCTAGGACAACCGGCTCTCCCGGGAACAGGGCGACTGGCCCTTCCTCTCCATCTGGCGTCCGTGGGCGCAGGAAGGGAAGGCGAGGATCTCAGGGAGTAAACCGCCTCGGGGGGAAGGAGGGCCCGCTGCATCCCACACGCCTGGCGCGGAGCAGGGGCGACGATGGCGGGAGGGGTCCTGACCTGTACCCGGGGGTCTCCCGGGCTCGGTCGCTCCCTCACCTGTGTGTCCGGCTCCTGGGTGCGGGGTGGTGTGGGTTACAGCGAAACCAGCGGAGAACGGGGTTGCCTTCGGTGTCCTACTGGTTGCTGAGCCTGGAGGGTCAAGTCCTGAGATAAGATGACCCTGGTTCACCCTGGGCAGAAAGCCTCCCACCTGGGGTTGCTCCGAGGACCAGCGGCGGCCGCGGTCCCCACGCACACAGCGCACGCCCAGTGGCCAGACACAGAGAGTGGGCACGTGCCCTGCTGACCGGGCCCATCCTGGCGTGTGCCCCTTGTGTGGGTGTCCCAGCGTTGTCTCCTGCCCGGGTGATACCTTCGTGTGGTCACCCTAGAAGCAGTGTAGAAGCTGGAGAGGGGTCTGGAGTCGGGCGGCTGGAGGTCACACGCCACCTGGGTGTTCCTCGCCATGACAGTGGTCACACGCCACCTGGGTGTTCCTCGCCATGACAGTGGCCAGAGGTGCTCTGAGCCTCGGTGTGCTGGTGCGTGGAATGGGCGTGACAGGGTCCGCCGCTGGCTTCCCTGTGATGGTGAAGCAGCCCCAGGAGGCGCTGGGTGAGTCTGACAGTGAGGGCCCCACCCCAGGTTCCCGACCCTCTGGCTGCAGGTGGCCTCCGTTCATCCAGGTGACATGCGGAGGTGACATCCAAGAGCCCGCCGGGGTGCAGGTCACTTGGGCATGGTTTCCCCATCCTCCTAGTGATGCCTGAGCTCTGACCTCTGCTCTGCCTGTCGGGTGGGGGTCAGTGAGGCGATGGAACGTCACTGCTGTTTCCACGGGTCTGCGTCCCCCCATTTTCTTAGTTGTATTGTTTTCTGTCCTCTCTTTCAAAAAAATGTAACGCACCTGATGCAGCCTGCAGTGAAGGCCACGCCTGCTCCCCTCAGGTGTTTTCCTGTGACGCCCCCTTCCGCCCCGCTGTGGCCCGGCCGTGGCTCTGTAGGGCCCTCTTGGCTGGCTTCCCGGGCTAGGCTGCTGCCGGCCGCTCTGTCTTCCCGCCTCTGTGCCCGGAGTGGGGAGGGACCCCGCCCCGGCCACGGGCGCGCGCTGGCTGCCAGTCTCCCAGGGACACAGAATGCCACGTGCGCCTCAGCCCGCCGAGGGTAACGATGTCTTCGCCCGTGTCCTCCTGGACCTCACCCGCAGCTGTGCCCTGCGGAGCGCAGGCAGGTCTGAGCCGGGCTGCGGCAGAGCGGCGGCTGCTGGGCCCCCATCGTTGCAGCTCCTCGGAGCCCGTGGGGGTCCCCTCTGAAGCCCATTGACGGGCTGGACCTCGTGTGGGACTGGAGAGGTCCCGGGGCACAGAGCTGACAGGAGAGCACGGGGGCCGGCGCAGCAGGAGCAAAGGTCCTGGGGTGGGAGAGACTTGTGGGGTCTTCAGATGCCCTGCTGAGGCTGCCGCGGGCCGCGGGCTGCGGGCTGCGGGAGGGAGGGCGGCTCTGCCCCGGGGCGTCTCCATTGCTCGGAGGCCCCGCTGGAGCCCGGGCTCCATTGCCGGCTCCGGGGTCGTGTCAGATGGGCCGTCCCGTGAGCCTCCCCTGGGCTTCTGTCTTGCAGGTGAGATGGACCCCACGCCCCCGGCGCGCTCAGAGTATCTGGTCTCAGGGATGCGGACGCCCCCCGTGAGGAGGAGACTGGCCACCCTGGGCAGGGTCTTCAAACCCTGGAAATGGAGGAAAAAGAAAAGCGAAAAGCTGAAGCAGACGACGACGGGTGAGCACCGGGAGGGGCCTGGCGTCCTGGGACTGCTCCCCAGGCCGCGTCTCCCGCCCCACACGGCTGGGCAGGCTGTGCCCGCCTCTGACAGCTTCTCCATGACCCCTCCACGTCACCTCCTTCCTGGCTGGGACAGCTGAGCACCTCACCCCACTCACTGCCCAGACCCTAAGGGGCACACAGTGACCTGGGACCTAGTTAAAAAGTAGGGCAGCGGCACCCAGACCCCGCATGTCACAGGTCCTCCTGGCTGACCCCACTCCAGCAACAAGCACCCAGGCCTCCCCGGGAACCCCCTGTGACCGCGCTGGGGCCAGGGGTCCCTCAGAGCCCCTGGCGATTCGGAGGGTTGTCGCTCAGCTCCGCTCCTTCCTCAGGAGGCTCCCGGCCTGGGTACCTGCACCCCACCGCCCTCGGAGAACCCTGCAGGCCCCACTCACCTGCAGCCCCTTCCTTCCTCCTGCGGTCCCGGCTCTGTGGGAAGTCAGGCTGCGCCCGGTGGTGCCCTTGCCCACTTGCAGTTCACGCTGGGAACTCGGACCATGAGACTAAACAGCAGGGGACACGTGTGGTGCGGCAGCGAACGGGCCGTAACGGAAACCAGCCGCGGAATGTTCGGAACCGCCCGTGGCCAGGCTGTCGCTGCGACTCCGCCGTGTCAGGGCCAGGACTGGGCTCGGAGAGGAAGCCCTCAGGCCAGGCAGGATTGGCTGGGCTCCGGCGACAGGGTGTCCGTGGTGGGGGGAGGCCAGGGCCTTGAGAAGCAGACCCAGGGAGAGGGCATCTCGGTCCCATGGCGCCTTGCAGGCCGCACGTCTCGCCGTGGCCGGGGACAGTTAGCCGGCCAGCTGCTCCTGTGCGGTCAGTCCTGGACTTGGGGACCCACCGTGGCGAGAGCTTGTCTCAGGCTGCGGCGACTGGTCCCGGGGTCCCCACGTCCTTGCCAGGGCGCAGAGGCCGGCACAAGCGAGGCGACGGGGGACAGCTTCCCGTGCTCAAGTGTGAAATCACTACTTTTTAACCGCCCACGAAGGTGACTGACTGACTCTCCTTGTCCGGCGTGAAAGCAGGACAGACGGGTCCTGTGAACCCCGAGTGCCTCCTGCACCTGGTCAGAGTAGATGGGCAGCCGGGCCCTGCCCACCGTGAGCTTCCCCTGACTCAGGGCCCAGACCCGAGCCAGATGCCACCCCTACTCTGGCGGGGCCTCCCCGGGGCTGCGCAGGTGCCGGAGGAAGTGGGCGGTGGCATCACTCGGGCGGGGTGACCTGAGAAGACCCAGTGAGGAGGCCACACAGCTGAGACGTAATTGGCCCCTCGAGAAAGGCAGAGAAAAACATCGCGACAGTGGGAACAGGCCACAGAGCCGCCGAGTTGGGGAAGACGTGTCTGTGTGTCGGTGAAGGCCGAGGGAGCCAAAGCTGGGGACCTCTGTGACCTCGGGGAGCCCTGACCCTGTCCATCCTCGACGTCCCCGGCCGCGGTGAGCGTGAGCTGTAAGGACCCCACCTCCCGGCCCTCGGCACTGCGGGGCAGAGGCCCCTGAGCTCATCGGGATGCTGTCGTCCCTGTAGGGGCACAGGGGCTCCAGGTTAACCCTGAGGGAGCCCCACCTTCAGGCCCCTCGTTCAGGCATTTAGGAACCCCGGGAACAGAATGCGTTTTATTTCTTCTAAACCAGTCTTCCCCGCACAGTGAGGAATATTTATTTTCACTTAAAGCCCGGATCTCACAGGCGTGGCTGGTGGGTACCCCAGTCTTCCTTCCATAACAGAGGTGGTTAAAGGAGAAACAGGAGCCACCAGCAGCTTGGGGGGGGGCAGGGGGGGCTGGGCAGCTCCAGAAGTTTGGGAATTGGCCTCCGAACCCACCTGCTGGGGCGGCTGGGCCGGGGGCGTGTCCCCGAGGTGGGCACCTCACAGCTGTCTCCTGCCTCTGTCGCCAGAGCTGGAGGGGTCCCGGGTCCCCCAACTCCGAGACCTCCACCCTGACACTGCTTTGCCCTCTTTCCGGGTGGGTCATTGGCACCCCCACAGTCGGAGTTCGGTTTCTCAGTTTCATCCACACTCCGGCACCTGGAAACTTGATTAGAAATTGGACTAAACAAAGGAAATTGTGTCCATTTTGCCCGAAACTGTCTTCTCCCTGATATCTCTGGGTTTGCCCCAGTCTTCCTTCAGTTCTCAGAGCGCTGCCCCCCTCGCCCCCAGGGCCCTGGGGTCCCCCTCCGCTGGTCCCCAGGCAGGGGCCAGGCTCCTCTGTGCCCACGCTCAGTAATGCTTGTGGGGTGAGCCTCCCCAGCAGCCTGCTCCCTGCTGCTCCCGGGACAGCTCAGTGACTTCCCATCCTTACCTGCTTGTCCACCGCTGCTGACCTCGAACCCCAGCAGTGGCCGGCTCCTAGTCCCCTGCAGCCGCCTTGGTCCCCGCACACGGCGACCCCAGGCCCTGGGTGAGCTGGACGCCCACTCTCTCCGCCCCCTTCCAGGGGAGGGTCCGGCGGTGGGCAGACAGCTCTCTGGTCACTCAGAAGAGAGACTCCGGCGGTGGGCAGACAGCTCTCTGGTCACTCAGAAGAGAGAGTCCGGCGGTGGGCAGACAGGTCTCTGGTCACTCAGAAGAGAGAGTCCGGCGGTGGGCAGACAGCTCTCTGGTCACTCAGAAGAGAGAGTCCGGCGGTGGGCAGACAGCTCTCTGGTCACTCAGAAGAGAGAGTCCGGCGGTGGGCAGACAGGTCTCTGGTCACTCAGAAGAGAGAGTCCGGCGGTGGGCAGACAGGTCTCTGGTCACTCAGAAGAGAGGGTCCGGCGGTGGGCAGACAGGTCTCTGGTCACTCAGAAGAGAGGGTCCGGCGGTGGGCAGACAGGTCTCTGGTCACTCAGAAGAGAGAGTCCGGCGGTGGGCAGACAGGTCTCTGGTCACTCAGAAGAGAGGGTCCGGCGGTGGGCAGACAGGTCTCTGGTCACTCAGAAGAGAGGGTCCGGCGGTGGGCAGACAGCTCTCCGCCCCCTTCCAGGAGAGGGTCCGGCCGGTGGCCTGGGAATTCTTTGGAAGTGCTCCTTGGGGTGTCGGGGAAGCTCTCTGGGCAGCTGCACAGGGTGTGGTCAGGGTGTGGTCAGCAGCTGATAGGAACCGCAGAAAGGGCCCCGGGATCGGGCAGAGAGGACGTTCCCGGCTGGTTAATTAGGGAGCAATGACGGAGGCTAGCGGGGGGCCAGCGGGGAGAAGGGTCTCATGCCAGGTGTTGCCTCAGGTGCAGCGCCCGGCAGCCTGTCGGTGAGAAGGCCGCGCATATTCCCAAACACGGGAATCGGGGGACCAGGCTTCCTCACCCCCTCCGTGGGGCCCCTGTGTCCTCTGGATGCCCCGCCTTGACTCACCTGTCTGTGTCCCTGCAGCCTTGGAGAAGAAGATGGCCGGCCGGCAGGGTCGGGAGGAGCTCATCAGGAAGGGGCTGATGGAGATGGTGGAGCAGGGTGAGTGGGGGCAGGGGGCCCAGGAAGCCCATCAGGGCGGAATGGAAGTGGGAGGGGTCTGGTGTCTGCGGGGAGGCTGGGCCTGAGTGGGGCCTCCAGGGCCACCTCCCGTGGGGCGCAGAGCTCAGAGCCGGCTCCCCCGGGAGTGTCTGCCTCCCGCCCCGCTTCACGTGGACTAGCTTGTGGTCTGTCCTGACGCCCTGCAGTGGTATCGGTGGCTTTTGTCATTTTCATAGTCTCATTTTAATCCTGGATTCGGGCAAGTTATTTGTCCTGCGGCCTCCAACTGCTGCTACCGTTTATTTAAAAATACTTTTTTTCTTTTCCCTTTATTGATTTTAGAGAGAGGAAGGGAGAGGGAGAGAGAGTTAGAAGCATCCATGAGAGAGAACATCGATGGGCTGCCTCCTGCACACCCCCACTGGGGATCGGGCCCCCAACCTGGGCATGTGCCCTGACTGGGAATCGAACTGGTGACCTCTTATTAACCACCCCTGACTGAGGCCCAGAACTGGACTGGGTGGTGGACCCGCCGTGTCCTGCTGTCCTCACTGCATCCTCGGGCCTGCACGTCCGTCCTTACCCGCAGTGTGGACCACGCAGGGCAGGGCAGGGCCGTCCAGTCCCTGGTCTGGTGAGCTGGAGCGTGGAGGTGTCTGCGTGGGCGCCTTTACTTGCGCCGTTAATTCGTGAAATTCTCGAGTCCCGTCTCCCTCTGGGTGGTACAGAGGGCCTGAGCGCAGGACGTGGGTCCTGGGGCGCCTAGGACTCTGCCCCTCCCCAGCTCGGGGGAGCCACAGTCCTCACTGTCTGCAGCTGAACCGGGCTCCCTCTTGGCTGAAGGAGCCTGGCCACTGCGGGGAGGTTCCTATCAAAACTCCCACCCCCTTCAGCCTCAAACCAGGCGCTGTTTGTAGCTGGGTCGAGTGTGGCGAGTCAGGAAGGGAGTGGGGAGGGCATTCGGAGCCACAGCTCAGATGTCTGGCGGGGCAGGAGCCTCGGGGGTCTGTGCTGCTCACCAGGGCCACCGGCCGCTCTGACGCGCTGTGGGCGCGGTGTCCACGCTTGGAGACCCACCCCAGCCCCTCTGGGCAGTGGGAGTGGGCGGCGGAGAGGCCCCGGGAAGCAGGGGGGTTAGAAATGGGGAGAGGAGCGGGGGTCTGGGTCCAGCAGAAAATCACGTCCTCCCTGCCCGTCTCTCCATGGCCAGTCCAGACGTTTGCGTCCCCAGGAAGTGGCCGGGTGACAGGCAGCCACAGGGCGGCCGTCACAGAAGGGATGTTGGAAGCTGGGTCCCAGGCCCAGGTGTTGCCTCGGGGAAGGGTCCTGGGCCGGAGGAGGCGTGGAGGGCCTGCGCTGAGGGCCTGCGCTGAGGGCTGCCAGGTGCTGCGTGGATTCTCGGGCCTCACCCCTCGTGGACACACCGTGGTAAGACCCGTGGACGGGCAGCCCAGGCGCTGGGGTCGATGCCTCCTCGCTCTGTGCTCTGTCGCATGTTGTCACCTACTCAGAAACTGCATTTTCTCCCTGGGGTCGAAGTCAACCTCCAGGTCCGGCCCTGGGCATCCTGGCTCCTGCTGGTGTTGGGAGAGCAGGGCTCCTGCTGGGTGGATTCCGGGGGCACCTCCCTGAGCCCAGAAAGTTGAGTCATGAGGAATAGGCTCCTGACTGGCCACTCGAGTGGGAACACCCTCCCCCCAGCCCTCCTCCCCTCTCTGGTTGGTGGAGCTGTGGTGTGAGCACCTCCTAACTGGGAGAACATCTCTGCAGCCGACAGTGCACCCCTGTGGCCACTGTGCTGTCACCAGGACACCCCACAGGGCGGGTGCCTGGGAGGCTGTGGGTGACAGTGACGGAGGGCCTAGAGAAGTCCCCATGGGCTCGGGCCACAGGCCCTCCCAGAGCTGCTTGGAGCCCTTAGCAGCCCCAAGACCTCAACCGTGAGTGTCCACGGCCAGGACAAACCCCAGAGGGAGGGCCCCCGCACTGCACAGGTGCATGTGTACACGTGGTGCACACACAGGCCGAAGTTACCTGGAGTTTACCTGTACTACGGTCTCCAGCACACCCAGCATGACAGTGGGAGCTGACCCAGAGACGTGTCCAGGGCATGGCTGCGCAGGTGCGTGTGTACACGTGGTGCACACACAGGAGGAGTCGCCTGGAGTTCACCTGTACTGCGGTCTCCAGCACACCCAGCATGACAGTGGGAGCTGACCCAGAGATGTGTCCAGGGCATGGCTTGCCCCCCACCCTCCACGGGGTGGGGGGGGTGACTTTATGATAGTTCACACCTGTGTTTCTGCCCCGCCCTGACCTGCTCTGGCTCCTGGAAGTCAGGGTATCAGCCAGAACCCAGACGGGAGCCTTGGTGCGGCTGTGGGATGGAGGAGATGGGACCAGGTCTGCCAGGAGAGGGAGAAGGGGGCCGTCCTCCTCGGACATGTGACCAGGGAGCGCTGGCCAAGCCTCCCAGCCCCACCTGGATGCCCCGAGTGAGGACGGTGGCTGTCCTCCATCTTCCGTTCAGTCCACGTGGCATTTCATTAACTAATGTAAGGGGTTTCATACTCCATCACTGGCTACGAGAGTTACCCCACTGCTGTGGTCAGTGACCCGAGAGACACCAGGGAGCTTTCCTCGGGGGACTTGGGCAGTGACACTAGGTCTGTCTGGTTTCTGTGCAGCCGGAACGCCCAGGGCAGTGTGCACGTGTGTGTGCTTGTGGATGTGTGTCTGCACGTATGTGTGCTTATGGGTGTGTCTGCACAATTGTGCATACATGTCTGCATGTGTGTGCTTATGGGTGTGTGTTTGCACCTATGTGTGCCTGCACATGTGTGCATGTATGCTTGTGTGTGTCTGCACACATGTGTGCACATGCGCCTGTGGCTGCATGTCTGCACACATGTGTGTGTGTGCCTGTGGGTGCATCTGCACACGTGTGTGATCGTGGGTGTGTCTGCACACATGTGTGCACTTTGCTTGTGGGTGTGTCTGCATTGTGCTTGAGTGTGTCTACACATGTGTGTGTACTGCTTGTGGGTGTGTCTGCACACATGTGTGCACGTGCTTGTGGCTGCATGTCTGCACGTGTGTGCACTGTGCTTGTGGGTGTGTCTGCACACGTGTGCACACGTGCTTGTGGCTGTGTCTGCACGTGTGTGCACTGTGCTTGTGGGTGTGTCTGCACACGTGTGCACACGTGCTTGTGGCTGTGTCTGCACATGTGTGCACTGTGCTTGTGGGTGTGTCTGCACACGTGTGTGCACTGTGCTTGTGGCTGCAGGAATGTGTGTGCAGGAAGGCTTGCGGCACGCTCCCTCTCACTGGCACTCTGGATGACAGGTTGGGTGTGTGCTGTCCTCGGTGGCCATTGTCAGGAAAGGGCAGTGGTGGGAATGGGCAGGAGGGAAGGTCGCGCCCACAGCTCCCCCACCCTAACCAGCGTTTCTTAGCAACCGCCCTCCCAGCAGAGCTATTTTGGGCACTGGAACTTTTCATTGAACAAGATTAGGAACTGCAGCTCTGAGCCCGCGGGAAGCGGGGGCGTCCGCATGCACATGGGGGGCAGCCCCACGAGCCCGCAAAGGCTGGAAACCCTGGTGCGCTCAGGGCTCAGTGCTCTGACCGGCCTGTTGATGGCGAGGCGGGGGAGGGTCTCATCACCGACAGCACGACAGTCACGTCAGCAGATGGCCGGCACCTTCTAAGACAGGTGTGGCCACCTCCCCCGCCTCACCAAGGTCCCATGAGCCGGCACCAGCCAGTGCCCGTGGGCATCTCGGCAGGGCGTACGCCCTCGTGTGGGGCCATCTGTCACCTCTGTTCTTCACGGGCCAGCCCAGCCCGCTGGTGCAGAGGTGGCCACCCCGTGTGGCGAGCTGGCACAGCCCAGGGAGCGTGTTGTGTTTTGTGACACCCGTGTCCCCTGCATCCCCTGCCTTTGGGTCTTTTCCTAGGTCAGGTCCGGGGGAGCCTTGAGCTGTGGTCACAGACCACGGGCTGTCATTGTAAGGCCCGGCGCTGAGGATGGTTTTGAAACTTTACAGGTTTTTGTAACAATCAAAATGAAGGGAGGCAGGCAGTGTGGCCTGTACGACACGTGGCCACATGGTCCAAAATACCGGCCATCTGTCCTGTTCCAGGGCTGCTTCGATGAGATCTCCCCAGCCCTGCAGACTCCTGGCTGGCCTGGCGCCGGCCCCAGGACACAGGTGTGCCACGAGGGCCCATGATGAGCAGTCCTCACCCCTCGAGGGCCCGAGCCCTGGACGTGGGGTGGGCCCTGTTCAGGGTGCCCATTGTTACCACCTGGGCACGTGGGCATGGACCTGGGCCAGACCATCACTCACCAAACACTCATCACCACTCTGGCTGGGTGGCTCATCTGGTTAGAGCGTCATCCCGTACACCAAAAGTCTCAGGTTCAATTTCCGGTCAGGGCGCCTACCCAGGTTGAGGGTTTGATCCCCAGCTACGGTGTGTGCAGGAGACAACAAATACCTCCCCCCTTTCTCCCCCCTCGCCCCCTGCCTCTCCCCCTGCCCCCCGTCTCTCCCCTTCCCATCTCTCCCCCTCCATCCCCCTCCCTCCTAAAATTAACAAAAGCATCCTAGGATGAGGATGGAAGGAAACAGCAGCGACGAGGACAGTCGCGCATGCTGGCTCTCCCAAGCACGCTGCGTGTATTAACTCATTTCATTCTTCGCCCTGAGGCAGGTGGGAGGACTCCCCCCTTTTATGGATGAGGGGACTGAGGCCCAGACGTCTGCTCTGTGGGCACAGACCATTCTGTGGTGGTGGGGGTGTGTGGGCAGGGTGACCTCACACTTCTGTCCAGTCGTGGCACTTTGGGGGTGAAAGGGACACACTGTTGACAGCAGAGCCCCTGACTCCTCCTCCCCCGCCGGGATGGGGGCCGCGCGGAGGAAGCTGTCCTGAGTCAGAGCCCCCGGCTGCGTGACCGCGGTGGCCCGGTGAGCTGCTGTGGGGACTGGGGTCCTCCAGGGGCAGAGATCTGTGTGTCGGGGTTTATCAGCCTCGGAGCCGCCGTGCGGTGGAGCGACCAGGACCAGCTGTGCTCCTGGACCCTGGGCCTCGTCAGTAAGATGTGACCCGGAGGGTCAAGGGCCAGACCCTCAAAGGCTCCAGCAGTCGAACCCCCAACCAGAGGAGCCCAGGCCCTCCTCTCAGCTCTGTTAGGACCTGGCGGCACCCTTCTGGGTCCCCTGCTCTGGGACACCCCATGGTCCTTGGCAGCCCCCCTTCCTGGGCTCGTGACCCTCAGAGTGTGAGCCAGCCAGGGGTAAGGATCGTGGCTTATTTCCTGCCTGCCCAGGGTCGCACGGTGCCAGACGCATAGTGGGTCACGAGAAACATTCGCACCATGGGGGACACGGGGCGGGGGTTGTGGAAGTGAGTCTGTCATCTGTGGCCACGACAGTGTCATCTGACGGATCATCCCAGCACCTCAGCAGTGTGTGTTGTCACCGGTCCGGGTTGACCTGGCTGGCAGGATGGGGGCAGCTCAGCCTGCCTGCCATCCCCCATCCGGCTAGCCAGGTGTGTCCCTGGGGAGAGGGCCAGGTGTGCAGCCGCAGGGCCCTGCAGACACCTGCTGATGTCCCACTGACCACTGACCGGAGCAGCCCCAGGGCAGGGCCCAGGCTTAGGGTGGGGTCACGGTCCCGTCCCCCGCAGGTGTTGGGGTAAGAGCACAGGCCGGCGTGCAGAGCAGAGGCCGAGGGGTGTCACCGTGCTCGGGGCTGATTTGGGAAGACGGGGTGTGGGGCCCAGGGCCCGGGAAGGCGCATCGCCCAGCACGGCCTTGGTGTGAAGGGAAGCGCTCGGGAGGGCAGGCGAGGCTGACGGCTGGTTTCCCTGCAGATGCCGAGAGCAGAGGGGGCATCCCCGACGGAGGCCGCGCCACGCAGAGCGAGCCGGCCACGCCGAAGCAGGAGAACCCGACTCCAGAAGGTGTCCAGCTGGGCAGCCCCTCGGCCACTGGGCCAGACCAGGCTGCCCTGGATGAGCCGCTGTCCTCAGACGTCCGTTCGGAGGATGCAGGTACCAGCTGGGGACAGCGAGGGGCTCGGAGGCCCTGGGGTCCCCAGCCAGGGCCTGGGCAGTAGCTCCGTCAGGGCTCGAGCCCGGCCACACCCCGCCATGCGGTTGGGGTGATGCTTGCCAGAGCGTTTTCCTGCGTCCTCCCAAGCCTGGCACTGCCCGTACATGGAGGTGCTTATGATGCTCACAGGGCCCCTGTACCTTCCTCCCTGACACCTTCCTTGTCCACGGGGAATGCCAGGAAGTTTCTCCCAGGGAGCCAGTGTCCAGTGGTGTGGTGGTGATGGTGGTGGCGGTGGCGGTGACAACGGTGGTGACAGTGACGTAGGAGGTGGCGGCGGTGGCAGTGGTGTGTGATGGTGACGGTGGTAGCAGTGCCGGTGGTGATGGTGACGGTAGTGGTGGTGATGGTGGGTGGTAACGGTGATGGTGGCGGTGGTGGTGACATCGGTGGTGGCGGTGACGTAGGTGGCGGTGGTGGCAGTGGTGTGTGATGGTAACAGTAGTAGCAGTGCTGGTGATGGTAGTGGTGGTGATGGTGGGTGGTAACGGTGATGGTGGTGGCAGTACCGGTGGTGATGGTGACGGTGACGGTAGTGGTGGTGATGGTGGGTGGTAACGGTGATGGTGGTGGCAGTGCCGGTGGTGATGGTGACGGTGACGGTAGTGGTGGTGATGGTGGGTGGTAACGGTGATGGTGGTGGCAGTGACAGTGGTGATGGTGATGTCGACGGTGACGGTGGTGGTGGTGATGGTGGGTGGTGACGGTGACGGTGGTGGCAGTGACAGTGGTGATGGTGATGTCGATGGTGACGGTGGTGGGTCATGATTTTAATCGAATAGACCGGGCTGGTTGCCGGCGTGGGGTGGAGACGAGGGGAGGTGGGGAGGAAGGGAGGAAGGGGAGCGTGGACCCAGCGGACACCGTGGTGCTTTGAGGTGACCCCTGCTCGGACCTGTCAGCTGCCCTTTGGAGAAGTCTCCGGGGACCTCCCTGTGGAGCAGGAAGCCTGTGTCCTGGTGAAGTTGCAGCTCTAAACATGTCAGGCATGCTGGGGGGGCTGGAACTGAACCGTGTCCCACAGCTGTGGGGGACTGGAAGTCCAGGCCTCGGGGACAGGCCGGCCGGGGTGCCTGTGGACGGCGGGGCCTTCTGCTTCCCAGCCAGATGGGCACCTCCTCCTGCCCAGCGAGGCGCACACCTGAGCTCCTCCCCGCTGCCCCCCGCTGCCCCATCCATAGCGTCCCCCCAGTATCTATAAGCACCTGCCAAGAGGGGCTGGCTGGGCCTCTCCAGTTTCACCCCGACTGGGACGCAGCAGGATCTTGGGGTCTGAGGAGTTGTGGCTGGTGGGGCGTCCTGGCCCCTCCTGCAGGAGCCCTTTGGCCCACTTGGGTCCTGCTCCCCCGCACACTCCAGGCAGGGTGGGGGTCAGTGGGAGTCTCATGGCCGAGCGAAGCGGTACCCTCGGTCCCTGGGCCTGCCGCGGGCACCTGGCTCCTTCTGGGGGGTCCTTTCTGCTCCCTCGGCTCAGGAACGCGCCTGCCCCGCCAGCGCCCGTCTGCCCTCACGCGCTCTCTATCCAGACGGTCTGCGGATGGGTTTCCGAGTGGACTTGCCTGTGGGCACAGCTTTGCTAGTGAGGCCGTCCTGTGGGTAGGACGTGCTGTTGAGTCCAGGGGTCACCTACCCAGTGTGATGGGGGAAGAGGGACTTCGGAGTCCTCAGTTCCTGGGTCTGGGCCCTGCTCTGGGGTTTGTAGGATGACGCGGAGCCTCTGCTGAGTTTCAGTGGGTGAGCAGCGCCCTCTGCTGGTCCAGGCAGGATACGAACAGCCCCGAGGGAGGGATCCCCCGTCAGGGAATGTGCAGAGGTCACTTTGTCTTCTATGGTTTTTTTTTCTTCTGTACTTGAGACTTTAAGGGATATTAAGGTTTTATTTTCAACAAGAGTCCAAACTACAGTGGTAGCTACACCCACACGTGAGGCGCAGAGAAAGATGCTGGCTGACAGAGGGGGTACCTACCCCTCGAGAAAGATGCTGGCTGACGGGGGGTACCCACCCCTCGAGAAAGATGCTGGCCGAGAGGGGGGGTACCCACCCCTCAGGCGGGTCAGGGATATGAGGATCCCTGTTGGTGGCACAGGTGAGGTTTGGGAGCAGCTTTGGAGGAAGACTTGGAAAGTGGCTGGTGTGGGGAGTCCCCAGGCCTTCAGAGCAGAAGGGAGACCCGTGCTCCACCTCGGCTGGTGGGGTGGGGGGACCTCTGGAGCTGGAGGTCTGCCCTGCGGCCTCTCTGGTTGAGCGGGTGTGGGCTGTGCCCACTGACTCCCAGAAACCCAGAGCCGCCCTGCTCGATCGCCACTAGCTGCCCGGCTATTTCAGTGAATTTAAACGAAATAAAAATGAGGCTCAACTGTCCGGTCACACCAGCCACTTGTCCGGTGCCCGCAGGCCACACGTGGCTGATGGCTACTGTGATGCGCAGGGAGGAGACGGTGCCCCCGTGTCAAAGTTCCTGGGCAGAGTGAGCGACGGGCTGTGTGCCCGGAGCACAGCAAGGGCTGTTCTGTTGGGATGGGCCAGCCCTTCCGGAGTGTTCTGTGCCAGTAAGACTCGAACTCGCAACGCCGAAGCCCTCAGGCGGGCTGCACGCGGGATGGGGTGCGGGTGGAGTGGACCGCAGGGCGCTTGTGTTGGGGTGGAGAACCGGGGCTGCCGTCTGCAGAGGACGAAGGGGCATCTCCTGGCTCGGATTTTGCCCGTTGGCAGTTGGGGGAGAGACTTCTGCAGTGGAGTCTCCATTTCCGTGAGCTTCACGGGCGGGCCTGGCCTCAGAGGGTTCTGCTCTCGGCGTGGACAATAAAGAACAGAGATGGTGATGAGTGGAACCTGTGGGACACAGTGGGTGCCTCCAGGGCCTGGGTGGGAACCCTCAGGGCAGGGATTCCGCACGTGGACCGCGCCTGCCCGTGGAGGTCCCTGATGGGTGGGTGGACGGATGGATGGACAGACGGACGGATGGGTGGATGGATCCCACTCTGGAAGGCTGGTCCCGGGTGTTAGCATCCTCCTCAGGTGGTTGTAGACACGGAGCAGCCAGGGCCTGACACAGGCCTGCATGTTGGCGACCATGGCGGGCAGGAGCTGCCTCTCCTGGGGAGGGAGGAGGGAGGGAGGGAAGGGGTGTCAGACCAGGAGTCAGAGCGCAGCCCTGTCTGAGGGCCTCAGTTTCCCTGTGAAGCTGAGGTGAGGGTGCCAGGAGGTGGTGAGGAACTGGAGCAGGAGAGGCTGCAGGGAGGTGGCCGAGGCGGGGCAGAGTGGGGAGCCCGGCAGCTGGGGCGGGGCTGCTGGGGCTCCCTCCGCGGGCAGGGGATGATGGGAGCTCCATCCAGAGATGGGTTTTCTTGGAGCCGAGACAGGAACGGGAGGGAAGTGAGGGCAGGACTTGCTGCTGCGGTGGACGACGGGTGGGAGCTGAGGGGGAGGGAGGAGGGTGGAGCCGTCCTGGGGGAGCCTGGGCCAGCAGCTGGAGGAAGAGGACCGAGGGTGGGGGCATCTGGGGGGCTGACCCTTCCCCACCACTCACCTGGCTGGCGGGCCAGGGGCTGGGCTGCTCCGGTCGCCATCTCGTGTTGAGGTCTCAGAGCAGGTCCTGTGAGGTCCCCTGCTCCTTCCTGGTCAGAGCCTCGCAGGGTAAACGGAGTCAGGGAGGGTCCGTGACTTCTCCAAGGTCCCAGAGGAAGTGCAGGGCCCACTGGAGCCCCGGTGTGTCTGGTCCCAGAGCTGTGATTGTGCCCCCACCCCCCGGCCAGGTCAGAGCTTTGGCAGCACCCGTTAGGGACAAGGGGACTGAGCCACAGGTGCTCGAAGTTATTCCCTCCCCACTCGGGGCTCCCCCTCCATGCTCCCCCCTCCCTCCCTCCCTCCCACTTCTGACAGCTCCCTGGACAGTTGAAGTCACAGGAGGTCGGGTCTGTGTGTGAAGTGACCCCTCTGGAGGCTGGATGCTGCTCCGCATGGGCACCCCCCCCACACACACACACACACCCGCCCATCCTGGGAGCCTGCTCTGAGCTCTGTGTCCCCTTTGCAGCAGCCAGGACGCCCTCAGCCAGCAGACGTGGGGAAGCAGGTGGCAGCCTCCCGCCGGCCACCGACGAGCCCCCTCAAGCCTTAGCCGGGCCTCACTCCCTGGACAGTCCTCCCAGGACCCTGGAGAGATCCGCGGGCCAGCTCCCCAGCCCCCCGCTGCCGCCCACCCCGCTGCCCAAGGCAGGCAGCAAGGCCACAAAGAATGTCACAGGTGGGTGCGCACGTCCGTCCGTCTACCCGTCCGCCTGCCCTCTGTCTGTCCATCGGCGCTTCGCCCAGCCTCACGGGGCTCCCTCTGCTTCTGCAGCCAGGGCTCTGGGCGGGGCCAGGGGAGTGGCCCTATTCCTGGGGCGCGTCTGGGGTTGTCAGAAGCAGGGCACCCCAGGGGATCCCGAGGACACACGGCCCCCCACAGTCCTCGAGGGCGGGACACACGCCCGATTTACAGTGGAGGCAACTGAGGCTCAGCTCCAGGTCCCCCAGCTCACGGAGACTTGAACTAGGTTTGGGGCCCAAAGCTCCTCCTCCCCCACCTCACTACTTCCCCTGCTGGAGTGTCCCTTCCCCTCACATCACCTGGTCCGTGCAGCCCTGTCCCTCCTTCTGGGGGCCTTTCCTGACCCAAACCCACGTGGACCGGGTCCTCTCTGCGGAGCGTTAGGGCCCCATCAGATGTGTCAGCACTGATGTGGGTGCCGGGGGGAGGGGACAGAGGGCGGCTGCAGGGCCCTGGACTCTGGCCTGGGTCTCCCAGCTGAGGGCATGTGGGGGACTTCCTTCATTCCCCATCTTTTCCTTTCCTGGGGGTGTCGGCTCTGTCCCGTGAACACTAAGTGGCGGCAGAGGCGGCGAAAGGCGCTCCTGGCCCACCTGGGGCACTGGGGTCAGTTCACAAGCTGAGCCCCCCGGAGCTTGCTTGTCCGAGAGGAACAGCAGCCCCCGGCCCAGGAATCACCCCCAGACATCAGGGAATCCGCTGTCCCCGGATCCCACCGCGGACCTGCTGTGCTGGGTCTGCGTGGCGTTCGATGTCGCTGTTTAATGCGCTGCCAACATTCAAAACACATTAAAATATGTTGAAGGATTAGTTACTAACATGTATGAAGACACGGGGGAATTTTTACCTTGAAGCCAAATGTCTGGCTTTTCTAGTAAAGTCTTCCTACCCGGCAGCCCCGAGTCCGACAGCCCCCTGAAGACGGACCGGCTCCGCCGTTTGCTGCGGTGCCCCCCCCCTCCCCTGTTGGAATTGCCCCAACTCCCCTGTCTCACCTGCCTGGGCCCTGGTGAGTCATGACTTACCCTCTGGGCAAGCGTCCCTGCCCCGGCCCAGCTGGGTGACAGCTCCTCGTGCGGGGTCCTGTGGGCTCTGCCGCCACACCGGGGGTCACCTGCCAGGTCCAGCCCCGCCGCCTCCTGGAGGTGCACCACCTGGAACTGGCCTCTGGACCTCAGTTTCCTCACCTGAGGCTGGAGCGGTAGAAGATCCCCGGGCAGGTGCTCAGCCGCGGGGCATTTGTCCTGTGCGTCTGCAGTGGACAGCGGTGCCAGGGCCCCGTTAGCGGGCTGGCCGGCCGGGGCCTGCGCCTTCTCTGCTCCCGGCTCCTGTCTCAGCGGCCCCGCCCCGCCCCCGTCCCACCCCCACCCCCACCCCCACCCCCACCCTCACCCCGCTGACGGGGTCTCCTTGGCCCTCTCATTCCCAGGCCAGCCTGCGCTCTTCCAAGACTCCAGCGGGAAGAACACGGACCCGCCCCTCCGAGGACAGCTTTCCACGCCCACGGGGTCCCCGCACCCCACCGTCCACCGGCCGCTGCCCCCCAGCCGTGTCATCGAGGAGCTGCACAGGGCGCTGGCCACCAAGCATCGCCAGGACAGGTAGGCCCTTGCCTGGCGGCAGAGACCCAGGTCCCTCTGGGCCAGCTGTGGGCAGCGCCCGAGTCTGGGCTGGGCTCGCTGCTCCGCGTCACCCTCTGGAAAGTCCTCACTGTGTTTTAACAAGGAGCCCGACATTTGCATGTTGCACCGGGCTCTGCAGCTGGTTGGCAGCTGGTCTTGGTCACCACTGTCCGTGAGGGGTCAGGCGGCGGGTGGGCACCCTCGGGCGGAGGCCTGGAGGAGCAGCAGCCAGCCTGGGCCCGACGCTCGCCCTGGTCTCCGTCTCCCGTGGTTTGGAGCAGACAGGAGAGCGAGTTGTTGGCGGGCACGGCGGGTGAGGGGGTCCGCACGGGCCTGGCGGAAACACCGGACTGGACGCCCTTCTCGGGTCTTGGCACCCCCGACCTGAGCATTTCCTGTGCTCGGTGTGGCGTGTTTTATCACACGCGTGTCTGCAGCTCAAAACCCCATGTTCTCAACAGCCCGGTGCCCTGGGCTCGAAGCTGGGCATGTGCGCCCTGGGAGTCATTCTCGAACCCGGGGCCAGGTGAAGGGGGCACCACGTATAACCCGAACTACCTTTGTGACCTAGCTTCCAAGGGAGGGACTGCAGAGGGTCCCCGAAGAAGCGGGTGGACATGCGCCTGTCGAGAACGTCCAGCGTGGAGCGGGCCGAGGAGCGGGAGGGGGCCTGGAGCTTCGACGGCCCCTCGGAAGGCAGGCGGGCGGCGGCCAGGGAGTCGGAGGAGAACAAGGAGAACTTGCTCCTGGGCCCCGAGCCCGAGGACGACCTGCTCCTGCACCAGGACGAAGAGGAGCTGAGCGCCTCCATCCTCTCCGGTGAGCGGGGTCCCAGCTCAGGTCATGGGCACGGAGCCCTGTGTGCTGTCCCTGGGAGTGGCAGAGGGGAGACCCCTCCGAACGGACGGGGGTGCAGAGGGGCTCAGGGCAGGCTGCAGAGACAGGGGTGAGCTTGTTTCGTTTTGATCATTGCACGTTAATGTGTATTTGAGCAAAGACCACTGAGCTCAGCAGGTGACTTCGAAAGTACCACTCTGGGGACGACAGGTGGTCAGAGTCCAGCGTCCCGAGTGGGGCAGAAAGTGTAGCAGGAAGTGAGACGGGACCTCGGGAGGAGAGAGGGCGGATTCCTGCCACCAGAGGTGTCAGTGTGCTGGTGGGGGCCGGGGGCCAGGCCCTTGGAGGCTCAGCTCGGGTCTGTCCTCAGTGTGTTCACGGTCACAGTGATGGCTTATGACCCTTGAGGACTTGGGGCTTGAGCAGACAGCACTGGAGACCCCCCGACGAAGGGAAGGGGCGCAGGCCAGCCAAGTCTGCAGGCCTTTCAGGGAGGTGACTTTCTGCTCGAGGCGTCATCGTTCTTCCCGGAAGCATCTCCGGGAGACCGACAGCCTTGGACAGAGCACACGGCCTTGTGACCGTGAACACACTGAGGACAGACCCGAGCTGAGCGGGTTCTCGGCAGCCTGGTCTGGCTCGGGGGGACCCGCCCGGGCACCCTGGGCAGGTGCCCACTGTCTCCCCTCCGTTTCCTCATCGATCAGCTCAGCACCCTCATCCTGGGCTCTGAGGACATCACGGGGATGTCCCTTCATGGCTCGGGCACAGTCGCAGTTTCACACTGATTTTTGTCCTGAGCTCGCTAGTGCCGGTCTCCCCCGAGTTTATCAGTCACCCGGTCACCTCAGTTTTCTGATACACACGTCTGGCTGTTGTCCGCACAAGGGACAGCGCCCCCATGCCTGAGCACCCCTGGGCACCAGGTGTGTCGCTGTTGACGGGCATGTCCACCTGCCGTCTTGTAGGTGTGGCTGACCAGGTGTTTTCAGGTCTGAGCTCGGGACCTTTGCCCCCAAACCTGGACACGGTCCTCTGACCTTCCCGTGGCCTGGGGCCACCCTGACTCTCTTCACTTTGCACCTGGCATGGCCTGGGGGGCAGGAAGGGGCCCGGGGGGCAGGAAGGGGCCCAGGGGGCAGGAAGGGGCCCGGGGGGCAGGAAGGGGCCCGGGGGGCAGGAAGGGGCCCGGGGGGCAGGAAGGGGCCCACGGGGCAGGAAGGGGCCCGGGGGGCAGGAAGGGGCCCACGGGGCAGGAAGGGGCCCGGGGGGCAGGAAGGGGCCCGGGGGGCAGGAAGGGGCCCAGGGGGCAGGAAGGGGCCCAGGGGGCAGGAAGGGGTCCGGGGGGCAGGAAGGGGTCCGGGGGGCAGGAAGGGGCCCACGGGGCAGGAAGGGGCCCGGGGGGCAGGAAGGGGCCCGGGGGGCAGGAAGGGGCCCGCGGGGCAGGAAGGGGCCCGGGGGGCAGGAAGGGGCCCACGGGCCATGGCGCCTGCAAAGTGGGACTGTTGTCGGCCGAGGGAGCCCTCAACCCGGCCGCCACGTGGACAATGAGCCGTTTCTCCCAGGCCACGGGCTCAACCCGAGTCTCCTGTTATTTTGTTTTGGTTTTGTCTCTTAAAACCTGGTGTCCTTACCTGAACACGAGGTTTGTGGTCCGACGGGAACGCAGGAAGGGTCGACTCATTCTAGAAGCTCAGCTGTGGCAGCCGTGCCCAGCTCGCCGCTGACCGTATGAGCAAAGTCCCAGCAGGGTCTCCTCTCTGCCAGGGGCCTTCCGTGGGTGCCACGTTTGGGGCCCAAGGTCAAGGCCTCACCCTCAGCCCTGAGCATCCTGCTGAGGTCTGGGCCTGCTGTCCAGTCCGGCCTGTCTGGGGATTGCCGCCCCTGTACACTGAGCCTTGAGGGCGGGAACCCACTGCCCCTCGCCGCCTGCGCGGAGCCGGTGCTCAGAGCAGAGCCCTCGCCCTCCTCAGTGACAGGCGGCCGCGCCTTTCCAGACCCCAAGAGCTCGGGGCGTGGACGAGAGGGATCCGCAGAGGTCCTCACTCAGCGCTGCACCGGCTCACATTTGAACCCCACACTGAGGCCGTGGGGAAGCCCGTCCCACAGAGAGCTCTGTGAGGCCTCCAGGGCCAGCCCCGCGTCCCTCCCGTGAGCGAGACTAGGAGAGCGCGGGGTGGGACCCAGCTCAGAAGTCAGGCCCGTGGTTTCCTGCAACCTGCGGAGCAGTGACAGTGAGGGACAGTGAGGGACAGCAGGCCGCAGGAATTCAGGGACCCCCGGGGTTCCTCTCCCTGCCCTGCCCTCATGAGGGAGCCCCCAGCTCTCAGCCTTGTCTCCCCAGCTCGGGGCTCTCTGCAGTCTCCTCCTCCACTGTCCCCACGTTTCCCTAAGTGGACGGTCCCCCATCTGCATCACTGGCTCCAGGCTCCGGTGCAGAGGCCCATGTCCATCCTTCTGCCTGTGCCCAGACAGGCTCAGGACAGTCCTCACGCGGGGCCGGCCCCGCCCCTCACTCAGTGTCCAAGCCTGGCACGTGAGCCCCGCCGAGCCCGCCGGGTTCCGCTGTGCCCTTTTTCGGCGGCTCACGGCTGCTTGGGTACCTCGGGCACGTGGGTCCTTGCAGCTCAGACTCCGGGCGTGCGTGTCCCTAACGATCCTTAGGACGCGTGCGGAGGGGACTGATTGGGAAGGAGCTCGTGTGAGTGTATTTCTAACTCCAGAGCCCCCAGGCCTCGTTCCCCTCGTGCAGGGTCCTGGTACATCCCCTCCTTCCCAGGAGGAGGCCTGGGACAGGTCCCGGAGGGCCGGCCGGCCAAGGACGGGCTGGCGCAGGGCCAGGGGCGCCCTTGAGACCCGGAACAGGCAGCAGCCTTGGCTGTGAGCCCCCCTTTCCAGGGACAGGGCCGATGGGGATTGTCAGACAGGTGCTGGGAACTACAGAACGGGGACATTCCCCGCAGCTTTGGTTAAAGGAGCAGAAACAACCACCCCCCAGGATGTCCATCTACGCAGGGCTCGACCCACAGGCGGTGAGGTAGCACGTCATCCCCGCTCCAGAGAACGTACCGCTGTTGACGGGAAGAGCGGGGTCCATTCGTTCTGGTCTGGAGCCCGAGCCAGCCGCGTGGCCACCTGGCAGTCTTGGGGGGGGGGGGCGCTGGTGGGGGACGAGGCGTCGGTGGGAGCTGGGAGCTGTCACTTGTGTGGAAATAGGTCTGGAAGGAGGTTCGGCAGCATCGGCGGTGGTTTCTCAGGAGGTAAGATGATGTGGGGGGGTGTCCTCTCACTATAGGGGTCACCTGAGCTGTTCACAGCCAGCATGTGCCATTTCCGTAGCCGAGGGGAGAGCCGGGTTCTCGGAGCCGAATGTCACTGTGACCTGGGACAGCTCACGTCCCCGGGAGCTTGGCTGGCGCTCCCAGGAGTTCACCAGTGACAGCCCCACCGTCGGGGCCAGGCCCCCAGAGTTCGCAGGGTGGTCCACTGAGGTTATCACGTGGGTTTTCTCCTTTGACATTTGCTACTTTGGTGAATGAGGTGGAAGGTTCTCCAAATGCCGGACCCCTTGCCTCCCAGGCGGTCATGGTGGGTCAGCACGTTTATAAATTGGCACGTTTGAGTGGCTGAAATTGTGCATAGAATTTCACGCCCCTGTTCCTGGGGCCGCTCGTCTTGAGCTTCCTTTCAACAGCTTTTCTGGTCTGGATGGCCCAGCAGGTCCTAGCCTGACGCCGTGTGCTGTGAGTGTTGTCTTCGTTGCTGTTTTCCAGAACGGTGTGTACAGGGTTGTGTTCTTTCTCAGTGTGTTTCATAGAACTGGTCAGAGCGTCCGTCTGGCTCTTCGGGGGTTTTGTCTGTCTGCGGAGGAAGGTTTTTAACTAGAAATCCCCAAAATAGATACAGGTTTGTTGTTCATATATTTCTTCTTAAATGAGCCTTGAGGGTTAGTATAGAACCAGGTGAAACCCGGCGGTGCGGCTCGGTGGATGGAGCGTGTCCCAGGGACTGAGAGGTCCCGGTTCGATTCCCGGTCAGGGCACATGCCCAGGTTGTGGGCTCGATCCCCAGTGGGGGGCGTGCAGGAGGCAGCCGATCTATGTTTTTCTCTCATTGATGTTTCTATCTCTCCCTCCCTTCCTCTCTCTCTAAAAAATCAGTGAAAACATTAAAAAATAAAAAGAATCAGGGGGAGCTGTCACCCCTCCAATTCCTGACATTGGTGATTCTCCTCTGTCCCCTCTCCCGACCCTGACAGGTCTGGCTCCAGGTGGTCAATTTTATTGCCCTTCTCAGAGAACCCGCTTTTGGTTTCAAATGTTTTTTGTTTTTTTTTCCCCTGTGTTAGCTCTTACTGTTTCCTGCTCAGGGCTTTATTCTTTCTTCCTACTTCCTTGGTTTTAATTTTTTGTTCTTTCTCTCGTTGAAGATGGATTGAGACCTGTCTTCTTTCCTAAAGTGACATTTAATGCTATAAAATTCCCCCAACACCCTTCTGACAGGTTGTGTTTTTATTTACTTCAAAATGCTTTCTTTAAAAAAAAATGTTTTATTGATTTTTTTTTTTTTTTTTTGAGAGGAAGGGAGAGGGTGCGAGAAACATGGATCAGCTGCCTCCCGCACGCCCCTCACTGGGGATGAAGCCTGCAACCCCCGCATGTGTCCTGACCGGGAATTGAACCCGCAACCTCTGGGTGCTCAACCCAGCTGGGCCCCACCGGCCGCACACTTTCCCCTTTGGACTTCTCCTTGGAACTGTGGGCTATTCAGAAGTTGTGTTGTTGTTTTTTTAATTTAGTTTTTAAAGAGTTAGGTGTTTTTCCAGAGATAATTTTATTATTTCCAGTTTAATTCCACCCTGAGCAAAGAATGTCCTTAGTATGACTTGAGCAATTCGAAATCGATGAGTTTATACAGCCCAGAATATGGCTTATTTTGGTAAATGTCGCACATGCACCTGAAAAGAAGGTGTTTTTTGGTTTGGGGTAGCGTGTTTTTTGTTGTTGTTGTTTTTTGTTTTTCATCCTCACCCGAGGACATTTTTCCATTTTTTGTTCAGACAGAGAGGAAGAGGGAGAGAGAGGAACAGAGAGAGAGAGAAACATCGACGTGAAAGGGACACATCGAGTGGCTGCCACCCGCACAGCCAACCAGGGCCGGGGACAAACTGCAATCAAGGTACATGCCCTTAGCGGGAACCGAACCCGGGTCTCTCTGGACTGCAGGCCGATGCTCTAACCGCTGAGCAAAACCGGCCAGGGCTGTTTTTGTTTTTTTAAATCCTCACCCGAAGATATTCTTCCATTTATCTTCAGATAGAGCAGGAGAGAGAGGAAGAGGGAGAGAATCATCAATGTGAGAGAGACACACTGACTGGCTGCATCCCGCATGGCCCCGACCAGGGCCAGGGACGAACTGCAACAGAAGTACCTGCCCTTTATCGGACTCGAACCTGTGACTCATTGGTCCGCAGGCCAATGCTCTAACCGCTGAGCCAAACCAGCCAGGGCAACGTGTTTTTATTTTATTTATTTATTTATTTATCCTCACTGGAGGACATTTTTCCATATTTTGTTCAGATAGAGTGGGAGGGAGGGAGGGAGGGAGAGAGAAACATCGATGTGAAAGGGACACATCGAGTGGCTGCCACCCGCACGACCCAACCAGGGCCGGGGACAAACTGCAACCGAGGTTCCTGCCCTTAGCGGGAACCGAACCCGGGTCTCTCTGGACCGCAGGCTGACTCTCTAACCGCTGAGCCAAACCGGCCAGGGCGGCATCGTGTTTTTATAAACGTTAATCAAATCAAATTGCTCGAGATGGGTGGTCCCGTCTTCCTCTTGCTCACACATCCGTGTGCTGCGCCGCTGCTTAGAGGTTCTGACATCTCCAACTGTAACCAGACTTACGTTTTCTCTCTGTCCTCTCTGGCCCTGCTCGACGCATTCGAACCTTTAGCAGGGTGGTAGCCATTGAGGATTGTTCTGCCCTCCTGTCCCCGTATTGGGAGAGGCCCCCGCCTTGTTCCTGGGGGTTCTCGGCTCTGAAATCGCCCCATGTGATGTTGATAGACCTCTTCCGCTTCCTCTGGACTCGTTTTAGAATGGAATACCATCCTTTTCATCTCCTTGGGTCTCTTAATTTCAAGTTCTTCATTTTTGAACCATTATTTAATTTCAGAAAACTAGCATTCATGATAAAAAAAAAAATTATGGGGAACTGACATCAGTGAGTTAAATGATTCTTGCCTCGCATTACTGTGCCGATGGACGGTGAGATTACGTATACGTACAGAACTAGGGCCACAACTGTGTATGTATCAACAAACGCACCTTTCTACACGGGGCCCTTCTCGGCAACATGGTGGCTGTGCTTTGTGCCCGAGGACACCCACCTCCATGGCCCCCCAGGCTCACGGTGCTCAGGTGACCCCCTCTTGTTGGGCCTCGAGGTGGTTTGATTTCTGCTGTCACAGATGAGGCTGGACGGCCACGCTGTCGAGGTGTTTCAGGTGCTCGTCCTACTGGTTTTGGGCGGCAGACTCCTGGAAGTGGGATTTCTGGGTCCATAGCTTGGACAAGCATGTGCGTGGGGACCTTCGGGGGGAGGGCGTCCTGGCCTGTTTCCCAGCCGTCCACCTGCCTGGCACCCGGGACCGTGTGCCCAGCCGGGCGAGTCACATCCGCTGGGTGGACGCGCCACTCATGTCCGTGAAAGCTCTCCTTTTAAGCCGTGTGTCTGGAAATGTCCTCTTCTGACTTGTAAGTAGCAAACCCAGTGTCGTCCTGATGCCCGGGCCGGACCTGAAGTGCATGGCGGTCCCACTGTGTGCCCGGCTGGATGGTGCTCAGAGGAGAACCCCCACCCTGGGTCACAGGAGATGGCACTGTCTGGGCCGCCCGCCAGCTGACAGTGCCCCCCTCGCTCCCCATCCCCCCCCACCTCACTAACACCTGGCCCTCCTCGGCCCCCTAGGGACACTGCCCAGGAAATGCAGGAAGGAGCTGCTGGCGGTGAGGCTAAGGAACCGGCCCAGCAAGCAGGAGCTGGAGGACCGGAACATCTTCCCCCGCAGGACGGACGAAGAGCGCCAGGAGACACGGCAGCAGATAGAGATGAAGCTCTCCAAGTAAGCAGCCGCGGAGCACAGGGGAGGCTGGCCCGCCCACTGCCCGCGCGCCCCCGTCTCCACCTCCCCACCACGCGGCAGCCACCGCCTGCCCACACTCGGGACAGTGGTCGTGGTGGGGTGTCCTGTGCCCCGTCCCGTGCTTGGCAGCAGCCTTGTTCCCTCCACGGCACAGCCCCTGGGCCAGCCGGAGCTGCCCCCGGACATTGTCACGTGCCCCCGGTGTGGAACAGTGGTTCTAGGAGCCAAGCAGGCACCTGAGGAGTGAAGGGGTGGCATTCGGGAGGAACTGTGGCAAAGTGGGGAGGACCTGCCTAGTTGGGGGGGGGTGTCCCTGTTCCCTGTCATCTGACCATTTCCTGCAAGACTGCATCCCCCGCTGCAAATCTGTGTTTTGAGAAAAGCTAGGGTTCTGTGTGTCGGGGGACAGTCTGCACCAGTCAAGGCCATGCTGCCGGGCAGTGACCCAGGCCCACCGGTGAGCACCTCTGCTTCCAGCCCCGAGGGCGCCCTGGGCGGTCACTGCGGCCCAGGCTGGAGACCCACGTGCTGTGGGGCAGGATGGCACGGGGTGTGCTCCCTAGTGGCCGAGCCGTGCACCCTGACGCAGGGCGCCTGACGGGGAGGGGGAGGTGAACATGGGCGGCAAGCGCTGGATGACTGTGCAGGGTGCTTGCCGAGCCCCAGAGCAGCGGGGTCCAGGACTCCCCTGGCCTCGGTTTCGTCATCTGTAAAGAGGGGGCTGGCTCTTCCAAGGTCACTGAGCTTCTGGGGGTCCTGTATGCAGGTGCGCGGCAGGGCCCGGCCACGTGGCAGATGCTGGGTCAGTCACCACTCCCTGCCCGTCCCTGTCCTCGTGGGGCCTTCCTGCCTCTGCCCCGTGCGGTGCCTGCCGCACAGGTGCCTGGTGGTGACCAGTGGTTCTTGAAATGGGACAGGGCTCCCCATGGAGAAGCCTTTTCCTTTGTTGTTTTTAGTTAATCCTCACCTGAGGATATTTTTCCATTGATTCCCCCCCCCCCCAGATAGAGTGGAAGGGAGGGTGGGGGGAGACAAGGAGAGAGAAACATCAACCTGAGGAAGATACATTGATTGGTTGCCGCCCACACAACCCGGGCTGGGGCTGGGGCTGGGGCTGGAACCTGCAGCCCAGGTGCATGCCTTTGCCTGGGAATCCAACCTGCGACCCTGTGGTCCTCGGGCTGAGGCTCAGTTCACGGAGCCAAGCCAGCCTTTTTAACACCCAGCTTCATGAGCTGCACCCAGACCCGCTGTCCCCCGTTTGGGGGACAGTTTCACGAATTCCCTGAAGCGGATGGGCTGAGGGACCTCCCTGCCTGGGCCTTGTTAGCCTCGTTGGAGTGAGGTGGTCAGAGCCTTCAGGCGTTTCGTCCCTCGGCATCTGGTCATCAGCAAAGGCACTGAGGCAGCTCCTGGAGGTGGGCCCCTGGAGAATCGTGGGGACCAGCATCTGCTGAAGAGGGGGCGGAGGCGGTGTCAGTGTCGGCAAGCCCTGCCTGATCAGATGCCTCTGGGAAACCAGTTCACAAGCCTTTTCTTTGCCTCTGGACTTGTCAGAGCCTCTGCCTCGATGATGCCCATTGTGTTCTGTGGGGGGGCAGGCGACAGGGTACCTGGGCTCAGCATGCACCTCCCTGACACCCCCCTCCCCGGCGTCTCAGGAGCAGCTCCAGGCCACCCTGGGGCCCATCAGCTGCTGACACTTGGTTCCTGTTTTCCTCCAAGATTTTGCTTCGACGTCAGCAGTGCAGTGAATGTTCTCATGCTTTTGTCCTTAGGTGAGCGTTTCTCCAGGGCCCCCGGGCGGGGCCGGTGTCACAGAGCGTGCCACCGAGGACCAGGAGGCGCGGCACCGCTCTTGGAAGCTGTGGTGCCAGCTTCTCTGTCCACGCGCCATCCGCCCCCCTGCGGCCACCGTCGCGGGCGGGCGCTCACCTGTCTGCGCTCGCCTGTCACCCCTGCAGTCACGAGGGGGCTCGGGATGACGTCATCCCTCATTTCTCGTGAGACCGAACAAGTTTTTCCAGTGCTTATCAGCTGTTTGGTTTTCCCTCTTCACGTATGTTTCCTGAGTTTCCTGCCCCGTAAGGAGTTAGGCGTTTGCTCTGGAAAGGTGGCTTCCAGCCTCACCCCGGCTCCTGAGCTACGCAGGCCCTCCCCCTCCGGACGCCTGAGTTTTCGTTCTGCTCACGCTTCCCTTGGACCCGCCGAGTTTGTCATTGGCAAGGTCGTGGTTACCAACGAGCTGCGTTAGGCGTCCGCAGACATTTGACGCTCTGTGGACCCCTGTCTCCACATGACCCTGCTATTGTAGCAATCCAGCCGTGGGCCTGGACTGACTGAGATGAGGAACGGTGCCAATAAAACTTTATTTACAAGCAGGCCCACAGACAAAGCTTGCTGACCCCGACCTCCGCTGCAGTGTATGGCTCACACTGTCTTTGCTGTGTTTGGAAAACTTCCCTCCCCAGAGGTGAAAACAAGGGTTATTCCGGGGGTTTTTCCGCAGCTGCCCTCCAACAGTGCTGGCGAGGGCTGGTTCTGTTTGATAAAGAGGCAAGTTCTCCTTTGGAGTATTAAGTGAATTAATTTAAAGAAAAATAGTAGCCCGGCCGGTGTGGCTCAGTGGTTGAGCTTCGACCCTGCACCAAGAGGTCGCCGGTTCGATTCTCGGTCAAGGCACACGCCCAGGTTGTGGGCCTGATCCCCAGTGGGGGGCGTGCAGGAGGCAGCCAGTCAGTGTTCTCTCTCATCGATATTTCTCTCTCTCTCTCTTTCCTTCTTCTTCCCTCCCTGTAAAAGCAATAAAATAATAATAATAATAAAGAAAACAGGAAGCCCACCATGCCAGTGTCTGTGGTGCAGACGGGGTGGCGCTCAGTGTCGGAAGCCGGGCCCCAGCCTGCCTGCATGTGGTGCGGGGGCGGTGGGTGCTGGGACACCACGGGGAGCCTCCGTGTCCTCCGGCACCACGGGGCCCGGGACGACTTTCATGTCTTCGACGATACAGAGCAGCAAACTGAGTCTTCTTTCCCTCTTTAATTAAAAAAAATTTTTTTCTGTTCCAGCTGACATCACAGTGATGTTAGTTTTGGGGTGTATGGTAGTAGCTCCTGGGGCCTTTATCGCCATGTTTAAAACTGGAAAAGCAGCCCCCGAATTAGCCTCAGAGCAGCTGGCCGGTGGGCAGCCAGTCCGTCCAGAGGTCCGTTGGCCGTCCGCCTGGTTTGTTTTCCTGCAGACATGGTCTCATCACCTCCCTTTGTCTTGGCGTCACCTCCTCTCCGAGGTTCTGCGGAGTAAGTCAGCCTCCGGTTGCCACGGCAACGTGCCCTGTCCCCTGTGTCCCCAAGGGCAGTCTGTGTGTTTGTTACACTTCCGGGAGACCCTTCAGATTTGATCATTGGGGTGCCCCTGGGCTTTTCTGGTTGTAGTGCTCACTGTGGCCCCCACCCATGCCTGACGACCCCTCTGTGCTGGGTCCGGGGACCCCAGTGAAGTCGGGGTCTCTTTGGGAGGAGTGAGGCTCTGGGACGGTCCTCACCCCCTTCTGTGCACCTTGTACGTGAGCCCGCAGAGCTGGGGACCGGCAGCCCCCGCCGCACACTACAGGTGTGTCCGGGGGGTGTGTCCTGGGGGGCGTGTCCTGGAGTTCCCCAAAGCAGAGGCATACTCTGTCCTGCAGGGGTGAAGGGGCAGCTGCGATCGGGGTGCCTGGCATGACGTCTCGGCGCCCACCCCATGCATATCTGAGGCTCACTTTCCCTCGTTTGACTCCATCCTTACAGCAGCCCGGGAAGGTGCACGGTCTCACCATGTCCATTTCACAGAGCAGAAAACTAAGTCTTGGTTCCCTTTTTAATTAAGAAAATATTTCAATTCGCGTCGACATCACTGTTAGTTAGTTTCGGGTGTACAGCAGTGGTCAGACGCCTATGGACCTGCCAGGTGACCCCCTGCTGAGTGGAGCCCCCACCTGGCCCCGCACACAGACATTAGAGTCACCGACTCCGTCGTCCGGGCTGTGCTTACCGACGCGAGGCTCGGCTGTGCCTGTGTGTACGGCTCCCTCCTGTCCCCTTTCCAAGCAGCCCCCCATCTACCAGCCGCCTCTCCGTGTTGTTTATCTTGTTCTGAGGAGTCCACAGGTGAGGGAAATACTGCCGTGTTGGTCTTGCTCATTTCCCTGAGCACGAGGCCCGCAGGTCCATCCCGGCTGCTGCCTGTGGTGAGGGCCCATTCTTTTCTCTCATCCTCGCCCGAGGACATTTCTGCATTTATCTTCCGACAGGGCGGGAGGGAGAGAGGGAGGAAGAGAGAAACATTGACGTGAGAGAGACACACCAACTGGTTGCCACCCACACGACCCCAACCGGGGCCGGGGACGAACTGCAACCGAGGTACGTGCCCTTAGTGGGAACCGAACTCGGGTCTCTCTGAACCGCAGGCCGACGCTCTAGCCGCTGAGCCAGACCAGCCAGGGCGGATTCTGTTCTTGTTCAGGGCCGAGCAGCCCCCATGTACACATCCCCACACCTCCCTACCCGCGGGTCGCGATGAGCACCCAGGTGGCCCCAGATCTCGGCCATTGTAAATGATGCTGCGGGGAGCAGAGGGTCGCTTGCGTCTCCTCACCTCCGTGTTCTGGATTTTCTTCAGATGAGCACCCCGGGGGGGGGGGGGTCGCGTGGGAGCTCTGTGTGCAGCTGTTCGAGGGGCTTCCACGCTGGGAGAGAACTAAGTGGTGGAGAGTGGAGAGGGGACTCGCCCAGGGTCACCAGCCAGGAGCACCACGGGGCCTCGGTGCAGCATTTGGGGGGGGCTGTCCCCCGCCTCGCTGGCCCGGGTCACAGCTCGGCGTTTCCTTGCATCGCTTTGCTTCCTCCGGCGCGTTCAGACCTCAGTCGGCTAACGGGCCTCTGGGTGCAGACTGTTTCCTGCCTTGTTAGGGTGGGTGTCCGGACACGAGGCCACTGTCCCGAACGTGGACCGCGGGGAGCCAGTGGACACACCCAGAGAGAGATTCCTGGCTGCGCAGGGCCTTCGGGGAAAGGGTCACAGGGGCTCGGCCGCCGGCCTTCCCTGCGCTGCGGGAGGTCGTGCGGACACCGCTGTGTCCGAATCCCCTGGTTGTACACCGGTGGCTGCCGCACCTTCCTCCCCGGGCCCGTGGCAGGGTCCAGTGTAGTCCGTGTTTCCGGCAGGAGGCGCTCGGGACAGGGCAGCTGCTGTATGGTCCTGGCTGGGCCACTGCTGGGCCGGCTGTCACCTGTGAGTGTGTGTGTGGAGGGGGGGCGGGAGGGCAGGGAACAGGCCTCAGTGAGGACGGAGGGAGCCCCTGGCAGGCCCAGTGTCCTGTTCTGTGTTGATGATGATGTTGTTGTCATTTGTGACTGCTGTGTAATCTGCCTGGAGACAGGAGCCGGCAGGCAGGCAGTGAGCGATGCCGGAACTGGCCGTTAACCCTCCCGGGGTGGGTCCTCCCCTCTGACCCCCGGCTTTGTGAGGGCTGATTGGAGCCCAGGGTGTCCTTCAGGAGGCCGTCCCCTGGAACATTTGTTCTGCGTCCAGGCTGCGGCGCTCAGACAGTCCGGAGACACGTTCCCAGGGAAGAGAGCTGGGGGCTGCCGACCCACCCGCGCCCCGACCTGCAGTCTCAGGAGGAGGCGTGGGGGGGGGTGCGGGGCACAGCTGCACCCCGGGACCCTGGGCGGCCGGACTCCAGCGTTCGACTCACTTCCTTCTTTCCCCTCAAGTTTGACACAAGCTGGGCGCGGAGCCGGGTTCTCAGTTCTGTGGACACAGAGTTTTGAAAATACAGGAATCATTTCTTTTTTTCTGGGCTTACCAAAGAAAAGAGGGACAGGGAGACCCTCTGTGGGCGGAAAGGAAGCCGCTCCTTTGGGAAGTACGGAGTGTGGGTGCTGGGGGCTGGGACCCCGTCCCCCCGGCCATCCGTGTACTTGCTGATTCCCCTCCTCCCTCCCTCCTGACACGTCAGGCATCACCCAAGGCGGGGCAGAACGTGGCAGTGAGCCGTGGCCGTGGCCGTGGCCGACGTTAACCTAGTGTCTTCTCTGTGCCAGCTCCCCGCTGAGCGCTTCGTGTCTACACCTTCCTGAAGTGCCCGAGCGTCCTGCTTTCTCACGAGGAGAACTGGCTCAGAGCAGCGTGGTCCCTGGCCCACACTCACGCAGCAGGAAACGTGACGGGTCACCTGACCCCCACCAGTTCCCACATCTGGCTGTGTGTCCAGGTCCCAGGGAGCTTTGTGCAAACACAGGCCCCTGGACCCCACCCCAAATCTAAGTAGGAACCTAGACTGGCACTGAGTACTCCCCTCCTGAGTTCACCTCCCATGGGGTGCTGCACGGTGACCCCTTCTTTAGGGCCTTGGAAGACCATCCGCTGAGGCTTTAAGCTCAAGGTAAGTTGTGTATTTGCACAACAGAGGCCTTTTAGTATCTTGACAATGCAGAGTTTGTCATTAATCCTGTTTCCCTTTCTGCTTTGGCCACCAGGAAGCTCGGCGCCAGGTCTGCAGCTACCTGTGGCAATCGTGTTGTCATTTTGGGATTGGGCCTGTGTTTGGCCTCCTGTTGTATGTTCTCTGCCTCAGTTTTCTCAACTCTTTGTTTTCTCTTTATATTCTAGACATGATTTCAGATCTGTTTCTGGAATTTACTAGAAAAATGTTAGTAAAGTCTGGCCTGTATGGCTCAGTGGTTGAGCATTGACCCTGCACCAAGAGGTGGCTGGTTTGATTCCCGGTCAGGGCACATGCCCAGGTTGTGGGCCTGATCCCCAGTGGGGGGATGCAGGAGGCAGCCCATCGATGTTCTCTCTCATCGATGTTTCTATTTCTTTCTCCCTGTCCCTTCCTCTCTCTCTAAAATCAATAAGAGGAAAAAAAAATTAAAAAGAAAAATGTTAGCGAAAAGACATATTTTCTGGGCGGCCTGGGAGAGCTCCCTGCGCCACCCAGTGCTTCGAGCGGATCAGAGCTGTGTACCCTTCGCCACAGCTCGAGGGCGTCTTCACTGCCCCCAGAAGCCGTCCCTTCGCTGTGTCCCGGTCCCCGAACAGTGCCCAGCTCACGGTCACCAGGACTCCGGGTGCTGCACAGGAGGCCCGCCCCGCGACTTACCACCTGTTAGTCACCATCGTCACCTCATCTTCCTCATCACCTTCATCTCTGCCCCCTCAGCTCCAGCATCTCCGCTGTCCTCTTCATCAGCATCTGTCTTGTCCTCACCTTCCTCGTTCCCTTCGTCATGTCCACGCCCGTCTGGTCTTCGGTCCGTAGGCGGGAAGCTCTTAGGAATCCCGGGCCCCCTCTCCCGGGCGTCCGGGGCTCATTCCTGCTGGGCAGGGGCGAGCGGGCCTCGCGTGTGGCCAGCTCGGAGCCTCGCGCGGACTCTGCCTGGACGGAAGGGGAGGCTTGAGCGCGGTGGACATTGGGGGTGGCCAGGGCCGGGGTATGGCAGACCCTCGGGTCCCGCCCGGGACGCCAGCCCCCACGCAACCTGGGGCGATGGGGGGGCATGGCCACCACTGGCTGGCGCGGGCGGGGACCCGCTCTTCGGATTTTGAGATCTGGGAACAAAGACAGCTCGTGTTTAGTAAGTGCTCTGTTTGCCTCCTTCTGTGATGAAGGACATGTTGCCTGACTTGCCTCCCAGCCCTCTGGGGAGTCCAGCCTGCGGCCGTGGCTTCAGTCTCTCTCTCTGCTGGGAGGCCTCAGGGCACCCGGACAGCAGGTCTGTTCTGTCCAGAGATGCCCCCCAGGACCTAACTTGCTGCCCCCTGCTGCTGCGGCGGTGGCCAGGGGCCCCGAATACCGCACGGCCTCTCAGGTCAAGAAGGCCCTGGTTTTTAGGGCGCCGTTGAGGACTTACCACAGAAACACTGAAGGAGCTCGTGGGATCAGGCGGAGGCAGGCCCTGTGGGTGCGGGGGGGGGGGGGCGACTGGCCTTGCTGGGGGGCTGGGAGGCCAGCAGGGTCCTGGACGTGGGGGACACGTTCTGCTTTGACGGAAGCAGCTGAGAAGCAGGAAACACGCTCCCAACTCAGGGGACATGTGGCCACATCACAGCCTCGGAGGACGCAGCACCAGTCTGGGTCTTGGAGTACATGGTACCAGTCGGGGTGTGCAGGGAGGCGAGTCACGGGGGCGCAGGCCGCCTTGTTGGATGTCAGGTTGGAGCGAGTCCGACCTTCGAGACATCTGGTGGGTCCGCGGCTCTTTGTTTTCCTCGGTTGCTTGGGGATCTGCCAGGAAGGTACAGCATGTTTTCTACGACGAGGTGACAGCATCATCTCTCTCCAGCGTCAGTGAGCATGACCCCAGACCCGGGGAGCAGGTGGTGCGGTGGGTTTGGAGGTTGCTTGGTGGGGCATCGAGGACTGAGCGAGCCTGATGAGTCACTGGACCTGCAGAGACAGGCGGGCCCGCTGCCGGCTCAGCTCCTGGCAGGGACTGGATGTACCTGCCTGCCCTGGTCCCGGGTCCGAGACAGGCGGGCCCGCTGCCGGCTCAGCTCCTGGCAGGGACTGGATGTACCTACCTGCCCTGATCCCCGGGTCCGAGACAGGCGGGCCCGCTGCCGGCTCAGCTCCTGGCAGGGACTGGACGTACCTGCCCTGGTCCCTGGGTCCGAGACAGGCGGCCCCGCTGCCGGCTCAGCTCCTTGCAGGGACTGGACGTACCTGCCCTGGTCCCTGGGTCCGAGACAGGCGGCCCCGCTGCCGGCTCAGCTCCTTGCAGGGACTGGATGTACCTGCCCTGGTCCCCGGGTCCGAGACAGGCGGGCGGGCCCGCTGCCGGCTCAGCTCCTGGCAGGGACTGGATGTACCTGCCCTGGTCCCTGGGTCCGAGACAGGCGGCCCCGCTGCCGGCTCAGCTCCTGGCAGGGACTGGACGTACCTGCCCTGGTCCCCGGGTCCGAGACAGGCGGGCCCGCTGCCGGCTCAGCTCCTGGCAGGGACTGGATGTACCTGCCCGCGTCCCCGGGGCCGGGCGCCTGTGAGCCCAGTGACGGCTTGCTCCCGTTTCCTGAACTCCGGCCACGTGCAGGGGACTGGGGACTGTGCTTTGCCTGATTCACTCACACTAAGATGTAACTGCTCAGAGAGGTTGGCTAAGAGGTACTGGGTCACACAGCGAGGGGCAGTGGACAGAGTGGGCCCAGGCGCGTGGCTGGCTCTGGAAGGCCTGCTTCCTGAGATCACTGTGGACGGCCAGGCGTGGCAGGAGGTTCCAGTCACGGAGGACCCGGGCTCCTTTGTGTTCCCGGACCCTGCGCTCAGCACAGGCCCCTGTGGCTGGCAGGAGGAATCACTGTTGAGTGGCAGCTGGAAGTCGCCCCCTGGGGAATCCCTTCGGGGCAGGGACGCCAGGGCTCCCCGGTGACTCAGGCTGGTGACTCGTCACTGCCCGTGGGGGTGGGGCCGCGTGTTCCCGGCTGAGGCTTCGCTCTCCAGGAAGGTGGTCTGCTTGGTTCCTGCTCCTCACTGGGGCGACTTCCCACGTCGGCGGGGACCCCGGTGGTGGAGGAAGTGGGGTGGGGGTACTCTGAGTGGGGCGATGCCGGCAGCTGGGGCCCAGCCTGGGCTTTGGTGACCTCCGTGCCCGTGGGTTCACAGGGTTCACAGGCCCAGAGAATTGGAGGCTCAGACAGGGAGGGCGGCAGCCCCGGTCCCCCCAGGCAGGAGGCAGAGCTGGGACCTGCATTTGGAGTCTGTGCCTGCGTGTGGCCCTGGCACTGGTCCCAGGGGAGTCTGATAGCCGGAGGCCTGTGGATGGGACAAACACATCCTTGATTCTGAAACCCCAGGGTCCTGGTCACCCAGAGTTGGTGGTGTGGTCCGCTGCCCCCTCCGCTCCTTCCCTTGGTCCTCCACCACCTGCTCCCTCGTGGGGTCTCCTCCATCCCTCCCACACTCAGCGCAGGGTCAGGTGTGGGAGGGGCTTCCCTCCAGATCTGTCAGAGGCGAGGCGGGAGGGCCTGGGGAGCCCCCGTTGGGCCGGGGATGTGGGCTGGTTCCCGTGCCCCAGGTGATCCCCCACACCTGCCACCCTGTCCCCGGCCCCTTACCAGGTGTCTCCACCTCTGCTCAAGCCCCCAAGGTCTGTCCGCAGGGTCCCCAGCCCCTGCATCCCCCCCTTCGGTGCAAAGGTGGGGACCAGGCTGGGAGGTGGCAGGTCCCTCTCTGCCTGGCCCTCCTTTTCCCAGCGTCTCCCCCGCCCCACGGTCTTCCTTTCTGAGTGGAGTCAGGAATAGACTGTTTCCCTGCTGCAGGCGACACCTGCCCTTCACCACCAGCAGCATCAGCCCTGACATTTTCTGAGTCAGGAGAGGGAGTGGCCTGGGGCACAGGAGCTGGGGAACCCCTTGGGGCCCTGGACCCCGCCCACCCCCTGGGGCTCTCTCTTGTCCCATTTTCGAAGAGGAGACAGGGCCCCAGCCAGGAAAGGCTGTGGTTGGAGGTGTGGGTGCTTCTCAGGTTTGAGGGCGGCACCCCTGCCGACCCCCAGGCTGTCCTTCCCGGACTCTCTAGGACTCCTGGGTCGAAGTCGCTTCCTCCGTGAAGCCTGCCGTGATCACCCACGGCAAGCCCAGCATGTGAGCAGTTAGGAAGCAGTGTCCAGCAGAGTGACCTTCCTTGGCTGGCTCCTCCTCTTCCTGGGGTCTCAGCTGTAATGGGTCTCACCTTCACCCCCTCCCCGACACCCCTCTCCCCACTATTTCCTCCATGGCCCTGGCTGCTCTCTGGGTCCATCTCGTCCATCTGTGTGGGTCTTCCTTCCCCAAGCTTTCCAAGGGCAGGGCGGGCCTCTGTCGGTCATCACTGCGGGGTCAGGATGGTGCCAGGGAGGCCTGTGCTCCTGGTCACTCAGTGCCCCGTGCATGGCATTCGGGACATGGACCAGGTGAGGGCGTCCTGCTCCCGAGCTCGTTGTGGGTTCCTGGCCCTGGGCAGCCCGGGAGGCCCTCAGCCCTGGGTCCCAGCGGGAGTTGGGGCAGGTCCCTGTCACCCCAGCCGTCCAGGCCGGGTGCTGAAGCGGCCACCCCCGGAGCCGGCAGACACGCGGGGCCTCAGCGTGGGAGGAGCGCGGCCCGTCACGCCCTGGGCTTTGTGCTGGGACAGGGCTGGGCGCAGACCAGTATTTCTGCGGAACTGTCCTCTGTGGGCGAAGCCTGTGCCCCCAAAGGCTGAAAGATCGGATCTGGGAGGCTCCTGGCCGGGACCAGGCACCGCGTGATCGGAGTTACACAGACAGTCGGGGCTGGGCGCTGATTCTGGCTAATTATGCCTTCCTCTGCTGACAAGCCCTTATTTATTTACGTATTTCTGGGCTGCGGCTTCCAACGCCCTGGATGGGAGGAAAACATCGCTTGTCTCCAGGTCGCGGGAAGGCGGTCCGGGCGCTCGTGGGTGCCGCTGCAGGGGGATCCCCGCGGGGTGCGCGCCTCCCGCGCTGCAGGCTCCTGGCGGGGGGCGGGGCGCGCTCGGTCGCGCTGGCGCCGGAGGCTGGTTCGCGGAGCCTCCAGGAGCGGGGCGGGCGCAGGTGCCCCTGACCGGGGAGGTCCGCAGCTCGCGTCCAGAGGCAGCCTTTCCTGAGCGGATCTCGGCGCTGGGCGAGCGCGGGGCCCTGCGACCCTCCGACCCGCCAGGCTGGGCGCAAACCTGGACATGAGGAGACGCCCTTGGAGAGGGGGCGCGTGCGCTCCCCCTGGAGCCCCTTGACAGCGGGGACCTCCCTCCCGTGGGGGGTCTGACTGGACCTGCGGGCGAGAGGCTGCCACCCGAGGTCCCCTGCTTCTGCGGCTTTTGGGGAGCGATCTCAAGGGGCGCACCAGCCACCTCCGACCCGACCGACCCCAGTGGAATTCGCAAGCAGCCACCATGGTGCAAAATGTGATCCTGGTGTTTTTCCGCAGACGGCTGAGCCAGAGACCTGCCGTGGAGGAGCTGGAGAGGAGGAACATCTTGAAGCGTGAGTAGCCGGTGATCCCCTGGTCCCCACGTGTGCTGAGCTGCGGCTGCCCAGGCTCCCCCCCCAACCCCAGTTGTTCCTGCCTCCTCTGTCCTCCATCCTCGGGTCTGAGCAGCTGAGCAGTCTGATAGCCTGCAGGAAAGTGCATGTACCCAGAAGCACCCCCTTTTAACCTGTAGGGGCAGAAGCCCCTCCTGGCACAGTGGAGGCTGGCACTGCGCCGGGTTATTAGTCCTGCAGCCCTAACGGGGAGGAGCCAACCTCCTTTCCCTGTGCTGGGTTTCAGGCAGGTGCCCCTGGCAGGTGTGGACGGGGCTCCTTCCCAGGGGCCACAGAGGCACAGGCAGCGGGTAGACAGGGTCCCGGTCTGCAGGAGGACCCGCCCCCCGTTGTTCCCTGGGGAGACCGCTCAAAGGAACCAGGAAGCCAGGGGATGTGGCTTTAGGACCCTCCCCTCCTGGCTTCACACTCACTGTTGAGTGTCCCCCGTTAGGTGTGTGACGTCAGCGTGGCCTGGACGCAGGTGTACAGGTGGTCTCCACAGGGCAGAAACCGTTCCAGCTCATTCCAGTCGCTGCCGGTCTTGGGGGGCAAAGCCCTTTCCAAAGTGCTTCTCAGCTCGTTCTTACCTATCAGGGTCACAGGCTTTGGTTTTCAAACCATGTTTTGCAAAGTGTGTTGTCTTGGGGCCTGAACTTTTTAAGTATTTCCGTTTCTTCCCCTCCTTATGTGGCGAACACGGCAGACGTTCTCCGGGTTTGGTTTTTGCTCCGGGAGCATCTTTTTACAGATACGAGCGGCCTTTGGGTCAGAGAGCAGAGCCGGGCTCTGGTTCTGGGGCGGAGTCGGACCCGGTTTCCTCCTGTCTTTGCCTCGGACGGTTTGTAGGCGATTAGAAATATCCAACCTGACGATTCAGAATTTTTTGTTTTATTTTTTTAACTTAAGATACGGCCACTCCATCCGTCACTTGAGCTGGTCCACGCGTGTGAGGTGTGAAGAGAAGCGTTTCGTTGATGAGATGCTCAGTCCCTGGGCAGGCGGAGGTCAAGCTAGGTTTCCAAATATTCGAAATTAAAAAAAATTAAGTCACTCACCTGTAAAGCTTGCAGGTTCCAGATGTCCCAAAAGGCATAGATCAGGACGTGCATGGGACTCGTCAGCGACCAGACTCAGGCGGTGCCGCGGTCCCGGGGGTCTGCAGGGCAGCCTTTGTCCAGGGACCGGCTCCTCGGGGCTCGTGACCGGTCCTGCGGGGCGGCCGGCCTGGGCCTCCCTCCCGCCCCCCCCCCCGGACCTCCCTCCCCTGGGCCTCCATCCCTGGCTTTGTGAAGAGTCCAGGAGCCTTACAAACAGGACCAGTGCTCAGGACTAGAGTTGGCAAGGTGACCGACTCCAGGGACCTCCCGGCGCCATAGGACAGGAAGGCGTGGGTTTCCCGCACGTGGCCGTGGCCGGCCCTTCCGGCCATGGAAGCCTCTGGAGCCCGAGGGGGAGCCCGAGGGGGAGAGCTGGCCTCTCACTGCCAGTGTGTGCTGGGCGTTCGTCCTGTGGGGGCGGGAGCAGAGGAGCCGGTTCCGGTCCGGTGGAGAGCACCTGGGCCCACGACACAGGCTTTGGCGGCCCCTGCTCTGGGGCTGCTCCCGCTCAGTCGCTCGGAAGTGCTCCCCCGTGTGGCTCCCTGAGTGGGAGCGGGTGGCTGGCGGCACTCGGAGCTGGGACTCCTTAACGTGGGTCTGGGCGAGTGGACAGAGCTCACGGTCACCCCCAGGTTGCCCGCTTTGCCGTTCATGTCCCCGCTGCTGCCTCAGGGCTGCTGCCTCCCTCACAGCTTACGGGGGACTCGTGTGGGACCTCCCAGCTCCTGGCACTTCCCAGAAAATCTGGGACTGGGCTCCAGGCCCCCTCCCTCCTGTGAGGCAGGGGCTCTGCGTCTGAGACCAGAGACCCGCAGACCCTGGCTGAGGCTCCGGGCGGGCTTCTTGGTGCCCACCTGTGGTCACGTGAGCTTGGTGACAAGGCCAACGTTGTCTGCGCGTGAAAAAAAAAAAAGAAATAGCCAGTTGTGTTTGTGTCTCCTCCCGAGGCTGTGCTTGGGCCTGGAAGGAGTCCGAGGGACAGTTGCGTCTCTTCGTGGACATCCCTCCTGGCTGGCTTCTGTCCGGGGGCGGCACACTCGGAACTGCGTCCTCAGCCTCCTGGTTAGAGCTTGTAGCTGTGGCTGCCCCTGGCTCATTACGTGGGTTCCCTTTTGTGAGCCACCCAGAGGCGAGGGGACGCTTGCTCTGTACAAACGATTACGACAGACCAGCGGTTCCTCCGTGGAGCCCCGTGCGCCCAGCCCCCAGACGCCACGTGCGGTCACGCTAAATGCACGCAACAGGCCTCCCTTCCGGAGCCCGGGGTGTTTCTAGGAGCTGACGAGGAGCCGGGGGCTGGGCTTCACTCAGCAGCAGAGCCAGAAATAGGCCGCGTCAGGGCTCCTGGGGAGGCCTCCCTTTCCCACACCTCCGCCCCGTCTATTCTTAGCTCCCACTTTAGCTCCCCAGGGTGGCTGTGCCGCATTGAAGGCTGGTAGCCCCAGCCCAGGAGCAGAGCCAGTCAGGGTGAGACACCTGGGCTCCCTTGCAGGGCCTGTTGGGGTGTCAGTGAGTGTCCCGGCTTCTGCCGGGGAGTCAGCCGGGCTCCAGGGCGTGTGTGCCTGGGAACTCCCCCCTGGAGACACGCAGCCGGCATAGGTTGCCCGGATTCTGAGGAGTGTGTTCCTCGGCTGACACTGGTTGGCTAAAAATAGAAGCCTGTCTACCTAGTAAATGGAAAAGGAAAAAATAGCCGCAGTCACAGCTCCATTAGCACTCATTCATCGTGGGCACGGATGTGTGGTGTGTGGACGTCACCCTAGGACGGGCGGCCCTCTGCCCGCTGTGCTCAGAGACGTAACCCGACACCGGAGGTCCGATGGGGGAGCTGCTCCCCGGCTCCTGCAGAGGCTCCCGCAGCAATGAAATGATGGGGACAGCAGGGCCCGGGCAGGCTGCTTCCCTCGGACAGTGGTTCTGTGCCCTGAGACCACGCTCCCCTGAGCAGCACACTGCTGTGGACACGCCACCTACAGCGTGGCCGTGGGACCCGGCTGCCGGGCGACCTGAGCACCCCGGAGCCCACCGCCCGCCGGGGAGGGAGTCTCACCAGCTTCTCTCCCTCCTCCTCCTCTTTTAATCCACAGAAAGGAACGACCAGACGGAGCAGGAGGAAAGGAGAGAAATCAAGCAGAGACTGACCAGAAAGGTACTGTCCACCTCTCATCTCATTTCCTGAGTGTCGGGGGAGGGGCAGGCGGACGAGAGGAGCGCTGGTCCGTAGTGAGGGTGACGCAGGACGTTGCTCCGTGGCCGAAGGCTGGGGTCCTGGGCACAGCGGGTGAGCTCACCAGGGGCACGAAACCCGGTGCCGCTGGTGTGACTCGGACCTGCGTCCGGCTGAGGTCCTCGTGCAGCCAGACCGTCAGTGGCCTTGCCCTGGCTTCCAGGAAGCCAGGTGTCCACCAGGCACGTTGCTCCTTCGTTTGGGGTCTTGACCCAGTGCCTAAGAAAGCTCCCCTGGGGGTCACCGTTTAGACTCTGGTGACCTTGAGTTGGTCTGGAAGCTCCCGGTGGCAAACTCGATCAGCCCCGAGGGCTTGTGGCGGGACTCGGAGAGTGGAGTTAGAACTGACCGACACAGGTAAGGACTGTGAGCTCGGACCTGGAAACCCAGACCTTCCCGAATCCCAGGCCTCTCCTCCCGGGTCCCCTCCCTCGCGCCTCCGCTGGGCTTTGTGATGACGACAGTACAAGATTGTCCTGCTTAAAGGAATAGTCCTCCTGCGCTTGCGGTTGACTTATGAGTACGAGTTGGGGTCAGCATTTTAATTTTATCAGTAACGTTATTAAAAAGCTTATCTAACGAGAGTTGAAAAGAAGCAACTCCCAGCCCCTGGCCTGTTCGCTCAGTGGTTAGAGCGTGGCCTGAAATCGAAGGGTCGCGGGCTTGATTCCCGGTCGGTCGAGGGCACATTCCCGATGGGTGTCGTGCGGGAGGCAACCAGTCGATGTGCCTTTCTCACATCGACGCCTCTCTCTCCCCCCGCCTCCCTTCCACTCTCTCTAAAACTAAAAGAAGCACCTTCCTGAAATGTGTACGGAAATTTGTCGTCCTGTCCCTGAGCTGGGGACACACTGCCGGTCCACAGGGCGTCAGAGCCGCGCTGAGGGCCCGTTAGGGGAGGGGTGGAGGTTCGCCCGGCACATCGCCTGTTTGCACCCAGATGGTCTGCACTTAGGTCCTGGTTCGCAGTGTGAGTTTCATGGGTTTTGTTTTGATTTTTTTCTTTATTGATTTTATTTTTTTTTATTTTTCTTATCCTCACCTGAGGACATTTTTCCACTTTTTGCTCAGATAGAGTGGGAGGGAGAGAGAGGAAGAGAGAGAGAGAGAGAGAAACATCGATGTGAAAGGGACACATTGAGTGGCTGCCACCCGCACGAGCAACCAGGGCCGGGGACAAACTGCAACCGAGGTACATGCCCTTAGCGGGAACCGAACCCAGGTCTCTCCGGACCGCAGGCCAACGCTCTAACCGCTGAGCCAAACTGACCAGGGCTTCTTTATTGATGTTAGAGAGACAGGAAGGGAGAGGGAGAGAGAGAGAGAAACATTGATGAGAGAGAACATCGACTGGCCGCCTCCTGCATGCCCCCCACTGGGGATCGGGCCCATAACCTGGACACATGTCCTGACCAGGAATCGAACCAGCGACCAACCTCTTGGTGCAGGGTCGACGCTCAACCACTGAGCCACACCGGCCGGGCTGATGTTTCTTTATAACACGGCGCTGTTTGTTCCGAGAACTTGAAGAAAGCTGGTTGGCAGGTCCTACCTAACTGGGGTGACCTTCTGTTCCAGCTCAATCAGAGGCCCACCGTTGACGAACTGAGAGACAGGAAAATTCTGATCCGGTTCAGTGATTACGTGGAGGTGGCCAAAGCCCAGGACTATGACCGCCGGGCGGACAAGCCCTGGACGAGGCTGTCGGCAGCCGACAAGGTAGGGGCGGCCTCTCTGGGCTGGCGGGGTGCAGCCCGTAGGCGAGGCCCCGTGGCACGTGGGGCGTGTGTGCTTAGGCAGCGGGCGTGTGTGAAGTCAGCGCTGTGCTTTGACCAGGTGTGGGTTTCACAAGGGTGATTGGGTTCGAGTCCTATTTTCCACTAGGGGGCAGTTTGGCCCCCAGGACACTTGGCTGTGTCTTGGGAGATGTTTGGTGTCACAAGTTGGGGGGGGGTTCTACTGGTACCTAGTGGGTTGGAGCCCAGGGAGGCTGCTAGACACCTCCCAGTGCACAGAGGCCCCACCGCAGGGAATCCGCCAGTCGGGAATGTCAAGAATGTGGGAGCAGGGCCCCTAGTCTGAGGGTGAATCAAGTAGGCAGGGTGGTGAAAGGGACTCGAGGACCGGGCTTTGGAAAGCGAGCTGCAGGGGTGCAGGGGGGCTGGGGCCAGCCTGCCGCTCCAGTGCAGGTCCAGGTGGCTCTGGCGGCTGCCTGGTCCATCTGAGCCCACGGCCGGAGAGGCAGGGAGGGAGCGAGCAGGCGGTGGGTCCCCGGGCCAAGGGGCGAGCGAGCGTCCGCCCAGCCTGACTCTGCCCTGCACTGAACCGCCCATCAGCTGTCATTTCATGTGGTCCTCAAAAAAACGCCAGGAGAGGGGCGTCGCTGCCATCCATCCGGGAGAGGAGCGACGGTGACTAGGGGTGCGTTGGGCATGCTCAGGCGCTGTTGTCCGGCAGGAGTCAAGCCCAGCAGGTGTGGCTTCAGTTGGCCTGCGCTTTCTCAGAATGAACAGCCTCTGGGAAGAGGTCGGAGAGAAGACACTCAGCCAGTGGGCTGCCGGAGGTGCTGGCCACTCCCCTCTCCGCTGGGCGTGTGCGCGAGGTCGCACACGGATGCACACGGGTTCTGCGGGCGCACTTGGCCGTCCACGTCGATGGGCTCACGGGGACCTGGGGGGCAGAGATAAAGGTCAGCAGCCCTGGGGGGTGTAGGAGCAGGATCCGTCTCCAACTCTGAGCCCGTCCTGCCCCCGAGGCCGTGCCTGGTGTCCTGGGCCCGGGCCTGGGGTTGATCTGAGAATACTCCGGAGAGTGGGCCTGGGAGTGGGAGCAGGGCCAGACGAGACAGGCTCCTGTCACCCACGGGCAGTGCCCGTGTTCCGTTTCGAATGGCACCCCACAAGTGCATGCGGAAGTTAGAAGGGCTTCTTTGTCAGCGCACCCAGGCTGCGCTGACTGTCGGGGAGCTCCTGCTTCGTCAGTCTAGTGTCGTCCGGGCCTCTCCCTGCCCCGGCACAGCTCATAAATCCGCGGACCCTTCCCCACACCAGCTTGGCAGGGCGATGACTGTCCGAGTCTGGAGGCTGAACAGAAAGCTGCTCCTTCCTCTCTGGGAAACACGTCCCCGAGTAGCAGAGTCCGCCGCCTCGCGTCCTCTAACCGAAGCGCTGCTGTTCATTTCAGGCAGCGATCCGCAAAGAGCTCAACGAGTACAAGAGCACCGAGATGGAGGTGCACGCGTCCAGCAAGCATCTGACCAGGTCAGGCTTCCGTCCGGGATCTCGAGGCCCTCCCCGCGCGCTCTGGAGCTAAAAGGCCGCAGGGAGCTGTGTGTTCGGGGAGCAAACTCAGAATTTCCGCGGAGAACTGTGTGAACAGCCAGAATGCACCCGTCCGGCTCTGGCTGGTGTTGCTCAGCGGTTAGAGCGGGAGCCCGAGGACCAGAGGGTCCCGGTTCGGTTCCCGCTAAGGGCGCGTACCTCAGTTGCAGTTGGTCCCCGGCCCTGGTCAGGGTCGTGCGGGAGGCAGGCAGTCGATGTGTCTTCTCACGTGGAGGTTTCTCTCCCTCCCCCTGCTTCTCCCCCCCTCCCCCTCCCCCCTCCAGCTCTATCTGAAGGTAAATGGAAAAGCAGCCTCGGGGCTGCGGTCTCTGCAGCCCGGTGAGGGGTGTGCGTGTGCGCAGACCAGACTGCCCGGTCACCAGCTTGTCTCCGGCTTAATGTCCATTTGTCCGGGGCAATGAAAGTAACGTGCTTATATATTTAACCCCCCTCCTCTGCTGTCACCACTCTCCCAGCGTATAGAACGCCCCTATTTGCATTTCTGGGGGTGCTGAGCACCCCCACCCTCCCGTTCCCCTTTGCCGGTCTCAGCAGCATTTGTATTCACACCTTCGACACAAGCTGGCTCCCCAGGGCCCGCAGGGCACGTGCGCTCCGCTGGCCAGCACCTCAGCACCGTTCTCGGCGCCCAGGTGAAGGCGCCCCGTCCTCCCGGAGCGGGCACCCCAGCGGGCACACGCTGGGCCACTCTTCCAAACCCAGACGCACGCCAGGGCGCCCCTCTCGGTCCGCGTGGTCCCCGGGCGGCCTGGTTCTCGCCGATCGTGCGCGGACTTGTCTCTGCTCGGGGGTTCGAGATCTTTCAGCACCCCCCCTTTCTGTGGCCCCCGCGAGTGGTCACCCTGCGACGCTCTCGTGTGCCCTGCATCCCAAAGAGGTGGCCCGAGCCACCACCTTCCACGTCAAAGCAGGTGTTTTGTCCTCGCTCCTTGGGTCCCGAGCAGCTGAAGCCCGGACCCGGGGAGAGGGGACAGCCCGCCTGACGCTGGGGCGACCGGCCCTTCCCTCTCGCTCCTGCCGGCGGCACCGCAGTCGTTCCGGGGGCTCAGGCTGCCTGGCTGAGCCGAGCCTGGGTGCCATGCGGGGCTGTCCTACAAGTTTCACGAGGAAGATGTCGGGAGAAGGGGCTGCAGGGACGGGAGGAAAGGGTGAAATAAGAGTTGACAGATTTCTGAAGTCTCCCCGAGGCTGGTGTGTGTGTGGGAAGGGACGGGTCATCTTGTGTTTGATTGTGCAGAACACACAGAAACATTTAGGAAAGAAAGAGTCTCCCATCCAACCTTCTAAATCAGTATTGTTTACTTTTTAAAAATCTTCAGCCAAGGATAGTTTTCCATTGATTTTCAGATCGAGTGGGGGGGGGGAGGGGAAACATCCATGTGAGAAGGACACGCCGTCTGCTTGCCTCCCACAGGACCCTGGCCAGGGCTGGGGATGAGCCACAGCCTAGGCACAGCCTCGACCGGAATCAGACCTGCGACTCGCTGGTCCCCGGGCTGACGCTCTGCCTCTGAGCCGAACGTCCAGGGCCCACAGGGTTTGATGTCCCCTCTGTTAGAAGGAGGAATGATCCCCACGTATTCTGTGTACGGTGATGTCCAGGTGTTCGCTACACCTTCCCGTGACTCTTCTCAAGAGCTGTGACTGAAGGGGTCTTCTCCCCTGAACTCGACGGCTTTCTTAGACGGCGGGATCCTGAGTGAGCCCGAAACCTGGCCGTCAGGAAATAGTGATGTTTATGCTACCCTGTTTGAGGATTTCCTGCCAAGTTTTAAAAGTCACAGTATTTTCAGGCAGTCATAGATTCTCTTGCGTGCATTAAAGCGCGGACACATGGCCAACTGTAAAAACGAGGGTCACCGCGTCCCCGTCATTGCCAGTAACGGGCCTCGTCAGCCCTGCCCCTGACGTCACGGTGCTGTGTGCATCGCCCGGCGAGCGGCTGGCCGATGGGTCTCGGGCAGCCTTGGGAACCCGGGGCCACCCGACTGGGTCCGAGGGGCCGGGAGGCGGGACCCCCAGGCGGGTTGTCCACGTTGGACCTCGGCGCCGCCTTAACAGCACAGATTTCTTTGTGGGAGGTTTTGGCATTTTCAACTTCGACACGTATAACCTTGAGTTCTTCTTTCTAAAATAATCCCTAGATTCCACAGGCCCTAGAGATTTTCTTCTGAGAAGAATTTGTGTTTAACTTTTGATACCAACACTGGACACTCATCAGGGAACTTTCCTGAAGTCAGCTGAGACCCCCGCTGCGGGGAGGAGGAGGCACAGGGGAGTCACCGCCGCCCTGGGCTCTGCTGAGACCCGCGTACCTGTCAGAAGAAACTGGGCTTTGCCTTGGAGCCTGCTTCACCTCTGCGGCTGACCCCCAGCGGCCCACGCAGGGCGGCTCCCACGCCGAGGCCTGGCCGGAGGGACGGTGACGCGGTCTCATTCAGTGTTATGTTGAAAAGACATTTTTATTCCGATCACGACTGAGTTGAGAACTCTTTAAGTTCATGTTCTACAAAATGATTTACTGTATGATACTTCTCCTTTTTTTATATAACGTCTAACAAAAAATACAGCTGCAACATTTTGATTCCTGTTAATTTTGTTCTTTAATTAAATGACTACTTATTGCAGGAAATTCACCTGGGCTTTCTATTTTCTTGGGGTTGGGATAGGAGTTCTGTCTCGACAGTCACCTCTGAAACAAGTCAAAGGATGTGAGGGTAGAGCCGTCGGAACGTGGACACGGGAGGGACCCAGCTGCCAGCCTCTGGCTCCTGCCCGGGACACTCAGTCACTTAACCGTGTGTATCGCTGAGGGAGGAGCCTAGAAATAAGCACTAACTTGCTGAAAACGTCGACCAAGGTGAAAGTTCTGTGCTCTAAGGGCATTTTAATTTCACACAGACGTTGGTAAAAACTGTTAGAGACACAGGTTTAGACAGAAGGGAGAGGACAGGGAGGAGATTCACGCGGCACGAAGAGGGGATAGGTTCCATAAAACCCATGGTCCCTGGAGACGTTTATGGGGCGCCCTCACAACATGAGCCCCCTTCCCTCCGGGGACGTGGTGAGGCAGGGCCTGGAGCGTGGCTTCAGGGGCTGGTGGGACCCGCGCTCAAGCCCCAGGTCCGCCCTCTTCAGCCACGTATTTATTTTCTTATAGGATCCTCTCTCTATGGCTGACAATGTTGCTGTAGTTTTTAAATTTTTCAACCACAGTGTACATTAATCAGTGCCATTCTGACCGGTTGCAGGTGTGCCGCAGAGTGGTCCCCCACTGCCCCAGCACCCGCCGGCCCTGCACCGTTATCCCGACGGCATGGACTGTCCTCTGCATGCTGCCAACCAACCTCTGGGGCTACTCTGCGACCACGAGTTGTACTGCCCAATCCCTCAGCTTTTTACCAGCCCCCAACCCCTCCCCTCTGCCAGCTGTCAATCTGTTTTCTGTAGCTGTGAGTCTGTTTCTATGTTGCTTATTTTATTCTTTAGATTCCATAGGTAAGTGAAATTATGTGGTACTTGTCCTTCGCCGACGGGCTTATTTCACTTAGCATAATACTCTCCCGGTCCATCCACGTGGTCACGAAAGGTAAGATTTCCTTTTTTTAATGGCCAAATAGTATTCCATTGTGTGAATGTACCCCAGCTTTTGTATCCCCTCATCTGCTTCCGGATCGGAGCTCTTGTAGTGCTGCTATGGGCGTGGGGTGTCTGTTCCTCCTGGCTGGGGTTTCAGGGTTCTCGGGACCTACTCCCCGAAGTGGGAGCGCGGGGCCGTAAGCCGCTCTGTTCTTAGCGTTTGAGGAGCCTGCAGTTTTCGATGGTGGCTGCCAGTCCGCATTCCCAGCAGTCCCCTTTCTCCACACCCTGGCCGACACCTGTTGGCTGTGTTGACGCCTTTCCGCCAGGTGAGAGGGGCGCTCACTGTGGTTTGAGCTGCGTCGCTCCGGTGATGCGACGTGAGCCACTTCCCCAGGGAGACCCCCGCGGGCCTGCACAGCGTGTGCAGGTCTGAGACCTGAGCCCGCACGGCGCACCCGCGTGTTCTCGGCGACATGTCACCGCACGTGCTCCCTCGCGCTCTCCGAGACCCTCCTGTCCTGGAGGCTGCTGTGGGCCAGGCGCCCACGGAAACTGCCCCCCCAGCACTTTGTCCCCAGAGACGTGCGCCCACTCCTGGATGCTGGCCGACTACTGCTGGGTAAATAGTCTTGTGCAGGACAATCCCAGCCCTCTACTTGCTGTGGAACCTTCTGGGAACTGCTCGACTTCTGAGCCTCAGTGTCTCCGACTGTGAGATGGGGTGTCTGAACCCTTTCTCACTAGAAGGCAGTTCTAGTTCTGTAAACATTGTGTGTGTGTACGTATATTCACATATACATATATATAGTGTATTTAATATATATTATCTATATATATTCTATTCATAACGAATTCTTTGTGGCCAGTCCACCAACAAAAGTATTTTTTCTTCTATTTTAAGTGAATAGCGGCAGCTCCCTGTTTTATAGGTCATTCCACTATAAACATGAATTGGTGCCCAAATGACGTAAACTAGGATTTCCGTCTCCCTCACAGAGAAATATCCACAACTTACTGTGAAATGGGAAGCTGCACGGTGCCTCTGCTCTGGGAACCGCCGGCCCCGGCCACAGGGGTCAGCGCGGCTCCGGAGCACTGAGCTGCGTCTGGGTGAGGGGTGCGCTGGGGGAGGCCCCGGAGCACTGAGCTGCGTCTGGGTGAGGGGTGCGCTGGGGGAGGCCCCGGAGCACTGAGCTGCGTCTGGGTGAGGGGTGCGCTGGGGGAGGCCCCGGAGCACTGAGCTGCGTCTGGGTGAGGGGTGCGCTGGGGAGGCACCGGAGCATTGAGCTGCGTCTGGGTGAGGGGTGCGCTGGGGGAGGCCCCGGAGCATTGAGCTGCGTCTGGGTGAGGGGTGCGCTGGGGGAGGCCCCGGAGCACTGAGCTGCGTCTGGGTGAGGGGTGCGCTGGGGGAGGCCCCGGAGCACTGAGCTGCGTCTGGGTGAGGGGTGCGCTGGGGGAGGCCCCGGAGCACTGAGCTGCGTCTGGGTGAGGGGTGCGCTGGGGGAGGCCCCGGAGCACTGAGCTGCGTCTGGGTGAGGGGTGCGCTGGGGGAGGCCCCGGAGCACTGAGCTGCGTCTGGGTGAGGGGTGCGCTGGGGAGGCACCGGAGCATTGAGCTGCGTCTGGGTGAGGGGTGCGCTGGGGGAGGCCCCGGAGCACTGAGCTGCGTCTGCGGGAGGCACATTTAGTTCCCGTCCTGGTCCGCAGCTAACGGGCGAGACTTCCCAGCCCGCCCAGGAGGGTTGGTTTGGCCCGGACTCCAGGGTTCTCGGACAGCGTGGAACCGTTGTGCAGTGATAGTGATACAGGTGCTTAGCAGCGGTGTCCAGCCTCCACCATTCGCTGTCTTGTTCACGAAGGGTCATCCTCAGCTGATTCCCCACTTCCCGTCCTGCCGCTTGGAGCGGTTGAGAAACTACAGCTGCCAGCCAGGCAGATGGACTCTGCTCCTAGGAAGAGCGCGACCCGCACTAAGTCAGTGTACGACCCGGGGTCGCAGCACCCTCCCCACCTAGTTCTCAGGAGGAAACAGCAGTTTGCAAACAATATTTACGTCACCTGCGGTCACATGCTCATTACATAAACGTCCCTGTGCTGTGTGAACCTGGGGGGAGAGTCTGCTTCGGAGCCTGCAGGCGGGGAGGAGACACCTGCCTCCTGTGCAGAACCGCGGGGCCTGCCGAGCGGCTCTCCCAGTAGGCAGGACGGGCTTCCGTGCGCTGACCACGCGGGGCCTGCCGAGCGGCTCTCCCAGTAGGCAGGACGGGCTTCCTGCGCTGACCACGCGGGGCCTGCCGAGCGGCTCTCCCAGTAGGCAGGACGGGCTTCCGTGCGCTGACCACGCGGGGCCTGCCGAGCGGCTCTCCCAGGAGGCAGGACGGGCTTCCGTGCGCTGACCACGCGGGGCCTGCTGAGCGGGTCTCCCAGGAGGCAGGACGGGCTTCCGTGCGCTGACCACGCGGGGCCTGCTGAGCGGGTCTCCCAGTAGGCAGGACGGGCTTCTGTTCACTGACCACAAGACTCCTTTGCTCATGTTTTCACAGTGAAATACAATTGTTAGAATAACAATGAAAATTAAGCCATCAAAGAAACTGTTTTTAAGGATTTTTAAAAGTTTTAAGAAAATACAATGGGTAATTTTGTGAAAGACAATTAAATCACTTCTAGAAGCATCCATTAAGTTTTAAGCCAACCTGATGGGGGAATCGTAGATCATGACTTTTTGCAAAAAGTACATTTAAAAAATTTAAAGGTCCTTTGAAATCATGTAATTTTTGGACAATTGAAATGGATAAGGAAAAAAACCCACCATTGAGAGGTCCATCTTGTGGACATATATGGTAATGAGCCGCCTAATTTTTTTCTAAATATCCGGTTCTTTGTTTTTGGTGTGTGCCCCTCCCGGGAACCGAACCTGGGACTCTGGTCTGCAGGCCAGACCGGCCAGGGCTAAATATCCAGTTCTTTACCACCACACTCAAGTCCAGAAACGCCGCATTCTAACTGCGCTGTAAACTGTCAGTCCCAAGCGTTCCCAGCCCTCATTTACCCAGTTGCTCCCCAGAGGTTTTTTTGAGTTTCTCGTATGAAAGCACCATTTCAGAAGGTGCTCATAAGCAGCTAAACACATTGAAAGTAAAACTGGACAGATGGAAATATTTCAAAAAGTAAGTTCATATAAACTTACATATTTAGTTTTCTGTAAGTTTATTAATAGTGATGAGAGTAGAAATATATGACTAGTTCATATTTAAACAATGTTTTCTGGAATGAACAATGGCAAAGCTACCCGTTGTCAGTTCCATAGCTCCATGAAAATTATGGTGTTTTGTGTTTACAGTAATAAAAAGCAATGTCTCTAATATCAACTATTAATTTCCTTAACATGAACAGGGAGATTCTTAAAAATTGCGTTTTCCTGACAATAAACAATGGTAGAGAATTCTGGATAGGGCCTACAAGCTAATAATTTTTAGAGTTGAAAACGTGCTATGATTTGTGCATTATTTTTTAGATGCAGTTTATTCTTCCTTTTTGAAGATGCACCTATTGAAAATGTTCCTACGATCCAGGTGTGTGGTCTAAGAGATAGTCTACACCGGCAGTCCATTCCTTGCTTCTCACCCAGAGGACTCTGGGTTTACAGGGGTAACTCCTCCTGTGGCACAAGGCACCGTAGTCTCGAGAACCACATAACATTCTGCTCCAGTTTTTACATCCCAAGTTACATCTGCTTATTGCTTTTATTTCCTGGTATGTTGTTTTGCACACAATTCCACTTTAGTTGCTTATACATTGCATTTATGATTCCTTCCCTACCTCAACTTTTAATTCAATAGATTAAGGAACTTAGAAGTATGTATGAATTTGTGTACAGCAACTGTGACTGGGCCACCTGTTGACGGGTGGTGGTAACAGAACCGCTGAAGAACCAACGCCAACAACTGGGGAGCTAGCTACCCACTAGGCCCCGGGTTCTGAGTTGGCAGAACTTGTCACCATGGCCTACCAACTTCACCTGGAAGAAAACTAGCCTACACCCAATCAAGGGATCCCCAGCTATCAGGGTTTGGTGGCATGTGCGTCTCTGTAGTAATGTCTGTGGGGTTCAGTACCTAAGACTCTGCCTGGCTACATTGATACTGCAAATTCTCTCTCTCTCATGTAGTTATCCACATGTTCTTCTGGGATAGTGACCACTTTACAGTTCGATTTGGCTGACAGTGCACTGAACCTACACCAACGTGGGTGAAACTGTGATCCAGGTAGGAAATATGCCATTGGCTACAATGATCATTTGTTTTTAGTATGTTTGAAGTTTTAACTACATTAGTTAACAATTTTCAGCCTCTGCTAATGCAAAATCTATTTAAATCACTGTTTCTGTTAAATAGATAAATTGGAGAATACATTTTAGAAAAAGAACAGAGATCTGATCTTTAACATCTTTCTTCTAAATTCAGGGTCTTGCAGACAGTAGCTCACAGATCAAATCTGGCCCACATTTGTTGGCCTGCAGGGTAAGAAGGCCTTACATTCACCATGTTTATACAAGTACCTACCTGATAGCCTCAAGTTTACCTTTTGGCCCAAAAGAATGAAACAATTCCTGTATGGCTCTCAAGGCAGTTGGCTAACTCCTCTAAAATTTTTTCCAGAAAGTTTAAATAATAGAAAATATTAAAAATAAATTACTTCAACTTGAACAAACTCAAACAGCTAAATTTTGTTTATGAATAAGCTTACAAAATTTTAACATCAAATCTGCCCCAAATTCCAACGCTCGTTGACACCCTGCGTGGAGTCGCTCGGTAACTGCGTGTTTAGCCCCGAGGAGCCAGCAGCGCTGCACAGCATTTAACTTGACATTCCCCCCAGAAACGCACTAGGCTGCAACTCCTACAGTCTAGCCAAAACCCTTTTTCGACTCTAGCCATCCTAGTGGGTGTGAAGTGGCATCTCACTATGGTTTTGATTTGTATTTTCCTAATGACTGATGCCATCCAGTCTGTTTTAATGTGCTTGTTGGCCATTTGCATAGCTTCTCTGGAGGTTTATGCAAGTCCTTTGGGTGCTTGTCATTTGTTGAGTTGTAAGAGTTCTTTATATGTTCTAGGTACAAGACCCTAATCAGATATACGATTTGCAAGTATTTTCTCCCATTCTGTAGGTTTTTTTTCTTTTATGAATGTATTCTTTGCACACAAGTTTTTAAAATCTTAAGTCTGATTCATTTTTTTTTTCTGTTGCTGGTACTTTTGGTGTTATGTTATGAATCCATTACCAAATCCAAGGTCACTAAGATTTACTTCTGTGTTTTTTCCTAAGGGTTTTATAATTTAGCACTTTTAAGTTTTTGATCCCTTTGGAGTTAATTTTTGTATATAGTGTAAGGTGATGTCCAACCCTATTATTCTGCATGTGGCCATCCAGCTGTCCTACAACCGTTTGTTGAAGAGACTATTCTTTCCCCACCAAATGGCCTTGGCACCTTTGATGACTCAATTAACCACAGGTGAATAGGTTTATTTTTGGTCTCTCAATTCTGTCCCATTGCTCAATATGTCTGTACTTCTATAGGTACCACAGTTTTAATTTAGCTTTGTAGTATTAAATTGGAAAGTGTGAGTCCTCCAACTTTATTCTTCTTTCAAGATTGTTTTACTATCTAGGGTCCCTTCCATTGCCATGCGATTTTTAGAAATAGCTTTTTCATTTAGCAAAAAGGCCTTCGGGGGGGTTTCACTGGGATTGCATGAAATCTGTAGCTTGCTTCACAGAATACTGCTGTTTCAACAATATTCTTCTTGCAATTTGTGTCCATGGGATGTGTTTCCACTGACTTAGGTTTCCTTTAATCCGTTTCAACGATGTTTTGTAGTTTTCGGTGTACAGTGAGTCCTCAAAGTCACCGCAAGGTCCTGCAGCTTCAAGTGATGTATAATAAAACCAATTTTACCACAGGCTAATTGATACAACGAGAGTTACGTTCCTAAGGCATCTCTCATCATTAAAATGAACCATTTAACACAATGTTATCTGAGGTCCTGCTGTACAAATCCTGTACCTCCTTCATTAAATTTTTCATTATGCTGCTGAATTCAGTAGGCGAGTAATTTTTACATGTATATTCAAAAGGGATACTGGTCTGTAATTTTTTTGTGTGTGCCGTGTTTTATCTGGGTCGGGCTCTACAGTGATGCTGGCCTCGTACAAGGAGTTAGAAATGCTTCCCCTTGTGCTTCTGGGAGACCGGAGAAGGCCGGTGCTGTTCCTTGGGCTTGTGACCACTGATTCATCTTTCACTTGGGACAGACCTGTCCACACTTGCTGCTGCTTCGTGAGTTAGTTACTGGGAACGTTCCATTTCATCTGAGTTATTTAATCTCTGTTGGTGTTAAATTGTTCATAGAATTATCTTTTCTATTTCTGTTAGGTCAGTATTAATGTCCACATTTTTCATTTCTGATTTTAGAAATTTTAGTCTTCTATTTATCTTCGCCAGTCTAATGGTTTATCAATTTTCTTGATCTTTCCCAAGAACCACCTTTTTTGGTTTTATTAATTTTCTGTTTTTCTATTCTGTTTTTTAAATCAACGGTCTGATATTTATTATTTCCTTCCTTCTGACAGCTGAGGATATAACTTGATATTCTTTTCCTAAAGTACAAGGTTAGGTTAGTGATTTGACAGCTTTCCTCCTTTTCCAGCCATAAATTTCCCTGAGCACTGCTTTCCCTGAAGGAGTAAGTTTAGGTATGTTGCATTTTCACTTGTTCCAAAGTATATCTTATTTCCCTTGTAACTTCTTTGACCCATTGGGTATAACTGGAGAGTTTTTTTTTTTTTGGCGGTACGTGCCCCTAGTGGGAACTGAACCCGGGACACTCTGGTCCGCAGGCCAATGCTCCAGCCGCTGAACCAAACCGGCCAGGGCTCACTGGAGAGCTTTAAGGAAGGGAGTGGTGTGGTATGATCTGTGATTTAGCAAGCACGTCTAGCTGTTAAGTGGATAAAGGGTTCTGGAAAGGCAAGTATGAATGCTGGAGGCTGTTAATAATTTTCTGTGTGGGAAAAGGATGTCAACACAGACAAAGGTAGTGACAGAAAGCACATGTGGGCATATTCTGGTAGTCAAGTCTGCAGGACTTGTCAATCACCTCATTGACCAAAGGAAAAGGAGAAATCAGGAATTGCTTCTTGGGGAATAAAAGTGACACTAATAAGGAAAAACAAGGTTCATTTTATTTCTTTGACAATGAGAAAGAACATAGAGGGAGAGAAATCAGGAATTACTTCTAGGAGGATAAAGAGCTGGGAGGAAGTAGGAACCTGGGATGATTATACATACAGTGTGGTGAGGATAAGTGTGATGTAAGAGTTAGTAGTTTTGTCCGTCTGGCCAAGGAGGAGGTAAACATGTTCAGATAGGGTTCTAAAGGCCTCACAGGGCAACACAGAGTTGCAACTCCTGAGTAGTAGTTAGTATTGTGGTAGAGTTGTCATTATCTCTTGAAACAGAATCCCTGCTACCCTATCAATAAATCTTAGCCGACTAAGAAGCAGGCCACTTGACGGATGACTTTAAATGCTGGCGGTATTCATACACTCTGCTACCACTAATCAGGCAAGCGAGAGTGCGGCCGCTTGGTACTGTCCTGTACTTTGTACCTCTGATTGGAGAAGGATATTTTGTTTGAATGTTTGTAAAATAGGAAAATAATGATTTTAATATTTATCCAAATGACATAGCATTTATTTCAACTTTAATTGATATACTATGCAATTACAGCAAACTAAATATGTACTCCTTTTTATAATCTTGCAAATTACTACAATGAATAGAAGCTTAATAAATACTTGTCAAGACAGGGTGCTGTGAGTTAAGATGTCTACCCAGAATTAAAATAGAGACAGTATAGTTATTGTTTCAGGCTATGTAGCACCTTGGAGCCATGACTGAATAATAAATCTACTCTCCCACATTTTAAATCAGGCTTCTCTGAGTGAGGCTGAATTTTTTTATTACTTATAAATATTCTGAACTAGTAAACAAGTTTTAGTAATACAGTTTAGTCCAAACTGTATTTATTTAAAATATTCTTTAGATGATAAATTTTAATTTCTTAAACTAGTTTTATAAAAATGTAATTAAGTATAGTTAACTCAGTAATGTCTGTCTGATGCAAATATATTACAACAAAAACAAGCCGATAAAGAGTGGCATTGTACAGACAAGCTTGGGGACTTCAGGTCAGGGGCACTCTTGCCCGGGCGGTGTGTATTTTCCTTGTACGGCTACTTTGGCCTTCCCTCGGTTACATACAGAAAGGAACTGGAGAGAACTTGAGAACAGCTAGATCTCCACGTTGACGTTTCCTTCACAAGCCATGAATAATGAAAACAGCCCTCTGCGGACATTGAGCAGCTCCTCTTCTTGCTGTGGCCACGGAAAAGAAAATCACATTCACTTATATTTTAAGTGATTAGTGTCAGGAAAATAGAAAAAAAAAAATCAAGCTATTATTAGGGATTCATTTTAAAACAACCCCTTCCATACAGTATGATGTATCAGCCTCTGCTCTCCCTGGATCTACTCCTAGATGTCTACAAAGCTTGGGGATCATCACTGGATAACCAGTTGAGAGAAGACCTTCAATCCCAAGTCAATGAGATTTAGTTTATTTTCTTCCTTTAAATACTAAATCTAAGTATAGTCTAGGAAACAATTTCAACAAGAATCACTCTAGTGAGCTTGTCTGCTTCAAGCTAAACATCCTAATCTTCATTCATATTTCAGCATGCTGGGCCTCTATTAAAATGTATCACACACATTAATCTACCCTATGTAAGATGAGTACCAATGTGCATGAAAATGCCTGCCCCACAGAATCTCCAGATGCCTGCAGTCGGAGGGGTGCCTTTAGACCCCACACAACTGTGCTTGCCCCAGAACCAGCTGCTGGGCTACTAGACCTTTGGAAAGTCACCTCCTTTTATCCCCAAATCTGTCAACAATGTCTTGGTGTCCAAGGGGACAATAATTCTTTTCGGGTGTCTTGACACCCCTTCTCTTTGAGAACTCATTCTTCTAGAGAATTGTTCAAGTGACAAATTGTCTTTTTTCCTTTAGTAGGGACTCTGTTTAAACTGCTCCTGTTATTTTACTATAGATACACTCCCATTCTAATTTAAATAACAAAGTCAACTGAGCTAGAACTGCTTCCTCTCAATCCAAAAGAAACAAAAACTATGAAAAAATCTCATTAGAAGAAATAAAGGCATGGTCATTTCCATGGTCATCCTAACTAGATAGCTGATTTACCATCTCCTTAAGAAGCCTGTCTTGCAGGACTCTCATGTTTGTTTTCATGGAGCACATCTGTAAAATAAATATATTTCTCCCGTGAGATTTACTATAAAATTTTCACAGCAAAAAGACAGACTAACCAATACCAAAATTATAAAATTTATACCTCAGATACACAAATAGTTTCTTCCCGATCAGTGTTGTAGAAGACATTTTTGTCCAATGAGGCTTTCAAAAGGTGAAGCCTAACAATTAAAATAATGACAGTTACATTTGTATTTATCAGGAATTCAAATTAAATCACTATAGTATATATAATTAAAAAATTTTAAATCTACTTTTATAGTTTCCAGTCATAAAAATGTCATACTAACCTCTCCTGTTCATTTTTTTGATAGGCACCCAACTTCTGAACTGTCTTTTCCCCAAAGTCCTAAATTTTAATACAAAAACGAATTATACTTTAATATCGTTAAATATTCAAAGTTGACAGAATTTACTATATTTCTATTCTTTCTAATACACAAGTTGGCTACATGCTAAGAATATTCCAGATATCATAAACTTTCAGATAAATAACAAAAGCAGACTCCCGCATGGTTTCTCCCTTGTGATCCGTAATTTAGGTGTTTGCATGAGACTGAAGAGCGCTGTGGTGGTCCCAAAAGCAGAAAGGTCAATAGAGGTGTCTTGAGTGTAGCTCTTTAAAATGAGGTTTTAAAATTATTTTTAAAATCTTAAAAGCACAAACCGCAAATTCCTTCTCTAAATCTTTTAAAGACTGTGAATCTTTTTCAAAATTCTCCAACTCTTTTATGATGCTGAACTGGAATTTATCAAGTTTTTTGATCCTATTAAAGACACAAAATAAGATTAATTTTTAAAAACGATAGCACTCAGAACATACAGCGTTCAGGAGAGATTTTTATTACACACCTGTATTCCTGAATATGATGGTTCATTGTTTTCAGGTGTTGTTGAGCTGTTTTCCAAGTCTGCTTTGTAAAATAATCCATCAGTTTGTGGCGAATCTGAAAAACACTCATTATTTACAAAATAATACTCTACATTAAAGACTACATTAAGAACAAAGCACTTTCCTGTTAGAAAAGTGAACAGCAGAGGCAGTGATTCACAGGGCAGTGCTAATGAGTAAGCTTAGAGCACGTCTGGCTCCATCAGAAAGGCTCTGACTAAGGGCTGCATCAGTAACTGATGATTTCTGTAAGGGCACCACACTCTACCATTTTTTTAACTGCTAGTGATTACAATTCTCTTCAGGAACATAGCCTTAAAATCACAGCAAGAATTATTTATTACCATTTTTCACAAAAACATAATCCCATGTGGCCACAGATGTGTAACAGTACATGACTGAGTCAGGGCGTCTCTGTTTAAAGGAGGCCGGAGCCTCAGTGACAAAGGAGACTGGTCAGCGTGGAATGGGCTCTCTGACTGAGGCTGCTCACCCTTTCGTACCCTCACTAGCAGTCACCTCTGAGATTAAAAAAAAGAGAAACCACACAAGAGTCAAAATGTTAAACCCATTAAAAAAGGACGGCAGGACAACGAGAAGACCTGTAGAAAAAAAGAATAAGGATAATGCCCAGAGTTTAGAAGAGAAATTTCCTCATGAGGTAAAAGGATTTCAGCTAGGAATCATTCCAATTCTTCACCAGTACATGAGGAAAGTTGAATTCATGAATGGGTATTTTGTTGCCAAAAGATCAAACAAGTGGATAGTCTAGTAGAAGTGGGGCATATTGTCCCATTGTTTGGTATAATTTAAATAACTCACATTAAATTTCTTCTTAGATTCTGAACTGAACTGCTCATCTGAAATCTCTGTTCCCACGTTCTTCCCGGGAACAGGAAGCTCATTTGTTGATAACGGAGATGTACTTTCAGACGCTAAAAAATGAAGGCAATCAGCCAAAGTTAAAATACGCACTTTTACTAATTTAATTTAGCCTTGTCATGAGGCTGAGAACAAAATCTTATTTTTAAGTTCTATAAATATTAAAGCAGGAATGGTAACATTAAAGTAGAACATTTTTAGATTCATTTTTTAACTGGTTTTAGCTACTTCATGTTATTAACCCAAGTATTTAATAACAACTAATTTCATTATAAGTTCACACTCTAGTACAACTTGTATGAGGTCATCAGTGATAGAAACTTGAGGGATACTGACAAGCGAAAAAAAGACCATTCCTGCATCAATCACATCAGTAAATTTGTGATAAAGCAGCATCCTTCTTGGACTTGACCAAAGTTGTCTTACAAAGGATTTGTTTTGTGGATGGAGTCATTTGCGATCAAAGAAACTATCTTCCCAAACAGCTGCATTTGGACATATGCATCCTGATCTACCTACTTTTGTGACAGTGATGATCTGCATTTTCCGTTTTAGACAGTTTTTGGGGAAGCAAGTTTGCTCTCCCTTCCTCTTCCAATCCTCCTTCATCAGGATTGATATCTTCTATGTACATTCGTTTGCGACTAAGATGGTGTGTAGGGCCTTAGAAACAGTTAAATAATTAATAGTGCTACAATTTTGGTAAAAATACCTAATACATATATCCTTGCTTTTATTAAAAAAACGTTTCATTTAATTATGTATATAATTTTAGGCAACTGTGCATTACATTCTACCTAATTCCTTATTTTCATTTTGACATTAACTTGAAATAATTCAGTATGACTTAAAATATATAATTCCTTTAGATGAAATTTCACAGCATTTCAGTAATTAACTTAAAAACAAAAGTAAGGCTATGAGTCCAAACCTGATACATGAACAGAGTTACAAGGCAGGTCAGATCTTATTTTCTCTTCTTCACTAGACATGGATAATGCAGATGCTGAATGACTTTCCTAAAATATATATCAACAATTGAAAAATAAGTACCGTAAGTACTCTTGGACTCACCTTTGACCATCTTTCTCAAACCTTCAAGCCAGTTAATTACAAAAGCTGTCAATTCTTTTTCAGATTGTTTCCCTCCCTCTTTTCATCTTTTTTATTTTTTTTATCCTCACCCGAGGACATTTTTTGCATTTATCTTCAGACAGAGCAAGAGGGAGGAAGAGAAGAGAAACATTGACATGAGAGAGACACACTGAGTGGCTGCCACCCACACGACCCCAACCAGGGCCGGGGACAAACTGCAACCGAGGTACGTGCCCTTAACGGGAACCGAACCCGGGTCTCTCTGGTCCGCGGGCCAACGCTCTAACCGCTGAGCAAAACCACCAGGGCTATTCTACATATTTTAAACATCAGATTTATGGATAATAGTTGTTGAAAATATTGTAATTATTAAAGGCCATAACTGATTCTTATCAGACCACCTTAGCTTAAGGAAAGTTTTGATGGCTGTACAATATATATCTCCTTTTTGCTTTGTATTCCATACAATTCAAGGTTCAATTTCCATAAACTTTTTTCTGAACAAGAACTGCTTACATCTGAATAGCTCTTGCAAATTTGTGTTTTTTATGTACCACAGAATTTACATTTTTTTCTATTCACAATAGCATTATTCTTAACTATATCTGGGCCTATGAATGAAGAAGACATATAGAAACCAAAAAAATTAAAACTATTTAAATTTTGAGGGAATAATTCATTTGCTGGAAAAATTCAACACCTATTCAAAATTAAAAAGAAAAGCCCTTAGACAATTAGAACATTAACTTGATAACAAGTATCTACCAAAAACTATGGCTCAGCCTGCCTGCTAGTACAGTATCTACCTAACATTGCTGCAGAGGTCCTAGTCACCTGAACAATAAAAGACCAGAAAATATAAGGAGTGGAACAGAATACACAGTTATCATGAATAACAGTTTATGATTCTCTATACTCAAAACCCAAGAGAATCTAGGCAGGTAATTCTGGTAGAATTGTCAAGGTTATGGGAGATATAAAATATCAATAGTGTATTTATATAAAAGCAAAAAATTAAACCCAAAAAACAATTTTTAAAGTTTTCTTTTTCAACACAATAAAAAGGAAACCTATAAGACACTTTGGAATTAATCTAACAAGTAGTATAACTTTCTGGTGAAGTTTTGGCACAACTTTGTTAAAAATAAGGCCAAAAAGTATAAAAAACTGAAATATGTGGATGAGAAAGCTCAATAACAATATTGGGAAATGGTAGGTAGTTATTTCCTTAGGCAAACTAATTCCAAAATTTATATGGACAAGTAAATGGCCTAAAGAATTTAGATGTAAGAGTGAGACCAGGTTGACTGGGGTGTGGGGGTGAAATGCCCTGTAAGTGTGAAACTTTTCAAGTAGTAGTGCTAGCACAGAGTCTGTTTTCCTGGTTGCCCCGGCTATGAGCAAATTAGCATTACAAATGATGGAGAAAGGAGTGGTGTCCCAACCAGGATGTTGCACTAATTCACTATCCATATGCAAAGAGAAAGCTTGAAAACATAAAAGTTAAAATCAAAACTAACATTTTTACAAGAAAATAAAATGTCTTTTTTTTTCTTTTATTATCTTCACCCAAGGACATTTTTCCATTTTTTGTTCAGGTAGAGTGGGAGAGAGAGAGAGAGAGAGACATCACGTGAAAGGGACACATCGAGTGGCTGCCACCCGCATGACCAACCAGGGCTGGGGACAAACTGCAACCTAGGTACGCGCCCTTAGTGGGAAGGAACCCGGGTCTCTCAGGACTGCAGGTCGACGCTCTAACCTCTGAGCCAAACTGGCCAGGGCGAAAATAAAATGTTTTAGGACAAAAGCTGAAGGAAGGGTATCTTGAACAACACAAAAGATTGATAAATTTCATTACGTCACATTTTTTGTCATATGGGTATTTTCAATCAAGTGGAAAGACAAGAAAAATACTGGAAAAAGAATGTTTGCATTGTATATGATCAATACAGAATTAATGTCCAGGCTATATTAAGAACTCCTACAAATTTGTAAAAAAAAAAATAGGCAATTCACAAAATGGCCAAAAAACATATGAAAACACTCGATGCTGTTAATCAGGAAAATGCAAATTAAAGTGAGACACATTTCACATGCTTCAGGTTGGCAAAAACAAACATCTGATTACAGCCTGTGAATGAAAACTAAAGAAATGGGCATTGTTGGTGAGGGTAATGTAAGCTGGTACAACTAATTGATAGAGCACATTTCCAATACCTCATTAAGATTACCCAGTAAATGGGAAACAAAATTTCTCATATGAATGTTCAGCCAATAAATGTGCAACAATTAAAATTCCATCTAGCACAGAGTAGCATTAAAGAAAGTGGGTGTGATTACCTAGGTTTTGAGATTTGAAGGACAGGATACTGGAGGGATCGAGGATTCCGGGACAGTAAGGCAGATAGAGCAGTACTGATAAAGGACCGTGGGATGAAGTTCAGTGGGAAACTTTCAAACTGTGGTCTGCAGAGACCGAGAGCCCTGCAAAGGTCCCTTGGGTGGGGTGGGGTGGGGTGGGCGTGGGGGGAGGCTGAGCAGGCTAAGAGTTAGAGCTACCTGCTCTAAACAGCATAGCTCCATTTTTATCTGTTTGGCACAATGGAGGTTTCACAAACGATTTTGTTTGAAAAATATGGTCTGTGAAGAAGACTACTGGTTAAACAGAATAAAAGGAACTTAAAACCTTCTAGAAATAAAAACATTGTTTAAAGTGGTAGAACACAAGGTTGTTTTTAGTAGAGGTTTTGGAACTTGGCTATAGGTGTTCTGAACTATCATTAATCCCATCTTCGTTAGTACATATCAAGAGAATTTACTATATAAATTATTTGAGTATTTACAATGTATCAGGTATTATGCTTACATAAGACTATTTAATTTTTCACAGCCCCATTTTACAGGTGAGAAAATTGAGGTAGAGGGGATCAACTTGTAAAATGTTAGAGGCAGCAAATAGGGGAACCAGGATTTAAACACAGTTCTGTCTGACACAAAACTTTTTCAACTGTATTGTTGCTGTGAACTGTCTTATCTTGGCGACCAGTTCTATAACTTTGTTACTGCTTCCAAATTCTCCAAATTGAGCCATGGATAACACTCAGGCAAAAAAGGGGGGCAGGGTTGAGGTGGGGAGTGGGGGGGTATAAACTGGTACCAAAGTATTCACAACTTAAAAAAAGGCAGAACTCCAAATACATTTTTACATATCTCTCTCTCTCTAACCCATAACTGATTCCGATTTCTTATGTCTTTTTTTATCCTCACCCAAGGACATTTTTCCATTTTTTGTTCAGATAGAGTGGGAGGGGAAGAGAGGAAGAGAGAGAGAGAGAGAAACATCGACGTGAAAGGGACACATCGAGTGGGCTGCCACCTGCATAACCAACCAGGGCTAGGGACAAACTGCAACTGAGGTACGTGCTCCTAGCGGGAACCGAACCCGGGTCTCTCTGGACCACAGGCCAACGCTCTAACCGCTGAGCCAAACCGGCCAGGGCTAATGTCTTTTAAAGACTTTTGAGCATGCCTACATGTTTTATTAAGAAATGATACATATAACACATAAAAGGAATTTTTCTCTATATTAAATCTGTTGATATTCATGCCGCTTACCTACTAGTTTTCAAGTTCCTTACGAAACTCTGAAGTAACACTCCAGCCATACTGTTTTCAACTGCACTCCTTAACAATCTGCTCTGTCAGCTGGTGATCTGGTCCCTAAGGCTGCAGAGCTCCAGCCACGCGGCCTCGGAAAGAAGCGCCGGTGCTGCGGGACTGAGCCTCTCACGTCTGGAAAGCCAACGCTGTCGTGTCCGTGTGCAGCGGCCCGCAGCGGCCCTCTGGAAGCCACCCCTCCCGTCACAGGACTCTGCTTCTCACCCCACCTCCTCCTGCACAGCAGCTATAATCGGTCTGTGAGGTTCACCGAGCTTATTTTACTTACCAGGAGGTTCCTTCTCTCTCCTAGACCAGACGCAAAAGCTAAAGCTAAGTACATAAGCAATGTGTGTCTAATTAAGGAAAAACATAGAATCTTACCGAAGAGAATGACTGTGGAATTGGTGAGCAACTTTCTCTTGCACATAGTAAATTTTTCTCACCGTTTTTCAGTGACGTTATTGGACCTCCAACTCCATATTTACCGTTGGAGGAGTCAGGTGATGAAGTTTTTGCAGGTGATATGGATTTTGTTACACAGTCATGATCCTGAGTAAAATCCCTTTCTGTTGTTTTCTCTGTCCCTGTATTGCCTCACAAAACACAAATAAAGACGGCAGGTGTTATTGATGTCTGTTTTAGAATAGCACAGTTAATTTAAATTCTAAGAGACTACATAATTTATCAAAACCTAATAATGTTTAAAATATTAAGAAAATATTAAATGGCTTCATTTTAAATGTAATTGTAGCCATAAGAACGGTTTGGCTCAGCAGTTAGAGCACTGGCCTGCGGTCCAGAGAGACCCAGGTTCGGTTCCCGCTAAGGGCACGTACCTCGGTTGCAGTTTGTCCCCGACCCTGGTTGGGTCGTGCAAGTGGCAACCACTCGATGTGTCCCTTTCATGTCGATGTTTCTCTCCCCCCCCCCCCTTTCTTCCTTCCCCTCCCGCTCTATCTGAACAAAAAATGAAAAAATGTCCTCGGGTGAGGATTAAAAAAAAAAAAATTATCTATAGTATATATACAATGCACTAAAAGGAGCAACCTGAGTATTTTGACATCAAGACTGTTATATATTAAAGTCATATAATTTTATGGTTGGAAAGGCTTGGGAAATCATTTGGTCTCAATCCTTCATATATAGATGAGGAAATTCATGGCTGAAATCTTAATATGAATGAGTTCTCAGACAGTTTTCAGATCAAATGAGGGCATGTGTATCTTCTGAGTATGTGCTTATCTGAGATGTGTTACCAGCGTATGAAAATATTCTAGAAAAGAACAAAATAGTCACTTTATGTATGTTAACTGATGTAAGTATTGAATTTTAACTGCAATTAGAAACACTTAGAAATGCTTTAAAACATCCTTTAAAGAAACTACAAACATAAAAAGGGCAAACATGAACAACTTCAGTGTCATAGTAATACTGTTCCCAAGTCTACTTACGCTTAGCAAAGATCAAGTTCTGAGCATTAACTGGTTTAGAAATAAAAATAACTACCTATATTCTTAATACACACCTCAAAGTTAGTCTTCAAATTATATATTCATGTAATTAGTTATAATAAAAAGTATTAAATATTCAACTAAAGAGAAAAGAAATACTGACATCTCATGACTTCTATAGATGATGGACTCCCAGATAAAGATACAGGAGATAAGTCAAGGCTATTATCTCTTATAGTACTATTTTTTAGTAGAGATGAGCTTGCCCATTCTTTTGATATATTCTTTTGTGTCGCCACAGAGAAGGTATTCTGCTGTTTCTTTGGCAGCTTCATGGTTTTGCTTCTGGAATGGATATTCTCCTCCTAAATGTATTGATAACTTGCAAATTATACTCGAATACAAGTAATTTAAATGACATTGCAATATTTAATACATGTCTTATATTACTACATATGAGCATAGCAGGGGTTGCACATGAGCAGTGAGACTTTAATACCTTTAAAGACATGAGACAAATTCACAAGAAATATAATACATATACTATGACAAATATCCTAAGAGAGACCAATAAAATAAGGTCAAAGGAGATTATATTTAGGTCAGGGAAAGCAGGGAGAGTCCCTGGGCCCCACAGCTCAGGAGTCTGGACAGGAGGGTGGCGAGAGCAGGCATACTGAGGGGTGAAGGCCCGCTGACAAATGGACTAGAGAAGTACAGGTCTCATCTGGAAGTCACAGGTATTCTGACTGTCACAGCTCTGGGGATACACTGAGGAGGAGGGGAAAAAGCTTGGAAAGGTTTTGATGCTCTGAATGTCTGATTACATGGAGATAGACACTCAGGGTGTTTCTCTGAAGAGGGATGAGAGGGTGGCCTGGGAAGACTCACCTGAGTATGTGTATAGTAAATTAACGTAAACAGTGAGAGAAAGCATGGAGATAAGTTACAAAGTCCTAATGTCTTCCAGGTAAGAGATGATAAGGGAATATGAAGGTTTAATGATTTAAAATGAGAACAGTGTAATGGCCAGAGACCTGCCTTTAGTGCCAGATTCTTGACTTCAAACCTTTGTTTTACCACTTCCTAGCTGTGCGGGCCTTGGCAAGTTCCTTCATCTCTCTGTGCCTCAATTTTCTCATTTGTAAAATGAGAGGTCAATAATAGGACTAATCACCTATAGTACTTATGAGATTTTAAGAAGTCAAATCTATAAAGTATATACAGTTTACAATGGGGTACGTCCTGGTAAACGCATTGTAAGTTGAAAATATGGTTAAGTCACAAATGCATTTACTACATCTAACCTGCTGAACTTCATTAGTCTCATCTACCTTAACTGTGCTCAGAACACAATATCCAAAACACGCTGGCAACACAGTGTCCTGAAGTGCTGGTTGTTGACCCTGGCAGTGGACCATGTGCCTGACTAGGTAGGTGCTGCAGCTCGCTGCCCCTGGCCACGTCAGAGAAGGGCACCACCCCACAGGGTGCTAGCCTGGGAAGAGATCGAAATCCAAACCTGAAGAACGGTCCCCACTGAATGTGCACTGCTTTTGCACCACTGTAGTCGGACACTGTGGAGTTGAACCATGTAAGTTGAGGACTGTCTGCACTTAAGATAGTATCTGGCATAGTAGAAACACTATTTTTTAAAACATTGTTAAAAAAGCTTTCAAGCACAGGTAGGTAGGGATGTAACGTTATGAGACTGAAGGAAGAAGTCAGGGACGGACAGATGGAACAGTGTATGAGAAGAACTTCAGATCCAGTATTTTTAATTTCAATCAAGAGAAAGATCCAGTTTCCTAACAGTCTGTACTTCTTGAAGCATTCTTTTGGAAAGATCAAGTACTTCTCTAATTCAAGGATAGTATCTTAAAGTTATGATTCTACTAAAGTCAAACATCTGTTTTGTAACACTAATACCAACTTATTACAAACATATTGCCTAAGGATCAATTTTTAGAATTATATAAGTTTTCTCATATAGCGGGTTAAATCTTAAAAAGAAGTGAACAAGTACATTTGACATTTTTACAAAAATATCTTCTCTGTTCAGTGTTTTAAAAGATTGTTAGAATTTATTAATCTGAATGGTTTCTATTTACCTTTACTAGCAATTTTTCTTTCAATGATTGTGAACCTTCTTGTTCACATTCTGATTCTGAATTTGAGAGATCTTTATAATTTTTTTTGGTGTTTGCTGCTCTCCGTGGAAGTCTGGTTCTCCCATCTGGAATGGTCTCATCTACCTTTTTGGTGATGTTTTTCTTGGGTGTCTTTGGGAGAAAAATTCCTGAATATTATATCAATATTTGAATTACAGGAAATACAAGTTATTTGCTATAAAATATTTCTAGAAATAAAAGGATTCCTGATTAATGTTTTTAAAAAAGACTAGAATATATCAGAATATTACTTAGCCATAGAAAAAAAAATCTTGCCATTTGCAACAACATGGATAAACCTGGAGAGTATCATGTTAAATAAAGCCAGGCAGAGAAAAACAAATACTGTGTGATTTCAATTATATGTGGAATCTCAAAAAATAAAACAGAAACCAACTCACAGATACAGAGAACAAACTGATGGTTGCCAAAGGGGAGGGGCCGAAGATTAAGCAGCAGAAACTTCCAGTTATATATTTTTAAAAAGACTGGATTTTATATTTCCATTCCAAGTATCTTCTCTATTATCTTTTTATCCCTGTCATTAAAGGTTTGAGGGGCCTGATTTATATCACCTAACTTAAAGAGATATCAAAAATATCTATCACTGCAGAAAAAAACAGGCTAGCATGTTTAAAAAAGGCAGAAGGTAGGGGTAAGGGTACAAAGACTGAAATAATAAACTGATAAGGATAAAATTATGAGATGATAAATTAACTTTTTTCATGACAAGGAGAAAAATGATTTTAAAGGGATGTTTGAATACAGACTTCCGACTTTTACCATTTTAGACCTTGGTTGTTCCCTTTCCAAAGATGGTCCTGCAATTCAAGAAAATAAGGTTAATTTCATCAAATGGAGAAAAAGTGGCATTAAAACTCATTAGAGTATTTCTGCATATAAGTTAAAATAGAAAATAGGAATACATATTTATTTAAACTCATTCAAACTTTAAATTTCAAGTTATGAGGCCAGATTGACATTGATAACTTTAACTATACAGTATTTGATATATGAATGACCAATTTCCCTTCTCTTTTATTTCATAGTAATAAAACTTTTAAAACATATAAGAGAATATGTAACATTAAACGCCCATAATGCTACCATTCAATTTAGGAACTAGATGGTCAATAATGTTGAATCTACTTAAGCGAGCCTCCATATCTCTTCTGCTGAAAGGTAATCACTATCCTGAAATCTTTGTTTCTCATTCACTTGATCTGAAATAAAATCTTAATTCAGAGATATGTATCCCTAAACAATATAATGAACTTTATAGAACAAAATCATGTCATATGTAATATTCTATGACTTGCTTTATTTTTCACTTATGTTTCTAAGATTTATCCACATCCTTGAGAGTGGCGTTAGTCCCTATTCCCCTTTATGCCTTTCAAGCATAATTTCAACTTCCTAACTATTCTCTGAAGCCTAGAAGTGGGATTATCCAAGCAAAGGAAGCAATGAAGTTCTGGAAGAAAGATTCCCCCAATCTTGACTTGTTGTCCTTCGGCCATTTAAACAAAACAGTTCACTCAGAAGTTCAACTTTAAAAGTATTTGCTGATTATAGGATTCTAGACTTTCATGTCTCCCCAAGATCTCTAATCTTTTCATTTGTTATGTCTTTATTTGTACATCTTCCCAAGAGCATATGAATCTTATGTTTCTCGAATGCTTACAGTCTACTCAACTGGACTAGATCTAGCCACATCTTACAACATTTTACCACAAGTCTGATCTACGTTCTAATTACCACAATGCTGCACCCCCTGAGCATACTAGGCTACTTCATACTTAAAAAAAATTTGAGAGAGAAACATCAACATCAATTGGCTGCCTCCTGCACACAATAAAAGCTGATTCCCAGAAAATAGGATCAAAAAAGATGAAGATAGTATAAGGAGCTCCTGGGACAACTTCAAGCGTACCAACATTCACATCATAGAAGGAAAGAGAGAACAAGAAATTGAAAACCTATTTGGAAAAAATGACAGAAAACACCCCTAATCTGGTGAAGAAAATGGACATATAAATCCAGGAAGCTCAGAGAATCCTTAACAAGATGAATCTAAAGAAGTCCACACCAAGACATAGCATAATTAAAATGCAAAAGGTTAAAGATAAAGAATCTTAAAAGCAACAAGAGAAAAGCAGTTACCCATAAGACTGTCAGCTGATTTCTCTACAGAAACTTTGCAGGCCAGAAGGGATTGGTAAGAAATATTCAAAGTGATAAAGAACAAGGACCTACAACCAAGATTACTCTACCCAGCAAAGCTATCATTTAGAATTGAAGGACAGCCCAGGATGGTATGACTCGGTGGTTACAGTGTCAGCCCATACACTGATTCCCTTAAAATAAATATAAAATTAACAGCTCAGAGTTATGTTGTCTTCTACTAAAAATGGAATATAGCCCTGGCTTGTTTGGCTCAGTGGTTAGAGCATTGACCCAAGGACCGAAGGGTCACGGGTTCGATTACCAGTCAAGGACACCTATCTGGGTTGCAGGTTTGGTCCCTGGCCCAGGTTGGGGTTGTGAGGAGGCAACTAATCGATGTACCTTCTCACATCAATGTTTATCTCTCTCCCACTCCCTCCCTTTCACTCTAAAAATCAATGGAAAAATATATCCTTGGGTGAGGATTAACCAAAAAAAGGAACATATAAAACCTTTGTGTTTTAGTAAACATTGAAATTGATGTTAAGCAATGAAAATGGTCATTATGTCTAGCCCATATCTCAAACTCTTATCCAACTATTTCAAGAGCTTTGCTAGAGAAAGCAAAAGCCATGTGCACTTTATGAAAGATGTAGGCAAAAATATTTCTGCAAGAAAATTGCTTTCCTTTCAGTATTGTTACTGCATCTATATCAATTCTTTAAAAGTATGTGTGTTAGGTGTGGCAGAGAATGGGGATGTTGTCCAAGCTTTGATTTTGTTTAGGGTTTTCAGTTCATGAGTACTTAATACATTATTTACAATAAATATCTAATAACTGATAACAGTAGGCCAAGAATAGACAAATGATGAGAGTATGTCATGAACCAATGATTATGGTAAATAATATTTTGTGTCCCTAAGATCCAGTTTTAAAGAAGAAATTTAAATATAACCGTATTACCAAAAATAACACAAAGCAAAGCCACTGTAGTGTTTGTGTATTTGCTTTCACTCTTTTCTGTTATAAGGATTATGTAATTAAAAATACTATCCACATACAAAAATATACTTAGCAACCAACAAAGCATTTTATAGTTGAAATAGTAAAATCATTTGCAACATTTCTCTAGAAACTGATTTCTTACTTGGTTTCCCACTTTTCTTTTTCTTCTTCACACTTTTATTTCTGCTGTATTCTATTAGCTGCGGTTTTGATTTTGGCTCTCTTAGCCAGCTAATGTCGGTCGTGCCATCATCACCTCTGTAGTCTGTGTCAGAATCACTAAAGAGTTTTTTATTTTTATGACTTGTTACAATCTATGAAAGAAAAAGAATCCTTGTAATGGATTAAGAAATGTGTCTTATATCATGCAAAGTAAGTTAAGCCCCTCAAAAAAACCGAAAAAGTAACTTCTCATGTTTTTAGCATACTAATCTACCTAGCAGTAAGGACCTATCCAAGAAGTCACTTGGAAATCCAGATCAAGATTTGTATTTTGTTGTTTGTGTCGTTGTTAATTAAAAGTCACATCAGCTTATTTCCATAGAGACATTAACCTATTACTATCAAAGAAAAGAACTAATGTCACATCTATTACTAGATGATCACAGTAGCTCAGAGACTAAGAAAAGTCATAACGGGAACATGGATAATTTCTGAGGAAAATCCAATTATTTGTTTTCCAGTTCTGTGATAATCTTTGGTATTGAAAAATTATTAAAAGAAATAATTGGTTTTAATAGACACATTAGGATATTATAACTTACTCTTTTATCTTTTGTTTTGAGAGAAGGTTCAAGTTCATCATGATTCCTTAAACCAACCCTTAAACAAAAATATGCATTAATTTTAATTAACTTTAAATACTTGTTTTCTTAAGGTAGCACACACTGAACAGTTAGACCTGGATTTTCAGCCTTACTCTTTACTAATTCAGCATATAATTCTGGCCAAGTGACTTTTCCTCTGACCTGTTAGTTATAAAATTATAAGGGTAGGCCCTGGCCGGTTTGGCTCAGCAGTTAGTGCGTAGGGTCTTGGACCAAAGAGTTCTCAGGTTCGATTCCGGTAAAGGGCATGTACCCCAGTTGGGCTCAGTTCCCAGCCCTGGTCAGGGTCTTGCGGAAGGCAACTAATTGATGTCTCTCTCTCTGAAGATAAATGGAAAAATATCCTTAAGTGAGGATTTAAAAAATAAAATTACAAGGTTAGATGAAAGTACTAAGTTAGCTTTATCATGTAAGATTACGACTAATATTAAAAGTGCATAGACTCTGCATTATTAAATTCAGAAGTACAGTTGTTTAAAAAACACAGGTTTGAACTGCGCAGGTTCATTTACACACAGATTATTTTTAATAAATAGTAAAAATGAATTTTCTCTCTTGATTTTCTTTTCTCTAGCTTACTTTATTGTAAGAATACCGCATATAATACGTGTTTATCAACTGTTTATATTATCAGTAAGGCTTCTGGGTCAACAGTAAGATATTAGTAATTAAGTTTTGGGGGAGTAAAAAGTTATACCCAAATTTAACTACACAGGGGTTGGTGCTCCTAATCCCTGTGTTGTTTAAGGGTCAACTATAAATGCTGAAATAATAAGATAATTATTAGAATAATCAGGACAGTAGCATTTTTATTCACTCTTTTCATATAGTAAAAACTCTCAGATAAACTAGGAAGAAATATTTAAGAAAAAGGACAATTAAGAGAAGTGTATTTTAATCTGCTCCAACTAATTATAATAAAGCACTTACGATTTTATTGAATTATCCACACAGGCTTCTCTAGCTGTAGCTTGAAATTCCTGGATCTATATTGTGAATAAGCATTAAAAATTTTTTTTTCTTAGTGTCAAAATAAACATAAAATCTAGTTTCTATCACTTCATATAATTATAAGATGGGACAATAAAATTAAGCTTAGTAAAATATACTAAAAATAAAATAAAGAGTAGCTGTTTCAAAATTTTAAAACAATTGTAAAAACTTTAAGTTGCTGTCTCTATAGAAAAGTACTGTTCTTGGTGAAGTAGTCTGAGTCCCTCCATGTCCCGACTACTCATTTTTCTCTACTTCAACGCAAAGGATTAGAAAGGAAACTAAATATATCTAGGTTGGTACTAAATACATTTTAAAATATTTTAAATGTATGGGACGAGGAGACTAAACTTTGGGTAGCAGGCACACAATGGAGTATACAGATGCTGTATTACAAAGTTGTACATCTGAAATTCATGCTATTAACCAATGTTACTCCAATAAATTCAATAAAAATAAATAGAATATATGTTTTAAAGCACTATAAGAGGACAGAAATAATACACTCTAATAACTGCATGATAAATACAAAATAACTTCCGATTTCTAGCTTACTCCAAGTTTTATAACAGGCTCATCAGCTCCATTCACATTAAAATTGTAAACATCATTCCTGTAAAAATGAAGAGAAATATTAACTCCATTATATAATAAACTTTGAATATGAAAGAAATTATAAAATTTATGAAAAATTACTTACAATGGGTGTTCAGAAGAAACATTAACAAAAGTAGTCTTTAGTTGTCTATAGGTTTTTTTCTGACCCTTTTCCTAAATACAAAAGAAGTTTACATAAAACTATTCAAACTTGTATATTGCTATACTTGGCAAATAACATATGCAATTAAATTTTCATATATTATTGTTTTCCACAAATACAAATTTTATATTTGTAAGTTTCCTTAATGTGAATTAAATGAAAATATTAAATATACATACATAAAAATACTGAAGACTTCAGTATTAACTAAACACATAAAAGTCAAATACAAAATATAAGAACATATGGTACATAGGTAAAATGACCTCAGTGGTATTTTAAAAGCTGAATTTTAGTGATTCTACAATCTCTCGCATACACACAAAAAAAACCCACTGTTTTAATACACATTTGCTTTAAATTCCTAAATAGAAAACTTTGGGAGAGGCTAAGGTTTATGTAAAACCTCACTTAAAACACTCAAAATTGCATCAATCAACAAGGGCTATTAGGGAAAAAAATATGTGTGAGATTATTTCTATAGCCTGCTGCTCAAAATATATTCAACCTCATCAAAAAATAGAGCAGAAAAGTTGTTAAATAAAATTTTAATAGAATTGTTTTATTAAAGCACTTATAATTAAGTAAACAAATGTCACTAAATGACTGCTTACTAATCTGAAATAATCACATCTAATATCTAGGAAGTTAGAAATATCAAAACTAAAATATTCATTTTAGTTGTGATACGTATTCAATTTTATTTCTTTTGGCTACTTTATATAGATTTGCATTATTCCAAAAAAACGTATCCCTCAATACATTACTTCTCTGATCACTTTATCTGACTTACCCTTTTCAATTAGATTTTTTACCAGCGTTTAGAAACAATGCTCATGTAATCTTTTGCATGCTAGTGTGTGTTAGATATTACAGAAGATATGAAGAAATTAAAGAGGATACAAAAAGGTGTTATAGATAGTACAAAAATGATTCTTAACAGTCATACTCTGGTAAAAGAAGAGTTTTTTGTTTGTGTCTTTGTTTTTGGTTAATTCTCACCCAAGGATACTTTCCCACTGATTTTTAGATAAGAGTGGAGGAGAGAGAGAGAATCATCAATGTGAGAGAGACACATTGATTAGTTGCTGCCTGCATGCACCCCGACTGGGGTCTGGGATCAAACCTGCGACCCTTTGGTCTTCGGGGCTGATGCTCTAACTGATGCGCCAAACCAGCCAAGGCCAGAAGAGATTTTAAAAAAGAAAAAAAAAGAACTGCAGCCCTGGCTGGTTTGGCTCAGCGGTTAGAGTGTCGGCCCGCAGATCAATGAGTTGTGGGTTTGATTCCGGTCAAGGGCATGTACCTCAGTTGCAGGTTGTGCAGGAGGCAACCAGTTGATGTGGCTCTATCACATTGATGTTTCTCTCCCTCCCTCCCTCCCCCCCTCCCTATCTGACAATAACTAGAAAAATATCCTCGGGTGAGGAATAAAAAAACCAAAAAACTGCAATAGTGAAGAAAATACCAAAAAAGTTACAAAAATTATTGTGCAGATTTAGAATTCTTGCCCATGTGGATTCCGAGTCAGGCACCTTGGAAAGTTTTTATAAAGAAGGCAGACTCTGAAGTAAATCTTGCGAAGACGAATAAAGTTTTGATGTTCAGAAAAGAAGGTGAGAGCCTGCTAAGTCAGTTCCAAGTTCTTTCCAAAGGCGGAAGAAAAAGAGAAAACACTTGAGGGAATCTCAAGTGATGTTTCAGCTACACAAAACATGCCTAGGAAAACATACTAGGAGACGAGACCAGCACTGAAAGGGACCAGGGAGCCAGACTGTCTCCACACTTAAGTCAGTAAGTGACAGGGATCAGAGGAAGGTTCTGAACAAGAGAATGACAGGATCGAGGCTTGCGATTTAGAAAGAAAGCTGCATCGAATGAACTGGCACAAAGAAATAGTAGCAGCAATAGGGCTTACATAAAGGCTATTGTAATAATCCAGGGATTAGAAATTTAGAACTCAAACTAAAAAAAACAGGAGCTGGAATAGGCAGGAGAGGGAAGATTCAAAAGAAACTTACAAAAGGTAAACCTCAAAACTTGGAATTAAGTAGAGAAAGAAAGTAATTGTGAGGAATAAATCAAAGATAATTGATATTTTAAGTCTGGAAGAATAATAAACATTTTTAACAACAATAGGGACTTAGGAAGAATCTAATTGTCAGGAGAGATAGGATTAACTAGAAAAAGGAAAAGAACAGATAAAGATATACTGAATCATGAAGCAAAAAGTAAAAATATCACACTCATGTAAAAGAAGCATTCTCTTTGGAAAGTCAGATTAGAGGGCTTCTGAGTACTTGCCACTAAAGGAGACAGTTGTTTAATCCATTTATCAATATGCTGAGAACATTAATTCCATCCTACCACTATTCTATTTTAGTGTTTACAATTAAATACTACAGTTTGATTCTCTCTATATATTTGGTGTAAATACATGAAACTTACCTTGCTGAGCTGTAGATCAGATTTGTTTGAAAAACCACTATAAAAAAGGTTTTGTCAAAATTAAGAAAGCAATTAAATATCAGCAGAATGTTTTTCATAACAGGCATTTTATATAAGGTCAAATCTATCTGGACCCTAAGTCTCCCTTCAGTATGCTATAAATAACTGACGTGTGACAGCACTAGTCTCATCTCATCCTATTTACTCACAGTAAATAGCAACAACATTTAATTCTAAGCTAAATCATTCATATAGCAGCAGGAGGTGCCAAGTAATTTCAATGAAATGATTCTGCCATGAGAGTAATTTTCATGCCATACAATAAGACGGGAATGAATGTAAACGTGAACTGACCCGACGGCAGCCTATAAAAATACATTTTGTAATAAGAAAAGAACGAACCTTCAGAAAGATTACAAACAAGGAATACACATTTACTATATGAAACTCATTTTAGCTAATTTAAATTTCATATTTCATTAAGCAATATATTTAAAGCACACTTCATTTTACTTATCACTAGGCTCAATAAAAATCTTTGTATCTTAAAAGATTTCTGAAATGGTACACTGTATAATATGTTGTTTTTCATACTTTATAAAATACAATCAGATACTAGAATGTCTAATTTCAAATTTAGTTCTAATTTTAACAGCTAGTATTTTAAAAAGTAAATAAGTAACCATGTTTTCTACTGGAAAGTTACATTATTTTAACATGTTGAAAAACTGACCTTAAAACAGTGTAAAACAATTTAGTTGTATCTGTCAGAAAAATATTCATATCTAAAACTTAACATACCTGTTGATCAAAGACTCATTTAGTTTTCTTGAAGACCGTCTATCATCCTTTAGTTTGTATCTCTTATTAATTTGGTTTATCAAGGATTCTGCAGCATCAGTAAATGTGTTCCCTTCTGACTTTTCTCTCTGGAATGATTTATAAGTTACTTAAAAACTGTAAGTTAACCTTCAAGTGAAAATAAGGGCTGAAATAATTTTAAGAAAAATCTGGTTCCATGTATAAACCTCAAAGAGAAACAAACGGTGGTTAGAGAAGTTATTTGATAAGTTTGGGCTTTGGTAGGCATTAAAATGAGTGAGGTTAAGTCTTTTAACTGTAGAAAGAACTTTGCGGAGTGCTCTGTAAATACTACCTTTTAAACGTTTCTATCTGTAGAGAAACAAAAAATCAAATAAAAAACTAAAGGAAACTAAAAGCTGGTTCTTTGAAAAGATCAATAAAATGGACAAGCCTCTAGTCAGGTTTACTAAGAAAAAAAAAGATATGAAAGACTAATATAAAAAATGAAAGAGGCTATCACTACTGATTACGTGGACATTAAAAGGAAAATAAATACATACTATAAACAACTCTATGCTCATAAATTTGATAACCTAGAGTAAATGATGGACCAATTCCTTGAAATTCTACCAAAGTCCACAGAGGAATTATCGGACTAGGCCTGTGTCTGCTGAATCAATGGTTCTACCTTCCATGACAGAAAGCACCAGGCCCAGATGGGTTTGTCGGTGAGTTCTTTCACACATTTAAGAAGTACACCAATTTTCCACAATCCCCCAGGAAACAGAAGCATAGGGGACACTTCCCAACTCATTCTATGAAGCCAGAATCACCTCATGGACATAGATGTAAAAGTCCTCAATAAAACAGTAACAAATCGAATCCAATAATGTATAAAAAGAATTATCTACCACAAGCAAGTGGGATTTATTTCTGGTAAACAAGGCTGATTCAACTTTTGAAAATAAATTAATGTAATCCATCATATTAATAGGTTAAAGAAGAAAATCATGATCACATCAATAGATGCACAAAAAAACTAAATTTTGACTAAATCCAATATCCATTCATGATAACTCTCAGAAACCCAGGGATGCAGGGAAACACCCTCTACTTGATAGAGATCATCTACAAAAAGAAAAGATAGCAACATCATACTTAATGGAGAGAAACTAGAAACTTTCCCACTAAGATCAGAAACAAGGAGAGGATGGATGTCTGCTCTCACCACTCCTGTTCAGCATCATACTGGAAGTCCTAGCTAAGGCAGCAAGACAAGCAAAGGAAATAAATGGTACACAGATTGGGAAGGAAGAAATAAAACTTTGTTCACAAATGACATCATTGTCTATGCATAAAATCTCAAAGAGTCAATGAAAATATTTCTGAAACTAAAAAGCAATTGCAGCATGGTGAAAGGACACAAGGTAATAATAAAAGCCAATCACTTTCTTACATCAGTAACAAGCAATTGGAATTTGAAATTACATTCCATTTACATTATCACCCCCCAAAATGGAATCAAGTATAAATATAATAAAACATACACAAGATCTATATGAGGAAAAGTACATGACTCTGATGAAAAATAAAAAAAAAATCCAAATAAATAGAGAGGCTCAATATTGTCAAGATGTCTGTTCTTTCCAATTTGATTTATGGATTCAATGTAATTCCAATCAAAATCCCAGAAAGGTATTTTTGGGGTATCAACAATATGATTCTAAAATTTACATGGAGAAGCAAGGGGCCTAGAATAGCCAACACAATGTTGAAGAAGAACAAAGTTGGAGAACTGACACTATCCTAATTTTAAGACTTACTAAAAGGATAAAGTTATCAGTATAGTGTAGTGTTGGTGAAAAAATAAACCAATAGAATAATGGAATAAAACAGAGAGCCTAGATATAGGCCCACATAAATATAGTCTCCTGATCTTTGACAAAGGAGCAGAGGCAATTCAATGGAGAAAGGATAGTCTTTTTAACAAATGGTGTTGAAACAACTGGACGTCCACAATGTAAGAAAATGAATCTAGACACAGACCTTACATTAAATAAAAATGGATCACAGACCTAAATGTAAAATAAAAACTATAAAACCCCCCTAGAAGATAATATAGGAGAAAATTTAGATGACCTTGGGTTTGGCAGTCACTTTTTAGATACAACACCAAGGGCACAATCTGTGAAAGAGAAAATTGATAAGTGGAACTTAGTTAAAATTAAAAACTTCTGCTCTGTGAAAGACACTATTTAGAGAATGAAAACAAGCCACAGACTGAGAGAACATAATGGTAAAATACATATCTAATAAAGGACTTGTATCTAAATTATACAAAAACCTTAAAACTCGACTATAAGAAAACAACCCAATTTTTAAAAATCGGCAAAAGATCTGAATAGACAAATCACCGAAGAAGATATATAGATGGTCAATGAAAATATGGAAAGATGTTCACCATCATGTTACTAGAGAATTGCAAATTAAAACAACAATGAGATACCTAAGCTCCTGTAACAATTGCTAAACTCCAAAACACTAAGAACCCAATACTGGCAAGGATTTAGGTCAACAAGAATTCTCACCCATTGCTACTGGAATGTGAAATGGCACAGACACTTGTTCAATGTTTGGAAGACAGTTCCTACAAAATTAAACACTTATGATCCAGCTATCATGGTCCTTGGTATTCTCCCAAAGGAGTTGAAAGCTTATGCCCACACAAAACTTACACACAAATGTTTACAGAAGCTTTATTCATAATTGTCAAAACGTTGAGCAACCAAGATGCCCTTCAATAGGTGAATGGAATACTATTCAGTAAAAAAAATACGAGCTGTCAAGCTATGGAAAGATACAGAGGAACCTTCAATGCATACTAAGTAGAAGAAGCCAATCTAAAGAGACAGTATGTAGTCTCACCTGTATGGCATTCTCACCTGTATGGCATTCTGGAAAAAGCACAACTATGGAGCTAGTAAAAAGAGTGATTGCCAGAAGTTTTAGGGGAGGAGGGATGGGATGGAAAACAAGGAAATTTCAGGACAGTGAAAACTATGTATGATACTGTAATGGTGGATACATGTTGCTATACATCTGTGAAAACACATAGACTAAACAATACAGAGTGAACACTAATGTAAACCATGGACTTTAGTTATTCATTAATGTGTCAATATTGGCTCATCATTTGTAACAAATATACCACATTAAGGTAAGATAGTAATGATAGGGGAAACTGTATACCTGAAACTTCTCTAAGAAAAACTGTATTAAAATATATAGAGTACTCATACAACTCAAAAGGAAGACAAAGAACCCAATTAAAAAATGGGCAGAGGACCTAAATAGACACCTCTCCAAACAGGACATACAAATGGTCAAAAGATACATGAAAAAGTGTTCAATGTCACTAATCATCAGAGAGATGCAAATTAAAACAACTATAAGGTATCACTTCACACCTGTCAGAATGACTGTCATCAACAAATCATCAAACAAGTACTGGCGAGGGTGTAGAGAAAAGGGGACTCTAGTACACTGCTGGTGGGAATACAGATTGGTGTAGCCACTATGTAAACAATATGGTGTTACCTCAAAAAATTAAAAATTGATCTGCCATTTGACCCAGTGATCCCACTTCTAGGAATATACCCTAAGAAGCCTGAAACTCCAATCAAAAAGAATATATGTACCCCTATGTTCATAGCAGCACTATTTACAATAGCTAAGATCTGGAAACAGCCCAAGTGTCCATCAACAGATGAGTGGATCAAAAAGCAGTGTTACATATACACAATGGAATACTATGCAGCTGTAAGAAAGAAAAATCTCTTATCCTTTGAGACAACATGGAGGGACCTGGAGAGTATTAACCTAAGCAAAACAAGCCAATCAGAGAAAGACAAATATCACACAATCTCACTTATTTGTAGAATATAATGAACAAAGCAAACTGATGAATAAAATAGACCCAGAGACATAGAAGTAGGGTACAGACTGACAAACCTCAGAAGAGGGGGTTGTGGGGGCAGGGAAGGGAAGAGAGAAATCAAGAACTTTATATGGATGTATGTGTAACCATGGACATAGACAACAATGCTGGGGTTGGGGCAGGAAGGTGTGGATCAGGAGGAGAGTGTCAATGGGAGAAAAAGGGAAACATCTGTAACAAAAAGAAATTAATAAAAAAATAAAAAAAGACAATTGTATTAATATTTTAAAAACTGGAATGACTATAAAGAATTATTATCTGCACAATTTTAGATAATTTGGTTAAGAGAAAACTCTAACAATATTCTTAGAGGTATAAGTTCCCCTAATTTTATTTTCACTTTTCTGGGGAATCAGGCATATGGGTTTTAAAAAGTTATAATAAAATATAGCATAAGCATTAATATAACATAAAATTTACTATTTTAGCTACTTTTAAGTTTATAATATAATAAGCTTTACTTGCTAGCCCTTCTTAAGATTACCATAATGAAGACAAGGTTACTTGGCTTGATAAAAATGTAGCAAAGATAAACCTCCCCTAAAACCAATATATGATTTAAGAACTTCCAGTATAATTGGAGCCAGCTTGGGAAATCTGTACCATTGACTAAGGAGGTTCTATTTCTCTAGGTTTATTCAGTGAACCAAAAGACAGGATCAAGACAGACCTTAGAGGAGAGTAATCCATGCATGGGAGTGGCAGGAAGTCATGCCTAATAGTACAAGGAGAGACAACATGAGAGACTGAAGAGACCTTCTGAAAACAGTAAGTTGATTTTTAAAAAGTTTAGCATAGCTTAGATGATCAAGTTTCTGTACTTCCAGGAAAGAGAAATTTCTGTGAAGTGATTTTAAATTCTAAAGAAAACAATTTAATATTAAAACTAAAGGACCTGCCCTGGCCCGTTTGGCTCAACGGTTAGAGCATCGAGAGAATCCCAGGTTCGGTTCACGTACCTCTGTTGCAGTTTGTCCCCAACCCTGATTGGGTTCGTATAGGTGGCAACCACTCGATGTGCTTCTCTCACATTGATGTTTCTCTCTCTCTCTTCCTCCCACTCTATCTGAAGATAAATGCAAAAATGTCCTCGGGTGAGGATTAAAAAAAATAATAATAAAAATAAAGAACTGGATCAGCATTCAGACCAAAAAAATAAAACAAAAACAAAAACCAACAATAAAAACACACACCTTATTTCCCCTGGGTCTAAAGGAACTAAATAGCACTAAGACTAGAAAAAAACAAAGATTAGCTACTAAAAATGAAGAAAAAAGTAACCCAAAAGGAGAAATTAGCCATATTAGGCTCAAAAAGTGAGTTACAAATGAAAAACAAAGAGAAGACTGGTCAAGAAATTGAAATAATGTCTATATACAATAATTGCAAATTGTCTATTAAATATTTCATCTGTACACTGAGATGTTCCAATATATTTATGAGCATTTTCCATTTTAGAAATTTAGAAATTAGAAATTTGGCTATCAGGTATTAATAGTCTGGAAGATAAATGAAAATTACAGCCTGTATAACCTGGGTCCTCTAAGGAATAGCAAAAAATAAATTGCATTATTGGCAATTTTCTTAGAAATGTATTATGATTTTAAAATTTTCTTAATCTGCATCTTGAAAGAAGTGATACCCCTCTCCCCCCAAAAGATTCATGGTAACTGCTACAAAAAGTAAACTTTTAGTCTCAACGAATGGTACAAAATAGCTAAACTGTCCTGGAGATGTTCTACAGATGACTAATCTGAAGGGGAGGCGCCAATGCGGATGAGCAACAGTTACAGAAGATCCTATCCTTCACCCCACTTACATCCTTTTAAAACAAACTTGTAAAAGTTGAATGCAATAATACAAGAAAGGAAAACAAATGTTGAATAAAAATCTTTACACTTACAGTTTAAAATTACAAATAAAAAGCCCACAGAAACATAACCATTTATTAAAAAGAAAGGTAGGCACCACTTGAGAGGCACAGGCACAGGCACAGACAGTTCTACACGCATGTTCAAAAGAATCTGAAGGACAGAGTGGGAGAGACCCAATAAGAGGTCACAAGGCAGAAACTAATATAATTGAATGTCAACTGTGACTAAAAAAATTAAAATATATATCACTAATACTAATTTCACCTGTAAACTTAAAATGTGTAATAGAAAATTTAATATAACTAGAAAATTAAAAATTACATGTGTGGCTCAAAAAAAAAAAGGAGTCAAGACGGTTCATACATGCAATCCCATGTACATGCTGCTATGTACCAGCAGGCAATGTGTTCTATCAGAGCAGGGACTAGGGAGAGGTGCTGGAGTTCAGGAAGCACTTGCCCCAAGTGAGTGGTAAAGAACAAGGTATTACAAATGTTAAGTTTGCAGCAATCAAGCTTCTTTCCCTTTCTTATGTTAAGTAGGCACATTATGGGTGTGCAGAAATAAAACACACTAAAAGCTCACCATTTTTTTTTGTTTCAAATCCCAGGAATTAAGTTCAGATGTTAATCTTTTCCTTGATTTCCTGTGACTCTTTGCATTTTTACTAGGAGAAGGACTTTTATCACAAGTAGCAGCATTCACATCTTTTGATAGTATGTATTTCTTCCTATAGATGAGAGATTCTTCAACTGTCTTATTTAGGAGAACTGATTTAAAAGTAGTTTCAGATTTAATATGCAAATCACACTGCTTGGTATTTTTAATATTTTTCTGCTCTGAAGGTTGGTTTAGTTGTTGACTGTTTATTCTGCAAACGTCTACTGCTTTATCTATTTTGCTGTGCTGCATTATTTCTTTCTTATAGTCCACCTTTCCTGTTTCTTTAGAATTATCATCAGATACTGAAGAGGATGATTTTTGTTTAGTAACTTTTTTGTTGATAGCAGTATCTAGTGGGAAAAATAAATGAATCCTTATTAAATTAATAAAATAAATGTATAAAATATGTTAAAACCAAAGATATTTGTCAGACATTCCAAGAAATAAATATTACCCTGAACTACTATTATATACAGAGAAAACTACAGTTGACTCTTGAACAACACAGGGTTAGGGATGCCAACCCCCACACAGTGAAAAATCTGTAATTTTTGATTCCCCAAAAGTTAAAGACTAATAGCCCACTGCTAACTCAAAGCCTTACCAATAATAGTCAATTAACACATTTTGTATGTCATGTGTACTATGAACTATACTTTTTTCTCTAGTAAGTTAGAGAAAAAAATGTTAAGAAAATCATGGGGAAGAAAAAATACATTTACAAAATGTACTGAAAAAAATTTGCATAAAGTGGACCCATGCAGTTCCAACCTGTGTTAAGAGTCAAGAGTATATGTTTCACCTTGAATAAATGTGTCCCCTTGTGAAGTACTTGCTCTCTGGTTATTATTACACAGCTTAATATTTGTTACAGGTGTCCAACATGCCCATCTAGAGGGTGTTTTATTTCCATGAATGTTGTATGAAACACCTGATATCCTGGAAAATAAATTCATTTGTTTAATATATCACAAAATATTAGCTATGACTCTAATATAAGACCTTGGATTTTTAAATTTAGTCAATGTTTATTTATAGCAATTTTTAACAGTCAAGTATGAAAATGTTTTCATAAGTCATTTATGAAAGTTAAACTTTACCATACAATTGATCAAAGATCATCCATTATTGCTACTATATTTTTATCTACCTAAATATATCTCACATAGCTTACATGTTCCACTGTATATTTAAACTAGATTAAATTGCTTTCCATTAATACTTTATTATGTTTAAAATCTCATTCATTTGAATTCTATTTGAAAGGAGTTATGTTGGTTGATATGGACAAAACAGACCATTTCCATTGTGCTATCGTAATACTTGAAGATGATTCATGCTATAACCAACAGTACATTCTAAGACTATAAAGGCCTTTTCCTTTTAATTTGTCACATTCATCTAACTGTAACAATACACACTAAAAGATCTGATAGGCTTTCTCATACTTACACAGGTTTATCTATTTTCCCCAGTGCCTGCAAATCAGGAACAGTATACTGGGATTCATCTAAATAAAACAAAAATTATGGGATTTTGATTTTTCGTGCAGTTGATAGGGTAAAATTGGTATAGATTTTGGTCAAGGTTTACATATTGCAATGGAGAGATTGATTAATCGCATTTTCCTCCTCTCAAAACCAAACGTTTTGGGAACAGAGAGTATATTATATTTCCTTGTTATCTCCAAGTTCCTTGCACAAAGCTGAATATATTTATTAAAAATCTTTCTTTTTTAAATCAAAGAAAGCCAGTGTGGCAAAAGGGAAGTAGAAAGAAGATTAAATCAAAAAGTACTTACTAAAATTTTCGTTTAGGAATTCAATGTCCTTTTTTTCTATCTTTTTTGCAGTCTTAGCAGTTTTGATATGCTATAAACACAGGAGACATGTTAATGTAAATTTGAATTAAGGTATTATATGAAAACAACTTTTAAAAGTTAAAGTATTAAAGATTAAAACTTTAAAAATAAATTTGCCTTGCTGTTAAAAGCTAGATAGTATATCTATTTACAGTTGACCCTAAAACAACTTGGGGGTTAGAGGTACTGATCCCTCACTCTGTCATATTTGCATATAACTTTTGACTCTCCCAAACATAACTACTAATAGTCTACTGCTGACTTGATGCCTCACTGATAACAAACAGGTGATTAATACGTATTTGTATGTTATATGTATTTTATATTGTATTCTTAAAGCTGGAGAAAATGAAAATGTTAAGAATATCTTGAGAAAATACATTTACAGTATTTATTGGAAAAACTCCATGGATAAGTGAACCCATGTGTTTCAAAGTCATGCTGATCAAGTGTCAGCTGTATTTCATTCAGGTTATGCCCGTCTCAGAATATCGCCTCTTCTAACGTACAAGGAAATAACTTTCACTGCAGATAAGGAAGCAGAAGAGCCTACAAATTTTCTAATCTCTCCATAGCTATAACACAGTTCAGTCTTCATCTGGAACTGACAAGTTCTGGAACCTCCATGGCACATCTCCTTTTGTTTTGATCTCATAACTTGCATCTATTCTGTCCTTTCACTAAGATACATAAAGGAATTGGAAATTATGGAACATTAAATGTTTTGTAAAGTTCTGGCCTTGCACAGGTAACTTCTTACCTACAGCAAGCTTCTCTCTTTCCACAGCCACAGATACACACTTACCCAGATCAAATAAAAATCTGACGTCACCCTGGCTGGTTTGGCTCAGCGGTTAGAGCACCAGCCTGTGGTCCAGAGAGACCCGGGTTCGGTTCCCACTAAGGGCATGTACCTCGGTTGCAGTTTGTCCCCAACCCTGGTTGGGTCGTGCAAGTGGCAGCCACTTAATGTGTCCCTTTCACGTCGATGTTTCTCTCTCTCTCCCCCACCCCCCACTCTATCTGAACAAAAAATGGAAAAATATCCTCGGGTGAGGATTAAAAAAAAAATTAAAATAAAATAAAAATCTGACGTTCACTGTAAAAAAAAAAAATATATACACACACACACACACACACACACACACACCCCCTCTTGGCCAGTGATTCTCAACCTTCCTAATGCCGTGACTCTTTAATACAGTTCCTCATGTTGTGGTGACCCCCCAACCATAAAATTATTTTCATTGCTACTTCATAACTGTAATTTTGCGACTGTCAGGTTTTAGACAACCCCTGTGAAAGGGTCATTCGACCCCCAAAGGGGTCGCGACCCACAGTCTAGGCTAAGATATTTTGCCTTATCTTGGCTTTCTTTCCTACTTAATCTAGCCAGTGGTTCTCTCCCCTGGGAGAGGAGCAGTATGAAAATGTGCAGCTGTGGTTTTGGTTGTCACAATGACAGAAGGGTTCCGGTGACAATAAGCAAGCACAGGCCTAGGGTGCTTATCATCCTACAACGTTCAGTACCACACCACAAAACTGAGTAGTATCCCTAGTAAGAAACACTTAGCTAGACAACCTGAACCATCACTTCCACTATTTTTCTAATATCTTCGACTCTTGCACCCTCTTTCTGCAGCATAACCATTTAATTTTTTTTTTAAACTGCCATCTATTCATTTTTACTCTAATACCAAAGCTACTAAACTTTGAGAGATTACACATTTTTGAACCAATGTTATGATAAAATTCATGGTCTCTAAATTGGGACCTCCACATTGTCTAACACTAGTTCTCATTCTTAGCCCTCTCTAGTATGTCAGTAGCTATTCTTTTTTTTTTTTTTGTACGTGCCCCTAGCGGGAACCAAACCCGGGACTCTCTGGTCCGCAGGCCGATGCTCCAACTGCTGAGCCAAACCAGCCAGGGCTGTCAGTAGCTATTCTAAATCTTAACTTGTCCCTGAACCCTCTATGTTAACATATCCCCAAGAAAAACTCACCATCCTCACACTTCAGAGGAAACAAAAGCTAACTACTAGATGTTCTTCATCTACAAACTTATCTGTATCTCTGATTACCTATTTCTCCAAGAAACTTTCTCTTATCCATTAGCTGCTGTTTTCTCAGTTACCTGAAATGAATACCCTTCTTTTCAATGTCCATTTGAATAACCTTTATTTATCCTTCAAAAATCAACGAATTCTCTATCTCCTTAAAGAACCTCTCCTGATCTTCACCATCCCCCTCCAGCTCTGGGGCTAAACACCAGCCCTGTCACTAGGTTCCTCTTGCATCCTATATGTACATCTGAGAAGACTGATACAGTATTATAATGATCTTACTAATTTGTCTAATTCCCACGCTAGACTTGGAGATACTGAAGGACAGAGTCCACTTGTAATTTATTTTTCTATACCAGAACCGTCCCCATAGCAGGCACTAATTTGTGTAACGAAAGAATGATGGCAAGTGCATTCTCCTATCAAATGCATAAATCAGAGTTATAGTGAATGGATATTCCTAAATTCTATCGTCAGCACAGTAAATGAGTTGTATGTGAGAATGACCTTACATTCAAGGACAATAAACTATATCTAAAAAAGCAATACCTTAAACCAAGTGAGACACTGCTTGTAAAGTTAGCTCAATATGTATTTCTACAATAACTGGATAAAAATTTATTTTAAAAAGGCTTTCAAAGTGAAGTTACTTTGTCTGTGTCATCTCTTCTTCCTCCTGCAGGTGACTTAGACTGATGTGATACAGCAGTATCCATTTCAGTTTCCAATGTTCTGGAAACACCGGGTTTCTCTGCAGAGCTCATTACTTGCAGTGGTAGTTTCATTTTTCCTTTTCGTGGTGTTGCTAAAAAGGAGGACAAAGGACTGGTATGTTTGTGGGCTTTAAATTACAATCCCTATTATTGAGGTACCCTCTAGAGCAGTGGTCTCAACCTTCCTAATGCCGCGACCCTTTAATACAGTTTCTCATGTCGTATGTGGGCGTATCTGCATGTGGGTGGACCCGCCTGGAGACAGACACAGGAGCGGTTCCTAAGACCATCGGAAATATGTATTTTCCGATGGTCTTAGGCGATCCCCGTGAAAGGGTTGTTTGACCCCCAAAGGGGTCGTGACCCACAGGTTGAGAACCACTGCTCTAAAGGAAGGTGAAAGGGAGTTCTAGGATGGATCCCAGGTTTCTGGTGTGGATGAGCAAGTGGATATGGACACCATTTACCAAGGTAAGAAATGGAGGAAAATATGGCAGATGGGTGGAAAGATGAATTTATTTTGGACCTGTTAAGTGTGAGGAGACTGTTGGACATTGGACAACAGTGGGTAGGCAATTGGATTTTGGAAACAGGAGGTCACTATTAAATTGTCAAAAAGGTGAAATAAAATGGTATTTATAGTGACTAGTATACAGTATCAGATTTTTTTTATTTAGTGCTTAGTATGTAACTGGTCCTGTCCAAATGTTTTACAACATCCCTTGTCATGTGAATTATTTTTACCTAAACCTCTAAACAACTTTTATAGAAAGGAAATGGTCTCAAACTTAGCTAGAGGATCATCTGTACTGAGTACACATTTGGGAGTGGGGAAACAAGCCCAAGTGGCATGATTCAATGTTTTATCCAGTGTATAATGCTGCTACCACTTAAATTATAATAAATTAATGCTGGATATTAATATTTTGAAAAATATTTATGACACTACCCATTAAACCTTTCTTAGACATTTAAAATTTCTTGACAGAAGACATTTGTGGTTCATAGCTCCAATTTATCCTCTAGGTAAATTATGTCCAGAATATCCCTGAATTTAAAAATGCCCGATTTAATATACATAACAGTTGCTAGAAATCTTTTAAGACTGTCAAACTCACATGTCTCGAGTGAATGTAACGGACTTCTCGTGTTGTATATTTCTGCACCAGTAACAATCATTGAGGCTTCAGACATTTTTCTTTTGCTAGGAGTGATTATCTTAAACCATGAGAAACAACCACAGTAAACACACAGCACCTTTTAAAATGAAATATCCTACAATTTTATTCATAACAGTTTACCCTGATTGTACAAATAAGATATGTGGCATTTTATAAATAACATGATACCCAGGAATTTCTTTGTTTCAGGTTGACATTTCACTAAGAACTTCACCCTGATGTTTGGTATTAAACAGCCAAAACAAGAAAGGACATTGTTTTAAATACTTATAGAACATCTAGACATATAAATAATTTTTTAAATTGATACTGAGTTTCTCTAGTTAACCAATGACTCACAGCTTCCTATTCTATTTCAGGTAGATGATGTTTGGATACATATTTATGTAAACTTGTTTGTGAATGCTTTCATAAAGTTAAGCATTGCCCAAAACTTTCTCACATTTAAAAAAATTCCATTACTATTCTGTGAAGACTAAACTGCCTTGGGAGTAAAATGCAGCTCCAGGGATTCAGAAACTCAATGACACACAAGCCAGTGATCCCAATGAAGGTCTGCATTTTTAACTTCATCCTGAAATGACTGGTAGGAGCCACAGAAGTAGAGCACCAGAGGCAGGGACAGCACGGGACAGGAGTGTCAGAGGGTACCATATAAAGGAGTAGATGGTGACAAAATGGAGAGGCAGAGGAGAGCTATTTGTGAAAAAGGCACCTGCCCCTAAAACAGAGGAAGATATGGATGGAGTTCTGTGCAGGTCTGCAGATGGTGCATGGAGTGAAGGTGGGGGGAGGACAAAGAGAAGGGGGGTGGACAGGAAGAAAGGGAATTCTAGTATTAGGCAGAAAACAAGCTACTAAACCAGTATATTCTCCTTTAAAAAATGGCAGTTTCTAGAGGTATAGCGAATGGGACCTGAACAGTTACTCAATCACATAAATGCTTCAAACAGTGACTCCTTATTGAGGCTTCAGATATTTTTCCTTTGCTAGGAGTAATTATCTTTTTTTTTTTTTTTTTTTTTATCCACACCCGAGGATATTTTTCCATTTTTTGTACAGATAGAGTGGGAGGGAGAGAGAGGAAGGGAGAGAGAGACAGAAACATGGATGTGAAGGGACACATCGAGTGGCTGCCACCCGCACGACCAACCAGGGCCGGGGACAAACTGCAACCGAAGTACGTGCCCTTAGCGGGAACCGAACCCGGGTCTCTCCGGACCGCAGGCCAACGCTCTAACCGCTGAGCAAAACCGGCCAGGGCTAGGAGTAATTATCTTAAACCATGAGAAACACCACAGTAAGCGCACAGGAGCTTTTGAAATTACTGAAAATACAGTGGCTGTTTCACAGTAGTGCAATGTTTTCAAACTTCACTGTGCTTAGGATCTATCTCAGAGTTTGTGATTCAGTAGGTATAAATTGGGGGAGGGGGCTAAGAATATGCTTTTTAATAAGTACTCAAGTTATGATTCTGATATAAAGACAGAAATGTCTTTTATGATCTAATCATCTAAGGGAAATATAAGCTGACATTTTAAATTTAATGATGGACACAAGACTTAAGGGAAAAAATCATAACAAATATGACAAAATGGATGGGAAAGCCTGTGAAACTTATAGTTGTCTAAAGTTGAGAGATTAGTAAACACTGAAATAATTAGAAAAGGCTCCAGGAAGAAGGTGGAAATGAACCAAGACTTGCAAATGTAAGTACATGTTAGATGAGGTCAAACAGGACCAAACAACATAAAGGCATCACGGCAAGAAGAGCATCCATAAGAGGACACAGGAAAGGAGCTGACCTTCCTAAAGTGAAGGGCATTTTGACACAGTAAAATTGTAGTCTCAGAACAGAGTCAAAGCTTAGACTCAGCGAGACAAACACAGGTCACGAAGTTTCCTGCGCAGAAAAATGCTAATACTAAGAAAAATCAGTAGTCTACCATTTGGGTAGCTCACAGGTTACAACAATGTTGTCAAAGAGCATACTATGTTAATTAGGTATGCTAAAGTGAGCAATGGAAAAAGGAGGGGAGGACGTGGGAGACACTACAGAAAAACTATCACCAGTGCCTCGGTTGTAGGCATGGGGAGGAGAGGCGGGAATCGAGGATATCATCAATGGTGCATTATAGAAATATGGAGGCAGATACAGATTTGAAGTGAAAGACAGAAAGTTTGCTGTTGAACTTCAGGAAAGCGCTTGAAGAGCTCTGGAGAAGGAACCATTAGAACAGTGGATGGAGACGTAGCTACAGAACTTGAAGGGCACAGGAACGAAGCTCGCTAAGGGAGAAGGTACAGAGATGTTAAGCATGAAGCTTCTAGAGCAGGAGGCAGGGAGAAAGTATTTCTGATATAGTAACAGAAGGAGGTAGAGAATTAAAATACTACTTAGAAGTCAAACAAGAGGACATAAGAAGAGAGGGCTGTTGGCAATGCCAAGTGTCCCACAAGCCGTGATGAAGAAGGCTGAGAAATGGTTCCACAGGACGTGGTCTAGAGGAGACCCTCGATGGAGCGCGAGGAGGGGAACAGAGAACAGAAGAGTCTTATGAAAAGAGTGGCAATTACTTGCCTGTGTATCTCTAACTTGGAATGTCCAAGTGCAGACATAACTTGCCCAAGCATTGTCTTTTGCTTCTATTTGTACAAGGCAAGGCAAGTACTTTGAAATGTTATAAATGCTTTTTTCTGTAATTCTATATAGTAATGATTTGATCTTTTTTTTTTTTTTTTAATGAATGACTATTTTGACACCATATTTACCTCAGACTGACTAGTTTTTCTGTCCCCTTGAGTACTATTTTTGATGTATTCTGGAGGTTTAACAAATTCCTTTTGGGAATTAGGGTTTTCTTTCAAACTAACAAGTTCTGTAACAGGTGAGACTTGACTTTCTGGCACCAGAATCTGTTGGAGAATGTGGAAAAACACTTAAAACTGCAAATCTTAGGATGTCCTCAAAACCCACTGGATGTCTTAATAAAGCGCCCATTCACCTCATACTTCCAAAAATCAGTCCTTTCCATCTTCCATGTACTGTTACAATTTTTAGTCCTACAACGTAACCCAACTAAAAGCATCCACTTTTACAAATGTTAATAGACCTAACACAAGCTTTTGCATTAGTGAAAGGACATATACTTCTAATTTTTAAATTTACCAAAAAGGTATTGATAACTTCATATCTACCTTCTGTACTAAAGTAAATTACCATTAGTAACATGTTTAAAAACCACATGCATCTTATTGAAGTAATATCGATGTTGAGACAATTTATGTTTAGATAAATGAACTTTATTATTGTGCTATTATTTGGGTTAAACTTAGCCCAATGATTAAAATCAAGTAAGTTACACACATACCTGGGATCCAGTTGCATCAAAAAGTATATGCATAGATGTTTTGGCAACTGAAATGCCCTGTTTTCTGGTAAATTCCTAAAATTAAATTAATTCAAAGTGATGTCATTATCTTCTAGCTCTTTCTATCTTAATGCAATTATTTCCTGTTTCCTTTCAAATTTGCCAAATTATCTCAAGTCATTATTTTACATATATAAATACCTTTGTCGGAACACTTTAACGACTCCCCATTAACCACCATCTTCTTAGCCTGCCAGTTTGGAAGTGTTGCTCACAAACAGTCTCCATTTTCCCCCATAAATATTTTGCGCTGTAGCCCTGGCTGGTTTGGCTCAGCGGTTAGAGCATCAGCCTGCGGTCCAGAGAGACCCAGGTGTGGTTCCCGCTGGGGGCATGTACTTTGGTTGCAATTTGTCCCCAGCCCTGGTTGTGTCATGTGGAGGCAGCCACTTGATGTGTCCCTTTCATGTCGATGTTTCTCTCTCTCCCTCCCACTCTATCTGAACAAAAAATGGAAAAATGTCCTTGGGTGAAGATAAAACAAAATTTTTTTTTTGCACTGTATGGGCTGAATGTGCCCTCCCCACCCAGTTCATATTGAAACCTAACCCCCAATGTGATCGTGTTAGGAGGCTAGGGGGAGGGACCCTTGAGAGATGATGAGCTAACCAACACAGAGCCCTCATAAATGGACTAGTGCCCCAATAAAAAAGACCCAAGAGATCTCCCTCACCCCTTCCACCCACCATTTGAGGACCCAGTGAAATGGTGGATGCTGTGAACCAGGAAAAGGGTGCCCATCACACACCAAATCTGGTGGTACTTTGATCTTGGACTTTCCAGCCTCCAGGACAGTGAGATATAAACGTCTGTCGTTTAAGCCGCAGTCCATGGTATTTTGTTACAGCAGCCTGAACAAAGATATGCACTATCCAAACTTATTGGCAGACTATCTCCCCCAAACATAACGTGAATTGTCACCTTAGATTCCTGGTTAAATAGCATCTAACTCATGATGTCTTCCATGGTCGTGGGAAGGATCTCACCTACTTCTATCTATTAACTTCAAAGACCATTCAAACCCTGTCTCTACAGCCTTCCCTTCAAATCTGACTCCTAACGAGCATTCTCTTTCCTCAACTTCTGTGCTTCCTTTTCCTTACGCCGCTACTTACACCCTCTGAGCTATATTCTGTAATTCTCACAAACTCTATTTATTATCTTAAAAACAGGACTTTGTCTCATTTCACCTTTTAAATACCTAGAAGGAATTCATTAAATGTTTTTGAGTAGCTGCTAACTTTCTCATCTGAGACTTTCCTAATAGGTATCTCAAAGGGTATAGCTAACAATCTGACGGCTATGCCACAATATAAATTTAAAGAACTGAAAATCTACAGGTCATTTTAAGAATTCTAGAAAAATAATTAATGAAATGTATTGCCCCAAGTAACCAAAAGTTTCCAGAATATGAAAATAATGAATTTTTATTATAAACTGTTTAAACACTTACCTTATGTTTATTTGCACCAAAAATTTTGTGTGTCACATTAGTGATTTCTAATGAAGCATCAAAATACAAAATCAATTCTTTCCCTTCTCTTTTACTAATTTTAAAAATATTTTTCAGAATTATGGTCAGCAGCTTCTTCGATTCTCTCTCTGCACACAAACAAATCACAATGATTACTTTATATTAATTTCTATGATACCACTCTATAGGTGTACTATAAATAAGAAAAGCATATAGCACATTAATCAAAATAAATTTAATAAAGTTGACCTTTAGGATTTCAAAGTATTTAAATTCTAGTAGTATCTATGTAAACAAATCAAGTCAATTTATTTTCAGACCTCATTTCCTGCTCTGTAAATACAGGGTAAGACAATAACTAATGAACTAATGCCCTGAATACGTTCTGGACACCAACAGGTCCTGGAACAGATCTGAGAAAACTGTTTTTATTAATTTGAAAGAGGCAAACAAAGAAGACAGCTAATTCCACAAATAACTATATTTCTGTGCATGAGCATCTGTTCAAACATTTCTATTAAGTCCATAGTAGTTACAAACATGCTGACAGTCAACAAACAACATTCGACAGAAACCCGAGCGAGCGCTAGGAAACTGTGAGGCGAGGGCACAGTGCTGACCTTCAGTGACCCATCAGTCCAGTGAGAAGAAAACGGGGGAAGTGCAGTTTATGAGAGGTGCTCACCCCCCTTCCTCCAAGAAGTCATCAAAAGATTACCTGGCACCCAATGACTGCACCTGCAGTATGACTAACGCCACCCTGGCCCTGTCCAACCTGCAGTGGTGCTCCTCTTGCCACTGAGAAGACTCCATACTTGCCCCTGGTGTACACTCTGGGCAGGAGGAAAACATCTTGAGGGAGCAGGACCACACCAACCAGAAACATTTGTCTCTACATCTGGAAAAGCCCTGCTGGTCACTCAGTGACCTACGCTAAAGGACAGATGTCCCCACAGGCTATAATACTCTGATTCTTATGAGGCTGACCCAGCTGAAAATGTCTTACTTGCTTTTGCAGCTATACGGCCATGAAATGTTCACAGTGATGTCCTTTGATGGAACTAAGAAGTATTAATTGCTTTAAGATCATGGCAACACTTTCTAACTCAAACAGTGCCAGTGGTATTTTTTGAGGAAAAAAATCATGAGTTTCAACATTAAGTTTTCAAGCTTGAGAGACAAAGATTAATTCCATTTAAAAGTCAAATTCATACAAACAAAAAGTGGAATGGTGGTTACCAGGGGCTGGGTGGAAGAGTGAAAAAGGAGTTGTTCAATGAATACAGACTTTCAATTCTGCAAGATAACAAAAGTTCTAGAGATCTGTTTCACAACAATGTAAATACACTTATCATTATTGAATTATACACTTAAAAAATATTAAGATGGTAAATTTTGTTATACATGTTTTCTTACCACAATAAAAGAAATTGAGTGAGGAAACATTCTATACTATTTTGGAAGTATACTGTAACAAAGTTCTTACACTATACATAAAGGGGTATAATATTACTTGAACATACATACTATTAGGTTAAAGATGTATTAAATAAACCCTAAATCAATCATTAAAAAAAAAAAGGAGTATAAAGCCAACAAAAGAGATACAATGAATTCATTTAAAAACCAATTAACATAAAGGAAGAAAAGAGAAAAAAGATATATGGCAGGTTTTAACAAGAGCTAGATGGTAAATTGGACATATAGCAATAATTACATTTAAAAATTACACTTAAAAAACAAAAGCTAGTATATGATGCCTACAAGAAACCCATTATATATGTATAAATGATCCTTAAGTACACACACACACACACACATACACACAGAGAGAGAGAGAGAGAGAGAGAGAGAGAGGGAGAGAGAAATAAGTTAAAAATAAAAGAAAATATATGCCATGCTATACCTAACCAACAAAAAGCTAGAAGGGTATATTAATGTTACATAAAATAGATCACAAAGCAAAGGATATTACCTTAGGCAAAATAGAGTCATTTCATAATGACCATTAAGAAAACAAATAAGCAGGAGACAGATTGTGAGAAAAATACTCATGGAACATATATCTGTCGAAGAATTGGTATCCAGTATATGTAAGAACTCAAAAAATTAATAAAAGAAGGCAGTCTAGTAAAAACTGGACAAAACACTTAAACAAATACTTTACAAAGGAAGACACATGAATGGCCACTAAGCACATGAAAAAGTGCTCAACGTCACTGGTCATTAGGAATATACAGATGAGAACTACCATGATGCTCCACTCCATGCCCATTGCAATGACTAGCAGGTCTCGATACCGGAATCTGCAATGGTACCAGTTTGCCAAGTAGTCTGCTATTGGCGAGCAGGGTTATACAGTTCCAGTTGTATGAGGGGATAAGTAGATGTTTGGATCTAATGGAACAAACAGGAAACCAGACAAGAGCCTTGAACATATTTACAAGAAAGTGATTGTTCATGGGCTGTAGACCAGACAGAGAAAGAAATAAGTACAGGAGGGAGCTGGGAGATTGTGGGAAAGGAAATATAACTATCACATTTATGAAGGTGAACATAATGAAAATGTTGACTTTGCTTTCATTAGCCTATTTTGTTTTCTCAGAGAGCATGCAACTTGTACTCCATATAATAATTCAGAAGAGAATTATAGAAAATAAAATGATTACCTTCAATGCTGTATATCTGTACTTCTTCCTCAGGCACAGTGACTGCTTCCCACTGATGGTCCTTAAAATTTAAAAACAGGTTTTGACCAAAAACAAATAATTTATTCCTGCTTTACAGCTTCTGTGATCACCATTTTTCAGTTATACAAACAATGATGGTTATTTATTACAAAGCAACCACTTGATATAACACATTTCTTGCTTCATCAATTGCATAATACATTATACATGTCACATTTAATCTATTTGTTCACTCTTAAAAGAAAATAATGGTATTAGTTTTATGGTTTTCTAGTCCATGGGATGGCGCCCAATCCACTGAGCCACACCAGCAGGGCTCAAGCAGATTTTTAAAAAGTAGAAATCATCATATAAGAAACCCAAAGTAATAAATAAATTAATTAAAAAAAAAAGAAACCCAAAGAAGTGTTTACCTAGCTTCAACAGTTACCGATAGACTGTGTGCATCTTGTCTCGTCTTCACCCCTGCTCTTCCTCCATTACACTCTCTCTTCCTCTCGGCATCAATTTTTATTCAACTCATCACTCCAGTCATCGATTTAAAAAAGTTCTTATCCTTAGTCCTGGCCAGTTTGGCTCAGCAGTTAGTGTGTCAGCCCACAGACCAAAAGGCTGTAGGTTTGATTTCCATCAAGGGCATGTGCCTGGGTTGCAGGTTAGATCCCCAGTCCTGCAACCCATGGACTGGCCGGGTCGTTTGGGAGGCAACCAATTGATGTGTCTCTTTCACATCGATGTTTCTCTCTAAAATTAAAAAAAAAAAAAGTTTCTATCCTTAAAATAAAGTAGCTAACAAAAGCCCCTCCCTTGAATCCACATCACACTTTAGCAGTTACTGTGCTCTTTCCTTTAACTTGATGCCTTTCTTTTATAATATACAGCATGTCCCAAAGAAATGTATACACAACTTTTAATAATTATAAAGCCAGTGTTTATTAAAATATAGTTCATTTTCAAAATGTAATAGAATCTAAAGACACCCTCTTTTTACATTTTTGGGTGATGCCCTGTATTTCAGCTTTCCAGGAATGCTTAAATCATTGTCTCTTAAGTAAAACTGCTTTTTCATTGATACCACTTTGACAGTGCTGATCATTTCCTCTCATGAAAACACCATTCCCTTGCCTTCCCTAACAGACCCCTTTACTTTGTTCTCTTTTGCCGATTCTTCCAGTATCCTTCGGCTAGAGTCTCTTCTATCTATCCTGTATAAATTTGTTTTTCACAGTTTTGTCATCTAGGCATTTATTAAATCTATGATTTTATTTGTAATCTTTATATAAATAGCTTTTAAATCTCCACTAAGTCTCAGTTCCCTTACCTGAACTTCAGACTGGTGTATGTAACTGCCTACCAGATAGCCCCAGCTAAATATCCCACACATATCTCCAAATCAAAACTCATTTCTTTCACCTACAAAACTTATCCTTCTGTGATAGCACTTCAACCATCCAGTTACCCAAGTTTTATTAATCCTCCCTCTTTTTACTACAAACAAATCACCAAGTCTACTCAATTCTACTTCCTCTCAAGTTTTTCTGGAATCCGTGTTTCTATCCATTCCCCACTGTGGCTTTCCAAAACCATGCACATGACTTCTCACCTGGGTCACTGCAAGTCTCCTAGCTGCTCTGGCCTTGTCTCTTTCTAACCCATTGTCCCCACCAGGACACCTTCACATGGATGTGCTCCTCAGTGCCTAACACTTCTCTGCACATAGTTCTTAATATTCATTACATTGATGTTACCTCCTACCTAGAATCCTTCTTTGGCTTCACACTACCTTATTCTTTCCAGTCTCCTTTGCACTCTTTGCACTAATCATACCATGCATCTTTCAGTCCTTTGAATATTCTATTAATGCATTCTTATAGTAAATATGAATAGCTATAAAGGAGAAAGAAAGGTCCCTGATTTCATGACTCTAATCTTCAATGGGATGAAAATAAACAAACAAACAATAAACAAAGATTTTAAGTGCAAATTACTACTATAAGAAAATAAAACAGGGCAATGTGTTGTGATGTGGCTGGGAGGCTACTTTAGGTTGAGTTACCAGACAACACTTCTATAAAGAGGTGATCTTTGTGCTGAAATCTAAATGGAAAGGAACTAAGATACAAAGATCTGGAGGAGGTTTCTAAGCAGAAGAACTGGCAAGAAGAAAGAGCTGAAATGGGCATAATCCGTATTAGAGAAACAGGAATGAAGGAAATGTGGCTGGAACATAGAAAGCATACAGAATGGTCTGAGGTGTCAGAGCAAGAGCCAGCGGTAAGATCATCAAGACCCTCACATGCCATGATAAAGACAAAAGAAGGGCTTAAAGCAGCTACTCTATGTAGAGTGCTTCTCATGAGAGAGAAGGCAGGACTAGTGTGCTGCTACAGCAATCCAGAGGAAAGGGTTCTAAATACTATATTCTGGGAAAGAAGAATATCCCAGCATCTCTAGATCAGTGTCTGGATAATAACAGGTATTAAATACTTATAATGCACTTCATATATCCCAGTCACATTTAATACTATATTGCATATTTTCTTGTCTGAATCATCCATTGCACCAAGTTGACTGGAGGCAGAAACTGCATCAATACGATTCTGTCCTCTTCTCCCAAAATGAAGTCCAGTTTCTGAAGAAAATCCAGTTAAAATACTCCTAAAAATCCTGAAGAAATAAATATACTAATGAAAAATGTCCGTGCCCCTGAGAAGCAGTGCTGGTATTTGGAACTCCATTTTAATTAAGCAGTCTAAGAAGTACTATAAAATAAAAATAATTAAAGATGTATGGAAATCCTAAAAGGCATTTGATTAATGTTCATCTGTAAGAGTTGAACTGGAAAAAAAGCAGGACTTTACAAGAGATCAACTAAAAGGACTAAAGCTTCATTATAATACCAGGAGCCACAATTAGATTAGTGAATTTTATTGTATATTATTGTAGCTATTTTAATATATTTCAGTGTTATCTCTAATTTTAATTAGTATAGTAACGTATTGAGCTAAATAGAAATAAAAACTACTTATTGCAACAGAAAAATTAATGCTAAATTTTAATCAACTCGGATTTTGGTAAAGTGATGATAAAGTTTGAGCTAGAAGTGTCCCAAAGTACAAAACATTAAGCAGTAGCTATTTGAAAACAAAAGCTCAAGAATTTTCCTCTGGTTAAAAAGAGGTCAGTAGAAAATATACCATCTGGTTGGAAGGTTTAAACATAGCTACAATATACCATGGGAGGAAAAGAACAAAAGTTCACTTCCAAATACTACCAAATAAGAATCAACTCACTATTTTCAAATAGAAGATTTTTTGAACAAATAAGACCATAGTCATTATCTGTTAATGTTTTTTTCTGAGTGCTTCTCTATTTGAGTAACCGTTTTTTCTAGATTCAATTCACTTTATTCATGTGAATGTTAAACTTTATCTGACATTAAATGTAACTTATTTGTGAAAAGCTTATGTTAAAAAACAAATATTAAAATTTAGCATTAATTTTTCTGTTGCAATAAGTAGTTTTTATTTCTGTTTAGCTCGATACGTTACTATACTAATTAAAATTAGAGATAACACTGAAATATATTAAAATAGCTACAATAATATACAATAAAATCTACATTCTTAAATTAAGACATTTTAGATATACATATAAAATAGTACACAGGGAATAAAACTTACATCATTATCTCCAGCAATGTAGAATGATAGAGTCTGGCTCCCAAGATTAAAATCTATCCAGAATTCCTCAAGTTTTTCATCTGATGGTATTTGCAGCTAATAAAATAAACATATGAAACTAATATAACTTATATGCTGTTAAAGTGACAACAGAGATTATGATCATGTAATTAAAGGCTGAGTTTTCCTTTTCTTTTTTAAAGAAGATAGCTGGAAGTTGTAAAGGAAGACAGAGGAGACAAGTATTGCATTTAAATAAATTTAGAAATAATTTTAAATTGCTGTTTAGTATTTTACACAGAAATTAGCTAGCTCCAAGCAATCACGAATATTCCAAGTGCAAATAAAGGTTGAGAGTATTAGTTTGAATATATTCATGAATGATAAATCAATAATGAACCTGATTAAGGAAACAAAAAAATCTGAAGTACAGCCTTTGTATTTCATTTATCCTCGGCTACAAATATGCCATGTTTTGTCTCTTAGATATAGAATACTATACCAGCTGGATTTGTGATCTAATTATGACTATTTTTAAAAAAATCCTTACCCAAGGGTTTTTTTTCCCATTTATTTGCAGACAGAATGGGAAGGAGAAAAAGAAACATCCATGTGAAAGAGACACATTGACTGGTTGCCTCCAGAACAACCCCGACCAGGGCCGGGGACTGAAAGGCGCCCTTGACCGGAATCAAGCCCATGACTCTGGTCCATGGGCCGACGCTCTAACTGCTGAGCCAAACCAGCCAGAGCTAATTATGACTATTTTTAATGTTCTTGACAATTTTTAATCTGTAATTCACTTGACCCTTCCTTCAAAATTCATTCAATGAATAAAACATATGTTAAAGTTAAAACTTACCTCATATTTACCAAGAAATGCCGATAAACAAGGAAATGTAAAGACCCTGAAATAAAAAGTTTGAGGTAAAGAAAAAATAAGCCTTTACAACAGCATAAGCTTGACTAGCCATAGAAATCATGCCTAGAATCAAAAGAAAATCAGGCAGTGGTCATAACGATTTAAATAAAATCATATCTCCTTTATTACTTTTTAAAAGAGTTTAATGGAAATTTGTTTCTGTAGAGAAAGCATATTACATGCTACTCAACCTATTGTTTTGACTGAAGTGATTGTACCTATTACATTCCATGCTGTGGACTCTGAGCAGAGATTCCTATCTTAGCTCGTACTATTGATACAATGCGAGTTCCCACAGAACACAGATGGGAAAAGAAGAGAAGTGATACTCCTCCTAATAAAAATGGCTGAACAGTGGGTACTTCCTTGGTCAGATATGATTGTAAGCACTACCATATAATTATCTCCTTTATTTCACACAATAAACACATTAAGTAGATATTATTAGTATTCTTATTTTACAGCTAAGGAAACAGAGATGAGTAAGGGTGAATAATCTGCCCAATGTAAGAAAAGGGAGAGAGAAACCTACAAATCCAAATAATATGACTCCTTGCACTTACCCCTCACTCTATTATTTCCTTAGTAAGTAAAGTAAATGTGAACTCAGTCATCCAGTGTGTCCTGAGCACCTATAAGGTGCCAGGCACTACAAAACCTCTGCTCTTATGTCATTATCAAAATGATAAGAATTTACATCACTCAGCCTTACATTTTCATTCCTGAGATTAAATAATCTACATTAAGTTTACCTTCTTTTGTCTCCAAGCATTCCATTTACGAGGTTGAGAAAAATCCTGCAATCCTAATTTTTTTAAAAAGAGAGATTTTTAAAAAGCATAGTAATTTTCAAAAACTATTGTTAATTTGTTCTTTTTATACTACTTACTGTTTCAAATTCAGAGTCTTTAATTCCTTTAAATGCATTAGCAATAAAATCCATTGAAAACCACCGACATGCCAGTTCTCGTCTTTGTTTTTCTGTTGTCATTCTACATAAAGCCTCTACGATACCTACTTGTAAGTCATAATCTTGAAAAAAAAGTTAATGTATTATTTGAAATTGTGAAAATTCAGTTTATAAAAGTCGATATATTTTATGAGGTATTAGAACCAACAAGATAAAGAAAATATTAGTGTAATTTACTTATCTTTTGCCATCTTCTTCATATGAATTAGAACTAGCTCATCATTATAGGAATGAATACAGCCCAAATACAAAACAAATTTACTAACAGGAGTGATAAAAAAAATTTAAAAGGATATTTAAAAGAAACTCCTAAATATTCCAAGACTCTGCCATTCCATTATTATTAGAGTTGTGTACTGTAAAATAACTCATACAATAGCATATAAATCATAGAATTATTGTTTTCCTTTTGTGTAACATGATGTTTAAAGTTATTCCAAGTACTTTAAGCCAGTGGTTTTAGTCTATAGGTAAATCACTATATCAAAATTTTCTCATATGAAACTTAGGAAAGAAAATTTGAGTTCTTTTAATAAACACATTGTTTAAAAATAAATCTATAGCCCTGGCCTGTTTGGCTCAGCAGTTGAGCGTCGGTCTGCGGACCAGAGAGTCCGGGGTTCGGTTCCTGCTAGGGGCATGTACCACACACACAAAAAATAATAACTAACTAACTAAATAAATAAATCTATAGCCCTGGCCAGTTTGGCTCAGCGGTTAGAGCGTTGGCCTGTGGACCAGAGAGTCCTGGGTTCAGTTCCCGCTAAGGGCACATGCTTTGGTTGCGGTTTGTCCCTGGCCCTGGTTGGGGTCATGTGGGTAGCAGCCACTCGATGTGTCTCTCTCACATTGATGTTTCTCTCTCTCTCTCCGCCCCCCTCTATCTGAAGATAAATGCAAAATACATAAATAAATCTATAAATCCCAAGAATATTTAACTTCCTAACTTCATAAAATACAATTTGAGAAATTTCTTAGCAAAAGTAATTCAGATCTATTAGAAAATCAAGTTATTATTCATAAATTTACTATGTAGGCACAAATTATATTTAAAAATTCCTACTGTCATTCTTAACCATTATTTCAGTCCCACAAATATTTATCATTTAATTACTTACTAAAGTAATTAAAATTGCTTGACTATATACTGTGTATAATTCCCTCACATAATCTCACTACATTTACAATGGTAATATATTTTTACTAAAAAGATACTTTCTATTAAATGTGTAATAATTCAAATATAAACATTTTGAAAAAACTTACCTCCAGCATCTAAAATCCTTTCTCCCATACTATTCCTATGAATCAAAATAACAGATTATATACTAGTATCAATTAAACAGAAAGCCCATATGTTGGGGGGGGAGGGTCACTAAAATTTACAATTGGCTAGTATCATATACTTTTGCAGAAATTATATCCATAAATTATATTAGAAACCTACAACAGTTTTATCAGTTTAAATTATTAATGCAATTCACAGTTGCCTTATTGCCTTATAAAACATCCTTTAAATTCTTGATTTGAACCACTAATTAAATCAATATAGTACAAATTATTACATGAGAATTAACATTTCTTGGTTAATGAGTATTTTCCTGGCATCTTGAGGCATTTTGTCAAGCATAGCATTCATTTTTTTTAGAGTCTACAAAAGAAAAGAAGAGATAATCTATTAATATTTTATATTCAGTAAAACATTAAGAATTTAGAAAAATATTCTAATACATAAACTTAAAAGCCTATCTTTTTCTTAATCATCTCATTTTATGCAGGGAATGGAGAAAGGCAGAGGAAAGACAATAAAGCATAAAACAGTAAATACAAAAAAACCCCATAAAACACAGAATATAAAAAAATAAATATACCATGATTTCTGTACAGTTATACTCTTTGCAATATGACATGTTTACTATTACTTTAAGAATTAGGAAGGCAAAAATATTACCTTATTAATATTTAGTCTTATGGCTATACAAATGTACACACATCTATACACTATAACACTTTATTTTTAGCATTTAACTACTCAAGAACTCCTAATATTTACATGATATAATTTATTTTCACATGAGCTATATGTATACATAAACAGACATGCTTATAAATTTTTGATAAATATTTAAGTAACATATTCATTATGTCAGGCAATGAATTGTTAAGACAATAAATATATACTACATGATAAGTAATTTAGTGCCAAGGTAAAATTATTCAATTTAATAAATTGGTACCAAATTTCCATCACTTTCTCATCTTTAGGTTTCAAAAGAAAATCTAACAAATGACTTTACCTCCTGCTGAATACAAATATTCACTCTTGAGTCAATAACCAGGGCACAAATTCGAGGTACGAAACTTTCCACTACTTGCTTTTTACCTGAATAAAAGTGTTAAGTTATTGATATATGAGTATTTTAAATTCTTTTAAATGGCAATCTTTATTTATATGAGTTAATGTAAAGGAAGTACTACTTCATTTTAGAAGAAGGTCCACTTGACTGCCCTGGGCCTCAGAAAGCATAAAATTTAATCCTGGTTCTGCTACTAACTAGCTATGTAGCTTTGACAAAACAAACAAACAAAAAACCATCAATAGATGTGACTGATCTTAATTCTGGCAAAGGAATCCAAATCCAGCTTCTCCTTTCAGGCACCAAAGGCACTTTTTTTGGATGAAATAAATATAATTCAAAAGTGTAAACTTCTATATTGAGATTTTTAGAAAACTGGCCTCATTAATAGTAATACTCAAAAATTCTATAATAGCCATCAATACCCCTCAAGCTCATGAAGATCTAAATATCTTTAGCTGTTTCTAAAAGCCAATCCTATTCTCAAAAGACTAAGTATATTTAAATAAATTTTCCACATGCTATTTTATAATGCAAATTTAAAAATAATTTTAAATAATAGCAATACTATAACAACCTTCCAAAGTGACCATATTGAAAAAAATAATCACTCAATTAAAAGAAAAGATATAATAATTTACTTTAAAAAAAAACCTGTTGGATCACTATAATCACTGGCAGTTTAAGAGTGTTTTCTCTCCTAAAAATGTAAGAATTTAGACTAGATTGTTATGCTAATTGCAAAGAAATCATTGAAAAAAAAGCAGCATTAAACTACTATTGAAATAAACAGTAATTACTCTTTTGTTTTTTAAGTAGTACTTGGGTATATTTTAGAGAAAATTGTTTAGAAAGGCTATTTCAAAGTGGTTTTTGGGCAAACAACTGAATGAATTCAAGAGTGAGCCATGAGTGTATCTGAGATCGGTCTACTGTCGAGGAGATGGCACGTGCTGACACAGAGCAAAGCAATAGCAAAGAGAGCAGTGATCAAGGGGACAGTCTCCAGATGAGATCAGAGCGTTTGGGTCTTGAAGACGTAGCAATGATTTTGAAATCTGACAACCACGTTTTGCTGATGATCAATGGCCTAAAATTTTATATCTATGTAATTCTCAACTATCATATATGATATCTTTTGTGTAGTAGTTCAACTAAAAGTACATATGGTTTTTCAAAGACATTTTCAAAAAATGTTTTAAAAAATGAGGAATGCCCTGGCCAGTTTGGCTCAGCGGGTAGAGCGTCGGCCTGCGGTCCGGAGAGACCCGGGTTCGGTTCCTGCTAAGGGCACGTACTTCGGTTGCAGTTTGGTTGTGCGGGTGGCAGCCACTCGATGTGTCCCTTCGTGTCGATGTTTCTCTCTCTCTCTCCCTCTCCTTTCCTCTCCCTCCCTCCCACTCTATCTGGACAAAAAATGGAAAAATATCCTCGGGTGAGGATAAAAAAAATAAAAAATAAATAAAATAAAATAAAAAATGAGGAATAAATTAAAACTCTTCTGCAAAATATAAACATTTTGAGGGGTGTCTACATAAAATGCAAGTCTATTAGTTTTCCCATCTTTTTTTTTTTTTTAATCCTCACCCAAGGACATTTTTCCATTTTTTGTCCAGATAGAGTGGGAGAAAGAGAGAAAGAGACATCAAAGTGAAAGGGACACATGGAGTGGTTGCCACCCACACGACCCCAACCAAGGCCGGGGACAAACTGCAACCGAGGTACATGCCCTTAGCAGGAACCGAACCCAGGTCTCTCTGGACTGCAGGCCGACATTCCAACCGCTGAGCCAAACCGGCCAGGGCTATTTTCCCATCTTAATAGGGAAATCTCCTTTACTCATAGCTAACAAAACAGCAATTGATCTTTAACCATTTGGCTTTGAAGGCAGCAAATAGCAGCTGTTCCTTTATGTATAAATAATTGACCAGCCTCAATTACCAATCCTAGGTAATTCTTCCTCAAGCAACACAGATAATCACTTGAACTGATTGCTTGCCACCAGACACCTGCTAGCCATAAGTGAAAGGAAGAGTTCTCAGTGACTGAAAATTTTGTTCCATTAGCTCAAGGGTTAGCAAACTATGGCCCCAAATTCAACCCACTGCCCATTTCTGTAAGGCTGTATTATTCATCAGCAAGTACTCTGTGGAAATATTTGAGTCTATCATGTTTTATTGAACCAGCATTGTCAAGGTGAATTTCATTCACTCTCATGAACTTGGCCATCATCAGTTACCAGTGAATGACTTTGGTAAATAGCTTGTGCTGCAGAGTTGATAATGTTTCTTAATGAATTCAACCCAAAATTACAAGGCAAAACTGTGCCATACTTATACTTCAGTAAAGTCATTTCAATGTAACTAAAGTTATCTGCATTATGAGTAAAACCAAACTGCTTTCTGTACTTCCTGGGCTGTCAAAGGTTAAAACAGGAATTGACATCTCCATCCCTACTTCTTACACAGGTAAGAATCCCCTATAAAGGGGATATATTTATTTCATGTTCCAACTACAGGTCCAGCAGCATTTTTGGACATTGATATAATTGCAAGAGAAAATTTCCATATGTTAAAATCTAACTGTGCATTTGAGGAGCTTCCACTTAACCTTCAATTGAAAGTGATTAATCTGCAATGCAATGACATTCTAAAAGGCAAATATTAAGACAAGAACCTAATATAATTCTATAAATGCGTTCCAAGTGATGAATATGCTTAATTAAAAATCATTATCTGTGTGAAAAGACATTTTCTAACACAATACACATAAAATCTCATGACAGATAAGCATTAACAAATTAATATTTGTAATCAATTTTGACAACAGCAAAAACTTTGAACCTAAATAAGTGAAATATCCCATCAAAAAAGAGCACTATTCTCCACATTAGTATACCTGTATTACTAAAACATTGTACTCAATAATTATATTTTGAATTGCATCAATCAAACATCTGTGGAAATCTGTTTTCTTTCTTGTTATATAAGTATCTACATATTACCCTCAATTTTTTTTTCTTGGCCCACAAAACCTAAAATATTTACTCTCTGGCTTTTTACAGAAAAGTCTGTTGATCCCTGAATTAGATAATGAATTCGTAATACAGTATTAGGAAAATGCTATGAGAATTGCAAAATTATACTAAAAATCTAACTGCAAATTACTGTTCCATAAAAATAAAATGTTTATTATACCTTCATCACTGATGCCATATATGACCTGAAAAGTAAGTGAATAATATTTATAATTTACTATCTTACATTATAAACCATTAAAAATAGTATTAAAATAACAGGTTACATTTGAACTCACCACATTAGTACTTATTATTTAATTACATTATTCAGGATAAATGTTTTATACAGTCGGAACAGGTTAATCCAACCAAGTCACAAACCAATCTTTTAGTGACTTTTAGGCTCTTAAGGCATATAGAAGACAAATGTTTTTAAATAAACACATGCTTTATAACATTGGTTAATTAATGTGACTTTACCATCAAAAGATCAAATAAGTCTTCTATCATATTTATAACAGCTTCATCTTTTGAATTTCCTCGACTCAAAATTATCTCCTTGGATTTTTCAAACCAGGTAACCATGTAAAGAAAAATGTATATACTAGTTACTTAAAATTCAATTTTGAGAATGTACTTATTTATCTTTGTATAAATAGGAAACCTAGGAATAAAGAAATTAAAAAAAAAAAAAAATCCCGGTATTGTATCAAAATAAATGTATGCTTTCAAACATTGTCATTAACTCACTGCATTTTCCCACTGTTTAGATGGGAATAGATAAAGTTAATCCTAATTCTACATAGAAGGCCTTTATATCCCCCTTCAAATTTCTAGTTCGGGTACATTCATATAATGGATGAAAATAAATCATCACAAGTTAGTCTTTTGGCACTGCTACTATTTGAAAATTCTTGGTATTCTTTACTTTTAATAAATTCAGGTATCTGAATGTAAACTACATCTTAGACACACTGTTCTTGGCACTGGGTATCCAGCAATGAACAAAACAAAAATCAGTATCCTAGCCCGCCAGTGTGGCTCAGTGGATTGAGCGTCGTTTCATGGACTGAGAGGCCCCGGTTCGATTCCCCAGTCAGGGCATATGCCCAGGTTACGGGCTCAATACCCAGTAGGGGGCATGCAGGAGGCAGCCGATTGATGTCTCTCTCTCACATAGATGTTTTTCTCTCTACCTTCCTCTCTAAAAAATCAATGAAAACATTTTAAAAAAGTCAATATCCTGTAATTCTAACATGGCAGATGGACAATAAATATAAAAATTAATAAAGTTAGCCCTGGCCGGTTTGGCTCAGCGGTTAGAGCGTCGGCCTGCGGTCCTGAGAGACCCGGGTTCGGTTCCCGCTAAGGGCGCGTACCTCAGTTGCAGTTTGTCCCCGGCCCTGGTCGGTTGTGCGGGTGGCAGCCACTCGATGTGTCCCTTTCACATCGATGTTTCTCTCTCTCTCTCTCTGTTCCTCTCTCTCCCTCCCACTCTACCTGAACAAAAAATGGAAAAATTTCCTCCGGTGAGGATGGAAAAAAAAAAAAATTAATAAAGTTAGATAGTGATTAAGATGAGCAAAAGAGAAAATAAACCAAGTAAAGTCCCTAGGGAGAATTGTGACCTTAAGTTCACATGATTATCAAGGAGCCTGTGCATAGTTTCCTTGTGATCTTTATCTTTGTAATATACTTCAGGTTATAAAAATATTTAACTCAAATTTTTTTTTTTATCCTCATCCGAGGACATTTTTCCAAGTTTTGTTCAGATATAGTGGGAAGGAGAGAGAGAGAGAGAAACATCGACGTGAAAGGGACACATCGAGTGGTTGCCACCCGCACAACCCAACCAAAGCCGGGGACAAACTGCAACCGAGGTACATGCCCTTAGCGGGAACCGAACCCCGGTCTCTCTGGACCGCAGGCCGATGCTCTAACCGCTGAGCCAAACAGGCCAGGGCTAACTCAAAGTTTTATACAAAGTCTCCAAATTTATTTTTTCAACAGTTTGAACCATTTATTTTATTAGAAAGCACACCTTTAATCATATTTCCCTCTCATGAATGTTACATATTCTATACTTATCTTTTGCACTAGTCCTTGTTTTATCAAAGTTAGAAGTCCAACTTGCCCCAAAATACTGATATTTTTGCCACATCTTCCAAAGGAAATCAAAATGATTGAAACATTTTGGATATCCTTTTTATTAAGTTCCTGAAATGAAAAGTATACATTTAAACATCTGTTAACACAAAAGAGTATGGAATGGCATTGAGCTAAAAGCTTGATAATCCTCACAAATAAATCCTGAAAGTCAGCCATGATTATAATCTTCAAGGGCAAAGGACAAAATATGGTTTTTTAAAAAAGCAACTTAAAGCCAGTAAGTAACAAACTCAGTACAAAAATGCAGATCTGGCCCTGGCCAGGTGGCTCAGTTGGTTGGAGCATCATCCTGTACACCAAAAGGTTGTAGGTTCAATTCCTGGTCATGGCACATTTGTAGGTTGCAGGTTAGATCCCCAGTCGGGATACATTTGGGAGGCAACCAATTGATGTTTCTCTCTTTTTCTCACTCTCTTTCTTCTCTCTAAAATCAATAAAAACATATCTTTGGGTGAGGGTTTAAAAAAATGAAGATCTGTGTAAATTCAAGAAACGTTAGACTATGATACAAAGTTACCTTCCATTCTAAAAAGCTCCATGTATCTAACAGATACAAGAAATATTTACTTAATCTTTTAGTCAAAGCAAATCTCAAGTACTGGAAGGGACGGTCAGTAATCACATTTTCTCACATATAAACCTCCCTTGCATATGGTAAATCAAGTCCAGGGGTTTGGATATATATATTTCTTTATATTTACAAACACTAGGCATTGTCTATATAACATGAAGAATATGCTGATAGATTTTTAAAAAAATAGATCAAGTTTTTTAAACTTCCAACAGGTACACTATTTCTCCTCAATGGTAACTCTGTAAACACAGGTCTTTGAATACTTTATTTAGAAAATGGTCCAATATGTTATTTGGAGCTTGTCAAATTAAAAAAAAAGTAAGTAGTAAAATAAGCATTTGTTTATATAATTGTAAGCAAACTTGCCAAAGCCTTTTTATCCATCTCTTCCAATGGAATGCTTCTTCCTGGAAAGTAGATTGCTATCTAATAATTTTAACAATCAATGACCAAAAATATTTACCCTGCATATAAGGTCATCCAACTTGTGGAAAAACTGTTTGCTGCATTTAATCTTCACATCTTCACTAATATCAATTTGTAAAAGTGTTTTCAAAGGTTTGAAATCATTTTTTCTTAAAGCATCATCAATGCATTTTTCCAACTGCTAGAGAAATATAGTTAATGGAACAGATATTGAATCAAAACCAAAATTAGTAACCTTATGCAATCTAGTAATTTGAGAATTGTTTCCACATGAAAATTTTCAGAAGGGCTTACACAATATGAATTCACACTTATTTTTTAAAAAAACTTTCCACTCTTAAAATTGGAGTAAAGTAGTTAGATTAAGTTTCTTTGATAAGATTCTATGTAGGAAAAATATATTTTGCTAATTTTCTATTTTATGTCTTAAATTGGAAAGTCATCATTATGTTGAATTCAACAAAAGCCTGTTAATAAAAGGAGTAAAATAAACTTTATAGTAAATAATCTGTAATACCATAGATAAAAGTTTAACGTATCTATCAAATTCTTAATGAGATTTAAATGTTAAAATATGCATAAAAACAGGTAAAAGCACTATTTAGAAACTATACCACCCAACCTGACTTAAGCAGTACACACACAACACACATGTAATTTATTATATTACATATTTATAGTCATGTGCCACATGATGAGGTTTGGGTCAACAACAGACCACATATATGATGGTGGTCCCACAATATTATAATGAACCTGAACTGTTCCCATTGCCTAGTGACATCGTAACCTCTTATCACAACACATTACTCACATCTATGGCAATGCTGGTGTAAACGAACCTACTGCACTGCCAGTCATATAAAAGTATAGTACGTACAATTACATACAGCACGCAGTACTTGATAATGATAATAAACAGTTTTGTTACTGGTTTATGTACCACACTAGACTTTGTATCACTTCGGAGCGCACGCTCCCTACTTGTAGACGTCTGCTGTAGAACAGTTGCCATCAGGCCTGCAGCAGCCTCATACATCTCATGTTTACTGCCTCTCTTGACTGCATCATTTTCTCTTGCGTTTGATTTCCTCTCATGTTGTTTAATAAGTTCAGTGTAGCCTAAGTGCGCAGTGTTTACGAAGTCCGCCTGAGTGCAGTGATGTCCTGGCCTTCCCCTTCACTCACCACTCACTCACACAGAGCAACTTCCAGTCCTGCAAGCTCCCTTCATAGCCAGTGCCTTACAGAGCTGTACCATTTTCTATCTTATACCATATTTTGACTATACCTTCTCTATGTTTAGATACACACACAAATACTTACCATTGTGTTATAATTGCCCACAATATTCAGTACAGTAACATGCTACACAGGTTTGTGGCCCAGGAGCAATAAGCTATACACCATGTGGTCTAGGCTAGACCATCTAGGTTTGTGTAAGTGCACTGTGATGTTTGCATGACAGAATTGCCTAATGACACATTTCTCAGAAAGCATCCCCATCATTAAGCAGCGTATGACTGTATAATCTTTACAAAACCTGCCATCCCCAGTATTAATGTAAACATCATTAATAAGTACTTTTCATACTACAATCTGATCACCAGAATTGGGGGTGAATTGCATAGAAGTTAAATAGCTAAAACTTACTCTTTACCTAAATGAAGTATCTTACAATTTTAAACCTTGATATGATAATGTCCAGGCATAAGTTTTATACATGAATCAATGCATGATTTCTTTCAATGTATAAAATATATAGAGAGACAGATGTATACACCACACACACACACACACACACACACACACACACACACTAATTAGCATCTATACTTCAAATGTTTTAAATACAGCTTTGAAAACAAATCTATTGAAAAAAAATGAAAGGATAACATTTTAATTTAAATTAGTCTCCTCTTAAAAATATAGCACTTAATACCTATAAATGAACAAAAAGTGATCTCAGGAACTAAAATAAAGTATTTGCTTCTGGTCGTGGACCACATACCTGGAGATCTGGTCTTATTGGCATTTTGACTAAATTTTCAAATGGCAGGTCAGAACAAACACCTATAAAAGAAAACATACACTTGCTGTATCTTACAATCTGTTCCACATATTTACAATTTAAAATCTTAATACACATAAATAAGCATTGCTGCTTATACCAAAGGCAATAAATATTGTTTCTTTAAGTTCCTCACTATTTATGAAATTATTCATTTTAATTTGGCCAAAGAAGTTTCTGTAGAAAAGCCTGAAGATCATTTATTCAAATTTTCTCTTTAAATAAATTACTTAAAATGCCAAAAGCCCTGCTAAAAGGTGACAAAACTAGTGCAAGAAGACAAACCGGGATCTCCCTCATCCAAAAGTCCTGCTATATTTGTTTCTACTTTGGGGAAAAATAAGAAAAATAATCTTGAATTAATGTCTGAAAGACTTGTAATAAAACAGTTAAGCCCTGGCCGATTTGACCCAGCGGTTGGAGCGTTGGCCTATGGTCTGGAGAGACCCGGGTTCGGTTCCTGCTAAGGGCACGTACCTCGGTTGCAGTTTGTCCCCGGCCCTGGTTGGGTCGTGTGGGTGGCAACCACTCGATGTGTCCCTTTCACATCAATGTTTCTCTCTCTCTCTTTCTCCCTCCCACTCTATCTAAAAACAAAATATCAAAAAGTGTCCTTGGGTGAGGATTAAAAAAAAAAAAAAAAACCAGTTAAGAAGGAAGAATATGTGAGTATATTACCAAAGAACAAGATATATGAGAATACACAAAAATTCAATAAAAGGAGTAAGGAAAAGATAACCTAAGCCCATTTTCTCTTCAAAGGTGAATGGAAACAGCAAACAGTAGGGTTACATTAAGCACCATCTACCATCTTAACAAAAGTATCTAAAATGTCCAAATTCAATTGGGAGGTTAGCTCTATAAAGGAAAAGAAATACTACAATCTTTCCTAGATAGCACTAGAACAGTTTAAAAACAATCTACAATTAACAAAAAATCCAATACAGAGGCAATTAATTCATTAATTCAAGAGTAATAGAGGACTTGTACCCATAAGACAACAAGAAACATTAGTCTACTTTCTTGCAGATATGCCAGTAGAGAGATTGAAGTGCCCATGAGGAAATACATATACGGCATAGAAAAAGGGTGAGTAAGAAAATCTCTTGCATTTCCAAAGATTGACTCTAGGGGACAAAATCCTGATCCCCAAAGAAACATTTGCTCCACGTGTATAAAGAACCAGGTCTAAAATGTTTTTGCAGCATTGTTTTGAGAGGCAATGATTCAAAAACACCTAGATGGGATTTGGGAATGAGAGGGAGGGTAAGAAATAAATAAAATGTGATATATGGTCATTTTGTGAACATAATAGTTAAATAAAGTGGTCCAGAATTTTAGATATTTGTAGTCAAGTTTAAGTGGTTAAAACTACGCTGCCAAATGATACGTACAGTGAAAAAAAACTTTGTGATATTTATATGTCTAGCTGTAAGCATGTATATATACATATTTAAGTGTGCGCATGTATAGATAGACATACATTCACTTATACGACTCAGGACAGTTGGAATGCTTATGAGGCTCATTGGGAAAGAGGAGTAAGAAGTCGTACGGAATTGTAATTGGCTATCTGCCAAAGGAAGGCTTTAGTTTTATTTGTAATTTATACTTATATATCTTACTGAAAGTACAGTAAATTCTTGCCCAAATGCAGGTGAGTGGGGTCTAAAACATGGGATCAGTAAATTGTGGGTTTGGGTTATTGTGAGGGAAATGAAATGACCAAGCCTAGCCTTGGCAGTCAAACAGCTGGGAGTCCAGCCACTCCATCCAAATCTATCCAGGACCTAACTGTGGCTTTGCCCCATCTGGTTGTGTTTATTTATCCTGGTTTAACTATTAGAGGGGCCAGTCTAGTCTGTGGCTAGCTGGGGATTTCAGTACACCAACAAGGATTCCAGGATCTCTGTAGTTAGTCACTGCAGTCAACTAATAGAGATTTGACCTGGAAAATATTGGAAATGCAGGGACACACTCTTTGCCTCCCCAGTTCCTAAGAAGGAGTTAGCCTATTTTCTGCTTGGTTTCACTCTTTCTTTTATTCTTCCCAGGCCCTCGCATAAGGTAGAAATTTAGCCTGGTCCTGTCTGAAAATATTATATCACGTTTTAATATTTTAGCTTAAAATATGCTTGTATGTTTATATATACATATGTATATAAGCACATATATGCATGTGTGCATGTATAAACTTGCTTTATAGATAAAGAATAGAAAAAAAGATAGGGAAAATATCATTTCAAATATGCAGATAAGTAAGTAATTCAGGTTAGCAACCCATATCAACCCATAGGCCTTAAAGCTTAGAGGGGTAGCTGTCTTCAGGAGGAAATATTCCTTGGGACAGAAAAACCAGGTTGAGGACATAATCCAGAATATCACAAAGACAATACAGAGAGAAAGCTGGGATATATAGGAGAAATGCAGACATTCCAAAACCTTATTCAATATGAATTTCAGAAAAAAATTTAAAAATAAAAAAGAGTGGGGTGATAACAGTTGAAAAATTGCCAAGAACTTTCCCAAAATAAATATTAACATCCACAATTTGAAAGAGTCCACTCATTTCCAAGGAAGATAAATAAGAAAAATACACCTAGACACACTGTGAGGACATTTCTGAATAAGAATAAAAGAGAAAATCATGTCCGGCTGGTGTGGCTCAGTGGTTGAGCGTTGACCCCTGCACCAAGAGGTTGCTGGTTCGATTCCCGGTCAGGGCACATGCCCAGGTTGTAGGCCCAATCCTCAGTGGGGAGAATGCAAGAGGCATCCAATTGATGTTCTCTCTCATTGATGTTTCTATCTCTCTCTCCCTGTCCCTTCCTCTCTCTCTGAAATCAATAAAGAAAAAAAAAGAATAGAATAGAAAATCACCAGAACAAAAACAAACAGAAACATTCAATAAACCAATAGATACCCTGTTCTCACAATGCAATAAAAATTTAGAAATCAGCTACAGTGGTAGCCTCAGACCTCCTATATATTTGGAAACTAAAATATGTACATTTGAATAGTCCATGGGATATAAAGAGATGGAAATGACAAAATATTTAAATGTATAAGAACATGTATACATATTTAAACCTATAGGATGCAACCAAAGCAATAGATAAATGCAATTTATAGACTTGAATGAACTTATTAAAAGGTGAGAAACAGACCCATACGATCTCCAGAGAGTAGGGTTATTAAACAAATACTTTGAAATAACTAAGTACTGTGTACATAAAGATTATTAAATGAGACTGAAAATTTTGGCAGAGAACTAGAAATTGGGGATGGGGTGGGGAGGAGTAAGGGCACGGAAAATTTGAAAAACCACCAAATAATTCTAGAAACAAAAATAACAAAATTATTAAGAACAAAGTGGATGGGTTTAAACAGCAGGTTAGACAGAGATGAAATGAAAATGAGATAAACACAACAAACTGGACAACCTAGAAGAAAGGACAGCTGGAAGAAACAGCCAACCTACTAATGCTGAATCGATCATAAAGAAATAGGAAATCTGAACAGATCATTACAAAAGGAGATTGAATCAGTAATCAAAAACTTCTCAACAACAACAAAAAAGTTCAGGATCAGATGGCTTCATTGGTGAACTCAACCATACATTTAAAGAACTACACCACGCCCTGGCCTGTTTGGATCAGCAGTTAGAGCATCTGCCCGCTGATCAATGAGTCGCGGGTTCGATTCTGGTCAAGCGCACGTACCTCGGTTGTGATTCGTCCCTGGCCCTGGTTAAGGTCATGCGGGAGGCAGTCACTTGATGTGTCCCTTTTACGTCAATGTTTCTCTCTCCCCGCCCCCATTCTATATGAACAACAATGTCCTCCGGTGAGGATAAAAATAAATAATAACAAATAAAGAACTACACTAATCCTTCTCAGACTCTTATTTATATAAATATGTGTGTGTGTACGAAACACTTCTAAACTCAGTTAAAGAACCATCATTACTGTGATACCAAAGTAGCTATGCTACAAGAAATTACAAAAGTGCTGGGAAAAAACCCTGAAAACTAGAGTTCTATAGCCAGCAAAGTCAAAATTACTAAAAACAGTATTAAGAAAAAGAAAAATGGATCAATAAAACTGCAGTTAATTACACTATTCTGTTTATTTGGTATATGATGGAAATCTTCCACAATAAAAACAAGTTTAAAGAATTTCAAGGGCGAGGGGAGGCTAAAACAACGCAGACAAAGTTGTAGGTTGTGCTGATACTGGCATTTTAGCCTCTAGTTCAGAATGGAGCTACAGTTTGAACATTCTAAGTGATCTCAGGTCGGAGGAAAGATAGTGATTAACTGTCTAGTCCTTCCTCCGGCAGAGCTTACAGCTGATTCTTGCACAAGGAGGAACTGATTCTTAATAGTCCAAATGTCCAGTTTCTTCTCTTTGTATTCCAACTTGTGGCCCTGGAATCACTAGCATCTCTGTGCACAGTATTTGCAACCATTGCACATAGTGCCTGAGAAACATTTGCAGTTCTAAACAACTTACATTCTTGTTTAATTTGTATCTATGTGAATCTAGACATAACTGCATGAACATAAGATGGACTTGTGAAAATGGCAGATGACAAGCAAACACTACAATGGTGACTATGTTTATTTTTATAAAAATATTTAGTAAGATTTATTTATTAAGACATAATTTATTAAAACAATTTTATTAATGTTCATTAATAATTTGTGTTGAACATTAATTTAAAAATAATTTTAATATTTCAAAGAATTTTTTCAAACAAGTTATTTTATATTTATTTCATGTTTTTGATAAAATATACTCAAATTAGTATATGTATATATATGTGTATATATATATATTTTGGTACATGCCCCTAGTGGGAACCGAACCCGGGACTCTCTGGTCCACAGGCCAATGCTCCAACTGCTGAGCCAAACCGTCCAGGGCCAAATTAGTATATTTTGAATAATTACATATTGTTTTAATCCTTAAATTATACTGTCAATAGAACTCAAAATAAGTAAAAGTCTAGATTACAATATATTTACTGACTTTGCTAAAATAAAAAAATACAGCATACTAGTTTATTAATTATATAGGTCATTATTTTATTACTTATCCAAAATGCACCAGTCCATCATCAAATATCCGTAATAAGTGAATTCAGTATCTTTGATATTTTACCAGTACTCAATCATAAAAATAGCTTTACATATATTTTTCTATCTTGTTGCAATGATGGTATATTTGTGAGATTGAAGACTAGAACATTTTATTTCACAATGTGAAAACTTCATTAAAAAGTTTAAATACTTAAAATATACTGTAGGGGCCTCCATTTGACTCTTTGCCTAGGGCCAGCAACTGTTGGGACAAGCTCTCACATCCGAGACCATCTTAAACTAAATACCATTTACAAAATACTCCAAGAAAAGAAATACAGCACAGAAGAATTACTTGTGGCCAAGAGGCCCATAAAGCTAACAGGTCGGTTTAGTTTCTAAGTCTACTTTTGTGCATGAAGTCAGCCGAAGAAAAGGAAAATTAATTAGTATCTACACAGGCCGATTTTTAAAAGAAAGTAAAGTCAACAACACAGTCCCTCCCCCCTTCTCCCTCCCTGTGAAGGCTGAATTCAGTGGAGCCCAAATGTAGTGCTGTCCATTCCGCACGTCAAACACGCTCAGCCGAAAGGGGAGGCTAATCCCGGGAGGAAACGAGTGACAGGCTGACTCTCCACCACCACGAGCACACGATCGAAAACGTCCTCACGAAGCACTGCGTCACAGAACAAGGAACAACAAAACCACCCGGAAACACGGACAGAATTACAACTCCCCAAGAAGAGCCGGGGGTTGTGTGTCCACTGAGCAGGCTGAGTCCAGGTCGGCTGACAGGCAAACCCGAGAACCAGCGAGATGACCGTGTGTGTCAGGCAGAAAAGGGGTTAAGGTTTATTTTTTAGTGTAAATTTTTTTCTTTATTGATTTGAGAGAGAGAGGAAGGGAGGGGGAGAGAGAGAAACATCGATGAGAGAGAACATCGACTGGCCGCCTCCTGCACGCCCCCCACCGGGGACCTGGCCCACTGCCTGGGCGTGCGCCCCGACCTGGAATCGCACGGGTGACCTCTTGGTGCAGGGTCGAGGCTCAGCCACCGAGCCACCCCGGCGGGCAGGGGGTTAAGGTTTAAAAAAAGAAACAACCCCACACAGCTGGACAAAGTGGGGAGGCGTACCCCCGCAAACGGAATGGATGCCAGCAGCAAGGCAGATCACTGCAAGGCCGCTTCGGCCACCGCAGAGATCTGACACTTGCAAAGGTCACCGAGCCGCTAGAAGACGCCCTCTTCCATAAGGACTAAGCGTTAACGCAGCTATTTAGCACCACGCTGGGGTGCGCCCCCGAAATCCAGCATTCGGGGGCATGTCATTCTGATCGCTCCTCGGATACAGGTGCCATCAGAACACAGTAAGAGAGGGAGCCTAGGACGCGAGCGGACATGCGCAGACACTTAGTCTAGTCGGGCGCAAGGGGCGGGGCCGCGGCGGGGGCGGGGCCCGCAGCGTGGGCGGGGCCAGGCGTGGGCGGGGCCAGGCGTGGGCACGCAGTCCTCCCTCCAGCCGGCCTCGTGCTACGCCCCGCCCCCAGCGCGGCTGCCCCGTTTCCAAAACCCGGGGACAACCGGACAGGGCCGAGCCGGCCCGCGCGACGGAACCAGCGTGGCCGTTCGGGGACACGCAGTCCGGACACGGAGAGGGCTCGCGTCCACGTCCCGCCCCTCCCGCCCAGGGCACAGACTGGGGCCCCCACGGCCGCTCCCCGCGCGCCGGCTGCGCACGGCCCTCCGGACGCCCTCAGCCCCAGCGCCGCCGGGCCGTGTCCACAACAGCGTCTCCTTCGCTGTGGGGCCCCGCCGGCCGGCTCCCTGAGCCCCGGCCCCGCAGCCTCCCTCCGCGCGCCCCGCCGTCGGGGACACCCGCCCGTGGGCCGGGCCCAACCTGCCCGCTCTTGGGAGGCGTCGCGTCGCGTCCCGTCGAGGAGCCAACGGCAGCCCGGCGTCGTGTCCCAGCGCCTCAGCGTCCGCGGCGGTATTTGAGGCGGCCGGCGGAAGGCGGGAAGCGCCCGGCCAATCGGCGAGAAGCGCCCGTCCAATCGGCGCTACGTGCGGGCGACCCCACGCCCAATCAGCACCACCGCTTGGCCAGGCCCCGCCCCTCGTGCCCGAGGCGCGCGCAGGACAGCAGGAGCCGCGGTGGGCGTGGCGCAGAGCCTCAAGTAAGTGGACTGCCGCGTGCCGGACCCTGACCCCAGCCCTGACTCCTGACCCCCGCGGGCCCCAGCTCCTCCGCAAGGCTGCTCCTCGGGGTCGCGCCGCGAGAGGCGGCTCCAGCGTCTCTCCCCTTCCTCCCGTGCTGCGGACGCGCCCGAGCGGCCCTGCGGCCAGCCGGCAGGACGCCAGACAGAAAGGCCCGCGGGCCCAAGGAGACCCCCTCCCCGGGCTCCCACAGCCGCTTCGGGGTGGGGGCTGGACGCGGCCGCAGAAACGGGGAGGCGGGGGAAGCACCGCCGGAACCTGCGAGGACGCGAGGGTTGCACGGCCTGGTTGCAGGCCGGCAGAGGGCAGCAGAGCCGCGCCCGGCCACGTCCTGGCGGAGCGCCACCGAGCCGCCGCGCCCCGCCCCCAGGCTGCGGGCCGAGCACACCCGTCAGTCACGCTCCCTGTCCGCCGGCCACGCCCCCTCCTTCCGGCTGCCACGCCCCGCCTGGCCCCGCCCCGCCCCCAGGCTGCCGCTGAGCACACCCGTCAGTCACGAATCTTGTCCGCCGGCCACGCCCCCTCCTTCCGGCTGCCCCGCCTGGCCCCGCCCCGCCCCCAGGCTGCTGGCCGAGCACGCCCGTCACGAATCCTGTCCGCCGGCCACGCCCCCTCCTTCCGGCTGCCCCGCCCCCAGGCTGCCGGCCGAGCACACCCGTCGGTCACACTCCCTGTCCGCCGACCACGCCCCCTTTTCGCGGCCGCCACGCCCCGCCTGGCCCCGCCTGGCCCCGCCCCACAGCTGTTCGCCTCCTAGGTTTCCTAGAAGCGGGTGCTGGGAGGAGCTGCCTCCTCCTTTAGGCAGAATCCAAGATCCCTGTGGGAAATCAGGCTGACACCACCTGGGCGCGATACTGAGCAGAATCATTAGTATGTTCCAGTATCGTTTAGTATATTAGTATCGTTTAAAAATGACAAAGACAACGATGCTTGGGGAAGATATACAAGCAATTCGGAAACGGATACAGCACTTCAAAAATTCAAAGTGGTGTGTTCAAAAAGCGTAGGGACTGTTTAGTAAACGTCAGGAAACTGCCACAAGGAAGAAGGAACCCCAACCACTCATTTTAATCTTATTTTAATTGTTTTTAAGTAGGTTTTTAGATTATGGTGTGAGATTAAAAAAAAACAACACCTCGATCATCATCAAAATTGGGCTCTGATGTAGGTTTGAAGACCAGCTTTGCTGTTTGCCAGCTGTGGGTCTTTCAGTGAATTAGTTAAACCTCTCTGAGCTCCACTCTCTCCATTGATAAAAATGGGGATATTATCTACCATGTAGTGTCGTTTTCAGAATTAATGAAGTCAAATATAGCACCTAGCACTGTGGGCAAGCTAATAAGAGAGGACACGATAAACGTTTGTTTCCTTCCCCTATGTGCCAGGCTTTACCCTTGGGTCACAACCCTGGGGGGAGGCAGACACACACAACTATTCCATGCATGAGATTTAATAAGCAATGTAAGAGAAGTACAATGCTATCCCATCCCCTACAGTCCCCTAGTGCTTGCTTCATAAGTGACCTGGCACAGAAGATTGTATTTCAGTTTCTCAAAGATACACACAACTGTGCTACTGAAACTGGGGTGCCAGCATACTTTTTTTTTTTTAGCAAGGCACGAAATCTGACTGTTTTGAGAAGAATAAGACTTAACTGGGAAATGATTTAAACGATCAGTAAGTGTCTAACACCTTGTTTCCGTAATGAGACCACAAGAAAAACACATTCCAGCTAACATTTTGTGCACGTACAGTTTAATTTTAGGCCTGGGTGACATTGTCTTAAATGACAGACATTAAAATATGTTTGAGGAGACAACCCAACAGTTGCACAACCCACTACAAAATGTTAACATCTCAGCAACGTAACTGTTTTAGGCTCTGAAAGTTCTTGTTCAGCTAAACGTTATCAACTGGGCAAGTATATTTAAGCTTTTAAAAGGCACATTGAGATTCTCTTAATACTGAAGATATAATACTGACTTTATATTCTATGACCAGAGCCTTTTTGGCAAGTGACTTATGTGGATTATAAGATGATCAAAATGCCTTTATACAACCATACACTTGGCAGCTCTAACTTGGATAATGGTCTTGTACTCTGGGTTAGGGCCAAGGGCATAGCAGCCAGGGCCCTCACAGGCTTGCTGACCTAATTGGAGTTTGTTAAACAACAGGAAATGCAACCAGGCTTCTTTCTCTCTTGCATGTCAATGTAGTGAACAGTGCTAATAGCCAAAGGTTGTTCAAATTAATCTCAATAGTTTAAATCAAAATTCAGTGTTTTTAAATCAGAACGTCCTCCCTCTAGATCAGAAAGCCTCTTTCTTCAAAAGTTGCCATTGGAAAAACATTGTTTAAAAGGCAAAACTCACCCTTTACATAGTGACTTAACAAATGTCAACAAGCATTTAAAAATATAGAGTTAACTCCTTGGTGACAGCCATCACAAAACTGACTACGCCAGCTTCAACTGTATTGTAATTAAACTTCACAAGTTGGAGGCCTTGGCTGGGTTTTCACACTTCAGAGCTAGCACCTGCTGTCAGAAAAACCATCACTCAGCACCAAAAGAAATCACCAGCTCCTTGCTGGGAGTTTTAAGTCATTGTGGCACTCTGCAGAGGACAATGACCTTGACTTCTTGGTTGGAGTTGTTTTGTTTTATTTTTAAAGAAAAGCATTTAACATTTTAAAACTGGAAAACAAGTCCAGACAACGTTAGAAACTCTCTGGTCTGAAGGCACAAAGAATAAAGTTGGCAGGTAGTTAATAAAACTGGGCATATATAAATACAATTAAAAAGTATAAATATCTGTGAATTATTTTTCCTCCAGAGCTCTGGCTGTTGCTGAAAACACTTTCTGGTTCCACTTGGAACCTTCCTTGACTTCTGAATGATGACCACTGGAATCCTCCGACGCTTAAGAAAACATACACAGAGTCATCTTAATCATCCAAAGGGTAACTGAATAGGGCATTGTTTCCCGAAATTCTAGAGTTGCCTGAAAAATGTAATAACTTAAGGCAGAGTTTCTTATCATGTTTAAGTAGTTTCAGACCTAAACAGTTGCCTGGTAACATGCGGGTGCATCGTGACCAGACAGGTACCAGAGAAGTACCCCAGGTGGGGACCAGCTGCGGAGAAGGGCTGTTGGGCTCCTTTAAACGTTCTGAGTATTTCCCTCTTTCTCAGCTGTGACAGGGGAGACACAGCCAGACCAGGGTGGCGGGAAGCCTGGCGACGTTGTGTGATGACTGATGGGGCATACATTTCTTGCCTATTAATAGTTTCCCACTTCCAGAAGTCCACAGACTTTGGCAAGGACACCTGGTCTCAGGTTTTCCTTGTTCCAGGGCAGGAATGCCTCAGGGGGCCATGATGGGTGTCAAACCAGGGCACAAATACACAAGACTTTTTTTTGTAAGCTTATTAAACCCAGCATGTTCCCGAGAAGGCATCCACTAAGAGTAACAGGTCCCAGCATCACAATAATAAATAACACCGACGGTTACAGAGACGCAGTCGGGAGGCATGCAGAACTCGGGCCTTCCCCGAAAACCAGCCAAGCCCTGTCCCGAGGGCCCAGCACCCCCATGCTTCCACCCACCCAGCACCTTCCCCCAGCAGGTAACATGCTCGCCTTCTGGCCACTTGGGACTACTTTTACCAAGTGACACTGATTTTCAAGTAGATGATGGGACGGCACTGCCAGGGGCCTTGCAGCAGGACGTGAGGTCAGATTTAGGTTTGGGGATGGAGTGGAGGGAGGGCAACCACTTCTTCCGCGAAAGCCCTGCTAGGAAGGGAGCGCAGTGCGGTGGGGTGCGGCGGGGTGCGGCCGGGCAGGGCCCCTGCGCGAGTCTCAGATGAAGTGGATCCAGCTCTCTTCGCACTCCCCGCGGGGCATATTCAGCTCGTGGTTGCGGCAGGTGAGGCTGTAGTCGCGGCCCTCGTTGTTGTCCCAGTACTCGGCACCGGCCACACGGTAGCGCAGCGCGAAGTGCACGCGGGAGCCGAGCTCCAGCAGGAAGGGCGGCACTGGGAAGCCAAAGGCGAAGACATCCTCGGTGCCCTCGGAGTCCGCGGTTCCCCGCCACCTGGCCACCGCCTCGTGCGTGGTGCGCCAGTCGGAAAAGGTGTAGCGCACCGCCACCTGCTTCTCAAAGGCCAGGTTGCGCACGCGCACCGTGCCGCTGATGCCCAGGTCCGAGCAGGTGACGCGCTCCAGGCACACGAGCTGCCGCTCCAGGCGCTTGCCGAAGTCAGCAGCCTCGATGGGTGGCAGGAAGTCGGGCACCAGGCACTGCAGGGTGAACGCCAGGTCCTGGCGGCTGCAGCATAGGTCCGAGTTGATGGCGAGCCGCGACAGCACGTGCAGTGGCACCGATGGGTCGTCGCCCGCGTTGAACACCTTGACCTGCGCCAGCTCCAGGCCCAGTGCGTCGGCGAAGCGCACACGGTGCTGCCGGCTGCAGCCCGGCCGGCACGCAGCGCCCGGGGCGCCCGTGGCCTTCTGGCGGCGCTCGGGTGAGCTGGGCAGCGAGTGGGCTCGCCGCAGGATGATGGGGCGCAGGCTAGGGTCGCAGCCTGGCGGTGCAGACGGCGGCGGCGGCGCGCGACCCCGGCTCCCGGGGGGCCGGCAAGGCCGCAGCTCCGGGGCCGCGCTGTCGTACAGGTCCGAGAGGCAGCTAAGGCTCCGCGGCGCGGGCTTCCGAGACCCCAGGGCGCGGGGCAGGACCGGGGAGCCGGAGCTTCTGGACATGGCCCAGCCGGCCCTCGGGCGTTGGGAATAGGAATCCGAGGAGCAGCCTTACGACCCCGCCTCCACTACCTCCGCTGCGTCCCTGGCCGTGCTTATCTGTCCCCGAGTGTCCGCCGGAACTGCAGCCAGGAGGAAACCCTGGAGACCGCTGCGCCCTCCCCCCTTCTGCCACCTCGCCCCTCGATTCCTCTCCTAGGTCTTCCGTTTCTTGCAGCGAAAACGGTGCTGTCTCCAGTGCAAGCTTTTCGGGGCCACCAGGGGGGCGCACGGTGGCACCTTCTTTTGCCTCCTTGGAGGTTCTTATGGGAAGGCTGCGTTGGTGGAGTGGCCCCTCCCACCTTTCCCGTCCGCGACGTTACTTACATGGCTGCGACTTTTCTGGGTGCAACTTCCCGGCGAGTCTCCGCCCCGCCCCTCGTGACGCCGCCCGCGCGCGGGCTCCCGCCGGCCCGAGAGCCGTCGGGAAGCCAGGCCGAGCTGCGCGCCCCCGCCGCGCCGCCCCCTGCCTCGCCCCTGCCACAGCGCGCAGAAGGGCCTCCCCGCCCTGGCGCTGTGAAGGAAGGCTGGCGGCCTCGTCACGTGTCCTCTGCGATCGCGAAACAGGTCTGATCGATTTCTGTCTGCGTCTGCCTGCCTGGCCCGCGCGCCTATTGATCCTAGATCAGTGTCTGCACGAACCGAAGACAAGGAAAATGCATGCTGCGGGTCCTTGGATTTCTGGGTTACTGGGGGCAGGGAGGGTGGGGGATGCAAAAACTGGCCTTTCCAGGGGCTGGTCGCCAGGCTCACTTTAAGCCTCTAGGCTGGCCAGCTCTTTGGACATAGGCACTGCCACCTGGACCCTAGGCCGGACCCAGGGAGCCTCCCTGCATAGAGAAGTGTCTTGTCCACACTTCACCCACAATGCTTTGCCACCCAGGACCTCCAGCCAGTTCCCTGGGGGAGGGGCGATGCTGCTCTGTCCCTCTCTAGGCGCCAAGCCAGAGAAGATGTGGGAACAAGAGGTAATACTCTGTGATGAATCATGCAGCTACCCTTATTGGGAAGCATTTTTGTAGCCAGAATCTCATTCCCAGGCAAGCCTGAACCGTTAGGGAAACCAACAGCCAGCGGGTTCTCTGCATCCTCGGGGCCCTCAGTAACTTGGTGCAGAAAGTGCAGAAGCTTTTGGGGACCAGGAATTCTAGAAGATTCCTTTTTCACTGTCCAGAGCAGAAAGAACAACCACCTAATTAAGGAAGGTTGGTAAAGAACCTAGTGTATATCTAAAGTCAATCAAGCTTGTTGATTTTGGCATAATTCACTAACTGACAGCCCAGATGAGACTTTTATTACCATCATATGTAAACCGACCCAAAAGGGCATACATGCTTATTGTGAAAAGTAATATAGCGAAGTTCCAGGAAGAAAGTAAAGATCTATAATCTTACCTCTTTCTCATTTTAGGGAGAAAGCAGGGGGCTATCACCAAAGAAAATACTCCCTTTTAAATCGGGGCATTTGTGGCTACTCAGAATCAGGCAGTAGCAGCACCATGTGGTCTGAGTCAACAGAATTTCAGAGAGATAAGGTGATAGGACAAGCATTAATATATTGATAGTCTTTCTGTGGGTTGATGTGATAGTGAGAATTGAAGGGGAATCCCCCCCGCCCCGAGTTTCAGCTCTGTGAGAGCTGGGACATGGCCACAGTCCTGCCATTTTCTAGGCACTTCTGTAATTATTTGTGAGTGAAGGAATGATTGGATATGGAAGCTTTGGAAGAACACCTGACCCTAGCTTCACAGATTTCCTCACTACGCCGTTTCCAAGGAGACTGTGTGTGTGTGAGTGAGAGAGAGAGAATGAGAATTCCTTCGCACACAGGAGTATGATCTTGTATCCAGTATCCACTGTGAAAAACAAAGCAGAAAACATTCAACTGCAAACAGAAAGCGGTCTCATCTCTCCCACCAATGTTTTAATGCTAGGCAAATATTTACAATCAAGCCAGTGAAAACCAGCCCCAGTCTGGATGCAGGACCACGTGCAGTAGATATTCAGACTGCTCACTTGGGCAGCACAGTCCCCAGATGGACCATACAGGAAGCTCAGCATGGGCCCTGCACAAGGATCACATGCAAATGTCTAAATCTGAAGTGTTCCATATTTTTAGAAACAAAGCATTCCGTATTTTTAGAAACAAACTCATAGATACAGAGAACACATTGATGGTTGCCAGATGGGTGGGGAGTGGGGGGATGGGTGAAAAGAGAGAAATTAGGTACAAACTACCCGTTATAAAATGAGTCCTGGAGATGTGAAGCACAGCACAGGGAATATAGTCAACAATATTGTAATGACCATGTGCGGTGCCAGAAAGGCACTGGACTTACTGGGCTCATCACTGGATAAGTTAATAAAAATGTCTAATTGCTACGCCGTATGCCTGAAACTACAATATTGTAGGTCAACTGTAATTGAAAAATGAATTTTAAAAAATACGTATTGACCGCGTTCTGTTGCTTATAGTTCCGGTGGTAAGGAGTCCTTTCCAAATATAAGAGGAATAAAGAAGCCACCTCCCCGGCTGTCATCATCCTCCAACAGTTTGAGCAAGAATATCGCAAGCACTACAGAGGTGATGTAACCTGTGAGGGGGGATCTCACCTAGATTTGTTCTGTTTCTTGTGCGTGTTCATGGTATTTATTACTGCATGTCTGGTTTGCAGAGAGTCCATCCAACCCGAGATGATGGCCTGCCGTGCGATGTTTTCAAGAAAGGGAGTCGGGTGAATGAATCTCATCAGAAACGAGGGTAAAAGGTTTTCATGTAACGTTCATCTTGTAGAGTCGTGGGATCTCAGTCCAGATTGACGATCTGTGTGTGGTCTGTGGACAAGGAGCAAACACTTACAGTGTTTATCTAGCAGAGATGAGTGAGTGCGTGGTTTTAAACATTGCTGGCCGGCCGGAGTTCCAGAGGTCGTGATCCTGACACTGTTAGCAGGGTCGACAGTGCTGGGCGAGCCCCTTCCTCCGTCGTCTTTCTTTGAAAGAAAACTGAGGACAGCGTCCCTGGGTGTGCAGGGCGCTGGAGGTAAACAGAAGCGCCAGTAGTGTTAGTGACGAGTCTGAGACTGTGGCAGTGGCTTCATCTGTTTTTGCACTTGCTTCATTCACCGAGCACATGCTAAGCTATTGGCAGTGGTTTCCTGCCCTCCCTACTTATGAATTGAGAGGTGACACAGTTTCCAGTATGCTTAGTGTGGTGGGAGCCTCCGGACAAATGAACCTCTGAGGTTTCCGAAAAGCATGTTCACCCCCCCACCCCGAATTATGGCCCTGAGAGGTGGTGGTGTTCTTAGTAAAATGCTGTCCTTGGTAAATAAGTGGAAAAGAACATATTTTCAGTTCGATGGAAGATCCTGCCTCAGAGTAAATTACCCCAGAAAGAAGCAGGTGGGTGCTGGCGGAGCACACCCCAGTCATCCCGTGTCCCTCCCCCGCCGCGCTGCAGACAGAACTGCCCTCTCTCATTCGCGCGGTGCTCTGCGACACCGGGGCCCCGTGTGCTCCCCTCTGACACGCCAGCAAGCTTGGCTCGAAGTTGCAGGCTGCTCGCGCCACACTTCACAGTGAGATTTTAGTCAGCTCAGAGTCACCGCCATTAGTGAGTTCAATAAAATTGCCTTTTACGTCTTGTTGACACTTCATTTAAAACGAGCATTAAGAGAAAGCTGTGGATTTCATCATGGATGTTATTGAACACTACTCATGAACAGAACAGAGCTCTCCAACAGATTCTTTCCAAACTAGTGATTTTCAAAGCGCACACACCAGGCCCAGAGGGATTACGTAAGCACTTTCAGACATGTTCATGTCTTCCTCAAAGGCTACTATTTGATAGACAGTAGAATCGTGCGTGTACGTCTGGCCTGGGTCAGTTAAATCGTGCTTCTGAAACAGCGTGGCCTGTAAGGATGATGGTTCTGGAGCTCTTGAGAGCTGTGAGCTCATGAGGAGCCACGGGGCCTTCCTCTTGCTCATGCCCAGTCCCAGCTAGAGGGCCGGGACCTGGAGGACTGTCCATGCATGATGGCAGGAGCCACGGGGCCTTCCTCTCGCTCATGCCCAGTCCCAGCTAGAGGGCCAGGCCTGGAGGACTGTCCGTGCGCGATGGCAGGAGCCACGGGGCCTTCCTCTCGCTCATGCCCAGTCCCAGCTAGAGGGCCGGGCCTGGAGGACTGTCCGTGCACGATGGCAGGAGCCACGGGGCCTTCCTCTCGCTCATGCCCAGTCCCAGCTAGAGGGCCGGGCCTGGAGGACTGTCCGTGCACGATGGCAGGAGCCACGGGGCCTTCCTCTCGCTCATGCCCAGTCCCAGCTAGAGGGCCGGGCCTGGAGGACTGTCCGTGCACGATGGCAGGAGCCACGGGGCCTTCCTCTTGCTCATGCCCAGTCCCAGCTAGAGGGCCGGGACCTGGAGGACTGTCCATGCATGATGGCAGGAGCCACGGGGCCTTCCTCTCGCTCATGCCCAGTCCCAGCTAGAGGGCCGGGCCTGGAGGACTGTCCATGCGTGATGGCAGGAGCCACGGGGCCTTCCTCTCGCTCATGCCCAGTCCCAGCTAGAGGGCTGGGGCCTGGAGGACTGTCCGTGCGCGATGGCAGGAGCCACAGGGCCTTCCTCTCGCTCATGCCCAGTCCCAGCTAGAGGGCTGGGGCCTGGAGGACTGTCCGTGCGCGATGGCAGGAGCCACAGGGCCTTCCTCTTGCTCATGCCCAGTCCCAGCTAGAGGGCTGGGGCCTGGAGGACGTCCATGCATGATGACAGGAGCCACGGGGCCTTCCTCTCGCTCATGCCCAGTCCCAGCTAGAAGGCCGGGCCTGGAGGACTGTGCGTGCATGATGGCAGGCAGATCCGGTTTGTCACAGGTACTAAGAATCGCAGTGTTATTTCTTGCAGCAGTATGGACGCTGGCCTGTCTGGGGACTCAGTGCCACCAGGGAAGAACTCTTCAGGGAAAAGGCGGAGCAAGTTCCAAGGCCCCCATGCTCCTTCTGGGCTGAAGAGCAGTGCCATGGGTGTCTCCCCACGGGCCGTGGAGGAACTTGGAGGAAGCATTGCCCTGGAAGGCAAAGCCCAAGGGAGTCCACTGGGGTCCAGGTGTTGTGGGGCCTCGAGGAACACGCTGCTTCTGGACTTTCGGTCCATGAGGATCATGGGAGGAGACGCGGACGAGGACAGTGCTAGCGACCTCTCGGACTCGGAGCGGGTCCCCGTGCCCCCTTCCCCGCGCAGGCCTCCAGACCTCCGTCTTCGGGCGGAAGAAATTGACCCGGTCTGCTTTGACCTGGACCTTCAGCCAGGTGCGGGCCACGCCGGGCCTGAGTACTGTTACCCCGACTTCCTCCCGCCGCCTTGGAACTCCTGGGACCTGCGGGACCGGGCCGTGCTGGAGAACACGGAGCACAGGCCCGGCGCTGGGCCGCGAGCAGGGGGCCTTCTGGGGAGGTACGTGGACAGGCTGGTGCGGCTCGAGTGGCTGCAGGTCCTGACCGTCCAGGGCGAGAGAGCGAGGGGGGCCAAAGCCCGGCCGCCCCCCGTGCCTGGGGCCGCAGCGCCTCTGCAGAGCCCGGGGAGAAGCAAGCTGCCGGCCGGCGCTGCGGCCAGGCCACACCAGAACGGCGCCCCCAAGCCAGGCCCCTCGCGAAAGAAAGGGTTCCACCGCCAAGACGGCCGTCCCTGCCGTTCCTCCTCCGAGGCTCCCGCCGAGCCCCTGGATGTGCTCAGCACTAGCAGGCTGAGTTCTCAGAAGCAGGCCCTGGACGTGAGGACCGAGGAGAAGAGACAGAGGTGCAAGAGCCCGCGGCCGCCACGCTGGGAGCTGGCCGGCAGTGACAGCAGCTGGAGGATGGAGAGCAGTGGCAACGCCCGGGTCCCCAGGACGGCCACCCTGACCCTGGACTCCGCCGACCCCCACAAGGCCTCCAGAATGCAAGACATGCAAATCTTAAGAAAAAGGGAAACACAGAGAACTGTGGACATGCCTCCCGGTCCAGTGAGAAAAAACTCGAGACGGACGGAGGCAAGCAGAACACGCACAAACTCAAACAGCGTCCGGAATGGCGAACGGCGAACACCCGCAGAGACCTAAGTGCCAGGGCGCCGCCAGCGACAGTGCTGTGGGCTTGAGGGAATCGTAGGACTGCTGCCATCTCCGGAGCTGACTGCTTCTTCAGTCCACCCCACCCACGTGTTGTTTCCAGAGAGAAGTGTCCTGAAGAAGCCTGTCTCCCTGTGGACAGTCTGGAGCAAACGACAGTCCTCTAGATAAAGATTAACCAAGGCTGTGCTGCGTGGAGGAACAGCGACGACGCGGGAGGCGGCGGCCACAGAGAGAACGCTGGGCGTGGGGAGCTCCCCCTTCCCCTGCATAGGACCCAACTCGAGCAAAACCATTCATCACAAAGCCACCTGCTGCACAGAGACCATGGAGTCTGGTGCTCCGTACATTTTCTCTGCTGTAGGTTAAAAAAAAAAGGCAACTTAAACTGACAGCTGGCAGCGAAGTCCCTCTTGCTGTCCTCGAGCTGAGGCTGCGGAAGTCACGGGCTACCCTTATGTGCTGCCCGGAGGACGGCGTGGGAGACGTGGACCCGGACCTGCCAAGAGGAGCCGCAGGAAGCCCTGTGCAGTCTGTGAACCAGGGCCTGTGAGACAGAAACACTCGCGACCACTTTGATTGCAGGTTACGAGGCTACCGAGTTGGGACCTGGACCTGCTGTCTGGACTCTAAATTAGGACCTTTTTAGTTTCCAAGAGCAGGATTTCAGAATCTTGCTGGCGTGGGGGCCAAGCGGGCAGTGGAAGTGAGCTACTGCACGTGGTCTTCCTGGGGCCTAGAGGCTTCTGTTCACTGCAGTGAAGGGCCGTGTAGATGCCTCGGGGCTGTGCCGGGGTGCCGATGCCATTGGGGTGGCGTTGAGACCCTGCTTCTTGGTGTGCAGCATGCTTCTATGTGTATCTTCATTTTGTTGTGGACTCTATTACAGATGTTCCCATTTTCCCTCCCTCTGCCCACCTCCCCCAGACCCCCCCTTCCCTCTGGACATCACCACACTGTTGTGTGTCTGTGGGTTATGCAGATATGTTCTTTGGCTAATCCCTTCACCTCCTTTCATCCAGTCCCCTTCCCCTCTGACAGCTGTCAGCCTGTTCCCTGTGTCCAGGCCTGGGGCCACTTTGTTTGTCGGCTTGTTTTGTTCATTACATTCCACCTGTAAGTGAGGTCATGGGACACTTGTGTTTCTCTGACTGGCTTATTTCATTAGCATAATGCTCTCCAGGTGTGTCTTAATGGCAGGAGCTGATGTTATCTCTTTAAACGATCATTCTGGTTTTTGTATTTTTTTTTTTTTTTTTTACATACGTGTCTCTGTTTTTTTACCTTTGGGGCAAATGGAAAGCAGGGCACTTCTCCTGTGGAGACATCCACAGCTGCGGACGCCCTGAGCACGTGCCGCCGGAGGTGCTTCGGCGTGGACTGCGGAGGACAAGGTGCGCATGTGCCGAGGGCAAGGTGCGCGTGTGCCGAGGGCAAGGTGCGCGTGTGCCGAGGGCAAGGTGCGCGTGTGCCGAGGGCAAGGTGCGCGTGTGCCGAGGGCAAGGTGCGCGTGTGCCGAGGGCAAGGTGCACGTGACTAAAGCAGCAGGCACGTGTCTAGTATTAAGATCCTGTCTTAAATCTGATCTCAGTCACACAGAGACGACATGGAAATTGTTAGAGTCATCTCTTCTTCCCAGACTTGGCTTGCAGGTGTTTGCAGCTCCTGTCTGGCATTCTTTACGCCCAGCACCGGGGACAGCAGCTCCTCCCCAGACCCCACGCCCAGCACCGGGGACAGCAGCTCCTCCCCAGACCCCACGCCCAGCACCGGGGACAGCAGCTCTTCCCCAGACCCCACGCCCAGCACCGGGGACAGCAGCTCTTCCCCAGACCCCACGCCCAGCACCGGGGACAGCAGCTCTTCCTCAGACCCCACACCTTTCTGTACCAACAGAAGCTGGACACCTTGTAGGCATTGCTTCTGTAGTCCTCACTGGAGTACCTGAAAACATAGACACTCCTCTTTCCCTTCTGTGCTTCCCGAGCACACGCCGTGCGTCCCTGGCCACCCTGCTCCGGTGACGCATGGGCGAGTCCCTTCACACGCCCACAGCGCACTCAGTCCTCCTCCGCTGCCAGACGCTACACAGCTGGCTAGCAGCTCCGGGGCGGCACGGCTCTCTCGGCCCCTTCTCTGCACGGGGGCTCCTGCTGCTGCCGGGGGAGGGTCACGCTGAGCTGCTGCCTGTCCAGGCAGTGTGTCCATCCCTGGGGGTGCTCTTGCCTGCAGGGTGAGGCCGAGCTGCTTTCCTCTGCCAGCCGCCTGTGGTCTGAGCTGAAGACCATCACGCTTAAGAAATGTAGAGGTGCCTGGCCGGTGTGGCTCAGTGGACTGAGCGTCGTCCCGTGGACTGAGAGGTTCCGGTTCGATTCCGGGTCAGGGCACGTGCCTGGGTTTCAGGCTCGACCCCACTGGGGGTGTGCAAGAGGCGGCGGATCGATGTTTCTCTCTCATTGATGTTTCTCTTTCCCTTCCTCTCTCTCTAAAAAAAATCAATTAAAAAAGGAAATGTAGAGGTAACACCTCGGATGTTACATTTGTTCCTTGGCCTGAAGGTGGTTGCTTAATTTGGGGAACAGTCGTGACATCACATGGCAAGACAGCTTTCAAAGCCTGGAAAAGTGAGGTTGCTTGCTTGCTTTTCACCTCAGGCCGATGGTGTGTTTTTACCAATATTGTTGCGATGGGGTCCGAGCTCCTGTGAGCAGTGCAGTCCATCAGGGGACATGCGCACAGTTCTGGTTGCAGGTTTCCGAGGCGCAGCGCTCACGCACCGGAACGCATGCTGGGCCGCGGAGGGAAGGCCCGCCCTGTCGGGCTGACCACGTGGGGAAGTCGAGTCGCCCGCTCACTTGGTTCAAGTCTAAGCCACCGAGGTTCCTGTCTGGTGACACAGTCACTGTGTTTCTGAGAAGCGCCTCTCATTTCTGGGGCGCTGTTTACATACAAGTTGCATTGAAACCAATTAAAACAACCCAAAGTAAAAAAAAAGACCAAAAAGTTGAGAAAATGTAAGAATGACTTAGGCTTAGGACCAGCAAGCAGGGAGAGTTTCAGAATGTGCAGAAGTGAGCTGCAAACATGCCAGTACTATCCACAAGTGTCCAGGGTGGACTGTTTCCCAGAACCTGACTGGCAGCACGGGCTGGAGCTTTTAACTGACGTGGCGGGGGCGAGACGGGGCCTAAGGCTGAGAGGTGGGCGAGCCCATCATGCGTCTCACGGCAGCTAAGAGCCGACGGAGGGTGCTTCACAGTGTCCTCGGGCCGGGCGGGTGCGTGTCCAAAGACATGAGCATTTCACCGTCCACGAGAGGAATACTGCCTCCTCCTGCTTCCTTCCCTTCACGCTCATTCACTTCATTAGCTGCGTAAACACACAAAACCCTCGGTGGCCCTGTCTTTCAGGGTAACAGAGAAGCGGTATTTATTATGTATTCATTACAGGTACAGAGCACCCTGCCCAACAGCCTGAACACATTCAGCATGTTTGTCATGTGCTGTGAGGACCCTTGCTGTAAGCCTGGTTCTATAGACAATAAAGTGGATGAACCTGCATCTGTGTGGATCTGCAGTGTCCCTGGAGGTCGGCGAGGAGGGGGCGCTGCCGGGACCCCCGGATGCGGCTGGCTGGGCCTCGGTGCCGGGCTCTCAGGTCTGGGCCGCCTCTCCAGCGAGATCCTGTCCCAACTCTTCTCCGACGGGAGGCGGCACCCACCACAGCGGGCCCTCGCCCTCTTTGCCCCGGGGGGGGCCGAGGGTCAGGTGCGGACGAGAGTCAGTGCGGCCGCAGTGAGGAGACGTGAGGAGCTCGCACCCGAGCCAGAGGAGCAGCTCCCAGGGCCGCCTGGCAGGGAGCGCGGTTCCAGGCCATGGGTCCGGGCACCCCGGCCCTTTGTCCTCCCAGCGTCCCTCCACACTGTGGCCCTGGACAACCTGGGGGCTCTCTGCAGAACGGGGCTGAGTGATGTCAAAGACCTCGCGGGCTTGGCTCAGGGGTGCGTGAGCCAGAGCTTCTGCAGGCGAGGGGCACGAGCCGGTCACACTGCAGCGGCTGGCTCCTTCGAGGTCACCTTCCCTCGGGCGGCAGGCCTCCACGAGGCAGATGACCGCCAGTGCTCATCAGGGGCCCGGTTGGCTGTTGGAGGCCCCATTCCTGGGGGAGCTGAAACCGTCGTTCAGTCTCAGTTGGGTGCAGCTGGGGTGTCGCGTGAGCGACTCCACTTGAGGCCTGGTGTCTTGTTCCAGGCAGGGCCTCAGCATTTCCTTGACAACGAAGCCCGTCAGAGGCCTCCCGTCACTGGTGCGCACAGGCAGCGCAGTGCTTCTGGTGCTGCCTTCGTGCCCAGGAGCTGGTGGTGAAGCCTCCACAGGCCGAGCTTGTTCCGCGAACCCGGCTCATCAGAGGGCAGGGCTGAGGTCCGGAAGGAACAGGCGAGCAAAGCGTGTTCTTCGCTAGGGCTCCTCGCCAGCGCCGCCGGGTGCCGGGCACCCCTTTCGTTTACGCAACACCTCCACATCGTTGTTAAAAGTTAAACCGCGGCACAGTAAAAGTTTTACGTTTACTTGAGCGAAAATTGGTCCAAATTGGGCAGTGCCAAGGCGAAGTGGTGAGGGGCCCTCAGCCGAGCGGGGCGGGGTTCACAGAGCAGCTGCGGACCGGACCGGCCTGGGGAGAGCCGCTGGCGGCCCGGACTGGCTGCCCTCCTCCCCAGGCTCTGGGACAGCCGCCGGGCGTGGGCTCTGGTTTGCCCACAGCCTAGTGAACATGGCAGCCAGGTCCGTGAGCGGCCCCTTGGCTCATTACTTGAGCATCGTGAGCACTGTATGCAGCACGGAGCATGCCCAAGGGGGTCGTCGTTCATTGACAGAACTTCCCATGCAGACCTTGTTTCCACAGATCCGATTCTGATGTCCCCGTCCTCAGCAATTTGCCATTTAAGGAATTAACTGGCCACCCTGGGAAGTATACAGGGATTTCAGGAAAAGGGATAGTCATGAACGTAACTGTCCTCATCCGAGTGACACTTCAGAGAAAACTAACGATCCATAGTGACTTGAGGTTATGTCCAGCGACAGGTGTCCCCTGTGCTACTCGGGCTGCGAGCCCCGCCCAGGCTCCCGGGGGGGGGCAGTCTGGAGCGCACCACCCCAAAATCGCCCCCTGGCCTGTGACCACTTTCAGTTAAAGGCACTTGAAAAACAGTGAATGCAAGAAAAATTCCCCTACTTTTCCTCTTTTTCTTGAGAGCAGATGAACTTTCTGCATGAAAGGTGTCCCCTATACCGAAAGGAAGTAATGTCCTCAGTGTCTGGGCCGAGAAGCTGAGACCAGGGGAATTCCACACAGGTGTTGTTTGTTAAAATAATTGTTTCTCTCTCGCCTGCCCCGCGGTTTGCTTTTCCACAAATGCCGCTCGCTCTCCGCTCGACCTACTCATACAAGCAGGCGTCTCCCGTTGCTGGGGTCTCCGCGCCTTAGGAAGGCTCCATGCGTGTGAAACCGACAATCACAAACCACTGTGCTCCTCTCCTGCTGGCCCGCCTTAGGACTTCAATCCTCGGGGCAAAAGGAGCCCTAACAGGTGAAGGGGAGCAGGGTCTGCTACCCTAAAACAGGCCTCTTTGGCATAAGGACTATTTTAAGCTGATCATTTTTTAAGGCACAGGAAACACAGGAGAAACTCTGAAACAGCAGTTAGCCTTTAGTGGGAGACAGGCCCCACCCACTTACACGGGAACCCTCCTTTGGAAGGTCCCTGCCCTGGGGAGAGAGGACTCAATCCCCAGGGACTGCGTGAACGCTCCTCCCCAGGCCGAAGTCTGCCCCTCGGCCATCCTCACTGCGCTCCTCCTGGCCACCCCCAATATCTCCTTTGTCTTTATCTGGAGACGGCATTTGGGGGGCACTTGGGCCGTTTCTGGGGTCCCCAGTTTCCCTGGGTCTCTCCCAGGTGTGCAGTATGCAGACATGTTATTAAACCCGTTTGCTTTTTTCTGCTTGTCTTTCATTACCGGGCGGGGCTCTCTGCCAAGAACCAGAGGGTCCAGGGAAAATCGTCTTTCCTCCCAGAGGGTGAAGGGAGTTCTGCCCTGCAGAGCCGAGGTCTGCATTTCCCGGACCCCGGGGCCGAGTGCTGAGCAGCCCGCTCTCCCGGCACCTGGAAGTCTGCAAGTCTGAACCGACCACAGGTCGCCGGCCTGACCTCCGCCCCCTGCTCTGCTGCTAACCGTCCGTCCGTCCTTCTCTGATCTCTCTGTATGCTCCGGGGCTGGCAGCCTGCGGCTGGCTCTGGGCCTCGAGAACAGTCGCTCACACCAGTGCTTTCTGGCCCTGAAAACCTGTGCTGCTAATGAGGGTCCCTGAAAGGAGGTTCTCGGGGTTACCTTGAGCGGTTCCCTTACATTCACTCTTCTGTTTTGAAACCCCAGGTGTGCGGTGGGCTGGATGGTGGGTGTCAGGGGTCTGAACACGAGTCCTCTTCTGTAAACCCTCTAGAGGGTCATCTGCAGGGTTTATAGATCTCCAGGCGTCCGTGCGCAGGAGCCCCAACGTTGCCGTGCCCGGGCCATCAAGGAGAGGGGCCTGCTCCCCCTGCTCCCCCTGCGCCAGCCCTGCCGCCTGAACGCGGGTCTGTTCCGCGCACCCCTGCACTGTGTCCATCACTTCTGCGGCGTCTCCCACCGCAAGGAAGTGCGCGATCTGCCCCGTTGAACGGGAGATGCTCTGATTGCGGAAAAGCATGTGTTTGCCCCTCAGCAGGATGGTGTGGATGTGGAAAGAGAAACCAGCCTCACCTCTCTCTCCGCACCGTCCTTCTCCTTCCCTGAAAAAGCAAAGGCATGTAGGTGCGTGAGGGGCTGGCGGAGGGGCTGGTAACCCCGCTACAAGGCTGCCAGCCTTGGACTCCACTTGCAGAAAGGGAAGCGCACTCCTGTTTGGTGGCATTTCCCCTTTAACTGCTCATCTACAGTTATTTGAATTAACAGGGGCAAGAGCTTAAAATCTCTTGCAGGACAATTTCTGGCCAGCTTCTGGTGGCTGACTCAAACACTGACCGAGGGACCCGCATTTCCTGCTCGGGCCGACTAGAGCACCCCAAGGAGGCAGGAATGTCGTGGTCACTGAAAACAAACCTGGAGGTCTGACCACCCTCAGCTCTTACCCCTGTTGGATCCTGGGGACAACTACAGTTTACTATAACTTGCATATCTCAGCCCCACCCCAACACGTGTGACAAACACTTCCAAACACACAGAGGAGTTGAAAGGCTTGCCCTGTGAACACACACGCTCGCTGTCGCGGTCTGTCGGCCGGCCTGTCCTGTCCGCCTGCCCCCCCCCCGCCGCCCTCCAGGGCCTGCCCCCGGCGGTCCTCCTGTGCTGTGTTGAAAGGCAACCCCTCAGTATGGCAGGGCCCCGCTTGTGGGGACTGTCTCCCCATTACTGGGAGCACAGCCCTCCCCGGTTTCTTTTCGTTTGTTTCTTGACGTCACTCGAGGTTATTCTGAGAAATTAAACTTTTCGTGTGACTGTGAAGATGGGGGACCGACCCTGACTTCAGAATCGTTTGCCTGGAAATTAAACTGAGAGTATGATACACGGGTGGCCCCCCGGGGCAGTCTACCCGGGAGACATTCGCTTTTCCTGACCCGAGTTTTCCACCTGCTCTCCCAAGCCCTCGCCCGCTGGGTGTCTCCAGACCCTGCCTTCCTTCATCCAGGCCCGTCCAGTTTAACTGCCAACGTCACCCCGATTTAAAGCGAGCCTCCCCATCCCTTCCAGGGCCCGCTGTCCCCGGGTCAGGTGTGAGGGCACCCTCCACCCCTACAGGGAGGGGGCATGGCGGTGCTTTGCCATGGGGACCCCTCCACCCCTCCCTCTGCTCACTGTTCCTCCAGGGCCTGGACAAAGATAAAGAGGGGAAAAGCCCACGCCCCTCTCTAGCAGGCCCCTCTGCCAGGCCTTCCTGAGGCTGCTCACTCCCTGTGGTGCCCCCCCCACTGGCAGCACCCCTCCCTCCCCACCAGCAACCCCCCTCCCCACCAGCACCCGCCCTCCCCATCAGCACCCCCCCTACCCACCGGCAGCACCCCTCCCTCCCAGCAACCCCCTCCCCACCAGCACCCCCCCTACCCACCGGCAGCACCCCCCTCCCCACCAGCACCCCCCTTCCCACCAGCACCCCCCTCCCCACCAGCACCCCCCCAATCAGCACCCCCCCACCAGCAACCCCCTCCCCACCAGCACCCCTCCCTCCCCACCAGCACCTCCCCACCAGCACCCGCCCCCCCAGAGGCGGGAAGAAGGGGCAAGCCGACATTTTCTGCTTTGACCATTGACTGGAGAGGTGAGGATGGTGTCTCCTCACCATGCCCAGTGGAGGGCGCGCTGGGCACTTCTCTGTTATCCTGCTGGGAGCCCTGCTGACCCCCCCTTCTCAGCTGGGCAGGGCCTGGTCAGCGGGGCATCATCTGAGCTGATTGGGTCCTGGGACGGTGCCAGGTTCTGTCCTGCAGGCGCCCTCACTATCCCCAGGGCTTCTGGGGTTCCCGCTCCAGTTGCTGGGAAAACCCAATCCACTGATTTCCCGAGTGGGGAGGAAGCAGCCACCTCTCCCAGCGGGGGGGAGGGGGGGCAGCCTCTCTTGCCAAGGGCGCAGTGGCCACCCCTCCAGTCCTCGCCCCATGGGCGGCGTGGGAGAAGGGGGGCTGGGCTCCAGGCTCCGATGCAGATCTGCAGGGACAGGATCCCTGTGGCCGTGTTTTGGGGAGTCCTGAGGAGGAGCCTGGTGACTTGCATGCCTCCCCGTCTCAGCTGAGGCCCCTACTCTGCCGTTCTGGGCGAGTGCATGCGTTGCAGCGGTGGCTCCCGCCCGCATCCAGGGACTCCCCCCTCCCGCCCCCCTCTCCCTCCCGCAAGGACTTCCTTCCAGCTTCCAGCGAGCTGGGAGCTGCCGCCTTGTGGCCGCACCGCGTCACTGCGCCGCCGAGGGCAGGGCCAGGGCCAGCTGCTCCGAATGGCAGGTGCTCAGAACAGACGGGACTTGCCTCCTCTGGTTCACTTCCCCCAGGCGCGGGGCGCGTGGAGCCCAGAGCTGACCGCTGAGGGAGTCACGGCCCAATTGAGAAGTGCCGCCTTATAGGAAACGGGCTTCTTGCCCAGTTACCTTTAAATGTTTCAGGATGTAAAAAAATTGATTGTGTTGAATACAGCCATTTCTTCCCACTTAGAGCCAGTGTAAAAGCGGAACCCCACTAGCATCCCCCGGCCCCGATCTCTGGAGGTAAACACACGGTTTTCTTGCTCAATATTACCATCCTCATCACCGCTCCAATCTGTGTCTTTATTTCGCCCTCAAACATCCAACACGGTGTAGCTGTCAGGTCTTCCGATAGACAGCCATGGAGTCGAATATCCACACAGTCGTAAATTCAGGAATTGTCATTCTTTTTCTCTTCGTGCACAGAAGTATTTGCAGACCTTAAAACTGCATTGGTGCACTTTCAATGTTGATTTGGACTAAGACGATAAACTATTCATATTGCAATGTCCAGCAGCATCTCCTAGAGGCAAGGATGTATAAAGGCAAGTCTCCCTCCTGTTTCACCGGCTGCAGAACTAGTTACTACTGTAAACAAGGACATGTGGTAACTAGGTAATATGCTGAGCTTATCCGTATTCACGGATCTCAGGCTTTGTTTTAAACTTGACCATTGCAATCTTAAGTACTTATGTAGTAGACTTCCCAGAATCCCACTGTGAGATGAAAGACCCCGGGCTGGTACAGAGGCCTCCACAGGGAGTGTCCCAGCTCACATCCCCTTCTCTTTGACCCCAAACTCTGAAAGGCAGATTCAGCCAACCCTAAAAGAGATTTTGGTAGAAACCGTCTGTAAACCCCAGAGCCCCAAGACATGGTTGGGATGAAGTGGGTTAGTGCTTTGGAAAGGAAAAGGTAATTCTTTTTTCTTCTCCTTAAAGAAGTTATTCTTCCCTGGAGTCCTTTTCCAGTTCTGTTGTTACAAAGGCGAGGCCGCAGCCAACGGTCCTTACACCCGCTGCGAGAAAGAGGTCGACTGTGGGACGTGCAACTTGCAAACCACAACAAGGAAACCAGAGCCCCCCTTTCCCAGAGATGCTGGTCCGTTCCCTCAGCCCCAACCCCTGGGTCAGGGTCCGGCTGGAGTCCCGTGTGACCTGCAGCTGACAGCAGCTCACTCCCATCCACACCCTTCCTAGGAAGTCTGCTGGTCTGGTGCTTAGGAGGTCAAGGTTCGGCCAGCCTCACCCTGACACGCTCCAGGGCTGAGATGACTGATGTGCGTGGCTCAGGCCCAGTGACTGCAGAGCGACCAGGGAGAAGGCTCTGCCGGGACGGACGCAGCCAGGAGTGCTAGCCACCACCGTCAGGCTCAGGTTCGGGCGTCTCAGGCACCCCAGCTGGCATGAGCTCCAGGGGCCCCCCTTCCCTGCCGCTCCTCCTGGCACTGCTGCTGCTGCTGCTGATGCAGGTGAGTGGGCGGGGACCACCCTGGTGCCTGGGAGCTCCGCAAGGGTCAGGGGCCGGGCTGAGTGTGACCTGGTGAAGACTGGCTGGGCGCTCCAGGAGGGGTCAGGGCACCATCTGTTTGCGGGAGTGGTGGGCTCTGTTCAAAACTGGATTATGCAGCACACACCAATTTATTTACCTTTATGTCAACACACACCAGCTTTCCCATGATTCTTCTGTCCGCACTTCACATTAGACTGAGAAAATCTCAATGGCGTAGGTTGTCAAAGAACAAAACTCAAATACGTCCCTCCTGAAGATCTGACCGTGGTGGGAGGCCACGCTGTCGTCCCGGGCAAAGGCCGTGGGCTGGACTGGCCACTTGGCACCCCGACCTGGGCCTGTCCGCTTCTGGCTGCAGACATGCACTAGTTACTTGACCTTGGTCCTCACCCCGGCCTACGCTGGACTCTTCTTGAGAGGTGCAGAAATCCCGGTGCCATGCTCAGAGGTTTACATCGAGCTGATGCGGGGGGTTTGGCCCAGGCATCAGAGTCGAAACTTGACCATGGTCAGCCTCATCTTCACCTGAGAAGGGAGCTAGTTCAGCCCGTACCCGACCTGAGGCTGTGAGAACAAACAAGGAAATGCAGGAAAGGGCTCGGCCTGGCAGCGGCTCCGCCGAGGTGCCCGTCCGTCCGTCTGTCTCTCTCCCAGCCACTGTGGCTGGCTGGCTGGCTGTCTGTATTCGGTGCCCACACAGCAGCTGCTTATTAGATGCCAGGCTCGAGGGGGTAACAGCACCCGGGGTGGGGGAGAAGACCCCCGTCTAGGGCACTGGCCCGCCAGCGGAACTGCCCTTCTGAAGGGGCCTTGTTTGGCACCACGTGCTGGCGCTGGGACTTCCCTTGGTCACCTTCTGCCATGTGGGGTGGTGAGTGGTGCCGAGTTAGCTCTCGGTCACTGCTGCTTCCCACTGTCCTCTGGTCTCCAAACTGGAAACTGAGCCACAGTCTGCAGGGAGTGGTCACGTCTGTCACCACCCTCCTCTGAAACCCACCCCCGCGCCCGTCGTCCCGACCAGAAGCCAGGTGTGCCGCTCACAAACATCACGGAGACCAGACGCCTCCGCCCGTGCGGCCTTTCCGACACAGTCCCCAGGTCACCGAAGGTGACAATGGTGAACTGATGGCATGTGCACAGAAGTCACACCTTTAATGAAAAATACCGTGTTTTTAAAAACTCCATTTAGTTTGAGGAGGGGCACCGTTTCATATTTTTGCAAATCTCTTGAAAGCCTGCCTTAGAGCAGAGGGCTGGATTCTCCTCCCTGGTTCTGCCTCCAGTCCCTTGTCAGTGTCGTTTGGTTAAAGCACACGAAGAAATTCTGGCCTCACTCAGATATGTGTGTGGAAAGGGAAGAATATTTAATAGCCTTGAACTTGACAACTAGTTTTGTCCAGATTTTTAAAAATTGGTTTTTAGAGAGAGAAGGAGAGAGAAATATTCATGAGAGAGAAGCATCAATCTGCTGCCTCCTGCATGCCCCCCACCAGGGAGAGAGCCCACAATCTGGGCATGTGCCCTGACCGGGAACTGAACCGGCGACCTCCCCTTGCATGGGACAACGCTCAGTCCACTGAGCCACAGCAGCCAGGGTGACAAGTAGTTTCTTAACACTTGTAATGTGGGACAAGGATGAATATTAATGAGCTAACTGTGACACGGAAACCACAGGTCTTTCTTCCATTCTGGCGACTCTCACCGTGCATGACTTTGGGACGTGATGTGTTCATCATTAGGAAACTTTTGACTCACTGAGTCATGCAGATCTTCCAAATGTTGACATATTCCACAAGATTAAAAAAAAATCACACTTATGCCCTGGCTGGGTGGCTCAGTGGGTTAGAGTGTCGTCCCATATACCAAGGGAGTGGGGTTCAATCCCTGGTCAGGGCACATATAAGTGAAACAGCAGATTGATGCTTCTCTCTCTTACCCCCCCAACCAATTTAAAAATCACATTTATTAATATCTCCATGGGGATATCAGAAAAACTTCTAAGTATTGGGAGAGCTGTCAAACTCATAGTAGCAGACACAGTTCCAAAAGTCCTGCTTTTTGCTTGAAAGCCTAAATTTTATTTTCAAGAACATGATACTGTCCATCGTTTTTCTTTGAGTGACAGGCTCAGTCTGTTCCCTGTCCATCAGACACGCACCTGAGAACCACAGGCTGTCATTCTGCCGAGTAAACTGCTGTCCCAGAGCGCAGTGGCCTCGCCGGCGGCCACGGGGAATCCCGGGTGCTCCCACATGGCCTGCGCTCACCCTGGGCTCTGCTCCCTCCTCTCTGAGCGCTGCTAGGCATCCACTCGGAGCTGCAGTGCATAGGACTCAGACTTCTCGGCTCCATTGGTTCTCAAGCGATTCCTAGAATCTGGTGGAGTCTGGGGCCTCCGCCTTCCCCGGGGGGCTGAGGCCCGGCGGTTTCCTTCCCCATGTGCTGTACATGTGCAAACCCGCACAGGAAAGACACGCTACCCTGGGTATACGAGTGGGTGGCCGAGGGGACGCTCCCCAGTCGGGGAGCCCAGTGACAGACACTTGGGAACTGCTGCCCCAGAGGAAATCTCTGTGGGATGTGGGCGTTCTGTTTTGTTTTGGTGATAACTGACAACGGGAATAACTGAATGTCCCCACCAGGACAGAGAAACAAGTCTCCCGTTCATAGGGTGCACGGCTGTGAGGCAGTGAAAACGAACGACCTAGAACTCCAGGTGCCAGCACACACACACACACACACACACACACACACCCCTGTATACATGCATGCACACTGCACACATGTACACATGCATGCACACATGGCACACACGCACACACCTGTATACATGCACGCACGTGCACACACCTGTATACATACATTCACAGTGCGCACATATACACATGCATGCACACATGGGCACATGCACACACATACCTGTATACATGCATGCACACGGCACACGTGTACACATGCATGCATACACGGGCACACACATGCATGACGCATAGAATGTGCTCAGTGTTGGTTCTGACAGACACTGCAGAGAGGTCTTTCATTTTCAACAGTTTTACTTTATACATGTGTGTTTTTATTAGACGGGGTGAAGGTTGTTGAGATGCAAATGATAAATAATCCTCAATGTAAATCATGTAAATATAAAGTACCAAGTTCTATAATTTTATTGATTATTGTAAGATAAAGTTAAAAAAAGAAAGGAAAAACAGGAGAAAGCCCCCGAGTCCCAGCACCCACAGGGTTTGGGGGCGCTCGTCCTCAGCGGACAGTGTGACCCACTCTGTCCCCTTCTGGCTTCAAGGGCTCCCCCACTGGAGCAGCGGGTCGGAGTCTTGGTCAGCTCTCCTGTTTCATGCAAGAGAAGGGTCATTATGAACTGAGATGTCAAGAAGATACTATACTTATCAAACTAAAAAGAAGTTCCTTCTCCCCCTGATTCTTCATGATGTGTGTTTCTACCTGGTTCTGGTAAGTATATTCCCTAATAATTAATGTCATTTTTATTTTTTAGGTCGACCTCATCAACAGCTTCCAACAAGAACATGAGGATCTTACCAATCAAATGCAGGTGGGTTTGGAAGTCAGCTTCTGGCTAAGCCGAGGGAGCCTGCACGGCACTGGGGGACGGGCTCCGGTGGCGCCGGGCGCCCTGGCGCGGACTGGCTGGCAGAAATGAGCTCTCCAGTCTGGGGGGGACTGCCCAGGCCTGCAGGTGGCGCTCTGAGGTCCCGTTGGAGCGCGGGCGCTATGAGAGCAGGAGCTCAGCCCGCCGCCCATGCACTTTCTGCTCTGTGGAGCTGAACGGAGCGGACCGAGTGTTTCTAACGTGAGTGCGCCCCCACTGCCATCACGTGCCCACCCCCACGCTCACCTGGGGATCATTTCCTTCCTCTTGTTCTTGCGATCAAACTCACTGTCTAATGAAGTCATTTCTTTTTAAAGTCCATTTTTCTGGATAAAAATTAATGTGGCAATAAACTACATTCACTTGTAATAAACAGACGGTAACTAGAATATACATGTAGTAGAAACACATCCGTGTCGCTCATCCTCTCTGTTTTCCTGCCGGACAAGTCTCTGACTGATGCTCAGTCCACGACTCACTCTTTCCGTCTTGGTTATGAGGGAGGTGGGTAGACAGAGGCGGTCAAGGCCTGTGAGCACTGGATGGAGACTCCCCTTCAATGACTTCAGAGAGAGCAGGGTGTCTCCTCACTCATTCAACAACCATCGCTGTGTACCACAGCACAGGTGTGAGCACACAGAGTACAGGTGTCAACACACATAGGACAGGTGTCAGCACACACACAGGACAGGTGTAAGCACACAGAGCACAGGTGTGAGCACACAGAGGACAGATGTGAGCACAGGTGTGAGCACACAGAGCACAGGTGTGAGCACAGAGCACAGGTGTGAGCACAGAGCACAGGTGTGAGCACATACAAGGCAGGTGTCAGCACACACACAGGACAGGTGTCAGCATACAGAGCACAGGTGTAAACATAGAGCACAGTTGTGAGCACACAGAGCACAGGGGTCGGCACACGGGACAGGTGTGAGCACACACAGGACAGGTGTTGGCACACAGAGTGCAGGTGCCCGCACAGAGTACAGGTGTCAACACACAGAGGACAGGTGTGAGCACATACAAGACAGGTGTCAGCACACACACAGGACAGGTGTTGGCACACAGAGCACAGGTGTCGGCACACAGAGCGCAGGTGTCAGCACACACAGGACAGGTGTCAGCAAACACAGGGCAGGTGTCAGCACACAGAGTGCAGGTGTCGGCACACACAGGACAGGTGTGAGCACACACAGGACAGGTGTCGGCACACACAGAGCGTAGGTGTCGGCACACACAGGACAGGTATCGGCACATAGAGTGCAGGTGTGAGCACACATGTGACAGATGTGAGCACACACAGAGCACAGGTGTGAGCACACACAGGACAGGTGTCAGCACACAGGACAGGTGTTGGCACACAGTGCAGGTGTCAACACACACAGGACAGGTGTCAGCACTAACAGAGGGCAGGTGTCAGCACACTGGGCAGTAAAATCTGTGCCGTCTCTGCAACCCCAAAACGATCTCATAGCTCAGGATCGTGGGGCGCCTGTGCAAGCTTAGGGGGGCCTCTGTAAGAGAACAGGCGCATCTCATTCCTAAGCACCGGAGGCCGTGGTGAGGATGAGAGAGGACGTGTCACAGGCAGCCCAGCGCCTGCCAGCATCACCCCTTCCTAAATGCTGACACTGTCATCTCCAGGGAGACAGCCACCGGCCTCTACGGCGATCCAAGAGAAGATGGGTTGTCACCACCTTGGAGCTGGAGGAGGAAGACCCAGGACCCTTCCCGAAGTTTGTTGGAGAGGTACGGCGGCTGCTCTTGGGGGAGGCCACCTTCGTCCCCACCAGCAGGCCCCTCTGCAGGAGGGTGGAGGCACAGGGCCCTGTGCCAGTGAGGCCAGGGACCGGGGCAGGAGGGACACCTGCCTTTGCCCGCTGGGTGCTGCTCCACGGGGCGTCACTGAGAAAGTCAGGGTCATATGGCAACAGGCTGGCGAATTCCAGCCTGCAGGCCTGACTTATTTGGCCGACGAGGAGTCTTTAAAAAATATATATATTATTTAAAAATGAGATGTGGTTACAAGAAGCTGGGGGTAAGGGGACAAGTGACACTAAATGAGACAGGGAAGCAGAACAGTGGCTGCTGAAGGCCGGTGGGGCGGACGTCACGGGTGAGTGTCTGATGGGGCCGAGTGGCAGCTTTGCAAGGTGAGGGGCCTCTGGAGATGCCCGTGCTGATGGCGCACAGTATGGACACATGATGCCGCGGACTCTACACCGAGAGGTGGTTAAGATAGTACTTTCTGTGCTGCTATTTTATCACAATAAAAAGTTAGAAAAAACAGGGAGAATGTATTAAAAGTTCTGTCTTCTAGATCTTCTAAACACTAAGACCCGACCCTATGGAGCCCATTCTCACAGCAACGAGATGAGGCTTGAGGAACCCGAAGGCCCCGGTGCCCACCACCCCCGACTTCTCCTTCACTCTGAAGTGCCACAGACCCGGCGATGCTGGGATGCCAGGGGCTCACTCTTGGCCTACCCGCTTATACCCACCACGTCCTGGCCCCTGGTTACAAGTGCAGACCCCCGAGTCGCTCAGGGGGTCGTGTTCCAGGCGTAGCACACCCTAACTCCTGAGGCCCCACACTTCCTGACCGGTACAGCGGGTCAATGACAGTGCCCACGGCAGCAGGTTCCACAGATCGAACTGGTCAGGACGCTGAGGCCCACGGCAGGCGGGCTGGCTCCGAGCTCTTCCACGTCAGTGGTGTGACTGTACGTGTCTTCCCCCGACGGGCAGCCAATGCACCCCTCAGACACGCCTGTGCAGCCTGCCCCTGGGGAACGTGTGAGCAGAACGGGCCGTGCCCCGCATGCCCTGTAGGCTGCCTCGTGTCACGCCTGCTCGGGGGCATCCGAGCATGGACATTGAGTCATGTGCTGTGGGACAGGGCACCATCGGACGATTCTTTCTGCGTGGATGCAGTGATATCGCTCCTGACTTCTAACGTCAGTCAACGTGTCCCTTGTCCCTGCGTCTTGGTTGATGTGCTATTTTTCAGGCAAACCGTCCGATGTGCAATTGTTGGGTGTAGTTGCTCACCAGTGCCTGGAGTCTCAGCCTTGGTCAATGACACGCAAAGTGGTTGATGCTCACTCTCCTGTTTTCTTCATTTTCTCTCCTTCCAGCTACTCAATAATATGTCTGACAACACATCACTGATATACTTAATCAGCGGGCCCGGTGTGGATGAATATCCTGAGATTGGTTTGTTTTCCATAGAAGATCATCAGAATGGAAAAATATATGTTCACCGCCCTGTGGACCGAGAGACAACACCATCTTTCACGGTACCTAGAATTTGGCATTGTACACTCTTGCAGGAATCATGTATGTGGTGAGCATTCCTCGGCTGAGTGCCAGGCTCTGGGAGATGGGTGTGTTATTACACACCCAGACAAGTGCCACTTGTGTCAGCACACAGGACAGGTGTCGGCACAGAGCACAGGTGTCAGCACTAACAGAGGGCAGGTGTCAGCACACACAGGACAGGTGTCAGCACACAGGGCAGGTGTCAGCACACAGAAAGCAAGTGTTGGCACACACAAGGCAGGTGTCAGCACACAGGCCAGGTGTTGGCACACAGAAGGCAGGTGTCAGCACACGCAGGACAGGTGTCAGCACACAGGGCAGGTGTCAGCACACAGAGAGCAAGTGTTGGCACACACAAGGCAGGTGTCAGCACACAGGCCAGGTGTCGGCACACAGAGGGCAGGTGTCAGCACACGCAGGACAGAGCACATGCAGGGCGGGTGTTGGCACACAGGGCAGGTGTGTTATTACACACCGTGGCAGGCTTTAGAAGTGCGCACAGGGCCCGGAGGTAGTTTTGTAGTCTTCAGGCTGGATCTGGGCTTTGTAATGATGTCTGCAGTCTACGTGAACTGCTACCCCCTGCCTGCTGCTGACCAGCATCCCAATGTATCTGGGTCTCCGGCGGCATCAAATGGGCAAATTTGTTCTTTGAGGAGTCACAGCTGAACTCGATGGGGACAAACAGACCCCCACGCCGGGTTGCCTAATAGCGGATGAGTGAAGAAATGCCCACCGAGCAAGTCTCCAGGAATTCTCGGGCCTTCATCACCCCAGCACCGTGGTCTACTGTGAAGTTAAAATTCAGGTTCTAGCCCACGAAAGGCAATTAGAAATGAGAATGCTGAACCATGAGGGGGTGGGTCACGGTACTGCCCAACCTGTGGGAGGGTCTCAGGAAGTCGTCTTGTTTTGTTTTGCCTTCTGCTGAAAACTGGGCTTGGTCCTCCGCCTGCCTGGCTGCATGTTGACTCCCGTGGGGTGGGAAGACGGTAACGTGAGAGAGAAATGATGTATGGAGCTGTTCCTCAGCACCCCCGGGGTTCTTTGCATCGAGGTTTCCGGCCGTGCTCAGCCTCCCCGGCCATGTGAGCACTGCTCAGTTGTCTTTCACGTGGGTTTCTGCAATGGCTCGCTGGTTGGTCCGTCTACCTGACCATAAACTTCCAGATGCAGCATGGGAAGGGGGGCGTGTCCCACCCATGACTGTCCCGTCACTCTCCCCGATTCTTGGCATCCCATGAAATGTAAACTTCTGCATCTGTGTCTTCTGAGGGTATCTAGTTGAGTCTGGATGACCAGGTGCATGCAGATTTAACCGCTCATCATACCTTCCTCCTCAGTTGAGCCTTCATGACTCTGATATGTGCATTTTTACCTCTAGGAAGACTTCTTGCCTTCAAGTTTGCTATTTTGATATTTGTAGCTAGATGACTAGGTGAGCTTCTTTTGGTTAGTCTCTGAAAATCAGTCTGTTATCTGTCTATCCATCCAACGTCCGTCCTTCCATCCATCGTCCCTCCACCCCTCCATCTTCTAAGGAAGCACCTTTACTCTGCGTACTCTGTACCCTGTTTGAGGTGTGTCTCCGCTAAGTGGCGCGGAGCTGTCGTGAACCTGTCTTCAGTTAGGATACTCAGTGCGGTGTCCCCCACACGATCGGACCTAGTTCCTAGCTGTGTTAACCAGGCACCTGTGTTCTCCTTGCTCCTCGGTCCTGGCGCATTTCCTCTCCTGACCTATATTCTTTCAAATCATTTTCCATTATTCATTTTCCTTCTCTAGTACTTATACATTCTTTTATTATTCACTTAATGATTACTCTAGCAATTACAACATTCATTCTTCACTTATTAGGTTTGTGAGTAGTTTTATAATTTCTTGGACAATATGCAAAACCCTTAATTATGTTTACTGCTTCCACATGTTAGGTATTTTACTTTTCACATTTATGTGCAATAAAATGTGTACTTTTTGGTGTCCAGCTCTGACATGTGTAGTGCATGTCATCTGCACAACCATGTGATGGAGCAGCTCCGTCACCCCCAGTGTTTCTCTGTGCTTCTCCTTTGCAATCAGACTCTCCCCAACCCTGCCCTGGAAGCACCCATCTGCCCTCTGCCCCAAGTCTGCCGCGTTTAGAATGTCCTATGTGGGCACCACACAGAAGTTGTTTGCTTAGCAAACACCTGAGATTCCCCCAAGCTGCTTTGAGCGCTGGTGGCTGCTCCTTGTCCCTGCCCAGGAGCATTTCCCTGGCTGATGTGCAACAATGTATCGACTCAGCAGTTAGGGGCACCTGAGTTCTTTCCAGTCTGGGGAGATCCCAAAGGTGCTATAAGCATATGGGGTTTTGAGTACGTTTTCACTTCTTTGGGGTAAAAACCTAGGAGTCAGCGTGCTGGCCCCTATGATCAGTGTGTCTGACTGTGTGTGAAACCCCTGCGCGGTCCTGCAGGGACGAGCTCATCTGCACCCTCACGGCAGGTCTGGTGTCCTGCGTGGCCACCAGCTTTCTCGGCTCGGCCGTCCCAACAGGCGAGCAGAGGTATCTCACTGCGGTTTGTTTGCTGTTCTCTGACGTCAAAAGGTGATTCATTCCCACACGTGATCTTTGGAGCAGTGTCCGTCCAAAACCCGTGTCTATTTTTAACAACTGAAAATCAATTTCAGGAAGGTCACAGGAAATAAAGTTAATATATAAAAATGATTGGATTTCTACATACCAGCTATGAATAATCAGAAATCAAGATGTTAAAAACAGTATCATTTACCTCATCTCTAAAACAAATGGAGCGCATAGGTACAACCCTAAAATAGGTGTGGGATCTGTTTAATCAAAATACAACACACGGATGGAAGAAATCAAAGGCCCGGCTGAATAAGCAGGCAACGGTGCTTAGGGACTGCAAGGCTGTACCGAGACAATTCTTCCCAAATTGCTCTGTAAATGCAGTGCATGCCTGATCACAAGACGAAGAATTTTTATGGATACCAGGCAAACTAGCATTCGGTTTCACTGACTTCACTGTTATTTTTATTGATGTGCGCTTTTATCTTTAATATTTCCTTCTTTCTGTTTGACTTTGATCTGCTTTTTACATTTCTTTTTAGCTTCTTAAACTAAAGATAGAAGCTTAACATACTGATTTGAGATCTCTGAAAGAGAAGGCTGGTCACCTGCACGTCTGAGATGAATTGCCTCTCTTACAGAAGGGCAGTGACCACGTCGGAACCCAGCATCTGTGCACAGCGGGGCTAGCTACCTTAAATGCTCGCTTTCCCCAGACTTCTCAGCGGCCGCTCGGAGACACTTCAGCAGTAGTCACTAATGTGTGCCTTTCCCAGGACAACAGATGGGCACAGAGGCTGCAGCCATAGCCACCTGCGTTTCTCGGGTGGAGAAATGGAGACTTGAACCTAAACACTAGAGATATTTTCTGTAGTCACTGCACTGATTTGCTTTACCCACGTCCACCGAGCACCCAGCACGCCAGCACTGCGTGCAGCCCCGGGACCACCCGCTGGATGAGCAGCGACACCTGCCCTTGCCCGCCAGCCTGGCGGCGGAGACAGCAGATGCAGTTATGCAGCCGTCGGTTACCTGATTAGGGTCGCCACGTTGATGCTTCTGTGACATTAACACATGTCTCTGCCTCCCAGGTTCATTTCGATGTTGTGAATCGCTTGACAGGAGAGATCATGGACAACTCCTTGATCTTCAACATCAAGATCACTGACGTGAATGACCACGCACCCCAGTTCACTGAGAAGGAGTTCAACGTCAGCGTGAGAGCGAGCCATGAAGCAGGTGTGTGCACAGCCGGCTTCCGCCCTGTCCCCTGCAGGCTCTCCTGCCCGACAGGGTGGGGCACCTCCTCCTAATTGTCTTCAGGGAGGCAGTTCACTGTCCATGCCCCGAAGGGCCGGGCCCTGGGTCAGGGGCTCATTTCACGTTTGGCAAAACAACGATGTGGAGTTGAGTCTGTTGGAAGAGCTGATGTGTAAACACCAATCAGGAGTAAGCTCCGTGCAGCGAGGGGAAAGGCAGAGCTGGGTGGAGAGTTCCTGAATAGTGCTGTGAACTTCTCCCCTGTAAGATGACGTGTGTTTTCTGAGCTAGTTTCTGTGAGTCTTCAAAGCCAAACCATGCCTACTAGATAGAATATGCGTCTATTTTAATAACAAAAAGCATTATCTTTTTTTACTGATATGAGAGAGAGGAAGGGAGAGGGAGAAAAACAGATGAGAGAGAATATCGACTGGCCGCCTCCTGCACGCCCCCTACTGGGGATCAGGCCCACAACCTGGGCACGTGCCCTGATCAGGAATTGAACTGGTGACCTCTTGGTGCATGGGTTGATGCTCCACTGAGCCACACCGGCGGGGCACAAAAAGCATTATTTAGTTTGTAAAACAGTCTTTAGAAAACTTGGAAAATTCCAAGAAACAAAGACCAAAATAGAAAGGGTCTTTAATGCTATCAATTGGATAATGCCATCTCTGTTCTGGTTTGTATTGTCAGTATTATCCTTTGCCTTTTATGTGTGTGTATACACATACTGTATATTTGTGTGTGTATAGTCACTGACTTTTATATATAACTCCAAATGTGTATTTGCATATGCACATACATTTTAAAAATCATCCTAGGAAAAATGTCTGTATGTGGATATTAAATATTCACCAAGACATGGGCATGCTTTTTACATGTGTGTATTTTTGAATCTTCTGTTTGTCATTTAAGAGAATCCTACAGCATTTGGTAGTGAAATATTTTATTTTAGGCATGTGTTTTAAGGTACTTCACTAATCTCCTGTTGTTGGACATTTATGCTTTGTTGCCGCTTCCTGCTATTTTCATAAAATTTGCTCCCCTGAACACATCTGAGCTTCAGCTGTCCCATCACTTGGCAGGCTGAGAAGCAGGGTTGCTCATAAGAACTGCACCCACGGTTTGGGTTCTAGTGTGCTCGTCCACCAGCCGCGCCTGGAGGGCTCACCTTGTCCATGGGGTGCCCCAGCGCCCGTTCCTCTTCCCTCGCTCGCCCCTTTCTTTGTCCACCTCTGTTCGTGTGTTTCTCCTGTCTCTTGGATTTTAACCTCCCCCTTCTATGTTAAGAGAATGTCTAAGTCTACCTTATACACATCAAGTGTGTTCTCCTGGGTTATCATTTCCTTTTCGTCCGTGGGGTTTTTTTTGGCCACACATTAAAAACCTACCTGTTGACTCTGTCCTTTATGTCGTCTGCAGTCATGACCTTATGACTGTGGAAATAGTCCTCTCTATTTTCTCTGGTACACTGGTTTAACTTTATATGTAGATACTCCCACTATTCTGATGTATGCCCAGTACGTCAGCAAAGCATCACCCTCCTACTGGTTCAACCGGCTGCCTTTGGCCAATAGTAACAGTGAAAAATATTCTTTCCAGGTCAACCTATTTTTCAGATGTCAACAGTTGATTTGGACCAAGAAAACACTCCAAATTCTCGAGTCCTCTACTCCCTTGTTTCTCAAACGCCGTTACTGAAGGAAAGTGGATTCAAGATCGACCGCGACAGCGGAGAAATCTGGCTCTCGGGATGCCCCGAGTATGAGGTTACGTGGACCTGACTTTCTCATTGAGCTGCGTTCTGTCTCCAAGCCCAGCACTGCACTGACCTCTGCAGCGCAAAACCCTCCGCTGGACTTGCTCCTAAAACTGGTAAAATGGAATCTTTCTCTGTTAACACCCCTTTCCTTCCCCCACAGACTGCTCCTCAGTTCACACTACTGATCAGAGCGAGGGACTGCGGGGACCCACCGCTGTCGGCCACGGCCACGGTTCACGTCCACGTGCAGGAAGGCAACCACCACAGGCCCACGTTCACCCAGGACAATGTAAGCCCCGGCTGCCTCCAGATCCCAGTCCAACTGACAGCCCGAGTCCTGGGCGAGTCCTCCTGGGGGAGCCCCCATATCACCCCACATCCTCGCTGTCCTCCAGAACGTAAGCTAGTCCCGAAGTGACCGTGCGGGCCGAGAACCACCTGCCGTCGCCCGATGAGCCTGCACCTCTCACCGCTCTGGGCCAGCAGATGTGCTCAGAATCTCCTGCATCTGCCCCCCGCACTGGGGGAACCGCCGTGATGGCCCCACGGCCGGACACGCGGCCCGGGGGTCAGGGGCTCCACGTTCACGGGCACCAGGCTCTCTCACAGCCACACTGCTGTTTGGGGACGGGGACTTTTCACTGGTGGGGAGGGGGCTGCCCAGCGTATTGTAGGATGTTTAGCTGCAACCCTGACCTCTACCCACAAGATGCCAGCAGTCCCCCCGAGTCACGACAACCAAACACATCTGCAGACATCGCCACATGTTCCCTGGGGCGGAACTGCCCCGGGGGGAAATCTAGACCTGGGCTTTCCCCACAGGTTCAGGGCCACAGGACAGGAGCGACCAGCGGGTGGGCTCTGGCCCGGCCATGTCACCTGGCTCATTATCAGTCCACACAGGGTGTCAGGCACTGCACGACCCCTGGGCCAGATGTGCGACACCCACTGCCCCAGGCTGTGTGGAAACACTGCACTGGAGACAGGACAGTGAAAAGCACTCAGGACCTGTCTTCCACCTTCTCATTTTCTACTCTTCTGTCTGGAGTTTAAAGTGAAATATCCACTGTCTTTCTCCTGGCCCCTCCCTGCACACGAGGACACACACTCGACCCTTCGCCCCGGGGTGGTGTTTGTATGCCTTGCTCACAGCACCTGAAACAGAACCTGGTACATAAATAAAGGCTACAGATCATTATTATTATTTTTTAAAGTGTCATTTAAAAGAATTAAAAAATGGTGTGAACCAAGGCTGGAACACTTCCCGTGAAAGCAGCCCCCCAACAGTGCAGCATGGCTGAAAAGCAACGTGGGTCACGTGCAAGCCTTGTTCCTGGGTCCCCTGCAGCTCCGCGAACGCCGTGCTCCCCAAAGCGTGCTGCAGAGCACAGCCCTGGTATTCGGCTGTGCCGTCCAGAGGAACCGTCTTGTCCCCGAAGTGTTACGTAGCCACCTAGTCTAAAGATCTGTGTGAGGACTGACCGAGGGAGCCCCGGCGGGGAGCTAGGGTTCGGGGGCAGCATGAGCTAGGCAGTGTCATCGTTGAACTTCTTAGAGAAACGGCGCTCCGTGTGGGCTGCAGAGTTCCGACAGCGCCCAGCGCGGAGGGACGAGGTGCCTGCTGTCCCTGTGCTGCTGTGACAGGCTTCTCAGGCCCCCTGGGGTGGAGCCCAGCAGCCAGGGAGACAGCCAGGCTGAGGCGCGAGGGCTGACGTTCCCTCTCCGCTCTCTTTCCCTCGCGCTTCATCTCCACGACGCGGACACGACGGTGGCCCCTCAGTACCAGGTGCAGGTCCCCGAAGGCCGAGTCCGCCCCGATGTGCTGCGTCTCTCAGTCCGAGACGGCGACTCACCATTCACGTCAGCCTGGAAGGCAAAGTTCAACATATCCGATGGCAACCAAGAGGGACACTTTGACATCCTGACCGACCCCGAGACCAACGAAGGGATCTTAAATGTTATCAAGGTAAAGCCACACGGAATGCACACGGCCGGTGGCTGAAGGGCTGCGTCGGGGCCACGCCGTGTCCGAGTGCCCAGGCACCCAGTGAGGGCAGGGCTGGGCCGGACTTCTGCAGTGGGCCTCCCACCAAACTAACATTAGAAGTTACTTTTGATAAGACGTTCGGTACTTTGACATTTAATTTAATTTTTAGATAAAATTTAAGAGATTCGCAGAGGCCCTAAATGTTTTCTCTCATGATAAAGGTACTTAAAACACTTTCTCTAACCCGAGTCCATGTCTTTCGCTCTGAGTCTAAGGAAGTGAGAACGTTCCTGCAGACCCCAGCACGTGCTGGCACTCGCCTGCTGTGCCTAGAGAAGAGGTGCCCTGCCCCCCAGGCAGGGACACCAACGCCCCGAGAGGGCGGTGCTTTCGGGAAGTCACAGCTAGAGCGGGGTTCTGCTGGGGCCGTGTGACTCCAGGGCCTTGTCTTCGCTGCTCTCAGCCAGCCCCTAGGGTGCCCGCCTCTGGTGTGCAGGTGTGCAGGAGGCTGGGGTGGGGCCTGACATCCCTCCTGTCAGTGGAACAAGCTCCCAGGTGGTGGTCACACGTGACTCCACGTGTGGGAGCTGACCTGCCCACGTCCCAAGCCTCTCAGTCACTGTCCACGCAGGCTCTAAGAGCCGTGGTCGTTATGTGCATACTTCCTCTGGGTCCCCTGAGTCTGCAGCAGAGGTGCCACCTTCATGCTACTCCAGGTTCCAGTTTCAGTCTCAGTTTTCATTCCCTCCGAGGGGCGGTGGCCCTGTCCACCCAGGATGAGGGCAGGAACTGCCTAAATGACAGTGAGCTGAGCTGGTCTCGGCCACGGTCAAAGACAAAGTGAACCACCCGTGAAGCGCAGGCTCTGCAGGTCCTCTGGCCACAGGGCAGCAGGCACTGACGAAACCTCTCGCGGGGCACGCAGGCTCTGGATTACGAGGCGCACCCCACATGGAGTCTCATCGTCGCCGTGGACAACGAGGAGCCGCTCTCCCCCTGCGCACGACACACGCTCCAGGAGCCGACGGGGGCGGCGGCCAGCGTCACGGTGAGCCTGCAGGTGACGGATGCCAACGAGCCGCCGGCCTTTCACCCCGGGAGCTTCGTGGTCACCGAGGTGGAAGGCGCCAGGCCCGGGACCCCTCTGGGAAGATTCAGTGCCACGGACCCAGACAGAACCGGCGGCCAGATAAGGTGAGACGGGAGGAGGGCTGTGGAGGAAGAGCAGCCACACAGCTGCGGGCGCCCTGCGGACCCAGCCCCCGACGTGACGCCGAGGCGGGCCCTGTCCCGGTTCTGGGAATCCCAGAAGCACAGGAAGGCCCCCGGCCCAGGGTCCGCCCCTCTCCCTTCCAGCGCTCTCCAGCCAGCAGGCAGAACCCACTCGCTCGCTGCCCTCTGCCCTGAGACAGACCCGCGTTGCCCTCCCCGCCTGGAACCACCGTGCTTCCGTCTCCGCCACCAGAGGGTGGATCCTGGCGGCCCTCCGGCTTCAGGGCACCAGTGCTGTTGTTTCAGATCCTCACGCGAGGGTTTTTTCAATTTATTTTAAGACAGAGTGGGAGGGGGGGAGAGAGAGAGAGAGAGAGAGAGAGAGAGAGACACGATGTGAGAGAGACACCGACTGGCTGCCTCCCACACAACCCCGACCAGGGACCAAACCACAACCAAGGTACGTGCCCTTGACTGACGTCAAACCCGTGACTCTTTGGTCCCCAGGCCGACGCACTAACTGCTGAGCAACACCGGCCGGGGCAAGAGTGTTGTTTTTTTGTAAATCTGTGATAAAATGAATGTAACCCAAGGTTTATCCTCAACCTCTTCTCAGCGTACAGGTCAGCGGCATTGAGCATTCACACTGCAGTGTGACCGTCACCCCTCCACCCCCAGAACCCTTCTCATGGGGACACCGACACTCTGTCCCATTAAACTAGCCCCCTCCCTGCTCCCCCAGTCCCTGGCCCGCACCTTCCTACTTTCTGCCTCTATGGCGCTGACGACTCTAGGTCCCTCGTATAAATGGAATCACACTGTATTTGCCTCTTTTGTGACCGGCTTGTTTTAGTAGCATGACGCCCTCAAGGTCCACCCACAATGCAGCATGTGGAAGGATTTCCTTTCCACTGAAGGTTGAAAACACAGGGTGGGCCAAAAGTAGGCTCACAGCTGGAGCACGTGGGGCACCCACTCTCGCGTTATCATCATCTCCCACAGGAGCAGCTGTGGGCCTACTTTTGCCTACCCTGTCTGCTCTGCAGGGTAGACCGCGGTTTACTTGTCTGCTCCTCCGCCGATGGGCACTTAGCTCGTGTCCAGTTTGTGACTAATTAATGACAACATAAGGGAAAGAGGTCACAAGACAAATACGGTATGATTCCACTTATAAGAGGTGCTTCCCACAGCCAAAACCCGAGACAGAAAACCGTAAGGACGGAAGCAGATCAGTGGTCACCAGGGGCTGTGGGGGCGGGAGAGTGGGGGCTGGTGCTTAGCAGGTACAGCGTGGGCTCCACGACATGGAAAGCCACAGGGTGGGTGGTGGTGACACTGGGAGTATGTAACCTCCCTGAGCCATGCACCTGAAAATGTCACCGTTATGTGTTCTTGACCACGGTGAAAGGGGGGAAGCATTAAAAGTGAAGAGATGAGATATGACAACCCACATTGCCTGCAGGTCGACCAACGGGAGGTTTGGCATCACTGGGCCCGTGTTCCGTGATCACGCGGGCAGAGCTGGGTTACTGGGTCATGCCCATCGAGGGGCTGAGCTCAGCACTTCGTCCCAGCCGGCCGGCTTCGCTCATTTCTGGCCCATGCTTGGCCCGTGAGCACCTGAGTTTGAGATTTTTCTTTAGAAGAACGCTGCTCAACTTACACTTTGGGAAAGAACAGATTTTGTTTCTTTTAATTTCCAATTCATTGTGGAGTGATGACCTTATCAAACGTGGAAATGATCATGTGCGGGGGTCACGGCAAGGCCGACAACTGTGACCGTTTCTCAGCACGGCCCCCTCGGCTGGCCCGCGTGGTGCCGCTGCGCTCAGACTGGCACGGCCGCACAGCTGTGCGCGGTGGGCGGCAGCGGTCAGACCACAGCGCCAAGCAGACTGCTTTCTAACGCGCTCCCGGGCGACGCTGCTGGTCCGTGGGCCTGGCTCTGGGCAGACCTGGCTCGCAAGCAGGTCTCAGTAAACGTCTGTATCCTGTGGAGTCTGAAAGGGTTAGTAATGTTTTAACAAAATTAAACTCCCTTCTGACCAGTTATTCCTGCACGTAAACACCCGAGCAGTTTTCTCAAAACCCTGGGACTGAAGACAAGGGGTTAATGGTGGCCTTGGGAAACTCGGAGGGACCATAAGAAGAAAGAGATTAATGATGGCCCTGACCTCTGCTGAGGCAGATTCCTCCCTTACCTCTGAGACAGCTTGTATCAGCCCCGGCACCAATTAAGCGGCGCCAAGAGAATGTGGGGTTTTTTTTTAATGTACATTTTGTAATTTCTGTAGTTTGTGCCTATATAAGCCAGAGAACAAAGGCTCGGAGCTGAGCTCTTTTCGGCTCATTTCGGCTCAGCCCACCTGCACCCAGGCGCATGCGATAAGCCATTCTGCTCTATGCTGGCCTCGCACTGTGGATGTGACCTCCCGCCGGTCAGACCTTCTAGTCAGTCAGTCTGCTACTTGAGCCCCAATATCGCCTTTGCCAAGGTGTAAGCTGTGCACCCCTCCAGACAGAATTGGGCGGGGCCCAGGGGGCAGGTCTGTCCAGGTGTGGGCTCCGCCTTCACCCAGGGGGCAGGTCTGTCCAGGTGTGGGCTCCGCCTTCGCCCAGGGGGCAGGTCTGTCCATGTGTGGGCTCCGCCTTTGCAGGGGAGGGGGGGCTTCCCCTCACACAAGAGCTAGAGAGGCGTGTTCACCTGAGATCCGCCTTTGCCTGAGATCCGCCTTTGCCTGAGATCCGCAGGTTAACTGAGTTTCTATCGATCTGTAAATGGTATAAAACTGCTGCCCTTCCAAGGAACTTCTGGGCCTTTCTGAGTCAGAGCAGACATGGCAAAGCTCCAGTCCCTTAAAACCTCGATACGTAGACTGTTGGGGAGGGAGAGCTGCTGACCCTTTCCCATGGGAAGAGAAGGTGGGGGTACTTCCCTTCTCTGGCCCTTTGTGGGGCCTGCGGCCTTTCCAGTGCTGGCCTCTGGGTGCAGGAGGTTCTCCTGCCCCTCCCTCAGTGGGCAGCTGTGCTTGGCAATGCCACACGGGTCCACGGGTGCCATTGATCCCGACTGGTCTCAGGGAATCCAGAGCTGGGCATGCTCACCTGTTCAGGTGGCACCAGGTACACACAGGTGAGGGGACCTGGAAGTCCTTGTGGAATGACAAGAGCCCACCTGGGAGTCTGGGGGAATGGTCCTATGCTTCGGCCGTGGGGACAGGCTGGTGTCCACGCTACGTGAGCAGCACCCACAGGCAAACGAAGACTAGCTGCTCCCAGGATGGAGTGAGCTCCCTGAGGTGGACAAAGTGATGTTCAGCCCAGCAAGGGCCCCACGCTCAATACGCAGTGTATGTCACTGGGTGGTCTCCAGGCCGAGGTCCACTCCCAACTTCACCGTCCTCAGAGTCCCTAAGTGACTGATAGAGATCGTGTCCGCTGTGACGTGTTCTGACGTGAGCTCTGATACCACTTCGTAATCTTGCATGTGTTTCCTTCCTTGAGGTATGAACTGGTTCACGACCCTGCGAGCTGGGTGGCCGTGGACGAACGCTCAGGAGCAGTCGTCACCAGGCAGCAGATTGACCGGGAGTCCCCTTACGTGAATGACAGCTTCTACGTCATCATCGCACATGCTGTTGATGACGGTAAGTGTTTACCCCAAATCGGAGGAAAACTGTTTCCTTGCTCGTGAGGGACAATCACCCCCATGAGTCTTTCAGCACAAATGGGGAAAATACAAACCTGTTCATAACCGCCATGAACAATGGTGATGGTTTTGATAATTCTTGAAATGGCAAACTGGGGCCCAGTGCCGGGGAGAACAGGACAGCACCCCTGAGACCGTGAGCCCAGGAGGAAGTTGGCCGGCGGTGTGCTCAGTACTCCGCACGGCCCCATCCCTGGAATGGCTTGTGAGATGAGCTCAGCTCAGTGCCACCGCACTGGACACTCGTCCTGAAGCCGGGGCTGCTTTCACGAACGTGCTTCAACCCTTCCTCTGTGGTCCCCCCAGGCCGAAGTTCTAAACTTGTCAGAACATGAAGCAGAATAAGTAAACACTTTCAAATACCTTCAGTCACTGGGGTGAAGGACATCTGTGAGTCCAAAGCCAGGTTCCGAGGGCCGTGTAGCTGGGTGCCCGGTGTGAGAATCGGTCAGTAGGACGTTGGTTAGGAACATGGGAGTCTGTGCTGTTAGTCAGTCTAAAGCGAGAGGAGGACAGTGGGGTCTGTCTTCCAGGGACTTAGAGAAATAATGCAGTGGAACCCTGCATACCCTCTGCTGTGTCCCTGATGGTACGCATCACAACCGGCCACTGCCAAGGACATAGTCCGGAACCTGTCCACGTTCACACCATGCCCGTTGTCCTCCATCCCACCCCCTTAACATGTGTGTAAGGGAAAATATAACACTCGTGCTGATTCTACATTCTCCTGGTTCTGCAAATGGCTTGAGGTGGCGCCTGTGAACTCGTCCTGAAGGCAGATGCTCTGAGTTTGGAGAAGAGTGGCGAGCAGACGGGGCAGCTACGGCGGAGCCCAAGCCCCTGGGAACCAGCTCGGAGCTCAGGGCGGCCTCCTTCTCCCGGAGGCTGGATGCTCCTCTTCCAGGGGCGTGTGCCTGGAGCCGCCCTTTCACTGCTGAGTGACCCTTCCTGATCCCCCAGGCCACCCGCCGCAGACGGGGACGGGGACCCTGATGCTCTTCCTGTCCGACGTGAACGACAACGCCCCGACGCTCCATCCCCGCTCTCAGTACCTGGAGGTCTGTGAGTCCTCGGGGCCCGAGCCCCTCCTCGTCGAGGCGGAGGACCGCGACCTGGAGCCCTACTCGGACCCGTTCACCTTCGAACTGGACACCACCCAGGGAAACGCAGGGGACACGTGGAAACTGGGGGAGAGCAGGGGTGAGTATGTACGGGCCGGGGATAAAGGCCCAAAACGAGAGACCCGACTCAGACTCAGGCTAAAGTGACTTGTTGGCTGCTGTCGCTGAGAAAGCGCTGGGCAAGCCTGTCCCAGCAGAGCCCTGTCCATCGGCTCAGGACCGTCCCCAGACACGCCTGCTCGGACCCCGCTCGGCCTTCTCGGGCTCCTTCATTTTCAGACCGTTCTCCTCTGCGGGCCGAAGGGCACTACCGGGCGTCCCTGAGGCTCACCCCAGGACCTGGCAAGAATACTCCCGTCACTGCAGGTGTGGGTCGCCTGCCCTGCCAATCACTGTGGTGGGAGTGGGGGGGAGACACGCTCACCGGTGCTACGGAGCCCACACCTGGACCGGCTGGGATCTGGGCTTGGCCTCGCCCGACTCACGTGGGCTTCTCCAGAGGAGAATCGGGGTCTGTGACCAGGAGGGACCAGTGGCATCTGCCACCAGCACGCTCCATTGTGCTTTCTCGATGGCCCTGCAGAGGCAGCTTGCCCCAGTGGCGCTCACGGGCAGGCCAGCCGAGCATGTGGCAGAGCGCTGCGTACCGCCCCTGGACAGAGGCCTGGCCCGGCTTGGGTGCTGCAGGCGCATCTCCAAGCCCGTGGGACATCCTTCTCGACAAAGGTTTACCCGGGGTCTTGTGCCAATCAGCAGGAACAGTGTGGCTTTGGGTCATGTGGGCACCCAACCAGGCTATGGGACCAAGTCCTGATAAGGACTCTGGATGCCAGGCTCAGGTGGCTTCCCTGGTTGGCAATGTTCTGAGTGTTTCACTCATCAGTGCCAGGAGGTAACGCTGCCCTGACTCCACATCTCTGGACTCTGCCATGCGTGTTTCTTCCCATGGCCGACTGGTCTGGGAGCAGCAATGGTAGCTGATGTGGGCAGTGCGGGTGGTGTTGGCGACGGCCCTCTATCTCTGCAGTCGGCCGACTGGTCTGGGAGCAGCAATGGTAGCTGATGTGGGCAGTGCGGGTGGTGTTGGTGACGGCCCTCTATCTCTGCAGTCGGCCGACTGGTCTGGGAGCAGCAATCACAGCTGATGTGGGCAGTGCGGGTGGTGTTGGTGATGGCCCTCTATCTCTGCAGTCGGCCGACTGGTCTGGGAGCAGCAATCGTAGCTGATGTGGGCAGTGCGGGTGGTGTCGGCGATGGCCCTCTATCTCTGCAGTCGGCCGACTGGTCTGGGAGCAGCAATGGTAGCTGATGTGGGCAGTGCGGGTGGTGTCGGCCACGGCCCTCTATCTCTGCAGTCGGCCGACTTTCATCCAAAACTTGGCACACGGGAGGCGTTTGTAAATGTCTGCTGAGTAGACGAGCGAGGGAGTCGATGCGTTCATGACCCTGTTCCCTTTGCAGGTTGGTCGGTTGAACTTTTAATGCTGAGAAGCCTGCCCCCTGGTGATTACTCAGTGCCGCTTGTCATCGGAGACAGACAGGGGCTCTCCCAGAAACAGAGTGTCCGCGTGAGGGTCTGTTCCTGTCCCGGCGGATCCACGTGTGCAGCAGAGCAGTCGGCCGCGGGGCTGGAGCTCCCTGCTCTGCTCTTCGCAGTGTTCACGGCTCTGGCAGGTCAGCGGTCCAGGGATGTCCAGGCCGTGAGCCAGGGGAGGAGCCCTCTGGAGTGGGGAGCAGGTGACGGCAGAGAGCGGCGGGCTGTCTAGAGAATGACCTGGGTGGGGGCCCAGATCAAAGGTCGCCGACCTGGTCAGACATGCTGTCTGGCAAAAGTGGTTTCTGTTCTGTAAGCAATGATCTACAGAGATGGAACCACAGACAGCCTGTCACAGGGTGACCCTGATGTCACAGTAACTCCAAGGCAGCAATAAGCATGTCTGTGTGGGCTCCCGGGCTTGGGAAAGGTGAAGAAGGAAGCTAGATTCTCAAAAAACACAATATTCCTAGTCACATGGTATTAGTCAACCATGTCAACAGTTACCTGGCACCTGTGCCACGGGCTGTGCTAAGCTCTGCAGCTACAAAGATAACCAAGGCACCCTCTGCCCATCAAGGCACCCGCTGCCTGTTAGGGTACCCTCTGCCCATAAGGCACCCGCTGCTCGCCGCTCACGGCTGAGCTACAAGTTAACAGATGTGACCCGGATGAAGCCTCTGATGCAGACGAGCTCGTTTCACTCACTCGCTGGTTTGTCTCATCACAGCTGCTCTGCTCCTCCTGCTGTACCGCGCTTGTGCGTCTGCAGCCAGGAGGCGCCGCCGCCCCTACCGGCGAGACGAAGGCCAGCAGACCCTGATCAAGTACAACGACGAGAGCAGGGCCCACGAAGCCCAGGTAGTGAAACCAAGCGCCATGCATTTCACAATGACATCGGCAATAAACATACACTTTCCCACCCGCTGTGCCCGCCTCCCGTCTTCACCCTCACTCACATTTGCGCAGCAGAAGGGGGAAAGCACTCCTGAAAAAGTTGTCCAACTTCACTAAACTGACTTCTCGTTTTAGGTCAGTGGGTCTCCACTGGGGCGGTTTTGCCCCCCAGGGAACATTGGGCAAAGTCTGGAGACAATTCTGAGGCTCACAACTCGGCTCGGGTGGGGAGAGGATGCTTCTGGTACCTAGTGGGTGGAGCCCAGGGACTGTGCTGACATCCAGCACCCAGGACGCCCCACAACAGAGAAGGGCGTGGCCCATGAGCCAGCAGTGCCAAAGCGGAGAAACCTTGTTTAGGGGAAAAGTGGTTTTTACCAGGTACGGTTTCTCTCTACGAACAATGTGCTGGGCTCACTAAGTAAACGAGTCCACTTGGGTTTCTCCCAAGGCCTGGGCTGGAGTGAGGCAGAACCACACCCCCATCCCCGAGGGCAGATGCTGAGAGTTACTAATCCGCCTTAAGGCTTTTCAGCTTGTTAGCTTCGCCATGTTGAGCAAATGGCCCTGGTCAAGGTCCAGCTGTGGGAGGGACGAAAGCCCCATGCAGGACAAGGGGCCTGTCTTCTTCTGGTACCGAGACAGCCTTCCCCTGTCTCTTAACGCCCCCCCCCCTTTCTGCCAAGGTTATCTTTAGGGCTCTGAGAACGGGGGACACAACCAACCCGGGTTGAGGTGACAACACTGTGGTGTAGCTACATCATCTAAGTGACCCTGACTCTCCTAGATACAGTGAGATTAGCAATGTTCTCTCCCTGCCTCAAATTCACTGGACGACGGACCCAAGTCACAAAACACACACGTGAAATCTTGAGCACGGACTCGGGGCCGCCAATGTTAGTATCGCTGACCGGAAGGGCTCGTTGTGTCTTCGTGACCACTGGTAAGTGAAGCCCCTTCCCCGTGACCCATCTCACGGACCGCACCTGCCGACACCTGCGCACACGCACCTGGACCGTCCGTGCTGGGGCGGCCTCGCCTCACCCGCGCAGCCGCCGTGGACTCCGCCCCCTGTCGACCGCAACAGCCGGCCGCGTGCTCCACCCGCAAACAGGGCAGGAAGGGAGGGTTGCAAAGCCACAGCTCGGACTTCGAGAGCCACGCACGTGCAGCCCCGACCGCCAGGGAGGAAGAGGAAGTGGCAGTCAGGGGGCGGGGCCTTGCAACCATAGAGTTCCGCTGTTACCATAGAGTTCCCCGCCGACACAGGGCATCGCAGCGCCACCTACAGGCCCTCCGGACTCCCGTCGTGGTGACGGTCTCGGCCCCTGGACGGCCGATCAAGCTGGTCGGCAAGACTGCACAGGGGCTTCGGGTCTCCAAGGGGAAGCGGGTGAGCTCTTGGAGAAGAGATCCAGCCCCCGTCAACATCGGAGCCCCCAGCGAGGACGTGATGAATGAAGAATGAATGCGACGGTGCATGCAGCCCAGCAAGGGCCTCGCGAGCCTCAGGGGGCCCCCTTGTAGAGGACGAGGCCCTGTTGAAACAAGGGCTTCTACCATCGCTGTACCTGAAACGCTGACCCAGACCCTCCACTTCCCAGCCATCAGTTGCAGAAACACCCCTGTCCCTGAACAAGTGCACTCTGATTTATGGGACAGGGGGCTTGACGTTTTCTGGGATGGCTAGATGCAGTGTTTGGGGAGATGTTCCTCCTGGCTCTGTGCCTTTATTTCTGCCGTGGGTAATTTCAGCCCTCTGTCCCACAGATGGGGTCAGAGGTCAGGGATCAGATGCCAGCCCTGCAGATCGACGCAGCGGAGGAAGGCGCCAAGCTGGGTGCTAAGGTCAGTGTGGCTGATGCGCTGCTTGGGTTCGAGCAGGGAGGTGGCTTCGTGGATGGTTTCCATGGCAGGAACACGGCGGCTGAACCTCCCCGGGGGTGCAGGCTGGCCTCTCTGCAAGGCCACTCCACACCTGTCCAGTGCCACCGTCAGGACTTGACCACGTGCACGTGCCGCTTGTACTAGTGTACTTTTAAATATTCTTCTTCAAATAGGCCTGCGTCCAAATGCAGTACATTTCTGTAGATAAGGAACTTGTATGTTTCAACTGTAAATGAAAAACCAGTTTTACTTGTATAGTAGGGAATAGACACGACGGGAAGAGGACCCAGTAATGCCAGGTAGCAGATGCTGCCTGCCAAAGGCTCGGGGTCTCTCTGTGAAAAGGGGAGACGGTGAGGCCATGCGGGCACCGGACAGAGACTTTCTCCTGATGTTGTTGTAAGGTGTCAGCGTGATAACCAGAGACGCACAGCCGAACTGTAAAGGAGCACTTATTACACCAGCGGGCTGGGGGGGCTCTCCCCAAATCTTCAGCAACCTGCCTTCTCTGTTGCTGGCTTTTAAAGGCACAAACTACAGAAAAAAACAAACAAAAAAGACAACTACATGCTTTTAGCACTTCTTTTGGCACCGTTAAGGGGGGCTGATACAGAGAAGGGGAAGAGGGGAGCTTGTTAGAGGTCAGGGCAACCATTAATCTCCTTTTTCTCCTGGTTCCTCTGAGTTTCCCAAGGCCGTCATTAACCCCTTATCTTTATAGTTTTCTTTGGGTTTCTCAAGGGCCTTATGTTTACAAGAAAGAGTCTGCCAGGGTGTGTACATGCAGTAACTGAGGGTCTGATGGAGTCATTACAATGTCACTGGGAGGAGGGATGAGGAATTGGAAAGGGAATTATTTTCTCACCAGGTGAGTCCATGTCATTGACAAGTCTACTCCCAAACTGACTAACTGCCCCCTCAGGGCCTTAGTGCGGGGCTGGGAGGAGCAGGACTGCCCTTTCTCATTCATGCACAGATGTCACGCTCCGGTGGTGGCCTTCTCTCTCCTTAACCATCCGAAAGCATGCGGAGGCCAGCGGTCTGCTCCTGTACGCTCAGGACTCGCGGTGACTTCCTGCCCATGCCCTGGGCGTGCACTCTGCAAGCTGGGTCCGGCGGAACTTTTTCCAGAATCTGTGGGGGAGGACACCTTGTCTCCCCATTTACAGGGAAGGAAACCAAGGCCGTGGCTTCCATTTCTTGATGTGTCCCTGGGTTCCCTTCATGGTGTTCCGCAAATAGTGGTTGTACCTGCGGAGTCAGGCGAAGTGAACAGCCATTCACACACCTCTCCTCTGTTAAGTTGTTAAGTTGCCCCTTATGATTTATTGGGAAACCTGGTACCTTAAAATCTGCTGCAATGCATGAAGTATCTTTTTTTTTTTTAATCCTCACCCGAGGGCATTTTTGCATTTATCTTCAGATAGAGCAGAGGGAGATGGGGGAGGGGGGTCGGGGGGGGGGAGAGAAACATTATTGTGAGAGAGACACATCGACTGGCTGCCACCCACATGATCCTAACTGGGGCCGGGGACAAACTGCAACCGAGGTATGTGCCCTTAGCAGGAACCGAACCTGGGACTCTCTGGTTCGTGGGCCGACGCTGTCTCCACTGAGCCAAACCAGCCAGGGCAAAGCATGAAGTATCTTAAATAACATCATTGCCAAGGTCCATTGCCTGCTTTATTTTCTTTGACATTTTATTTCATTACTGAAGACCTCACTTCAACCTCACTCGTGTATCAGCTATTATTTTAACAACAACAAAAAAAGTCCTTTTATGACAAAAACTGTGGGGATGGGGGGTTGGTAGATGGACCATTTGTAACCTTGTGATATGCATTCTCACAACTTGGCCAGCCTAGGATCAAAGTGTGTGTGTGGACAGACAGGTTTGACTGATAGACAGGAAGACCACCTTGCTAGAATTGAATGCTTCTTTTGCATGTGAATAAGGTAAGGTTTGCATGACTATGGCTGGAACACTGCCTTGAGTGGACAAATGGGTTGTAGGACTCAAGAATGCCTGGGTTTGTTATTTTTTAGTTTTAAAGTCTCTTTCCACTGTAAAAAGGGAGAGACAAGGCTAGGCTATATGGTTTGCAGAGACACCATCTCAAGGAAATAATTGACATAAATGGGACTGCGTCCAGAGATCTGAAGCATTTGCTCCCTTGCAAAGCTCCCCCTCACTCCAAGCAGAGTGTGCTTGTAGTTCATTGCATTGCACCAATCCCAGGAGGCCGAGAGACGGCAAAAAACAAAAAGAGGTATTCAGGTCCACAGAGCCATCATCTTTATGATGGAAAACCTCTAAAAAAGAATTCAAGACCTCTATAATTTCACTGTCATGTCTTAGCCTATGTTAGAGCTAAGACAGAAATATGCTGTTCTGTTTTGCACGAAGGTGATGTCACAAACCCATCATTGCAAGGGCTGTGCATCGATAGGGTGTCCCTCTGGTCCTGGTGGGACCAGTGTCCTGGGCATGGAACCCAGTCGGTCACGCAGCACCCTGTGCTCAGAAGGGCCCTGCGCTTGGTTTAAGGCTCTGCTGTCATCATCTTGAAATTTTTAATATCGGGACAGTGGATCCCATATTCTCACTTGCACTGGGTCCTGCAATTATGTCCACTGGGTCCTAGGGGTGGAAGTACCTCATTTACAAATGTTGAGGCCATGCCCATTGCACAAAAAGACTCTTACTGAGCTTTTGTGGACCCAACACGGGGCTTGAAAATCTCATTCCTGTGCTCTGTTCCCATGAAGCAACTGTCAAGCTTGCCCATGGACCTCTGCTAGGAATACCTACACTGCTATCCTCTTAATTTCTATACCATCAGTGAGAAGGAAAACACAGTGATTGTAGGGATTTCTGGTTGTGTGCTTGCAGGGTCCCCCTTTCCTCTCTCCCACCACAGACAGGTGACAGATGACCACACTGCCCTTGATCCGACTCTCCGTCAAGGAGAGCTCAGACCGCCCTCCACCCGGATGGTGGCCCCCCATCTTCTGGCCAGGAGAGGCCATGGATGCGGAGTTTTAGGGAAGGCTCGTCAGTGGTGTTAAGACTCTACTACTTTGCTTGGCAGGTTTCCCAGGATACCATGGGGCCCAGACAAGCCCAGGGAGTGAGGGCGGGAGTGATGGCAGAGACCCTGCATCAGGTAGGACGGCTTCCCGTGTCTGCTTCCCCCCGGCCCAGGCTGGGGACCCTTCCTCCTACATCAGCGTCTCTGTCCGCCAGGACTGCACAACAGCAGACCCCAGCCGGCGGCTTAGGCAGTGGGCTGACCCCTCCCAGTGCTGGACCCGGAGGTGTGCGATGGGGTGTGCGATGGGGTGTGCGATGGGGTGTGAGATGGGGTGTGCGATGGGGTGTGAGATGGGGAGTGAGATGGGGTGTGCGATGGGGTGTGCGATGGGGTGTGCGATGGGGTGTGCGATGGGGTGTGCGATGGGGTGTGCGATGGGGTGTGCGATGGGGTGTGCGATGGGGTGTGCGATGGGGAGTGAGATGGGGTGTGCGATGGGGTGTGCGATGGGGTGTGCGATGGGGTGTGCGATGGGGTGTGAGATGGGGTGTGAGATCAGAGCGCCGGCTCGGCGGGTTCCGCTGAGAACCACTTCCTGGTTCACAGATGCTCACTTTCTCGCTGTGTCCTCACACGGCAGCGAGCGAGCTGTCTCTTCTTATAAGGGCGCTAATCCCATCCCGAGGACCCCACCCTCCTGACCTCATCTTTGCCCGATTATCTCCCAAAGGCCCCACTCCAACTACCATGAGGAGTTTGGAGGTGCAAAGCAGTGCCCGGGGTCCTCGTTCCAGGGGTTGTTTCTGCAGGACATGGCCGGGGACAGCAGTGAGCAGTCTCTGTCTGTGGAGTCATGAGGGACGTGGGTGGACGAGGCTGAGGGGTTGTTGGGTGACGACATTAGCTCCCTGGAGGGCCCCTCAGCACAGCCCCTGCGCGTCCTTGAGCCCATCAGAGCAGCGTCAGGGAAGGCCCTTGTCCCCGGTGTCCCATCTGTGAAGCAGCGTGGTGCAACCCACCACACGTCAGGAGTGATTCCTTGCACACGGCCCCTAGCACGCGGCACCTGCCTCGCCCTCGTCACGCATGTGCACTGCGTGCAGCCAGGCTTGGTGGGCGGTGCGGCCGGGATGCGGGGCCCGCCCGGCTGGGCAGGAGAGGCTGCTGGTTGGCCCAGGCCCCTCTCCTCCGAGCACCGGGCAGGCGGCCACATTTACTGGGAGTGAGCCTGGGCCCTGCACTTGCTGGGTCAGAGGAGGACAGAGGAGGGGCCTGATTCTCCCCCTCGGGAGCCTTTTACTTCGCTGGAGGTTTATGATGAATCACTGATCGTATGGGGGCTCGGAAAGTGCTGAGTCAGGTGCGGAAACCACCACTGGGCGGTCAGCCTCAGGACGCTGCTCTGGTTCCCCAGCGGGCCTGTCTGGCTCTGCACTCCAGCTCCGTCCTGAATGACCTTCTGCTGCGCCGAAGGGGCAGCGGGCCTGAGCACCTCTCCCTATCCCCCCCCATCCTGGATGGCCTCACAGTGACCACAGTCCCTGGGAGAGTGGACCCAGGCAGCGGGCAGACATATGGGCGAGGGTTCCCGGGTTCACCTGTGAGCACCAGTCAATACAGCACAGGAGATGCTTTTCTGTTAAACAGAGAGGCTCGGGGTAGCTCCAGCCAGAGGAGGCGGGCGGGGAGCAACCCCCTGGGCGAGCGGAGGTCTCGGGGCTTCTCTGCTTCCTCTTTCCAGGCCTTGCCCCACCTCCTGCCTCCTCCAGCTCCGAGAGGTTTGATTCCGAGCATCTTCATGCCCTGGGTGAGCTCACCCTGTCAGGGACCGCTGTTAGCTAGGGATGAGCTAGCGGATTGTTGCTAAACCCATTGCCACTGGGGTGCAGTCACTGGCTCAGATATACACCCCCCAGGTGTCTGGAGGTGAATAGGTGGAAGCCCTTTAACCTCGTCTGTCCAGCAGTCCATCCATCCATCCCTCCACCCATTTAGCAAGTTTTTATTGAGTCACTCAGACCAGACAAAAGCAGAGAAGTCTTCAGGGAGAGATGACCTGGTCCCTGAAGCAGGAGCTGGCGTTTGCTGGTTGGCAGGTGGGGACGGTCATTCAGGAGGGGATAGCAGGTGTCAGAGCACAGGTGGCGGAGGGATCAACCCCCAGAATAAACTCAAACGAGGGCGGGGTGGGGATGCTACCTGGGACCTGCACCACCTGTTGGCTGCCGTTTCTGAGTCCGCGGCACCTGCTGTGACAGCCGGGGACGCGAGGGACGGCCTGCCAGTCACGATGCATTGAGGCGTCCCTCCACGGAGCGGGAAGGAAAGGGGCCACGTGGGGAGAACCTGGCATTTACCTCCTCTTTCCCTGGCTTTTCTCCAGAAGCTCTGCGGCCTGGACCCACTGGCTGAGGACCCTGGGTCCCTGCCTCACATCTACGTGGAGGAGGGAGCCTGGGACCAGGCAGAGACCCTGAGCTCACTCTCCTTCTCGGAACACAGTCTGCCGTCTGACCTGATGCTCTGGCTGGGGGCCAAGGCCTGAAGAAATGCATTCCGACCTGTTTCCTCCCCAAAACTGCGTACGCCGGTCAATCAGGATAATTCCTCCCTCCCTCGCTCCCTCCCTTCCTCCCTCCTCGTCCTGGGCTCAGAATAAGCTGAGTTCAGCCACACAGGCCAGGGCTTGAGTAGCCTTTAATGAACAAATTCCAATGAGATTGTATCTTTATTTTTATTTTTGCATTTATCTTCAAATAGAGCAGGAAGGAGAGAGAGAGAAACATAGACGTGAGAGAGACACATCGACTGGCTGCCACCCACACGACCCCAACCAGGGCCGGGGACGCTCTGATAGTCACAGACCAGACCTCATGAACCAAAAGCAAAACAGCAGGTTATTAATTTTTAAACATTTGATTCCAGAGAAATGTGAACTAAATTAAACTTGAAAGTGATTCTTTGCTTCCATTAGCAGCCTAGCTCAGAGGGTGAATGAAATATGATCCATAGGTTAAGCAACGCTTGGGCCATCATAGGTGATGTTGGGGGTCGGGAGAGGAAACTAGATTTTTTCTTTTTAGTGATTATTTATATTTCTGTAATTATGATTCTGTTTCAGTTTAAGTGGGGAAAATAGGTAAATAGGGAAATATTTACTAGGAGATTTGTGATCAGTATTTTTGTGATTAAAAAATTAATAGCAATCCTTTCCAGTTCTTGAGTGCATAAATAAATAAAACATGTTATAAGAGAAATGGTTGTGCTTACAACTTTGTAAGCAGAGCGTACTTTAAAAATGAACAGACATGATTTAACTTACAGGTGTTATATAAGTAAAATAACTGAGTAGCCTTTTTTGGTTGTTGTTAATCCTCACCTAAGGATATTTTTTTCCATTGATTTTTAGAGAGAGTGGAAGGGAGGGAGGGAGGGGGGAGAGAGAGAAACATCAACGTGAGAGAGACACATGGATTGGTTGCCTCCTGCATGACCCCAACCGGGGCTGGGGATCCAACCTGCAACCCAGGTACGTGCCCTAGACCACTAATCGAACCCATGACCCTTTGGTGCTCAGACTGATGCCCTATCCACTAAAGCCACACAGGCCAGCGGTTGAGTAACCTTTAATGAACAAATTCCAATGAGATTGTATCTTTATTTTTATTTTTGTATTTATCTTCAGATAGAGCAGGAAGGAGAGAGAGAGAAACATCGACGTGAGAGAGACACATCGACTGGCTGCCACCCACACGACCCCAACCGGGGCCGGGGACGAACTGCAACTGAGGTACGTGCCCTTAGCGGGAACCGAACCCAGGACTCTCTGGTCCGTGGGCAGACCCTGTAACCGCTGAGCCAAGCCAGCCAGGGCGAGATTGTATTTTTAAACAAGACCATAAACTCTAACCGATTTTTACTTGTCCACTTACTGCTGGGGTAAGTGTGCGGAGAGGATGGTGTCTTTTAAAAATATTAAAAAGTTTTAGCCAGCAGGAAACGTGCCCTATAGCTTCCTTGCCTGAGCAATAGACAAGAGACCGGCTCAGCACAATTTTAAATGCTATCAGGACACTTCCCTGCATGGACTGTACATCTCGAAGGCGCGTTGGAATCTGAAAACTTGACATGATTAATGAGCATAATCTTTTGTGAGCGCCCTCTGGGGCTCTGGGGTGAGCCGGGAAAGTGTTCTATGAAACGACGCTTCAGGGTCTCGGGGTGGAAACCTCCCTTCTCTAAGAAGAAGCGGTGGGATTTACTGTGAAGACCCCGCGTGTTCGTCCAGCGACCTCACCTCACTCGCCATCGCTGTCGGGTCTGTGGGCCACCGATGGAGAATAACCAGGACCTGTCTCCAAGCACCGGGACGCGGGCCTGACACCACCGTGCTAACTACGCTGGGTGATCGCAGGGGCGTCTGGGCCTTTGGCAGGTGGTCTTTAGACCTTCCTGGATCTGAGGCAGGAAATGATGGCCATGGGTCGATCTGGCCCCCTGTTCGTTGTACGAATAAAGTTTTATTGGCACCCGGCCATGCTCACGTACCATTTACGTGTCACCTAGGACTGCTCTGTTGCTGTGTCAGCAGAGCTGCGCAGTCGCGACAGAGACCCTCCGTCCCCACAAAGCCAGGCGTGCCTCCCTCCGGCTCTTTGCAGAACAGAAGTGGCCGACCCTTGCGTAAGGCCTTCCTTTCGGAACCTCACGTCGTACCACACGCGTGAAGTGGGTCAGCCGCCTTACAGACATGGGCAGGTTTGAAGGAAGTTTGCTTTGGCCATGGCTGGCTCGTTGGTGGTGAAATCCTGGCCCCTGTGCCCACTGGTGAATTCCTGCCTTAGGACCTTCTCCAGCCAATGGTTTTCAAAAGTCATAAAATAAGCAGATAAAAGTTTGTGCGTGGCCAGTTTAACAATGCACAAGGAGAACCGAGTGTGACGTTTTGTAGACACTGAATTCGACACTCACTATTTTGATTTTGTTGTGGTCTTTGCGTGCCCTGGAGTCAATGTGTATACGCATTTCAGATCCTGAACATTTCCCTAGGTCTCGGGGACGGTGGTGCCAGGGGATGAGATGGCCCCGTTGGCATGTTTCTGAAGCTCACTGGGCATAGGAGACATCATTCTTTCCTCTAGATGTCCGTCTGTGTTACATAGCATCACCTTCCCCAACGGACACCTGCCCTGGACATACCTGGAGGTGGCTGGGTCTCCCCACAGGTTCATTCCCAAGTCTGTGTACCTGCCTACAAGGTTTGCATTAGAAACGTCAGCCCAGGAGGGTCTGGGGAAGCCTCAGCCACCATGGAATTTACTTGAACTTCACCGAGTCCTGGCACGGTAATGAAAGAGGCAAGGCAACCAAAATAGTAAATATTTCCCAGGAAAATGGGGTTGTATTAAGAACATCGTCTCCAAATTAGCAGTCCAAGGATAGCTGCAGTCTCGTACGCTACATGTTTGTTTTGTGCTTCATCAGTCACGGTTTTCCATCGGCTCTAACAATCCCATCGGTTCCATGGGGCTTTTCATCCGAGGTGTCTGTCCCGGTTACTTCTGCGACTTGCTGAACACCGGTGCTGTGAACGCAGTAGATTCGCAGGTGAAACGCTGACCTGGGAAACCTCCCCTGTGTCCAGTCTCCTAAAGGCATGAGGGCAGGCGACCGCCGACCTCGTCTAGTCATTGTCGCTTCTGAAATGTGTGTGTCAGAGGCCAGACGAATGTGCCGTAAGGAAGGAGGAGGAGGAGAAAGAATCCCGGGGCTACGGAAACAGGACAGGTGCGGTCATTTACCTTTTCCAGCGCAAGGACCCTGGAACTGAAGTCCGACACGAATCTGAGGCTGCAGTGACTGCGGATTGTCCTTCCCCAACAAGAGAACCCTGACTTGTCAGCCGTCCAGAACACGAGGGACACTTCCCATCCTCCCTTGCAGCCAGGTACAGCCATGTGACCAAGTCCTGGCCAATGGAAAGCAACTTCCAGGAAGTGTCCTTGAAGGATGGAGATGGGTCTGTCTCTTCCCCCTCTTCTAGTTCTGCTGGCTGGAATAAGGATATGATGGCTGGTGCTGTGGCAGCCATTCTGGACATTGGTGCATCAACAGGACAGAAAGAGTGTGGGTCTCTGACACCAAGGAGCCCCTCGGGACCAGCCCTGGGCCACCTTACTCTAGTCTCAACATGAAGGAGAACGAAATATGTCTTGTTTAAGTCACTACTGTTTTGGACTTTCTGTTTCTTGTGGCCAAATCTAATCTTAACTGACACAAAAGATAGAACCAAGAGAAACCAGCCTCAAATCGCAGAAGTGAAACGTGGCGTGGGCTCCATGCCTGTGGTCAAATACTGTGGGCTCGAGGACCGTGACCCTTATCCTGCAGGAACAAAGCCCTTGATAACAAGGGTCCCTGACGTTGTTTTTTCAAAGGCCACTCGTGTTCTAAACAAGGACGGAGGTAGAAGAAATTTATAGAAATTTATAGAAAAGCATCACTGGTCCTCGCTGCTCCTAGCAAAGCCCTGTGAGAGAGAGGCCGACTCAGGCCGCTGCCGGCCAGCGCAGGAGTGGACGGAAGGGGCCCAGCTGTGCTAATGGACACGTTCCACCTGCAGCCCGCCGTCCGAGTCCACGGAGAGCTTGGCAATCTGGAGCCTCACAGGTTGGAAAAAAGCCGCTGCAATGCCTCCCAAATGACACCTGTCCTGGTGAGCACTTAGCAGGAAAAAAAAAAAAAAAATGAGCGGCCCTTCCTGGCCATTGGTGAACCTTGCGGCAAAGCCATTTCAAGGTGTCGCCTTCCCACCCAAGCCCAGTGCTTGGAGGGCTCGAGGTGGGTGGGCACCATCGTGCTGAGAGACCGGAGGCAGCGGCCAGCCAGGGAGGCCGCGAGGAAGGGCCGGGCTGTCCCAGGACCTCCAGGTCTTCCCAGACAGGACCTCTGCACACAGACAGACCAGAAGCCTTTATTTACATTTCAGAACAAAGTGTCCTGCCAGAGAAAACCACTGCCTGGTCTGAGAAAGCCTGAGATCGTCCAACCCCAAAGCCATCCCTGGAACCCCCAACCCGGGAAACAAGAAGCTTGCAACCAGGGAGGGCTCGGCCTCTGGCACCACGCCCGTCGGGTGTGGCAGGAGATGACAGACAGACGCAAGGCAGGGCCGCGGAGGGCTGCGCTGCAGACGCGTCTTCCCGGCCCCGCCGGACTGGCCCGTGCGCGTGGCCCGTGATGCCGAGTTGACCTGAGCAGTTTTCACAGTCGGCACCCTGTCCCCACTCGTCCACCTCCTGACGGTAACGGGAACCGACACTTGTGTTCAGTTTACAGGTTGTGAGCACTGCCCGGTGAGCGGCTGTCTGAGTGGACAGGAGTCTGGGGACATGTCTACAATTCTGCCACCCACGGGGAAACTGATGATACCCCCAGGGCAAGAACAGGCTTCTGCGGACGCAGGAAGCAGGGACTTTGTGGGACGTGCCTGGACGCTCAGAAGGGGCCGCCTTTCCGGCCACGTGCCTGGCCCTTGGCTCTGCCGACGCCGCGTCCCACAGAGACTCCCGCCACCCACAGCAGGCTGCGCGGCAGGTTCGCCTGCTGGGCCCTACCCACGCCAGGCTCCTCACTTCGACCGAGGGCAAGCGGCTCCTGTCTAATCATCGTCACTCTGTTTTCAGCCCCCCGCAAGCAGCGACCCAGGTGTGCTCGAGTCAAAGGACAGAGTCAACCCAGAGCCGGGGCTGGGCAGGCCGGGCCCACGGAGGGCGGCGCCGGGGCCGGCACACCAGAGGCTCACGTTGCCCACCGCTCGGGATGGCCTCCCTCTGAGAGCGAGCGGGGCTGTAGCGCCGACGTCAGGAGCCCCTCGGCCTCTGAGCAGACCAGAGCCGTCAGTGGTCTCTCCGCCTCGGCACTGCATTCTAGAGCGAATCGTTCTCCGTGTGGGGACCCTCCCGATCCCTGTGGGGTGTCATCCCTGGCCTCCGCCCATGCCAGGAGCACCCTCCCCCTCATTGTGACAACCGAAAACACCACCAGCCATTGCTCAGTGTCCCCGGAGGCCGATGGCCCTGGTTGAAACCACTGGCCTATGGAGCCTTTAAAATGCAGCGCCGGAGTCTCAGCCGACACCTGGTTCGGAGTCGCGAGCCTGCACGGGTCAGGGGTCAGGGGGCGCTCTGGGCTCTGCAGGGACGGCCACGAGGGAAGCTACGCAAGTTCTGTGCGGTGGGCACCGGCCCAGCCCTGCCGCGAAGTCCCTGCTCAGAGCAGCTGCGGTCACCACGGAGAGCAGCTAAAAATACCCTGGTCGTGGGCCTGGGTACACGGAGGAAACCGCTGTCCAGAGGCAGCCTAGGGATTGTGGGCCAAAGGTCAGCCAGCCCAGACACGCACAGGCAGCCCCTGCCAGGTCGCCGCCCTCAGCGCACAGGTTCCAAGGAAAGGCTGACCCGGCCCACAGGTCGATCAATGAGGACTCTAGAGGGGGAGTGAGGATGAGGTGGGACAAGAGACACGAGAAATGGAGACAAGACTGGATTCTGATCGAGTCTCGTTTATTCAGGGGGAGTTCACATTATATATAGGGGGAAAACAGGTGAAACAGTTAATGAACATCCCACCTGAAGCCAACCCCAGCAAACACCCCAGGTGGAACAAATGATAAGCAAAGAATGGAGTAAACAATTATCTAGAGGAATGCAGGCACTGCACGCGGAGAGGCACGGCACGCGGAGAGGCACGGCACGCGGAGAGGCACGGCACGCGGAGAGGCACCGCACGTGGAGAGGCACGGCACGCGGAGAGGCACCGCACGTGGAGAGGCACGGCACGCGGAGAGGCACCGCACGTGGAGAGGCACGGCACGCGGAGAGGCACCGCCCTGGGGCCGGAGACAGCAGAGCAGACTTTAACAAGATGGATACCATGCAAACGGTCTCCCACAAAAGGCCACTCTGGCGTCTTTGCTGGAGAGACTGCCCTTTGCCGTGCAGCCGGGGCCCTCTGTGGGCCCCCCGGTCTCCGCGCAGGTCTGCGCTGGTGGGTCGGCACAGTGCAGGGCTCCCCCCAGCTCAGCGGGGCTCCGGCAGCCGCATCTCGGGCCAGCGCCACTCAATCTCTGCGAGTCCCAAGGAGGACCCCTGTGCTGTCATGTCCCCGCTTCTCAGGAGGGACAGGTGTGAGCAGGAAGTGAATCACTCCTTTGGGGGAGGGGCTGAGGGCAGAGATCTGGCCCCCTCTTCCTCCCCCGGCCCGGTGGTGGGGACCGATTCCTGCCGAAAGGACAGGCAACAGGAACTGCAGACACGCAGGCCTGTGCGACTAAGGCACGTCCCCGGCCCCGCCTCCAGGTGGACGGTCCGTGCAGGGCCAGAGCTGGACCCCCAGCCCCGGGTAGTGTTGGTCGTGCCGCTGCCTTTCTGAGCAAGCAGCTTCTCTGGCACCTCGCTTACCCCTTAGGGCAGGAGTGCCTGGCAGGAGCGGGGTGACCTCATGGCACGGGCTCTCTGCCACATTCACAGGCCAGGTGGTGACCCTGGTTATTTTCGGGGTAGGATTTGGCCGGGATCCTGAGGCTGAAATAGAAGCGGCACCTGTGATTCCCGTGGGGCGTTGGCCAGGGCTCCTGGTGCCCTTTGCCCCAGATCAGAAGCCTCTGACTCACCAGCTCAACTCGAGCAGAGGTTCTCAGAGCGGGGTGCCCTGGCCCAGCAGCCTCCGCATCACGAGGACCTTGTGAGAGGGCGCGTGCTCAGGCTGCACCCCGGATCTCCAGAATCGGAAATTGTGAGGTGGTGCCCGCAGGCCCTCCTGAGAGTTCTGACGCTCAGGAAGGTTGAGAACCACAGCTCAGAGAGGTGACGGGCCCCCCTCGCTTCCTTTCCCCTGGCCCCTGAGAGGGTCCAGGCGAGGGGCTCCAGGTGGAAGGCTGGACCGGGGGCTCGTCTCAGGTCCCCGGTGTGAGTGGCTAAGCCCAGTGCTGCGCAGTGTCCTTGAGAAGGCTGGCCAGCTGCTTCTGACCTCCAGGTGTTCTGTAGTGAGTGACAGGGAAGGCCTCCGTTCCCCGGGGCAGGTTCTCTTTCTATGACCCCAACGGTGCAGACAGATGGGATTTCCTGAAGCTCTCAACTCCTGCCCGGCCGGCCTGCCTCTCAGGACAGCTAGGCAGGGGGACTGTCCACGGTGAGATCTGAGGACTGTAGAGAGCTTCCTTCTGCCCCTCGCCACCTCCCTCTGGCCCGATACTGGTGCCAGAGATGCTGCCGTTCTTCTTGCCCTTATGGGAGTCATTAATACTTTAGTGTGAAATAGATTTTTTCCAAAGTGCATTTCCTCGACCATCAGGAAATTATTGGCACACTGCCCTCCAACACTCCACCAGTAGTGTTTATTGCCCATATTTAAATCTCTGCCCGTCTAAGTGAAATTTTTCAAAGCGGGTGTGTAATTGTCGTTTTTGTTTCCGTGTCCGTCATTATAAACGAAATGAGTTGGCACAGGAAAACAGGTTTCTGGGCCATTCATTTCCCTGTGAACTCCCTGTGTTTGTCCTTTGCCCGTTTTCTATTTATTTGTAGGTGCTCTTTATGTATGAGGATGTCTCCGCCGGTCATAGGTGTTGACATCTTGCCCAGTTGTTCGTTTGTTTTCTGATACCCTTTTCCATGAGAGATTTAAGATACTCTGTAGTCATATCGACCAGCCTTTCCTTTATGGCTTTCACGGATGTGGCACTGATTTGTGAGTGGGGAGGAAAGGGGGTGTGATCTCGGCCGGGGTGGGGGCCGCCCAGGGAGTGATGCCGGAGTCGTCTGTGAACGTGAATGGGGACCAGGCGAGAGGCAGCACCCTGGGCAGGGGACCCAGCAGGGCAGGAGAGCGCCTGGCACCTCCCATGGGCCAGAGCAGCCGGGGCTGACCACGTCCACCTCGCTCCTGCTTCCCTGACCTTGCCCTTCAGAGCATTTGAGGCTGGACCAGGCTCCTGTCGAGGGAAGGAGGGGGAACGTGTCCCACCAGCGCGGTGGGTCACAAAATCAGCACGGTCTTTTCCTTTGGGGCCAACACAATCTGCCCCCCAGCAGACGAGAGGGTGGCGGCCCGGACCCTGGGGCAGTGAGCGGCGTTGGCCCTGCCATTGTTTCAGGACAGGGCCCTCGTGACGGGTGACGACGTAGGAGTTTCGGCTGCTGAAAGCACGCTTCTGTCCCCGTGGGGCTCGAGGTGGCGAGGCCTGCTGCGTGGGAGCTCTCCACGACGGAGGCGACCCTGAAAACGGGGGCGCTCTCCTGTGCCCCGGCTTCTGTCTTCTCAACACGGCAAAAGCCCACAGATCCGAGATCAAGGCTAAAGGCCAGCCTCTGCTTTGGGCTTAGTTTCTGCTGTGAAACAGATGGTCGAAATAATGCCCATTTCGGCTCAGGACGAAACACCCTGGAATGCAGGATCTGCGTCCGTTTGCAATGTCCGCGGGCCCATAAATCACTCCTTTGCAGAGACACCATTAGCTAGTAATTCAGGGCCGCTAATCTTCAATCAACCGCGATCAAAGAACTTTAGCGGGGTGGTAGGGGTACGCCACGTTTCTCTGGAAGCCAGCAGAGAAACCTGCTTTTCCCATCCACCTTTTCTTTGAACAACTGCCCTTAACGAATAATTCCAGATGGAAGGCGTTTAAATCAAGCGTGGGCTTGGCAGGATCAGAGCAAACTCAGTAACTGTAAAGACTATTTTATTGCAAACTGTCTTCGGATGGACGCTATTCATCAAGGTTCCAAAGATCGGTGATATTCCAGCGCTTCCCCTTATTCACAGGATGTGGGGGATTCACATCCATCGCCTAAGGGTTCAACATTGAGGTATAGACTCGTTGTTGAGGTGGTGTTGGTTGGAAGACCAGGTTCCAGATGTGCCCCTCCAGCCTGTGTGTCCTGTGGTCTGAGATGTGCCCCTCCAGCCTGTGTGTCCTGCGGTCTGAGATGTACCCCTCCAGCCTGTGTGTCCTGCGGTCTGAGATGTACCCTCCAGCCTGTGTGTCCTGCGGTCTGAGATGTACCCCTCCAGCCTGTGTGTCCTGCGGTCTGAGATGTACCCCTCCAGCCTGTGTGTCCTGCGGTCTGAGATGTACCCCTCCAGCCTGTGTCTCCTGCGGTCTGAGATGTACCCCTCCAGCCTGTGTGTCCTGCGGTCTGAGATGTACCCCTCCAGCCTGTGTCTCCTGCGGTCTGAGATGTGCCCCTCCAGCCTGTGTGTCCTGCGGTCTGAGATGTGCCCCTCCAGCCTGTGTGTCCTGCGGTCTGAGATGTACCCCTCCAGCCTGTGTGTCCTGCGGTCTGAGATGTACCCCTCCAGCCTGTGTGTCCTGCGGTCTGAGATGTACCCCTCCAGCCTGTGTCTCCTGCGGTCTGAGATGTACCCCTCCAGCCTGTGTCTCCTGCGGTCTGAGATGTACCCCTCCAGCCTGTGTCTCCTGCGGTCTGAGATGTGCCCCTCCAGTCTGTGTGTCCTGCGGTCTGAGATGTACCCCTCCAGCCTGTGTCTCCTGCGGTCTGAGATGTGCCCCTCCAGCCTGTGTCTCCTGCGGACTGAGATGTGCCCCTCCAGCCTGTGTCTCCTGCGGTCTGAGATGTGCCCCTCCAGTCTGTGTGTCCTGCGGTCTGAGATGTACCCCTCCAGCCTGTGTCTCCTGCGGTCTGAGATGTGCCCCTCCAGCCTGTGTCTCCTGCGGTCTGAGATGTGCCCCTCCAGCCTGTGTGTCCTGCGGTCTGAGATGTACCCCTCCAGCCTGTGTCTCCTGCGGTCTGAGATGTGCCCCTCCAGCCTGTGTGTCCTGCGGTCTGCCTGGGGTCCTGAGATTTTCCAGGCTCCCTCCTCCACCTGCATGCAGGTGGCAGCTGGGTGGCCTGGGCCAGCATCCAGGACCAGGTCAGGATTCTCTCTGACCCCCAGAGCCCCTCCCACGGTCCCCTTGCGTGGCCCTGGGGCAGTATGCCTCCTCCTGGCCCGTCTGCCTTTCCCTCCTGCTGCAGGCAAGCTCTGTGGGGCAAGCACTGCGTCTCAGTGTCTTCTTACCCTTGTCTGTGGCTTCGGCACGGACACAGCACCTGGCATGAGGCAGATGCTTCCTCAGTATGTTCAAGTGACCGGGGCGTGGACACGGCCCCTTGCTGACCCCCAGCAGCCTGGTTCTCTGTCCAGGAGCAGAGCCTGGGTAGCGGCTGGGCCTGACTTCATTTGCCCGAGGTACACTGTCTGTGGCCACACAGAATGGGACCTCGTGGGGAGAGGGGCCTGACCTCCACTCTGGGGAGCCCGTGCTCCTCCTGTTACAGGGTGGCCGTGTTTACTCCCGTCGTGCTCCTACCTTGGAGCTCCCCTCCCACCACCTCCCACTGGTGATCAGATTAACTTCAACGTTAGGACCCGCCTGAGGGTGCAGACCCACAGCTCACCCCGACACCCAGCCACGTCACTGGCTCAGGAGCATAACACGCACCCAAGAGTTTTTCTCCACTTCGGGGACGGATTTCAAAGGCATGTTTGGGTGGCAGGAGAGGCGGGAACCAAACCACCTAACCTACCAGTTTCTGAAGCGCACCCACAGCGCACTCGGGACACCACAGGGACATGGCTTTAAAATGTAGCACATTCTGAATATCCGCCAAGAAGGACAGTCTAGGAGGGGACGGACTTGTGACCAAGATCAAGGGGATTAGCAGCTTCTTGGGCAGACTCCCAGAAAGAGGCCAGTGGGAGGTCACGGGACTGTCCCCGATGGCGGTGCGCGGCGTGTGGCAGGACCAGGGCAGGGCCCGGACAGAGCTGCTCGCGGGGCCTTCGGGGCGGAAGGAGAGCGCGCCGCCCACTGAACAGCTGTTCTGTCTAAGAAAACGTTTTGTTGGGCGTTGTCTAGATTGGGGACATTCTGGCAAAGAAAGCCACGTAATTCTGCACGAGGTCACCGCGAGCTGGCCGCGTTCCTGTGTGAGACAGGTTGCTCTGTCCGGGATGGAAATGCTCCCAGGGAGCCTGCGTCCCCACCTCCAGGCAGTAGGTCCTGAGCACAGTTCTTTGGGGAAGGCCCCGAGGTGCGAGCTTTAAGGCCGAGCACAGGGCCCCAGGAAGGCAGGGACGCCGCCTGACCACCGCCAGCAGCCCAGGGGGGCTCAGAACAGGACTCTCCTGGGTACAGGACTATCCCTGGGTGCAAGGTGGAGGGCGGGCATTGCATGGACCCGCCCACAACTGTCCCATCTCAGCACCCGACATTGCCTGCAAAACAATGGCCAAGTCTGACTTGGCTTTCACGTTCTCATCCACAAGATGAGGATACAACACCTACTTGGAGTATAGGGATTAAATTGGGGGGGGGGGTGTATTTCAAAGCACTCCTGTTCACTTTGGGAACTGCCTTCCTCTCCTCTCCTTGTTTCCGGCGGGACTGTTCATCTGGCTGGCCCAGCCTGGCCAGTCGGAGCATCCCAGGTTCCATGACCCAGTGATTGGTCCAGGGGTGAGCATGTGACCCAAGCAAGCCAATGAGGGTCTTTTGAGAGGGTTGGTAGGGATGCTGAGCTTCTTGCCTTCCCAGGACCCTGGACAGTGGGTGATGGGACCATGGAGCGGTGCCAGCCTGGCCCCGGGGCACCTGCTGAGTGAGATGCAGGGCACAGCAGAAGGGAGAGATGAGGACACTCGTGCACCGAGCTTTGCTCGAAGCCTGTGTACCTTTTGCTTCCTCCGTTTCACGCATCCATGTTCCTCTCGTGCTTGTTAACCTGCTTTATTTTATTTTATTTTTTGTCACTTCCAATCAAAAGGGTCCTTCTTTCCTTTCTTTTTCCTTCCTTTCTGCCCCCTTCCTGTCCCCTTCCTTCTCCCTCGCCTGGAGTACCCATTGTTCTCCGTTACCAGCCCGGATCCCAGTCTCGTCTCTGCATTTCTGTCCATTCCTGTGTCAGTGACATCCTCATGTCACTGAGATGCTGATGGGACCACTTGACCATGACAGCGAACAGATCCTTCCGGGACTCCCCGGCACACAGCCCCCCCAGGAGCAGCTGGGCGGCGGTGGCAGCATTTCGGATCAAGGCTAACATCCTTCAGCCCAGACCGAGGCAGCCCTCACTGCTGTATTCTGCCACACCCTTTGTTTTCACTCAGATAAAGCCATTTTGCTTTCCTGCGCCCTAGAACCAGCCCTGTTGGTCCCCTGTCCAGGTGGGCTTTGTCTCCAGCTCCCGCTTGGCTGACGTGACCGAGGGCTGCAGAACTTAACTGGCTGGAGCTGAGCCTGTCCGGTGAGCAGCCGCACCCTGGGATGGGGCTGGGAGTGAACTCCCCCTGCTGTCCCAGCTCAGGGGTCTGGTGCCCAGGGTTTCTCTGAACAATCACAGGCAAAGGATGTCATTTGCCTCCTGGGGTCTCTTGAGCGGGGGGGGGGGGGGTGTTACCTGCCGGTGGGGAGTTTGTGGCTATCCATAGGGTTGAAATAGTCTTTGTCGGAGGGGTGGGATGAATCAGGCCATTAATTCATCCTGATCTCAAGCCCAAGGGGCAGCCTTTGAATGACGAGGGGCACTTTCTGCGGCTGGAGGAAGCCCCAGTGGAGGGGTTTGATTGGGACTCTCAGCAGAGGTTGTTCGGAAGCTTCTGGAGAGCAGAGATTAGTGACCAGGCAGAGCGCTCGGGCCCCGGGTAGTGATCCCCGTGTGGTCCGAGCTGGTCCCTCTCCCGAGGTCGCCGTTGGAGGTCGGCGATCACACTGCACCACTGACTGGGGCCACTGAGGATAATGGCAGGGCTCTGATTGACAGCTCGCTCACTGCCCTCTGCCTCGTGACAGCCACCGTCCCTGCCTCCCCGACTCCCGCCACTCAGCCCGCCTGCCGGTCTTGGCCATGTCTGGGGACCGCTGGTCCTCTTCATTACTTCATTAAAACAAGTACATTTATTTATGTTTCTCAAAGTCAATGTATTTAAAAAGCAGACCTCCTAACACTCCCATAAATGGAAAGTTAGTAACACTTGCTACTAACAGGAGGAGTAAATGGAAAGTTAGTGACACTTGCTATGAACGGGAGGAGTAAATGGAAAGTTAGTGACACTTGCTACGAGCGGGAGGAACCATAACAAAGGTACCCGAGGCTCTGGTTGTTGGTCAGAGCCTCTTAGATCCATCACAGAAGTGAGGCCACAGGGACCCCAAATCCAGAGCCCAACAGACAAAGGCAGAGAATTGCGTCTTACCGAGCAGAGCCCCCGGGGAGTCAGCGCCTGACAGGGAACCCCGACACTAACAGGGGACCTGCTGGAGGCTCAGGCCGGACAAGCCCAAGAGACAAAAACTCCAAGTCGTCGGGGCTCTGACACTTCTGTGAGTTGCCCAGTAAGTCTCAGAAGAACAACCCTCACCCAGGCTTCCTGCAGGGGAAGGAGAGAGGAGCCATTCTGGACGCCCCAGAGCACCTGCTCTTAGCTAGGCGTGCCGGGGACACCAGGTCACCGGAGCCCCACCTGCTGGGTGTCAGGGCCTCAGCCTCGACTTCTGAGCAGCTGGTGGTCCAGGGCGCAAGGTGTGCAGTTAGGCTGCCAGGTCCAAGCCCAGACCCTGCCACTGACCGCCGTGTGACCTTGAGCCAGGTGCAGCGCCGCCCTGGGCTCCAGCCTCCCGTGCCGCACGAGATGGACGGTGACACTTCCAACCTCCCAGGCTTGTCCTGGGGACCAACTAAATTCACGCGAGGCTCCACTGGGTAGGCTGCAGACACACCCACACAGACTCGGGTGGGCAGAAAGGGACGCGGCCGGGAAGCTCGCGGCCACCCCAGAGGCCGCCCGGCCGTGTCACGCGTGCCCAGAAGGACAAGGCGGCAAAGAGAGAAAGTCAGCGGAGGAAGCCAGGCCGAGAGCAGGGGTAAGGTGCCCCCGCCCCCTCCCCGCTTCTCCGCTTCGTTCCGCCGCCACACAGAGGCGCGGCCTGCTTTCCACTCCATTTGCTAGTGAGTAAATGTCGTGATCCTGAGTGCAAACACACGCTGAGCCAGCGCAAACAAGCCTCGTCCTCTGCACATGCTGCTGCTAATAACCGGGTGGGCGGCAGGAAAAGGGGCCGAGACGCGGACATTGCTGCCCAATGGGCGGCAGGGTCCAGCCATTGGCTCCTTCTTTGTCAGGATGTTCGATTGTTCATTCATTCGTTCATTCATTCACTCACTCACTCACTCATTCATTCATTCACTGTTCGTCCATTCATTCCCTCGCTCACTCTTCGTTCAGTCATCTGAGTTTGGCTTCCTGTCTCATCAGTGTCTTTCTCTCCCAGATGTTGGCCCCTTATGAAAGCGCTGGATTCTGGTCCCAGAGGTCCATGCCCTGAAAGGGGAAGACTCCCCCCAGCAGCGTCGGGGCCTGGCCCCCTTGGCCGTGCCTTCCTCAGGGGGCCGTCCTTACAGGCAGCACCTCGGTTGCTGACTCACTTCCCTCCTCTCTGCTCTGCTGGCTGTCGGACAGGCTGGTCACACAGTTTCTCCACCAGCTTCCGGGGTGTTGACCCCGCAGGAAGCCTGGTTTCCTGTTCGCTTCCGACGGGGCATCGGCCCGGCCGAGTCATTGTGCCCTGGGCCTTGTGAAATTCCGGCGGACGGCAACACACAGCCACACTGTGCCCAGAAGTTCTCGGTGCCCCCGGTCACCTGTGCGGGCACGAGCCTGGTGGCCAGGCCGAGCCCGGCTGCTCTCTCGGCCCGGGGCCTGCAAACCGCAGCCTGTTCTGCAGCCGCTGGGCTGATGGTAGACGTTTGCCACACGCTGCGAAGCCGTTGGGCACCTTTAAAGAAATGGGAAATGGGTTTTTCATGTGTGGCGATGTTGAAAATTGAGAATAATGATGGAATTATTAAAAACAGGCTTCCCGGTCTTGGACTCTTAATTGCTTCTGGTCTGTAAAGCTGACAAATTAGCCCCATAGAACCCACATGTGAAATATCTAGTCTCGGGAGCCTGGGAAAAAGGCTCCAATGCTTTTGTTGACCAGTGGTGTGAGCTGCTGTTTGGGGAGAGAGATGTTGTGGAAGCAGAAGCAGAGAGCTGGGGCCAGGAAGCCTGGGGGCCTGCCTTGAGTCTGCTCTCGGGGGGGCCTGTGGCCCTGGTCCCTGTGAGGAAGCTGTCTGAACCGAGGACGACCAGCGGAGTCTGCGGAACGGTGGCTCTGTGGCAGCTGGTTGGAGAAGGGTTGAGCTAAAGTTCACCAGCTTCTTTCCTGCAGGACTTGTCAGAGCCTTTGGTGTGGTTATAGTGACAGGTACTATTTACTAAGTACTTACACTCTGAGCTGCCACAGTGCTAAACACTTTATACTTGACCTACTCTCCCCACATCTCTCTTTCTCTTGGGTGCTCTGGTGGAGCCCCTTGGAGCAGGGGTGTGCATTCACCCCAAGCAGAGTTGAGGGTCATCTGGGCCATTTTGCACAGTTGTTGGTAGAATGTGCCATCTGGTGCCTTCTTGCTGGGGTTCAAATGGTGGTTCCATCACCTGTGATGTGCAACTTTGCACAGCTTACTCAACCTCTCTGTGCCTTAATGTCTTCATCTACAAATAGTGATGATAATTGTCCCTTACTCACATGTTTGACATTGGGTGCTAACAGAGTTCATTTATGTAAAATGCAGAAAACTCATAAGATGCCGGGCCAGGTGACTTTCCCCAACCCACCTGGGGTCTGGAGTCTGCCCTACTCAAGGACTGGGGCAGCCAGGCAGCTCTTGCCAGGAAATCAACCCAGATGGCGATCAGTCCTCAGAAGGAAACAAGCGTGTGAAAGACTGGAGAGAAAGCCCCCTTCTCCGGTGCCTTTCAACGAGTGGCCAGCAGATGGCAGCAGTAAGCCAGGAACGGAGCCTGGGCCCCACCGTTGGGCCAGGGCAGTGCCTTTGCAAGTCCCTGGTGTTGGTGGTCGTATGGGGAGATCCGCAGTGTAAGAGCGTCCTCCACTCGGGCAGGATGCTAAGCACACTGGGCTCTGGCTCTGGCCGGCAGGGAGGGCCCGGGGCTCCCGCTGGGCGCAACTGTTTCCACAGGTCTGGGGCTTGCAGGGAGGCTGCTGCTTCTCCCTGCAGAGGACGTTTCTGTCCGGGGAGGGTGTCCCTGTCACGAAATGGGGGATCCCTGACGGTAACTACGATGCCAGCTCTGGTGGGTGTGGTTGACTCAGCCATTCAGCGAGTACTTGGGGAGCTGCCCGGGCCTCCCCCGGACTCGGGGGCAGCGCGGACAGCCTATGTCCCGCAGGAGGGAAGGAAAACCACGGGGAAGGGGAGCGGCAGAGGGGACTTTACCAGGGCAGAGGGGGAGGGTGACCTCAGCGAAGGCTGGGACCTGAACGGCCAGAAGGCGTGGCCGGCACGGCCTGGGGAGCTGAGCAGGGCGGTCAGGCAGAGGGCGTGGCAGGCTGCCCACAGGTAAGCAGCAGGAGGGAGTCCAGGTGGCTGGCAGAGTCCGCGGGGACGGAGGGCCCAAGTGCCAGGGGACTGCTGGGATCCACTTGGTAGGGAAGGTACCATTACCCGAGCAGCAAATGCAACGCTTCTGCACATTCCACCTGGCTGTTTACCTGCGCGCCCCTGAGGGCGTGGTTTATGAGCTTCACAGACCCTCTAGTTCCGCCCCCCCCAATCCTGGAGGATCAGGGGGCTCACGCCGCTGGGGACGTCTCCAAGTGCACTCCTAGCGGCACCCAGCAAGCGGAGGCCTGGCTGCCTCTGCGGACAAAGGAACCCTAGGGGACAGTGGGGTGGGGCCTTGGAAATGTCACCAGCAGAGAGGTCCTTGGAGACTCTGTCCTGGACGCAGCCATGGAACCTATTTTCTTTTTTATGCAGATCTCACAGCTCAGGTGCAGACGCACACAGAGATGTACACAAACATGCACACATACATGTAGATGCACATATACATACATGCATGCACACACACAGAGGCTCATATAAACACACATACATGCACGTAGATACACATGTACTTACACACAATGTACACACAGAGATGTCCATACAAACACACATGCATGCATACAGACGCACACATGCACACACATAACATGCCTGCACACACACGCACACACATATAATCATACACACATGTATTCATATGGACATACACTTTCACATGCTTACATGCAGATGTGCGCACAGAAAAACGCATAGGTATATAGACACACATGCATATATACACACATAGAGATATAGGCATGCATGTATGCATGCACTTGCACACACAGACCAACATGCATGCATGCGTATATACATATATATACGTACATGTGTGGACACATGTACATGTCAGTATATGCATACTTGTCACAATTTCCCCCAAATTTATTCACAGAATAAAAACGTCGCTATAATGGATCTGAGTGGATGTCCCCAAGGAGACCACAGCATGGGCCCGAGCGTGGCGGTGAGGCCAGGCGGACGCTGCAGAGATCTCCCACCCTCCTCCCCTTGGTTGTTCAGATGGGTCTCCACCCCTGCCTCCCCTCGGGATCAGCCCTCCACGGCGCCAGCTCCTCCACCAGGCCCGGCCGCACTCCCCACCTGGTCCAGCTCAGCTCTGTCTTTAACCCGCCTCCCCACTGGTGCATCACCTTGTGCACGCGGTGCCAGGGCAGTCAGAACACGGCACCGAAGCAGGCCTGTCTGTGACGCACTCGGGCAGACTAGCTGTGCGAAGGGCCTCGGCGTGCTGTGTGTGGGTGCCGAAGGGGTCTGGAGATAACCGGACACCTGGCTGGGGATGTGCTCCTGTTTTCTCCCATTTCACGTAATGGGATGTGAGCGCCGATATCTGAAAATATGCTCTGCAAAGCCTTTGCGGGAGTTGATAAAACGTGGATAAGGGGGTGCCTGCATATTACATGATATGAACAGCCGGTGGGGGCCTTTCTCATATCATCGGGCACAGTCAAATAGATTGCGGCCCAGGGAGAGGACAGGGGTGGGCACAATGGATCTGCCCCCTCTTGTCATCAACAAGAAAAGGAACCGATGCCCCAGAGGCCTGCCTGAACAGCAGCTCACGGGGTCCTCCTGACAGCAGCCCCGTGGCGGTGGGGAGGGGGCGCTTTGCAGCCGGCTGCAGCTGGACACTGGTCACGACTGAGCCCTCGCCCAGCCAGAACACACAGCTTCGCCTCTCGGGGTGCCGGTCGCCGGGCAAGTGGAGCTTGTAATTAATTAGAGCCACAGTTGGTTGATTTTCTCAGGGCTGGCACTCAAGCTGGGCGCCCGGGAGGCCTGGTGGGTTGCTGTGGCACGATGCCACCTGGCCCGCCTGGGAGCCACGGCGGCCGGCATGTCACCGCAACCTCAGCCTCTCCTGCAGCAAACTGAGGACGCCTCCGCCCCACGGGCTCTGCGTGGCGTGGGCCGGTTTCTGCCCGCGTCTGCTCATCGTGTCTGAGATGCGGCGTCTGCATTGGCAGGGTTCACGCAAACAGAAGGTGCCTGGTTCCCTCCTCCTCGGGTCTCGGGCCTCCAACACCACCGCCTGCCAGGGACAGACACTGGTGATCCTGTTAATTAAACCACGGCACTCGGGGACCGGAAACAAGTGAAAAACCCCGCAGTCATTTCCCGAAGGGAAACCTTATTTTGGAGGTGCTCAGGGAGGCCAGGCGGCCAGTGAAACCTGCAAAGGAACTCAAGCAGGCTGTTTAATTCACTCAGCGAGGTGCATGGGGCCCTGGGTAGCGTGCCCACCCCCGAGGCTGGGCCTGGGAGATGGGAGGAGACGGCGAACTTCCTTGGAAGAATCCGGAACTGCTGAGCAGAGCCTTTGGAAGTTGCTGACCAGGCATCTCTGCAGCTACTGGCCGCCGCTGCCCACAGCTGTCCACAGCGCGACAGCTGCTGTCCGCGGGAGATGCATTGGGAAGCCGCGGCGGGGTGGGGAGTGGCCAATCTGGACCCACTGGTCACGCGGAGAAGTCCCTGTTTCCATGTGTCCTGCTCTGAATGCTGAAGGCTGCCGGCCGAGCTGGCTGCTTTCAGGAGAAAGTTGGAGCGATGTGAAAAGCCCGATGGGAGGCTTGGGAACTGGGGACAGCGGAAAGCAGGTCAGCGGTGCAGCCCGGGGCCTCTGGGTGGAAGGACCAGCGCCAGGGCCGCCACTCACCCATCCCGAGCTCACCAGTGCAATGACCTCTCCCCACCGGCCTGGAGCCAGGCCTTCAGTAGGAGGGCTCCTCCCTGGATTCTGGCCCTGGTCTCCGACACCCCGATTCCACCCTCTCTCCCTCACTTGCCCATTCAGAGCCTAAAGCCAGGGGCTGGGGTGGGGCGAGGGCTGTGGTTGCTATGGAAACACCTCCCGGTAGTGGATGCAGGGGCCTGCATGTAGGCATTTATGCGGACCACGTGACCCACCCTCTGCGGGTGGGTGGGGACCGGTGTTCTGCACCTTCCAGCTGCGGGGGTCTGCCACCCGCAGCCTCCCCGCCTGGCCTGCGTGGCAGGCAGTTGGCCAAAGGGGAGCCGAGGGGAAAAGGAGGCCCCCGCCTTTACAGCCTGCCAGCCACACACGCCGTCTGTTCACGGCCCATTGGCCCAACCCTCTCGCTTGTTTTTCTTCCTGAATCAAATGAGCGTCTTTGAGATCCTAGAGAACACATCTGAGGCTGTAAGAAAATAAATAAATGACAATGAAGTCCTCTGGGGGTGCTCCTGGTCCGGACCTTCACCAGGTGGAGGTAGAGGGGCCCACAGCTTCCGCCTGCAGACGCCAGGTCCTCCCCAACAACCTGACCCTGGGCAGCTGTGACAGAGGGGTGGCAGGCAGGCGTCGCTCCAGAGCAGGGCTGGGCTGGCGGGGCAGACAGCTGCGGTGGCGGGAGGCACTGAGAGACGCCAAAGCAGGGCTGGTGACGAGGTATGACTGATGGGTTGTGCATTCCCAGACTCCGCCCTTGCCGGACCCTCCAACCACTACAGGTGATCTCGCTCTTCCTGGCCCCCATCCTTCCCCTCCCCGTGGCTCAGGACTCAGTGGCTGGACAATGGAGGGATTCTGGCCGCCTGGACCGTCCCAGGCCCCCCTTTGTCATTTAGAATCTGGCTGTAGGTCACACAGGAGACGTCGACGTGCTGGAGAAAGTGCGTAATGATGGCAAAGCAGAGGGGGGTGGAGGGACCGAGGACTGCTCTGCCGTATCAGGAGGGTTATTTTGGGGTTTGGCAGGTGAGAAATATGGAAGGTATACAGTAACTGGCGAGGAAAAGAAAATTTGGAGACGGGATGCCTTGGGTTACTAATAGGATTCCCATTAAATGTGGAGAGAAGCAAGAAAAGATCCAATTCATTCCTAATCACCTCTAGTTGTTGGAATGTGATTCCATGCAAAGACGTGGCCACATGGGGGCACTGCTGTGCCTCAGGCCCTATTGCTCAGGGCTTTGGGAATGTCCTCCAGGGAACTGCTATTCCCACGGGGTGGGCAGTGGTCTACAGCTCATCGGGTCCCTTTACAGGCGTTTTCTCCTTTCGGTGTCTCCTGAACACTATGAAAAAGGCAGGGCGTGGCTTTTCACGGGAGTGACCCTCGGGGTTGTGCCTTCCCTGGTTGCCATTAGAGTAGGGTCCTGGGTCCCCCGTCACGAATATCTTGAGCAGCTCTGGCCATGCACGCAATGTCATGTTCCATCATTGCCTCAATCATTTCATTTATTCTTTTGTTTAAGGAAGGCACATGAACATTCACCCTGTACCAGACACTGCTTGGTCTGCACACAGGGTCGAGTGGTGTTTGGAGGAAGCAGTGTTGAAGAAGACTCCGGAAGGATGAGCAGGAACGAGTTATGAGAACAGCTGGGAGGTGGGGAGGGGAGTCTGTGGGGTGGAAAACACCTGGTGTGTCAAAGCCTGGCGGGGTGCCGTTAGTCAAGGGCACGGAGACCTGGCTCTGGTCTGTAACGGATCGCACATGCATCCATTTTATAAGTAAAACTTACCAAAAGCAACACCAAGTTTTTGTAAGTCTTCTAAACCTAGTTCCCCACGTGTGCCATTGGTTTTTGAATTTTTAGTATTTTATCTAGAGTCCACGGTAGGATATACCAGAGCCCAGCCATTCTGCGTTGCTCTCTTTTTCTAACGAGTCGCTATTTTTCAAATACGCAATTGATAATGATGTGTTAATGGACGAATCGGTGAAATAATTTATTTAACCATCTCATTAAGTTTGTTATTTCAACAATAATAGGATAGGACATCTAGCATCTAGATGCTTTTAGAGTCTCTCAGAGTGACCTTCCTTTCCAAGCAGAGAAGAATGAGGCATGGGACGAGAACACGAGTGGCCCGTGGGCCCCCCCCACCAGGGGTCACGCTGGGGCGAGAGGCCAGCTGTTCTGAAATAGATTCACGCGAGGGCACCGTGGGGAAGGACCGCGTCCCACAGTCCACGGCCCGGTCTCTCTGCCGTGAGGCTGCTCCCCGAAGCTGTTGCCGGGAGGGGTGCTTGTGCAGAGGGTCCCTCAGAGAGCTTCTCCGTTATGCAAACTTGACTATCCCGTCTGACATTACTGATGCCACAGCCGTCGCGGAAGGAAGTTTGGGAGACGGAGCGTGGAGGGCAGCACCAGTGATGTTTAAGAATCGTCCCCTTCCTGGGGGCGGGGCGGTGGGGAGCAGCAGTCTCCAGGGCTGCGGGCACGTTCATGGGCTCCGTCTGTCAAGGCCTGAGGTGGAGAGACATTCTCAGGGCTTTGTGATCAGGCGTCAGTGTGGCCCGTCAGTGCCCCCCACCCCCGTGCACCGGAAGCGGTCCCTAGCCTCTGGAGCCCCACGTGTGGCCGCCATCTGTTCTGAGGTTGCTCTGGGTGTGAATTCCTTGGATGGCACCAGCAGAACCTCAGGGGAGAGCCCGGGGGGGGGGCTCTGGCTGTGAGCCCCGGCAGCCCACAAGTGGGAAGGACGTGGGAGTTGGTGGGGGCGTCTGGATCCTGGACCTGCTGCTGCCTGGGGAGCAAACGCTGGCCCGTGGAGAGCAGGACCTGGGCCTTCGTAGGCACCTTCCAAGGGGAGCGCCCCGTGGTGCCCAGTGGGGCCCTGGCCCCTGTGGGTCCTGCAGGTAGAGCGTATGCTTTGGAGTCAGGGAGTCAGGCAGAGCCACTCACCTGGCCTCCTGCCTTGTCAACGGAGACCGCACCGGACCTCAGTCACGTCCTTCCACTGCAAATTGGTCTCGTAGGACCGACGGACTCACATGGCTGTGGCCCTCAGCACAGAGCCCATGAGCGGCAAGTGTCCCCGAACGCGGTGTTACTGTGGCCACAGCCGTCGTTCCTGTGACCATGGCCAGTTGGTTGCTCTGAAAAGGTTGCTTTTCTCCCAATTCCTGTAGCACCAGGGCCTTGGGTCCACCAGCTGCCCCTCCGCGGGCCGCGGAAGGGTCCCGAAGCTGCGGGCCGCCCTCGTTCTCCTCGGTTCACCCTCAATTGCCTTTTAATGGGAGAGAGATAAAGTGAAATTACAGCCTTGGGCAGCTGCTTGCTGGGGAGGCCAGGGACAGCTCACCCTTTGCATCTCGTGGTCCCAAGAGCAAAGGGACAGATTGCAAATCACATCATTTATTGCTGCTAGCTCAGCGAGGAGGCAATCCCCGAGGGGACGGAGGCAGAGGCTCTGGCTGTGAGCAGAGCACTTTGGTCCCAGGGCTCTCGAGCGCCAGGCTGGCCAGCCAGCGATATTAGCTTATGAGAGTGATAAACAAGGCTAGCCCACGTGTGTGTGTGCATGTATGTGTGCACGCTCGTGTGTGCATGTGTGTGTGCTCATCTGTGTGTGTGCTCTCGTGTGTGTGTGCTCTCGTGTGTGTGTGTGTGTGTAGCTCCATATATTATGCTCATCAATCAACTTGAGATTCTGTGTGGGAGATGAAAAGTCTCTCTGACCAAGAATCTGCAAAACTAAAACACAGTTGGTTAAATAAGCAAAATGACTGCTTCCTGCCTTATCTTGGACACACAGGGCTCTGCTGCTGGCTTGCTTTTAGGGGAAGATGCTTAGGGGAAGCTGAGAAGCAAAAGCTGTTCCCCTCCAACCCCCAGGGCTCCCCAGTCAGGAAGCCCCTGACTTTATCCCCTCAGGCAGGACCTGGGCACATGTCGCGGATGGATCTCGAGCCTGCACAGGCCAGCCTGTGGGTCGTCACTTTCTCTGTTTCCCAGCGTGGGGCCGAGGATGAGGCCCGTGTGCCTGCAGTACAATGTGTTTAGTACACAACTTTGGTGAGCCACTGCTGAACAGGGGACGTGCTCAGAATTCAGAAGATCTAGGGCCCTTTACCTCGGCCCCTTTGTGCTATGGTGGTTCTCTATATTATACCCAAATGCCCTGGAAACCTATCTGAACTTGCCATTGTTATTTTCTAACCTTGAACATATAAAAAAAATCCTTACCCAAAGTTATTTTTCCATTTATGTTCAGATAGAGTGGGAGGGAGGGGAAGAGAGAGAGAGAGAAACACAGATGTGAGAGAGACACACTGATTGGTTGCCTCCCACACGACCTTGACCAGGGCCAGGGACTGAACTGCCACCGAGGTATGCACCCTTGACTGAAATCGAACCCACGGCTCTTTGGTCTGTGGGCCAACGCTCTACCACTGAGCCAAACCAGCCAAGGCTCAAATGTATTTTTTAAGAATTCAAGAGGAGAAGCATCGTCTGTTACATTTACCCAGATGGTTAGCATTCCTGTGGCTTTCCCCTCATTCCTGAGCTCTCACTTTCCTTCTGTTCGAAGACCTTGCTTTAGCATTTCTTTGGTGAAGATCTCACAGTAAATGCTCCTGTGTTTCCTCCATCTGAGAACATTGTTATCTTGCCTTCACTCCTGAAGGATATTTTCTCTGGATACAGAATTCTGGGTTGACAGTTCCTTCAACTCTTTAAAAAGGGGGGTGTTGCTTTCTTCCAGCCTCCGTGGTTTCTGGCCCTTGTTCCCTGTAGGCAACGGACATCTTCCTGGGCTGTTCGAGATCTTTTTCTCCGACTCTTCATTTTCTGTAGTTTGGTTACAATGTGTCTGGGTGTGGATGTCTTTGGGTTTATCCATTTTGGAATTTGCTAAGCTTCTTAAATCTTCTTAAATCTTATATCTTTGGCCACATTTGGGGAGTTGTCAGCCATTATTAAGAAATGATTTCTCAGCCCTGCACTTTTTCCTCCTCCTGGGATTTCGATGACATTAATGTGAGAACTTCTGCCTGTGTCCCATAGGCCTCAGAAGCTCTTTTCATTTTTTTAACTCTCCCCTCCCACCCCCCCCCCCCCCCCCCGCTATCCAGATTGAATAATTTCTATTCGGTTATCTCTGAGTTCACTTAATTTTCCTTCTGTCATCTCTTATTCTGCTCTTGAACCGATCCAGTGAGGATTTTATTCTAGTTACTGTATTTATTTTGTCCTAAAATTTCTATTTGGTTCTTCTTACCTATTGTATTTTTTTTTGTTGTTGAGATTTCCTCATTGTATAGTCACTAAAAATGTTCATGATTGCTTTTGGGGGAGGGGGGCACATTTTTATAATAATTACTTCACTGTCTTGGTCATAAATCCCAACATCTGAGCTGCTTGGTGTTGGTATCCATGATCTTTTCCACATGAGTTGAAATTTCCCAGATCCATCATAGCCTAAATCACTTCGGATTGCGCCCTGGACATTTGATGATGAGCTCATGAGGCTGCTGGTCTTGTTCATGGACACCCGTGGAGAATGTTGGCCTCCGATAGGTAACTGGTTGGCTGGGATCAGACCACAAGCTCCCACCTGCCTGTGGGCTGCTGTTCCAATGGCCCACGTCTGAGATCTGCTTCATGTGTGTGGCACCCAGTGGCCAGTGATTAGTCCAATTAGTTGGCATGTGTATAAGCCCACCTCATGCAGCAGACATCTGTTGTCTTAGTCCCTCCTTCTAGAAGACCAGTCTCTGTTTCATCTTGGGGGAACACCTCTTTCCCACTCTCAGTCCATGTGGTGCACACAGCTCTGGAAAATTTGCATATTCTAAACTCCTGGCCTCAGTGATTGGTTCAAAGCTGGGCTTGTTATCCATGATCATCCAATCAGGATGAATCCAGAGGCTGGCTTCCTGCCTGGGTTGTTAAGCTCACTGGGGCAGGCAGGAAGCTCCCTGTGAACAGAGGGGTCCTGAGACTAAAGCCACCACCCAGGAACATGGAGCTGAGAGGAGGAAGACCAAGTGACCCCATCTGAACATCCGCGTGCATCCAATTGGGACTGGACTTTTTGTTTGCACAAGCCAATAAGTCCCTCTGTTCCGTTTTATTCTCTGACGCCTGTTGGAGTTGGGGTTTTGTTCCGAGCCACCTGAGTGGCTCTTATCCTCCTCTTCACTTCCCTGGAAATCTGTTCTCTGGTTGCTATCAGAGCAAAGTAGTCATGGAAACAGGCACTGGAGATGGGGCTTGGGCTTCCATGTCGTCTTAGCCACACACGAGCTTCATGGCTCCCAGCAGGTCCTTTCCTGGCCTGATGGGAAGGGAAGCACACGGCTCCTCGCGGGGCTCTTACTAAGGCGCCAGCAGGAGATTCTCAGCCCACGTGAGCTGCTGAGAACAATGCTGGTGACGCAGACCTAGGGGGAATTACAGGGCAGTCCTATCACCGCCGTGGCGAGCGCTGGCTCACCCCTCCCCTACGTGGAGGTGTGTGGATGTGAGTGGGAGGGGGTGGGCTGGAACGATGGCCTCCATCAGCTCCAGGGTGAGCTTTGCTAAGCCCAAGGCTGCGGCAGCTGTCAAGGGTAGGAAGGTGCCCCTCGGTGGTCCTGTGAATGATGTGGGGGGGGGGGCTGTGGCAATGCTGCTGGGGAGACAAGAGCTCTGTCTCCCTCCAGAAGGTGCCCCATGTTCACGGCAGGCCCAGATCCCGCCGCCACTCTTGTCCCTCACAGAGGCCAGCCGTGCACGGGCCAGAGCGTCACATGGCAGCCATGTGTCCTGGTCTGGCCGTGCCGGAGCCGTCCCCGCACCGCTCGGCGTTGGCAGCCACGTGTCCTTGTCTGGCCGTGCAGGAGCCGTCCCCGCACCGCTCGGTGTTGGCAGCCACGTGTCCTGGTCTGGCCGTGCAGGAGCCGTCCCCGCACCGCTCGGCGTTGGCAGCCACGTGTCCTGGTCTGGCCGTGCCGGAGCCGTCCCCGCACCGCTTGGTGTTCCAGCAGGTAAAGCTTCTAGAAAGAATTCATCCTTCGACTGTTTTGCTCACGCAGGCGTCTCCAGGCTGGGCAGCCTGGCTGCACAGCATCTGTTTATCGTCTCATCGGTAGGATGTGCGGCTCCAGATTCACACTCACTGCGCGGCTGTCACAGTCGCTTCAGGCGAACAACAAAGGAAGCAGAGAGAGCCGCTTGTCAAATGTCCTGCGCTGTCACCGGCTGGCTCCCCGTGCGGGCTCTCCTGTGTTGCAAGGAGGACTCTGGGATAAAAGCCCAGCACCTAATCTCTGGCTCCAGGGGTTCCTCGCATTCTGGTCTCTCACCCAGTTTGGGCTCCTGTGATCTCCAGACCTGGGCCTTGTGGTCAGAACAGGCCAAGGGGCGGCTGTCTGTGAAAAGTGGATTGATGTATCTGATTACGTGGACTGTTAACTTATGCTAAGAAAATTAATTATTTACGTGTCACCACTCTGAGACACCATCCTAAACCGGCTGTCGACCCCGCTTGTGTGTGCCTTGGAGAGGGCACACCGGGAAGCGTGGACTGCGGCACCCTGGACACACTGCTCTGCGTGGGCTCCGCCGCTTGTTCCCGGCTCAAGAGCCGTGTGGACGTCTCCGGCGTCCGCAGCCGGCCGGCCGGTGCTGCAGTGCAGGGAGGCCCTGGGCCTGGGGGACGGGGGGGACGGGAACCGCAGCTACCGCCCGCTGGAGTGTCCTCGAGGGCACGTGGTCATCGCCGGCGGTTTGCAGACCTGGCATAAAGGGACGTGGTATCCCAAGTGAGGAAGTCGCTCGCGTTGGCCGTGTAGACCTGGGAACCTCACCTAAGAGGCCTCGGCGGGTGCTGGATGGTTCCAGCTCCGCTCACACCCGTACATTCTTCTCTCTGACGCGGCAGAGCGGGCCCCTGGGGGGCAGCCGCTGCGGGTGCCCGGGCCATGAGCTGGTCACAGTCACACGCACTTTATTCTCGAGGTGATGTCTAGTGAAGGGAAGTGGAGCTAGTTTTCTAAACAGAGGAGTGACCATTCCTGAAATCTACAACTTTGTTCCTTTTAGCATACTATTTGTTTATTTTGACTAGATAGCTTGAAAGTAAATCTACGTAAAAGGGGTCACGTGGAAAACTGCCCCCCAGCCCTGCCCCGCCCCCATTTCCTCACCACTCCTGCGCCGGTGCAGCCTCCCACGGGGTCCGTGCAGGTGCAGCCTCCCGCCGGGTCCGTGCAGGTGCAGCCTCCCGCGGGGTCCGTGGCGGTGCAGCCTCCCGCGGGGTCCGTGCAGGTGCAGCCTCCCGCGGGGTCTGTGCAGTGTGCAGGTGCAGCCTCCCGTGGGGTCTGTGCAGGTGCAGCCTCCCGCCGGGTCCGTGCAGGTGCAGCCTCCCGCCGGGTCCGTGCAGGTGCAGCCTCCCGCGGGGTCTGTGCAGGTGCAGCCTGGTGGGGACGCACATGCCCCCTCCGGTTCCCCACACAAATGGCAGCATGCTGTCTAGCCAGCCTGCCCACTCTCTGCAGACCCGTGTACCCTGGTGATGGTCTATGTCTTCCTGGTGCTTTGTCCTGCGGCCTGGAACCCCACTGTGTGCCCGTGTCCTTGTTCATTCAACCATTCCCCACCGATGGACAGTCACGTTGCTTCTGGTCTTCTGGGGACTAACTTATACTTACGTCAACCCACCCACAAGCCCGCGTACCTGGGCAGTGGCCCCTCACTAGGCCAAAGGTAACGTTAACGTGTGATTTTGATGGACACTGCCAAGTTGCCCTCCCAAGGGGGCTATAGCTTTCTGTCTTAAAATTGTTGTATTAATTACGGATTTGAGGAGAAGAGGGGAAGAGGGCACGAGTCGGGGGCTGTGCACAGGCGGAGACAGACGCTGGTGTCTGACTGCATCTGGGACTCAATGCAGGGTGAGTTACCCAGTTGAGGGGCGGTGGGGCGTCGGGGTGCCAGGGGACTTCGGGTGCCATGTCCTGCTCCTCTCTGCGGGGCCCTGGCCTGGCGGGACAGGTCCCGGGTGCCCAGGTAGGCGTGGCAAGTCCCAGGGGTCTCCGGTGTCCTGCCTGACCTGTCACAGGCTGGCCAATCATTTCCCTCGGATTCCAGACACCGCTCACAATAAGCTCCTCCTTCTGAGCCAGTCTGAGCAGGCTTCTCTTACGTCAGCCCTGGAGACACCTGACGCACCTGCCCAGGTGGCAGTCACCTGTCTAGGCGATGTTAGAAATTCCTGTCATGTCCACATCTTCCGGTCTTAAAAGTTAATCTTCCGGTTTTTAAAGTTAAACCCTGGCCCTGGCCGGTTTGGCTCAGCAGTTGGAGCGTCGGCCCGTGGGCCAGGGAGACCCAGGTTCGGTTCCCTCTAAGGGCACGTACCTCGGTTGCAGTTTGTCCCCGGCCCTGGTTGGGGTCGTGTGGGTGGCAACCAGTCGATGTGTCTCTCTCACATCGATGTTTCTCTCTCTTTCTCCCTCTCTCCCTCCCGCTCTATCTGAAGATAAATGCAAAAATGTCCTCAGCTGAGGATAAAAAAAAATAAAAATAAACCCCAAACCCCGAAGTTTGGCTTTGTTCCCTTTTTGGAAAGAAACCAGCTTGGCAAGGTTTCCGCTCTTTTGTGTGCGCTTTTGTGACCGGCTCCTAACGGTGAGTATTGAGAATGTGGTCTTAGAGTCAGAAGGGCGAAAAGGAATTTTTCATTCAAAAATCACAAGACAGATTTATGCTGAAAATAATGAGAACTTGGCTGGTGCCCTGGCAGAACCTGTGCGAAGCGGAGACGGCAGCCTGTTATTCGGCCAGCCGCAGAGGCCAAGGGCCTTCCTGGTCGCCGGGGACGGAAAAGGCCTTTCTCCATGTTGGCCATTTGTTTCCAACAAAAGAGCCTCTTTCTTGTTCCTTCCTTTTTAATAAAGGAAGGATCTTGTTAGTTGACCAGGGATTAGCCGGGATTAAGGGCCGGTTTACTCCGCGATATTTCTACCTTCCCGCTGTGTGTCTGCCAGAATTAACAATGGTAAATAATCAAAAGGGCATTAAAATGTGAGTCGGACCACAGAGGGACAGCCCGGAGTCTGTCTTTTTGTCGAGTGAGCCGTGGGCCTCACCTGGCCCTGCTGGAATTCTGTACGGGTCTGAATTTATAATTTCAGATTGCTCCAGGCACACTGCAAATAGCCACGATTTGGGGTAATTTTCTCTAATGGAGGAGTTGATGAAGAATCCAGGTTCTGTTTAATTGCGAGGCTTGTTTATCGGCAGCCCCGCAGTTATTGGCAGAGACGCACTGAAACCACACAAAGGGCGCAAGGGTGGAGGCAGGACGGAGGCCAGCGCCAGACCGTGACCTTCACGACCACGTGACAAAAGACGGGGCCCACAGCGCTCGATCCCGGCCACCGCCGCGCTCCTCACCCACGTGGTTACATTTAACTCAAAGGGCTGGGAGGACCACTTGATTAATTCCGTATCTCAGCGGAAATCGGGCGCCCCAGAGGATCAAGGCTTCGGAACTCTCCCGGGAGAGACGTCGGCCGCCAGGTACAAAGCAAACCTCCTCTCCGGTGCGTCAGAGGAAGACAGAATCGTGCCGCTTCCCCCTCGAAGAAGTTTACAAACATTTGCAAGTTGTCAGGAATAATTAGTCTAAAGTGGTTTCAGAAACGGTGGGATGAGACCGCGCGCACCTTGTTGAGATCAAAGGCTTTCTCTTGCCTTCTTGTAACTCCAACTGCAATGCTCCGGAAAGTAAACTCCTGGAACGAAGGTGGTTTCTGTGGCGGCAGACGGCAGGGGGAGGGAGCAGAGGACCCAGACAGTGTCCTCAGACAGGAAGCTGAGAGAGGGGAAGCCATGGTCAGAGACACTGGGGTAGGGCTGGAACAGCCACGATGCTCGGGGCCACGGGCCCAGGGCCTTTCCCACGGAGTGCTCAGACCCTGCGTGGCTTCCTGGGTTGCAGCTGGCCACGTGGTGTCCGTGATGTTGACCTTGCAAGGTGGGAGTGAGTGCGTACACCCCAACTTCCACAAATGGAGTGGAGAGCCGGGGCTGGCGAGGGAGCAGACCGCGTTCTCTTCCCCGCACGACCACCTCGCAGACGTAGACCCTGGACAAGCCACTCGATCTCTCTGAGTCTCAGTCCACTCATCTCTGAAACGTCGGGCGGAGCCGCCCGCCCTCCGGGCCAGAGGTAATGCTGTAGAGAGCACCGCCCGGTGCCCTGGGCGGCATGAGCTCTGGGTAGTGGTGACCCTAATATCTAGGTCGCCCCTCATCACTGGCAGTAGCAACCGTACACCTTCACTGGGGGCTTTGTCCGTGCGGGTGCGGGGCGCCTGGAGCCAACTCAGAACTAGGAGGCTGGCTGCTCATATCAGGTCAGAAAGTCTATCCACAGGGCGGTCCTGTGTGAATGGCGCCACCTAGAGGTGAGCCTCAGAGTGGCGGAATAAACAACTCCAATGACAGGGCTGGGAGAGGTTCAGGGGGGAGGCCCCGCGGGACTGGAGGTGCACGGAGGACCTCTGGGGAGCCCTCCTTGTAGCATCAGTGGGCAGAAAAGGGATGAGATGATGACGACTTGATGGGAGAGAGGTAATAATGGAGCCACACAATCGGAGTTCTCCCCCCCACATCCCCTCCCCACACGCACGCACTCTGTTTTGGAGATTTATGTCCTTTCTGGCATGGCAGTTTGTTGTTTTGTGGATCAGAGGCCTGATGGTCTGAAGACCTGACCCTTCTCCTCGGAGTTCCTTCTCCTCCTGCTCAGCATCTCCCACCCCACCCTCCCTGGATTCTCCCAGTGGCTGTTCTGGAAGGAGGGACGTGGACCCTCGGCGATGCACCCTTCCAGCCTCTCCCACCCGTGCGTGCCCTGGTCTCCTTGTGGGAAGGGCAGGCAGCCCCGAGACAGACACGGGACAGCCACCTGGCCAGAGCGGTGGCCGCGGACATGGGCAGGCGGGGCAGTGGTCCAGAGCATGGGTGTTGTCTGATCCCTCTGGGGGCCCTCGAGATGCAGACAGGCATTTCCGCTCCAGTGTTGCCCGCGAAGTCCTGGGACCCTCGCCCCTGTGGACTCCAAACAGCAACCCCAAACGAAAACGGGCCGTGTGTCAAAAAGGGCTGGAGCAGGTGGATCAAAACCTCCAAACTTGATGCAGGGTTGGCGACAAAAACGCCAATCCAGTTCCACCAGCATCCCGGGCAGAGCATCCCCCAGGCTTCAAACTCCCCGGCCGGTGCCTCCTGCTTTGCGGTTTGGGTCCTGGAGGGCGTTCGCTGTGACGAGAGGCGACGGAAGAAATGAAAGTGGGAAGCAGAGGCAAGTGTGACTTTCCACTGACATCCGCCGCCTGCAGCAGGGGTGCCGGCCACGCGTCCTGGGCACGGAAGATCCTCCAGTAGCCTGTGGGCAGAGAGGGCGCTCTTGCACCCCAAGAGCGGCCACTCCCCGCGCCCAAGGAAGGCATCTCTGCAGCTCTGAAGCACCTCGGAAGCTGATTAGGCCACTTCCCAGGGGGGGAGAGCTGGCCCCCGACGGCTTGAAACCCTTCCTCTGCCGGGACGAACCCCCTGCGTGAACCACAGGTGCACGTTGCCCCCTTCAGGCCTGGGTCTAATCCTCAGAGCGTGGCTCTCACCCAGTCCCCCACGTGGGCACAGACTCCACCGCGTTGCCCCAGGCCCCTGCTGAGGGTGCGGCGCCCCGCAGAGCGCGCTGGTGGCCTGGGCTGGGAGCCCAGCACCCCCTGAACACGGCCGCGCTGCGCGGGGGCGAGCCTGCGGCGGACGCTGCCTCCGGTCTGGCCGGCTGGCCGGCTGCCCTCCCCGTGGGCTCACAGGCACCCTTGTCAGGCATCTAACGCGGGTTGGAGGGTGCGCAGGGGCGGAGGGCTGGCTGCCGCCTTCCTGGTCAGGGATGGACAGTCATAAGTAAGCGGGGACACAGTACGGAGAACTGTCCGCCTTCAAGGATGGCCGCGGAGGAGGACAGCTCGGCCGGGCCGCCTCCTCCGCCCACAGTCCCCGCCCAAGCAAAGCACCCCCGGCCAGGCCCGGTGGATCCTACCGCCGGACCCGCATGAGTGACGGCTTCCCCCGCTCACGCCCCAGAGCCGCGCGCTCAGCCTCCGCGCTCAGCCTCTGTCTCTGCGGGACCGCTCGGAAGGGGTGTCTCCCGACTCACACGGCCCCTCTACCACGCACGAGCACCCCGCAGACAGAGGTGCCCCTGTCGGTGCGCACAGGCTCACAGAGCCGGGGCGCCCCTCTCCCGAGGGTCCACACTTCCCTGAGGAACGGCCGAGGCCCCAGACTCAAGGTCCATCCGACGCGTTCACTCCCGGCTCAGCCTCCGTCTCCCTGTCTCCAGGCTCCTGCAAACAGTCCCCTGAGGTTTCTCTCACCCCATTCCTGTCGCTATTCAGGGTGTTCAGGTGGCCTTGGTGACTCCCATCCCATCTTGGGCTTCACCTGAGACCGCATGCCCCCCTCTGTGGCCCACCAGCCACACGCCCTGCACACGCGGCTGCCACGCTGGGCGCCTCTCCCAAGGCCCGAGGTCTGTCCTGCCCACTGGGCTCCAGGACAGACCACGACCGACACTTGAGCGTGGCATCCTCGGTCCTGGGACCGTCGTAGCTACTCAGTAACATCGACCCCTCCGCTGAGAAACGAGGGCTTGAGCGCCTTCGGGGGTGCCCTCGTCTTAGAACCTTCCATCCGTTCTCAGCTGAGGGGCACGTTCACACCTGTGATGGTGACCACATGAATCTGGGCACAAAAGTGGTGTCCCAACTCCCAGGGGAACCCGGGACAGGAAGCCGACCTCTCTGCACCCGTTAACATGGGCCACGCGGGACTCCCTGGAGCCTGGTGGCCACCGCACACATTCTGGGACATTCCGGAACATTCCGGAACATTCCGGAACCCATCCTGCCCAGCGGTGAACCTGCATGAAGACGCGGCGGGTCAGGAGCAACAGCGTGGTCTTAACACCAGTGTCAGGAGTGCCTGGTGGCCGAATACCTCAAGACACACACTTTGGACTCAAAAATGCCTCTTTTTTTTTTTTCTTCAGTGTGAAAGCAAAATGCCCTCATTAGGTTTCCGCAGCACCTGCAAGTGTCCGTGTTCTGTGAAAGTCAGTGTCCTCTATGGACCCCCCGGGTCTCCATAGATATGTGCTGGCACCTGACCATTGACCAGTTTCACAGACCAGAGCAAACGGCACCTTCGGTCCAGCTCGCTCCTCTGGCCGAACAACACCCTGCGGACGCCTTTCTGGGAAAAGGAAGCTCAGCCTCGTCCTCGGCTGCTGTCCTGTGGGAAAGGACGAGATGGCCGTTGCTTACCGAGCCGTCCTGTGTGGATGGAGACTGGGTGGGCTCCCGCTCTTCGCTGCCACACGCCTGCTGCAGACCCTTCAAACGTGTGCACGTCCTGGCATCGCCGGGCGAGGTTTTCCGCGGCATAAAGTCCTTCCTAGAAACAGAGTTCATGGGACAAACAGCGGGAACGTTTTCGATATTCATCGGCACTGCCAAACTGCCACCCACGGAGAGACTGCGGAACAGTGCTTGTCCGTAGCCATCTGTGAGGACTTGCGACAGAGAGGGTGCTTTTGGGTGTGAGTGAGGGAAACCTGTCTCATAATGGGTCGGACACAATGCACCGGGCGGCCCGGCCAGTGTGGCTCAGTAGCTGAGCATCGACCCTGCACCAAGAGGTCACCAGCTCGAGTCCTGGTCAGGGCACAGGCCCAGGTTGTGGGCCAGGTCCCCAGTGGGGGGCGTGCAAGAGGCGGCCAGTCGGTGTTCTCTTTCATCAGTGTTTCTGTCTCTCTCTCCCTGTCCCCTTCTCTCCCCTCCTCTCTCTCTAAAAATCAATAAAAAGAAAAAAGATTTGTTTTAAATGCACTGGGCGTCGCAGTGAAGTTTGCCGAGCGCTTGACAGATGTCGCTGGGGCCGGTCGTCTCTGCTCCTGGCTCGGCTCTGCTCTTCGCTGTGTGTCCACCTCAATGTCAGATGGGTTCTCCCCTCATGGTCACAGGAAGGCTGCCAATGGCACCCGGGTTACACGGTCCACGGTCCACGCAGGGGCGCAGAGCTTCCCAGCACACGCCTGAGAATCACTCCGATGGGGTCCCACTCAGGTCTGGGTCACACGCTCACCCCTGAACCAATTCCTGTGCCAGGGCCACCTGCCGCCGTCTAGGGCTGGGTGCGGACTCTGCTCACACCCTGTGGAGGAGAATGGGCGGCAAGGCCGGCTTCATGGGGTGCAGCCTGGGCCTGCGCCTCATGCTCAGAAGGGTCCCACACTTGGTTTAAGGCTCTGCTGTTGCCATCATGAAATTCTTAATCTTTGTTTTTTTTCCTTTTAAAACTTATCTTCATTGTTGAATGTATTGTAGATGTTCCCCCCAATTAATCCCCTCCTCCCTGCTCCAGCCCCCCTCCTGCCTTCCCCACACTGTTGTCGGTGTCCATTTGTTATGCATTTATGCATAGAAGTTCTTTGTTTTCTTTCTTCCTGACCTCCCTCTCCCCTCCCCTTTGAGGTTCATCAGTCTAACAACCAATTTGTACTTAAAATTTTTTTTTAGAGAGAGAGAGGAAGGAAAAGCAAGAGAGAGATGGAAACATCGATGAGTGAGAACATCGAGTGGCCACCTCCTGCACGCCCCCACTGGGGATTTGTCCTACAACCTGGGCATGTGTCCTGACTGGGAAACAAACCAGCGACCTCCTGGTGCCTGGGTCGACTCAACCACTGAGCCACACTGGCTGGGCCAATTTGTACTTTTTAATCCCTTCACCTTTTACACCCATCTCCCCAACTCCCATCTGATCTGGCAACCGACAAAAAGTTCTTTGTATCTTTGAGTCTGTTTCTCGTCTGCTTGCTCATTTGATTTGTAGATTCAGTTGATAGATATGTATTTATTGCCATTTTATTGTTCATATTTTTGTTCTTCTCCTTGAAGAAGACCCTTCAACATTTTTATATAAAACTGGTTTGGTGGTGATGGACTCCTTTAGCTTTTTCTCGTCTGGGACACTGTTTATATGGTCATTGATTCTAAATGACAGCTTTGCAGGATAGAGTAATCTTGGTTGTAGGTCCTTGCTTTTTATTACTTTGAATATCTCTTGCCACTCCTTTCTGGCCTGCAAAGTTTCTTTTAAGAACTTGGCTGATAGTCTTATGCGAACTCCTTTGTAGGTAACAAACTGCTTTTCTCTTGTTCCTTTTAGGATTCTCTCTTTGTCTCGAAACTTTGGCATTTTGATGATGATGTGTCTTGGTGTGAATCTCTTTGGGTTCATCTTGTTTGGGACTCTCTGTGCTTCCTGGACTTGTATGTCTGTTTCCTTCACCACGTTAGGAAATTTTTCTGTCATCATTTTTGCAAATAGGTTTTCAATTTCCTGCTCTCTCTCTTCTCCTTCTGGCACCCCCATGATGCAAATGTTGGTACACTTGAAGTTGTCCCAGGCTCCTCATGCTATCTTCATTTTTTTTGGATTCTTTGTTCTGATTGGGTGCTTTTTACTTCCTTATATTCCAAATTGATTGTTTGCTTCTTGGCTTCACCTACTCTACTGTTGATTCCTGGTAAGTTATTCTTTATTTCATTTAGTGCCTCCTTCATTTCTGACTGGTCCTTTTTTATGCTCTTGAGGTCCTCACTAAGTTCCTTGAAGTTCTCACTAAGTTCTTTAAACATCCTTATAAGCAGTGTTTTGAACTCAGTATCTGTTAGATTGCTTATCTCCATTTAGTTTAGTTCTTTTCCTGGAGTTTTGTTCTGTTCTTTCATTTGGGACCTGTTTCTTTGTCTCCTCATTTTGGCTGCCTCCCTGTGTTTGTTTCTATTATTAGGTAGAGTTGCTATGTCTCCTAGGCTTCGTAGGGAGGCCTATTGTAGTAGGTGTCCTGTAGGGTCCAGTGGCACAGCCTCCCTGATCACCCCAGCTGGGTGCTCAAGGTGCACCCCTCATGTGGACTGTCCACCCTTCTGTTGTAATTGAGTCTTAATTGCTGTTGGTATGTTAAAGGGAGGGATTTCCTTGGGTGGTGGGGCTTAGACATGGTCTGAAGCTGTCCACTGGGTGTGCTGGCTCTGGGGCAAGGTCAGTCTCTGCCTGTGTTCTACCTGGGGCCACCAGGCATAAGCTGCAAAGTGATCTGCAGATGGCTGCTTCTTGTGCTGGGCTTGAAGGTGCCCAGGTGAAGCCAAGCTGTGAACCAAGGCTGGCTGCTTCTAGTGCCAGGCCTGGGGCCACTTAGCGGGAGGTATGGGGCTCGCTGAGACCAGATGCTGCTTGTTTGAGAGAATTTACGAAAATCTGAAGCAGGAGCCAAGACAGGCCAATCCTATGGTTAAGCAACCGGCAACAGCTTGGATGGGACTGAAAGTAGGGTGGGGCGGGGCCTCAGGGAATCACCAGGGTGGGGCTACCAGTGTGAGCCAGGTTGCTGGGGTCCCAGCTATGACGGCTGTTTGCCTGCCCTGTGGGGGAAGGGCTCACCAAAAGAATGACAGCCTCCGCCAACATGTCTGTCCAGGAGAAAGCTGCCTCTCCAGCTCTCACCCCAACGCCAAACCACTCAGTTCTTCCCCGTATGTCTCTGGTGCCTTTCAAGCTGCCTCCCCCACGCTGGAGCCTGGAGGGTGCGAGTCTGAGTAAGTATGTGTGCGGGCCCTTTAAGAGGAGCTGCCTGGGGCTCCAGCCGCCGCAGCCTCCCTGAGCCTCAGTTCCCGTTGGTTTTTCAGCCAGAGTGAGGGGGATTCTCTTCCTGGCACTGGAACCCTGAGCGGGGCGCCTGGTGGGATGGGGACCCCTCAGTCCTCAGGGAGGACCTTCCCAGTTGGGGTACCTGCTGATTTTTATCAGCCACACGTGGGTGTGGGACCAGCCTGTCCGCCCCCGCCCTCCTACCAGACTCCATGTGGTTCTCTAATCTTGTGCTTGTAGGACTCACATTCCCGCGATTCTAGGTGGTTCTGGAGGGTGCTTGTTCTGTAGTTTAGTTGTCATTTTGATGTGGTTCGAAATTCTTAATACTTGTTGAGCAAGGGCCCCCACACTTCCATTTGGCACCCCTACATCAAGTGGCTGGTCACATAAAAATTGGGGCTGTTTCTAGAAAAAGGGGGAATATGGCTGAGTTGGCAACGGTCTGTGGGAGCCAGCAGGACTCAGACGGGGTTTGTCCGCAAACGGTTTGCTCGCTGCTGCCCAGTCCTCTGCCCTGGGTGTACATGCGTAGTGGGGCCCCGCGCGGGGGTCCCCAGTCCCGCCAGCCCTGCTCGCCCGCCTCCCCGGCTCTGAACACGTGCCCTCTGCCGGGTTAGGGACGGGGTGCGCTTCTTACACGGGCGGCTGCCTCAAGGCCTTGGTGTTAAAACGTGACTGCGAATTAAAAGGAAAAAACAAAACCCTCAGGTAACAAGACAGAGGGAACGAAATGGACGAGCCCCCTCCCTCCCGCTCCCGCCGGGGGAAGTTCTCAGGGCACCTGAGGTTTCGGGGACGCTGTGGAAGATTCTCACACGCTGGCAGCACTCGCGCAGCGATGACATGCAGTTTCCCTGTCCGCTTCCTCTGCACAAGGAACCCCGATTACTCCCCGACTTGGGGGCGAGGGGAGCTCAGATGGCAGCTCCATTTCCGACGCGCCTGCTCCCTTTGCATCCAGTCAGTGGTCCCCGCCGCACGTTTCTGTGCAAATATTATAATGACCCCTCTCTCCAAACAGGGATTAATATTTAATTTACCCGTCAATACGTGAATAGATTCCTTTGTAGGGAAAAAAAGTAAAACTGTCTCAGAGGAGGGCGAAGCCCTTTCTGATTGCGTCTCCCCCTTCCCTTCTGCGACCGCTGGCTCTCGGTCCTCGCCCTCCCGGGGCAGTCACTGCGATCATTCCTGCCTTCTTCTGGAACCTTCTCTGCCTTCGGATCTCCATCCTCCATCTCTCGATCGTATCCACAGACACTATCTAGACGTTTTCTCTGTATTTTGACAGAAAAGGCACCGTTGTGCATGTCTGTTTTGATTTCTTTGGAGCTCAGGGTCGCGTGGTTTTTCATGGGCTCAGGTGCAGGTGCCCCCTCCCCCCCCCAGCTACAGGAGAGTCCGTGATGCAGGAAAAGTCCACGTGTTATAGCCGCCGTGGGCCCTTAGGCCGATTCACACGGGGCCGGGAAGCATCGGGAGGCCAAGGCTGGCCGCGCGGGGTCCCTGCGAAGTGGACACTTACATGGCTGCCTGGGTGTTGCTTCCCACACATCCAGGGACATCGAGGCAGTGAGGTGAGGCTGAGGGGGCCTTAGGCTGAGAGAAGCTGGCCTGAGGGTGGGGTCCACTATGGAACAGGGATGGCTCTTCGCAGTTGTTGGGAGCTGAGGCCTCGGGGGCCTGTTGTCTGCACCCCACTTTAGTCCATCGCGGGGAGGGGTGTGGCCGTGCCGTCTTCAGCCGTCCTGGGATGGGGCAGAGGTGAGGGAGGGGCTAGGCTGTGTCCCTCAGCCCTTGACCCTGGGGCAGCCTGAAGACCCGAGGTTGGGTCATGAGTATGGGGGTATGGGCAGAGCCCCGAGGGTCCTCGGAGTCCTCACTTTAAAGAACAATGGTGAGTCCAGCCGGTGTGCTCAGTGGTTGAGCGTCGACCCTGCACCAAGAGGTCACAGGTTCGATTCCCGGGCACATGCAGGAGGGGCATGTGGGGGCATGCAGGAGGCGGCCAATTGATGTTCTCTCATCGATGCTTCTCTCTCTCTCTCTCTCACTTCCTCTCTCTCTAAACTCAATAAAGAAAAAAAAAAAAGAACACTGTCAATTGCCTTTCATAGGCCTGGACTTGCAGGAGGGGTGCAGTTGGGAGCGGATGGTCCCCCCACTTCAGAGGAAGGAGCTGTTGCTAGGTAACCCAAGGCAGATCCTGCAGCACCCAGGACAAGTGTCACCAACCCGCATTTTTGTAGCATGTCCCCCAAACAGCCTTGTTAGCAGTTGCGTCAAAGATTTCATCCTATAATCCAGACACAGGCACCGGCACCTCATTCCCCTCGGTGTCGGGGCTTCAAGGTGACCGTGCGGCTCAGCCCTCTGCCTGGGGCCTCCGTCAGGGTCGGCGGACGCTGCGTGGACAGTCACTCCTGACACACGCCGCTCCCAGGACTCGAATAGATTGGGGTTTGATCACTTATTTTTACACTATAAATTTTATTCAACATAAATGGAAATCATTAGCTAAAACACTTAATCAAAACCATGGCCAAATCAGATAAATGCTAAGGAGAGTTTTTTAAATTTATTGCCCAATGATCTATAGGCTTGCTCGGTAATACACTCCCGGAAAGCCCCTTAATGAAGCCATTAAGTGCATAAATATCATATGTGCCAAATGGCAAACTTTAGTGATGATCTAACCCAATTTACTCGCTAAGTAACTAGACCCTGTTGAAAGAAGCCGCTGACTTATACGGGTGACAAGCACAGGACAGAACCCCTCACCTGCCTGAAAACAGACCCATGAGAAGAGACGGGACCCGCACCGGGGGTGCTTGGGAAGGTTGCAGGTGAGTGAGCAGGTGAGCGCCCACCTCCCCACCTGCTCTGGCCCTTAGAACCCTGGGAAATGGTCTTTGCCCACAGGTGGCTGCATCTCCTGTTTCTCATTCAGGAGGTTGGGACTGTCGACCTTAAAAATGAAACAGCCAGTGCCCTGCCGGTGTGGCTCAGGGGACTGGGCATCGTCCCCTGGACTGAGAGGTCCTGGTTCAATTCCGGGTCAGAGCACATGCCTGGGTTGTGGGCCCAGTAGGGGGCGTGCAGGAGGCAGCCGACTGATGTTTTTCTCTCACATCGATGTTTCTCTCTCTCTCCCTTCCTCTCTCTCTAACAAATAAATTAAAAAACATATTAAAAAATATAAAATAAAACAACCAGTTATATTACCAGCAATATGGGTATAATCAAGAACAGCAGAGATTGCGATTTGGGACAAATCAATGAATAGGTGATAAATTAATAATGAAGAAAATGGCTTTTAAGTGTATTGTGATGGGCACTTTGATATGCATGACATTTCTTTCTTGCAGCTGTTACCCGGAGTGAATCCTTCTGAAGCCAAATGGTGACTGAGCTCAACCACAGAGTTCACAGTGTTCAACATAGTCCATCTTCAAACAAATGAGAGAACTGCCCGGGTTGGGTGGCTCAGTGGGTTAGAGCATTGTTCTGATAGGCCGCCACCGTCGTAGGTTTGATCCCTGATCAGGGCACATACCAGAAGCAACCGATGAATGCATAAGTAAGGGAGACAGCAGTCGGTGTTTCTCTCTCTCTCAAAATCAATCAATAAAAAAAATTAAAAACCCCCAACATTTGCATCAAACAATGGTTTTTGTTGATCTCTATATTTATTTCCAGTTAGTCTGATGCGCTCGGCTGGGACAGGTGGCCCGGCTGGAGCGGTGCCCCGTTGGAAGACACCTGTCTCGCTCCTGTCTGCAGCCTGGAGGTGGACAGGGGTCTTCGTAAAACCAGCCCTCTCTCTGAGAGCAGACTGGTCATTCAGACCCATCGTCTGTCTGCAGCCTGGAGGTGGAGAGGGGTCTTCGTAAAACCAGCCCTCCCTCTGAGAGCAGACTGGTCATTCAGACCCATCGTTAATTTCCCAGTGACATTCTCCTGGGCCATAAAGAAGACCGAGCGCTTCATGAAAATTTATTCCAGGGGAAATGGTCTTGGAATATGCTTAGCTCCGACCTCTTTTAACCTTTGGTTCCCTGTGTTGTTGTTATTATTATTCTTTAAAAATTTTTGTTTTCCTTTATTGATTGTAGAGAGAGGAAGGGAGAGGGAGAGAGAGATGGAAACATCGATGAGAGAGAACATCGATTAGCCGCCTACCTCCTGCACGCCCCCCACTGGGGATCCGGTCCACAACCCGGGCCTGTGTCTTGACGGGGAATCAAACCGGCGATCTCTTGGTGCAGGGTCGACACTCAACCAGTGAGCCACACCAGCCGGACTAATATTATTTTTGTTAATCTTCACCCAAGGATATTTTTCATTGATTTTTAGATAGCATGGAAGGGAGGAAGGGAGAGAGAAAGAAACATTGATGTGAGAGAGACACCATGATTGGTTGCCAACTGCCTGACCCTGACCGAGGCCAGGGATGGAAACTGCAACCCAGGTACATGCCCTTGCCCGGGAATCAAACCCCAGACCTTTTGGCTTGCTGGTGGGCACTCTGACTGCTGAGTGGCCCCGCCCAGGGCTGTGCTATTATCTTTAAGTAACAATGTTGCTTCCTGCCGACTTCATCTCAGCCTGTCCTCTGGGAGCCACGCTGTGCCTTTGGAGTGGAGGATGGCCCCTGTCCCCACCCCTTCCCCCGGTGCCGCTGGCCTGTCCCCGGAGGCCTGCTCACAGGGCAGTCTTACATCACCTTTTATGTGCATGTCAACTTATCTTCAATTAAGTTGCGATTGTCTGATAGATCCTGGGACATCTTAGCTTACAGTTTATGTCCTAGTAAAAGAATCCCAATGTTATTGCCACAAGAATCTACGTGACAACCCAGTAGGAACCTTTTATTTTGGGCTGGACAGTGGGCTGTTTGGAAATGGTGGGACGGGGGGTGGGGGGTGGGGGGAGGGACCAGGGTCATGGCTGCTGCTGATTCCTGGGGGCTTCATTGTCACTGTCAAGTTCCCTGTTTGGAACTCAAAAGCTCAGCCCTTCCTTCCTTCCTCCCTCCCTCCCTCCCTCAGTCCCTCCCTCCCTCCCTTCCCTCTCTCTCCCTTCCCCCTCCCCCTCCCTCCCTCCCTTCCTTCCTCCCTCTCTCCTTTCCTTCTTTCCTCCCTCCTTCCTCTCTCCCTCCCTCCCCCTCCCCCTCCCTTCTCCCTCCTCCCTCCTTCCCTCCCCCCTCCTCCCCTCCCCCCTCCTCCCCTCCCCCCCCTTCCCCCGCGCTGGCACTGCACTGCTGAGAGCCAGGAAGGACCGCTGAACCCTGAGTGAGCCTACTTGCTAAGTGAGCCTGGCTTCCGGGGGCGGCCGAGGGCCCGCGTGCTTTCTCCTTGGCTCACGACTCTGCCCTGAAAGTGACGGGGCTGCTCTGCGTGAAAACTTGGGGTGAGACCAGGGAGGTGAGGCGGCCTCCACCCTGCCCCTGGTGCGGGCGCCGAGGGGGCAGCGCAGAGGCAGCCGGGGCTCGGGGTCCTTCTGCAGGCCCCAGGGAGGGAGCAGGGGCCACGGGCCTCCACCACGGACGGACGGACGTACGGCGTCCCTTCCACCCAAGGGGGCGGCCTGGAAGCCTCTTTTCTTGAGAGGAGAGCACCGGCTTGGAGGGAGCTTCCCAGGGGCCTCGGGGTTTATGGCCTCGAATGTGCCCACAGGCACTCGAGCATCCTGTGGGTGTCCCTTGGGTGCAGTGTGGAATGTTCCAGGACTGTTACAGATTCCAGAAACGAAACCAGCCCACGCGTCAAACATGCGCTCTGGTTCTGCGGCTGTCTTCATGCCGTCCCCTTGCAGGGACCTGGGCGGCAGAGTACTGTGGTCGGACACCGCGCGTCCGGACGGAGCTCAGGCGCCGCTCCTCGGGCCTTCCCCAGGGTGCCCTCCGGGGTGTGCGGCCCCCCTGCGAGTGAACCCCGTCCCGTGGCGTTCTTCCACGGTGCGGGCCACACCGGAGACCGCACTCTGCTGTCTGCCATTCCCGGACCGGGGAGAAGGACGGCGTTAGGGCACCGGGTCCAAGTGGAGCTTGAGACGGGACATCTGGGCAGGCACAGGGGGTGTGGAGCGTCTCTGGGAGCTCGCCCCGCCCTGCGCTTCCTGAGACCCTGGTCAGACAGACTGAGGTCAGGGCCGGGGTCCTCCCGGAGTGCTGGTTCCCGCACATGTGTCTGATCCCTAGGTTTTGGGGGGGGGGGGCTGGGACCCCTGTGCGGGCTGGAGGGGGACCCCGCCCCTTCCCGCCACTCCTCGTCTGTGTGATCGTTTGAGATGCCAAATGAGACTCTTGTGGAGAGGAAATCCCAGCGACTCTGCTGTCCACTCAAAGGGGAGGAGCTGTTCATTAAAGTACCGAAGTAAACTTGACAAGGAATGGATTGGTCTGCTCTCGGGGAGTCGTTCCTGCCTTCCCAGGGCACAGTGAGGACTAGTTACTTCCGAGCTTGTCTGGGCTCCTTGGGGGGCTGGTGGGCATGCCCAGAAAAGGTGGGGCGCTGGGCGGCAGTGGGCGGAGATCACGGTCCCGCCTGGGGTCCTGCTGACCTTTGCGGTGTTCTTTGGTGGCAAGCCACCGAGACCCGTCTGCTATTGTGAGCAGCACAGGGGTTTTCTGCGAGGCTGCTGGGTGGCTGGTCCGTGGCCTGGACCGGAACAGCCCAAGACACCAGAAGCCCCTTCCGAGAGCAGAACTCAGCTGAGGGCACTGCCGGGCCTCACCACGGGCACCGAGCAGATGGCATCGGCTGTCTTCTGACCTCCTGAACTGTCTGCATCGCCAGCCTGTCCCTCCAGGGAGAGCCGACACCTGCACTAAGATGCCCTCAACCTGAGCACAGGGGTGCAGTGTCCCCAAGGAAACCCGGGGGCTGCCGCCAGAGTGTGGCTGTCCGCTGCGGGCCTGGCATCCTTCGCTTCCTGCCCACGCTGCCGCCGGGCCGGCCTCCCGTAGGCTGTCGACTGCGCCCCCTCTGCCAGCGGATGAGCAGTGACAGTGGGTTCCGAGCCCGCTGCCCTGCGTGTTTCCCGCCACGCGGATTTGCGGCAGGGGCAGCGGCCCTGCGGGTGCGCCGTCGCCTGCCTTGCGGGGTGTGAGCGTCTCTAGGACGCGGTGCTCCTGCTCTCAGAGCCTCCGTGACCTGAAGGGCGCAGTCCCGGGAACAGCGTGAGCCAACAGTCCCCCTCCAGCGCCCCCCACAGGCAGGTCACGGAGCAACAGACACGTCGTCGGGTGAGCACTTCATAAACTACATGGAGGTCTACTGACTGGTGCCCCCGAAACAAATACAATAGTGTGTGGCAACTGGAGTTGAACACAACAACAACAAGCATTTAAAAAGATCAGGCAGTGATGCAAACTAACCTAAAAAAGGGCTTGAAGACACAAAATGAGTATTTTCAATTGGAAGAGAAACAATCTGTGGGAACATTTTCTTTTTTAGAAAAACTTCTAGTATGCTATGATTTTAAAATGGGCTGTTCATGTTTTGTCTCATTTGAAATGTCCTTTAAGTCTGTCACAATCACCATAAGACAGTCCCTCCACACATGGGTCTGCGTGAGCACGGAACACGCCGTCTCCACGGAACACGCCGTCTCCACGTGTGGTCTCCTGAAAACAAACGCCCGGCTCCCCGTCTGGTGCCCGAGCCCTGACATCTTCAGTATCTCTGCGGGAAAATGCTCAGATCTGTTTCCAAAGTATCTTATGCTGTGCAATGATAAGAAGAAACCTAGAGAAAAAACCAGAGGAACGCGTTCCTGTCGGCTAATTAAAAACAAGCGTGGGAAACAGAGACACACACAGCCAGTAGGCTTCAGGCTCGTGAACTGTTTATTCATGGCCAAGACCCGGACGTCGGAAATGAACTTTGCAAAGCATTTACTTCTGATGCCAGCAAGAAGCCTTCAGAGGCCTTTAGGTAAACATCACGTGTGACAGGCGCAGCGTGGGTTGTGGAGTGACACTGTGCTTTCAGAGGAGCAAGGAGTGGGTCAGAGCACGCGCCTGTCCAGGGACCGTGCAGGGTGTTCCCGGCGGGACCGTCCAGGGACCGTGCAGGGTGTTCCCGGCGGGACCGTCCAGGGACCGTGCAGGGTGTTCCCGGCGGGACCGTCCAGGGACCGTGCAGGGTGTTCCCGGCGGGACCGTCCAGGGACCGTGCAGGGTGTTCCCGGCGGGACCGTCCAGGGACCGTGCAGGGTGTTCCCGGTGGGACTGTCCAGGGACCGTGCAGGGGACCATCCAGGGATCGTGCAGGGTTTTCCCGGTGGGACCGTCCAGGGATCGTGCAGGGTGTTCCCGGTGGGACCGTCCAGGGACCGTGCAGGGTGTTCCCGGTGGGACAGTCCAGGGACCGTGCAAGGTGTTCCCGGTGGGACTGTCCAGGGACCGTGCAGGGTGTTCCCGGTGGGACAGTCCAGGGACCGTGCAGGGTGTTCCCGGTGGGACCGTCCAGGGACCGTGCAGGGTGTTCCCGGTGGGACTGTCCAGCTTCTGCTGCTCGAGGGCAGGACGGAGATGTGAGTGGGGGAGGGGATAGGATCTGATGGATTCAGAAAGGCCACAGGCAACAAGACCAGAGCAGCCCTTCTCCTGCTGAAAGACACTCTAAGTAACGCACCTGCATTTAAAAATGGAGCGTGTGCCGCTCATGTTCGGCAGCGATCCCTAAAATGACGTTCAGATGGAGGGATGCCCAAGCCGGGCATCTCCTGGGACAGTGTCGCGCGTTAGGTCGCATTTGCTTTCCGGTTTGTTCCGGTGCTCTGGTGCGAACAGCTTCATCGGCAGTATTCCCAGCTGGGACCAGGAGGTTCCGGAGTCTCTGGGGCTGTAAATGAATTCTCCGGGGACAGCCTGCTGCGTGTGACGCTCAGAGCTTGGCCCGGCACCGAGCCTTCCTGGGTGCTGTTTCCAGCGGCCCGTGCTTGCGTTTATCATTAGAGGTTAAGCCTTTGTCAGAGCACGGCGGGGGCCGTTCCCGAGCGGTGACACCACTGGCCAAAGCCCGCTGTACAAAAGGACCGTGTTCCAGTGGACAAGGAACTCACACCCCACGTGGGGGTGCAGAACACGCCACCCAAGATCTGCCTGTGTGGAGTATTGATTCCTTTAAGCTGGTTATTTTTAAGAAACAAAAGACTCAGGAAGAAACTTTGGCCTCCCCCCCAACGGCCGGAAAGAGTGTGGATCGAGGACCTGCCCCAGGAAGTCGCTGTGGTCACAGAGAAGCACAGTCTGATGGGGGCCAGGTGTCCCGACAGGGAGGAACCCAGGGCCCTTTCGAGCAAGGTCCCTCTGTGTCATTTAGCAAACATTTGCTTTTCTCTCTCCCTGTGAACTGCCTTCTTGCCCTTTGAGGTCCCCAAATACAGCCTCCAGACGGCGTCTGAGCCTCAACGGCCCCATCTGTCCCCGGGGGCCCCCTTCTTATGGATCCCCCTGTACGTACGTACATACATAATGAATTCGGTCGTGTTCTCCTGTTCATCTGTCTCATCAATTGGATTATTCGTCTGGTCAGAGAGTTTAGAAAGACGGGAGGAACATTACTTTTTTCTTCCCCACAATTGCCCTGGGTGTTCCTGGGTCCGCACAGACCCGCTGGGAAATGACCTGGTGACTTTGGAAGATGAAGAGTTTGTCCTAAAACTAGATGCACCCAGGTACAGGCGACAGCCCCCCCCACCCCCGAAGGAAGACACACCTCCAGATGCCCATGTCGGGGCTGGTGGGAGCAGCTCCCTCCTTTGAGCCCTGCCCCGAGACGGGGACATTTCATTCACGCCTCAGACGGAAAAGAAAACAGAAAAATTGAGCCTGTGTTTTTCTTTCGCAAAAACCCTCAAACAGACCCTTCTCACCCAGATGTCATTCTGAAGCACTGTTCCTGGACCCCTCCTGCCGAAGTCACGGGAAACTCTCTCAAGAGAAACGGAAGCCTCCCTGCCCATCCCAGCTCGCAAGTAGAAGCAAAATGTCAACGTTTCGGACGGAGAAGCCTGGTCTGGTTCCCCCGCTGGGTGGCAGAGCCGCCGGAAGGTGAGCGGAGGTTCGGAATCATGATAAAGGTCGGCGTCTCCCGGAGAGGACGCTGCACTAAGCTCAGCCTGTGTACAGGGGATCGCGGTGGGTCCCGAGGCGTGCTCTGAAGACCAGGAAAGCAAGCCAGGCGCCTTGTCTTCGGGGTACCCACTGGGGCCTGCTCACGGCCCAGAGGTGGGGCGATTCGGGGAGCAAGTGCTTCTCGAGCGACACGGTGGAAGGTGCTGGAGCAGCCATGCGCGCAGATGAGTTCCTAGGGAGCGCTCCCTGGGTCTGAGGAGGGCGCCCCCCCCCAAAGGAAAAGCAGAGCGAGGCCAGGCCAGCCACAGAGGTGGCGTCAGCAGGACCCTCCAGGGAGGCAGGGAGGTTTCCCAGCCGGGGGCTCTCACGTGCCCACAGTGGTCAGTCACTGGCTGAGGGCTGCCCGGGCGGCCGACAGCCCACAGGTGCCTGGCGAGTGAGCGGGGGCCTCCGGGAACCCCAAGGCTGCCCAGGAACAGGGGGGAAGAGCAAAAGCACCCGAACCCGGGACTAGGGGCCTGGTGAAGATACGGTGGGCGGGACGGGATGTGGGTGGAGCCCTGGGGGAGGGAGGCGAGCCGGCGGACCTGAGAGCCCGGTGCCTGGCTGGACTGCGGCAGTGTCCCTGCTTCCCCAAGGGCCACAGAGCACAGCCGAGGTGACAAGCACACAGCCACATAGGCAAGGGCCGCCCCTCCCAGTCCTCAGAGGCCAGGAGGTCACACCTTGCGGGGCACTGACCTGGCCGTTTGGATGCCCTGGGGCTGGCCTGCTCTGTCTCCGGGGAGATCTCTCTGAGCAAGAGACACAGAGAACTGCACGAGGGCTTTCCTTCCGCGGGAATTTCCCTGAGTCCTGGACCACAGCTCAGGCTCCACACACATCAACGTGTCTTGAGATGAAAACGTGGTCATGTTCTCGTGTCTCAAAAAACACCTTCCGATGCCATGAGGGGTCAGCACACCTGCAGGGGAGGATGTTTACAAAGAGTGCCCCGCCCCCCCCCGCCCCAGGTACTGCCAAAATGCAGCAACAGCCAGACTGGTCCAAGGGCCAGGAGCTGTCCCTGGTGGCCGCGGGCTAGAGTGATGGGCACGGGTCTTGGTTACTCAAGACCAGGTCAGGACTGCATGTGACCTGTTTACCCAGCGCTGCACGCTGAAGCCACCGGGGGGCGCCCTCCAGGAGCTGGTGATCAAGGTCTCTGGAACCTGGGCATGCAGGCTTCTGCCAGTTCTCTGCAGGGTTAGCCTCACCCCCTCCAGACAAGCATCTGGCCCATCTGCCAGGAGGCACGGAATACGCTGCAAAGCCACGTCCCGCTGAAGCCTGGCCCCTGCCTTTCTGTGGAGCCGCACGTCCTCTGGGGCGTCGTGTTAGAACTCGGCCGAAACGGCTCCTCCCTGCCGTTAAGGAGGTGCGCTGACTGGACTCCCTGCTCGGGGTGCTCCCGGAATCCTGGGCTGTTTGCTCCACTCCCGTCCCCTCTTCCTCCCCAGGCAGATGTGGTGGTTTTGCTAAGTGACAGGGAGAAGTAATTAGCAGCAGAGTCCCCCTGCCTGCAACCTGTCTGCAGCGGCTCCCACGTCCCTGTCAGCCGCCCCCGGAGCGCATGGATAATTCATGGCTGCGTTCGCGCTGGCAGGAGTCTGCTGGCTGCTGCGGAGGAAGGAGCTGGGCTCACAGGGGAGGTGCGTTTCTTCCGGGAAGAGGGTTCACACATGCCACTAACGGGCGGTTGACCAGCTCCAACCTGCTCTGGGAACGCGGAGCCCCGAGGACAGCCGAGCTGGCGTCGGGGTCCCCCCTTTCCTCCTTACGTGCTCTGGTTGTCGCTGTTGGAGATTCATTAATTCGCCCAGTGAGTCTTTATGGAGCGGATGAACTCAGGCTTCTGTTCCTGGTCATCAACAGGACAAACAGGACTCCTGTGCTCCTCAGATGCAGGGAGGGGCCGAGAGGGAGGGGCCGAGAGGGAGGGGCCAGGAGGGAGGGGCCGGACCCTGGCTCCCAGCTTACCTGGGCACTGGGCTTCCTGCGTGCACCTGATGTTCAGGATGGAGCCGTTCCGGCTTCAGAGATTGACTGTCGAACACACACACAGCACATAGGTTCATCACGCTTGGGTCTCACAGACAAGTGGCTAAGCTCCATGTGTGTGCACAGGCGTGTGCATGGGTGTGAATCTGTGTGCCTGAGTATTTGTGCACATGAGTGCATGCATGTGTGCATGCATGTGTGTGGTCCTGTGTCTCAGGATGAGTTCACACAAACATATGAATGTACTTGTGAACATGCATGTGTGTTCACTTACATGCATGCATGTTCATACTCATGTAAGCATGAGAGTGTGCATGTCTCTGAATGGCATGTTTGTATGTGTGCACAAGTGTGTACATGTGAATGCATGGTTGTACAAGCACGAGTGTGTGCAAATGTGTATATGTGAGAGTGTGTGCATGTATGTGTATGTGAGTATGTGCATGTGTGTATATGTGAGAGTGTGTGCGTGTATGTATATGTGAGAGTGTGTGAATGTGTGTATATGTGAGAGTGTGTGAATGTGCATATATGTGAGAGTGTGTGCATGTGTGCACACAGAGGGCTGAAAATGTCCTCTCTGCTTCCCACCACGTCCGCTCCCAGACTCTTACTGAGATAGGAACCCTATGTGTTCCTGGAATGACTCCTCACTTCTCTGCACTCACCTCCCTCCAGCCTCCCCGAGGACCTGGTGCCTTTGAGACCTGCCTACTGCTGTGCCCACTCTGGGCACGTCCGCCCCCGGCTGGAACACTAAGATGCTGCAGTCTGGCTGCCCTCCTCTCTCCAGCCATGGCCCAGCCTCCGAGGTCGCCTTCTCTCCTCCTTTGCACTGCTGCTGCTGCCGCCTCGGCTAGACCCTCATTCTTTTTTCTTTTTGAAACCCCTAATGCACTTATTTCAGCTCTTATGGAAGTAGAACATACATACAGAAACATAAATCATAAATGTATAGCCTGATACGTTTGCACAAAGTAAACACACCCATGTAATCACATCCAGGTCAGGACAGACACTGCCATCCCCTGATGCCAACTCCTGGCAACCAGACCCCTCCTCTGGAAGGATAACCTAAAACCGACATTGAACGTGTGCTTACTTTTGCCTGTTTTTGAACTTTACATAAGGGGAATCATACAGCAAGTCTGCTTTTGAGTGTGCCTTCTTTGTCACACATTGTGTTGTGAGATCCATCCTGTTGGTGAAACTTCCCTTTCATTGCTGTATAGTATTCCACTGTGAGCACATACCAAATTGATTTATTCATTTTATTATTGATGAGTATTGGGCTTTTCCCAAATTTGAACTATTTTGAATAATACTTCTATGTATGATTAGCCTTATCAATTTCTTTTGGTGGATGTACATAGGCATTTATGTTGAATTTATACCCAAGAGTAGAACTCTGAACTCCCTCATGTTCCTCACTCAGACTCCAGCAGCAGCCCGGGACTGGGTGTGCCTTGATCAACCCCGGCCTGCACTCCCCATGCGCATCTACAGGGAGCCCAGCTCAGCTCGATGTGGCAGCTCTCAGAGGTCCCATGACTGTACTGTGTAATTCACATGCTGGCATGTTCTTTACGTGGTAGACAGCAGCACACAGCCACACCGTCTTCCAAGCCACCCAGTCAGCCCACAGAATCATGACAAATAGGTGATTGTTACAACCTTAAATTGTCACATGGCTGGTACCCGCCGGCCCCAGTGTACTTCCTCCTGCTGCTGCCCCTTTCTCCTTGGGACACTCAATGCTGCCCTTCACTTCTTGTGGGCAACCTGCTGTCCCCAACCCCGAGATCCAGTTGGCTCCCTGCAGTGTGTCCCTGGATCAGGGCCCCCAACATTGCTCTGTTGCCATGGTGCTAGCACCAAGGATGCTCCCTCTGCGGGGCCTTCAAGGTGCTTCACAGACATCACTCACTCATCCTCGGGGGGCTCCTATCACCGTCATCATGGTTTAGAAGACAGACAGAGGCCTCGAGGGGACGGGACCTGGGATGGAGCGGGGCTTGGACCCAGGCGGTCAGCTCGATGCCATGGCCTCCCTGCTGTGTGCTGCCCGACTGTGCGGGCCACCCGGATGAGCGTACTCGCCCGCTCGGTGTCTGGTGCCGCATTTCACACACAACAAAACCAGTCTCGGGGGGGGGGGGGACACTGTCCCTCCTGGTCCTGCGCAGCGGCTGCCAGGCTGCTCATCGACGTGACAGATCCTGTTGAGCCGATGCTGTCTGCCCGCTTCAGAGACGGTGGCGCCAGCTCGGACGGGCACCGGCCCCCTCTCTGAGACGGTGCTGCCCAAGCTTGGGGCGATCTCGTGCTGCTCAGCCAGGCTTTGAGCCGGAGGCCGGCGTCGCTCGGGGCCCCTCACCCTGTGACGGCACCAGGTGGGCGGCTGCCGGCCACGTGCTTCTCTCTCAGACATGCACCTGCCCGTCGGTGGGCCCAGGCTCGCTGGCAGGTTTCCTGTGAAGGGTTCACCCAGATGATCAGTGACTTGTCGCCACATGTGTCCTGCACAGTCCTCTGTCCCACGGCCTCCCTGTAGATCCAACGCCCCCTTTTGGGGGTCGAGCGACGCTTTCACAGGGGTCACCTAAGACATAACAGTAGCAAAATTACAGTTATGAAGTAGCGACGAAAGTACCTTTATGGTTGGGGGTCAGCGCAACACGAGGAGCTGGATGAGAGGGTCGGCATCAGGACGGGTGAGGACCGCTGCTCCGGTATCGTCGAAGTAGCAGCTCACAGCACGCTCGTCCGAGCCCTGGGGGGGCCTTCCTCTCGTATTCGCTCTCAGATGAGCATCGGTAAGGACACACGGCCAGGAACCGTTCTCCTGAGGACTCTGCCGCGTCCCGGCCATGTCCTCGGGGAGCCCAAACAGAACGCGCTGCGCTTACTGTCCGTGCCCCTCGGTCACCACGTGGAAGGATGAGGATGGGAACTTGGGGAGGCTCTCGGGTGGAACGGGAGAACTCACACTCAGGGCTGATGGTGTGGAAAGGCCGGGCTGGCACTGCCCGGGCAGAGTGAAGAGGGAGGGGCCGGGTCTGGGCGTCGCTGCCATAGACATCGAACTGCGCGCTTTGCTGTAACTGCAGGTTTCATTAGGGTGACAGGAAGGCTCCCTCCTGCTGCCTTGAATAATGCATTTCATTTATTCTGAATAGTCCACAGTTCAGCGCCTCGAATGTCGTCTGTGACACCATTACGGTGCGTTTTCCAGCCCAGTGTGAAAACGCCGAGTTCTGAAGTTCGAATCCCTGTTTTTTCTTTGCAAGCTCCCTGCACTGCGGACCTCGGAGGGGCTCGGCGTCCTCCGCTGTCGAGGGGGGGTGGGGGCCACAGCACATTCGGGGCATCCTCGCGAGGGTCGAGGGAGAGGCTTCAGGGCTGGGCCTATGTCACGCCAGACCCCGCAGGCCTGGTCACGCCGTTACGGTTGCTGCCGCTGCCTGAGTGTTAGTGGGCGGCCAGACTGACTAGGACAATGGCACAGGGGGCCACCCGTGCCGAGCATGAGGGGCCCCGCAGGGGGATGGGCAGGACTATGTAGACAACTGGGTCTTAGAGAAGTTGCTGTTGGCAGAAGAGCCCCTGGGGGATGGGGGACATCCCTAGGCAAGCAGAGGGGGTGGGACTAGGGCCCGTGTGGCACACAAAGCGACGCGGGCATCCGGTGTCCCCTGGTGCCTGGCGGCAGCTTTCTCTGACCGTCTGCTTGTCTTGTTTCTTCAGTCACAGAGCCTGTGCCCCCTGCATTGCGACTGCCTCTGCCCGTTCATGTGGGTTCTGGGTGCAGGGGTCTAGTTCCAGGACAGTGAGGGGTACACGGGAGGTGCCGCCGGGCACGTGGGTGATGGAGAAAAGGCAGGGCGGCGGCGCGGCCTTCAGAGCCTGCTTGTTATTCAGAGAGGGAAGCCAAATTTTGCAGAAATAAGATAAATGTTCCATGTAATTGCACACGTTTTCTTGTCAAATTAAAAATATGGACGGTGCGGCCGCTGCTCGAACACTTCCCGCGCCTTGGTGCCTCCTCCGGGAAGAAGAGGAGACGTGGGGAGGAGACGAAAGGGGACAAAGGTCCCGGCACAGGTGAGACGGGCTCGCTGGCTTCGCGGGGCCACCGACGGTGCTCACCCCGGGGGGAGGCCCTGGGAGCTGGCCGGTCGCAGCTTCTGAGAGCGTTCGGGCTGCTGCTTCGGTCGCGGTTGGAGGGGGACACACGGAGGGACCAGCGAGCACTGGGCCCGGACCTGTTCTGAAGGAACACACACCTGGGCTCACCCTGCAGCGGAGGCGAGAGCCACCCAAACACGGCCCGCTGGTGTCCCGCAGAAGCCGCAGCAGCTGCTGGGTGCCGGAAGGTCAGGCTTCCCACACAGGGTGCAGGAGGAACGGACCCACAGAGAAACAGAGCCCCCCAAACAAACCTCGACCTCAGCCTCACACGGAGTCCACAGAACTCAGGTGAGAGGGACTCAGTGTGAACCCCAAACCACAGGCCTTCTCGGGGAAAGGGAACACACAACCGACACTCTGGCATCCAGGGTGAGGCGGGCGGTCTCCGACTGGACTCTAGGAGGGCGACCTGGTTAACGCAGGTGCACGGGACCCTCCTCAAAGCAAGGACACGTCCGCTCTGTGCCAGCCCGTGGGAAGGCGACAAGGTCCAGACGGGGAAACAAGATTCACAGAAGACAATCTGAGGAAGGATCAGTACTTCGAGTCCATAAAGGATTCTCGAAACTCAGCAGTAGAAATAAAAGACTTGAACAATCCAACGAGGAAATACGCGGAGAACCATCAAGAGATATTTCACTGAGAGGACATACAGTTGGCAAATAAGCACGAGATGTTCGACATCATCCGCCGGGAAGAAAATATGAAGAAACTGCGGAGCTACCCGGACGCCCATCGTAACGGCTGAAGTGCAGCAGTGATCACACCGTCGCGGGCGAGCAGAAAATGGTGCAGACCCTCTGAAAAGTAAGCCCTTCGGCATTTTCTCAAGAAACTGAATGTGCCATTACCATACCACCCAACGATTGTTCTCTTGGGCATTGGACCCAGAGAAACACAGACTTGTGTTCACACGAAAACCTGTGCATGAATGTCTGTGGCAGCTTTATTCACAATACCCCCAAACTGGAAAAGACCCGCGTGCCCGGCGCATGGTTAAGCAAACGGGTTTCTCAAAGCATGAACAGCTACACAGAAATAGGAGGGAGACAACGTGACACACACTTGCATGATTCTCAAGGGCATGTGAGTGAACAAAGCCTGTCTCCAAAGGTTACGGATGTTTGCATGTAGGATCCCGCTTATGATGATGAGATGACAGACATTGAGGACAGCTGAGTGGCTGCCCTGGGTCGGGGTGGGCTGGAGGGAGAGGCGGGTTTGGCAGCATCAGAGTAGCGTGAGGGCCCCTGTGATGCACCTGTTCTCTACCTTGACTCTGGTAGCCGAGACCTGGACCTGTACATGTGATCAAACTGCACAGAATCACACATACACTCACATAGGTGCACACACAGACACATGTGCTCACATGACGCATGCACACAGACACATGCACACACAGGCATGTGTGCACACATGCATGCACACACAGACACATGCACACATACAGACATGCACACAGAGACATGTGCACACACATGCACACATACACACAGAGATATGTGTACACACAAACACATGCACACACAGACGCACACAAAGACATGTGCACACACATGCACACACAGAGGCACATGCACACACATAGACATGTGCACACACATGCATACACACACACCTGCACCTAGACCACTGGCATCTGAACAAGGGGGTGGACTGAATCGGGGTCAGTGTCCGGGTTGTGACATTGCAGTCTCGTTTTGCAAGGTTTACCACTGGCTGAAATGGATAAAGGGTCTACTGACCTCTCCTCATTGTTTCTCGTAGCCATATAGAAATGCACAATGATGTCAACACCAAAAGTTTTAAAAAGGTGGAGAGGAGGTCATAAGGTCAGAAACCTCCCAAGTGGCTCCAGTGACTCACATATTCTCCTGTGAGACGAGGTCCTGGGACAGAATCAGTGTTTTAGTAGATATTTGCCTGATGGATGGATGTGCCCGTGACAGGCTCACACTCACCTGGCCCCGGTCTGCCCGCTCAACCTGCTGGCTGGTGGGCTTGGCCTGCTGGTCTTGGCTGGCGGGTCAGAGTTTTAAACGCAAAATAATGTAAGTCTAATTTACGTTGACAACATAAATAAAACATTTATAAACTATTAAAGGTAATTAATTTGTATGTGCTAAGTTATTGTATAATAATTTTATATTCTGCTACATTAATTCATTATTTTATTGTTTGATATCATATAATAATTTTATCATATTGTATGATTATTGCATGATAATTTTACATCCTACAACCTTAATGCATTACTTTATTGTTTGCATTTCTTACTTGGACATTTTTTTTAAGTGAAAAAGAAGTGTATAAAAATAATAGTGTGACTACTGCAAACACAAATTTATATAATTTTCTTGGACGGTAACATGATAACATGCATTTTAAAAAGGACCGAAAAACAAAGGAAAAGCCCTCGGTCCAGCATTCAACTTTCATGAATTTATCCGAAGGAAATAGCTGGACAAGCATGTGACAATACACGTGCCAGGTTATTAGCTAAAGTATTATTTATAACAGTGAACACATAGAAACAGGCAAGATGTCCAAATCAAGCAAAAAAAAAAAAAAAGAAAGAAAGAAAGAGAGAGAGAAAGAAAGAGAGAGAAAGAAAGAAAGAAAGAAAGAAAGAAAGGGAGAAAGAAAGACAGAGAAAGAAAGAGAGAAAGAAAGACAGACAGAAAGACAGAAAGCGAGAAAGAAAGAAAGAAAGCGAGAAAGAGAGAAAGAAAGAGAGAAAGAGAGAAAGAAAGAAAGAAAGAGAGAAAGAAGGAAAGAAGGAAAGAAAGAGAGAAAGAAAGAGAGAAAGAAAGAAAGAAAGAGAGAGAGAGAGAAAGAGAGATTGTCGGAACAAAGGGAGGCGAGCTGGAGCGATGGGCCTCCCCAGTGGCACCGCAGGTCCACGTTTACCACAGCGAGACGCTGTCCCGGCTAACAGACCGGTTTCCCTGGGTGCCCCCGGGCGTGCTGCCCGCCGAGGCTCCGCGTGTGGCTTGCATGGGCACACGCGTGGGGGCCTCTGGAAGGGAAAGGCCCAGACCTTAACTGTGATCTGCATGTGCGGGATTTCAGCTAATTACATGTTTTAAAAATATTGATCCCTTTGGGCATTTGTAATTATTTTCCGTAATGATCACTAATATTCATAAAATAATAAAGTCTCCTGAGTTATCCCATTATGGGAGGGAAGGGAGGAAGGAAGGGAGGGAGGGAGGAAGGAAGGAAGGAAGGAAGGAAGGAAGGAAGGAAGGAAGGAAGGAAGGAAGGGAGAAAGGGAGGGAGAAAGGGAGGGAGGGAGGAAGGAGATGTCTGCCTGCCTGTTCATGGGGCCAGGGGCCGGAACGAGAAGCTGGCCCACCCGTGCTGGGGGCGAAGGAAGGTGGGACCACTGTGTTCCTGGGCTCTAGGGCTTCATTTCCTTGGGTCCTGGTCTCATGGGATAATTAGGCAGGACATTCGAGACCTTGGAAGACACGTGGTGGATCCAACCTCCTCCGGGGTTTGGCCACTGGTGAGCGGTGGTGTCCTCGGGCTGAACCTCAGCAGCTTCTCCCAGACCCACATTTCTGGCTTGCTCGAGGGTTTCCGCAGTGCGGTGGCAGGAGGGCAGGATAATGACCACACATGACTGCCCGGGAGGGAGCCCTGTTGAATATTTAATACGCAATAACAACCGCTCGCCGAAGGGATCCTTCTTCTCAAGGGCCGAGTGGCGTTTATGGTTGGGAAGTTCCGATTCAGTAATGAGGTCATTATAATCCTGGCCTCCCCTGAGGGACCCTGCACGCCCCGGAGTCGCTCTGACTCGTTCCAGCAGGAATCGGGTTCTCAGGACTCCAGAAGGAGCAGCCAGCCCTGGCTCCTTCCCTGACCTGACCCTAACCTCACGGCCCACCCGGCTTCTTCCCGATGCCTCGCCCCCTCCCACTGAGCGGCCTCCAGCACATACCTGCACAGCCTTGTGCGGTGACGGAACGGGCGCGGGACCGCTCAGCCCGGGAACCTCGCCTGCTCCTCGGATCACCTGAGGAAGGACACGCTGAGCTGCCTGTGACCGTGAGCTCCGAGCCCACCTCGGACCTTCTGCACCAGGAACTGTGGGGTGGGGTCTGGCACTGCCCCTCGGTGGCAAGTGTGACCAGCTGGCTGGGCTGCAGGGCTCTGCCCTTCACTGAACTCTCAGTATGTCTGGTCATGTGAGCCCTCGCCCCTCAGAGATGCTAGCACAGGGACTTCACGGGGACTCACGGCCTTGGTGCATCAGGCACAGGGCTGTGTTTGCCGAAAGGGCGAGGGCACAGGTGGGGTTACCCTGTCCCAGCCAGGGCGGGCAGCTCTCCTGGGGTAGGGGTTACGGCGCAGGCCCCCGAGGCTGCTGCTTTCCCCCAGCCACGTTGGGGCACCCCCGCTGCCCGGAGCGCAGACAGGCCTGCTCTCGGAGAAGGGATGAGCGCCGGGAAGGGCAGTGAAGCTCTGGGGGTCTGCGGGCCCAGGTGCGCACCGGGAACTCGCAGGCCTGGTTTTCAATTGCTTCACAGCCACAGAGCAGACCCCGCAGGCCACTGTGCGGATGAAGACGGAGACGCGGACATCAGTTCTGGCCGGATCGGGGAACTGCTTGAGACCCGATGGCCGGAGGTCTGACTGTTTCAGAGGAGGGTGTTTTGCTACGTGTGGTGTTGGTGGAGATCTGGGCGGAGGGCGGTCACCGCTCACGGCGGGACAGGCAGCTTCTCCTCCGCGCAGACGCTTGGCCAGAGTGGCCGGAACACCACGACTCCGCCTGCTTCCTGGTGGACACCTGGGCATTGAGCAGCTAGGACCACAGGGACCATTATCTCAGACCCTGGACTCTGCCCGGACGGCGTGACCGTTCTTTGTCCTTGTTCCCCTTCGAGTGAAGTGAACCCTCGCAGGTCGAGCACCGCCAATGAGTCGGACCTGGGAAGGTGATGTGCCCCGTCCTCGGGGAGTGGGAGTCCAGCAACTGTCCCCTGTTGGACTTTGCCGGGACCGTCAGGTGTGCATCCCAGGCATCAGCCTTGCTCTTATCACAGTGACCGTCCTGCACTGGACTAGCAATTAAGGCCTCAGCATGTGTGCCCAGGCTAGTTATCCTCCGCCTCACAGTGTTCGTGTTCGGTAGCACCCCTAAGACGCCAAACTGAAGTAATTATATAAGCGGTAGTAAGGCAGCACCACGGTGCTCGGCCGAGGGCTGTGGCCTCTTGACCGGTGCCGTGTCACACGGATCCTCCAGTCGGACGGCACACCAGCGGGGAGACCGCGGTCTTTACTGCTTTGACTGAAATATGTCAGATCCCTTCTGCCCCTGAGCACACAGCTCCTTCCAGCCCGAGCTGCAGCCACACCCAGGAACATCTGGGGCAATGACTGTAACCTAAGGTTTGTGTTTGAGTGGCTGGTACCCATTCGCACAGCCATCCGGTCCTCTGACGTCTATGCTGCTTCCATCGTTTAAAAACAAACGTAGTGAGAAAGGCTAGTTCTCCGTCTATTAAAACAACATCCATCAGGGCAGATTTCCTGGTGTCTGATCCCTACAAACTCTCGTAGGTGCTCGTCATTGGTCAAAAGCATTTGCTGGTTTACCAGATGCTTACAGGAATGTATGTGAATGTCAATCTCATTACATTGTTGCCAGCACTAGGTATTTCCATTAAGTGCATTTTAATGACAGTGTAATAGGCGAAAGGGGCCGGCTGCCCACTGTAACTTCATTTCTCCGTGCAGGGGTGGAATAGGGACTCCCCCAGACACCCTCGTAGCAGCCGTTCTTCCCAGCTCCGGCAAGAAGCCACCCTGGTGCCCTCCTGATGGGACAGACTTCCTGTGTGTCCACTATCCCGAGCGTCCTGCCGGTGCCTTCGTCACGGCACATCTGCTCCTCACCCTGCTTTCTGAACGCGGCCCTGCCCTTGCCCGAGGGCCCGCTCCAGGCAGGGCCGAGGAGAAGTGTCTCCCATCCCTCTGCCGTCCGGCGGAGCCTGAGGCAGCAGACGCCCAGGAGAACTTGGCACCTACACTGAACTGACTGAGCTGAAAGGGCGAACTGAGAAGACGGTTCTACCATGAGGTCTCAGCCTCTGGAAGCTCGCGCGTGGAACCGAGGACTAAAATATGGTCTTGGTTCATGTTTCCTTCTGTCCTGGAATCACATAGAAAAGGGCCCACGTGGTCTTTTAGGGGACATGATCCCCTGTAGCCCTGTGCTGGGGAGTCGACACTGGGCTCACAGGGAGGAGCCCTCACACAGGGGCGGTGGCAACAGGTGCTCCTGGGCCCCCGGCCTTCGCTGTGAGGTCAGCAGACCCGTGGGGAGGGCTGCCGCACTTGGGGCGCATGTCCAGTGTTCGTGACGTTTGCTGACTTGGTGACCTGACAGGCAGTTGTTAGGAGCCTGCCACGTGCCCCGTGTTGCGTTGCATCTGAGAAGGGTGAGCAGAATAACCAGATGTTTAACAGTATCGTCTCAGCTACTTGGTGGTGATGGAGCTTGATGGGAAGGACGTTGGCTGATCAGGGTGTCCAGTCTAGAAGCCCTTATCAGTAATACTCGGCATCGCTAGAAATTTCTCAATTATGTAAAGGCTCTGGGATATCTCACAGGATTGCCCCTCCCCGGCCCTGCAGGAACCAAGAAGACATTCTCTAGGATTTGGCCATGAGAACCTGGAAGGTGGGTGTGTTCCTGCAGATAACATCAGGAGAAGTGTGGGGTCCCTAGGACTACAGTCCTGGGAACTTCCCACTCTCGAGATAGTACATTCCGTCATAACAATGTGTCCAATTACTATCCAGTTCATGTCTCCTGATGGGCAGAGCTCAGCTGTCTCTAGCTTTATCAGCTTCACCAGCTTTCTGGGTGGTGGTGTGGGGGAGGAAAACATTTTTCTCAACCCTCTTAGGTTCCCTGAGTGGGAGTGAAAATTAAACTGACAAAGGAAGATTAGCAGGTGGGAAGCGTCCACATTTCACATGGCACGGTGCCTTCCTAAGGACATGAAGACCCTCTGGCCCTGCATGATGCTGCGCTAGGTCTCACCAAGAGTGGACAGTGGTCGTGGAGGGAGAGAGCAGGTCAGGAGCATGGGGTACATGTAGAGAACTGGGAACAGCGTGGCCTGTTTGTTGGGGATTCTTCTGGGTCCCTTGTCTTGGGAAGCGAGGACAATCTTTCCTTGTGTGTAGGGAGGGCACCCCTCATGGGAGGGCTTTGTGACCTGTTTTAGGGGAGGATGAGGAGGGAGGAGGTCAGCACGACCTTCCTACTTCTGCTGGTTTATCAAACTCCATCATCTTTCAATATTCATGAATCCCAGGTGCCAGGTTTGGGGGCAGCGTGTCCTGAACCCCATCAATGATTTGCCTTGGGAACTCAGTTCTCCGATGGGCCCAGGAAAAGTCACTGATCTCCAGTTGGAAGAATTGGGGTGATGATGTCCAAGCTCTTTATACGTGAAAACTTGAAACGAGAAGTCTGTTCTTTATAATTAAAGGGCAGATTCCCACTTGCATGGGTCTCTCAAAACACCAGCTGTGCTCTCCTTCAGATGACAGTGTACGTGCTCAGAGAAGCCCGACTTTTAACATTTTCCAAGTGAGCCGGGGCCGCGGGGTTCCCCCCGGGAAACACTGCATAGCAAGTGGGAGCTGGGGTTCATCAAAACAGCACCTTGTGAGGTACAGTAAGGGGCAAAGTCATGAGAAGTCACCGTAATTAAGTGAACCCCAGATACGGGCAAGTGATTTAAACGACGTCACTAGTCATGTTTCCATCTTCCCAGAGCTGTGGTGTTAAAACACGTTGATGCAAACAAGTTGGAAAATGGGCACATTTTCCCGATATCCTGAGATTAGGATATGTTATCAGGAATATCCTAGATTTCCCACACCTCTCCTTCCTTCCTGCCCCCCGTGGCCGCCCCGTCCCTAGGACCTACCTTGGAGCCTTTGTGACCAGCAGGTGTGTTCTCGCTGGTGCTCACAATCTGCAAATCACACGTGAGCCGTTGACAACAGCCTGGAGGCCCCGATCGGCCGTGAAGCTTCTCCGTGTTTTGCTTGGTTGAGAGGAAGAGAACACTTTAATCTGAGGAGCCCTGTCCATGTGCTCAAGTTAGGTCACGTTGTGGGTGCTTCCCCCAATGTAAAAGCACTGCAGTGAAAATACCCCCGTCTGTGGTGTTCGGTGAGGCACCCAGAGCTGAGCCGGTCACACCTGACAGCCTGCACCCCGCTGTCTTCCCCATCACAGCCTGTGTCTTCCCCTGCGCCATGGGGCCTTCTGCTTAGAGGCCCTCGGGCGGGCGGGAGGGGGGGAGGAGCAGGGACAGCACCTCCTTGTGCCCATCACCCCCATGCCCTGGGCAGCAGCCCGCACACGGGCGAGCAGCACGCTCACCGACGGAAAAAGATGTGGAGGGCGTCACTCCAGGTCGATGATTTCGGGACCAGCCCTTCCCGCGTTTGCACAGGGCGGGCCGATGTTCACGCACCGGCCTGGGCTCCGCGGACCGTTTCAGGGACGCCGGGAACGGCGGGCAGGGTGCCGGGCGCTGGGGAGCCGGGCCGGTTTGCGAGGAGAACATTTGCAGCTATTCAAGCTGTCGGGGTTCCGTGCGAGGTGGGAGATTTGGGGATCTGCTTCGTAAACGAGACACCAGGGAGGGGAGGCAGACAGGTAGCGAGAGAGAAACCAGGAAAGACACAGGGAACAGGCGGAAAGAGCATTTCTGATGACCTGGATAATGGACACCGAGGGCATCCTCTGGCGTGATGAGGACCTTGGGGTTTCTAAAGCGGGACAAACACCTCTTTTTTTTTTTTATCCTCACCCGAGGACATGTTTGCACTTATCTTCAGATAGAGCAGGAGGGCGAGAGGGAGGAAGAGAGAGAGAGAAACATCGATGCGAGAGACACATCGAGTGGCCGCCACCCACACGACCCCAACTGGGGCCGGGGACAAACTGCACCAGAGGTACGTGCCCCTAGCGGGAACTGAACCCTTGTCTCTCTGGTCCGTGGGCCAACGCTCCAACCACTGAGCCACAGCGGCCAAGACGACAAACACTTCTTATGAGATCACCCGTGTGTGTGTGGGGGGGTGTGTCTCCAAATTTTCTGCTTTGAAATATGAAGAGAATTTGGTTTCTCTCTCTTCAGCATATTTGCCGGTTACCCCAAACCAGACGGTCCTTGCAAAGGCTCCGGGCTGCTTGTGCCTGCTGGCCACAGTTCGCTCAGGCCGGGCCTGCGCTGACCGGCTACCCGGGCACCGTGTGGGGGCCGCCGCGGGGAGACCCCATCCTCACAGCCACCTGCTGGCAGGGACCGGACGCTGCTGCATCTCAGCGCCGTCCGGCCATCGAAACCTTCTTGGGGTTGTTACAACTCGACCGTGAATGACAAAAGTGAGGCCCTGCCCGAGACCCGCTAAACCAGATTAGTATTGACCTCCCGTCAGGTCCGTCAGCGACGGCATTAGGTCTGGCTGTGGGCAGAGCTGCAGGGAACGAAGTCTGGATGCTGCTTCTTGGGTCGATATTAATCCAAATGACCCACGAAGATGGAAAACAACCCTTTAGGGGAGGCAGACAGTGAAGTGATGGTGGAAGCGGAGGCAGGAACCATCCACAATGATGTCTTGACAAGACGGAGCCACGCCCAGAGGTCTTTGCTCCGAGGACCGAGAGGGACTTTCAGCCGGACTGAACCATCCTTGGAAACGGACCCCGGAGGTGGCCTGGCGCCTCCCAGTGACCACGGGGGAGGGTCCCGGGACGCAGGGACAGACCAATGCAGCGACTGCTGGCCTAATTAACAACGACAGTGTCGTGGAAGGTCCTGAGTGGTGGATTACAGAAACGAGGCCACTGATGTCTAAATACTTCCCAGAATGAGACGCTTCATTCAGACAGCGCAGTCCAGGTCTGCGGGCGGCGAACCACGTTCCGTGGACTGGACTCGGGAGAGGACTCGAGGGGTGCTCCCTGCGCCTGGGTGTCGGTCAGTGACTAAAACCAGCATCCGGTCCTGCCTGGGGGCCTGGGCCACCGAGCGACGCTGAATTGTCACAGCAGCAAAACTACGGATGATCCACGGACACCCGAGAACCTCTCCCCCCCAGAATGCACGCACGCATACAGATGGAGTTAAATTTAGCGCCTCGCATTAGGCTTGCATCGACCCATGCTTTGATTCACTAGGCTGTGCTAACATTCGTTGAAGACTTGTCGTGAAACTGTGGATTGTGGGAGTTGCAAGGATCCTGCCGGCCGCCCACGCCCCCCACTCGCCCTGTCTGTCATCCCCGAAGCACCTCATTGTCCACTCTTTGCCAGAAGCCCCCGAGACAGGGGACCCCCCCCCAACATGGCGGTGGGGAATGTGTTAAATGCACAGACAGAGGGTGATCTGTTGTCAAACTCAAGGAAGACATTGGACAAGAAGAAGCTGATGATGGGGGTGGGGGTGGCCGGGTGGGAACCTTCCCGTTGGCACAGTGAGAGGAGCCAGGACGCAGCTAGAATGTAACAAAATGTAGCACAGGCTGTGGCCACACTTACAGCATCACCTGCGGGAAGGTGGGGGGGGAGGAGGGGACCAGCCAGGATGTGACTTCCTTTCCTTGGCTTTTTCAGGGAGGCTGAGCCCCGCCCAGGGTTAGGAGGAGGGGAGCCTGCACCGTGGGGTGTTTGAGCCACTGCAGTCGGCTCTGCCCCCATCTTCTCCCATCAGTGCTGACTCCTCTGTCTGAGATTTTATCTTCTCAGCGTCTAGAAGACAGACGTTTGAAAAAAAACGCATTGTTATAATCAAAGATCACTTAATAATCAATAATCTGCACAGGGCTTAAACATTTGGTTCAAGGAGTCCTGTCCACCGGGTGCACTCCTGTGATTACCCAAAACAAGATGTGGGACGCTGCCGGCACCCCCGCCCAACCCCCCACGCGCCCCAGTCTCCCTGCGGGGCGAGCACTTTCTGGTTCCCGTCACTGCAAATTCGTTGTGCGCAGCTTTATTCTTCTATTTCTATGGACGAGTTGCACTTCATTTCGTGACTGTACCTCCGTCCCTCAGCCACTCGCCTGCTGGTGGGCACCTGGATGGGCCCCAGGCTCGCGCTATTATCCCGCAGGCTCTCGGGGACTTTCTTGTACAAGTCTTTTTGCAGACACATATCTTCACTTGGGGGGGGGGGGCACACCTAGGGGTGGAACAGCTGAGTTAGAGACGGTTACTTGTGTATCTAAATTTATACCCAACTGCTCAAACCGTTCTCCCCCGTGCTATTCTACACACCCGCCAGGGCCGTGTGAGGGTCCTGGCCGCTCCCCGTCCTCGTCAGACTGAGCGTGGTCCCTGGAGGGCAGCCCCACGGGGGAGGTGAAACCCCGCCTAGTCTGTTCCCTAATGGCCGGGGATGGGGAGCACCTTCCAGGTGTCTCATCAGACCCTGTCTGTCCTCCCTCGTCTTCCCCGCCGTGGTACCCGCAGGGTTTGTCTTTTTGTCATTGATTTCTCGGGGTTATTCAAACATGCTGGACACAAGTCCTCTGTTAGATAAATGTGTGGATCTCCCCCCTTCCTGTGGTTCTTATTCACGTCCCTGAGGGTGTCCTTTGAAGAACACATTTTAAATGTTTCTTGATGAATCCCATTTAACCTTCATTTTTGTTTTCGCTTTTTAGACATTTTGCTTTGTCTGAAAAAAATCATAGTGTACCTCAAGGTGGTGGAACGATTCTGTTTGCTTCTAAAGGTTGTGTGGTTCTAGCTTTTACCTTTAGGTCTATGATCTGTTATTTTTATTGTTGTTGTTGTTGTTGTTACTGTTTTGGCATGGAACACGGTGGAGTGAAGTCCATCTGTCCCCCCACGGCCGTGCAGGTGCGTCAACATTGTTTACTGAGGACGCCTCGCTTTCCCGCGGAGTTGGCACCGTGCCCTTCTCACCGGTCAATGGGACGGTCAACTGTCCCACCGATGTTCTGTTCCCCTCACGATGCTCTGGTCACAGAATTTTTATACCTGTTTCCTTCTGACCCAGTGGACCTGCTGTTCTGTTTTCTCTGTGATCATCCTGCGACGCACGCGTTAGCTGGAGGTGCAGGATTTCGCTTAATTTCCGACCATTCCGACATTTTTCTAGATGTCGTTTTGCGAGTTCACAGCACTTTGGGCAGGGACATGCCTGTGTGTGTCGGTCCCCTGCAGTTCATGGGACACACCCGTGTGTGTCAATCCCCTGCAGTTCATGGGACACACCCGTGTGCATCAATCCCCTGCAGTTCATGGGACATGCCCGTGTGCGTCAATCCTCTGCAGTTCATGGGACACACCCGTGTGCGTCAATCCCCAGCAGTTCATGGGACACACCCGTGTGTGTTAATCCCCAGCAGTTCATGGGACACGCCCGTGTGTGTGAACCCCCAGCAGTTCATGGGACACGCCCGTGTGCGTCGGTCTCCAGCAGTTCATGGGACACGCCCGTGTGTGTTAACCCCCAGCAGTTCATGGGACACGCCCGTGTGTGTTAACCCCCAGCAGTTCATGGGACACGCCCGTGTGTGTTAACCCCTGCAGTTCATGGGACACGCCCGTGTGCATCAATCCCCAGCAGTTCATGGGACACGCCCGTGTGTGTTAACCCCCAGCAGTTCATGGGACACGCCCGAGTGTGTCAGTCCCCTGCAGTTCATGGGACACGCTTGTGTGCGTCGGTCCCCTGCAGTTCATGGGACACGCCTGTGTGCGTCGGTCCCCTGCAGTTCATGGGACACGCCCGTGTGTGTCAATCCCCTGCAGTTCATGGGACACGCCTGTGTGCGTTGGTCCCCTGCAGTTCATGGGACACGCCCGAGTGTGTCAGTCCCCTGCAGTTCATGGGACACGCCTGTGTGCATCAATCCCCTGCAGTTCATGGGACACGCCCGTGTGTGTCAGTCCCCTGCAGTTCATGGGACACGCCCGTGTGTGTCAATCCCCTGCAGTTCATGGGACATGCCTATGTGCGTCAGTCTCCTGCAGTTCGTGGGGACTTGCATTTGGGGTGATCCACACTCTCTGGGACTGTCCCGCGTGTACTTGAGTGTCAGGGCGCCTGGCGGGGCTGAGCCCGTCCTGTGTCTGCGCCGAGTGGCGTGTTAGCTGTCCCAGTCATTAGACCAGATCAGAACGGTTAAAATCTCCCACCGAGACTGGAGGTTAATCCATTTCTCTCATCTCTGCCAACTTCTACTTACATTTTCCCAGTCTCATCATCTGCATAACATTCCGCTGGTTACCTCGTGACTTGACGCTCGAAGAATTACGAAACAGCCCTCACCGTCTCCAGTGACGCCAATTGTCTTAAAGCGTTTTTTTCTGATATTAATGACATTTCCCCACACCTTTTTTTTTTTTCCCTGATGTATCTTTTTTGACTCATACGTTCAACCTGTGTGTCTACATGTAGACTGTTTCTAGGAAACAGCATACGGCTGGGTCTTGACTTTCTTCCCCTTGAAAGTTGACAGTCTCTGCTCTGACATGGAATGTTCAGCCTATTAGCTTGAGATGTAGTTGTCAGCATAGCTGGATCAAAGCCCAGCGTTTTGTCCGTTTTTCCTGTTTGTTCCATTTTCTCTTTGTTGTTCTCCTCCTTTCTTAGCTTCCGTTGGGTTAACTGAATATTTTTGTCATATTCTTTTTATCCCCCCTTTTTTCTTCTTTGGTAGCTCTGTCTTCTGCATTCATTTGAGTGGTCAGTCTAGACAGTGCAACGTTCATTTTTCAGTGCGCACGACGCTTCCAATGATGTTAGTGTTTCACAGACCATGTAAATATCTTTTAACCATATAATCCCACCCATTCCCCACGGTCTCTGTGCTCTTATTGTGCTAATTTCTACTTCTGTGTAAGTTATTAACCCTTCAGCACTTTCTCATCTATGCTCTGAACAGTCAAGAGTCTAGTATTGTGCGGTATTTGTCTTTCTCCGACTGGCTCATTTCTCTTAGCAGAATGCTCTCCAGGTCCCTCCACATCGTCTCAAAGGATAAGAGATCTTTCTTTCTTACAGCTGCATAGTACTCCATTGTGTACATGTTACACAGCTTTCTATCCACTCATCTACTGATGGACACTTGGGTTGTTGCCAGATCTTAGCAATTGTAAATAGTGCTGCTATGAACATAGGGCTACATATATTCTTTCTGATTGGTGTTTCAGGCTTCTTAGGGTATATTCCTAGAAGTGGGATCACTGGGTCAAATGGAAGTCCCATTTTTAATTTTTTTGAGGTAACACCATAGTGTTTCCCATTGTGGCTGCACCAGTCTGCATTCCCACCAGCAGTGCACTAGAGTCCCCTTTTCTCCACACCTTCGCCAGCCTCACATGATCTCACTTATTTGTGGAATATAACGAATAAAATAAGCTGATGAGTGAAATAGACTCAGAGACACGGAAGTAGGGAACAGACTGACAGACCTCCGAGGAAGGGAGCTGGGGGAGGGCGGGAAGAGATAAACCAAAGAACTTCTATGCATATACACACAACCAACGGACACAGACGACAGTACTGTGGGGGTGGGGTGGGGAGGGGAGCGGGGAGGAGGATGTCAATGGGGACAAAAGGAGAAACATCTGTAACAAAAGTAAATAAATTAAACAAACAAACAAACAGAGTCTAGAATTGTTTCCCGTTATCCTGAACAGTGTCCTTCAGCCATTTTGGGGTCGTGCATAGCTGCTGGACATGAACTCTCTCAGCTCTGACTTTGTGTTTATTTTTTTTAGATTAAAAAAATTTTTTTTCTTATTGACTTTAGAGAGAGAGGAAGGGAGAGAGAGAGAGAAACATGGATGAAACATGGATGCCGCCTCCTGCATGCTCCCCACTGGGTATGGGGCCCACAACCTGGGCATGTGCCCTGACTGGGAATCAAACTGGAGACCTCTTGGTGCAGGGTCGACGCTCAACCACTGAGCCACACAAGCCAGGCTATCTTCGTGTTTCTTGGTTCCGAGCTTCCACAGTGTCTGCTGCAATGCCAGCCTACATTCTTTTCTCCTGGGAGCACTTGTGAGATTCTCTACCTTTGATTTCCGTGGATTGATGATGATATTTCTAGCCGTGGTGCCTTTGTGTCTGTCCCGCTTGGGATTTGCCAAGATTCTTGGATCTGTAGGCTGATGTCTTACATCACTTTTTGGTAAACTCCAACCTTGTATCGTGTCATCAAATACTTTTATTTCTCCCCATCATTCCTTATCTCCTGTCTCGTTTGGACTCAAATTACGCCTCTATTAGATTACTTGGTTTTGATTTCTGGTTCTTAGACGTCCTCTTCCGTTTTTAAAAATTGCTTTCATTTTTCTTTGAGTTTCTGTTGGAACAGTTCACAAGGTCATCTCCTTAAGTGCACCGATCCTTCCTTCAGCTGCAACCGGCCGTTTAGTAAACACTGCTGGCAAGACAGTAACCTCGTATCGTGTCATCGGGTCATTGCACTTCTAATCGTTCCTTAAGGGTCTCACTGTTTTTTTCCCCCCCAAAAAACATCCTGTGTTCATAATGTTGATCCTTTTATAGTAGCCCTTTTAACACAGTTCTTCATACGTATGTTAAAGCCTTGTCTGTCATTCAGCTCTAGGCCTTTGTTCTCATGACTGCTGTTCTTTTGAAAATAGGTCACCTTTTCCTCCTCCTATGTCTCCCAGTTTTTAGTTGTGTTCCAGCTATCATATGTAAGATCTAGTTGGCAAGGAATAAATGCTCTTGATCCCTGGAGTGGTGGCATGCCCTCTTCTTTGCCAGATGCTACGGCTGGGGTCTGGGTCAGTCTGCTCAGACCGAACAGGTCTGGGCTTCGAAAGGATCATCCCATTGGGAGAATTTGTTCACTTAGGGTTCGTTTGCTCCCACCTCTGTGCTGGGTCTTTAAAAGCCATGATACTGGGGCATATCTGTCCTGTTCTCACGGTATATATGGTATCATCAGTCTCTTTGGCCTTTCCACCTACCGATGGCAGAGGTCTTTGATGTTTATGAGAATGATGATGATCTTATTAACTGCAACAATGGTTTTCATCAATATCAAGGAATTAAGCTGCAAGGTAAACCCTTCGACCGGCTGTGTTTGCTTCGGGAAAACGGTTGGCTGTGGCATCCTTGGGCTTTGAGGAATACGGTGCTGGTTGTTGTCATTGAACAACATAACGATGTATGGCGGGGACTTCTGGGGACCAGGTGGCTCCCATCTCTGCTTGGAAATCTGCACTCCACCCAAGGAAGCCGTGCCGGTCCCCCTGACTACTCCGAGGCCAGCGGTGATGTACACGGTGGAACTTGTCATCTGAGGCTCCGGGGAAGAGAGCCGGGACCTGAGGGGGGCACAAAGAGGGGCGAGGGGAGCTCCCTTACGTGGGTTAATGAAGTAGAAGCTGGAAACCCTAGGTAAGTCTTACATGTTTCAGAGGCGTGGGACAGCAGATTGGGGGTAGCAGAGGTGGCTAGAAGAATTACACCTTTTCTCAGAGGCTCCAGGGGTAAATTAAATCCATTCAAAAGGCATCTATTGGGCATCTGCTACGTCTCGGGCTCTGGGTTAGAACAGCTTAGTGTCAGCTAACGTTTACGGAGCAGCAGCGGGTTCCTGGGCCCGCGCCAGCCTTGGAGATGTGCTCCCTCCATGCACCTTCGCCCCGGCCACGAGGAGGGACCACCCTGGTGCCCACTCTGTAGGTTTAGAGACGCACAGGAGGTGAGTCATTTTCTGAAGTTTACAAAGCGAGTGGCACAAAGTGCGGCGAAGGGTTCGACTCTCAGCCGGATGGATTCAGAATAATCTCGTTTACAGGTGAGGAAGTGGGCACTGGAGACCACGTACGTCAGGTAGGCAAAGATGGCATTTCTTCGGTGTCACCCTCTGTCTCCTGCACCCGGCACAATGCCGGGCACACTGCCGAGCGTCCGTATTGGACGGAAGAGATTACGTTATCAGTGACCGCCAGGAACCTGGGGGTGAGCTGGTCATGCTTTTGCCCTCCCTCGATCATAGAGGAGGGGGGCAGTTGCACGGGAAGACCGCGACAGGAATCTAGGTGCAGTGTCCCGTCCCTGTCACGCCCTGTTTGCTTTGCTGTCTCCCTCATGAGACGCTGAAGCTCCTGATGGTGGGTCAGCGTCCATCCGTCTCTGTATTCTCACCAGGCACAGAGCAAGGTGCTCCGTGGATGGCTGGGCCGTGTCAAAGGCAGGGAGCAGAGACCAGCCTTTCTGAGCGGGGCGGAGAGCTTCCCCGCAGAGGCGAGGTCTCCGCAGAGTTTGTCTGGGAGGACGTGGAAGGGATCCTGCCCGCTGTAAGGAGGACGGGCTCCGACTGGACCGAGGAGCCAGATGATGCTGAGATCACAGAGGAGGGGAAGGAGGAAGGCCACGGAGGGAGGGAGACGGAGAACCTTGCCCTACAAGACCCCTGACCCAGCCGTGTCTGAATACCAACCCCTTGGGCTTCTTAGTTCCGGGCTCACGAATCCCCTAGATTTATTTATCTAGTTTGAGTTTGGTTCCCGTTCTACAACAAATGGGTAAGCTTCTGTTCAGTGACTCTGTCCCAAACATTTTTTTTCCCCTGGCATCTGTTTAAAGCAAAAGTTAGCAAACTGAAACCAACGAGCCCACGAGCCCACTGCTTTGCTGCAGCCATGAGCTGGCAGGCAGGGTGGTCACTGCATTTGAAATGGTTGAAAAGGAGAAAGAAGAGGATTTCATGACATGGAAAGTCTGTAGGTTCAGACTTCAGTGACCGAAACCCTGCTGAATGCAGCGTGCTCACCGGGTGTGTCTGTGGCTCGGCTGTGCTCCCCCAGGTGCTCACCGGGTGTGTCTGTAGTTCTGCATCCCCCAGGATGCTCACTGGGTCGTGTCTGTGGCTCTGCTCCCCCAGGTGCTCACCAGGTGTGGTCTGTGGGGGCTGCTCTGCGCCCCAGGTGCTCACTGGGTGTGTCTGTGGCTCTGCTCTGCTCCCCCAGGTGCTCACTGGGTGTGTCTGTGGCTCTGCTCCCCCAGGTGCTCACTGGGTGTGTCTGTAGTTCTGCTCCCCCAGGTGCTCACTGGGTGTGTCTGTGGCTCTGCTCCCCCAGGTGCTCACCAGGTGTGTCTGTGGGTCTGCTCTTCTCCCCCAGGTGCTCACTGGGTGTGTCTGTGGGTCTGCTCTGCTCCCCCAGGTGCTTACCAGGTGTGTCTGTGGGTCTGCTCTGCTCCCCCAGGTGCTCACCGGGTGTGTCTGTGGGTCTGCTCTGCTCCCCCAGGTGCTCGCCGGGTGTGTCTATGGCTCCCCCAGGTGCTCACCAGGTGTGTCTGTGTCTCTGCTCCCCAGGTGCTCACCGGGTGTGTTTGTGTCTCTGCTCTGCTCCCCTAGGTGCTCACTGGGTGTGTCTGTGGGTCTGCTCTGCTCCCCCAGGTGCTCACCGGGTGTGTCTATGGCTCCCCCAGGTGCTCACCAGGTGTGTCTGTGTCTCTGCTCCCCAGGTGCTCACCGGGTGTGTCTGTGGCTCTGCTCCCCCAGGTGCTCACCGGGTGTGTCTGTGGGTCTGCTCTGCTCCCCCAGGTGCTCACCGGGTGTGTCTGTGGCTCTGCTCCCCCAGGTGCTCACCGGGTGTGTCTGTGGCTCGGCTGTGCTCCCCCAGGTGCTCACCGGGTGTGTCTGTGGCTCGGCTGTGCTCCCCCAGGTGCTCACCGGGTGTGTCTGTGGCTCTGCTCCCCCAGGTGTTCACCGGGTGTGTCTGTGGCTCTGCTCCCCCAGGTGTTCACCGGGTGTGTCTGTGGCTCTGCTCCCCCAGGTGTTCACCGGGTGTGTCTGTGGGTCTGCTCCCCCAGGTGTTCACCGGGTGTGTCTGTGGCTCTGCTCCCCCAGGTGCTCACCGGGTGTGTCTGTGGCTCTGCTCCCCCAGGTGCTCACCGGGTGTGTCTGTGGGTCTGCTCCCCCAGGTGCTCACCGGGTGTGTCTGTGGCTCTGCTCCCCCAGGTGCTCACTGGGTGTGTCTGTGGGTCTGCTCCCCCAGGTGCTCACCGGGTGTGTCTGTGGCTCTGCTCCCCCAGGTGCTCCGGGTGTGTCTGTGGCTCTGCTCCCCCAGGTGCTCACCGGGTGTGTCTGTGGCTCTGCTCCCCCAGGTGCTCCGGGTGTGTCTGTGGCTCTGCTCTGCTCCCCCAGGTGCTCACCGGGTGTGTCTGTGGCTCTGCTCCCCCAGGTGCTCACCGGGTGTGTCTGTGGCTCTGCTCCCCCAGGTGCTCACCGGGTGTGTCTGTGGGTCTGCTCCCCCAGGTGCTCACCGGGTGTGTCTGTGGCTCTGCTCCCCCAGGTGCTCACCGGGTGTGTCTGTGGCTCTGCTCTGCTCCCCCAGGTGCTCACCGGGTGTGTCTGTGGCTCTGCTCCCCCAGGTGCTCACCGGGTGTGTCTGTGGCTCTGCTCCCCAGGTGCTCACACGGGTGTGTCTGTGGCTCTGCTCTGCTCCCCAGGTGCTCACCGGGTGTGTCTGTGGCTCTGCTCCCCCAGGTGCTCACCGGGTGTGTCTGTGGCTCTGCTCCCCCAGGTGCTCACAGGGTGTGTCTGTGGCTCTGCTCTGCTCCCCCAGGTGCTCACCGGGTGTGTCTGTGGCTCTGCTCCCCCAGGTGCTCACCAGGTGTGTCTGTGGCTCTGCTCCCCCAGGTGCTCACCAGGTGTGTCTGTGGCTCTGCTCCCCCAGGTGCTCACCGGGTGTGTCTGTGGCTCTGCTCCCCCAGGTGCTCACCGGGTGTGTCTGTGGCTCTGCTCTGCTCCCCCAGAAGGAGCTGACAAGTCTGACTGGGAAGCTGCTCTCTGGCGCTTTACAGAAAGCGTTTCCCAGCCCTGGTGTACAGCACGAGACGCAGGGACCACGGACACTCAGGTCACTGAGGATGCAACCCTCTGAGGGTTCAGAGGCAGGAGGTCCCACGTTTATTCCGGGACTTTCCCTGGCACCCAGGCAGGGCGCCCTCATTCCGGGGCCTTTCATCTTCCTTCTCCTCTCCTCCTTTTCTTTTTCTTTTTCTTTTTTGACTTTAGAGAAGGAGGAAGGGAGAGGGAGAGAGATGGCAACATCGATGAGAGAGAACATCGACTGGCTTCCTCCTGCACGCCCCCCACTGGGAATCGGGCCCACAACCTGGGCATGTGCCCTGACTTGGAATCAAACCTGCGACCTCTTGGGGCAGGGTCAAGGCTCAACCCCTGAGCCACACTGGCCAGGCAAAGGGACGCTGCTTAATGAAGCCCTGTCCTAGGCTAGTTATGAGGATCAGCTGCAATCACAGTGCACCTGTGGTCTGGACACGCTTTCTCCTGCTTTTTCACTGTGAGAAGCAAATGAGGTCGGCTTTGGTGGTGCACGGGGGTCCCCGGCGGAAGGAAAGTAAAATTTAATGTAATGGGGACCACCATCCAGGTCGGCCTCTGGATTCATTGTATCTCCTCCTTTGATGACCTAATTTTATATGGAAAACTTAACCCACACTCTGAAAAATTTAGAATAGAACAAAAATATTAGTGAGAGTAAAGCTCTCCTGTTCCTTAGATGTTCTTCTCAAAGGCAGACGTGGTTCTCCTTGTATATGCTTCAGAGGTTCTCTGTGCAAGCCCCTGGGACCTGTGACATGGGGACGGTGTGTGGCCCCTAGTCCACCGAGACCTCCACCACACGAGGGCAAGGGGCACGCAGCAGAGACTGTGCAAGAACTTCAAGAGCAGCTCTATTGTTTCACTTAAACGTTGGAAGGAGCCCAGGGCCATCAGCAGCCGAATGAGGGGACCATTGCAGTGTGTTTCATACAACAGGACGTCATCTTTAATGAGCACACCCAAACTATAGCTCACAGCAGGTGCGCAGACGGTTCCAGAAGGAATCTCTGATCTTGGAAGTTGGAGTGGGGGCCCCGGGTGGGAGAGACGAAGCAAAGGGGCTCTGGGGCCCTGCGATGTTCTGACACTCAGGAGGGTGTTGGCTTCCCGAGTGTGTGCTCAGGAGGGTGTTGGCTTCCCATGTGTGTGCTCAGGAGGGTGTTGGCTACCCGAGTGTGTGCTCAGGAGGGTGTTGGCTTCCCATGTGTGTGCTCAGGAGGGTGTTGGCTTCCCATGTGTGTGTTCAGGAGGGTGTTGGCTTCCCGAGTGTGTGCTCAGGAGGGTGTTGGCTTCCCATGTGTGTGCTCAGGAGGGTGTTGGCTTCCCAAGTGTGTGCTCAGGAGGGTGTTGGCTTCCCATGTGTGTGCTCAGGAGGGTGTTGGCTTCCCGAGTGTGTGCTCAGGAGGGTGTTGGCTTCCTGAGTGTGTGCTCAGGAGGGTGTTGGCTTCCCGAGTGTGTGCTCAGGAGGGTGTTGGCTTCCCATGTGTGTGCTCAGGAGGGTGTTGGCTTCCCAAGTGTGTGCTCAGGAGGGTGTTGGCTTCCCATGTGTGTGCTTAGGAGGGTGTTGGCTTCCCAAGTGTGTGCTCAGGAGGGTGTTGGCTACCCGAGTATGTGCTCAGGAGGGTGTTGGCTTCCTGAGTGTGTGCTCAGGAGGGTGTTGGTTACCCGTGTGTGTGCATTCGGGTGTGTGTGTGTATGCACTCGGGTGGGTGTTGTCTACCTGTGTGTGTGCTCAGGAGGGTGTTGGCTTCCTGAGTGTGTGCTCAGGAGGGTGTTGGCTTCCCGTGTGTGTGCTCAGCAGGGTGTTGGCTTCCTGCGTGTGTGCTCAGGAGGGTGTTGGCTACCCGAGTATGTGCTCAGGAGGGTGTTGGCTTCCGCTGTGTGCTCAGGAGGGTGTTGGGTCCCGTGTGTGTGCTCAGGAGGGTGTGTTGCTTCCTGGGTGTGTGTTCAGGAGGGTGTTGGCTTCCTGCTTTGTGCTCAGGAGGGTGTGCTTCCCGTGTGTGTGTTCAGGGGGTGTTGGCTTCTTGCGTTGTGCTAGGAGGGTGTGGTTCCCGTGTGTGTCAGGGGGTGTGGCTTCCTGCGTGTGTGCTCAGGAGGGTGTTGGCTACCCGAGTATGTGCTCAGGAGGGTGTTGGCTTTCTATGTGTGTGCTCAGGAGGGTGTTGGCTTTCTATGTGTGTGCTCAGGAGGGTGTTGGCTTCCCATGTGTGTGCTCAGGAGGGGTTGGCTTCCTGGTTGTGCTCAGGAGGGTGTTGGCTACCGAGTATGTGTCAGGGGGGTGTTGGTCTATGGTGTGCTCAGGCGGGGTTTGCTTTTATGGTGTGTCAGGAGGGGTGGCTCCCATGGTGGCTCGGAGGGTGTTGGCTCCGAGTGGTGCTCAGGAGGGTTTGGCTTCTGGTGTGTGCTCAGGAGGGTGGGTACCCGGGTATGTGCTCAGGAGGGTGTTGCTTCTATGTGTTGCTCAGGAGGGTGGGCTTGCTATGTGTGTTTCAGGAGGGTTTGGGCTTCCCCGAGGGTGTGCTAGGAGGGGTTGGCTTCCGAGTGTGTGCTCCGGAGGGTGTTGGCTTCCATGTGTGTGCTCAGGAGGGTTGTTGGCTTCCCGAGTGTGTGCTCAGGAGGGTGTTGGCTTCCCATGTGTGTGCTCAGGAAGGTGTTGGCTTCCCAAGTGTGTGCTCAGGAAGGTGTTGGCTTCCCATGTGTGTGCTCAGGAGGGTGTTGGCTTCCCATGTGTGTGCTCAGGAGGGTGTTGGCTTCCTGAGTGTGTGCTCAGGAGGGTGTTGGCTTCCCATGTGTGTGCTCAGGAAGGTGTTGGCTTCCCAAGTGTGTGCTCAGGAAGGTGTTGGCTTCCCAAGTGTGTGCTCAGGAGGGTGTTGGCTACCCGAGTGTGTGCTCAGGAGGGTGTTGGCTTCCCAAGTGTGTGCTCAGGAGGGTGTTGGCTACCCGAGTGTGTGCTCAGGAGGGTGTTGGCTTCCCATGTGTGTGCTCTTCGGGTTTTGTGCACTTCAGTGAGTGGGATTCTCCTTAATGAAATTCATACTAAAAATGAAAAAAAAACATATATTGGTCAATTTCCGATGGGTTTACCCCCTCCTCTTTCATGGCCATGAGGACCTGTCCTGTGTATGGTCAGCATTTCCCTTTGCCACTGGCCCTCGTTCCGGCTGCTATTTTCCAAGATGTTTCCGAACCGGCCTTCTCCACGGGAGCACAGTCAGATGATACTGCGGAGCAGGCTCAGATCTGCCTCACTGGTGCCGGGAGGCGGGTCCACCTGCTGCAGACCACCACGCAGGGGCGTGGGGCGCTGGCCACCCCGAACTGCACCCGCATCTGTGGGCTGACAAACCGACCACAGAGCCAGTGGCTGCGAGTGGGTCTTCCCACAGCCTGGCACTGTATTTGCACGTTCTCCTCGTCGGGAACGCCCAAGTGTTCTGAATATTAATGAAACCATCACAGCCTCCTTTGCAGGCTTAAAATATTCAGCATTAGACATACTGTTCCGCTCCCATTTCAGCCAAGTTTAATTTCTCTTAACCAGCTTGGCTTTTGTGAAGTAAAATTAATGTATAATTTCAGTGTTTAAATCTCAATTCTCAGCAATTCACGACAGATTGCAAGTGAATATGATTTGTTCGTTAACACCTAATGGGTTGAAATAATTTATCGCGCAAACATTTGCAGGAAAACGGTGTCTGCTTGAGCAAACGCAAATCAGGAAATGTTACTTGTTTATCTAATAAACTACCCTGGGGTGAGCCAGTGCATTAGCACGGCACAAACTTTGTGACTTATTTATCATCACTATTTATTATTAAAACTTTATCTGTTTCAACTTAGCGAATGGGCGCCTTGGGACACAGCGCTCGCAGCAACAACAACAAAATATAGTTTATGCAATTTGCATAATATTGTACAAAGAATATTAGCTTAGAACAATATGAATCCCTGGATCATTTGCACAGCCTTTTGGTGTTTAATGCTGGTAAATATTTAAATAACAGCCAGCTCGTGTAATTATAAAGATTTCTCTTTCTAATCTGCTGGGATGAGCAGTGCCGTGAATCGCCTACGTCACGTGGTGTGGCTGGGCGTGGGGGGCGGGGCGGTGAGGAAGGGACACCTGTTGCTGGTGCTGGTGCTGGTGCTGGTGCTGGCCAGGAACAGGGAGGCCTAGAAGCACCTGCTCAGGAGAGGAGTCTCAGACGAGGTGCCGAAGTCTTGCTTTCTCCTTTTTCACCCTTGGTACCAGCATCAGTGTCTCCCACGAAGTGGGTCTTGTTTACAATAGTCACACGGAAGATGGGTCCTGAACGGGGTGGTTGCATATTTTAAAAAATAATGAGTCATACCCCAGGGCCTTTGCACATGCTGCGTCCTCTCTTTGCATTGTTCTCCCTTTGCACCGCCTGCTTGTCTCCTAGCTATAGCTTACTTGTCTGTGCTCAGTGTAGAGCTCTAAGTTCTTCCTGATCCCCCCCCCACACACACACATCTAGCTTGGTCTCCCTGTTATGCACCCTCTAAGCTACTTATGCAAATGTCTTTCCTCTCCCGTGGGATTCTGAGCCCCATGCGAGGAGGAATGTATCTGTGTCAGGCGATGCTGTGTCCAGGGTGTGACAAAGGATAAATGCCAAATACCTTTTTGTGGAAAGAAAGAGTAAATCAGTGAAAACTAGAGCCATCCATTTAAAGAAATGTCTACATAATCAACAATCACATGCTATATTACCTTTCCAATCAGACAAATTAAAAACCAAATCGGAATGCCCAGCGCCGGTGAGAGTTTGGGGATGAAAAAACTCACCAACACATCAGGAGAACGGTTTAGCTGCATGAAGCCAACGTCTTAAAGTGGTTATTTTATTTTTTACTTTTTTTTTAGCGCAGAAAATACCTTTGTGGGAATCGAGGCTAAAGCAGTAATTTGGGGATGCGTGAACATACTGGGTCTCAAGGATATGCCTCTGTAGTGTTGTTTAAAATTGTGAAAAGTTGTAAACAGCGTAAATGGTCACCAACAGAGAATTGGCTGAGAGAGCGGTAACTCACCGCTAAGACAGAAGACTGTGAATGTGCTAAAGCAGCAAAAGGGAAATATTTTAATGACGTGAGAAGAGGTTTACGACATCCTGGGGTGAACGAAGCAAATGCAAAACCCACGCAACGATGATCCCATTTCGGTACCGATATTTGCACATGCAAATACAGCGGCCGTTAGTGTGTGTGCTGAAATGCAGGGGCGACTGTGGTTTGGTGAGACGTGGCTTCTACTGTGACCTTTCCTCAAAATCAAAAGCCCAAAGGAAACAGAGCCCGTGTGCTGAGTTTGGGGCTCAGCCGGGACAGGGGAAACAGTTGACGTGTCAGTAAGGGACAGTCTTCTGCTTGCACCTCTTAGTGGGATACATGTGGAGGAGAGAAAGAACATCAGAGGCATGTCCTCTTCAGTGCTTACACTGTTATTTACGATATTGCTACTTCCATTTGGAAAGCTACGTCAGTAAAATATAGGACAAAACAAGAAATGACGTCGATGTCATCAGTAAATAAGATATTCGGCTTAAGAAAGAGGAAAACCAAAAAGCATTTAAATAAAAACCCTGAAGCTCTCAGTTTGAGTTAGAAATATCAGTGCAGGCTCCTGGTGGATTTCCTCCAAAAACGCACACGCCTACCTCTGTCCAGGGATCAAGCCCCGAAACCAGGCCCAGCAGCAGCGAGGGTGAAACATCTCCCACGGACACGAGCAGAGCTGGCTCCAGACAAGGGCGGGAAACGTAGGGGAAGAGACGGGGCGTCTCATCTCACCATGGGAAACAGGAAAGTCAGGCCCAGGGGCTCAGCCACAGCTCGAACAGGCGCCCGTGGCCAGGGTGGCTCAGGGCAGCACCCATCACAACAATGACAGGAGCGGATTAAGCCCCCGTCGGCTGTGTTAACACCCACGGGTAGACCCTGTGACGCCGGTTTCTCGTCGGGAACCGGCTTGCTTTCGGAAGACCAGCAAATCACCCAAAAGCATCGAGCCTGTTTTCCTGCCTTTATTTTGCAGCGAAACCTCGGGGTAACCAGACGGCGGACTTGAGAGGGTTGCTCTTCACGTGAAGGGGTCCCAGCGCCACGAGGAGGATGGGGTGATAGAATTCGAGCGCCCCAGTGTTTCAGCCGCAAATGTAAGCATGGAGCAGCGCCGTCACCCCCAGGGCTGCTGGCTTTGCAAACGGAAACAGCCAGACACCGTGTACCCGCTGATGGAAACACATGGCACCCCTTATGGACTGTTCTTGCCAGAATATTGAGCCTGACGACGGGGGTTAGAGAGACACATGAAGCAGCCTCACAGGATGTAGGCAGCGATATTTAGAATGCGAGGACCCCTACGGCCTCCCAGACGGACTGCGGAGGAATTATAAAGAGAGCGGCCAGGTGGCTGTTGGTTGGGCATTGACCCCTGCACCAAAAAGTCACCAGTTCAATTCCCGGTCAGGGCACATGCCCAGGTTTTGGGGGTGTGCTGGAGGCAGCCAATCAGTGTTTCTCTCCCTCTCCCTTCCTCTCTCTCTCAAATCAATAAAAACATATTTTAAAAAGAGCGAGTGAGCAGGGAGAACCTATAGATATAGATACAAGGTGTGGCCTTGTTTGGACCCTAACTTGAATAAGCTAATCATAAACAAGCAAACAAACAAAAAAGGAAAACAAGGAAATGTTTAATACTCCTCGGATGCTTGGTGACATTGACAAGTTTTTGTTATTTGTACGTGTGTTAATGGTATTGTGCTTATTTTATTTTATTTTTTTCTTTATTGATTTCAGAGAGACAGGAAGGGAGAAAGAGATAGAAACATTGATGAGAGAGAACATCGACTGGCCACCTCCTGCACGCCCCCCACTGGGGATCAGGCCCACAACCTGGGCCTGTGCCCTGACCGGGAATCGAACCAGTGACCTCTTGGTGCAGGGTTGACGCTCAACCACTGAGCCACACCGGTCGAGCTATTGTGCTTATTTAAAAAACAACTTGTGCCCTGGCCGGTTTGGCTCAGCAGTTAGAGCGTCCGCCTGCGGTCCGGAGAGACCCGGGTTCGGTTCCCGCTAAGGGCACGTACTTCGGTTGCAGTTTGTCCCCGGCCCTGGTTGGTCGTGCGGGTGGCAGCCACTCGATGTGTCCCTTTCACGTCGATGTTTCTCTCTCTCTCTCCCTTCCTCTTTCTCCCTCCCTCTCTATCTGTACAAAAATGGAAAGATATCCTCGGGTGAGGATAAAAAAAAACAACTTGTACCCTTTAGACACAGGGGCTGAATTATTGCCAGAAAACCTCGCCAGGAGGTGTAACACACAAGCCTCCTCTGTTCCTTCCCTGACTGTTTAGGCTTGGAGACCCTTTCACTTGGAAGACTCAAACAGGAGACTTCTGTCTCGGCTGCTTGGAAACGTCCTGTGTTTTGTCGCTCTGTAGCCGCAGGTACTGTTTTCTCAGTCCATAACCCTTGCGTAAGGGAGGGAACCCAGACTGGCTCTCATTTCACTTTTCTCTTCCGAATTCATCGTTCAAGAATCACTGAATTACTCTGAGTTAACCGACGTTGATCCAAAGCGACTAAGGCCAACACGGGCGACGGCAGCCGCCAGCCGCTCCATCGCGGGGTACCGAGGGTGGGGCGGTCTCCAGCGGGACCCACAAAGCAGTCCCCTCGCCTGCTGCAGGAGCAGAGAGCGCGGTGTCTCGCCTCCCGGCGGAGCGGGCTGGTCCCTGCGTCAGCTCCGTCAAAAATGATTCCACTTGCTCGGGCCAACCACGAGCCGCTGAGTCGTGTTCTCGCCACTGTGGTCGCCCTTGCTGGGGAACATTCACAGGTTCTCTAGGCCAGGAATTCAGGGGCACGAGTCCCCACTCATGCCTAGGACCAGGCTGACTCCAGAGAGTACGGTGCCTCCAAAATAATGCGGATAAACACACCCACAGTGCCAACGACCGTCAGACATCAGATTAATCTGAGCTGGTTAAAAAGGATTTCATGGTGCCCGGCTGCTGTGGCTCAGTGGATGGAGCGTCGTCCCAGGGACTGAGAGGTCCGGGTTCGATTCCCGTCAGGGCACATGCCCGGGTTGTGGGCTCGATCCCCAGCGGGGGGCGTGCAGGAGGCCGCCGATCGATGTTTCTCACATTGATGTTTCTATCTCTTTTTCACTTTTTCTCTCTTAAAAAAAAAGGCATGGAAACAACTCAGACCGTACCCCGGACCTAATGAGCTTGTTTACAAAGTTGCATCGATTTATTTTCCCTGAAAGACCTTCCTCTGGAGTTCCCGACAGACAGCATTTTTCTTAAAAGTCTTCCAGGCACCTGTTACCAAAACCCAGCTCAGAAAACAGACTGGCTTCCCTTTCAAAGGGAAGATGTCCTCTCACTGAGCGGCAAAGCCAGAGGCCAGCCTCGGAGGCATGGGCGACCAGAGGCAGGTCGTGTCTGCAGGACTCCCCCCCCCCCCCCCCCCCCCCCCGCGGCGGCGGCTCTCCGGTCCTCGGCTGGCTCTTTCCACCTAGTGATAAAGCTGGTCACCAGGACCTTCGGCCACGTCTCGCCAGGTGGGCAAGCCCCCTGGAAAGGGCATTAAGCCATCAGTCTGCTTTGCTCCCCTCCCGTCTGGTCTGCTGCCCGCTGGCAGGGCTGGGGTCCCCGGCCCCCTCTGGAGCAGCGCTGATGGCGGAAGGCGGTTCTGGGAGGGACGTTCAGACCCTGCTCCTCGACAGGGAGAGAGAGGCCCGGCAGGCAGAAACCACAGCACAGCCACTGTAGACCTTCGGATAATTTTACATAAAATCGCTGCCCAGCCCTGGCCGGTTTGGCTCAGCGGTTGGAGTGACGGCCCGTGGACCGGTGAGGTGTGGGTTCGATTCCAGTCAAGGGCACGTAGCTCAGTTGCAGTGCGTCCCCGGACCTGGTCGGGTCGAGTGAGAGGCAGCCAGTCGATATAGCTCTATCACGTCAATGTTTCTCCCTCTTTCTCTCTCTCTCTCCCTCCCACTGTGTCTGAGGATAAATGGAAAAGTATCCTCAGGTGAGGAATAAAAAGAAATTGCTGCACAGTGTGGCCCGGCCTGGTCATCTCCAGGTTAAAGGAAGGGGCTGATGGAAACCTCGCTGTTCTGGATGTGGGGGGGGGGGCATGCCCCACTGGGGTCTCCTGCTTCCCGCCAAGGGTGCAGAGGCCGTGATCGTCAGTGGCACGTTTATTGGCAGATCACGATTTCTTTGAGTCTTAGGCAGAGGAGCCCGTTTGTCCTGAGATTTTAGGGACGATGAGCAGATCCCCTCAGTGCTCACCCCTTGCTTCAGCCTGGTCAAAGGTTGTGCGACGATACGCTTCACTGGAGAACGGGGAGCGCGCAGAACTGCCTGCTCCAACAGTGGGTACAGACGTCCACAACCCCGTGGTCAGCCGCCCGGGAGAGGGGGCGTCCACGCGGCATCTGGAGATGGGCCGACCCGTCCGGTGTTTGTACAGCCGGGCGGCGGTTCTGAGTCTGGTAAGACTGGCCCGCGGGCACCGAACACGGCGCTGGATGGCACGAGACCTGCTGTGCACGGCGAGACAGACAGACACGCAGGATGCATCGGTGGGATTCTGTGCTCTACGCACGACCTACAGATTTGGCTTGTGTGCCCTCTTCTGCCTTGGAGTTCTAAGACCCTAGGAGTGTCCCGAGTGTGGGGAGCCACGCAGGCGTCCTTGATGTTCAAGAGGTGACTTCAGAAGCATCCAAGGGTGGGGCTGGTTGCCGGGAGAACCCACCATGTGATTAGGGGGTTTCAGTCCCACAGCCTCCCGGGAGGGGACAGGGGTCTGGAGGTTGGACCGATCACCAAAGCACCAGGGGCCAATGAGCTAATCGATCGTGTCTCTATACAGACACCTCTGTGAACCCCCAGAAGGATGGGGTTTCTGAGAGCTTTCAGGTTGGTGAGCACGTGGAGATGGGCTGAGAGTGGTCCTAGGGGAGGGTGTGGAGCCCGCACCCCTCCCTGCACCTGCACTGTGCGCCCCTCCACCTGCTGCTCCGGGTGACAGCCTTCGCAGCGCGGGTGAGCCGGCGGGAACCGCACGTCTGCGTTCTTCCCGCCGCTCTAGCCCATCGAGGGAATCTGAGGAGGGCTCCCGGCGCCCCTATACGTCCGTCAGAAGCACAGGTGACAACCTGGACTTGCAACAGGTATCTGAAGTGGGGGAGGGGGAAGCAGCCTTATCGGACTGAGCCCTTAGCCTGTGGGACCTGGCGCCGCCTCAGGGTAGCCCGTGTCGACTTGTAAGACCCCGGCTGGTGTCCCGGCTGGTGTCCCGGCGGACTGCTCGGTGGCGTGGGGGAGTCTCACCCCGCCCCACCGCCTGCACTGGAACTGGTCTCCGAACACCAAAGTAATTGGGGGTGCAGATACACACCGATGGCTCCTGGTGCAGACACAGTGTGACCCGCATGTAGCCGGTGGCTCCGTACGATTCAAACCAAACAAGGGGTGAGACGTCAGGGGCTGGATGTGTCCACAGTTTTATTCCCAGACCCGCTGACAGCTGAGGACAGAAACAACCTCCGACTGTACGATTTCTGCGCCCCAGCTCCTCAGATGGAAGGAAGCCGGGCGTGACCCCCGGAATGGGGGGTTCTTCCGTGCGATGGGGCGGGCCTCATAGGAACCCCTTTGACGACGGCTTCTTTCTGCTTCACCGGAGACCCGGGGTTGCTGCTGTTTCTGCGTGTCCGAGAGGGTGTCCCGCGGCAGCTGGCTGGCTCCTGCAGGAATGCATGTTGACGCCTGCGGAGGACCTGCCGCGGCTGTCCAAAGCCCTGGGGGTGGGGCTTGTTGGCGCTCCGTGGTCTCTGCTTCCTACAGGCTGAGCTCGCGGCCCCCCTTCCACAGAGAGATCAGCACAGAAATATTTACGTGGGTCTAATGTCCGCTCCTTGCCCGTGCAGGCCCGGTGCAGAGACACCACTCATCCAGAGGCCCAGATGACCGGGACCTTCAAAATTCCTTACAAATGCCTGGCTCTAATGAGCACCCCCTGCCGGGGTGGGGCGAGCGCTGTGAAGGAGGTCTTCCTCCCTGACTCACCCCCTCCGTCTCAGGGGACATACTTAGATGGGCCCCGCTGCCTTCAGCTCAGGCCCACATTTTTCTCTGCCTTCCAGGGAGGGTGGGGATCTGACGCCTGGGGCATTTCAGTCCCCCCCTCAGCGAGTGCAGATCCCAAATAACTGTCCCTGATACTGAGAGAAGCTGCAGTCAGGGGACAGTTCTCAGGAGAGGGGCCCAGCACCAACCTGGGGGTACATCAGCACAAACAGCACCATGATCAAGGAAGTCCGGGGGGGCCTCCAGGCCTCCAGGCCCCCAATGTGTTCAAGAAGGAAGGCACCCTGAATCAAGGGGTGAAGAATGGGTAGATATTTTAAAGATTTGCCTCGAACAAATCCATGCTTTCTCCTCGGCACAGTGTGGGTGTGATCCCCACCGAGCAGCAGCTGGTGGGGACTCTGGGGGGTCTCTAGGCTGGTCCCCCGAGAGGCCAGGGCACAGGGAGGGCGGCTGGGTTCCTGCCGGCACGGCTGAGCCACTAAATCACACCTCAGCTGCAGTCTTCAAGTGCGTGCCCTCCGGCCAGACTCTCCATAGCTGAGCCCAGAGAGTCTTAATTTTATTTTAAACCTCGCCTGAGGATATGTTTTTATTGATTTTTTTTTTTAGAGAGAGAGAAAGAATAAGAGAGAGAGAGAAACATTGATCATCGATTGGTTGCCTCCCACACCTGCCCCGACCAGAGATCCAACATGCAACCTTTTGGTGTACGGGACAAGGTTCCAACCAGCCGTGCCACCCGGCCGGGCCCATAGAGTCTGTTTTCTGGGCCAGTTGAGTGCTGTCTCCTTGCAGCTGAAATGATCTGATCGGATCAGGATCCAGTTCTGCCCGCTGCCCGCCCGCTAACCGCCCTCAGCTCCCACACAAGGCTGAGACCATCTTCATTTCACGGAAAAGTTAAGCCCGGGCAGAGGCTGTTGTACAGCAGGTGGCTGTCCTGATCCCCGAGGTCAACGCCCCTGAAAAGCGCTCTTGCTGGGGTGACTACAGGGCTGGCTTGTTGACGCGACATAATGCCAGCTATTAGCTGCCACTTCTTCCATCCTCAACGACGCTGTTTTCTCTCTCCTTTCCGTCGGCTTGACAGCGTACACAATTTGAAATGTTTTCCCACGCATTATCACGTCTGATCAGACATCCCTGCTCGGGCTTATGGAAGAGATACTTCCTGCCTTTTCAGAGGAGGGAGCTTGGACACGAGCCTGCCCCAGGCCAGGGTGGGAACGAGGCCCCGGCTGCGCCCCACGAGCTGCCCAGTGCAGCTAGGACCCTGCTGGGGGGTCGGCATCAAGCTGTGAAGGCAGAACAGGGCTCAGGCTGATGATCCAACAATGAGGACATTCCAGATGCCACGTGACAAAATCCAGAGGCAGAGCCGGCCGGTGTGGACCTCAGGCTCCCAGCCTTCTCCTGCCTTTCTCTGGCCCCTCCCTCTGCGTGTAGGCTCCGCCCCCGGTGCACAGGAGGGTGGCTGCCCCTGCTGGGGTCACACCCAGACACAGGCTGTCCACAAGAGGGTCTTCCCTGCCAGTCTCTCTCTGCAGCGGGGCCACCTTGTCATAAGCACCCCCGGCACACATTCCCATGCTCCCGGTCCAGCCCTGGGTCGGTGCCCACCCCGCAACCAGCCCACAGACAGGGAGGGGGTGCCAGGCCGGCTTACAACGACCAGCAGGCGGGAGGCGGATGTGGTGCCTGAGGCACAGCCACTATCACTGTGCTCAACGTGGGTGCAGCCCGGCCGGTGTGGCTCAGCAGTTAGAGCGTCAGCCCTGCACCAAGAGGTCGCTGGTCCGATTCCCGGTCAGGGCACATGCCCAGGTTGTGGACCCGATCCCCATTGGGGGGCATGCAGGAGGCGGCCCATCGATGTTCTCTCTCATCAATGTTTCCATCTCTCTCCCTCTCCCTTCAAGTACACGGCAGTGCAAGGGAACTGGTCTAGGGCGGTGGCCGGGGGGTCATCACGGGCCCACACTTGTTCTACCTCCCTGAGTCCCTGCACATGGGTGTCCCCAGCCACCCGGGCTCAGCGCTTGTCTACAGGACTTCTTCCGGCCAATGAGAAAGCAGTAAATGTCCCGCAAGGAGCTTGCCTCTGGGACCTGTTCTGGGTTGAGTCATGGTCTCCCACAATCCACCGCGGAAGTCCTAACCGTCGCTGTGGCTGGATTCAATGGCGGGGTCTTTCAGGAGGCCCTGAGGGGGGCCCCTGATCCAACAGGACGGGTGTCCACAGGAGAAGCAGGGAGACCCCAGCGGCCGCTCCTCTGCGCGGGAAAGACCCTCCGAGGACACGGCGAGCAGGCAGCTGTCTGCACGGCAGGGAGCGAGGCCGCACCAGTGCCCACCTCGCCACCACCCGGGCCTTGGACTTCACCTTCAGGACCTTAAGAAAATTCATTTCCGTGTTCTAAGCCACCTCGTTGTGGTATTCTGTTACGACAACCGGAGCAGACGGACAGACACTCTCCAGCCACCACACACGAGCCGCCCTGGGCTAGTCACTGGGGGGTGAGACACAGCGAGCGGCCTCCCAAACCTCGGCTACAGCTGCCAGCCCGCAGGCACGGGAGTCCGACCCCTGACCACCAGCCGAACACAGGCTGAGCCCAGTGAGACTGGCACAGAAGCGACCGGCCAGAGTCCAACCCGAGCTGCTGACCCACAAATCAGGAGCCAAATAGATGGTCGTCGTAGGCCGTGGAGGGCCGGGCGGTTTGTCCCACGGCAACGGGTAAGGGACGCGGGTGGGGCGTGGGGGCTGTCCGCCACAGGCTCCCATGCTCTCTGGACGGACTTGAGCTGCACGGTCCCTCTTGGCCTGACTTGGAGCCACACTCGCAGGGCTCGGGCAGGCTGGGCATAAAGAGGACAGGAACCTCGAGATCCACCTTCCGTCTTTCACGAAAAACCCAGGTGCCGAAATATCCTCGTACCCCACAGTCTCCACGATGAGGCCACGCCAGGGAGCGGAGGGGCTGTGGAGGACGACAGAGGACGGCCACTGTTCAGCTCTGGCCCTTGTTGCCTTGTGCAAGAGAAACCAGAAATCTGGATTAAAATGTATATTTTTTTCCTTTACAGATTTTAGAGAGAGAGGAAGGAAGAGGGAGAGAGAGAGAAACATCAATGAGAGAGAACATGGATTGGCTGCCTCCCGCATGCCCCCCACTGGGGATCTGGCCCACAACCTGGGCATGTGTCCTACTGGGGAATTGAACCGGTGACCTCTTGGTGCAGGGTCGATGCTCAACCACAGAGCCACCCCAGCTGGGCCAGAAATCTGGATTTTTATATAAAATCTCCTAATTGGGCCAGCCGGTGTAGCTCAGTGGATGGAGCGCCGGCCTGCTTTGATTCCCGGTCAGGGCACATGCCTGGGTTTCAGGCTCCATCCCCAGTAGGGGGCGTGTAGGAGGCAGCCGATCGATGTTTCTTTCTCTCTCTCTCCCTTCCTCTCTCTTTACAAAAATCAATAAAAACATATTTAAAAAATATATTTTTTAAATCTCCTAATTGGGAAACATTGATTCCATTTAACACAAAACATGGCACAGGCTAAATAAAACTCACACTAAGCCTGAACGGCTTCTCTGGAAAGTCCGTTCTACACACCGGCACTAACGTCCGGTTATAAATCAGCGAAACGCACACGCCGAGGGACGGGCTCCGCCTTCCCGCAGGTTTGGGACACGCGTATCCGCAGTGACAAATGGAAGCCTTTTCAGAAATGTGGGTCCCGAACCCAACATGTAACAGAGAGAAAATGAAACAATGAAACAAATTACAGTCTGTGGCTGCAGGGTTCCCTGCCTCAGAGCTGAGAGCAAACCAATAAATAAAACGCCCAAACCTAAATCCGGGTGAACGCAGTAGAAAAGTTTTGCACGTTCAGGAAAACCAGCACACGAGGCTCTGAGCCTTTGCACGTCAAAACGGTGCCCAGCATGACCGAGCGTCCCTGGAACAAGGGGGCTGGTTTTATTTACCTTCGTGGCCCCGGAAGCTAGAAGCCTCTGGTCAAAGTGCGGCGGGTGAAGGAACCCATGAACATGTTCCAAGTGGACGGACAGGAGATGAACATAAAGGTCTCGTGCTGGCCGGTGGCCCCCTGTGGGTGACAGCACGCAGTTCGGAGCCGGGAGACCCGGCTTGGTTCTTACCCGCTCCCCGTTTCGGAAAGGTAGTTACCTACCTCCTCTGCGCCTCCGTTCCTCACGTGTGAAATGAAGAAAATAAAAAATCCCTGCCTGACAGTGTTATTACGAAGATAAAACGAAAACCTGTGTGTCGCCGGCACAGCTCCCCCCTCCCGCCCCCCCGGAATGCACAGGGGCCCCCAGACGTTGTCGCTGAGGCTGATGGCTCGTTAGGAGGGGAGATGGCCTGTGTCACTCCGCAGGGGCTCGGCTTTTGCGCAAAGCAGTGTGAATTTGGGCTAGATTAAGTGAAAGCGTTCTTTATATGATTCCGCGAGAATCGGCTCAGGTCACGTCTGGGGCAGAGGCCCGAGGAATCCAGAGGAAACACAACTGTTTCTAAAGCATTTCCTGCAGCGTGGAGGCCCAGATGCCTCCCCGGGGCAGGATTCCGGGCTGTCGAACTGGCCGTTCTCGGCTGTAGGCACCAAAGCGGTAATGAGGAGGATAAAGCACGCGGCCCACCGCGGCCGTCTGCGCAGCCCGATGGTCCTCCGACCAGCGCGAGAAACCGCGTCCTCCGCCCTGGAAGGAGTAGGCGGCTTTTCATTTTCTGCATCCTTCTGGGAGTTATTGTTTTCCTCTTCCCTTTGCCCTGATAAGGAGTGTGCTCTCCGGAGCGAAATAGATGCTGGTCTTAAGCGTTCCTGAAGGGAGAACTATCGGAGCTGGAAATTACCAAATAATTTTCAGAGGGTTATTTCTCCATTATCACCGCACATGTCCTGTTATCGTGCTGGTGTTGGCTGCGGCCTCCGAGCCTGCCGAGATGGAGGCAAGGTCAGGGCCAGCCCCCCTCACACACGCTGCGAAAGACGAAAGTCCTCCTGTGTCGCAGTGGCTGGGGAGTGGTCAGCAGGTGGCTCAGGGCGGGGGTGGGCCCCTCCTGCTGCCTTTGCATCCTGGGGCAGGGGGCTTTCTTGAGGGTGGGCTCTTTTGCTCCATGTTGAACCAGATGGAAAAAAAATTAACTTCTTTACCAGTTCTATAAACTGATCCTATTCACACGTAATGTGAATATAGCAACTTCTTTTTTTTTTTTTTTTAAACGAGAGTTGGGAGTGGTGAGAATGGTAAAATTAAATTTTGCATTGGAATAAGGTTAAAAATAAAACAACTTCTAGTGGAACAGTGGGTAACGCTGCCCTTAAAATGCCCTCTGATGACCCCTGGCCTTCGCCAGGGAGTTCCTCTGATCCGGTCCCTATTTCCTGCCCCTCCTCGGGTGTGTGCCCGGACTCCAGATGCTGGGGCACCTACATTCTCTGCTTCGCACCCCAAGACCTCACGCTGAATCCGTCCCGATCTAGTCAGCAGAAGGGCACCCCCCATTCTCCTTTGTCTCTAGGAGTCTGTCTCCTGCCGACCCTCAGGAACGCGGACTCCCACAGTGCGTGTCCTTTCGTGACTGGCAAGGGCTTCTTTCCTGTCTAATTTCCTAACGAATTTGGGTTACAGCACGATAGTGTGTCTCTCGTGTTAGTACTGTCACAGAGCCATCGGGAAGAAGTCATTCCCACAGTCATTCAAGGGCTTCATCCGTTGGGCAAGAATGCCCTTTACATTTTTAGAGTGGGAGGGTTGGAGGGAGGGAGGGGGGGAGAGAGAGAGAGAGAGAGAGAGAGAGAGAGAGAAAGAGAGAGAAACACCGATGCGAGAGGGACACATTGAGTGGCTGCCACCCACACAACCCAACCAGGGCCGGGGACAAACTGCAACCAAGGCACATGCCCTTAGCGGGAACCGAACCCGGGTCTCTCTGGACTGCAGGCTGACACTCCAACCGCTGAGCCAAACCGGCCAGGGCCCTTCACATTTTGATTGAAGCGTGACTTACAGTCAGCACATGAGCCTTGAGTATTCAGCTCCGTGAACATCTGCATCTGGCGATAACCACGTGGGCAGCGCCCGGATCCATTCCCAGTATCTCTGAGTCTTCCCTGTTCCTTCAGGCAGTCACCTCTCCCACCAGGGGGACGACCCCAGATCAGTGACCCAGCCCGGGAAGGTCATGCCTGGAGCCACCATCGCTGGCCCTCTTGTGTCTGGGTCTCCACTCGGCGTGACGTCCGCAACGCCCACCCAGGCCGCTGTCCACGGCGGCTCACCCTTAATTACCCCGTGTCCTATTTTACGATATGAACGTACCACGATTTGTTTACCCTTTCTCCCCTGGACAGACGTCGGGGGTGTTTTAATTGCCCATTATAGAAAAAGTCGCTATAACCACTCTGCCAGGAACACTTCTTAATTCCAGTAATTTTTTTTCTTTTGAGACGCCCGGGCTGTCACGGTTCTTGTGAACTTCCTTCTCAGTTCTCGGCTCTGGGTAGCTCCACAGGCGAGCGACGCCATGTGAGGCTGTGTTTTCTGAAATCACGGTCGTCTGCTTCATAAGACCCTGCATCATTTGCACGATTTTCCCACTTCCTTGGAAGCCAATTTGTCTTGTCCTTTTAGGGGTGACCCACAGATGGAAGGCGCTGGCCGATGAGGATGAGGGCAGGAGCGGAGCTAAGCGGGGGCCGGGGTTTGAAAGGCGGTAATATGCTGACAGTCCCTTCGAGGCCAATATTCTTCTGTTATGACAACCCTTTCTTCTCTACACAACCATGGGATTGGGGATTGGGTTACTGTGGACTCAGCTAACAAGGTCCTCTGGTATTCCGTCTGAAGTCGGCTGCTGGGGAGGCTCCCCACACTGCCACCTCGGAGGCTCGTCGTCCCGCCCTTAGCCCCGTGCTGCAGACTTTGATTAGCGGTGCACATTCCGGCGAAGGCAACCGTTGTCACGAGATTGCAGAGCACAGACCAAGGGCCGGTGATTTGAATTGCATGAGCCTTAGGTCTTCCTTGCAAGAGGTGTGCAAAGCCCATGATTTCCTCCGGCCGTCAGGAAGTACAGACGCAACCCCTGACAGCATCGCAGCAGGGGACACTCTAAGAACCTAATTGTAACGAATATACGTTTTGACTTTCCAACTAAGAGGGAAGTGGGGTGGAGGATCTATGTAGATCTTCGTAATTTCTAGCCCGGTGGGCGAGGCAGGTCTCTTCCACAGTTGTTCTGTTTCTCCCGAGGAAACAGACCCAGAGGAGAGGTACGTCCGTGCATGTAAGTATATATGTATACATGCGTGTGTGCATACACACGTGAGGTTTATTGTAGGAACTGGCTCCTGCAGGTATGGAGGCCAAGGTGTCCCATCGTCTCTCATCACGAGTGGGACCAGCAGAGCCTCGGGAGGGGTCAGTGTCAGTCCTAGGGCCTGAGAGGAGGGGCCCCAGCCCATGGCCAGGGAGGGCGGTGTCACCTGTCTGGCCGTTCTATTCTGTCCGGGCCCTCGGTGGCCAGGGCTCGCCCACCAGCTTCCACAAGGGCGTCTTACTGACTCAGTCTGCTGACTCCCACGCTGACCCCTTACAGGCACACCACTTTAGCTATTTATTTAGTTTTTGTCTTTCAGAGCTGATTTTCATTTTATTTCATTTTTATTGTTGGAAGTATTACAGATGTCCCCGCCTCTTTTTCCCATTGACCCCCTCCTCCCCACTCCCCCCCCTTCCTTCTTTCCCCAAACGCATGTCGGTGTCCATTGGTGGTGCACATATGCGTACAAGTCCTTTGGTTTATCTCTTCCCTCCCCTCCCATCCCCCATCCCTCTGAGGTCTGTCAGTCTGTTCCCTACTTCCATGTCTCTGGATCTATTTAGACTTTCAGCTTATTTTGTTTATGATGTTCTGTAAATAAGTGAGATCATGTGGTACTTGTCTTTCTCTGACTGGCTTATTTCTCTCAGCGTAACACTCTCCAGGTCCCTCCATGTCGTCTCAAAGGATAAGAGATCTTTCTTTCTTACAGCTGCATAGTACTCCATTGTGTATATGTACCACTGCTTTTTTATCCACTCATCTACTGATGGGCATTTGGGCTGTTTCCAGATCTTAGCTATTGTAAACAGTGCTGCTATGAACATGGGGATGCATATGTTCTTCCTGATGGGTGTTTCAGGCTTCTTAGGACACACACATGATTTTACATTCCTTAAGGAGGTGACAAGACGATCGTCTCGTTACTAGGCTGGCATGACAAGGCGCTGTGGCCACGTGGCCCCGCAGCCGGGCCCTGGCACTGCCGGTGTCCTGGGCGGAGCTGCCCTTGGAGGCACTCGGGTGGGATGGGAGCTGTCTGTGTCAAGATGGGGTGCTTCTCTGCTCCTCGTTCCTGATCCTGGGCTGCGTTTGGCCTCTCGGAGGGGTCATCCACCAGCTGTTTGGGAGGTGTCTGTAGGGAAGGCGGGAGGAGGCTGGGCTGTCTCAGCCCCTTTGGGCCTGGAGGAGACCTCGTGCAGGTGGCCGAGGCGTTTCCTGCCGCAGCACAGCCATTGGGAGGGCTCGGAGTGGTCGGCTGAGGTCCACGGAGCTCTCTGCGGACCCCGGGAAGCGTGGTCAGTGCTCAGTGACGCCGGGTAGAACCTTGGTCAGCATTCCCGTGGAGCCAACTCATCTTCTGTGGAACAGACGCCGTGCCGCGTGCATCCCCGGCTCCCCTCCCCGTGTGCCTCCCGTGTCGGCGAAGGGGCAGCAGCATCCCTCTTCCTGGGCCTTACCCTGTTAGAGGCGGTGCTGTCCCGGGGCGCAGAGCAGATCCCCACACACAAACGTAGAACTGTGAGCAGAGTCAGATCTGCATTTTCTCTGAACGGGATGAAATAGGACTCGAGTTGAGATCCTGGCAGGCTGGAGGGAAATTCAGCCCTTATAGACTCTTGTGGTGGGGGGCAAACTCCTGCGGGTGCAGGCGAAATCAGGGGCCGCCCCTCGCCTTCTCCGTCTGTGCTGCCCACTGCGGCCTCCTGCCCCGACGGCCAGCTGTCAGTCGAACACAAACACACGGAGGACCGATTCCGGCGGCCCGTTTCCTGTCCGACCACAGGCTCTTATGTCTCTGGCTCCTCCTTGCACGAGGTTCTGGAACCGACATTTGTGTGCTCCGCGGGCCTCCCAGGCCAAGGGGTGAACAGGGGTTTCCAGGCACATTCTCGCTCAGGTTGGCGGCTCCTGGAGAGCCAGGTCCAGGCCTGTCTTCTTCACTGCTTCACCCCCAGAACCCAGGGCAGTGCCTGGTGCGTGGCAGGCGTTCATCCATGTCTGCTGGGTGGACGGTGGACACAGGATAATCTTCAGGGCTGATCCATGAGGCGGTTGGCTTTTCAGGAACAACCGTGACACAGCTCCTCTGGACTGGCCGGTACCCCCTGGGGAAAACCTTCCTGAGGCCCATTTACCCTTTTCAGTGGCAAGTCACCCGAGGGGGCCCCAAAGCACCAGAGAGTCCAATGTAGCACGGTCTCCGCGGTGTGGTTTGTGCTGTTCTGTGTCCTGCGGAAGGAATCTCTGTCTGGCCCAAGTCGGGAAGCCACTCTCTGACACTGCCGGCCAGATACTTTGTTTCCATCGTACACACTTGGTTTTCACAGTGAGATCCACAGGTGACTGGAAACAGCTTTGTCTACAATCTGGGGCAACATCGCTCTTACCGTGAATAAAGGGCCAGCTGTGTGGGGTCTGTTGTCTCATTTCCACGCAGTTTAAGGGGTTTTCTTTGTTTAGTCCAGTATTTGTCAGCTGGGGGTAATGTTGCTCCCTCCAGGGGACGTCATTAGCGCGTGTGTGTGTGCATATGTGTGTGTGCGTGTGTGTGTGTGTGTGCGTATTACTGGCTGCTGAAGCTGCTAAACATCCTACAACGCACAGCAACCCCATAACAAAGAGTCATCCGTCCATCTCCAGGTCAGCAGGGCCGCGCTGAGGGACCCCGAGCTGTCCCCGCTCCAGGACCACACTGGCTTCACCGCGGGGCTTCGCCGGAAGCCACGCCCTTCGGTCCTGCGACCCTCCCGTCCTCAGCGTCGCCCCAAGCCCACCTCGCCTCCCTTTTGCTCTTGTTTCACCACGTACACCTTCCAACCACTTTGTCAGCTTCAGAAGAGAAATCTGCTGGGATTCTGATGAGACTGGATAGAATCTTTACATCAGTTCGGGAAAATTGACATCTTTCCAATAACAAGTGTTATTTATACACGGACACCGCACATCCTTCCATTTGCCGAGCTCGTTGAGATTTTTCTATAATTTTTCGTAATTTCCTCTCTAGATGTTCCGCACGTCTTCGGTAAGATTTATTCCCCGATAGTCGACATTTCTACTGATGTTGTAAATATTCCTCGTTCTTTCCATTTCAATTTCTAGTTGCTCATCACTGGGTGTAAAATGCAATTGCTTTTGAATGTAGCAGTGATCCTGAATTCTCTTAAATATAATTCTCCGAGTTTGTGTATTCTTTTGGATTTTCTGTACGTTGGTATTAAATATGAGAGCTTCACATTTTCCTTTCCAGGAGTGATTGTATTTATATATTCACCACTTCATGCCTTGGTCAGGATGTCCAGTCCAATTTTGAATAATGACTGTCCTGTCTTGTTTCCAACCTTGGTGGAAAGTTTACAGTATTTCCCCATTAAATTGTCCCTGATGTCTTGCCTTGCTTTGAAGTCGGCTCTGTCTGAAATAAACATAGCCACTCTGGCCTTTTTTGGATTAGCATTAGCATGGCATACTTTTCTTCATTCATTTACTTTTAATTGTAACCTCTACGTGTCTTTATATCTAACGTGGGTTTCTCGCAAACATCGTCATGTTGGGTCTTGTTGTCTGGTCCACGCTGACAGTCACTGATGTGGTCAGACCTAACGCTGGTGCTCAGATGGACTGTGAACACATAAGGTTGGGCTAGTATCTACCACATCTGTTACTATTTCATATTTGTTACCCTGGTTCCTTGTTCCTGTTTCTGTCCCCCACCATTGTTCTGCTCCTTGTGGTCTTAACTAAGAATTGGATACGATTTCATTTTCTCTCCTTTCTTCCAACATCATTTATACTTCCTTTTACCTGTTGTTAACCATTTCCCTAGAGTCTGCACCATACATTCACAGGCAACACAAGTCTACGATCAAATAACTGCGTGGCTGCAGGGATGGTGCAAGTGCCTCATGATTATGAAACAATCCGCATCCTCCTTCCTGTTCCTTGTATGGCTGCTGCTATTTAGCTCACATAGCTGGAAGCATACCCAAGCCTACATAGTCAGATACATTGTTGCTATTATGATTTCGAACACAATAGTATCTGTTAGATCAATGAAGAATGAGAAAGACACATTTTCATTTCACCTTCACTTATTCACGTGTTCCCTGAGTGGGCAGTGAGTGATCAGGTACCAATTGAGCTTCCGGATCACAGGCGGCTTGGGTGGGCTTCCTGGGTGGGCTGGACTTGGGGTATTGCCGCACATCCCAGCTCGAAGGGCGTAACGCTGTTCAGGACTTCAACGGCAGAAGAGGACTTCTCCCAGCCTCCACTGTACACGTCCTCCTTGTAGCTGGTTCTGATTTGTAGCTTTTTGCTCTGATAACACTAGACTCGCCAATATAGCACTTTCCCGAGTTCCGTGAGTCATTCTAGTGAATCACCCCATTTAAGGCCGTTGTGGGAACCCCTGAATTATTGCGCACTTGTCATAAATGAAGGGGGTTGGGGGGTCTTGAAACATGTGGGTGTTACCTGAGTGAGGATGGTCTCCCTGGAGACTGTGTCTGAGCTGAGGTTTGGCTCAGCTCTGGGTAGTTGGTATCAGAAGTCATTGCATTTTTGTAGATTGATTTTTTTTTTTTCCTAATGTTAAACCAGTTTTGCATTTCTAGAGTAAATTCAACCTGGCCACAACGAATTGTTTGTATTGGCCTTTCTATATGTCGCTGGAAAGCTTTGCTAATGTTGTGATGAGGATTGTGCATCTGTGTTTATTAACAGGACTGACCTGAATCTTCCTTTCTCACAAGGAAGACTGTGGTATCCGGGTTATTCTGGCCCCAAACGAAAACGCCAGGAAGTATTCTTTTCGTGTTCGCTTGGAGAGCTTGCCTATGGGGTTGGCGCTCTTTCTTCCTGAAATACTTGGAACATCTCTACCAGTAAACTTTTCTGCACCTAAAGTGTTTTAGAAAGATATAGGCTAGCCCGGCTGGTGTGGCTCAGTGGACTGAGCATCCTCCTAGGGACTGAGAGGGCCCAGTTCAATTCCTGGTCAGGGCACATGCCCGGGTTGCAGGCTCGACCCCCAGTGGGGGGCGTGCAGGAGGCAGCCAATCGATGTTTCTCACATTGATGTTTCTATCTCTCTCTCCCTTCCTCTCTCTCTAAAAAAATTTAAAATAAAGAGAGATATGGGCTGTTCATATTTCTATTTATTATTCTATCAATTTTGGACAATTGTGGCTTTCTGGAAAATGATCAATTTCATGTGTATTTCCATAGTTACAGGGTAAAGTTATGCATAATAGTCTCTGGTTATATTGTGGTGTCTGGAGAGTCTCTAAAGTAGCGATTGTCACCCTTTTCATCTCATGGCACATGTAACCCAATTCCTAAAATTCTGGGGCATGCCAAAAGTTATTCTCTTTTTGCCAATCTGACGACAAATTTAGGTATGGTTTTGACTCGTTCCCACGGGACGGCTGTTGTGTCGGCTGTGGTCACGTTCTTGTCTGACAACCAGAGGGGACCCCTGACTGATTAGGCAGGTACTGTGTGTCGTGAGTGTTCTCCAGGCACAGCCACAGGCTGACATCGCTGCTCCGGGGACACCTTTGCTCACATCACTGCTCTTGGCGTTAGGTTCGCCCTCACCCTCTTGTGGATCAGGCGGTGGGAGGCGGCCAGTTCGTCCGGATGCCCGCGCTCGGCTAGGAGGACTTCCTCTCTGGGGCGTTGCTTTCTGTCTGCCTCGGCCTCCTGCCCCTCCTCCCAGCGGGGACTTCCTGGTTTTCCCGTGATGGGGTCTGGAGGCCGACGCCCCGCCGTTGATGGCTCGGCTCTTGTGTTTCTCCCCGATACCCGGAGGCCCCCGGCGTTCTCCTCGGCCCAGCTCGTGCCTGCCGCGCGCTCGCATTCTGACACGCGCGGAATGTCCCATGTACGCGTGAAGAGTGTGCCAGCTTGGCAGGTGCCGGGTGCCGCGCGTGTCAATTAGGTCCAGTTGTTCCTCTCAGTGCGGAGTGGCTGGGCCCTCGCGGCATCGGGGCTGCCTGTTGTCTTCTCCCCCGAGAGAGGAGAGCCGAGCCCCAGCCTCAGAACCGGACGTTCTGTTCCCCCTCGTGTCTGCCCCCCACTCTTCAAAAAGCGGGGGAGCAGAGCGCGGGGCTGTGCGCAGCCTGCAGCCACCACACTGGAGGAAAAAGAGGGGAGGCTGATGCTGTGGGAGGATGGAAGGGCTGACGACGTTGGTCTGTTTCGGGAAGAGCCGAGGTCCGAAGGCCTCCGCGGATCCCTTGCCGATGCCAGAGAAATACCCCGAGGACTGGCTGCGGGAGACGTGGTGGACCAGGGCTCCCCGCTCAGGGTTACAGCGCACAGGAAACGAGCAGGGGACGCGCTCGCGTACATGCGGGGTGAGGTCAGAACACCAGCTGTTCACGGCCCAGACTCACGTCCCTTTGCGGCCGCCCCTTGACCGAGGAGCTGGCCAGGCCCCCAGGTCCCACAGCACACTGGCAGGTGGCCTTCACTGCATTCCCGCGGGGTGGGGGAGCGGGAGCTTGGCAAGGGGCCACGGCCACACATACCACACATACCACACATACCACACATACCACACAGCATCTCAGAAAAGTTCTCTCTTGCCCGGCTGGTGTTGCTCAGTGGCTGAGCGTCGACCCTGCACCAAGAGGTCGCGGGTTCGATTCCCGGTCAGGGCACATGCCCAGGTCGTGGGCCCGATCCCCAGTGGGGGGGCATGCAGGAGGCGGCCAATCAGTGTTTTCTCTCATGGACGTTTCCATCTCTCTCTCCCTCTCCCTTCCTCTCTCTCTAAAATCAATAAAGAATAAAAATAAAGCTAAAAAAAGTTCTCTGTCCCTGGAAAAACTCTGTTTTCCGCAAATCGTGTTGAAATAATGAGAACATTTTACCAAACGGTGTGTGTATTCAATTTGTCTGTCTTTCAAGGGAAAAAACAAACAAAACAAAAGAAAACTAGAATCTTCTATTTCCCCTCCACTCCGTCATTTGTTTTCAAACCGAGTATAATCCGCGAGCAGTCGGTGAACATGGTCCGGTTCTTACCGGACGTGTCCTCCAGCTCGAAGCCCCTTGAGGCAGGAATTGCCTTAAAGATTGCCCTAGACTGCGCCCTGAAAACCGGGATTGCCCCAGACTGCGCCCTGAAAACCAGGATTGCCCCAGACTGTGCCCTGAAAACTGGGATTGCCCCAGACCGCGCCCTGAAAACTAGGATTGCCCCAGACTGCGCCCTGAAAACCGGGATTGCCCCAGACTGCGCCCTGAAAACCGGGATTGCCCCAGACTGCGCCCTGAAAACTGGGATTGCCCCAGACTGCACCCTGAAAACTGGGATTGCCCCAGACTGCGCCCTGAAAACCGGGATTGCCCCAGACTGCGCCCTGAAAACTGGGATTGCCCCAGACTGCACCCTGAAAACCGGGATTGCCCCAGACTGCGCCCTGAAAACCGGGATTGCCCCAGACTGCGCCCTGAAAACTGGGATTGCCCCAGACTGCACCCTGAAAACTGGGATTGCCCCAGACTGCGCCCTGAAAACCGGGATTGCCCCAGACTGCGCCCTGAAAACCGGGATTGCCCCAGACTGCGCCCTGAAAACCGGGATTGCCCCAGACTGCGCCCTGAAAACCGGGATTGCCCCAGACTGCGCCCTGAAAACCGGGATTGCCCCAGACTGCGCCCTGAAAACTGGGTTTGCCCCAGACTGCGCCCTGAAAACCGGGATGTCTCCGAAAGCTTAAGCAGCCACAGGTTCATCAACAAGAAAGGAAAAGGAGATGAAACAGGAAAAATGTTTCAAAAGGGATGGGCTTCAAATGAGATGATTCCAGACGGTTCTTTTGAGACTTAAGAAAAGGCTCTTTCTGGTCTGGGGGCGGCTGCCGGAGACCCTGCGCGCTGACCCCGCTGCGTGGAGGTGCAACGCGGAGACGGAGGGAGACACGGTCACTGCGCGTGTTATGTCCACCGAGGACCAAAGACCAGCTCTTTTCCTGGGAGCAGCGGCTTTTAATTCACCCTGCCTTTGAAATCAGCCCAAATGGATGCTTTTGATCACCATGAAGTGCCCACATTTTGCAGGGAAGGTGCTCTCCAAGGTCCAGTCCCCGCAGAGAATGAGGGGCAGCCTGTCTGCCACATGCCCTCCCCACGGGGAATCCCAGCTGGGCTTGGGGGGAGCGGGGAGGCCGAGCTGCAGGACATGAGGGCTCCAGGACGTGTTGGAGAAGATTTGCCCTGGCCTGGGCCCGGCTGGGGGAGCACCCTGGGGACTGACCTGAGTCCCTGCCAGGCACAGGCCCGGGTTTCAGGCTCAGTCCCTGGTGCCCAGGTCCCCGAAGGAGCCGCCGATCCACCCTGTTCTCACCTTGACGTTTCTCTCTCTTCCTCTCTCTCAAAATCAATTTCAAATACATTTAAAAAAGAAAAAAAAGCCCTGGCCGGTTTGGCTCAGCGGTTAGAGCGTCGGCCTGCGGTCCTGAGAGACCCGGGTTCGGTTCCCGCTAAGAGCACGTACTTCGGTTGCAGTTTGTCCCCAGCCCTGGTCAGTTGTGCGGGTGGCAGCCACTCGATGTGTCCCTTTCACATCGATGTTTCTCTCTCTCTGTTCCTCTCTCTCCCTCCCACTCTACCTGAACGAAAAATGGAAGGGTGTCCTCGGGTGAGGATTAAAAAAAAAAAAGAAAGAAAAATATTTTAAGGCTCTCAGGAAAAATAAACAGCCCTATGTGACATTATATTAAAGAAAAAAGACTTTTTCTGTGGTCAGATAAGAGAACCCATTTTCCCTCTGTGCCAAGTTGGATGTATTCGTATATTAAGTCGCTTAGAAACACTGCCCAGAGGAACTTAACTTTGTGGAACCCCGTGTTTTCAGGCTAATCGGACCACATACCCCTTGTTCCGAGGATATGTGCTTTGGAGGGGTTCTCCTGGGTTCTGAGTCACCGGGGGAAACCACTGGGCGCTGGAGCCGTGGGCAGGACTTCCAAAGACGGATTCGCCTTCCCCAACTGCTGCCCTCCGTGCGGGGGGGAGGCCGCACCCTCTGCGGGCAGGAGACACCACCGACGCCTCTCGTCTGCTCGGACGACCCAAGGGCTCTCGAGCCTGCTCGCTCTCCAACGGGACAGTGGCCGTGGCCACGCACTGGTCAGTGTGCCTGTCTTGGTTCAGTTTGGACAGTCCCATCAAAATGAGCACAGGGCGGACTTCTTAGGTCAACGAAGCAAGCGCGACTCGAGCAGGGTTAGGCGGAGAGAAGGGGGACTCACTGGCCGCAGGCCAAGGGGACCAGAGGCCTCTGCGCCCTGTGTCTCCCACGCACGAGGAGGGTTTCGTCTCCAAGGTGCCTCGTACTCAGGGGCTCCCTTCCGATGCTCCCCAAAGTGGCTGCCAGGTCACATCGACCAGCTAGGCCCCTCGCCAGAGACAGAGCACCCGCCGCGCCAACCCTCGGGCACGACATTCTCGCTGGATCGGGTGACGTGTCCCTCTCTGGACTAACCACCACGACTGCACGTGGGATCCGTCTGGAACTGGGGTGTGGGTGGCCCCATCCAAACAGCACGGTCTGCGAGTGGGGCCCGGAAACAAATCAAGGGGTACACCCAGAGGAAGGGGGCTTCCTCGCCACGACAGAGAGGTCTGTCCCCTCCGTGGGGCTGAGAAGTGGTGGGGTCCAGGAGGGGGAGAAGCAGCGATGGTGACAGCGGTGTTTCTGCTGCTGGGCCGGGTGGTGTCCCCGGGGCTGGTGCTTCCTAAACCTCTGTTCGGTCCTTGCCAGGAGAGACTGGTTCTGGAAACCGGCGGGCGGCCAGCTGTGGTCCGCATGGCAAGATGGCAGCCTGCAGGAAGTGGGCACAGAGTCGACCACCTTCCACCTCACCGGCTGAGAGTCAGATGCTCGGAGAGACCAGGCGCCCAGGGCCTGGGCAGAATTAAGTCAAGTTCCTCAGGCTGTGCCGTGGTCCAGCCCTGAAACCCCAGCCTGACCCAGCCTTCGCCTCCTGCGTGCCCGTCCCGCTGGGCGGTGTGGGTACCCCTGTGCAGACGCGTCTCCCCGAAAGCGTCATGAAGGATGGGTGGGCACTGTCCGAAGGCGCCTCCCACTGAGGCTCACATTTGTTCTGGGAAGACACCTGCCATCCTGTCCAACCCGCCCGTGCCTCTCCAGGCCAGAGTCTTGTCTGCCGCAGGGCCTGGACGGCCTGGCATGCTGAGGGCATCTCTCTCGTCATTGGCAGGCAAGCAGACCCCGGGGCTTTGAAACTCTGCTGTCACTGCGGGCTGCTGTTTCCCGGGGTCCTTCTCCTTCACTACACTTGCACTGAGTGACCTGGCAGACCCCTGAGCCCAGCTCGCCCTCCTGCAGGCCTGTCGTCTGAAGTAGTAACCCTGGGTGTGCCCACCGGGGACAGGGCACAGGCCCCGGGTCACTGACGGGTGGGGCCCCAGCCGCAGCTCCGTGTTATACCAGACGTGTGCTGTGGGGGAGGGAGACTTAACGTTTAAACGGCTCATTTCTTTCATTCTTTCTTTCTTTTTTGTTTTGTAAACTTTTTTTTTTTTTTTAATCCTCACCCGAGGATATTTTTTCCATTTTTTTGTACAGATAGAGTGGGAGGGAGGGAGAGGAAGGGAGAGAGAGAGAGAAACATCGACGTGAAGGGACCAACCAAGGCCGGGGACAAACTGCAACCAAAGTACGTGCCCTTAGCGGGAACCGAACCCGGGTCTCTCCGGACCGCAGGCTGACTTTCTAACCGCTGAGCCAAACTGGCCAGGGCTGTTTTGTAAACTTTTTTTTTTAATTTAATTTTTGTTACAGATGTTTCTCCTTTTTTACCCCATTAACACCCTCCTCCCCATCGCCCCTGCCCTGTCCACGGCTTTGTTGTCCATGTCCATTGGTTATGCATACATGCATATAAGTTCTGTGATTTATCTCTTCCCACCCCCCCACCCCCTCTTCTGAGGGTTGTCAGTCTGTACCCTACTTCCGTGTTTCTGGCTCTACCCTATTCCGCAGACTGTTATGTTCATTATATTCCACAAATAAGTGAGATCATGTGGTATTTGTCTTTTTCTGCTTGGCTTGTTTCACTTGGGGTAATACTTTCCAGGTCCCTCCATGTCGTCTCAAAGGATAAGAGATCTTTCTTTCTTACAGCTGCATAGTACTCCATTGTGTATATGTACCACTGCTTTTTTATCCATTCATCTACTGATGGACACTTGGGCTGTTTCCAGATCTTAGCTATTGTAAATAGTGCTGCTATGAACATGGGGGTACATATATTCTTTCTGATTGGTGTTTCAGGCTTCTTAGGGTATATTCCCAGCAGTGGGATCACTGGGTCAAATGGAAATTCAATTTTTAATTTTTTGAGGTAACACCATAGTGTTTTCCATAGTGGCTGCACCAGTCTGCATTCCCACCAGCAGTGTACTGAGTCCCCTTTTCTTCACACCCTCGCCAACACTTGTTGTTTGATGATTTGTTGATGGCACGTATTCTGACAGGTGTGAGGTGATTTCTCATTGTTGTTTTAATTTGCATCTCTCTGATGATTAGTGATGTTGAGCATTTCTTCATATGTCTATTGGCCATTTGTATGTCCTGTTTGGAGAGGTGTCTATTCAGCTCCTCTGCCCACTTTTTAATTGGGTTCTTTGTCTTCCTTTTGTTGAGTTGTATGAGCACTCTCTACATATTGGAAATTAACTCCTTATCTGATACATCATTGGCAATGATGTTCTCCCATACAGTGGGTTGCCTTACCATTTTGATGGTTGTTTCTTTTGCTGTGCAGAAGCTTTTTAGTTTGATGTAGTCCCATGTATTCATTTTTTCTTTTGTTTCTGTTGCCTTAGGTGATGTATCAGTGAAAATTCTGCTGCATATGATGTCCGAAATTTTGTTGCCTACATTTTCTTCTAGAATTTTTATGGATTCACAGGTTACATTTAAGTCTTTTATCCATTTTGAGTTTATTTTTGTGTATGGTGTAAGTTGATCTAGTTTCATTTTTTTGCATGTAGCTGTCCAATTTTCCCAACACCATTTATTAAAGAGGCTGTCTTTACTCCATTGTATGCTCTTGCCTCCTTTGTCAAATATTAATTGAGCATAGTGTCTTGGGTTCATTTCTGGGTTCTCTGTTCTGTTCCACTGGTCTATATGCCTGTTCTTGTTTTATTACAGTCGTTTTGTAGTATAACCTGAAATCTGGTATTGTGATCCCACCTACTTTGTTCTCCCTTTTCAAGATTGCTGTGGCCATTTGTGGTCTTTTTTGGTTCCATATGAACTTTTGAAGTATTTGTTCTAGTTCTGTGAAATAGGTCGTTGGTATTTTGATGGGGATTGCATTGAATCTATAGATTGCTTTGGCTAATATGGACATTTTAATGATGTTAATTCTTCCAGTCCATGAACAAGGTATGTGCTTCCACTTTTTTATATCTTCCTCTATTTCTTTTTTCAATGTCCTGTAGTTTTCTGCAAATAGGTCCTTTACTTCTTTGGTTAAGTTTATTCTTAGGTATCTTAATTTTTTTGTCGCGATGGTAAATGGGATTGTCTTTTCAGTTTCTCTGTCTGTGAGTTCATCATTGGTGTATAAGAATGCCATTGATTTCTTGACGTTAATTTTGTATCCTGCTACTTTGTCAAATTCATTTATTAAGTCTAGTAGATTTTTGGTGGAATCTTTAGGGTTTTCTATGTATAATATCATGTCATCTGCAAATAATGACAGTTTCACTTCCTCCTTTTCAATTTGAATCCCTTTTATTTTTTCTTCATGTCTGATTGCTGTGGCGAAAACTTCCAGTACTATGTTAAATAAGAGTGGCAAAAGTAGGCATCCCTGTCTTGTTCCTGTTTTTAAGAGAAATGCTTTTAGTTTCTGTCCATTGAGTATGATGTTGGCTATAGGTTTTTCATATATGGCCTTTATTATGTCTAGATACGATGCCTCTATTTCCACATTGCTAAGTGTTTTTATCAGAAATGGATGCTGGATTTTGTTGAATGCTTTTTCAGCATCTATTGATATGATCATGTGGTTTTTATTCTTCATTTTGTGTATGTGCTGTATCACATTTATTGATTTGCGAATATCAGCCTTGCATCCCTGGGATGAATCCCATTTGGTCATGGTGAATAATTTTTTTGATGTATTGCTGGATTCGATTTGCTAGTATTTTGTTCAGGATTTTGACGTCTATGTTCATCAGGGATATTGGCCTGCAGTTTTTTTCTTTGTACTGTCTTTTTCTGGTTTTGGAATTAGAATTATGCTGGCCTCATAAAATGAGTTGGGAAGTATTCCTTCTTTTTGAATTTTTTGAAATAGTTTGAGGAGAATGTGTGTTAATTTTTTGAATGTTCAGTAAAACTCCCCTGTGAAGACATCCGGGCCTGGGCTTTTGTTTGCTGGGAGAGTCTTGATTACATCTTCAATTTCTTTAGTTGTTATTAGTCTGTTTAAGTTTTCTATCTCTTCTGGTCCAGTTTTGGGAGACTGTGTGTTTCTAGAAATTGGTCCATTTCGCTTAGTTTGTTGAATTTGTTGCCATATAATTGTTCATAGTAGTTGTTAACGATCTTTTGTATTTCTGTGGTGTCAGTTGTTACTTCTCCTCTTTCATTTCTGATTTTGTGTATTTGAGTTCTCTCTCTTTGTTTCTTAGTGAATCTAGCTAAGGGTCCATCAATCTTGTTTATCTTTTCGAAAAACCAGCTCTTCGTTTCATTGATCCTTTGAATTGTTTTTTTGGTGTTTATGTCATTTATTTCTGCTCTTATCTTTACTATTTCCTTTCTTCTACTTGTTCTTGTTCTCTTTTTTGTTTGCTTTCTAATTCTTTAAGTTGTGAGGTTAGACAGTCAATTAGAAATGTCTCTTGTTTCTTGAGGTAGGCCTGTAGTGCTATGAACTTCCCTCTCAGAACTGCTTTTGCTGCATCCCATAGATTTTGTGTTGTTGTGTGTTCATTTCATTGGTTTCCAGGAAGTGTTTAATTTCTTCCTTGTTCTCCATGGTAACCCATTCATTGTTTAATAACATGCTATTTAGCCTCCATGTGTTCAAATGTCTTTGTATGTTTTTTGTTGCAATTGATTTCTAGTTTCATGGCATTGTGATCTGATCAGATGCTTGATATGACTTCAATCTTCTTGAACTTGTAGAGACTTAGTTTGTGCCCTAATATGTGGTCTATCTTTGAGAATGTCCCATGTGCCCTTGAGAAGAATGTGAATTCTGTAGTTTTGGGGTGTAATTCTCTGTAGATGTTTATTAAATCTATTTGGTCTAGTGCTTCATTTAGAGTCTCTGTTTCCTTGCTAATTTTTTGTCTAGAGGATCTATCCAGTGATGTCAGCAGAGTGTTGAAGTCCCCTGCTATGATTGTATTGCTGTCGATTTCTCCTTTGAAGTCCTCCAGAAGATTTTTAATATATTTTGGTGCTCCTATATTGGGTGCATATATGTTTATCAAGGTTCTATCTCCTGTTGGATAAATCCTTTCAATATTATGTAGTGGCCTTCTTTGTCTCTAGTTATGGCCTTTATTTTGAAATCTATTTGATCAGATATGAGTGTTGCTACCCCAGCTTTTTTTTTTTTTTTCCTTTCTGTTTGCTTGGAAGATTTTTTCTATTCCTTCACTTTCAACCTATGTGAGTCTTGTTGTGAGGTGGGTCTCTTGTAAACAACATAAAGATGGATCATGCTTTCTTATCCAATAAGCTACTCTGTGTGTTTTTTTCAGAGCATTCAGTAGCCTTTATTTTGTCTGCGAAGCTCTTTATTTGACCTTCTATTTTGAATGACAGTCTTGCTGGGTAGAGTAGTCTTGGATTTAGATCCTCTCCTTGTTTTTCATGACCTTGATTACTTCACGCCATTCTCTTCTGGCCTGTAGTATTTCTTTTGAGAAGTCAGCTAATAGCCTTATGTGGGTTCCTTTGTAGGTAACCTGTTGCTTATCTCTTGCTGCCTTTAGGATTCTTTCTTTGTCTTTAATTTTTGGCATTTTAATTACTATGTGTCTTGGTGTGGGCCTGTTTGGGTTCTTCTTACGTGGGGCTCTCTGTGCTTCTTGAACTTGAATGCCTTCTTCCTTCACCAAATTAGGGAAGTTTTCATCCCACAGTTCTCTTAAGCTGTCTTCTTGCTTTTTAATTGTTTTTTTTTTTTTTTTTTTCCTTTTGGTTTTCTGATTGGTTGATTTTTTCTACCCTGTCTTCTAATTCACTGACCCAGTCCTCAGCTTCATCTACTCTGCTGTTTAGTCCTTCTAACGTGTTTTTTATTTCTGATATGTCATTCTTGATTTCTTCTTGGTGGTTTTTAATTTCCAATTGGTTGATTTTCAACATCTCTATATCCTTACTCATACTGTTGAGCTTTCTCAGGATCATGGCTCTAAATTCTAGCTCTGTTAATTTGCTTAACTGTTCCACATTTATCTCATCTTTGGTAGAGTTCTCTTGTTCTTTCATTTGGGATTTGTTTCTTTGTTTCACCATTTTGGCTATCCCAGTGGGCTTTGGAGCTTGCCAAATTTTCCCTGAGGGTGTTGGTGTTCTGCTGTTTGTGGATCCCTCTCCTGGGTTTGGATGAGTGAGGGAGGACCCACAGTAAACACCACTGTCAAGTCTTACTTTCCTGGTTAGAGTTGCTAGGCCAGGAATGGTACTAGTTTTTTGCCTGGAGACTACCAGTAGTGGTTACTTGAAGAGCCTTGGGTTCTCAGTTGAATGAAAAACTCCCTCAGGTGCTCAGGGTAAGGGAATTTCTTGCCGGTGGGGCAGATGCTGGTTGTTAATTAGCCTCAGTTTGCATTTCAATGGCCCACAGGGTAGGGTTGGATCTCCGAGGGAGGGGCTGCTGCCTCTCCCCAGAGCCCTGGGAAGGAACAATATGGCCACCGTCCTGCATCAGCAAAATCTCTGAGCGCCCTCCAAACCCCGAGTGTCCCCACACAGCTCCAGTCCAGTCCGCCCTCCCTCTGCCGGAGCCCAAGGTGAGTGGCTGTGGCTGTTTTAGTGTCTGTCCCGGCTCTGCGCTGTGGGGCCGCCTGGGAGTGTGACCCGAGGGCGCTGCTCCCAGCTGAGGCCGCTGCTGTCTGTGGGCTCCCAGCCCCCTCTCGGCCTCCGCAATCCTACCAGGATCGAGTCAGTGTCCCTGGTTATATGGCCCTCCAAGCTGCTTTTCTGTTGCTTTTTCCTGTCGATTTGTCTGTGTTGTAGTTGTAATTCCAGTTTGGTCCTGGGAGACGGTCTGTGTAGCTTCCATTCACTCCACTGCCATTTTGGAAATCCCTTTTTTATAAACTTTTGATTTCGGAATAGTTTCAACATATGAAAAATGGCCAAGATCCAACCCAGGGCTCTCATATGCCCCGAACCCAGTCTTTCAGGTGTTAACACATTGCACGGTCTGTTTGTTCCTCACAGTTAACGGACCAGTAGCAATACATTGTGTGGTTACTGACACCAGGCCACACTCTCTTCAGACGTCACTCATCTCTGCTCCAGGACCCGCCAGCACCCCAAACGACACTTCCTCCTTGTATCCCCGCAAGCTTTAGGCTGTGACCCTCCCCCTGACTTCCCCTGGGCTCGGCCCCCTGGCAGACTGAGGGGCACTGCTCAGGGCTTCTGCAGCCTGTCCCTCAGTTGTCATTGGTCGGGTGTCTTTCTCACCACCATCCTGGGGTTCTGGGGATACTCACTTTTGTGATCCCTGGTTCTTTCCTCATGGCTGACATTCCGTGGCATTGCCAGGAGCCAGCACGGGGCCAAGCCTTTCACCTGGATCATCTCGTGATCCTCACAGAGCCTGACCCCTGGTGGCATCACCGATAAACCCATTTCACAGGTGAGGGAAGGGGAGCGCAGTGAGCCCGGTAAGTTAGCCGCAGAGGGTCCCGCCCCAGCCGGGCGGTGCCCCTCCTCCATCCCCCGGCTCGTAGCTCCTGACAGAAAAAGGCACCTTTGCTGAATTCCTGTTGTCCCTGGTCCAGCCATTTGTGGGTCACACTGCGGATTTTTTTCCAAATCCTATGCCTCAGGTCAATGATGTACTCACTTCCTTAAACATCCCCATTTTAATTTAACGGCATTTTTATTTAAATTACGTTTTGTGTCATTACCATCAGCGGAACATCTTGCCTCATTAATATTTTTAAATGTACGACAACAACACACACGTTCGTCTTGCACCCGCAACCCCTCTTCGGCCTTCCGTGGGGGCACCCTGGGGTCGCCAATGAAACTGCTCACTGTGTGCTGCTGAGAAAATGCTTCGTGAATGTTCTGGGGTGTTACAAAGTGGCCTGGACCCAGAACAGCACTGAGCCAGGCTTTCAACCCTCGTCTCCACCTCCCGTCCTCCCGGTGACCACTGCCCCACGTGGGCTGGCCCCCTTCGTAACAGGCCCGGTGGCACTGGCTTCTGTCCCTAATGAGCTCTGCTGGTTCCCAGAGCTGGGCTCCAATTACTGCCTCACACAGTCGCCGAAACCCTCCCAGAAGTTTAAAGGGTATTATTTATTGTAATTTATGGAAATTTATTAGAGAATTTCCTGATGTAAGGCTGAATTATACTCAAAGGAGAATATTTGATGACACATTAGAAGGTCTATATTTGAGAGCTATTTGTTAAAGTGCTCCCGATTTTGACAAACATTTGTAGAAGTGATTTTTTTTCCTTTTTTTTTTTTGTCTTGAGGGAACAGAAGTAATATATGGGTGAAAAACTTTAAGCAACGCTCACAGATGACATTGGGAGAAATAAGGATTCCGCATCCGAGCTATTTCCTCTCTCTCGCATAGTAAATCAGGCCTCGCTGGCTTCGGTGCATAATTATCAGAACTCATTTTTCTAAGACCAATAAAGAACGTTAAGTCAGAAATTTTGTTAAGATTTTAAGTTACATGGATGGGGAAAGACTCTTACTGCTGATTCATCCACTAAGAACTTCGGGGTAAATTAATCTAGTTTCAGGAGATCGAGGCAAATAGAATAACTTCTCCTCTCTCTCTCTCTCCTCTCTCTCTCTTCACAATAGTGTGCAGTTATAACTGTTCATTCCCAGAAATTTTTATCACCCCAAGCACAAGTTCTGGCCTTATTAAACAACCTCACCCCGTTTCCCTCCCTGGCAACCACCGTTCTGCTCCCTGCCCTGTGGGCTGCGGCTCCGGGCCCCCCTTGAGTGGAATCTGTCACATCTGCCGCTTTGTGTCCTGGTTATTCCTTGAGCACCGTGTCATCGAGGTGCACCCGTGTCGTAGCATGTACCACATCCCGTCTCTTCGCCCATGGGCGGCCACTTGGTTTGTCTCCACCATGTCCCTGTAACAGGGCAGCAGTGACCACTGGTCTGCAGGTACCCGCCTGAGCCCCTGTCCCTTTGGGCATAAACTAGAGGCGGGTGGCTGGTGGCACGGGCAGTCCGGAGTGCCCGGAGGAGCTCCCGCGTGGTTTGTGCCCCACGGATCCTGGGAAATGGAATTTCCTGCTGGTCCGGAGCAGATTCCTTTTCTCCCTGTTTCGAGTCCTAGCTGGCAGCGCCGCTGTGCCCCTTGGCCCACGCGCGTGCACGAGCCCTCTAATCGCCAGCGGGATTCAGACAGAGCGAACCGCACCCCTGGTTCCCAGGGCGCCCCGTTCTGATGCGCAAGCCAGTCCGCAGGTGCCGTCGGGAGGAAGAGAGCTCCGTGGGGGAAGCAGAGCAGGAGGGGGAGGGGAGCCCCCAGGAGTGCCCGCCTTCCTGCTGCGGGTTGGGGTGAAGAGGCCGGGCTGGTGAAGCTGGGGAGCTCGCTGAGTGATGGGCAGGTACCGGGGAGGGGAGAACCCCGAGACCAGGCTGGGCCATGTGAGGGTACGACGGGTGGGGTGGCGGAGGGGAGCAGGGCCCGGTGACAGAGGCCTCAGCAGCCACGGAGGACTTCGGGTTTCCCCTTGAGGATGCTGGGAAGCCGCCGTCGTGGGGCTGGGAGTGACGGCCTGGATGCTGTCTGGGGAGGGTCTCTGCTTGTTGGCCGCGGGGGGGCCAGGACAGGAGGCAGGGAGACCGGCCAGCCATCTGTCCAAGGGCCTCTGAGAAGGCTCCTCCCGGCTCAGGAGCGACGGCACCTGGGGACGGCCTTTCGAGTTGACATTCGGGTCACTTTCAGAGAAACTGTGCTCCTTCCGTGTCTGTACTTGAGCTATGTGGACCGTCCCCCGGCCCTTCCAGTTGCTGGTCGAGGGGGTGGCCCGTCTAGTCCCGGGGCTCCACACCAGGTCTTGATAAGGAGCCCCGATGCCCGCTGTCCGCCCGCCTGGAGAGGCTCAGACGGGACGGAGGGCAGACGCCTGCCCCTCCTGAACCCCAACCCCGAGAACAGCCTGTGGGGTGGCCGCGTCCTTGGGTCGCCGGGAGAGCGCAGAGCATCTGGGGGACACCCAGAACTCGGACGCCCTGTTGTGCAGACTCTGTCGTCTGGGAACCAGACCCAGCTTCGGGGTGGGACATGAGGAATACCTCGGGTTGTAATAAAAGAAAGAAACGGAGGCTTCATAAACGTAGGGTCCAGCTGTTCTTCACCGCAGAGTTCTGCCCAGGGAGGGGGAGAGAGAAAAAGAGGGACCAGGCTGAATGGCTCATTCAAGGGTGTGTTCTTTAGACAAGTAAGGCATTGTGACCTGACGTGTATCATTCATATTCATGGTAATTTCCCCTGAAATTCAATCACGTTAGAAGCCGCATGAAGCCGAGTGAGTCCACAGAATGGGCCACCTCCCTCGTGTGGATGACTCGGTAGGTCTCCTCACCCCTTCACACTGAGAGAGCAGTACACCCACGGGGACAGCATCTGCTTGTCATAAGTCAGATCCCGTCCCATCTCACATGGAAAGCCCAAAAAGATTATTTAAAAAAAGAAAAAATCCAAACAAGATTAAGCAACGGCTAAGGGCCTGGACGTCTGGGAAGACAGAAAGCAAATACAAGGAGACTTTCGGGGAAACAAGCACAGCCAGCTCAGGGGAGGGGCTGGCCAGGCAGAGGTGACCGGAGGCACGTGGACATGCGAGAGGGGCGGGGTTTCCGAGGGTCCCATTAACCAGTGAGGTGCCCTTGGTCAGTAGGGGCAGCATCACCTGAGGCCAGAGTGCTGGTGAGGACTGCAGGGTCAGGAGGCCAGGGGGCCAGTGGCCCTGGAGAGACAAGTAGCCTCGCGCCCGGGGTCCAGGCACAGGGTCATCACGGCTCGGGCAGGGGGGAGGCGGGTGTTCACACAACAGCAGAGCAGCAACACCACCAGGACAGCAAGTGGGAGAAGCAGAACCCAGCACAGCAAAGTGCAAGAACCCGGACGCCACGGGACCCCCGAGGTGCACGGCGCCCGGCGTCTGTGCTGTGGACAGCACTGCCAGCTCCCACGGCTCAAACGCGGGGATCCTGAACCAGGAGGGCAGGACGCGGGGCGGAAGCGCGAGGGCTCTCAGCGCGCAGCGGAGGTGTGCGGACACACAGGGGACGGACAGGCGGCGCGGGAGGAGGAGCCCACGCACTGACGTGTCACTGAAGAAATCCCGAAGGAGAGAAAGGAGGGAATGAGAACCATGGCATCCGTGGGAATTTCCGAGTGGCAGAAAGACGAGCGTGGTCGCGGGGGGAGGACCCACTGCGCAGGGACGGGGAAATAACAGCGCCCCCCGCGCACGAGCGGAGACCCCGTCACCTAGGCTGAGCAGAACTCCTGAAGGCGCCAGGAAGAACAGGGGTGCTTTTGTTAGGGAGCAAACGTCAGACCAGCAGCCGACTTCTTCGCCAGCCTCAGATTCCAGGAGCAAGCCCCCAGGGAGGCATCCGCTTTGCAGCACCTAGCGCCCAGCCAGAACATTCTCGCGCGAGGCCGAATGAAGACACCCCCACGCTGCGAGAGCTCAGCCAGTTTGCCTTCAGCGGTACCCTGAGGATGACCTGAGCATGTCCTCAAGCGACACGTATAATAAATCCCAAATTAGTGCCCGTGTGCAGTCCAGTCCACGGAATACAAAAACGTGCGACGCGGAAAGTCAAGCGCCCTCCCCCCAAGAGTCACAGTCAGGACTCTGTTTTCCCAGATACTTCCCACGCGTGGACTGACAGTTCGGTTCTAACTGTCACACTTTATGCCCACAGGTGTCTTTACCATGACACCGGCAAGCGGCCTTTGCGACTTGACCTTGCGCCCCCAGCGTGGAGCTGCGTGTCTCCGTGCCTGGGGACCCTCATTCATTTTTTATTTTTATTTTTTTTTTATCATCCTCACCCGAGGACATTTTTCCATTTTTTGTTCAGATAGAGTGGGAGGGAGAGAGAGGAAGAGAGAGAGAGAGAAACATCGATGTGAAAGGGACACATCGAGTGGCTGCCACCCGCACGACCAACCAGGGCCGGGGACAAACTGCAACCGAGGTACGTGCCCTTAGCGGGAACCGAACCGGGTCTCTCCGGACCGCAGGCCGACGCTCTAACCGCTGAGCCAAACCGGCCAGGGCGGGACCCTCATTCATTTAACTGGCCTCCATGAACAAGTGTTTAGACTTTCAGATTTCAGTGCGGAATGAGTACCGCAGGGTGGACCCCTGGACTTCCCTCTCTGCGCACGAGCTAATGTCGAGGCAGCACAAACCCTGGAACTGGAGTAACTGCCAGATCAAAGTACTGCTCGCCAGCTCCCCTCCAGCGCCACCAGCCCCGGGCAGGTGGGCGGGGTTTGGGCGCAGGGGCCCCAGACCCTGGGCCTCTGGGGTTGAGCTGAGCCGCTGTGAAGTCCCTCCTACAGGTGGCGCTGTTGCCCTGCTCTCGGGTCACTCCCGCCCGGGAAGCGCAGCCAGTAATTAGAAAGAGGGAGCCCTGGCCGGTTCGGCTCAGCGGTTAGAGCTTCCACCTGCGGTCCGGAGAAAGAGGGAGCCCTGAAGCTGCGCCCACGCGCAGGGCGCGCTTGCTTTCCCGTTTGCGCGGAGCGACCCGGATCTGCGTCTCCATGCGTCTCTGTGCCTCCGGGCTGTAAACCTCCGATAACTTTGTGATTACTGCTCCTCAGAAGGAGAAAAGAAAAGATTACAGGTGGCCGCCTAGTTTGACATCTTTAGAATTACATCCTTCGAGAAGGAGTCTTCGAGAATGTCCAAAGGGGCCGGTGAGTTTCGGAAGAGAACTAGCCCAGGGTTCAGCTTCGATCCCCCCACTCTCCTCCTCCTTAAAACTCAAAATCAAACAAACAGAAACACCCTCTTGATCCGAAGGGAGCGAACGGAGGACCCGCGATCATTGTGCAGAATCCTGAGCTCCAGATGGCACATTGCCCCACGTCCTGTGCCCAGCGGCGGGGAGTCTGGGAGTCAGACCCTTGGGACAGGAATGGAGTGTCCTGTGAGGAGCAGAGCCTAACCCCGTAGGCGCACACTGCGGGGCTTCTGGGTGTCTCCTTCAGTGTGCTGGGTGACAGATCCTCTCCACCCAGCCCGAGTTAGGGAGTGGAACAGGGCACTGGGGACATCCAGGCTGCCTTGGCTGGGACACCTCGGAGCATGCGTGGTGTGGGAGCTGCGGACAGCTGGGGGCGTGGACCACGGTGCCCGGTTCCCTCCTCCCATGAAAGGAGCACCCGGCGTGTGGCAGGCTCGGGATTTGGAGGCTGGAGCCCGCTCCCTGTGCGAGGGCGGGCGGGGGACAGGCAGGGGGCTCTGCAGCCGGTTTTAGTTCCCGCATCCCTTCAGAAAGGAAATGCACCCCCGGGGTCCTCTCAGCACAAAAGGTTCAGGGATGGGAGGACCTTGATGAATCCCAGTCAAGACTCTGAATAATTTAGGAGTAATAAAACCGGGCCGGAGAACAGCTCCCAGACAGGCTGTCTTCCTCGCCGCGTCCAAACGGGCGATCGCAGGTCCCTGTGCCCGGGCGGCCGCTCTGCCTCAGCCCCAGGAGGCGCCGTGTACGGTGAAGAGCTCCGCTGGATCGGCGGAAGCCACAGTTTCCTTCTGTGAGCCACGCCTTCCGCTGAAATGTTTCTTTTTATCGTTACTGTGTAGCCTTCACATACAGAAGGCAAAGCGTACTCTCTGGTCTTCAGGCCATGAGCACATGGATGGCAGCGCGAGCAGATGTGACTTAGATTTTAAGGGTGGAGGTGGGCGTTCTGGGGTTGGCGGCATTGACGGGGGCCAAGAGGAGCTGAGCTGGCCCCGCACCGGTTGTGCCTGGCTGGGGCCATGTCCGGACCGGCTCAGTCTGAGGTACTAGATGGCAAAGGCGGAAACCTGGACCCTTGGCCTTGGAGCACCATGCTGGGTGGGGAGCGCAGCGGCCGGGCTGGGCAGGAGCTGGGCAGGGGTCAGGGAGTCCGGGCTGGAGGCTGTGAGCCGGCCTGGCGGGAGGTCCAGAGCACAGTGGCATTTTGGGAGCCCAGAGGTCAAGGCAAAGGACCTCTTGTCAGTGTTGAATTTCAGCCAGAAGCAACCTCAAGGTTTGGGGAACAGGAGGTCAGGAAAGCAGGAGGGATGGGGAGGTACCGGGAGCAAGGTGTTGGCGGTGGGCTGGGCACAGGGCCAGCAGAGCGGAGGGGTGAGGACACGGGCACCGCCACCCGCTGTCAGACCAGGTGGCAGGCAGCCCCTCGGGGCTTCTCACCGGCTCCTCACAGCCACGGACCCTCTGCTTACGCCCGACAAGGCACAGCCAGGCCCGGGTGGGAGCCCGGCACCCCGACTCCAGAGCCTGTGTGTGCGCCGGAGTCTGTCCAGGGCGGCCCGCTGGGACCTGTGGTCTGGGGGTGCCCTCAGGCCTGCCCGGCCCCTGAGTCCACGGTCAGCCCTGGCCAAGCTGCTCCCCGCTAAGGCTGGGAGGGAGGCGTGGATGCAGGTTCTGACCCTCCTTCCTGGGTTCACTGACTCAGTCCTGGTCTCCCCCACCCTTCAGCCACCCCGAAACCTTTGCTTCCTGCCTGAGATGTGCGCCCTGGGCTCAGCTCCACCCCGGCGGCCCCTCCGGCAGGAAGGTCTGGCTCCCAGGAGCGGGGCTCTACCTGCCCCCCCTTCCCCTCTCCCCTGCTGCAGTCCATTCCCTCCGTGGGCGCTGCGGTGTCCGGGGTGGGGGGAGCCGGCCGCTCCTCTGCCAACAGGGCGGCTTCTCTGCCCCTCGGCCAGGCCCTGGCTCCTTCCCTCCTTGTTCCCGAGCTCCAGCGCCGAAGGGGCTCGGACGGTGGGAGCTTGGGGCCCAGGCACACACAGCACAACGACAGCGAGCTCTTGTTTAACTGCATCACAGTCCTCTGCCGAGCTGGCGTCGTGGGGGGGCATGAACGTGACACCCCAGCAGGAGTTGGCTCAGGAAAGGGAAGGGACTCTCAGGGAGATGCCGAATGGCCTGGCCTCAGCTCACACGTGGTCCCCAAGCACCTGCCCTGCGCAGACCACCTGGGCAGTGCTCATGCAGGACTCGGGTCAGGTGACGGGCACGGGGCCTGGCCTTGTGCCTGTCCCAGCGCTGCGGGTGACGAGGGCCCGCCGTCTCCTTCCCTGAGCGACGCCAGCGCATGGAATGGTCCCGGCACAGGGCACGCGCTCCTCGAGGGTTCCTTGGACAAATGACGAGGTTTGCCTGTGCTCTGGAGGCGCTGCCCACATGTCTGACCCCCCAGAGGGAGTCTGTCTGCTGTCCCTTGGGTCATAAGCCTGGCTGTCACCTGAGGACTGTGGGCACGTTGGCTTACAGAGAGGGGCGCACCACGTTCAGGAGTCGAGGTGCAGCCCGGGAGCCGGTGGTGTGTGACGGCTGTGAGCATCTGCTGGGCTCAGAGAAGCAAGGTCTTCAGGGGTCGCTGTTCCGTCGCTGCCAAGGGCAGGTTCCCACACAGCCTTCCCGTAGGGGTGGCTTGTTTCTCCTCCCAGGTCTGCCCGTCAGGGTGGTGAGGGCAGGGAGCCTGGGTACCCTGCGCTTTGCCTCCCGCTGTCCTCGCCCAACCCCCAGCGCCCAGCACCTGCCTGGCAGAGAGGGGGGCCGAGCCAGGACTCTGCCCGCATTCCTGCCAGCGTGCAGGCTGGCGCGGTGGAGGCCCGGGCATCCCAGACAGGCAGCTGGCTGGCTGGCACGTGGATCCATCTGCCGAGTCCAGGCCTCCTGCAGGCCCCGGCCATGTGCCTGCTCGACCGATCAGCACGGGGACCGCTGCCTCGGAGAGCTTCTGGCTGAAGGCTGCCCAGCGTGTCTTCCGGGTGAAAGAAGATAAACAGCTCAAAGGAAGGTGCTCCCCCCCGCCCCCGCTCCTGCCCCTGGAAACACAACCCACGATGAAGAGAAATGACTCGGGGCCGGCCTACCCCCCGAGCAGCGTCCCAGCTCTTGAGCGCTGTGTTTACCCAGCGCGACCCAGCACAGCGTGTTCACGCTGCAAATGTCTTGTGATGTTTCCCAGCCAACAGCGCTGTCCTCTCCGGTTCTCTGCAAAACGAGAGCGGGAACAGCGGACACGGGGCACGTCCCGGCTCCTGAACATGGTCCCGCTGTCTGACTTCTTGGAGCAGGCGCGATGCTCCCACTTCGCAGGGCCCCCCTGGAGGCGGTGGGGGGCGCGTGTTGAAGCCCAGCAGTTGGACATCTCGAGTGTGGACACTGGGAGCAGGTACCGGGCCAGCGACAAGCCGGGCGGCAGGGGGATCGGGGCCAGAAGTCAGGGACCCTGCTCCCCTGTGGTTCTCCCTTCTCACCAGCCCTGGGACCGTGGGCGTCAGTGTCCGGTCAGTGCAAGGAGGGTGGGGTGACTGCTGGGGTGTAGGGCTGAGTTCCTGGCCTCCACCAGCTGTGACAACCCTCCCGAGGGCAGAATCGCCCCTGGCCGGGGCCTCGCGGTGGTCCAGACACTCTGGTGACAGGTGGAGACAGTTGGCCAGTGTCTCAGTCCACGCTGTCCACTGCGCTGGCCCCACGGTCCCGGGGGCCTCGCTGCCCACGTGGAACAGGCCAGGGCTGCCCAGCGCAGAGGCGTCTCCACGCAGCCTTGCAGAGTTGTCACTGAGTCAAGCTCCCGGGCAGGAGAGGATGTGGTTCGTTCACAGACCAGCGACTTCTCACCAGTGAGCGGCCTGGACCCGTCCTCAGCTGCCGAGTCCAGCAGCCGGGCAGTGCCCACCCTCCCCTACCCAGAGGAGCCGCTGCCTTGGCCTCAGACTGGGCAGAGGAGGTTGCCCAGCTTGTTCAGCGCCCTGCCGTGCAGCCATGAGAAGGCGCCGTCCCTGCTCCCCCGCCCCGCCCCCTCCCTGTCGGCAGGGGAGCTGAGTGGCCTGCTGCCTTCTCTGTCAGAGGTCTGCCGCTTTCATTTTCCTGTGTCCTGGTCTCAGACAGGAGGAGGGAGGGAGCCTGAGGGAGGAACCACGGGTGCTCCGTGCTCCCCCTCCGGAGCCTCCCGGAGGGCAGGGCCGCCGGCTGGAAGGCCAAGGTCGGGCTGGCCCAGGCCTGCAGGGGGCGCTGTGTTCCAGCGGGCTCCCCGCTAGAGTTGGCCCTGCAAGTACAAAAGGACTGGGCACAGCTGTAAGGGGGCGATTGCGTGGGCCTGTTGGTGAAAAACACCCACGAGATAGTAGGTGTGACCGGGGACCCCACTGGGCCCGGAGCATTTGTGTGGATTCAGGTGAGGTGGGCAGAGTGGCCCAGAAGCCCGTCTCTCCTCATCACTGGCCCAGCAGTTGCCACCGTGGGCGAGCTCGGCCTGGAGACGCGGTGCTGGGGGAAGCAGGTGGCGCTGGGAACTGGCTTCAGCAGCCAGGAGGCCCGAGTCTGCTCCTGCATCACCTGGAGACTTTGCTCTGGGGCTCGGGTATTGGCCAGGCAGCGTGGTGGTGGAGGGCAAGGGGGTCTGCACCAGCCAGACTCAGCTCTGGTCCCGGCTGGGGTCTCCCACTGCCCGGCCTCAGTCTGCCCACCGAGGATGTGGGCCTTGAGGGCCTCTCCACCCAGGGCCTGCAGTATTTAACAGTGTGACATTCACTTCATACTATGCAGAGAGGTGCTACCAGGGGAAATGTATGTAACGGAATGTATCTATCTGAAACCTGTGTTTCAAGCCGTTTCCAGCCGCCACATCCCAGGGTTCACCGTGAGGTTGAACGTTCTGGGCCGCGGCCGCGCCCCGCGCGGAGGGAAGGGAGGCAGGCAGACGCAGACGGGCCAGCTGTGCCGGCGTGCTCCTCGCCGGTCTATTTCTTTACTCAAAGTGCGGACCTTCCTTACGCAGTGTCTGAACCCCTGTCCCTTTAACAAGGTGCTGGGGACGCTTTCCCCTGTGGCTGAACCCTTGTCTTCAAAGCTGTGCTTAATGGCTCATTACACTCTGTGTGTGAGTTTCTGTGGGGTTCGATAGACGGAGTGTGATGCCTACGCAGGGAAAAGTGTGCAGGGATTGTCTATGGGGAGAGGGCAGCAGGAAGCAGGGTGCAGACACCCCGGGGGATCCCCCGAGATGTGCAGCAGCTGGGCCCTCTCCCCCAAAGGGGCTGTTCCGGCGCACGCCCCCCGCAGGGCACAGAACTGCCCTTAGCTCACAGCTTGTCCAGCAGGGGGCTGTCTGAGCAACACCTGCCCATCTGAAGGTGTGGAAGTGACATCTTCTTGTATTCATTTGTGTTTCCGGTATTACTCAGGAAGTTATTTGTTTTAATGTTGTTACCATTGTTGTAACAATGCGCACAGCTATAGTATCCATAGTTATTCAGTATTATTTTGTATCGGTTTCAGGTGCGCAGTGTGGTGGTTAACAACCATGTACGTTGCCTAGTGTCCCCTAGTGTTCCAAGCAGCCACCTGGCCGGGTGCATAGTCATCGCGGTGTCATTGACAGTGTTCCCCACGCTGCGCTTTAAACACACTTTCCCTTTGCTTCTCCCATGTCCCTTCGGCGACACACCCGTTTTCCTATCGGCTTGAGCACCTCCATGTATTTATTTATTTTTTACGGTTGACAGCATTACCGATGCCCCCCCATTCCCCCCTCGGCCCCCTTTACCCAGCCCCCGCCCCACTCCAGGCCTTCACCACACTGTTGTCTGTGTCCATGTTGGGAGCCTCCTTTCTCGTTGAATTTTAGTTCTTTATACAGTCTGGATACTATTTCTTTGTCAGCTACACGCCTTGCAGAGTCTTCTTTCTCTTTGAGATGGGAAGTTGTCTTTAATGTGGCTTATGATGGCTTCTGTCGGAGGAAGGTTTTGGAGTTTGAGGGAGTCACAGGTCTTTCCTCCCACGGACTTGCGGCAGTCTGGTCTGAGGGGAACGCACCTGCTCCAGTGACCTAGGAACACTCTGCACTGCACACAGGGAGACACTTGGAAAGACCTCTCTCTGGACCCAGGCTTCTCACCTACAGAACGGGGATCAAATAGTATGTGGTTCACTGAATCACGTTCCAGGTTTAAAGGCATTAACTCACGTAATGTCCTCCAATGAGTGTCGGAAACCTGAAACATCACTCAAGAAGTGTTAGATTACCAGGATCATCCCAAAAGTTTTAGTTTCCCTTTTAGCACCTGCAGCTGAAGTCCATCTGGAATTCATTTGCATACCGTATGGATCCAATTAGATTATTGCCATGTAGCTGGCTCGTAGCCCCAGCCTTAGTCGCTGCATGATCCACCTTCTAAACCACTAGTTATTGTTTGTTTGTTTTTTTAAAACTCATCTTTATTGCTGAATGTATTGCAGATGTCCCTCACTTTGTTACCCCCTTGACTCCCTCCTCCCCAATCCCGCCCCCCTCCTGCCTTCCCTCACTACTGTCTGTGTCCATTGGTTATGCATACATGCATAGAAGTTCTTTGGTTTATCTCTCCCCACCCTCCCTACCCCCTTCCCTTTGAGGTTCATCAATCTAACAACCAATTTGCACTTCCTAACCCTTCATCCTCTCACCCATCCCCCAGGCCCCTCCCATCTGGCAACCAACAAAAAGTTCTCTGTATCCATGAGTCTGTTTCTGTTCTGCTTGCTCATTTTGTTTGTAGATTCAATTGTTGATAGATATGCATCAATTGCCCTTTTATTGTTCATCGTTTTGTTCTTCTCCTCCTTCAAGAAGACCCTTCAACATTTCACATAATTCTGGTTTGGCGATGATGGACTCTCTCCTCCAGCTCTTTCTCGTCTGGGAATGTCCCTTCCATGACACACCAGGTTCCCAGATCAGTATCTGCCGCTCTCTTCCAAGGCTCTGCTTTCTGTCCCCGGGCCACTCATGTCCGTGTGATCTAGTGTGGCCTTAAATGCTGACAACAGAGAGGGCAGTAGCCCCCCAAGCTTTTCTTGACTTTTTTGCATTTCTTCATCTATGCAGATCACAGGAGCAGCTTAGCAACATCCAACCTGGCCAGCGTGTGAGCCCAGTGCCTCCTCCCCCAGGCACACGTCAACTCCCATGAGAGCAGTTCCTGGCACTTGCAGTTGTTTGTTTAGTATTGTTTGTTTAGTATTCTTTGTTTAGCGTTGTTTTCATTTTGAAAGTATTTGGCCAAGCCTTCCTGTGCCTCTTCCCTTGCAGCTGGTATGTCTGAGTTCTCGATGTTCCTGCTGGACACTTGGGCTGTGTTGTTCCTGAAGTTCACCTGAGCCACCTCATGGTGACACAGTGGCTGCCACTGCCTCCGTCATTGTATCTCATCCAGGCATTAAGAATAAGTGATGTTCTGTGCTGGCTGCTTCCATGTCGGGAATCCAGATACCTACAAGGCTTTGAGTGACATATCGGCCAGCACTCTGGCACGTGTCCAACCCCCCAAAACACAGAGGGTGTTCAGGGAGTGAGCACCTCTCCTGCCTAAGTAGAAAGGTGGCAAGGAGGGAGGGGCTTTGGCTTCAGAGGCATGAACTCCCTTTTCTGTTGTTAATCCTCACCCGAGGATAGTTCTTTGCATTGCTTTTTAGAGAGACTGGAAGGGAGCAAGAGAGAGAGAAACATTGATGTGAGAGAGACACATTGATTGGTTGCCTCTTGCATGACCCTGACTGGGGCCAGGGATCAAACCTGCACACCTAGGTATGTGCCCTTGACCAGGAATTGAACCCATGGCCCTTTGGTTCCTGGGCTGACACTGTGACCACTGAGCCCCACGGCCAGGCAGCAGGCACTCACAGTGAACATGTCCCTTCACGAATGATTACTCAGCACTGAAGTCATCGGTTAGAACAGGAGGGTTCCACGTTGCCCAGCACCCGGGGGGGGGGGGGTACAGCATCGGCCGAGCCAGCCACTCGCTCAGCCTCGTCACCAACCCCCTGCCCGTGAGCGGCTCAGCTGCAGCCGCCAAATTCCACGTCCTTTATTCTATGATCTCATTTTTTATCTGCATTTTATTCCAACATTATTGCCTTTTTTATCCCAAGTAATAACAAAATACCTTTTCTTTCAAACACTTTGTATTGAGTTATCTATGGGGAAAAAAAAAAGCTCCTTCAATAAAAAACACATATAGCAAACACTGTCACCGCGGCAGGAATGAACAGGTGCCCACCTCCGTGGGCCTGGGCATGGAGCTGCAGGCTGATGACCCGTCTCTCTGCTTCCTCGGGTCCCTCTGACCACAGGCACAATGCCACCAGCTGCGTTCGAAGACAGGTGTCTCTGCAGAGCGCACCACGCTGTGCCCAGGTACCTGCAGAGTCGTGTCCTGCACAGTCCGTAAGCATGAGGAGGGACGCCCCCTGGAGTTTTCCGTAGGACCCCAGGTCAGATCCTGGTCTTCCGCCACATACAGGGATTGCTCGCCACTTTCTTTGAGCCTCAGTTGACAAAGTCTGTAATTTTTTACAAATTCATTGATAATGTCAGGTTGGTGCACTGTAGGCTGCATATGAGGATTCGGGACTCTGCAAGGTCTCAGAAAGCTAAACCAAAGCCGTCCTTTTAACCTTGGTCAGTGTCTTCTCTCTCGGTAAACCTTCGGCTTGATGTTGGTTGACGGACGACGGGAGTCTTGACCCTGGAGAAGTGCCGTCTGCCTGCCTGAGGTCTGAGCGGGGACGTTTCCCTCGCACTTCGCCCAGGTGCTTGGTCACGACGCCCGCACACCCCTGGCTTCCAGCTGAAGGAGCCCGACTTCGACCACCAGCTGGGAGCAGCACAGGCTTCTCGTGTGCACAGGTGGGGTCACCTGTGAGACAGGTGTGGACACCTGGTTAGGGACAGCTCAACCTGGGTGAGCTGGTGTGACGGTGTCTGCCCAAGAGGAAGCCTAAATGTCAGATGTGGGCACCCTGCCCCTTTAGCGTTTTATAAACTGTCTGAAGAAAAGACAAGACATGAAATGCCCTCCCCAGTATTTCTGCCAATTTCCAGGGGGGCTGCCAGGGCACGTGGTCACCTTGGATGCCAGGCTCCAGCGTCCACTCGGTGTTTGAGTCCCTGCTGCCTCTCCCCCAGCGCAGACCCCTCGCTCCCTCCGACTGCCAGGGGGTCCGTCTTATCTCCCCCAGCGCAGACCCCTCTCTCCCTCCGACTGGCGGAGGGTCCGTCTCATCTCCCCCAGCACAGACTCTTCTCTCCCTCCGACTGGCGGGGGGTCCGTCTCATCTCCCCCAGCACAGACTCTTCTCTCCCTCCGACTGGCGGGGGGTCCGTCTCATCTCCCCCAGCGCAGACCCCTCGCTCCCTCCGACTGGCAGGGGGTCCGTCTCATCTCCGCCAGCACAGACCCCTCACTCCCTTCGACTGGCGGGGGGTCCGTCTCATCTCCCCCAGTGCAGACCCCTCTCTCCCTCCGACTGGCGGGGGGTCCGTCTCATCTCCCCCAGTGCAGACCCCTCTCTCCCTCCGACTGGCGGGGGGTCCGTCTCATCTCCCCCAGCGCAGGCCCCTCTCTCCCTCCGACTGGCGGGGGGTCCGTCTCATCTCCCCCGGCGCAGACCCCTCGCTCCCTCCGACTGGCAGGGGGTCCGTCTCATCTCCGCCAGCACAGACCCCTCACTCCCTCCGACTGGCAGGGGGTCCGTCTCATCTCCCCCAGTGCAGACCCCTCTCTCCCTCCGACTGGCGGGGGGTCCGTCTCATCTCCCCCAGCACAGACTCTTCTCTCCCTCCGACTGGCGGGGGGTCCGTCTCATCTCCCCCAGCGCAGAACCCTCGCTCCCTCTGACTGGCGGAGGGTCCGTCTCATCTCCCCCAGTGCAGACCCCTCTCTCCCTCCGACTGGCGGGGGGTCCATCTCATCTCCCCCAGCGCAGACCCCTCTCTCCCTCCGACTGGCGGGGGGTCCGTCTCATCGCCCCCAGTGCAGGCCCCTTGCTCCCTCTGACTGGCAGGGGTCCATCTCTGTCCTCCGTCACCACGACAGCTCATTCAAAGCCGCAGGGATGGAAGCTAAGCCTCTGCTTATCTGCTGCTGAGCACGCGCCACCCAAGACCGAGTGACCTGAGACATCCACAGTCCCCGATGTGGCTGAAGACTGTCCCACGAAGGCCCACTCGTGGGCTCGACAACGCTGACCTTCGGCTGGGAGGGAGGCAGGGCGGCTCGGCCTCGATTCCCACCCCGGCAGGCCTTTCTGCAGGGCAGCTGGGTTCCGAGAACAAGGGTCTCAGGCCCACACAGCGGAGGGGCCGCACCCAGACCCGGCAGAATGTCCCGTGGTTTTCATTCTGCCGGTCAAGAGCTGCGGAGCCGGCACGCTCCTGGGACACGTCTCCTGTGCCCACTGTGCGGGAAGCCGTCTTCAGCCCCACACACTTGGGGGTCAGGGGGGCTCTGCAGCTCATCCCACCAACCCCGGCTCAGACCTGTGGATCCTCCAAGTGCCCCAGCAGCCCCCCTCCCAGGCAGGCGTCCTGCCCTGTCATCTTCCCTTCACGTCCTCTCTCGCCTCCACGTCCCCACTCATCCCGACGCGCAGCAACCTGCCACCCCCACTCCTGGACCCCGGGGCCTCTCCCTTCCGGACCTCAGCTTCCCTGAGCCCTTGGAAGGTATTTTTCTACTTTATCATTTTTCAACCCTCACCTGAGGATATTTTCCCATTTACCTTCAGGCAGAGTGAGAGGGATGGAGAGAGAGAGAGAGAGAAACATCAAGGTGAGAGGGACACAGTGACTGGCTGCCTCCCGCATGATCCCAACCAGGGCTGGGGATGAACCGCAACTGAGGTACATGCCCATGACCGGCATTGCACCTGAGACTCGTTGGTCCTCCAGCCGACGCTCGAACTGCTGAGCCACACCGGCCAGGGCAGAAGGTATTTTCTAGGTGAAGACGTCTGTCCTTAAGCAAAGGCAGCCACCAGCTCTCAGAATACCATGTTTTCCTGCCCTGCTCTCGGGAAAATGTGATTAAGTTACACAACCGAACTGTGACCTCACCCTGGCTCCTCCCGCCCGCCCCTCCTCCCTTCTCCCCTCCCAGGCCCCTCCCAGGCCCACTCTGCTGCAGGCCCGGCACGTCCCCGGGTCCTCCAGACCCGCTCTGTCCCCCGGGTCCTCCAGACCCGCTCTGTCCCCCGGGTCCCCCAGACCAGCTCTGTCCCCCGGGTCCTCCAGACCAGCTCTGTCCCCCGGGTCCTCCAGACCAGCTCTGTCCCCCGGGTCCCCCAGACCCGCGCTCTGTCCCCCGGGTCCCCCAGACCCGCTCTGTCCCCCGGGTCCCCCAGACCCGCTCTGTCCCCCGGGTCCCCCAGACCCGCTCTGTCCCCCGGGTCCTCCAGACCAGCTCTGTCCCCCGGGTCCTCCAGACCCGCTCTCTGTCCGGCCTCTCCCGTGCGCTGGGCCTGTCCTGTGGCCCCGCATGCTCAGCACCTGGGACAGCTCCTGGCACGTGCTGCTGATTGACAGGCAGGACTCATTTGTGGAATGTAATGAACAAAATAAGGTGGTGAACAAAATAGACCCAGAGACAAAGAAGTAGGGTTCAGACTGACAAACTTCAGAGGAAGAGGTGGGGGGGAAGAGGTAAACCAAAGAACTTATGCATATAAGCATAACCAGGGACATAGACAACATTGGTGTTGGGAGGGGGGGCATCAATGGGGGAAAAGGAGACACATCTATAACAAAAATAAATTAATTAAATTTTTAAAAATTTAAAAAGAAACAAAGAAGTCCCTTCCCCTCCCCCCTAAAATATGTCAGGAACTGGCCAGTTAGAATTGGGACGACAGCTAAGGTGACCCCCACCCCCGATGCCTCCGTCTGCCCAGGACTGAGGGTTTCCTAGGATGCGGGGCTTTCAAGGCTAAGTCTGAGACACTCCTGGGCAAACAGGGATGAGTGTGTCACCCTAATGACAACCGTCCCCAAACGTCCTCGGGGAAGCCAAGCTGCCGCGGGAGTGAGACCCCGGAGCTTCACAGGGGCGTCAGCGAGGGTGGGTGTCCCCGTCCAGGATGCCGGGTTCACGGCTGTTGCCGGACCCCGACCCGCTCTGTGCGGGCGAGCGCACAGCCCAGCCAAGGCGGACGCGCAGATGCCGTCTTCACGGGGGGAAAGTTTTCCAATTTACCTGGGCCGCGCGAGCCCACAGGGCTTTAGGGCAGCGTTCAGAACTGCGGCAGGCGCCCGCGACTTCCCCTTTCCCTCCCTCCTAAGCGCATCCCAGTGATCTCCTTAAGCCTTGGCTCTGCGGGCTCTGCACAGAGCTCAGGCTCCCAGGATTCAAAGGCAGAGCAGGTGCGGCGGCGGCGGCCCGACAGGAGCTGCCCTTGGCCGGCCACGGGTGGGGCTGGGCCTCTGCGCCTCCCTGCTCTTTGGACCCTCCGCAGAGGAGACATGACCCAGAGACACACCTTCCGGGTCCCGGCCTCCGACCCGAGTTGGAGGGTCCTAGCAAGGCCTCTGGTCTGTGGGGAACATGCATACGTAACCTTGAACGGGAAGCACGAAACCGTAGAGGGAAGAGGGGAAAGCCAGGCCCCCGGAGATTTCTGAGTGGTGCCCCGGTGCCGCCTTGAGGGGTTCGGTTTAGGAACATGTGCTTTGGCCCAGCACCTGCTTTCTGGTCCATCCTGAGCCCGCGGTTTGGCTCTGCACCCCAAGCAGTCTTCAGACTGGGCAACAGGGCAAAGCGACCTCATCGGGGCCCCAGGGTCTGCCCTGAGCCCAGGCAGCATCTGTGCGGAGGGTGCCCCTTGAAAGGTTCGGCCTCCCGCTGGGCGGTGCTCATGTCTCTGTCACCAGCCAGCTCCAGGGTGACAACCAGTCACACTCCAGTGACTTCCTCCCGTGTTCCCGGAGCATCTCTGGAGTGAAAGGGAGTCTCCAATTATGTGCTCCCCCCCCCCTTCCAAACCAAGACAGTGTCAGTACCTAGCGCCACGTTTGAAACCTGGGGGGGAGCTTTGCATTTTCTCCGAGGTGGAAGGAAGGGAGAGCACCTGCGTCCCTCCCAGGCCGGCGAGGGCGCACCCCGCTGCACCCCGCTGCAGAGTGGAGATTACATCGCCCTGCCGAGAAAATCCTTTCTGTTCCTGGCACGGGGTGGGTGGTGTGACGGTGTGCACTGCGGAGGAGACGCCTCGGCAGGGCCTTCGTTAAAATTCATTTCTTGTCTTTTATTAATGAGATTTGGTTCAGGGATACGAGCTTGTGGGAGAATTAAAACCTTGCGGCGACAGGCAGCTTTTAACAGGTGGCTGGGATTTGGCCACAAGTGGCTCAGCAGCTGATATTGGGGGGTTCTGGCTACAGGGAATGGTGGCTCTGGGGGGGGGCACTGGTCAGATGGTCCTGCAAAGGGCGGTTTTCAAGAGCCAAGCCCTGCCCCCTCTCCCGGGGTCTGCACCCCCCCCCCCACGTTCCATTCCAAGATCGGCAGAGCGGCCCAGCCGGAGACGTGGTCTTTGGAACCAAGAGAGCTTGGCTTTGCGTCTGACCTCCACCTTGTCCTAGCGTGTGACCCTGGGCAAGCCTCAGTTTCTCCTTCTGTAAAACGAGGACATCGTCACAGCGCTGAGGATGGGATTAAGTGACATGATCCGTGCAGACAACTCAGCACACAGCTGTGGTGCGTGGCAGGTCTCTGCACGCTCCTAACCGTCGTGGGCCGGCCACGCGGCGCCTTCAGCCCTGGGAATCTGGACGCTTCTCCCAGAGGCCACGCTGTCCACGCTGCCCTCGCCTCGGAGACTGTGTCTCCCCGAAGACCCCCTTTCTCTCCGGGTCCAACCAAACGTAACCCTCACAGCGGTTCTCAACCTGTGGGTCGCGACCCTTTTGGGGGTTGAACGACCTTTTCGCAGGGGTCGCCTAAGACATAACTGTAGCAAAATTACAGTGATGAAGTAGCCACGGAAATAACGCTGGCTGGGGGTCAGCACCACGTGAGGAGCCGTATGCAGGGAAGCTGAGAACCACCGCTCACGGGCGTCGCGGCACTGTGTCGCGTGGCCCCACGGCGGCAGCAGGAGGGGCAGCTACGGCGAGGCCTGTCCTTGCGGTGGGGCATCGTTCGGCCATACAACGGAGTGAGGCGCCGCGAGAACACAACTCGGTGGACCCCACACGCACGCAGTGAGAGAAGCAGCTGCAAAGGGCTCGCGGGCATGATTCCCCTCACAGGACATCAGCCTGGGCCGGTCCACGACCCAGAAAGTGGGTGAGTGGTTGTGGGGTGTGTGGGGAGGAGCAGGATGACTGCTGATGGGATGAGGTTTGTTTTTGGGGTGATGACAGTGTCCTAAGGAGATTTGGGTGGTTTCACAACTCTACACATATTTTTTTAAAAAGCATTGAATTTATTGTCTATTTTATTTTTATTTTTTTTATCCTCACCTGAGGACACTTTTGCATTTATCTTCAGATAGAGCGACCCGGGCCGGGGACACCTGAAATTGAGGTGCGTGCCCCTAGCGGGAACCGAACCCGGGACTCTCCGGTCCACAGGCTGATGCTCTAACCACTGAACCAAACCGGCCAGGGCTATTGTCTATTTCAAACATACAAACTGTATGTTGTATGAATTATATCTTAAAGCATTAGCTTAACTGAAAATAAGTTTCTGTCCTTCGTGTCTATTTTGTCTACAATGTTTCCCACATAGACTTTCGTGTACAATGTGTACATTTATATACATGGTATACAATGTGTATGTTTGTTTGTAAGACAGAAAATTACCAAATAGAGACGGTGCCATGACACCTTATTTAAGACAGGTTAAAGCAGTTGTTCCCAAAGGCTGATCCCTTTAGTAACAAAATATTAAAAAATTAGGACAAAGTTATTAATAGGGTTTTAATAAAGCTCATTTCTTAGTTTTGACAAATGTCCGTGATAACATTTGTCAGATGGCGATGCCACCGTTGTGGGAAGTTGGGTGACATGTGTATGGGAACTCTGCCCTGTGTTTGTGGCTTTTGTATAAATGTGACTATTCTCCAGGATAGTAACCCTCTCCCCCAAATCCTGCCAATGACAAAATAAGGACGAGGGTCGTGATGTTGGCAGAAACTCAAAACAGAGGGCTTTTCTATGCTAAAATCAGACCTCCGCCACTTGGGTGTTGAGGTGTCGGAGTGGATTAGGTGGAAATCGTACTTCTTGTTTCCCAGCCTGACAAGGTAAAGGGAGACGGTTCCGTGGTTCTCAGCGCGTGGCAGGTGCTGTGAGGTCTTCTCCCCACTTTCAGCCTTTGCTCCCCCATGTGGGCGGGGCTACCTGAGCCTCACCCTGGGCTCCATCTCCCGAGGTGCCCCCGAGGCTGAGCCCGTGGCCCACACAGATGGCCCCTGACCGGTACCCTCGCGTTGCCCCAGTCTGCCCCGCCTCCCTTCCCCCGTGCTGGGTGGGCCAGGGTCACCTTTCGGTGCAGTACTTGCCCTCAGAACCCTCACCTTGGTCTGCCCCAGGGGCACCCGAACTCGGACGCCTGTGGTTTGTGAATTCCGGATTCTAGGGACCACGGACTGAAGGTCAAACCTAAACATGACTGACATATGTAAGCTCCAGGGTGGCCATCAGCACGCGCCGGCCCGTGGGGACCCCTCTCGCGTATGAGTCTCCTCTGCCTGCCGCACCGCAGCGCCGGAGGCCCAGAGGCTTACAGCACCTCGCTCGTTCACTGTCGCACAACCTGGGGACTGGAGCCTGGACCAGGGTGTGGGCAGGGCCTCGCTCTCCCTGACGCCTCGGAGAGACACTTCCTTGCCTCGTCCCGGCCTCTGGCCCTCGGTGGCGGTCCCGGCTCGCAGCCATGTGACGGCCGTCTGTGCGCTCCTCCGTGGTCTCCCTAGGCGTCCCTGCTTCTCTTCTTCCAGGACAGCGGTCACCTGGATCTTCTCTACTCCAGGGTGACCGAAGGTTAGCCTAATTACAGCAGCCATGGCCCTGCGTCTCAGCCAGGCCACGCTGAGCTCCAGGAGGGCATGGATCTTGAAGGACACCGTTCAACCCAGTATGGCATGCAGGAGGCAGACCTGGGTGAGACCCACCCCACAGAGCCCATGGAAAAGTGTGTGCAGGTGTAACCACACGGACACACCAGTCGAAGAGTAATGACAGAGATAAAGACTTTTCTGGTTTTATTTATTTATTTTTTCTTTATTGACTTTAGAGAGAGAGGGAGAGGGAGAGAGATAGAAACATCGATGAGAGAGAACATCGATTGGCTGCCTCCTGCATGCCCCCCACTGGGGATCAGGCCCATAACCTAGGCACGTGCCCCAACTGGGAATTGAACCGGCGACCTCTTGGTGCAGGGTCGATGCTCCACCACTGAGCCCACCGGCCGAGCAGAGAGAGATAAAGACTTTTTAAACAAGGCTCTGAGCTCACACAACAAGGCCTGGCCACGGGCGATGGAAGAGAGAACCAGGAACCCAGCGCAGGCAGAGAGACCTGGTGGCCCTCGGCAGGTGCCCTCTCCTTGTGGGGCCAGAGCGCTGTGCTCACCTGCTGCGCGTCACAAGCTGCCCAGCCCCAGGAGGCCCGGGAGCCGGGAGCACGGAGGAGCCAGGGGAGGACGAGCGGCTGTGGGTTGAGCTACAGCAGTGAACAGAGGATGAGAGAAGCCTGGCTCCGTGACCTAGACGGGCAGGCGCCTTCAGGGAGCTCAGCAAGGAGCCCCCGGGAGACACCCTCTGTTGCTGTGCCCACTGTGGGTCCACCCAGTTACCTGGGCAGGGTCCAGGGAGGCCCCACCGCCCCTGTGGGCCCAGGGGAACCCTTGCCTCTTGTGGTTTAGATCAGTTCAGAGAGAAAATGTCAGAGAAAAGTCGAGAAGGGAGGGAGGAGGAGAGGGGCGGGGAGGAGGGGGTGGAGGGAGGAGGGGGGAGGAGAGGGGTGGGGAGCAGGGGGGAGGGGACACGAGAGGAGAGGTCTGGGGACAGAACAGAGGGGGAGAGAGGGAGTGGCCAAGGGACCCAGAGGAGAGGGCAGAGATGGGCAGAGAGAAGGACAGGGAGAGACTGCACCAGGGCAGGACAGGCCCCTCCCTGGAGCCTGAGGACCCCTCCTCGTCCCCCCCTTTCTCTCTGGAGCAGTCCTGAGGCCCCCCGAGTACCCCAGCAGCTGCTTAGTGGACCGAGGCCCACACACGCTGGCTGACAGCCACGTCCCAGGTCTTGGTCTCACCGGGAAACCAGCAGTGAGCAGCGGGAGGGCTCGCATCTGAAGCCCTTCTGCTGAAAGGGCTTGACCGGCACTTGCTTGCCTGGGGGTGCTGAGACCCACGGCCCTGGGAGGCCCGGGCGGCGCCCAGGGAGCCCCCTTCCTGGGGGAGCATCACCGCCAGCACCACAGCCCTGATCCGGGTTTCCCGGGAAGCAGGAGACAGGGAAAGACTTTGCACGAGGCAGGGAGGAAATACAAACAGAAAATAACTGGAGCTGAAATTTTGTTGCAAAGGTATTTATCTTCATCGTTACTTCCCGAATCCGCTGTGCTCTTTGATCACAGGATGAATGGAGGCGCACTCAGCGGACCGCTCCAGCTGAGTCGGGGAGAACGCGCCCCCGGCCCTGCAGATGGGGGCCTGCGACCCCTCTCATTACCCGGAAATGCCTCGAAATGGAAATGCCAGTGATGAAACCCTTGATCCTGTTCAGACAGCTCTCCTGGCTTCCTGTGGACACCACATCACACTTCTTATCGGAATAACAACGGTGGAGACAGAACGCCCAGCGCCAGCCTCCAGCCCCTCAGGGAGACCCCGGCTGCTCCTGGGAGGAGAGAGGAGGGGGGACAGCTCCTGGCCCCAGAAGGTGGAAGGGTCAACTACAGACTCATATTCGTAACAGTAGCAGTCTTTCCTTCACTGCTTCAAAGAGCTGTTGACTTTTCAGGATGGTAGTCTACATTCTTCGACTTTTAAAAACCAAACTTGCCCTGGCCGGGGCCCAGTTGGTTGGAGCATCACCCCAGGCACTGGAAGGGTTGCAGGTTTGATCCCCGGTCGGGGTTCATATGGGAAGGCAACCTAGTAACATTTCTCTCTCTCATCAGTTTTCGTCTCTCTCTCTCCCCCTCCCTTCTTCTCTCTCTCTAATCAATTATTACTGAAAAGTAATCAATCAAACTTTTAGTAAGCTTAATTACACAGCTTTTATTAAGAGGAAAACTAATTTTGTTTGTAGAATAAAAGAAACCCTTAAACCACGTGCATCCGTAAATGCACATCTTGGTAAGTTTTAAGGAAGATTTGTGTTTCTTACAGTCCTTCACGTAAGGACCTCCTGCCCTGCTCAGAGGAAAATGAGCGTGTTTCCCTTTTTAAATTCTCTGATGTGACTTCCCAGCGGAGACTGGAGGGCAACAGGGCAGCATCACTGTTCTGATAACAGAGTGGGGGTGGGGGGTGGGGGAGGGGCAGGATCAGCAGCACCCCGGCAGGTGCGTGGGAGCTGGTCAGACAGGTAGGGAACGCAAGTCGCCAGCCCCACCCGCACCTCGTGGTCCCCCATTCTGTGTGACCCTGCCCGGGCCATTCCCCACCCGCACCTCGTGGTCCCCCATTCTGTGTGACCCTGCCCGGGCCACTCCCCACCTGCACCTCGTGGTCCCCCATTCTGTGTGACCCTGCCTGGGCCACTCCCCACCCGCACCTCGTGGTCCCCCATTCTGTGTGACCCTGCCCGGGCCACTCCCCACCCGCACCTCGTGGTCCCCCATTCTGTGTGACCCTGCCCGGGCCCATTCCCCACCCGCACCTCGTGGTCCCCCATTCTGTGTGACCCTGCCCGGACCATTCCCCACCCGCACCTCGTGGTCCCCCATTCTGTGTGACCCTGCCCGGGCCATTCCCCACCCGCACCTCGTGGTCCCCCATTCTGTGTGACCCTGCCCGGACCATTCCCCACCCGCACCTCGTGGTCCCCCATTCTGTGTGACCCTGCCCGGGCCACTCCCCACCCGCACCTCGTGGTCCCCCATTCTGTGTGACCCTGCCCGGACCATTCCCCACCCGCACCTCGTGGTCCCCCATTCTGTGTGACCCTGCCCGGACCATTCCCCACCCGCACCTCGTGGTCCCCCATTCTGTGTGACCCTGCCCGGGGTGCGTATCCAACGTCCCCTGGGAGAGGAGAGGAAAGGTCGTTTTTTCTCTAGTGCCCCACCCTTTGATTGATTTATCCTTTGTTGATTTTCAAAATCACATAATTTTTTTTAAAATATGTTTTTATTGATTTTTTAGAGAAAGAGGAAGGGAGAGAGAGAGAAACATCTATGTAAGAAACATCGATCGCCTGCCTCCTGCTCGCCCCCTACTTCAGATCAAAACCACAACCCGGGCATGTGCCCTGACCAGGGATCGAACCGGGACCTCTCAGTCCCTGGGACGACACTCAATCCACTGGGCCACACCAGCCAGGCTAAAAATCACAAATTTTAATTGACCTTCCCACTGACTTTAGATGTAGGTGTGACCATAATCCTTATCCCTTCGGGAAAAGTCCCCTGGATCCCGAAAACGATGGCCTGTCTCTGTGTTCCTGCCAGGCCTTCAGAGTCCCATGAGCTTTTCCTTGTCCTGGGACTTTGGACGATTCTGGCTCATTTGTTAGTCCGAGCGGGAATAGTTGTGATGGAAACATTAGAGTTACAGCCACTGGTCCACGTGCCGAAAATGTGCCGGGTGCCAAGTCTGTTCGCGTTCGTTCTGCACGTCTAATCTCCGACTGCCTCTAGGAATCGCCCGGTCGGTCTGCGCTGACGGTACTGCCCTTCTCCGCCGAGACGCAGACCTGCCCCGTCAGAACGGGCCTCCTGCTGGCCATGGTGTTCTGTCTGGGGAGGGACAGTGACCCAGAACGGGCCTCCTGCCTGGGCTGGATGGTGGAGAAGGTCTCTTCCTTCCAGACCAAACTCTAAGGTGTATGCTGTGCCCCGGTCCCATGTCGTGGAAAAAGACTGTCTTCCCTCGAACTCCGGAGAGAACACACCTGCCCACACCTGGAGTTTAGCCCCGTGTCCTGTGCGGGCCGCCTGGCCCCCAGGACGGTGAAACAGGGCGTCGATGTTGTCTGAGCCGCTGCAGGCTGCACACCAGTTACAGCAGCAGAGAAACCCCGCTGGGTGCGGAGACGGACCCGCCCGCGTCAGAGGAGGACCTGGCAGACTCCTGCTCACGGCCTCCCTGGGGCTGTGCCCGCCTGTAGCAGGAGCAGAGAGTGGCCCGCCCACGGGGCGTCGGCGGCTTGGTGAAGGTTACCCTGAAGGAGTCAGCACAGGACCCCCACAGGACCCCACAGGACCCCACAGGACCTGCGCCTGCCTGGTGCTTTGGGACGGTCAGGTCAGGGAAAGCCACGCAGAGCAGAGGGCTCCGGCGTCCTTTCTGGCTCTGCACAAACGCAACAACAGAGGACCTGGGTCGAGGAGAGGTCCAGCCTACAGAGACGTTGCGCCTGACTCGGTCCTGCAGGCTCCTGAGGGCTTTCCCGTTTTCACCTCCATATCCTGCCGAGGGCTGGAGATGCTCCGCAGGCTGCAATCTCATCAGGAGCCTCGCCTGAGGCCACACCCAGCTCCTCTGGAAGGAAAAGGGGTGACGAGGGGGAGGGAACAGGGAATGCCTCCCTTTGTAACCCCAGCACCAAGCGCACCCCTTCTGGGACGTGCGGAATGGCCAGCAGAGCCAGGTGCCAGCCCCCATGCGCGGGGCCGTGAGCACGGTCGCTGCTGTGCGTTCAGCCTGGCAGGGGCTCGGATGTGGCTGCTTTTCATCTCCAAGGGCTGGGTGCCCGGTGCCACTCAACACGGCTCTGCCCATCCACACACACAACAAACTGCACCCCACTCTTCAGTCTTGTTCTGCCTTCGGGGAGCCTCGGGGCACAGGTCCCAGCGCCACCGCTGCTTGGGGCTGACCACAGGCGGCTGCCGAGCGGCTGTCCCCCGAGCCCACCCCTGGGCCGTGGAGATGGCAGCAGTGGCTGTCTGACCGAAGGGCTTGCTGGAGGGGGTGCAAGAGGACTGAATTGCACCCCGAATCTGTCCACGGCGCCTGCTCCTACGGCCTGCACTTGGCCCCGGGGACCCTGAGGGCCTGGGGTCTGACCACGCTGCTATTTTGATCGGTGTCTCCTAAGTCGGTAGGAGTTCAGGGTCTTAGGATCGCATCCATCTGTCCTCGGTGCCCTGCCCCTTGTTCTGGAACCGTGTGCATTTCAAGAAATCGCCTGAGCTCATCCTGCCCTCCCCCCGCCCTCCCCCTGCCCAGGCTACCCTCCGAGGATGCAGGGTAGCCTCCCCGCAAGTCCCTCACCGGGGCACAGTGCATTAAGGGACTGGTGTTTGCCCTGTGGCTCGTTAACATAAAATCATTTCTGCTCACCATCACAGGAACAATGACGACTGCCTCTGAAATGCCGTCCAGGGCGCTCGTGCTGTGCCAGGGATTATGTTTATGTCCCGTTACCAGAGTCGTTAATAACTCAGAAGGGTTCTGCTCATCGCCCACCCCGGCAGCCTCAAATCGTCTCAGCAGAAGCAGTGGAACTGGCTGTGTTCTGGGGGAGTCGAAAGTTACACGTGGATTTTCCACCGCAGGAGGTGGGGGTGCCCCTAACCTCTACATTCTTCACGGGGCCGTCGTAATGCCCAAAGGAGGCGACTCCACGTGAGTCCAGTGGCTGCCGAAAACAGAGGAGGAAGTGGCAGGGACATGAAACCCACCCACCCGCCTGCCTGGCTGGGAGGCTCGGCAGTTAGAGCATCGGCACGCACCGGGGGGTCTCAGGTTCGATTCCCGGGCAAGGGCGTGTACCTGGGTTGCAGGTTCCATCCCTGTCCCAATCAATGTGTCCCTCGCTCTCTCTCCCTCTCTCTTTCCATTGCACTCTCTTTAAAAATCAATGGGAAAATACCCCGGGTGAGGATTAACAAACAAGTGAACCACAAGACCACCCAGCGGATCCGTTGCTATGCGCTTCCTGCTGATTTTGCATTCTCCTCTCCTCTCTCCGCCTTCCCCATGCGACAAGATTCTCGTCTGGCTGCTTGACACTCCGCTCCCTGGGGTGCGGGTCCCTCGGCCCTGGCGGGAGGGCCGTGGACCCGCAGAGCTGAGCCTCCTTGTGGGTCTGAGATTAATCCCTGCAGCGGTCATGTTCACCGGGACAATTCTATCAAGATTTCCTTTCTCTTGCTTTATTACTTGCTTTCTTGGTTACTTTATTAAATTTTAAAATATCTTATTAAAGTCGCTTCTTTTCTTGTGACAAAAGTATAACTTTCCCGGCTCTGCTCGGAGCACTTGCAGACCAGATCTGCTCGGGGCCTCCCCGGGGTGGGGCCGGCCAGGGAGGGCGGGTGAGGAAGGCTCCCCCCCGAGTCTAAGTGCCGCTCCACAGCTTTAACAGTGTAGCTGTCACAGACTCTCCCTGAATTATTTTAAGCAACACAAGAAGACTTTGGGACTTGGGGATGGTAATTTTTTTTCGTATAACCTTTTTCCAAAAGCAGCCGTTGCTTTCCAAGAGGTAGACGTGTAACAAGTATTTTGTGAAATAAACTTAAAAAGGGCCCATTAAAGCATCGATCAATGGCAAATCCCTCCAGAGAAAATAATGTGGACGTCAAAGCTGCCTAGAATCCAGGGCGAGGTCTTAGCAGAGATTTTCAAGGCCATTTGGCATAACTGTACTCTACTGGGTCCTGCTGGACGATCCGAAGGTGCAGAGATGCAGCTGCCAGTCCCCCTGTTCACGGTGCCGAGTGGGACTTGGGTCACCCAAAGGACTTCCTTCTTGGCCATCACCGAAAAGCATCGGGAAGGGCAGTTTATGAAAACCTGGAGACCTGCTGGTGACTGACCTGGTGGCTGGCCGTCTCAAAAAGATCAAGGAAGCAGCGCAAACCCACATATTTGGTGAAGTGCTCCTGTGGGCAGGTGGGCAGGTAAGTCAGCTGGCTGGCCATGGAGGTAGAACACCTGTGGAGAGAAAATGAGCCGGGCTTGGAGAGCGCCCCCTGGTGGGTGAGGAGTCTCCCTGCATTTCACAGACATTCTGTGAGAACCTTCTCCCCCACCCTCTCTGTCTCCCAGTTAGTTGTCGAAATAGAAATGCATTGTTTTTTAAAACATTTTTTCTTTATTGATTTTAGAGAGAGCGGAAGGCAGAGAGAGTTAGAAACAGCGATGAGAGAGAACACTGATGGGCCACCTCCTGCACGCCCCCCACTGGGGATTCGGCCCACAACCTGGCCATGTGCCCTGGCCGGGAATCGAACCAGCGATCGACCTTTTGGTACATGGGTCAACCACTGAGCCACACCGGCCGGGCTAGAAATGCATTCTCGAAGCTACAATGAGCAAAACATTGCCAGTCCTCTCCCTCCCCAAGGCCCCTCCCCTTCCCCACTCACATCTGAGATGTGTGTTTCTTGGGCACGAGTCTGAAATGAATGTCACCAAGCTTGGTTCCTCTGGGAAAGAGTGGTGTCATCAGCAAAAGTCAAGACTGTTTTCTCCAAATTTCTAGGTGAGTGGAAAGTAAAACCGTGTACTACCCCTTGGGGATTACCTGGTCACCCATCTTTCCCATAGACACGATGAGTCTATTGGCTGCTCCCCGGAGTGAATCCGGTCGGGAACATCTGATACTGTGGGTCTGGGGAGCTCAGAGGGTGTCCTGGGGTCCTGAGGCAGTGCCCTGGGACTCCAGGCAAATCACTCGGTCACAGTCCTATGAGCGCGTCCCGGAGAGACCCGGCTACAGACCCAGGGTGAGCCCTTCTCTGGGCAGCACCGGTTAACCTCTGGAATCTGGTGTTACTGGAGACCTTTATTGGAATTATCCAAGCCATTACCCCCTCACTGCGTTAGCTCTGCCCTCCAGCGCTCTTGACTGGGCGTCGTGGGGATGGAGTGCTTTGTCAATTGGAACTCAAGCCTCCCGATCTTAACTAGAGATGTGCCAAGCACCTGAATTTAATGGAGAAGGTTGGCAGGCAGCTCTGCCTCCACACCTCCTGCATGTAATGACTTCATTACTGATGGCTGTCCACCGCCACGCAGAGATTAAGTGAGCTCCACCAGGAGCACAGGGGCGGGCCCACAGCTGCCTCTGCACCTCAGCCCGGGCTCGGCTCCGCACGCTTACAACCCAGGGAGGGGCGGCCACCGTGCCAGCCTGTGGTCCAGCGCCTCCCGAGCCCGCAGCGCAGCAGCCTGGCCCAGGCCACGCCCGCAGCCCCGCTGGGAGGTGCGCTATTCCAGGGCTGGCTCCCACATCATCCAGCATTCTGCTCCCACTGGCTTCTCCGGCGGCATCTGTATTCATCCCCTGGTTCTGTAAAGAAGGCTGCTAAGTAATTGTTAAATAGCTGTGCTGTCCCCCGAATAAATGGGAGATCCAGAAAAATAACAGGGGTATGATTGCGGCAGTTTTACTGGGTCGCATCTGCCCTGGTTTAGTGGTGCGGGCGCAGCAGACAGCTCAGCCTTTGGGCTCAGCACAGCCACAGGTTTGGTGCGCGTGTGTTACTGGTGAGCACCTGCAGGGTCAGTCTCCTGTGCCCGGACCTGCCTCCGCCCTCCTGGCCTTTCAATCAGGCTCAACCTGCACCACACAGACTCCCCTCTTCACCGGCAGCCCTGGGACAGACCACATCATCCTTTCTCTGGGGGTCCTCCTCTCCCCCGCCTCTGCCTGGAGCCTCTCGAGACCCATCCTTCTTCCCTCCCTTTGTCAACGCCCACAGCTCATGCCCGTGCTCACTGCTCTCCCCTCCACACCTACATGTCTTAAAGCTCGTCATGTCAGCCCAGCCCAGCCCAGCCCAGCCCAGCTGAGCCCAGCCCAGCCAAGCCCAGCCCTGCACAGCTCCAGCCCTGCACAGTCAGCCCTGCACAGCCCAGCCCAGCACAGCCCTGCACAGCCCTGCACAGCCCTACACAGCCCAGCCCTGCACAGCTCCAGCCCTGCACAGCCCAGCACAGCCCTGCACAGCTCCAGCCCTGCACAGCTCCAGCCCTGCACAGTCAGCCCTGCACAGCCCAGCCCAGCACAGCCCTGCACAGCCCTGCACAGCCCTACACAGCCCAGCCCTGCACAGCTCCAGCCCTGCACAGCCCAGCACAGCCCTGCACAGCCCAGCCCTGCACAGTCAGCCCTGCACAGCCCAGCCCTGCACAGTCAGCCCTGCACAGCCCAGCACAGCCCAGCCCTGCACAGCCCTGCACAGCCCTGCACAGCCCAGCCCTGCACAGTCAGCCCTGCACAGCCCAGCACAGCCCAGCCCTGCACAGCCCAGCACAGCCCTGCACAGCCCAGCACAGCCCTACACAGCCCAGCCCTGCACAGCCCAGCACAGCCCTGCACAGCCCAGCCCTGCACAGCCCAGGACAGCTCCAGCCCAGCACAGCCCTGCACAGCACAGCCCTGCACAGCACAGCCCTGCACAGCCCAGCACAGCCCTACACAGCCCTGCACAGCCCTGCACAGCTCAGCCCTGCACAGCACAGCCCTGCACAGCCCAGCACAGCCCTGCACAGCCCAGCCCTGCACAGCCCTGCACAGCCCTGCACAGCCCAGCCCAGCACAGCCCAGCCCTGCATAGCACAGCCCTGCACAGCCCAGCCCTGCACAGCCCTGCACAGCCCAGCACAGCCCTACACAGCCCAGCCCTGCACAGCACAGCCCTGCACAGCCCTGCACAGCCCAGCCCTGCACAGCCCTGCACAGCCCAGCACAGCACAGCCCTGCACAGCCCTGCACAGCCCAGCCCTGCACAGCCCTGCACAGCCCAGCCCAGCACAGCCCTGCACAGCACAGCCCTGCACAGCACAGCCCTGCACAGCCCAGCACAGCCCTGCACAGCCCAGCACAGCCCTGCACAGCCCAGGACAGCTCCAGCCCTGCACAGCCCTGCACAGCCCAGCCCTGCACAGCCCAGCCCTGCACAGCCCTGCACAGCCCAGCCCTGCACAGCCCTGCACAGCCCTGCACAGCCCAGCCCTGCACAGCCCTGCACAGCCCTGCACAGCCCAGCCCTGCGCAGCCCAGGACAGCTCCAGCCCTGCACAGCCCAGCCCTGCTGATACCCCACACAGGAGCGTGGGGGACATCGCGAGCTCACACGACCCCACACCTGGGCTGTGCCCTCTGCCAGACCCTCTCTCCTGCAGTGCTCAGGGTCTTTAAGTAGAGGTGCTGTTCTCCTGTCCACTGGCCCGGGTGTCCCCCCTCCGCAGACAAGAGAACGTGCACGTGCCTGGCACAGAGCCGGTGCTGGCGCGAGGGAGACGGTGGGCGGTTCACCACCCCCGCAGGGCCTGGCAGCAGCTGGTGGAGGTGGCGCAGAGGCCCTCCACACCCACCCCAAGGGCCGCTGGCTCCGGAAACATCCTTACAAGGGGCGGGAGCACACATGTGTCTCCTCAGGCGGCTCGGAGAGAGATTCCCTGCTCACTCACTGACCCCCAGCACCCAAGGAGGCTGATGAAAAGGCACTCCATCCCGTCCCTCTCGCCATGCGTCCCGTGGGCCACGTGGACACAGGGTTACAGCCGTGGGCTCAGGGAAGAGCCCAGTGCTCACCGTGGGTGAGTCCATCTGGCTGGAGTGGAGTCAGCGTGTGGGGTCAGGGCCGCGGTGGCGGGGCCAGGTGGGCCTCGCTGAGTGTGACCGCCGGCATCTGTCAGGACGCCAGGAGCCAGAGACTCAGTGCAGCCCAGAGGGCTCCCTGGGGTCTCGTGCCATCCAGCTCAGAGCTGGCACCCCTGCCACACCTCGGGTCATTTGTCCGGGCACCTGGGGGACCCTCCAGACGGGGCAGAGGCTCCGTACGCCTGTGCTCACCGGCGCCTGGTTTATCCCGGGCCGCTCGGCAGAGCCCCTGCGAAGTTCTCTCTCCCCCCGCGGTGGATGCGTCCATGGATGAAGATGGCCCCTACTCTCCAGGGCGCACACAGCGAGCCCCAGGGTGAGGATGCTGGGGTCACGGCGGACCGAGTCCTGGGGTTGCGGGGCACCAGGTCCCGGGGTCGTGGCAACTGGGCAGAGGAAGGAGATCTGACAAGGTTCCCGCCGGCCCCTTAACTCTGAGTGTGTGCAGCTGCCGCTGTCCCCTTCCCCCTGTCCCTGCCCCCTGCCCCCTGCCCCTGCCCTCTACCCCCTGCCCCCTGCCCCCGCCCTGCCCCCTGCCCCTGCCCCTGCCCCTGCCCCCTGCCCCCTTCCCCTGCCCTGCCCCCTGCCCCCTGCCCCTGCCCCCTGGCTGGAGGGCCTGCGCCCTTGCCCAAGGGGCAGCTGCTTCTGATTCCCCCGAGTCCTATGGCTGCTGATGAGAAAAGTCAGACCAGCCAGCCAAGGCCCCTCCTCTAGGCCCCTCCCTCCTGGGAGGGGAGATCCTGGCCGTGGGGGCACCTCTGGAGACTCGGTTCCCGATGCAGGGAGCAGCCTGGGGACCCGGCCCCACAGGCCTGGCTGGGCCCACAGCTCCTGTCTTTCTGCCTGTCCTACCGGGGCCCTCGACCCTGGTGTCACGAGGCTCCTTGTGACTTCGGGGTGTCAGTGTGTGAAGGGGAGTGGCAGGCGTGTACCCAGCGGAGCACTCTATCAGCCAGGCCCAGGAAGGGCTTCCCAGGAGGAGAGTTTTGGGGAGAGCAGGAGGTGCTTGGGTGTCCCGCCAGGTGGAGGTTGGGCCCCGGAGCACGGGCTCTGTGTCCAGAGGGCTGGGCTCTGTCCGCCTCTGCTGCTCAGGGCACGCAGGCCGCTGCCACACCCGCCGCAGCCTGGGGCCCCGGCCGCAGACCCTCATGTCCCACCGTCTGGGGCCCGGGAGTCGCCCGCAGGTCGAGGCGCTGGCATTTGACGTCCGGAGAGAACTCGCTTCCCGGTTCAGAGAGGCGGCTTCTGCCGGTTCCTCCCGCGGCACAGGGGGAGCGTGCTCGGCACAGGGGTGAGCGTGCTCGGCACAGGGTGAGCGTGCTCGGCACAGGGTGAGCGTGCTCGGCACGGGGGTGAGCGTGCTCGGCACGGGGGGGAGCGTGCTCGGCACGGGGGTGAGCGTGCTCGGCACGGGGGGGAGCGTGCTCGGCACGGGGGTGAGCGTGCTCGGCACGGGGGGGAGCGTGCTCGGCACGGGGGTGAGCGTGCTCGGCACAGGGGTGAGCGTGCTCGGCACGGGGGGGAGCGTGCTCACTGAGCTCTGTTAAAGGGCCGCTAGTCACACTCAGGCTCTCACCTTCGGGAATTCGGCGCCTCCCCAAGTCCCGTAGGAGTCTGGCGGTGAGGGGAGGAGCAGACACTCAGACCCTGGCACCGGGAACGTCACTGACCCTTCATGCCTCAGTTTCCCTGTGCAGGCGATGGTGACTCTGTCCACCTCCTAGGTGGATGCTTAGCGAGGAGCCAGTTGTTCAGTGTGTGAAACAGGCTGCCAGGAACACGGTGGAAGACCGGCCTTTGTTCCTCGTAGGCCCCCCGAGGCATTGAACTGAAATCTGAGACGCTGGCATTTCAGCAGCCAGACCCCGCTGACAGCCCTAAACCAACGACAAACCAGTCCTTGCACCTTCCAGGCTTGAAGGACCCCGGTTTTGCACTGCCCCCCACATCTCCAGGAATAATCCATTTGCATAAAGCGGGGTCCTCTTCATGAGCGAGCCTCGCCCCGGAGAGTGACTGCTTAGGAAGTCCTGACCCGACCTGGTCCAACTTCTGTCCCGAGTCCAGGGGTGGAGAGCGAGTGCCTCTCACAGATGCTCTGCAGCCTCTGGATCTATCCGATGCTGGATCCACAGGGCCGTGTGTGTGTGTGGGGGGGCTTGTCTTCCGCATGTCCCTGGAGGGCTGGCTGGGGCGACATGCAGAGTCCGTCTGTCCCCCTTGGAAGAGAGAGCTGGAGCAGCACCAACCTGAAGGCAGAGAGCCTCCCGGGAGCCAGGACGCAGCTGGGCGCCACGGCGCATGTGAGTGTGTCGGGGTTCAGACCTCAGACCCGGAGCTGAGCTTCGTGGACATGCTCAGAGGGGCCCTGCGGAGCTGCCGCTCGGGTCCCGGGAACACAGGGTTGCAGTGACTCGGATGGCTGGGCTCAGACACCGGCCCGGCATCCCTGCAGGGTGGAGGGTGCCAGAGCAGGGGACAGACGTCAGTGCAGGTGGGGGCTGACTGCGGACACAGGAGCCCAGTCTGCCGGAGGCTGGGGACAAAGCCAGAGGATCCAGGAGAGTCAGAGAAGAGACCCCAAGACAAATGAGGGGTTGGCTTTAGAAGGCGGAGATCGAGATCACCGTCCCCCTATTTCCTGGTGCTTTTATTTTTCACAGATGATCGCTCGGAGGTTCAGACAGGCCGGGCGTCTGCACGCAGCAGCAGGAAGGCCCACCGCTCCTCCTGGCGGAGGTGCCGGGTGCTGGTAAGGACAGTGGTGTTGACTTTCTCAGAGCGATCCGTGTGGCGGCCGGAGGTCCATCTGGGGGGCCCTAGGTCAAGCTGCTCAGTCCCCCCACCCTGAGCGTCGGCAGCGGCACGCCAGCCTGTGGCGAACCCGGCATGCGCAGGTGCTCTCGAAGTCTGGGCGCACGCGGACTCCCCACGTTTTAGCTGTCGGGATCTCCTCCCGCCCCGGTCCCCGCCAGCCTCCTCCGCTGGCCGCGGGGGTGCCCTGTGCGTGGCCTTCCTCCAGGTGGTCCCCCAGCAGAGAGGCCCCTTTTGTGACATCTACAACCACTGGTTTCTAACTGGGGGCGATGCTGCCTTTTGGGGACACTGGGCTGTCTGCAGGTGCTCTCGTGGTCACAGCCGCAGGGCTGCTACTGGTGGGCAGAGGCCAGGGAGGCCAAATCCCGGCAATGCCCAGGGTGCCCCAGCGGGAACGGGCCGGCACCAGGGTCCTGAGTGCGGGGCGGGACGCCCTGGTCTGGGGGGACACTGTGGAATGGTGAAGTGACCGGCAGCGGTCCCTGTGAGGGAGCCTGGCCCAGAATGTGTGGCCAGCATTGGAACCACTCTTTGGAAAACGGGAAAAGGGGGAACATGTGCCCCCCCCGAACGCTCCCCGTGCCTGTTGTAAAGCTTTCGTCCTAAGAACAGCGCGGCGGGGGCGGCCATGTCCGTTCCCCTTTACGAGGGTGTGAGGCTGAGAAACGGGGCCCATAGCTCGGGACTCGGGGTCCTCCGCCTGGCACGGACGAGGTCGTGGCTGAGTTCCAGGGGAGGAGGACAACGGGGTCTTTTCTGAAAGGCTTCCCCCATTACTCCAAGACGGCACTGAAGAGAGAGAGGGACCTCTATTGTGGGTGCTGCGAAGAACCCTTCGTTTGTGGCTCCCCCGTCCCCGGGGAGCAGAGTTCCAGTCCTGCGCCGCTCAGGCCTTGCGGCTGCGGATCCACGGAGGAGTCTGCCCGCGCAGGGCCCCAGGCGGGGAGCACTTTCATTCCCCTTAGGGTGGCGTTTTAGGACGGACGAGACGGTGGCCATCGGAGCGAGCAAACGCCTCCTCTGACGTGTGAAGGGTTTAAACGAAGTTTGCGCAACGGGAAGGGTAGAAGAAGAACCTGTTTAAACACAGGTTTGGTCGGCTCGTCATACACACACTCATCACGTCTCAGGTGCACGCATCTGCACACGGGAAGAGGAAAGAGCCTGCACGCGGGGCCCGAGCCCGGGTTCTGCCCCGTCCCGTCTCAGGGATGCCGCCCGCCCGCCCGCAGCCTCATGAGCGCGATTCCGCGGACGTCCGTCCGGCTCAGCCTCCCGCTTCCACGGGACCCCCCACAGCAACACGCCTCATGGCGCCTTTCAGCGTTTTAATTAAAAGTTAATTAGGAGACTTAAGAACAGACTCATCGGGGGTTGCTGTGCAGGAACATGTTTCCAGAACTGGGTCCCGGCTCCCTGTTCCAATCAATTCTCCGTGTAGTCACTGTAATCCTGCCTGATGCTTCCTCCAAGTTACAATGTAGCGTTTAAAAAAGAGGCTGGAAAAAGTCTGTGATTTTTAGTCTGAATGAAGGTAACTGTTAAAATGCAAATAAAGGCAACCTTGGCCGGTTGGTTGGGGAGTGGCGGGTGGGGTAGGGACCAGAATGTTACAAAGTTTCAGCCCAGTGACCGGTGGGAATGTCTGTGTCTCTGGCTCGCCTTCTCCTGGGAGGGCGTGTCCCGGGAGGCGTGTCCTGGGAGGGCGTGTCCTGGGAGGGCGTGTCCTGGGAGGGCGTGTCCCGGGAGGCGTGTCCTGGGAGGGCGTGTCCTGGGGCCCCGGACCAGGCAGCCCAGGCAAGAGGCAGGGGCGAGAGTGGGAGAGGTGTCTTCCTGTGCGATTGGCGCTGACTGCTTTGCAGTGGGAGGTGTTCACTGACCAAAGGTTGGTCTTGGACTTTGGTCCTTGAAAAGCGCGTGTTTCCGGCACACTTCATTTTCCCGGCTCCGAGGTAGCACTTTTAGACATGGAAGAGGGGGGCTCTGTGTCCGGTTCTTTCTCTGAGTGCGTCTCTTGAAGGGTTGTCTTGAGAAACGAGGGTATCAACGTGCGTGGTCGAGGGTTTGGGCTCGGGGGCGTCTGCGCTCTTTCTCATCCCACCAGTCCACGCGGCTTTGTGGGCTTTGTGCCGTGGCCTCGGTCTGCGTGGCATGTTCCCAGCTGCTCGGCAGCTGTTGTTAAATGGATGGGACCGTGTCACAGCTCAAACATGATGTGACACAATTAAGAAATGAGTGATTCTCAGAGAAGAACGCCAGGGTCCGGCCCTGCGGCCGCCCTGCTCCAGATCCCGGAACGGGTCGGGGACAGTTCTCTAACTAGACAGTCGCTAAGAAGCTTGTGGTGGTGGGCTCCCCAGTGACGGCAAAATGACTCAATCGGAGTGATTTCTGAGCCTCCCAGGAAACAGAGACCCGGGCTCCCGGGCAACGCAGGAGGCTTGGACCCCGACTTGCTGCGCTGATGGGGGAGCCACACCAAGTGGGTGCCTGTCTCCCGGCGGCTGGGGCCCACGTGGGCGGTGTCCGCTGGACTGCAGCCAGGGGGTCCTTGTCCGGCCAAGAGCTCCTTTGTAAGCGGGGTCCTCAGGCCTCCGCACCCGGCTCGTCCCCTGGCCTTTCTCCTGTGTTGTGTTTCCGGAGCCTGTGTCGTAATGAGAGGTCGCTGGGCACCAGCGCCCCTGCGGGGTTTCGGCACGCCCAGCACCGGGCTAACCCTGTCCACAGCGCCCCAGCAGGCAGACGCGGTGGGGGCCCCGTGGGGAGCCGGTCGCGCCTCGCTACGTGCATGAAGCGGGGCTGGAACGAAGGTCTGGCTTACTTCCGAGCGCTGGGCAGCCTCAGGCGGTTCAGCGGAGCCCCCGGTGTCTGCTTCTTTCCTCAGGAGCGAAGTCGAAGGGCCAGGGAGTCGTTCCTGTGTGAGTCCCGCGCTGGGAACACGGGGCAGGATGTAAACCGGTCAAAACCGACTCCCACAGTCCACCGGCCCAGGCAACCCGCACAGCCTCCCTTCGTGCCCCTGTCCGGGCGTCCGGGGGCAGGGACCAGGCAGGTCGGGGACAGGAGGACAGGGATGTTCGGTGGGGTGTTTTCTGTGCCCTCAGGGCAGACGGAGTCCGAAGGACGGTGCCGTGGCCCCTGAATTCAGCAGTGGCCTCCGCCTGGGTGCGCGACACAGAGAATAGAGGCGGATAAAGCTTGGATCCCAGGCTGCACCGCTGATGAACGGACGTGTCTCTGGAGGATCCTGCAGTTTTCGCTGAGTTACTTAAAGAAGGGAGTGTCCGAAAGAAGTGATCACTTCTTTCTCTAAAATTACAGATACTTATCTCTGCCTCTCTCTGTGTCTCCATCTCTGTCTATCCCTGCCTATCTCTGTCTCTATCTCCTCCATATCTCTCTCTGTCTATATCAGCACAGCACGCCTCTCTCTCTGTTCCTTAGAGGAGAACCCCAAGGATTCTCCTTCCAGTCAACTTAAAAAAAATAACTGACCGAGCCCTGGCCAGTTTGGCTCAGCAATTAGAGTGTTGGCTCACGCGGACTAAAGAGTTGCGGGTTTGCCCTGGCCGGTTTGGCTCAGCGGTTAGAGCGTCCGCCTGCGGTCCGGAGAGACCCGGGTTCGGTTCCCGCTAAGGGCACGTACCTCGGTTGCAGTTTGTCCCCGGCCCTGGTTGGTCGTGCGGGTGGCAGTCACTCGATGTGTCCCTTCACGTCGATGTTTCTCTTTCTCTCTCTCTCTTCCTCTCTCTCCCTCCTGCTCTATCTGAACAAAAAAATGGAAAAATGTCCTCGGGTGAGGATAAAAAAAAAAAAAAAAAAGAGTTGCGGGTTTGATTCTGGTCAAGGGCATGTACCTCTGCTGCAGTTCGTGCGGGAGGCAGCCAGTCGATGTGTCTCTCTCGCATCGATGTTTCTCTCTCTCCCTCCCTTCCTCCCACTCTGTCTGAAGATAAATAGAAAAATATCCTCAGGTGAGGATTTAAAAAGATAAGAATAAAATAATGCCGCGTGCTCGGGGACACACTCCCAGGGGAAGGAGAATAGACACAGCTGAGGTGTAAGCGGCACCCAGCCTGCCTGTGGGCCTCCTAGAGTCCCCAGGTGGCCGTCGCCGGGTCGCTGGACCTGAAAATGCCCTGTCCGGGGCGGGGGGCACCTGGGCACACTCGTGCCCGCCCGGGCTTGTCCGCGAGGCCCGTCTCACTCAGATGCCGAGTTAGTTGGCAGGAGCTGTTAAAAGGTAAAACAGCTCACGTAGGCTATTCAGCTTTTTTTTTTTTTTTTTTTTTTTAGCTCCTTCTATAATAAAAGAAACACGCAGCAGCGTCGAAACGAGCGGTTTATGGATGCACACGAGGGAGCGCGTCCGCTGAGCAGTCGTGAGATTCGAGGAGAGGGACCCGGCACAGGGCCCCCTGTTCCCGCTGCTGCGTCACCTCTTTCGGGGAACTGCCTGGCCTCCCGAGAGGGCGGAGCTTGGGGAGGAGCTTCAGCGTCTCCAGAGCAGGCCGGGCCCCCCTCTGAGTACAAGGGGGCCCCCAGTTCCGTTGTCAGAGAAGTTCAGACACTGGCGGCACCGTGGGGTGCTGGGGTCCAGGCCAGGCCACTCTGGCACGGTGGGGCACCTGAGGTCAGGTCTTCTTCTTTCCCCCCATCTCCGAACCGCGTGATACTGTTGCAGTCAGTCGACAAACACGGTGTTTGCCAAGCTCTGTCCATGCAGGAGGGTCTGCTGGGCGTGGCCGCGGGGCTCACCCTGCAGAGCCCGCTGGGGATGCCTGGGGCCCCGGACAGCTGACTGGCCTGGGGGAGGTGTGGAAGGGGGAGTTTGCAGAGCTCCCTGGGTGACCCTAACGTGGGGCCAAGCTCAGGACCCTGGACGAATGTGCTGCAGACTCCAGGAGTCTTTCCGAGAGGGGAGGGCGCTCCGTGGGGACGCAGGGGTCCATGCCCCCCACTGTGAGCTAATGCACAGCTCTGACCTAGCGGCTCCAAGACATGGGGCGCAGGAAGCCCCCTATACGGGCTGGCAGAGAGGATGGACTGCCCGGTGGTCTGAGGTGGGACGATGCGGGTTGAAGCCTGGACACAGCTGGCTGGGAACCCCGAGAGTGGGCGTCTGGGGACACCAGGGCAGGTCGAGATGGTGCGGGAGGCCCGGAAGGAGGCCCGGAAGGAGGGTCACCCTGAGCAGACAGCTCAGCCCAGTCCGGCCTCTGAGAGCCTGTGTTTCCAGTCCCTCCGGGCGCTGGAGGGTCTGTGCAGAGTGACGTGTGCCCTGAGCCCCCTCGCGTGACGTGACCCCCATGACTGCATTTGGGGTGTGGATCCCAATGACATTTGTACACGGCTGTGGTCATGCCAGGTCTCACCACCGCGAGAAAGCCCACCAGCCTTGTCACTGAGCCTGAAATCCCTCCCTTCTCCCAGGGGCCCCTCTCTCCCTCGGCAGCTCCCACCTGTGACAAGACCACCACCACCCACCTTGCTCTTCGTCAGCGCGTCCCGGCCCCTCTCCCCGTCCTTACAGGGGTTTGCACCCATCGGCCCCCACGCTCCCACGGAGCCTGGGTGTGTCCTTGGTGATGTCTGCCTCTTTCTGACGCTCGTGGAAAATCCTGAGCTCGGTCTCCGGGCTTCGCTCTCACCTCCACCCGACCCCTGGGGTCACAGCTGGACCGTGGGGTGCATTCGACAGTTCCCACGTGCAGCCGGCACCCACAACCCCTCTTACGACGTAACCCACAGGGGCGAGAACTCGGCGTCAGCCTTGGCCCGGGGTTTGAGGCGGTGGCCGGCGCTGAGAACCGCTGCTTCCCCCTGCGGCCTGGGAAGCTCAGGGTCGAGCACCCGGCTCAGGAGAACGGCAGCCGCGGCCCAGCGCCGGCTCCAGCCACCCCGCGGTTTCCCGTGACTAGTTCCTCCAGCTGGCCCTCCCCGTGGGCGGTCACCTCCTCTCACCCAGCAGAAGGGAGAGCCCGCCCACGGCGCATGTACTCCCACCTCGGCCGGGCGGCCGGGCTCCGGCATCCGCACGAAGCCCTTCGAAGGCAACTCCTTCCCCGGAGAGGAAACACACTCCCGGTCCGTCCACCAGAGCAGCAGTTGGCTGGAGATAAAGCTCCCGAGCCGGGAGGAGGGTGTTCCACACGCTGCCACCAGGTCCAATTACAGTGGAAACTAACCGCCCGATGGCTCGGCCCCTGCAGTTCCCCGAGTGTGGAGAGAGAAGGAACAGTCAGAGCCGGAAAGACGTCACTGCGTCTCAGTGACAGGGGCGGAGAGGGGCCTGGGTCCTCCCTGGGCCGCCGCCCGGGGACTGCGGGGCAGAGGCCTCGGCCCTCCCGCCCTCCCCGTGGGAGCAGGCTCTGCCGCGAGCCTCCGTGCTGGGTTCCACTTGCCTTGGAGCGTATTTTGGAAGAGGGGACCTGGAGAGGGACCAGGTCCCTCATTTGCTTTCTTTGCAAATGTCATTGGTTCTGCATCGTGTTTTCCACCAAAACGAGCGGGTGGGCCTTCGTTCCGGATCGCAGACAGGAGCAAACGAACCGAAATCCGCGACACTGTCACCGGATAGACGCCCGGCGGAAGCAACAGAGACCCCCACCCAACGTGATCTGATTAGGAACCCGACCTGGTGCCACCACAGCCACAGCGGCCACGGGAGAAGGCGCAGACTCAGCAGGGCCTGCGTGGTTGTCCCCGTAGATTTGTTCTGGAAAGTCAGTCAGGCTGAAGGGAGCAGGGTTACTCCGATGGCGTTACAGACAGTAAATCCCCACCCGGGCGTCGCAATCAGACACCTCTCTCTCTGTCTCCTTCCCGCTGAAACTGTGGCCACGTATGTTCGTTCTTTGTGAAACATAGTTTGCCCGGAGCTCGGGAAGGGCCTCATGTTTCTGAGGGGAGTGCAGAGGCCAGAGAAGCAATGCCGGGGACCCCTGTTTCCTCGGCACACTCGGCAGGCGAGAGACAGTCGGTGTTATTGCTGGGACAGGGTGGCGAGGACCTGGCTTTGGGTGGGCACCCCCAGAAGGCTAGGGGAGTCTGCACAGGGACTTCACGTGGGCAGCGAGTGGCCGGGTCCGATGTCCTGAGTTGTCACGGGCTCCTTGGCCCGAGCAGAGCCCTGGGCTGTCACAGCACCATCCTTGCCCCTGCCCGCCGCGCACGAGGCGGAGGGGGAGGCTGTGCTGCTCGGTTCGAGACCAGACAGAGCCCTTCTGCCGGCCGAGGTGGGGAGGGCCGGGAGGGCAGATGCTCATGGGTCTCTGTTGGAGGAGCTGGAGGGGTCTCTGGCTGGGCTCAGGAAGGCTCCCCGGCTCTGCGCAGTGGCCTGCGGGGCCAGCACTGACCACCCCGCCCAGAGGGCTCAGCACGTCAGGACGCGGCCCCCGCGGGACCCTCGCCCTCAGTTACAGTCCAGGGGGAGCAAGTCCTTGTCTGAGCCTGACCCTGCAAGGTCAGAGCAGCGACGCTCCGCCTTGGCCGCCAGAGTCAGTCGTCTGGGGCTTCCAGGGTGTCCCCCAGCAGAGCGGAGCGTCTGCGGCCGTCAGTGACCCTGCCGGCCCACCGTCGTCCACCCGAGCCCACAGGGTGCAGCAGGGTCCCTTGGCGTCCTGCGTCCCGAGCCTGGAGACGGGGTGATGCTGAGCCTCCGCCAGAGAGGGTCTCCACGCGGCGGACTCTGACTGGCCTCTTTCACCTGCAATATGCGTCTTAGTTTCCCATTTATTTATTTATTTATTTATTTATTTATTTATTTATTTTTTATTTTTTTTTATCCTCACCTGAGGACATTTTTCCATTTTTTTGTACAGATAGAGTGGGAAGGAGAGAGAGGAAGAGAGAGAGAAACATCGACGTGAAAGGGACACATCGAGTGGCTGCCACCCGCACGACCAACCAGGGCCGGGGACAAACTGCATCCGAGGTACGTGCCCTTAGCGGGAACCGAACCCGGGTCTCTCCGGACCGCAGGCCGACGCTCTAACCGCTGAGCCAAACTGGCCAGGGCTTAGTTTCCCTTTTAAAAAATACGTTTTTATTGGATTTTTTAGAGAGAGAGGAAGGGAAGGAGAGAGAGAAACATGGATGTGAGAGAGAAAAGTCGATCGGCTGCCTCCTGCACGCCCCCTACTGGGGATGGAGCCTGCAACCCGGGCCTGTGCCCTGACCGGGAATCGAACTGGGACCTCTCAGTCCATGGGCGACGCTCAGTCCACGGGACGACGCTCAGTCCACTGAGCCACGCCGGCCGGGCCTTAGTGGACTTTTAAATGGAAATGAAGTTACTTTCGAAGGAGTCAGCCACGGCGGAGACGTAGAGGACGAGACACTGGCCACCGTGCCAAGTGAACACGCGTCGGCTCCACGTCATTGGTTGGCAGACGGTCTGAGCTCAGGACTGTTCCTTGTCCGAAGATAAGCGGGTGGAGGTGAGGTGTGGACCCCTGTGGCGGAGCTGAGCCTCCTGCAGTGCCCGACGAGCAACCGTCCCGGGGAGCCTGCCCGCTGCCCCCGACGCCCGCTGTGCCACGAGGCTCACCGGCGGGGCGGTCACGCTCTGGTCACCTTGTTGGCTGGCTCTCCGGAACCCGTGTCCCGCTCCCGGCCTGAAGACGAGGAGTCTGAGGCTCAGAGCTGGAACGATGTGCCAGACACATCGGAGAGGGCACTGGGCTGGACCTGCACCCGCGTCCCGGACCGCGGGCTCATGGCTTGCTCCCCGCGTCCCAGCTGGATGGCGGTGTGTCTGCAGGCTCCCCACTCCTGCCGCAGACCCTCACACGGGGACGCGAGGCCTGTGCCTCTCCAGGGCTTTGATGGAGAAGGAGGCTTCTTCCCCAACGCTGTGTCTGCCCTGGGGGCCTCAGAGCGGTCAGCCTCCGAGGCTGCGGCGATGGCTCCTCCCCGCCCCGGGGTGGCCCTCTCACGGGGGGAAGGGCGCAGACATCCCTGTGAATCGTCCGACACGGCCGGCCTGGCTGGGCCCCCCGGGAGGGTGTCTGCCTTCGGAAGGTCTCCCTTCTCAGGAGTCTTGGCTGGGGAATCTGAAGGTGACCTCTGGTGACCCTTCTCCACTAGCAGGAGCGTCCCAGGTCTACGCGCTTGTCCCCAGAAATGCGTGGATCTCGGACGAGCTCTCCGGCTGCCCTGTGAGGCTTTGCAGTCACTTCGGGGCGAGGGACAGAGAGGGTGGGGAAGGTGCCCTCCCTGGCGGCTCCCAGCAGCGACCCAGGGAGGTGGCCCGCTGTGCTCTTCAGAAAGATGGGAGCCCTAAGCCCCTCACCTGTGAACATCTGGCGGGTTATCATCATGCAGATTTATGCATGGAATTCAAACCTGGAAGGAGACGCCCCCAACTTTTAGGGCCCGGGGAAGCGTTAAGCGCCCGGTTAAGTGTCTGAGGAAGATGCCTGCAGACCCGCAGCGTCTGTCCGGGTTTCCTGGGTTGGCTGTGTTTTGTGTGCTGAGCAGGAATGTGGACCCCTCTCCCCAGCCTGTCCCACACCCCTCCCTTCCGCTTCTTGCAGCCAACAGGTATGGACAGTGTGGCTGCTCTGTGCCCACGGGACGGGCACAGCCCTCGTCCCTGCTTCCCTGGCGCATCATGTCGTGGCGGCCGGGGGTGTGGACAGGGGGTGCTGCCCATGCCCAGGGCTGCCACCAGCCCTCCCACCCGCGGACCTGGACCCGGCACCCGCCAGTCCGGGAGCGCAGAGCGCAGAGCTTGCGGGAAGGCGTGCATGAGCAGGGAGACAGTGAGCGGGCCCCCTGGGGTCTCTGTCGTCCCCATTACCGGCTGCGTGGGAGGGGGCGACGGAGACAAGACCCACTTCTAAGGTCCGTGTGGAGAGCTGGGCGGTGGAGGGCGAGGTGTCCACATGGACGTGATGACCACGAGGGCCTGATGTCTTGTCCCAGAAGGTTCTGGAAACAGTGGAGACCAAAGTCAATGGGCTGTGTGTCCCCTGCTACCTGGTGACCGGTGACGAGCTGCTGATCGGGACGGTCGGCTCAGGGACGCTCCCTCGGTGCCCAGGAGAGGTTGGCAGCTATCGGCTGGCCATCCAGCGTCTGCACGTGCGCCCCGAGGACCCAAAGCACAAGGATTAAGTGACAGGCACGGATGGGCCCCGAGAGACAGACGCCAACAACGTTTCCCGGAATGGCAGGTGACGGCCACGCAGACACCGGCCGCATGTCCAGTCCGGCGGGAGAGCTGCAGTCACGGGCCGGACTGGGACGACCCAGGAGCGCCCTGTCCCCGGTGTCCATCCCGGCGGGCGCCCCGCTCCATCGGTCACTGCTGGGCAGGTGCGTGGACGTGACCCAGCGGAACTAATTTCCCGGCGGCGAGCGAGCGAGGATTCTTCCCAGGCTTGTGGTCCACACACACTCCTGTGAGTCGTCCACTCAAGTCCTTCGGTCCATTTGCGAACCGCTGGGATGTTTCTCGTCCCCGCCGTTTTCCGAGGGGCCTGCGCGCATCACAGCCGCCGACCCCTGGCCCGTGATCCGTGCTGACGGGGTTCGCCCAGCCTCCTTCATCGCCCTTGGCCGCGGAGGCTTCTGTGTGGACTTCCCGCTCCTGTGTCGCCCGTGGGACTCATTCCTCCCTCACAGCATCGCGCCTCCCGCCTGGTGAGGGGTGCTTCCTGCCCCCCGGTCCCGTAGAATCTCCCGGATTTCCTCTGAGACAGCCCCCGCCCCAGCACGGGGACAGCTGCGTTTCCTGGAGATGTAACTGATCGAGGTGGACAGCGAGGACCGGGTCGGCACTTGCTGCCTCGTGTGGTGTCACCGGACCATGGGCACCAAGATGCGGTGGGCGGGGTGGAGAAGGAGGGCGGTGATGACACTCCCGGCGGACGTGGCCCGACGCGCTTGTAGCTGACCGGCTGGCTCGTGATCGCCCAGCACCAGCCCCTCTTCCCTGAGCAGTGCCCCCCCACCCCGTTACTGTGGGGCACTGAAGGCCTTCTGGTCGTGGAGGGCGGTCTGAGGAGACCTGTGGGGCCGTCCCTGCAGCACCAGCTGGACGCCGCCGGCCCCGCAGACCCTTCGGGCTGAGTTGGGGCAGCGGAACCAGGGAGGGGCCCATGGCTCATTCCCTCAGGCTCACGAGCCAGCCCTTCCTTCCTGCCCCAGGGGCCGTGTCCCGGGCAGCTGGGCCGTCTCGGGAGAGCGCTCCGTCCCCCACGTGCCACTCTGGGTGTTTGGAGGCTCCGGTCGGCACGCGTTGGAGATGAGCGGACAGCGAGCGCGGGAGGCTGGCAGCCCGGCCTGGTCCCGGACCAGACTCCACAGGCTTGGCATCGCGGCCCAGCTCGTCTGGCTCACACTCTGCAGAACACGGGTGATACCTGGACCCAGCCACCGGCTCCCGTGTTCATCAGCGTCCTGGAGCGCTCCTCCGGGGAGCGGGGCGGCCGGCGGCCAAGCGCCCTTCGGAGCTGCCCCTCGGTGGGCCGGACACAGGACCCGTCCGTCCCTAAGGTCTGGGTGGAGGGCATCGGCCGGGCGGGACGGCCCTGCTTTGCAGCTTCGATTCGAGCGTCTGAGCCCCTGGCGCCGGGACAGGTCCCCAGTCGCGAAGCCGAAGTGTGTGCCCGGGAGCGGAGCACACGCCGTGTCCCGGGGCTGGGGAGCACACGCCGTGTCCCGGGGCTGGTTTTCCAGGTTCTCAGCTGTTTACAAGGCAGGTTCGCTCCCGATACCGCGCTACCTGGGGGCTGACCGATGGCGCGCCAGCTGCCCACCGGTGTGTGCCCAGATCCGGCGACGTGTTCCCGTCTCGGTGACAGGGAGCCGCCGGGAGGCCCGGCCTCCCGCAGACCCCGCTCGTGCGTGGTGATTTTCGGAGGAGGATGTAAGGCACCCCACCCTCCCCAGCCACCCAGGGGAGCCCGAGGAAAGGCACCCCGTGGGCCGGGCTGACACCGCCTGCTGTGAGGCCCCGTCTGGGCAGCGCTCTTCAGGAACGTGCTGCTCCCGCAAGTATCTACTGAGCAGAACCGATTTCACTCCTGTTACAGATTCCATCCGAGCGAGAGCAGACGCCGTGGTGGAGCCGCGGAGCCGAAACCCAGCCGGAAGACAGACACGAGTGAAACGTTATAGACGGAGTGGATCTCAGGGCAGAGGGACTCCAGGGAGGGGCGCTGACCGTGACCGACATGAGGGGGCCGGAAGCCTTCCCGGAGGAGGTGATGTGTGCTGAGTGAGGGAAAGAACGGTGTTCCAGGCAGAGGGACAGCGGGAGCTTGGCGTTCAGGGAACCAACTGGCAGAGCTCCGGGCCCGGGAGACACAGAGTGAGGGGTGTAGCCAGAAATGGGGCCGGAGCGGCGGGCAGGGCCACCACACTGGGCCTTGTGATGGGCACTGAACCTCACCTTACCTGTCCAGGTGCCCCCACCCCCGTGTCTGAGACCGAGGAGGAGGGTGTGGACACTGACCTTGTGACTGATGTTCCCAGTTCTCTGGCTGTACCCCAGCACCCTCCACCCGCCCTGGCTGGTTCGTCTCTGACATGGCTACCCCCTTCCACTGTTCTCTCCTCCGGACACCTGCCCCGGACACTCACATGTCTGGGGAGGATGTCACAGGGCCCCTGGGCTCTTCCTGGCCTCCGATGTCCCACAGCCGCCTCTCTGCTCCCCACACCCCTTGATTCTGCCCATTCACACGCCTCTGCGACCCTCATCCCGTCCAGACCCCTCGCCTGTGGGAAGGAAGTGAGTCCAGGACCACCCAGGGTGTGGGCCCGTCACCGTGGGCTGTGACAGTCTCTCTCTCTGTCTTCCGACCAGACTGACAGCTTCGAGAGGCCAGGGCCCGTCTGGCTCCTGCCCTGCTGCAGCCTGGTGCCCAGCACCAAACACGGGCATGAGCATGAGACACACAGGGCAGAGAGCAGACCCCACGCGCTGCCCCCGCCCCTCCCCTCCCCACGCCCCCCCAGGCCCTGGCCAGCCACGCCTTTCTCGCATGCATGGACAGACAGACCGACGTGGACAGACAGACCGACGTGGACAGACAGACCGACGTGGACAGACCGACCGACGTGGACAGACAGGCGGCCGGGGAGAGGAACAGCCCGAGGCTCCTGCCCGCCGCCTCACGCCGGAGCTGTTCTGGATCCAGTCACAGACACCTTGAACTGCATTAGCATAAACAGAATTCTGAATCATCTTCCCAGCGGTGCCCGGAATCGCTGTCTGTCACCCGCGCGGGGAGGGGAGCTGAGTTTCTGAGGCGGGCATGGGGGGCCCAGCGGGCCCTCGGGGTCTCCTTGCCCAGCGGGGGTTCTCTGCCGCAGCTCTGGTGGTTGGGCGTGGAGAGCCGGGCAGACCACGCGTGTGTACGTGCTCGGCTGAGGGCTGCAGGGCGGGTACGCGCTGCTCGGGTGCGAACCGCAGCCCTGGGAATGGTGCGCAGCCCGAGGGCCGGCCGCTGGGGGAGGCGCCGCGGGGTCTCAGCAGCTGGCTCGGCTCAGGCCTGCGCGGCCCCGCAGCACCGGTCAGACCAGCCGCGTCCGGAGTGTTCTGCTGGACGCTGGGCCCCGCCTCGGAGGCCTTGGCTTCCTGTCCCCCGTCTCCTAGCAGAGCCGGCACCTGCCAAGTGGTGTCTCCATGGCGGGGCCCGGGTCACCGCGCCCCCCACCCTCTGCCTGTGACTCCCCTCAGCTCACCCCACCTTGTCACCCTCAGTCACCCTCAGTCCCCTGCAGACCGAGTCCCACCCGCCGCCGCCCAGGGCCCTTGCGGTGCTGTGTCCGCGTCCGGAGGTCCTGCCCGCCCAGGGCCCTTGCGGTGCTGTGTCCGCGTCCGGAGGTCCTGCCCGCCCAGGGCCCTTGCGGTGCTGTGTCCGCATCCGGAGGTCCTGCCCACCGTTCGGGCAGCCACCCCTGCCTCCTCTGCATCTCCGCTTGGGCGTTGCCTCCCCGGACGTGCCCCCCACAGTCGTGTCGGTTCTCGCTGACCCTCGTTGGTCGTCCACCAGGTCTGATCTCCATGCTCTCTGCTGAGGGAGGCAGGTGGCCCTTCGTGCTGTAGGCCCAGAGCACGGCCCAGAGCCGGGCCCACGGTGGGGACCAGGACAGACCTCGTCCAGCGGGAGCGGATGCCCCCTGGGCAGCCAGGGGCCGCGCTCTCGGGTTGTTCCCGGCTGTGTCCTCTGTGAGGACGGCCCCTGGACGCAGCCTCCAGGCCCCACCAGGCGGTCGGCCCAGACAACAGCGCGGCCCCGGTCAGACAGCAGGTGTTCCGGCTTCGCTCCGACCAGTCCGGCTGCAGTGGCCCCGTCCATGGGCAGCCACGAGCTTTGTCAGGGCCAGTGAGTGGCGGGTACTCCCCGATCCAGGATGCTCAGTCCCTGCCACGGTGCTGCGCTCTCCCACCGTCCTGCAGGCCCGAGCCGGCCACTGGCTGCGCCCTCTGTCCGGGCCTCTCGCTGGGCCGTCCCACGTCCTCTCCCTAGATGTTTGGCACACATAGAGATGCGTCAGGGTAAGGCTGGCGATCGGTTTGACCACTGGCCACGTGTGCCACTGACCTCAATGGGTGTGCTCAGCGGGGGCACCAGACCGTCCCCCGGGATGCACTTCCTGCTCTGGGGGAAGGTGTCAGGTGGCTAGGTCAGCAGACGCAGCCGGGCGATTGCCTCACGGCACCCACACGACAGTCACCGAGCTCCCCACATGCCGGGCTCTGTGTGTGCACACATGTGGCTTCTGTGTGCGTACACATGTAGATTCTGTGTATACATGTGTGTGGATTCTGTGTGAGCTTTAAACCAGGCAGAATCCAGCATGGCTCCCACTGCTTGGAGTTCAAGGTCTGAGGGAGAGAGGACTGCTGCCCACTTGTCCCGAGAGTCCCCAACAGCCACTGCCCTCGGCTTGTGGGGGGCATCCTCCCCACCTCTCCTTTGGTGACAGCCACTGCAGACCCGCTGTGTCCCCCATGGTCATCGTCTTGGGGAGAAGGACCAAGCCTCCTGGGTGAAGGGTGGCCCGCACCTTGTGAGCGAGCCTGTGGGGTGTCCCTCCTCTGCACCCAGAGCAGCATTTACCTGACACTCGTCAGGCACCTGAGATGCTCAGAGGGTGGCCGCGGTGGGGTGCACGCTCTCCCTTTCCAGCTGCTGGGGCACAGCTGTTCGGGAAGCCGCCTCCCTGTCCCCGCCCCGCAGTGCGCCCTGCAGTGGGGACAGTCACAGCCGGGCAGGGGGAGAGGCCCAGAGGCAGCATTTCCCCCGAGAAGCTTCAGGAAGGCAGATCCCCTCACTCACCCCTCGAGGGGCCCGGGTCTGTGACCTCAGAGGACCACAGAGACCGTGTGGTCACCGACACAGTGTTGGGGGAAGGGTGGCTGTCCCCGTGGCAGTTGAGAAGGAACGCTCTCGGCTTTGCTCTCTGGAGCATGTGTCCAGCCGTCCAGCATGTCGGCCTGCGTGGCCTTAGCACCAGCCGGGGCGGCGTGTCTCCGGCTGCTCCCCTGCTGCGCCCCCTGCTGGCGGAGGACACGGGTGCTCTGGGTCCCCAGTCAAGGTCAGGGCCGCACAGGGGAGCTTCCCAGTGCAGCCCCGGACTTCGCGGGGCTGCAGAAATGCAGACGCGGCCCACGCCCAGAGACCTCAGGTTTCTGCCTCGGTTTCCCGGGCTGGGCACACAGCCACGCCAGCTCCATGTTTTCAGATGCTCAGGACGCCGAGGGGGTGGTTTCTGTGCCCCAGTGTGAGACTTGGCACCCAGCATGCCCAGCGGGCCCCACGGGTGGCAGGACCTGAGTGAGGGTGAGTCCTGCTGGGACAGCTCAGGATGGCGCTGTAAATTCTCCCCCCGCCGGGTGGATTCACACCCCGCCTGGCCAAGCACCTGGCCCCGGACCTTGACTCTCCAACCGCGTCGGGCTTGAAGAGCAATCTGTGGATCGGCTGACACCTTCCCTGGGAGGTCTCAGGTCGCCAAAGCTAATTAACCTTCCTCCTGCCTCCAAACAGAGCAACCACCACCAGACACCCTGGAGCAAGGAGGAGGGAGGCCGAGAAGGAGAGCCATATCTGTGCAAAAAGTGGCAGAAACTTTTAAACGAAAATCTCCCGGGAAGGGAGGTGGCCGGGAGACACAGCTCCCCGGAGCAGCCCTGGGGGTGCACCGCAGATTTCGGGGGGCTGCGCTGTCCCTGGGGTCCGCCCCGTCCAGCTGCTGGATCCTGCAGGTTTGCCTGTTCCCCAGCAGGTCCTGAGTGTGCGTGTGGGAGTCTGGGGTTACCCTCGACTTGGAGGGGGGCCTGTTGGCACCTCCAGGAAGGGCTTTTCTGTGCCGGGTGAACTTAACCGGACAACGCAAGGTGGCCTGGACATCCGGGGCTGACCGGAGGGGACCTCAGAATGCACTTGAACTCTCACAATGCGAAACTGGCTGGGTTAGTGGCACACCCCCCCCCCCTCGTCCATCGCTTTCTGAGGATCCACATGGTCCCAGAGCTCGGGAGCTGGCTCTTGTGGGACCTGCCCCAACCCTAGCCGGCCATGTGACCCAGGCCCCCCTATCCACACCACCTGGTCCCGCTGTGTGAGGCTCCCTTTGGGGCTGCTACACACGACGACCGGCAGGGCTGAGAGAACAGAAAGGATTGTCGCCTCGTTCTGGAGGCCAGAGTCAGGGCGACGCGAACCACCTCCTCTCGGGATGTTCCTCACCTCTCCCCAGCTCCTGGTGGCTGTCGGCTGCCCTTGGACTTCCCCGGCGCGTGGCCACACCCCTCCTGTCGCTGCTCTGTCTCCACGTGGTGTCTCCCCGACATCCTGCAACATTTCTCCTCCGTGCCTTCCGGCCCCTTGGCAGGGAGCTTGCCAGTTGCTACTGCTGGACCAGTGCTTCCCAGACACGGATGGGAAGAGGGGCTGCCCGCGCCCACACAGGACCATGACCTGAAGGTACTTCCCAGCACGCACCTGAGAGGACTATGAGGCATCACCTCACACCTTCCAGAACGGCCGCCATCAACACATCCTCAAACAACAAGTGCTGGAGGGTGTGGAGAGAAGGGGACTCTAGTGCACTGCTGGTGGGAATGCAGACTGGTGCAGCCACTGTGGAAAACAATTTGGTGTTACCGCAGAAAGTTAAAAATTGAACTTCCATTTGACCCAGTGGAAGGAATATACCCTAAGAAGCCTGAAACACCAATCAGAAAGAATATATGTACCCCCATGTTCATAGCAGCACTATTTATAATAGCTGACATCTGGAAACAGCCCAAGTGTCCATCAGTAGACGGATGGATTAAAAAGCAGTGGTACATATACACAATGGAGTACTATGCAGCTGTAAGAAAGATCTCTTATCCTTTGAGAAAACATGGAGAGATCTGGAGAGTATTATGCTGAGTGAAATAAGCCAAACAGAAAAAGACAAATACCATATGATCTCACTTATTTGTGAAATATAATGAACAAAATAAACTGATGAACAAAATAGACCCAGAGACATGGAAATAGGGAACAGACTACGAACCTCAAATGGAAGGGGGGTGGGAGGGGTGGGGAGAGATAAACCAAAGAGCGTACTTCTGTGCATATATGCACCTCAAGGGACACGGACGGCAGTGTGGGGAAGGCCGGAGTGGGTGGGGGCAGTGAGGAGGGGTCAACGGATGGGGGGCGGGGGGGACACCTGTAATACATTCAGCAATAAAGATAAAAAAGAAAGAGGAGAACGAGGCAAAGTAGTGTGGCATTCTCGCCAGGATCTGTGGCCTGCTGAGGGCTCTGACTGATGTCACTTTTGTCCTGAAGACCTTAGCAGTGGGGGGAGCGCTCAGGGCAGGTGGGCAGCGCGATGTGTCTCACGCTGTGAGTGAGGAGAAAGAGGGAGCATTGAAAATGCAGTGACTTCCACACTGAATGATGAATGACGTTCACCGTGTGTCCAGATTGCATTCCAAGGCTTCCGGCTGCCACCAGGGGGCGGTGCCCACACGCAGGCCTCGGCACTAAGACATGATTATTTTTTCAAATGTTTCTGTTAATCCTCACCCATGGATATTTTTCCATTGATTTTTAGATAGAGTGGAAGGGAGGAAGAGAGAGAGACACACATACACACACATCAACTGGGGCCAGGATTGAACCTGCAACCCAGGCACGTGCCCTTGACCGGGAATCGAACCTGCCACCCTTAGGTCCTTGGGCTGATGCTCTAAGCTGAGCCCAACCAGCCAGGGCCAGACAGTTATTTTTTAAGGTGGTAAAGCTATTGGGCTGACCAATGTTTTTTTGTTTTTATATTCTTCCCCCAAAGTACCACCTTCTTTCCATGTTTTGAGGATTGCTGATGACCTAGCATTGCTTTCTGAGGAACATGGAAAGCAAGACAGTGATGGTGTGTCGTCTTTTCCTAAGTCATCCACTTCAAGCGTTACCTCCACGGCGTGTGCATCATCGGAGCCATCTGGCCTGTCTCTGAAACCGACGGCAGAAACCTTGCACGACAGATTAAACGACTCCCCGTCACACCGCAAACAAGGCGCTGGTCCCGAGTCTGAGAAAGTGCTTCTGAGATAAAATATGTACTGTGGGTTCTGCAGGTTTTTAAAAAGTCCTGAATCTTCACAGATTCACTGGGTGGCGAGGGAGGGTTTCATGTAACATGTGTTTTTCCTTGATGTTAGAGAGCTTGCAACGTAGTTTATTATTCATCTGGTGGACATCTTGATATTTAATTAAATTCCAGAAATATATTCTCTATACTCATAGGAAGGAATATGAAGGATGTATTTATTCACTGTTTGTTACTTTTTCCTGTTTCTAACACCAATATTATCCATTGGGAGTAAGTCATCAGAGGCTCTTACAAATTTTCAGGGTCAGAAATCTAATTAACCCGAGCAACTGTGCTTAAAGTGCTGAATAATCCGAGACGAGCCCTTATAGGAATCTCTGGTAATATTCAGTCCGGGTGATATATTTACAACTTTTTTTTTTTTTTGAAATTGGCCTTTAACATCTGTTTTCAGAAGGTGAAGGGCACGGAGGCAGCCCCGGGGGTCTCATCCAGTCTGATTCAGAAATTGTTGCTGAGTGTGAGCGGCCACATCTGGAAAATGACCCCACCCCTTGGTTTCCCAGACTGACTGGAGCCCGAGCTCACAGTGGGCGGGCCCACCCGAGAACAGTTCTGTCCCCGCTGCAGTAGGGAGAGAGCCACGCGGGTCCCACCCACGCACGCAGCGACGGCGCGGGCTTGCTCACCTCGGCCGGGCCTCTGCGGAGGGGCAGAGGTTCCTGTGCATCCCTCTGGGGTGTCAGCGGCACCACAGCGCCCCCCGCAGGCCTGTCGACGCCGGCAGGAGGAGGCCTGTTTCTCTGTGCGTTCTGCCCCTCGCTTGGCCACAGGAAGAGCTGATGGCAGTGGTCAGAACGGGGCTGAAACCTGGGAAGACAGTCGGGGTTCACGAGGGGTCAGTGAGGGAGGCATTGGGCCGGGGGAGGGGCCAGCAGGTGACCTGGAGAGGTTGGGGACAGGCGAGAAGAAATGGCTCAGTTGGCCGGAGCTCAGCTCCTTGCCCGGTAAGAGCTGGACTCCTTAGGGGCCGGCAGAACTGCGGGGCATGGTGCCCGGGGCTTATCGCTGGTGGACAGATGCGTCAGAAAGTTCCAGAAGCCGCTGGTGCAGCCAGTGCTGCTACAGACATGGAGGCCAATCCCCAGGAGAGGGGGTGGAAAGGGCTACGTTGGCACAGGCATAATCAGAGTTCGCAACGTCAGCACCCTTCGGACCGCCGCATGCCATCGGGTGCCACTTGCCCGGCCACCCATCAGCGCCACCGCAGCAGCGGGTGTGGCCTCTCTGGGCTGCTGGCTCCGCCTGCCATGCGCCCGGTCAGAACCAAGGCTCCCTGAGCAGGAGAAAAGTGACCACAGCAGGAGAGGACCGGAGGCATGACTGACCCTGGTCTGCTGGGGGACCCCGGCCCCACGGGTCAGCGGGATAGACAACCGCTTTGTGATGCCCTGAGGATCTGTGGGGCAGAGGTCCGTCCAGGGCCGTCAGGGGCAGCCAGTCTGCTCCACCACGTCCAAGTCCTCAGTGGAGAAGACGTGGCTCTGTGGCTGGCTGGGGCTGCCGACCTCGGGTGCTGGCGTGGCCGAGGGTGACGAGGGAGGCCTCCGCCCTCCGCTGGAGCACCCCGTGGTCTCTCCATGCAGCCTGGGCTTCCTCGAAGCTTGGCCGCCTCAGGTGGTCGAACCCCATCCCTGGTGGCAGAGGGCTCCAAAGGCAAGGGTCCCAGCTGGCGAAGTGGGCGCATGGTGCCTCTGCACACCCCCGTGCCCCTGAGCGAGGCGCTGCCCGCACCCCGACTCACAAGGGGCGAGCAGACCCGCACTGACAGGGGCCGGGCGGGAGCGGACGAGGCATCGCTTGTCCTGGGGAAGCCGTCTGCCGCTCTGCCGGGCCCTGGCACGGCCGTCCTCAGTGGATGGACGCTGGCTTCGGGCCGACCCCCGTCCAGGGTGGCCAGACTTACAGACAGCAACGCAGTGTCCTGTTATGTTGCAGCTTCAGATAATAATACGTGTTTTTTGTTTTTTTTTAATCCTCACCCAACAACATTTTTGCATTTATCTTCAGATAGAGCAGGAGGGAGAGAGGGAGGAAGATAGAGAGAGAAACATCGATGTGAGAGAGACACATTGGCTGGTTGGCAGCCACATGACCCCAACTGAGACCGGCACAAACTGAAACCGAGGTACATGCCCTTAGTGGGAACTGAACCTGGGACTCTCTGGTCCGTGGGCTGATGCTCTAACCGCTGAGCCAAACTGGCCAGGGCTAAACAGTGAGTTTCTAAATAGAACTGTGTGCACACGATGTGTAGGATATAGTCACACTCCAAACTGTCATTTCCCTGAAACTGTAACATTGCCGGGTGCTCTCTCATGGCACCCCGATCCGTTCTGAATGTCCACGGCCAGGTATTCTGAACCCGACCTCTGGATTCTCGGGGGGTAGCAGGGGTCACCCGGGACAGCTGTGGAGGGGGCGTTCTGGCGGAGGGAGGGAACTTCAGACCAGACCCCAGACCCCAGTGCTGAGCTCGCTCCCCCCCCCCCCAGTCCGGGAAAATGCCGCCGGCCTCCCGGTGATCGATGGGAAACGCGGGACCCACTCTTCTGATGAGCTTTCAATTAGTCTGCGTCTCATCTTCACATGCTCATGAATAAATGATTAACTCAGACCAGAAGCGGAGTCACAGACCTCACCGCTCATGAGCAGAGCAGTTTTGGGGGTTACTGCACCGTCATTCCATCAGCCTCGCCATCACCACCCTCCTCCAGCTGGGAAATCAAGGCGAACGGCCCGCGGGGACCGAGCGTGTCCTCTGCTGGACCCCGTCCTGGGTGCTCCGGCCTCCCGGCGAAGCCCCCGGCTGGGGCCTGTTGTTATCTGAACCACGCAGACCACAGCACGGGCGGCCAGAGGGCACGCAGCCGGGCCGCGTCCGGCTGGCTCTCGGTCGCTCTGTTCTAGTTCGGGGCGAACATACCTTCAGGGCTGCCGTTGATCCAGTCTCTGCAGATGTCACGAGGGTGACATCATCCTGGAATTAGGGTGGATCCTAAATCCAACAACTGCGTCCTTATGAAAGAAGGAAGAGAAAGATTTGAGACACAGACAGAGAGGGAAGATGGCCGTGGGGAGGTGGGGCACAGATGGGCGGCATGCTCTGCCAGCCGAGGGACCCCAGGGATCTCCCGCGTCACAGGCCGAGGAACCCAAAGGGTGTCGGCGGCCACCAGCCGCTGGGAGGGAGACGAGGCGTAGCCTTCTTGTAGACAAGGAGCCTCCAGAGGGAGCCAACCCTCCCGGGTCCGAGACCTTGACTTCTGTACCCAGATCAGTGAGACAATGAATGTCTGTTGCTCTAAGCTGCCTGGTTTGTGGGGTTTTGTTAGGGCAGCCCCAGGACACACACAGCTGCACCCTGAATGCTCAGGTGGTCTCGCTCTTGGGGTCGGGAGCAGCTCAGCTGCTCTGTCCCGTCACTGTGTCCGCCACGCCGAGCCGCCACGCCAAGTCGCCGCGTTGCTTTGGGCTCTGGTTTGTCCGTGGGGCACACGCGATGATTTGTGGTGGGAGCCTGCGTGGCCGGTGCGCGTGGCACAGGAGGAAGACGGATCACGCCCGCAGAACCGCTGCTGGGTCTACAGGGGGAGGTTTGGAGCGGCGCGGGCTCCGTGTGCTTCTCAGGCGGGGGTCAGAATTACGGCTTTTATAACCCGAATGACCGAAAGCACTTAAATCAAGTGTAGGAGTGAGCCGGCCACGTCCCTCGTGGCTCCTGGGACGGGGCGTGTGAGCGCGTGCTAAGGAAGGACCTGCTGAGTTGAAATCCAAACCCAGACCCCGGGTTTCAGGCAGACTTTGGACCGAGTTACAGCCTCAGTGCCCTTTGGGCAAACACCCCTGGGACAGGGTTGGGGGCAGAGCTGAATTTTGCTGGGTTGCTGCTCTCGTGGGCAAGAGGCACAGTGTGCCCTCCAGCCCTCGCCGTCCCTCAAACGCCGGGAAGATAGACACCGTCGGACACCAGCGGCCTCTGCCCGCAGTTCTTCCCTCTGCTGGTGAGACACCCGACTCGGACCTCGGCTGGCGGACTCCCTGAGCAGCGGCTCCTGCAGACCCAGCGGACTTCCTCGCCTGCGCTCCACAGCCGCAGTCGGCCCAGAGCCGCCGAGCCGGTGTCCGGGGGAGACACCCAGGTGGCGGGGAGCATCGAAGGGCTTTGCCTCAAGACCTCCGACGGGGCGCGGCCGCTTGGCAGGAAGCCAGGCAGAGGGCCCTCCGGGCTTCCCCGTCACTGCAAAGGTGCCCAGGAAGGGAAAGCAGGACGAGGGAGACCCGGGACGAGAAGCACACGGCTGGCTGGTCCGGCTGCAGCGGGCTTCAGACAAGCACAGGAGCTGGCACAGGAGAGGCAGGGAGAGGCGGGCTGGGACGCTGCCCACGGGCATCGGCTGCACGCGTTCTCCGGCCGCCGCACCGCCCGCCGTGGCCAGTGGCTCTCCAGCCCGCGCTGCCTCCCTGCCCCCTGACTGTGACCTGAGCCCCTCCCCTAACTCCTCAGAAGGGGGTTATGTCCAGCTGGTTTTACAGTTGTCAAACTTCACTGCAGGGGCCAAAGGAAGTTGAGAGACTGTGAGTTCAAGCCAAGTCCCACCACGGGAGTGGGTGCCCCCGAGACCTGCTTCTCCGGACCCCTTAACCTGACTGCTCTGCAGACCCCGCTGTCCCAGCCCTCCCCCCATAGAAGTGCTTTGGGACCAACAGGAGAAGCACCTTGCACTCCACACACACACACACACACGCACGCGCACACACGCACATACACATACATACACGCACACACACGCACACACACGCACGCACATGCACACACGCGCACACACGCCCAGGCTCACCTCCAGGACACCCCATCCACTCAGAGGGGAACTCGGTGCACAGCCAGGGTACTCCTCACGCTGTCTGCTTGTCTGCAGGGGAGCGTCCCCTGTCCCTGCGGAGAGGCTCCCCATTCCCAGATGGGTTTCGGCTCCCGCTCTGCAAAGTGGAGGGCTCATCAAAATGCTTTGTTTTGTTTTGTTTTTCTGAAATGCCAGAGCAGCCTCCCCTCCCAAAGATGGCTCAGAAAGCTGGGGAGAGCTTGAAAATAGTGGTCTGTTCCTGCTTCCTCGCAGCAAGTATCCAGGACGTGGGGTCTAGACCCAGCGCAGCCAGTTCACAGGGGATACGTTAAGATCAAAGTGCATTATTGCAGCCCTGGTCGGTGTGGCTCAGCGGTTAGAGCATCGGCTTGTGGACCAATGAGTGGTGGGTTCGATTCCGGCCAAGGGCATGCACCTCAGTTGTGGTTCATCCTCAGCCCTGATCGGGTCATGCAGGAGGCAGCTACTTGATGCATCTCTCTCTCATCGATGTTTTTCTCTCCCTCCCTCCCTCCCTCCCTCCCTCCCTCCCTCCCTCTCTATTTGATAATAAATGAAAAAATACCCTCGGGTGAGGATTAAAACCAAGAGTGCATTACTGCAAACATGTACCTCCCGCTGGGAAAAATTGAGTGGGTGTGTGTCAAGGAGGGACGTTCTAGAAGGACATGTCAATCCTCCCTCTCGGTAGAGAATCGTGGCTGGACCTCTGGGGCCGACAGGTCGGGTGCTCCATCCATTTGGCAACATGCCTTCTCTCTCCCTCCACCCACTCCAGGACCTGCCGTGTGACCAATCTCGTCCGGGTCCTGTGCTCGCTTTTTTCATTAAAAAAAGAGGTTTCTAGCCAACGGGCTCTCTGCCACCCAGCCACGCCTTCGGAGTCTCCGTAGTCACGGAGGTGGGAGGTCAGAACAGGCCAGGAGACTTTGCTCTGAGGCCCTGCTGGTCTGGAGCAGCGGGGCGCCTGGTGCCCAGCAGAGGTTTAATTGGTGTCTGCGCACACGGAAGACGACGTGCCCCGTCTCCTGCTGTCCTCACAACCACCTCAGGATTGCAGAGAAAACACCCCCCTCCCCGTGCCTCCACTCGGATTGTCTCAGCGTCTCCTTCCCTGGGCGCATGTTGTCAGCCAGGAAACCGATCGAGATCGATAGCGGCATCGGTATCGACCCGAGAGGCAGGACGATCATGCTGCCCTCTCCTCCACACCCAGGCCTTGAGAATGTGTGAAACACAAACATATAAACACTGAACAGGGGTTCTGTTCTCTCCTCCCTGCCCCGTCTTCCCATGACAGCGTTACGCGTGGGGAGAGGCACCCTCGCTGAAATGGGTAACTGCTCCGTCGCGAGCGGGACGGGGGATGGACGTCAGCGTGGCCGAAGCAGCAGCGCCCGTGTTCCCTGGGAAGCGACGCAGCCCCTGTGCTCTGAGCTCCGCTCTGTGTCACCCTGAGGGTGCCGGTCAGACCCAGGCATCGTGCCTGGAGGCCTTGCCATCTGAGCCCTGCTGGGGTCAAAGGCTCGGTCCCCAAAGCTGTCTGCTGACTTGCTCGGTGTCCCCCACCATCCCGGGCACTCCCAGGGCGACATGCATGTCAGGATGGGTCGTTTATGTGGCACCCGACGGCAGCAGCGCCCCCTAGAGGGCACTAATGAAATACGCAGCGTTCTCATGTCTGCACCCCTCCACGGGGCCGTGTCCAGGCAAAGCGCAGAGGTGAGGAAGGATGAGAGCTCGGCTCGGACCAGTGCGGCGTGAGTCCCTGCTCGGGCTCCTTTGCTGCGTGATTGGGGCGAGTTTCTTCAACTCTTTGAGCCTCAGAGTCCACCTTTTTGAGGTGAGCAGGTTGCCTTCGTCCCTGGTCACCAAGCTGTTCTGAAGTGACACGTCTATTAGTCCCGCGGTCATTGTCCCCTCATCGCCTCTGTGCCCATAACTGGGTCCAACAGGTATGGGCTGAGCCCTGACGACACTCCCGCACGCGTGGGCCACCCGTTCACCCCTCGACAGCCGCGGGGGGACCCTGCACACCCGGGAAACCTCCCTCGGCCCTTTGCAGGCTGAGCGCTTCCTCTCCTGCCTCACGAGCTCTGTTGTCTCTCCTGACCTAATGGTGGGGTCTGACTTTCTCTCTGGTTCACACACATGGTCTGCGTGCCCATCACGTCCCGCACCTGTGCTGAGAAGCCCTTCTCTCCCTCCTCCCTGGCCCCCCGCCCTCTCCAGCCCCAGGGCCTGTTCCCACCTGGAGCAGAAGAGCTGGGCCCCATCCTCCTCCAGCCTGAGCACCTTGGACCACAGCCCCACAAACAAGCGCCCCTGAGAACTTCCTTGCCCCCTTCTCCGCTGTCCCCCAGGAGGCGCTGGTCCGTCCCACAGGCAAGTGCACCTCTGGAGGGTGGAGCGCAGGTCCCGGAAGTCCCTTCAAAGCTGTGTGGGGAGAGGCCCAGCCCCAGGCAGCACCTGCTCCGCGGCTGCTGTCCGAGGTGCTGAACCTGCGAACCCTCCCCGCCCCCAGCACAACCTTGTTCTGGAAGGACCTGCTCCAGAAGCCGGAACCGAGACTGGTCACCGCAGGAAGAGATGGACGGAAGGGGTGCAGTTCATGCTCCCTCTGTGGCTCTGAAATCCGCAGCCTTGCGCTGGCGAGAAATATCATCTTAACCTTCGTCGTTCTCTTTACCTTCTTGAGACTAAATTAAAAGGCAAAACGGACACCGGACATCAAAAGCCCGGCGTGCTAAATGGGGACAAGCCCCGAAAGGCGAGAAATGGCGGGTTTGACGGTGTCGGGCGCAGAGGTGTCAGGGCCGGCTGGGCTCTGAAGACGCACGTCAGGGAACGGGGCTGGGGACAGAGCATCGGGTTGGAGGACTTGGGTTCGATCCCCAGCATGAAAATAGCATAAAACATCTGACGGGGTTTCCAGAAACTGTCAGGACGGTGTACCAGTGTGGACACCTGTCAGCCAGTCTGTAGGGCTTTCTGTCTGTACTCCGTGGGCCCCTGCACCCCCCAAACTAATGAGACACTGCACGTGAGCTCATCTCCCTGCCCCGTGGCACCTGCCACGTGCCGTGCCCTGCTGGGCGTGGCCCTCCCCGTCCCGGGGGTAGAAGCTTGTCCCCCGCTCTCAAGCCCCCTCCCCTGAAGCCCGAGGACAGACACCTGCACACGACTTTCCTGATCACAAGGAGAATCTCTGTCAGGCAGCCGTGCGTGTAGAAAACAGACCAGATACTGCACTGGAGGGAAATGTATCCATCAAGGCAAAAGGTCATGGATCAGATAACAGAACATGATGGTGATGACGATGACCCAGTGTCACGGTGAAATCCCTCGCCTCGATTCGGTGCCTAGAATGTGTCGGGCACGCCCGGCATTTCTTTCGTTTTGTGCAAAGACCACGCTGAGTGGCAGTGTCACCCCGTTTCAGCCCGGAGAAGACAGGCTGGGAGGGGTGCGGCGGCCCGTGGACGGGCCGGGACGAGCCCTAGAACTGGGCAGGTGGTTCCACCGTGCCTGGTGTTCCGTGTGTTCCCAGGGGGCGGACCCCCTTCTCTTTCCTCACCAGCCACCAGCTGCATGGAGCGTGACATTCAGGACTCGTCCCCTCGTCTGTCCGCACCCATCGCTTCCCGAAAGGGACCTGGAGTTTGGTTGCAGACCATCCAGGACCCGGCCAAGGGCTGTGGAGGGGGCTCGGCCCCTGTGCCTCCACCAGGGCCAACGCTGAGACCCCAGCTCCCTCCAGTCGTCCTTCTCCACCTGGCGGTGAACACGTGTCTCCTCGTTCTGTCTCCCCTTCGCTGCCAGGCGTCTCTGAGGGGATGGCTTCCTCACACTCCCTTGAAACATTGCCCCTTATTCCCATAGCTTCCCCTCGCACACCCCACCCCTGCGTGGCCCCCCACACCTGAGTGCCCCCCGCACCCCCAAGTCTGTGTTACCGATGCAGCCGCAGCAGATAGCCTGGCCACCACCAGTGCCAGTGTGGCTCCTGCTCCGGGGGGGTCTCCGGGGGAGCCCTGCAGGACTGGACCCCACCCTCACCCCTCTGGGGCACCCGCCTTAGGACCTGGGCCGGCACAGCCAGCTCGGACTCAGCTCGCTGCCCACCAGGGCCCCTCTCACCGGCACCCCAGACCAACTCTGATTGTGGATCGGTCCCATCAGACACACAGCTCAGGGTGCAGGAGGAAAGAGCAGACGGGCCCGAGGGCCTCGGCCTTGACAAAAACCCGACGGAGCCTCTGGTGTGTCCATGTCCACAAACAGAACGGCCCCAAGTAGACACGAGAAGGACGCAGACTGTAGAGAAACTCTTCCCGCGTCCTGTCCTTGGCACCTGGACACGCAGGTGGAACTGCAGGTGACTCTGAAACCACACGTGAGCAGACAGAAGGCAGCCCCGTGCGCTCGGGTGGTGGCCGAGCCCAGGATGGGAGGCCTCGCCGGGCTCTGCCTCTCTCCGGGGCCATCAGAGCATTTCCTCAGCAGACAGTTTGTGAGAAGCTTCATTGTTTTCACCTTGTAGAACATGGGGGTGCTGCGCCCCCAGAGAAAAGGTTCAAAAAGCTGCCCGTCCCAGCCAGCACGGTAGACCTCCAGATCCTGTGTGCCCTACAGGCATGGGAAATCTAACTGAGCACGGTGGACCTCCCTGCAGACATGGGGAATCTACCTGAGCACAGTGGACCTCCCTGCAGACATGGGGAATCTACCTGAGCACTGTGGACCTCCCTGCAGACATGGGGAATCTACCTGAGCACAGTGGACCTCCCTGCAGACATGGGGAATCTACCTGAGCACAGTGGACCTCCCTGCAGACATGGGGAATCTACCTGAGCACAGCAGGACCTCCCTGCAGGCATGGGGAATCTACCTGAGCACAGTGGACCTCCCTACAGGCATGGGGAATCTACCTGAGCACAGTGGACCTCCCTGCAGACATGGGGAATCTACCTGAGCACAGCAGGACCTCCCTGCAGGCATGGGGAATCTACCTGAGCACAGTGGACCTCCCTGCAGACATGGGGAATCTACCTGAGCACAGTGGACCTCCCTGCAGACATGGGGAATCTACCTGAGCACAGTGGACCTCCCTGCAGGCATGGGGAATCTACCTGAGCACAGTGGACCTCCCTGCAGGCATGGGGAATCTACCTGAGCACAGTGGACCTCCCTGCAGGCAGGGGGAATCTACCTGAGCACAGGAGGACCTCTCTGCAGGCATGGGGAATCTACCTGAGCACAGTGGACCTCCCTGCAGGCATGGGGAATCTACCTGAGCACAGTGGACCTCCCTGCAGGCATGGGGAATCTACCTGAGCACAGGAGGACCTCTCTGCAGGCATGGGGAATCTACCTGAGCACAGTGGACCTCCCTGCAGGCATGGGGAATCTACCTGAGCACAGTGGACCTCCCTGCAGACATGGGGAATCTACCTGAGCACAGTGGACCTCCCTGCAGACATGGGGAATCTACCTGAGCACAGCAGGACCTCTCTGCAGGCATGGGGAATCTACCTGAGCACAGTGGACCTCCCTGCAGACATGGGGAATCTACCTGAGCACAGTGGACCTCCCTGCAGACATGGGGAATCTACCTGAGCACTGTGGACCTCCCTGCAGACATGGGGAATCTACCTGAGCACAGCAGGACCTCCCTGCAGACATGGGGAATCTACCTGAGCACAGTGGACCTCCCTGCAGGCATGGGGAATCTACCCAGCCTGGTCTACCTGACCTCTGGTCCCCCAAAATATATCCATTCCTCCTACGACCTGTGCCGACCTGTATGTCTGTCTGGTCCTGGGAGACACCTTGTCCTCTCTTCTCTTGCAGATCCAGCTCCTTTGCAGTTTCTCCGTCTCATCTCCTTATCTTCTCCCCGTCTTGTGCCACATCTAGAACCTGCCAAGTTTCCCTGCCCCAGAACCTTGGCATGTGCTGTTCTTTCTCCATCAGGCTCTTCCCTGGACTTTGCTGACCTCATTTAAGCCTGACCTCATCTCAACATCATTGTCACAGAGAGACGTTCGTGGCCACTCACTCTCCGTGGCTCTCATCCCTCCTCGCTACCCTGAATGTTTCAGCTTTCCTCCTGAGATCGTCCTTGCCTGGTCACGTCATGCGTACCTGGCATGCACGTCAGCCCCAGCAGAATGTGCGCCGGTGACCGTATTGGCTTGTCCTGTCTTGTTCACCACTGAGTCCCCAGTGACCTTCCCGGCACGTGGCTGGCACTCAGCAAACACCTGCTGGTGAAGGGCACCCCGGCTCAGCAGTTCCCGGGGTTCCCGCCTCCCTAGTCCAGAGACCCTCGGACCGGAGTTGACTGACATGAGAAGTAGGCTGTTTATCTCCTTTCTGGATCTTACAGAATGATCTCTTTCTGCCCTGATTAAAGAAGAAGGAGAGGCAATAAAGGCTTTGCTACAGATTGGACGGTCAATCTGGGCTCCATGGCCATCCAGGCCTCTCGTCGCAGCGGAACAGGCCTGTGGAGGGCGCACACCCAGGGAGGACCGGCGTCCCAGGTCCAATCACTCCCCTGTCCGAGCAGAAGGAGCCCTCGCAGTCAGGTGCACGGATGAGGCCCTCAAGCAGCGCTGAGCAGGCAGCGCCGTGCACCCCCGCCAGGATGTGCCCAGTGTAACCGCGTGGAGCTGCTGGGGAGGGCGCGGAGGGTGGTGCGGTCTCCGGGAAGCTGCCCCTCATCACGGGGGCAGGTGAGCGGAGGCCCCTCTGGACAAGGGGAGCGAGGCAGCCCAGGTGGGCGGTTCCCTGGTAGACAGGTTCTGGGAGCTCACCCAGCCCCAGCCAGACCTGGTTGTTCCTCCTCAGGGCTCAGGGTGGCCGAGGGCACCTTCTGGGGCCCAGCGCCTGGGGAGGGGCAGCTACCCAAGCGACTCTTCCAGCCCTTCTGCGGTGGTAGCCCCTCCACGCCAGCCCCTCCCAGAGGCCTCCTGTGCCCTGCAGAACCTCCTGCCGCGGCCCTCACTGCCTACGTCCTCACTGTTTTGTCTTCTCCGGAGCAGTCCTCGCCCCCACAGTGTGTGTGTCAGGGCTTCCCCAGGTGAACGTGCGCTCCCAGGAGGGAAGGGTGGGCCCAGCTCTGTCCCAGCCCTGGACGGCGCCAGGCCCTGCTAACGGGGAGCAGCGGGGGAAGGGGTGCCCCAGGACGCCACCCTGCACCCCAGCCAGACGTAGCACCCCCACGTGACCTCAAAGAAGTGAGGACACGACGCGGTGGGTGAGTCTCCAGCGTGGGCCTCGGACCCCCCGGGAGCCGCAGAAGGTCCGTGCGTCGGTCGGGGTCATAGTTTGTTTTTAGTCCCCTGAAGCACTTAGGGAAGGCTGCACCCCAGAACTCGCCACGCATCCACGGACGCACTCGTGCAGGGACACATGCAGAGGCAGGAGTGTGCATGCCTGTGTATGTGCACATAGACACACAAGTACACACGTAACATTTGTATCGACGTGTAATACAAGAAGTGGACACGTTCTACTCGGTTATGATGATTAACGAGTGAACGTACCAGCTGTTTGTACGGATCGTCACCTGTGTCCCTCTGCCCTGCTCCTGTGCCCAAGGCCAGTTCTGGTCAGCTCATGTCGCTCCGGCGTCGGCCACATCACTGCCACTGTGATGCCGAGGAGAGCCCTCCGTCCTGCGGGTGTCTGAGCGGCAGGGGCCGCAGGGGAGCGGCTCCGTCAGCCTGTCCTGAGTGGGCGCCTCAGAGAACCCGGCTTCCGCCAGCCCTTCCAAGGGCCTGTGGCTTCACCAGAGCAAAGCTTTGCTGTTCTGAGCCCCTGTGGCTGGAAAACTGTCGCAACACAGTAGCTAAAAGCCTGGTCCATCCTGACGTATGGTTTTATTATTTTCTTTACATAAAAATAAAGTAAAACATGAAAATTGCTCTAGCACAACAATTAGTGAAGCTCACCCACATTTTCACTACTAAGGGATTTGTCAATGCTGCAGAATATCCTTCCAGTGTGTGTGCATGTCTGTGTGTGCACACACATGTAGCTGTGCTTGTGTGCATGTCTGTACATGTGCACGTCTGCACGCATGTAGCTGTGTGCCCGTGCATGCACATGTATGTGGTGTGTCCGTGCATGTGTGCACACATGTGTAACTGTGTGCACACACATGTGCACCCACATGTAGCGGTGTGTCTGTGGGTGCATGCATGTGTCTGTGCACACACATGTAACTGTGTGTGTGCGCATGTGCGTGCACACATGTGGCTGTGTATAAATATCACACCCGACACAGAGAGAGGTGCCTACGCAGCTACACACCTGGCTCGGTTGTACAACTACAGTCCGTCCTTAGACCTTCCAGCCTCGTAACTGTCACAAGCCAGCAAACGGGAGCGCGGCAGGTCCAGATGGCCCCGGGCTTCACGTGGAAGAACAGAGTGGCTGGGGTCCCCACAGCGCCGCCCCTCCCTGGAGGGAGAGCCCGTTTCCACGGCAGCCCTCCGTGTCCTGTTGCGGTTTCCTCTGATGACGGACTTCACTTCCTTTCAGGCGTTTACCCTGGAGCACGGCACACGGGCGCTTTCAAGTGTCTTCGTTCTTTCTGAGTAACGGAGACACTGTCCCCTCCCACCTGTCCCCCTTGCACCGGCTCGCGTGGACCCCCTCAGGCTGTCCCCTGCAGCCCCAGGCGCTTCCCGCGCACTAGACGGGCCTTTCGAAGTGTTGTTCCAGGGCCCTGTGCTGCCTTGTCCGCGGTGCCGGCCCCACCGTCAGCCCCCAGAGGGCACACCGTCGGGGCGGGCCGTGCCGAAGGGGCCTCAGGAGAAGGGCCACCGCCCCCTGACGCTGGGGTCACTCCGGGGCTTCTCTACAGCGGAGCCCCAGGCTCGCCGGTCCAGTCTGTACAGCGAGCACTCGGTGACTGGGACTGAGGGTCCAGGCAGGACGTGGTATGTACAGGAAGCCAGGGCTTAGGAGGCGTCGTAAAGACTCGCTGTGTCCCGTTGTCCTGATGGGGGGCACCGTGCTCTGCCCCTTCCTTCCAGGGACCACTGTGGTTGTGCTGCCCACACCTGTGTCTGGGTGATGGCTCTCCCACCCTCAGTGCACGTTTGGGGGGCTGACTCCACCCCCCCACAGAGCGCCTGCCTGGCCCCGCGCAGCCATCGGTTCTCGCCACTCTGGCCCCGGCAGGTGGTCAGTGGGGGGCTCACACTCAGCAGGCACCTGCCGAGCGAGCCCTGGGCCGGGACCCTGGGAAGCTCCCCCTGCTGGGACAGGAGCCGAGGGGCTGAGCCCGAGCTGCTGGCGGCCCTCTGAGCCCCTGTGGGGACCTGCCCGGGAGCGAAGTCGGAGGAGATGAACTGGAGTCTGCCCGCAGGCCCGAGCCCTGCAGGCGGCCTGTCTGAGCTGCAGGGACACAGGAGCCGCCCCGTGATGGGCTGCGGCCGCGCAGAGTCCCCAGACCCACGAGCTCCGGGAGGGGGGAGGGGCACTGTCTGCAACCACTTGGCCACAGGGCCCTTGGCTGGGGAGCACCCCTGGGGGTGTGTTCTGAGAACACCTCTTGGGAATATTTTAAGGATGAGATGCGGAAGGGTCTTCTCCCGGCTTCGGCTGCAGTTCCCGGGGTGAGTGGGCAGGGCTGGAGGCTGCCATGCGGAGCGGGCGGCATTGTCTGCCTGGCTCGTTCAGGAGCCTCGGGGGGGGCAGACGCTGGCCTGGTCCCGGCCGCTCTGTCTGCAGCGCGGACCCGTGCCCGGCGCCCGTGGGAAGAGGGAACGGCTGGTCGGGGCGGAGCCACACCTGCCAGCGCGGGACCCGCACGGCGGCGGAGACTTTGACGTGAAGGGAGGATCCCTGTTCTCCTTGCGGCTTCAGAAACCGGAGTGGGGTCAGCGGCGGGCGTGTCAGAGAAGAGGGTCCAGTGCGGAGTGAGGAGGGTCCCGACGGGCGGCCCCGGAGGCGGGAGAACGTGCGGGGCCTCAGGACGGCCTGCGCCTGCGTTTGGGCCCCCGTGTCCCACCGGGAAGTCTCTGAGTCCACACTCAGGTCGAGTGGCCCCTGGGTCCCTCGTGGCTTCTCCGTCTCTGACCTGAGCTGCTTCCGGACGCTCTCGGCCTTGAACTCCATGTCTGCACAGCTGACTTCAAACGTCTGAGGGTATTGGTCATGTTCATTATTGTCCCCAGAAGCCCTGGACCGAGGCTGCTGGGCACTGCTTGGTTTTCTTCCACAAATTCAGCACCTGTAGCAGTAAAAGAAGGAAGGAGGGTGGCGGCGGGAAGGCCTGTCCTCCCGAGCAGGGGGCCGGAGTCCGAGAGCAGCCCCCACGAGCTCAGCCGAGCCCGCGCGCCCATCGGTGACTTCTGTCCCTGTCACACGGACACAAAGCCCTCCCCAGGGGCGCGGAGGGCTCCTCGTGCTGTTCTCTCAGCCTCTCTGTGGGCCTGAGAGGGTAAGTGTTTAACACTGGGGAGAAAGTTAGCCGATTCTCTCTTCCGAGTGCACACCCTGTGAGTGCTGTGGCCACCGGGGCGGTGGCCAGCACTTCCTTCCGGGAGCGGGGGACGCGCAGCGGCTGGTCACACGTGTGGAAGTCGTGGTTAGACTGGTGACACGGTCAAGGGGATCGTGATGAGCTGTGTGTGGACACCCCCTTAGTGCAAGCACCCCTCAAGGTCCACACAGCCACCGACTTCTTTCCTGTGTCCTGGTCCTCTTGAGTGCCGGTTTCCCCGTGAATACCTCGTCACCATGGCAACGCCCCAGCTGGAGAGGGTGGTGTGGTGGCCCCAGGTGGCCCCCAGGACGGGCCTGGAGCACTCCCTCCGTGAGGTCGCGCTCCAAGCAGGAGAGGGGTGTCCTGTGGAGGGAGGAGCCCGAGAGCTGTGCCTTCAGCACTGCCTCAATCCCTCTTCTGAAACCTCCGTCCAGCCCCTGTCCCTGCAGGTAGGCGTCACTTCCTAACTAAGGGGACAGGAGGGGCTTCAGCTCAGGGCCGAGGAGGAGCTGCAGGACGGACTCACGATAGGCGAGGTCTATCCGGCTTGTTTTTCAAATGAACAGACTTGGCTTTTCAGAGAAGGTTTAGTTCCCTCCACCGCCCGCCCTCCCCGCCGTGTGTCCATTAGAGTCGATGAGCCGGTGCTGACAGGTGGTTATTAACTGAGCCACAGCCTGCGTTGGGTTCGTCTGTGTGTTGCACGTCCCGTGGGTTTGGACAGGTGCAGAGACACATCTCTGCCACGACAGTGTCACACAGAGGAGTCTCACCGCCCTGACCCCTTCCTGAAGGCTCAAGGGCGGGTCATGGGCAAGTGCTCAGCTCAGCCCCGGGGACCGGCTGTGAGTGAGGCCTGACCCTGCCCTGGTCCACGTTATGTATTAGCTGGGACACAGGCAGCTCGCACCTCAGGGCATGCACACCCCTGCCTCTGTGGTGCCTCCGAGGGGGGCGCTCGGGGTGCACTGTGGCAGATGGGAGGCCAGGAAGAGCCCTTTGACGTCATCTCTCAAAGATCAGCCACTCATCTGGGGAGAAGTCATCGGGGGAGGCGGGAAGCAGTGGTATGATGGTCCCACGGCAGAGGACCACAGTCTGGGGTCGGGGAACCGGGCAGGAGGTGTTGGAGAGGTGGGCACGCCATCCCTTCCCCCACGCAGGGCCTGGCTGCAGGGACCTCCACACGGGCACACACTGAGTGTGTGCAGAAGTCCCATGACGCCCCCGGCGACCTGGGGTTTGAAAGACAGGACCAGGAGGAAGAGGCCACTTTCTCCAGCGCCCCCGGGAACGATGCAGGGACAGGCTGTCCACTCGGAGGCCGGCTCTGGAGCCGGGCTGTGCGACGTCCATCTGCCGGGCTGTCCTTCCCCGACCCCCGGGCAGCCCTGAGTTTAGCAGCAGAGCAGTGAAGCAACCTCAGTGCGCCCGCTTCTGCTCCCCACAAGCCCCTCTCCGAGCACACTTCCCGCCCGCCCGCCAGGGTCTGTTCGCAGGGAGACACGCGTCCCAGCCCGGAGCTGCGCCCTCCCCGCGGGCAGGGCCGCTAATGGGCACTTTACCGCTAAGTGCAGCGTCCCTCCGGGAGAAAGGTAATTGTACCCGGCGCTTGTCTCCCGCGCACTGATCGGGTGTTATTATGCCTGCAAGAGTCGTTTGTAAGCTTTTCAAGTGATACGCCGCTCTCCTTTTTTCCAGGTAAAGGAGGAAAAAACACAACACTAAAAGCAAAAAGCGATGTCTGTGTGTGTGTGGGGGGGGGGAGGAGGGTGCGTCGCTGCAGCCAAATCAATGTTTATCTTACAAGGGCTACGTGTCGTGTTCCAAAAGCCTTTGTTTTTGTTTTCTGGGCGGTGGGAAGGGGAGGGGATGAACTTGCCCCTGAAACTCTGTGGGGACCCCGGGACGCGAGCAACGCCTCTCTCTCCGTTCCTCTCAGCTCCTGCTCCACGCGGTCAGATGCCTCCCTGTCAGGGTGGCTGACGCTCTGGGGTCTGTGGAGGTTCCTTCTCAGCCTCGCTGCTGTTCTCGCAACGCTTGGGGCAGAGAGCAGAGCCAGCGCCGTTCCCCCTTTCAGCATCTTGCCGAGTTTATCCAGAAAACAGCCTTTGCCTAGAATTCGTGTGTTATGTGCTCGGAGCTCACACCAGTCTTATAATCATGACTGCGGGTGATCTCCCAGAGAGGTGTGTATGTGTGTGCACGCATGTACAGGTGCATGTGTGTTCACATGTAAGGGTGTGCATGTGTGCGTGCGTGTGCTTGTGGGCATGTGTATGTGGGTGTGTGCGTGTGTATGTATGTGTGTGCATGCATGTGCTTGTGTGTGTGAATGTGTATGTATGTGTGTGTGAATGCGTATGTATATGTGCTTGTGTGTGCATGTATGTACCTGTGTATGCTTGCATGTGTGGTGCATATGCATGCTTGTGCGTGCATGTATATGTGCATGTGTGAACGTGTATGTATATGTGCACTTGTGTGTGCATGTGTGTGCTTGTGCATGTGCGTGTGCACATGTTTGTTCTGTAGATGAATGAACGGACCTTCAGGAGGCTGGGTAACCTGCCCGAGCTTCCTCTTCAGTGAGAGTCAGAACTTAGCCATGACTCCAGGTGCCTCAGCCCCAGGTCCTGCATCTACCAATCTTTGGAGCTCTTGGTCCTGAAAGAAGCGAACCCAGTTCTAGAACACATCGGGTAGGGCAGAGGTCAGTCTGGAAGCCGGTCGTTCGAGTGTTTATGAAGCTCAGGGCCAGCGGGACCCGGAACCACGGGTGGACCATCACACATATTCCGACCACAGAGTGTGGACCACCACATCCACGTTCCCTGCCCCACACCGTGAGCCAGAGCCTCCTTGGTGGCTGGGGACAGAGAGCTGCAGGCTGTCCTTGTTCCCAAGCAGTTCATGTGTCCCCAAAAGCCACGGCCAGGACTCTCTTCCTACAGGTGAGGAGGGTGACTGCCTCATTCAGATCGGCTGCCAGCAGACCAGAGGGGAAGTCAGGGGAAACCATGCTATTTCTACCATACAGCATACCGTAGTCTGCTTTTCTCTTACACAACCTCCTACCCCAAACTTTTACAGAACTGACTTTTCGGGGGCGTTACAGCTCCGGGTGGGGGTGGGCTCCTGACACGGGGTGCCCGTTGTCGTAGGTCACCTCCATGCTGTCCAGTCTGCCGCCGCTTCCCGGAGGATGTGGGGGGTCCAGCCCGCTGCCCGTCCGCTGATGATGAGGTTGGGGTGTGGGGGGTTCCGCCCTATATGGAAAGACTGCCAGTCTCTACTGTTTCTGACACAGCCCCCCAATCTTTTAAAACTGTGACTGCTCACTTCTCAGTAGGAGCGGCTCCGCCTCTTCAACCAGGAGACATTCGGGGACATTTTTGGTTGTCGCAACTCGGGGTGGGGGCTACTGGCATCGAGTGGGCAGAGCCCAGGGGTGTTGCTAAACACGCCTCAGTGCACAGGACAGCCCCTCGAGAACAATGATCCTGCCCCAAGTGTCCACGGTTCGGGGGGGTTAACGAGGGCTGCTGCGGGGGTACCAACAGCAGGCTGAGCACCAGGGAAGTGTCAGCCTCCCCGCACATCGAGCAGAAGCGGAGGAATGCGGCTCGGTCACACCGGCCTCTGCGCAGGACCAGTCCCAGGGAGGAAATCGGGGCAGCGAGGGTGCAGCCCCGACACTCGGGCTTTGGGGACGTCGACAGGACACGTGACCGTCCCGAGCGTTGTGAGAAAATAAGGCCTGAGATATCCGTTCACTCATTGCTGTGGATGAATTGCATCCGTAAGGAAACAGACTATCTAAGAGGATTCGGAAATAAAAACGCCCAGAGGTTTCCTTGAGAAACTGTTGCTTTGTGTTGCAATGCGAGAGTGTGCTTAGATACAAAGAAGCCTGTTTCATCGATACATGTTGACAAGCCCAGAGACAAGCCGGGCTGAGCTCTGCTTCGGAGCGTCTGAGGGCGGAGGGCCCGGAGGGATCCGAGTGGTGCGCCCGTGACTGCTGACCCCAGTGGAGGGATGGAGGTGCCCCTGTCCTGTTCTCTCTGCTCTGGTCTCTGGTGGGAAGGAATCCTACATCGTAAAATGTTTTTAAAAAACGCTGATCCAAGCCATGGAGGTACCCCTGCCGCCTTCTCCTCACTCATGGCTGCACCTAACACCTGGGACGTGCCCACGTGCCCACGTGCCCTCACAGTGCCGTGGTGGCCTCCCGCTGCTTGAGACCGGGAGACGGGGGCTCAGACTTGCGAGAGCCAGTGGGGGGGGGGGATCCAAGGGCAGGTCCCTCCTCCCGAGTGGGCACTTTCTGCTGGGCCACCCGCATAATGCAGGCCCGGTCACGGCTGGCACGTGGGGAGCCAAACCTCTACGGAGCCACACCCGCTGTCTCACTCCTACACGGAGAGTCGTAAATGAATCCCAGGTTGGAAGCATGAACGCTCCCCACGGGTAAGGCTGCTTTCCGCTGATTATAGATGCGAAAGGCCGGCAGCTGTTAATATTGATGCTTATTCCTTGAAAAACGACTTCAAGGTGCTACTAATCGGTTGTCGCTCAGAATGAGGCGCGCGGCGCCCCACGCTCCGGGAGCCTCGGCGGGTGTGTACAAACACATGCTTCACAGAGCAGACGGGGACGAGCCCACCTTTGGCACGGCCGTGAGTTATTCAGTGAATAAAGCAATTATTAGCATCTCTATTGGACTTCGAACTCGCAGAATTCCCTGTGTGAACGGGATGGCTGTGTCTGGTGGTTACTGTTCCCGTGGGTGCGCGCAGGGCGGCGTGGCCGGGCTGGACGGGAGGCGGGCGTGCGGTGGGGACCGGGCCTCCCGACTGGTGCAGTTTTCACGTCTGTGGTGTCTGACATGCCCCTCAATCCAGCACTGCCCCCACTCCCACCCCCTCATGTTTTATGCAAGATTTTCTTGGGAATCCTGGATGGTTCCATCTGGGGAAAAATCGCATGTTTTATGCTCTCAAATAAAATTACAAAGAGGTAAAGAGACTTTTTTTTTTGCTTGTTATTTATGTGTTCAGTTAGGTGTTCCTTTTACTGCTATTGTATCAGGATCTTTCTCTCACCATGTTAGTCAGACGAGGTCTGCCCGCCACGCACTGGCGGGGTCAGAGGCCGAGATGAGCCCGCTGGCCTGGTGGCACCGGCTCCGGCGCTCAGCGAAGTCCAGTCCGCCCGCCGGGCTGTGCGGGGCCGCTGTCCGGGCAGCGTCCCCGCCGCTCACCTTGCCGTGCCGAGTTACCGCACCTGTCACATCGTGTCATCACTCTTCTTAATTCTCAATCTGTCCGCGGAAAGAAAAAATATTCGAGCAGCCATATGGTTGGCTTTTTAATGGATGAAAAACACCTGATGTCACAGGGAAGAGGCTGGACGGCGCACACCCCAGGCGGCCCGGGAAAACCCTCTGCTGCAGACCATCGCGTGCGAGTGAGCGTCCAAAAAAGGGGCCGGTGCCCCGTGGGCGCGGAGCCCCGTGCACCCGAACGGCTCGCTCCCAGGAGCAAGCGAAGCCCGGTGCAGTCTCGGCTTTAAACTCCGCAGAGCCGGCCTCAGCACTAAAGGGAGAAACTTCCGAGAGAGGACTCATTCTTCTCCATTGACTCAGTAGTAAAATAAAGTGAAGCCTGGCAGTGTGATTCAGCAAAGACCCTAAAACGAAACGGGTTGGAATGGCCGCCCATCAAAAGTTATTTTTCTCTCCTATTACCTTTAATGAATAGCTCGGATCTCTGAATATATTCAGCGAACCGCGGCGCGGCGCGTATTTGACAGCAGAGAGGCCCTGGGGTTCCGCTGTGATGTTATTTACGGCGGCGTCACGGGCTCCGTGTCGGGTGTGCGCGGAAGCACCTGCGCCCTGCACCCAGCGGACAAGATACGTGCTCGCTCACACCCTTGCTCACGCGCGTATTTTACCCGAAGGACTTCCGCTGAATTAAAATAGATTTGACAATAAAGAATTTTATCGTGTTTTTCCATCTTAAATAAACAGAAGTGCACAAAACCCTTCCCTAGAAGTGCTCGGGAGGGAGGCATGTGAGCCAGAGCCCCCAAGGCCAGCGGGTGGTGCGCCGTGCGGACCCGCTCAGCCCGCTGCCCTCGGAGGCTTCAGCCCTGAAAGAACGGAGCCCCCCCTCCCCTGCCGGCACCAAGCGGAGTTCAAAGCCACCCACCCCGAATTTTCAGAGTGGAAATTCGAACTTTCAACTCTCCTTCTGGCCAGTCTCGCCCCCCTGCAGTGATGTCTTCAGGCTGGGGGAGGGGAAGACATCTCAGTCTCCCCCAGGCTGGGTCAGCCAGTGACTGTCCCACAGACCCCACGCCCCCGCACCTCGTCCTGCAGCCGGGACCCCACACCTCTTGGTGGGCTCCACCTGGGCTTGGTCAACGAGCCTCGACGGGAACGCAGCCTGGCCCTCAGCTCCTGCCACGGGCACTCGGGGACCCTCGCTGCAGCGTCTGCCTCCTCTCCGCCGCCCCCCAGCGCTCCAGCCCGCCGGGCCTTCCAGCCGGAGCACCCACAGACTTGGGACCCAGGCCGTGGACCTGTCCCTGTGCCTCTGACTTCCCGGCCTTCACACGCAGGTTTGTGCTGGCTTTCCCTGGAGGCAGGAACCTTCTTCGTGCCTCGGGCAGGCGAGGCCTGCAGGACGCTGACCGGTCTCTGCCGGGTGGACGGTCCTTCCAGGCAGGGCAGACGGTCCGCAGGGAGCTGAGCCTGCAGGACGCTGACCGGTCTCTGCCGGGTGGACTGTCCTTCCAGGCAGGGCAGACGGTCCGCAGGGAGCTGAGCCTGCAGGACGCTGACCGGTCTCTGCCGGGTGGACTGTCCTTCCAGGCAGGGCAGACGGTCCGCAGGGAGCTGAGGGGGTGCGACGTCCCACTGTGCTCTGTCCTGTGGGCGGCTCGCGGGGAGAGCCACGCCGGGGGAGTCTCTACACTGCGCGTGGTGCCTGCGTGGCGGCTTCTGGAAAATGGATTGGTACCCCGTCCCACAGACATTTACCGGGCTCTTTCTGTGTGGCTTGCCTTGTTCTAGACCCCAAGGGCTTCACGATGCGAGGGCCCCCTGCCCCGGGACGTCAGGGTGGGGAGGCCCAGCCCTCGGGCAGGGCAACCGGCGGGTGAGCATACCTGTGGCCGGGCTTCGAGGAAAAGAGGGAGTGGGCCAGTGCGCGGGGGACTCACCTGGCCAGGGCCAGCCGGGCTGGGTGCGGCCCGAGAAGGTGTACTCACACCAACTCCAGGGGCCGGGGCCACGGCTGACCGAGGCTGCCCCCAGCTGGGCACCTGCCGGTTGGCGCATCCCACAAACGCGGGAACAAACGTCCCTGCGTCTCCCTGCATCATCCGTGCCCGGGGCCTGACGACCCGGTCTCCCACCCCACGTTCTGGAGAGTTCTCCTGGAAACCACGTGTCCTCCCAGGAGCCCCTTGAGGGACAACGTCTCGGGCCGCTATTGAACGAGCGACCCCATCGATATGGCCCATGTAGAGGCCCCGCGAGGCAGCCAGGAATTATGAAAATAAAAGTAGGTTTGCTTTTTAATTTCCGCAGCTTAAAACTCCCGTTATTCACCCTCCTGGACGGGGGGCGCATCAAGGTCTTCTCGTTGACTATGCGCGAGCCCCTGGGGTCCGGCAGCTTCTCTGAGACGCAGGAAGCATTAAACTTGAAAACAATATGTTCCGGAGGCTTCCCCAGCCGACTTCCTCCCCGGCACGCTCCTCACCCCCTCTCCCTGCCCCTCTGGGAACAGAAACAAGCACCTTGTGAAAAATGAAAGCCCTTTTCATGTCCGTTTGTTCCAATGCTTGGCAGCGAGCGGTCGGCTGGTTTTGGCCTTAAACTCAGTCCTGCGTCTGGTCAGCTCAGCCACAGGCCTCACCGCCTGCAGGCGCCGGGGGTTTATCTTCCCACCTGCGTCCACGACACCCACAGTCTGGAACAGCCCCTCACTGCCCCACCCCGCTTTGGAGCAAGTTGGTGGAACCGATTGCTTCTGCCAAGTCCTCCCCGTTGTGCCAGGGGCCGCTCCAGCCTCCGCCGGCAGCGCGGGGACACCGGAGGGCCTCCTCTCTGCAGCCCAAATGGAGCCGCCGTCCCAGCTCTTCCTCCCGAGGTGCTGTGTCTGGGGATGGAGGCGACCAACACGGGCCCTCCCCTGAGGAGAGACTGGGGGGTGCGTCCCACACGGGCATTGGAGGGACTACGCTTGGGTTTTTTGGTCTGTTTTTTGGCCAGTGGAGTTCAAACTTTTACTCTGACTGTGATTATCTTTGCAGAATCTTACATTGCTGTGTGTGGCTCTAGAAAACAGGATTTCATAATATTATAAAGGTCATCTATACAATCCGTGGTTTATACAAAGTCAAATATAGAACACAGAGAGACACCAAAGGGTAAGTGAAGGTTTTCTTCACTCCCTCCCCTTAATTCTCATTTTCCAGAAGTCATATGTTTAGCTTTTTGCTACTTTGTTTCTCATGTGTCCTTATAGAAAGAGTTATGCGTTTGTTACAGTGTCATCTATGTAACACTTGTGGGACATTTATAAGCCATCTTCATTGTTTCTATTTTTTTCTGTATTGATTTTATAGGGAGAGGGAGAGAGAGAGAGAAATGTCGATGAGAGAGAACATCAACTGGCCGCCTCCTGCACGCCCCCCACTGGGGATCGAACCCACAACCTGGGCATGTGCCCTGACCGGGAATCGAACCAGTGACCTCTCAGTTCATGGCACGACGCTCAATGCCCTGAGCCACACTGGCCAGGCTAAGCCATCTCCACGGCACACGTGCGTGGGAGAACGTGATGCAGGTAACGCTCCCGTTCTGAACACGCCTCTCCCCTCCCGGCATCGGGAAACATCCCACCCGCGCCGGAGACAGCGTCCTGTGTGGGCTCCAGAGCGGGGCCGTGGACGGGCTCCACGTGTGACGCCGGCCTGGTGCTCGGCCCTGAGCACGCGTCCTCTGGCTCCCTCCCCGCGCCGTCCTGAATCCTCTTTATTCCTTTTTTTTTAACTTTTCTCACAGCATGGACACACATCCTGTCACTGTTTCTTTGATGTACGTGGGGCACATATGGTGCTGCGACGTTTTGGCAGAACATTTCGTGACAGTCATTCCGATGGATGCGCGGCTGCTAATCCGTGTACCTCCGCCGCGTGCGTCTGTGAGGGGAGGGCAGTGGCTGGGGCCACCCCGCCGGATGCGATCCGAGCGCGGCAGAGGCTCCGTATTCACGGGGGACAACGGAGTGGGACCGGGAGGGGCGGGGATTCTGACCGAGACACCGAGTCAGAAACGTCCCTGAATCCCTCACAACCAGTTCTTCCCGCAGCCCCACGGTGAGCTCCGCCTCTCGGGCCCGGGACCCTGATGGTCTCCCATCCGGCGGCGTCAGTGGCCCCGTCTCGCCACCCACGTCCACCTGCATCCGCTTCGCTGTGGCTCAGAGTAGGGTAGCCTGTCTCCTAGAGCCCGAGGCGATGTCCCGGTTCAGCTCGAAGTCCTTCCACGGAGTCTCCCCTCACTCAGAGAGGAAGCCACAGTCCTTGCTGTCCTGTCCAAGGTCCTTCAGAGGTTAAATGACTTGCCCAAGGTCAAACAGCTAATCAGAAATGGAGCCAAGCCCCCATCCCAGGGGATTGGATTCAGGAGCCCACGTCCTCATGGCTTGGTGTCTCTCCTGACCCCCACCTGCCCGAGGTGGTTTTGCACCCCTCTGAGATGGGGTGAGGTCCAGGGCACCCCAAGAATCTTGCCCCGACCTCCGTGCCCCTCTGGTGGGCTGAGGATTTAGGGTCACTGTCTGCAGAGCCAAAGGGACGGCAGAGCTGGTCACAGTGTGGGGCCTTAAGCCTGTTGGTGTCCACTCCCTGTTCCATGTCCCCTCCAAGGTTTTATCATAAAAACATGTAAATGTCCGGAGAAGCAGACCAAATTTTACAGTGAATACCTGCACCCGCCACCTGATGCCTCCGTTCCATGCTCCGCGTTTCCCCCGTATCCACTCCTGTACGCGTCCCGTCTCCCGCGTCGAGCCCTCGCGTGCTTCTCTGTGCGTATTTCAGAGCTGCAGGCGCATCTCCCCTCCAGCCCGCACCCCAGCCCCTCGCCGGCCTCGTCACAAAGCACCACGCTGGGAAACAACCTGTCCAAACCCTAACTCTGCAACAGCCCAGACGCTGAAGTCTGAAGACCCCGGAATTGCTCTGTCTGTGCCCCCAGCCCCCCGGCTAAGAACCGTGTTCTGCGATGAAGGCTAGTTTAATTAGCAACTAAGCCCATCAGGCACCCCCTGACTTTCCCGGGGTCAGCGGGCGCAGGGCACGCAGCTCCTGGGCTCTGTGAGGACGTCCACTCGCTCAGCAGGGCAGCACAGGGGTGCTTGCTCCCGTCTGCAGGTGCACTGACATCAACACACGCGGCCGTTAACAGCGCGCTTTCCGGCAGAGCCGCCTGTGTGCGCGGCTAGAACGGTCGGTCGCCGGTGCCTGGTCCCCGCTGCAGCCCAGCAGCCTCCCCACCACGGCCTCTGCCCTTCAGGCGAACGTCAGCACAGCGGAGAGGGCGCTGGAAGGGTCCGGCCCTCTCGGGTCGCCCTGCGGACGCCCCTAGCAGGTGAAGCGTGCACACGGGCCATCGTTGGAGAACTGTCGAATCAAGGGATTACTTCAATAATCCACTCTTCCGAAAGCCATCCCTGCTATCCTCTTGAACCCTGACCATCTCCGTTCACTCGCAGCAGATTCTTAATTAGAGCTTCGAAGATGATCTTTCCACAGCGTGATGGAACGCGAGAGGGGATTAAACCTGTTAGGAAGACTACTCTGTTTAAACGCAGAACCGAAGTGTTCCATTGTCAGGGACACAGATACTCTTCAAGGACTAGACACTTGGCCACGAGTGGGACACCGACCTGGAAGGAGCCGGAGACGTTACACGCAGCCCGAGAGCGGGGCTCCCTGTGCATTCCCGGCAGCCGTCCGTGGGGCTCAGCACCGAGGAACCAGCGGTTGGAAAGAACTTCATTAGCCCCGAGTGCCTGAGGGGTAGACTACTCCAACCTGCTGCTCAGCGTCGGCTCCAAGAGCAGCAGAGCCCCCTGTGCGGAGCTCTGCCCCGGGACACTACAGTGAGGCAGAGCGAGGTGGGGAGGGCTGGGGTTGGAGTCAACACGATGAGGATTCTAATCTCGTCCTCACTGGGCGGACGTTGTGTGATCCTGGGCAGGACTTTCTCCTCTCAAAGCCTCACCTTCCTCCTTTGCAGTACACAGATGCCAATACTCACAAAGGTACAACACGTGTGAAGGTCAGACATGCTGAAGTAAGTCAGGTATCTGGCGTCCTACCTGGTTCATATTAAACACCCAAGAAATGGGTGTTGTTCTCGCCGGTTTTAATGTTAGCAAAGTGATGAGGAGCCTGGACGTGGGACCCGAGCAGTCAGGGTTTGCACTGAAGCTCCTTCATCTATTAAGTGTGTGACTCGGAACAGTAACTCACTAGCCTACTTGGGCCTCATTTTATTCATTGGTAAAATGAGGAGATTTATTCCTATTGCATGAGATCATTGTGGGGCTGAAGAGGTCAACAATTGTAAGTGTAGCAAGAACCTTGCAAGTGTTATGTGCTATTATTATTAGTAATAGTATTATAAACATTATCATGCTGTCGTGACCATCATCATCATCATCAATGCCATCCTCCTCCTCTTCCTCATCATCACCAACACCATGATCACCATGATCAGCATCATCACCAACACTATGATCACCATCACCATCACCATCGTCATCTCTATCACCATCAACACCATCACCATTATCTTTATCACCATCAACACCATAATCACCATGATCATCATCATCACCATCATGATCACCATGATCACCATCATCTCCATCACCATGATCACCAACACCATGATCACCATCATCATCATCCTCCTCCCCTCCTCATCATCACCAACACCATCATCACCATGATCACCATCACCATAACTATAAGAATCATTACCATTATCTCTATCACCATCAACACCATAATCACCATGATCATCATCATCACCATCATGATCACCATCACCATCATCTCCATCACCATGATCACCAACACCATGATCACCATCATCATCATCTCCATCACCATTATCACCAATACCATGGTCACATCATCATCACCATCCCCCTCCTCATCATCACCAACACCATCATCACCATGATCACCATCACCATGATAACTATAAGAATCATTACCATTATCTCTATCACCATCAACACCATAATCACCATGATCATCATCATCACCATCATGATCACCATCACCATCATCTCCATCACCATGATCACCAACACCATGATCACCATCATCATCACCATCTTCCTCCTCCTCATCACCAACACCATCATCACCATGATCACCATCACCATGATAACTATAAGAATCATTACCATTATCTCCATCACCATCAACACCACCATCACCATCATCACGATCACCATCATCATTTAGGGTGACCCCAGACTCCCAATTTTAGCTGGGAAAGTTTGAGTCCTGAGAAATCATTTTACTGCACCAGGGTTGAGCCCTTGGCCACACCAGGAGTCAAGTCCACTTGACTGGTGCTCACTTCTGTTCTCACGAATCCGACTGTGTCATCACAGAGTCCCTGCGCCAGGCCAGCACACACCCACATGCACCCGTGACATAGAGTCTCCACTCTCTCCCTGGTAATTTCCAAGAAACTTGTCATTAGCGGCAACTGGAAGAAACGCATTTCTTCACAGTGGAAACATTTTAGCATGGAAACCCTCCTACACCACCATTTGGAGGAGGCCAAACAGCTGCTAGTTACTCTTGCAAACCAATCATTTCTAAATAGAGCCGTCCCACAATCTTAATTTTCCACTCAATGGTGAGAGCAGTCACATTATTCAAAATTATTCATCACACTTAGTAATTCACGTTCTGGAGCAATCTCAAAGTGCTTTAATGTACATATTACGGGCAAGACTTATAGTGGGAATTACAGTACGGCGGATCATTCTTTTAAACGGCGCTTAAATCACGCGAGTTTAAAATACTAATTATGTAGAATATATTCTGAATTTTTAATTTCTACCTTGTTTAACAATACTCGTATTACCAACTTCGAAATTAGGACCACCGCATCTTCAGAAACACGCACCCCAAATCTGTCCATAAGGGAAACCACCTAGAGTTTCTACAATGTCACTTTCGCCCCCATGCCCCCATTTAAAAAAACAGAACAAAGTTAATAATGATCGTCTAACAGTCACAATCACTGCGAGATAATGAAGCATGAAATTCCATTTTAAGACAAAATCCATCTCAAAGAAGCACTTGAGAGCCCTTGACGGTCGTGAAATAACCACTGAAGCTAAAAGGTGTGCGGAATATTTCTGCTAATGACGTGGCTCTGTCACCGCTGGGTTTGTCCTGTGGGCCCAGCGATGGGGAACCCCAAGGAACCCCTACAGCACCTCCATTTCATTAGCCGCGCGAGAAAGGCGATCCAAGGTTCAGAACCCAGGGAGGTCCCCGCGGGGCTTCTTTCGGGGTGCGGCCAGCAGCCTGGGGAGCACACACTGTGTCCCAGGGACCCACTCTCAGGGTGCACCAAAGACTCGGCGTTGTTCTTCAAGGTGGTTCGAAACAGCCCCCCACTGCAGCTCCTCACCAGCCCCGCTCGCGTCGGTGGGCCCCTCAGGATCCTGCTCATCCAGCGAGGAGTCGTCCTGCTGGGGGAGGGGATGCTGACGGCGGAACCCCCCATCGCGCCTCAGTGGTCAGCTGCCTGAGCCGGCCAGTGGGTCTTCTAGGGGGTTAGTTCTTCCAGAATGAGGGCCGAGGACGGGGCAGAGCCCCAGGAAGAGTAAAAACGGAACGTTTTCAATGCCGAGAGTAGTTTACTGCAGGAAGTCACCCCCGAGGACTTCCCTGCCGAGTTAGAAGGAAGTGGATACGACCTCCTTCACGTCTGTCTCCCCCGCACCGGGGAGGGGTCCTGTGGACTGCCCGCCGCCAAGTGGTACGTTAGCCTGTGCCCGGCAGAGCCCGGGAAGGGGAGCTGCTCCACGGCTCCTCACGGCGGGGGTCTGATTGCTGCGAGCCTCCCCCAGCACCCCCAGAACTTTCTAGAATGTTCCTATGGGGTGTTCTGTAATAGCATTCGGGAATTTCTGATGTCACATACTTAGAAGTGAGCCAAAGCCCCAAATGTGCCCAGATAACTGTTTTGTTTCTATTTTTATTTTTCTTTATTGATTTTAGACAGAGAGGAAGGGAGAGGGAGAGAGAGAAACATCGATGAGAGAGAACATCGACTGGCCGCCTCCTGCACGCCCCCCACTGGGGACCTGGCCCACAACCTGGGCGTGCGCCCTGACCGGGAATCGAACCAGTAACCTCTTGGTGCAGGGTGGGTGCTCAGCCACTGAGCCACCCGGCCGGGGAGAAGCATTTCCTTCAGCTTTGCAGCCCTGGTTCCATCGGAGGAGGCTGGTGGGGAGGCTGTCGGGTCCCTGGCCTGGCATTTTAAGTGTTTAAGTCCTGATGTTGTTTCTTCTTTGGCAAAGCGCTGTCCCCTCCGGCCCCTGGGATGCTCAGGTCCTGCCTTTCCTGAGCCAGATTGCTGTCCCCCGGAGCCTCTGCGAGGGGAGGTTCGGGGGGGCGGGGGCTCAGGCTGCCGCCGTTCCAGGCCCTGCGGGCGGCGCTGCCCCGGTTCCTCCCTCCGCGGGAGCTGCTGAGTCGGTGAACCAGGGGGCAGCGCCTCTCTGCCGGCCGGCGGAGGAGAAGCTTGTAGTGGGGTCACCGTGGAGCAGCGATGGGGGCAGAAGGCGGGAAACACGGCGGCAGAGGGAGAAGGAGGTGAAACTACCTTTTATTCCTGTGGTTTAGCCCAGGGGAGGGCGATTCTTGGTTAGAATCGATGTCTGTCCTGGCTCTGGGCACTGAAGATTGTCCTGACGTGCCCACAGCTGACCTTGACACCCACGTGCGTGCGGGGCAGCCGCGAAGAGGTCCCTGCCATTTCTCAGGGGTTCACACCTTCGTGATCAGTGCTGCTGGGGAACCAGGGTGTCTGGGTGGCAGGAGCCGCTGTGGCCTGAGCCAGGGGCTTGCAGAGAGAGGACCCACCGAGCCCCCAGGAGGGCGTTCTCCGGGCGCGGGAGCCCCAGAACCAGCTGAGCGGGAGGAAGTGCGGAGCCATGTCCCGGTGTTTCCCAATCCTCAGCGGCGGCGCCGGCTGCTGGGCTCCCCCCGACACGGGATACACGTCTGAGACCAAGGCCGGGACCGAACCTCACGCCTTTGGCTCCGCCAGGTGTGGAACAGCACCCCAGGGGACCCTCCCCCCGCCCCCCGTGGCTGGACGCTGCTGTTGTGGTCCGCTGGCCCGATGATCGCCGGGTTCTGACAGCGACCACGGGCTGCAGTGGCCCCTGTGCCGCGGCCGGACCGTGTTCTGTGCGGCCTCCGTGTGGGATTCATGCCCTTTCCTAAGGGGTGCGCCATGGGTAAAGGGGTGCTGTTCTGATGGAAACTGAATTGGGCTTAATTAAGATGAATTTCTGTGCAGCGGCACAGCCCCTCGGACAGCCGGAACCATGTTCCCTTTCGACCTTCAGAAGTTCGGGCCCTGGGGGCTGGGGTGGAGCTCGGGTCAGACGCCGGCTTCCCTGCTTCTTGCTTCCAGTCGGTTAATACAGTGGCCAAATGGACCCCAACAGGAGCTGTGTTGGGGGGGGGGATAAAACATGGACCGTATGGTGATACAGTCGTATAATGTGTATGTGATGATCACTACGTCTGTAGAGAGGCTACATAATATCCATAATGACAATAGCACCAACTCATCTAGTTGACTGTTTACTGTGGACCAGGCGTGGTTGTTAGCGCTGTGTGTGTATCGTATCCCCTCAGGAACAGCCCTAGGAGGGAGGGACACATCATTCCCATGCGCCGCAGAGGGAATGGGAATGGTCCCATCACCTCGTCTAACGTCTTGTGGCTCCAGAGTCTGTGAGCAGGGGTGTGTGTGTGAACTGTGTATTCAGATACGCCTGTCTTGTCATAAAGCTCACAGACCTGACATGCACAGCTCACATGGAACACACCCATGTAACCAGCTCAAGTCAGGAAACAGAACCCCGGAATGACCCCTGGACACCCCGTCTCTGCCTCTCGCTCATGGTAACACCTCTGCATTGTCAGCTCTCACACATACATGCACATACACACACATACACACACACATACAACGCACACACACACCCTCTCCTGTTTCTGCTGCTACATATTCAGCAGTGTGCTCCCTTCTTAGAATTTTCACCAAATTATTCACCCTGAACACCCTGAGGCATTTTTAAAGACGCATTTCATTTTTTCCCCCACGTCACAAAATTAATCAAGGTTCTAATGATTGTTCTGCAGGTGTTATTTAAAAAACAACAAATGCCCGCCCCTGGAAAATCATTAAACGTACAGGGAGACTTTTGATGACAGGAGCTGACGACTGTGATTTCTAAGACAGAGGAGGCGAAGAGGGACGCAAGTGATTGATGCGGCCACTCGGGCAGAGCTCCGTCCGCCCCGGTTTTAAACGGGCGCGGTCTTCCCCCACCTTCTGTGCAAACGTCCGCGTGTGGGTACGTGTGAGTGCGTGTGCTTAGACGTTCATAACTGCTCCCGGGTGATCTGGGGAGACCGTGCCAGGCTGGACGCACAAAGATCGAGTCGACAATACTGCTGAGGGGCAAGGAGCACCGGGCACCAGGACACACAGCTCTTCCCAGGGGTTTGCTGACTCACGGAGAGACAGGACTGACCCCCCACACCTGCGCACCTGCACGCGTGTGTCATCACAGGATGGATCAGAAACACACACCAGCACCCACCTGGGCACAGGCCTGAGGAGCGGGCTGAGGGCGGCTCCCGTTTCCTTGAAATTCTTTAAAGGTTGGAGGGTTCCCTAGTCACCTGGCCCCCGACGGACAAAAGCAATCTTTTTCCTTTCCCGGAATCTCTTATCCCAAATCACGTTCCATCACCTCGACTTCCACGAGCCATGGAGAGCTCCCCCCTGGGGGAAGCGTTCGCAGTCACGAGTGGTGGCCGGAGGAGGACAGGACCGGGCCAGCCTGGTGGAGGCCGCCAGGATCTGCCTCTGCTCCAGAATGCGCCCTGTGCCCTCGGGACGCGTGGCAGTGTCTGGGGACATTTTGGTCGTCATAAGTGCAAGAGAGGTGGTCCTGGCCTCTGGTGGGGACGCCGCCCAGCACTCCACGGTGTCCAGGGCAGCGACAGTCGCCCAGGACAGAGGATTATCGGGGTGAGAAGTCTGCAGTGACCCGCCTCTGTTCCTCCCGGACCACAGGGCCCTGCTTGGCGAAGGGCGGCAGCCGGTCAGGCCGCGTGCTCGGCTCTGTCCTGGCCTGGCTGGGCCAGTGCGTGTCCGTCCTTCCCTCACCTGCTGTGCAGCTGGAAAGCCCCCCACGCCTCCGGTCCCCCCTCTGGAAACCAGCAGCGCCCGTCCTGTGCTCAGATCTGAAGCGACTGCTGCCCCTGCTCAGTGCCCAGGACACGCTGGCCGCTGGTAGCCCTGGAGGAGGGTTCGCAGCTCCCACAGTGACGTCCCATCTGTGCTGTTTCCTTCGAAGGGACAAACGACAGGAACACATTTCCTCAAAGTAGGTTCTTCTCAGGCGGCTCCAAGGTGGTACCCAGGGAACCACTCCTGGCCTGGCTCGCTCCATCTCAACCCTCAGAATGGCTCCACAGGGCCTGTCGCCCTCGGGCACCTGCGCCTCGGGGCACCGCCCTGGCCCTCAGTGCCCATGCGCATCCAGGTGGCCCAGGTGTTCCTGGTCCCTGAATTCCGTCCCTGTCTGGACCCCTCGGTTACCTTGCTACCAAACCATCCTGTAGCCAGGACTTGGCTTGGCGGGGGTCCCCTTTGCCACCCTGTGGCACTTCTCTGGGTCAGGGTCCATCCGGTCGGGCCTTCCTTTGTGCCACAACTATCGGGGACACGGAGGGTGGAGGGGAGAGCCAGGCAGGCCGGGCTCTGGCCTCTCGTGGGCCAATCAGCCAAACAGTTGCAGGTTGGTGGGAACCTCAGCTCGGACAGCTGCGGAGGGGCCGTGGTGTGTGGGCGAGGCTCTGAGCATCAGCATCACCCCGACTCTGGGCGGGTGCGGTATCACCAGCATCGGAGGTGGTCGGGGGGGGGGGGGTGCAGCCGACTCACAGTTGGCACAGAGTAGGTGCTCAGGAAGCCAGCAGGGACGTCCCGAGCGGACTCCTCTCCTGCTGCGTGAGGACCCTCCCTTTCTGTCTGACGGGCGCTGCGTCCCGAGACTGAGGTCAGGACGTCCGCTCAGTTCCAGGGTGGCTGCCGGCTGAGAGCTCCTCCCAGGGATGTCCTTGATCTTGCCGCTGGGAGGAGGCGGGGAGGGCGGGGGGACAGGGACGGAGACACGAGGGGCTGCTGGTGTCTTCCTCGCCCCAGTCCCCACGTTCTCCTGCGCAGAGCGAGCCACCCAGCGCCTCCCACCCTGAGGGACAGAGGACTCCATCAACACATCTTCGAGTGAGAATTATCCAAGCAGAGCTTGGGACGTCACGCAGAGAACAGGGGTCAACACGCGGGGAGACTTCCTGTAGATTGTGCCCCTCGGTCTCCCGTTCTCTCGACTCGGCCGTCGTGGGCGTCAGAAATAACCCGTCATCGCGCCGGGCGTGTGATGGGAACTGCGCATCCCCCTCCTTTCAAGTCGGCGCCAGGGGTCTGAGCTGTGACGGTTCCTTCCCTTCACCGGGCGTTTGCTTTCCGGGCCGTTCGGTCGGCCCATCGCCTTTGCGCGTGGAGCTCCCCGCCCGGAACTCCGCGGCTGGACTTCAGACAGCGCCCAGGGGCCTCCCCCGCCCGCAGGTGCGCGGACCTTTCCGGGGGGGAGCAGGGCATCTGTCCCCCGAAGGAGGAGGTCAGCCCTCAGAAGCAGCTACAAAACCCAAGTCACGCCAGCCGTTCCCTGGCGTGCTGAGCCCAGCACGCGGGCCCTCACAGCTCCCACCCGAGAACGCGGCGTCCCTGGAGCCTGCGCGGTGACTTCTGTCCCCTGCCTCCCACCCAGACACACGCACGTGAAACCTTTGACAGCGTCCACCATCCGAAGTAGACGCATGGTTTTCTGCCCCCAAATCTGCGACACGGTTTGTTGGAGAGGCACTTTTGACTGACGCCGTGAGGCCCGGCGAGCAGGTGTCCTGGAGCATCGTGGAGTGAGGAGCAGGGTCTCAGACCCCCGGCCCAGAGGGGCCCAGGCGCCCCTTCCGCCCAGACCCCAGCAGGTTCTGCACGGGCCCCTCTCTTCTCAGACCGTCTCCCTCACATGGCTCATCGCTGCCCACTCCTCTGCCCCGCCGAGATGGCAAGCTTTTACGGTGTCGTGCCAGTCGCACAACCCAGGGATGTCTCTCTCAGGGACCTGGAAGGCATCCCTTTTTAATGAAACCCTCACAGAAGGCGTCTCCCCAGATTTAATGGGCTCCAGTTAGCAAACAGACGCCCTCTGGCCACCGGGGCCCACGTCGCTGTGCCCCGGCCCCTCCGGGACTCTCCCTGGAGGGCAGAGTTGCCTGGACCGGGAACACAGCGCCCTTCTCCGAGGGTGGCCTGGTTGCCTGCAATCGGGTGTCCCCTCTCAGAACTTCCGCAGGGCCCACGGGAGGCCCAGGGCCTCCGCAGACGAGGGCCCGGCTCTTCCAGGGGCTCCGCACCCCGAGGCGGGGTCACCGTTCTCCGCCTCGGACACGGTCAGCACTATCTCTTGGGGATGCTCTCTGGACACACCCCGTGCTTGGGGGAAAAGGGAACATTTTCCTTCTCTCTTGAATGCGAGCACCAAGGGACCACTTCACCGAGAAGCAGCCAACTCAGAGGGGATGACACCCCCTGGCTCGGGGACAGCCGGTCCGCTCCGTCGAGAGCCCCTTGGAGCCCCGGGACACCCCGCTCTCGTGCTCCCTGACTCTCCGGCCGAGCACAGCTGAATTTGCAGGCGTCCGGCTCTCCAGCTGGGAAGCTCGGTGGCCTGTGGCCCCGGAGCGCGGGTCTGGCCTGGGGCTGATGCTCGCTCGCCCAGACCCGGCTGCTGCGTCGTCCGCCGGCTCAGCTCCAAGGGCCGCAGCTGCGCTCCTGACTGGCAGGCCCAGGAGGGTGCTGGCGGGCTGTGGGCATCTCCTCTCCCTCGGTCTGGGTGCTGGGAATGAGGGTGCATTCAGAGGAGAACATTCACCAGGCAGCGCCCTATATGCCTGTGATGTCCCAAGTAAGTTCGGAAGCGGGTCCCTGCACGGACCTGGGGGTGTCCTCACTGCCTCAGGGCCCTGTCTTCTACGCAGAACGGCGGGCGAGGCGTCCTGTCGAGAAGTCGCCCAGGGCAGGAGGCTCTGGGGAGCTGGGGCGCACGGCACTTCGGGGTGACGGACAGTAAGCCGGGTGAGGGTGGGTAAACCCATGAGGAGTGTTGCAGACAGAGGGATCGACCTGTCTCAGCTCAGGCCCCGGAGACATGACACGGCAGGGAAGCTGGCAAGGGCCGCGCAGACCTGCATTCAGCGACCCAGTCGGGGCCCCGGGGGCTCTTAGGAGACACTGTGCCCAGGCCTCTGACCGCGAACCCAGGTCTCCGTGTCTCCACCTGGCCTGCCACCAGCCGCCCACCACCTCCCACGCCCCCACGGGTGGGCTTTCCAACCGTTTTCGTGGCTTCTCTGTGCCTGAGCCCTTGGCCCGAGACCCGCCTTTGGTCCCTGGTCCTGGCTCCCTGACCCCGCGCTCACCCACGTCCCTGAGTCTCTGCTTCCGCTGGCGTCTGTGCCCACGGGCTCCTCCTGCGGGCGGCTGGTCTACCTGCGCGGTGCGGAGCCTGCGGGCCCCTGTCCACCTCCCCTGGAGAGCTGCCTCCTCCTGCCGCCTGCTGGCAGAGACCTGTCCCCTCGGAGAAGGAAGTCGGCCTGCCCACATCCCCCCGTCTCCCTGCTGCGGGCTCACTGAACCAGAGGACAGGTGTTCACCATCCTCCACGTTGAGAAGCAGAACAAAAAATCTCACCAACAGTTAACATGGAAACGAGCCGGCGGGGACAACCACCATCTCGCCGGAACTCCAACATCTCAGACGAACGGCGGCGTTTCCGGCTGCTGCCAGCTCCAGGTTCGAGTCCCCTCTGTCCCAGAACGGGCCGCGTAGCACCGGAAACCCACAGGACTGACGGTTCACAGGAGACAAGTGATTTCTCTCTCGTGTGTACTGTTTTTGACCCAGGCTGCTCAGGGGCCGGCCTAGGGGACGCTGTTGTCTGTGGCGGGGCCTGGCGCACTCCTGCCTCCAGACCAGGGTCTCCGAGGGCCCTGGGCGCCCGCGCCCCCTGCCGCTTCCCGTTGGCAGACAGGTCTGAGCAAAGGGGGCCCCCAGACAGGTGCGGGGAGCACCCGGCTGTGCAAACGTCAGGAAACCCCGTGAGGACGCACAACGGCTTCAGGGAACACGCACAGACAGGCTTCCGTTCCGGAAACCAGGCCCCCAGGGGCTCCCCTGTCATCGGAGAACACACACGAACGTAGCCTCTTGGAAAACCAGAAGCAGGCACGGTGACCTCTCCGCTGCCTCGTGCGCCGTCGCTTCGGGAGAACGTGAGAAACACCGAGGACGGAAAACACAGGATTCAACCAATTCAACCGCGTTGCACACGCCAAAGGCCCCGGCTGGACCCACGCGGCCCGTCACCGCGATCGCGATCTTCTTCTCCGTCAAGAACTTGACATTCAGAATATTCAAGAAATACCACTGCTCTTTCAGACACCGGGTCCCGACGTCTCCCCCGTGACGCCGCGTGTGCTCCGCCTTGCATTCCTGTCACACGTCAGGAACGGGTGTCCGTGAAACTCGAACCTCCCACTGACCGCCGGCGTTCGAATCCAGCTCAGATCCCGTGAAGCGCGTGAGGTGTTAGGTGAGGCTGACGCCCTCGGGGCTATTTCCACACGGAATCCCAGCGCGCGAAGCTGTTCGGCGTGACGTCCCGTCCAGTGTTGTGGGCACGAGCACGTGCGCACGCGGTACCCGGAGCTCGAAACGCGTTGAGGCTCCACAGTGGAAGGAGACGGTGGGGCACAGAGGAGAACAGGCTCCAGACATATTGGAAAAGTGCTGAAATGTTGATGCTCTGGACAAAGCCGGTTTTCTGTGCCAGGCCCGTCCCCACTCCTGCCCGCAGGGGGACGCGCAGTCTGCGCTGATGTCCCCGCCTGTCTGTTTAGGAGTGAGCCCCACCCGGACGGTGTTCATGAGACAGAAGACTTCACGGTGCTAAGATGGCAACGGTCCCCAAAGCCGTCCGCACACTCATTTCCATCCCCATCAAAATCCCAGCGGCTTTTTGGAAACACGGAAACGCGGAATCTATGGTTTATACGGAAATTCAAGAAACGCGGAATAGCCAGCTGTGTCTCCAAGGGCGGGGACCACATCCCAGGGCTCCTACTCTCTGGCGTCAGAATTCGCGGCCGTGCTGAAGGAACCAGGCGTGAGCGGCGGCTCAGTTCGTCCGGTGAGCGGTCCAGGGCCCTCCGTGGGGAAGAACAGCCTTTGCAGCGAGCAGGGCCGGACCTGTGGCCGTCCACCTGCAGGAGGGTGACGCCTGCCCCCACCGCACAGCCTCGCGAACATGAACTCAGAGTGGCTCCAAGACCGAAGCCCAGGAGGGGACACGTTGCCGGGGGAAGTGGAGAAGCCCTCCGGATAGACCGGCATTCTGTGCCGAGAGCCGGAAGACGGACCATACTGCTGGGAGAAGCCGCTCTACTCGTAGATGGAAGCAGAGGTAGAATCTCGTAACCGGGAGTGGGCAAGGATATTCTCTAGATGGGATGCCAGCAGCATGAGCCACAAGTGCATAAAATAGATCTTTATTTTATTTTCTTTTTTGCATCAAGGAACACTATTCAGAGTGGGAAAAAAAAAATCCAAAGAATGGGGACACTTCACACATCGACTCTGACAAGGGTCTAGTGTCCAGAACCTACGGAGAACACTTACCGCTCGACAACAAAAACACACAAAGCCCAACTAAAAATGGGGAAGAGCCCGAATAAACATCGTCCGGAGAAGAAACAAACGGCCCGCAAGCACGCCCAAAGGTGCTCCGCCAGCATTCGGCTGCGAAACGCCTCAAAACCACCACGAGACCCACTCTGCACCCACTGGGGATGGGGGCGCGCACCTCATGGGCACGGCACCTCCTTCGGGTGGGGGGGCGCTCTGGCCTGTGTGCTGGTAACCGTGGCGCCGCGAGGGAGGGTCCCTGGTGCTGCCGACTGCACACTTTAAAGTGGTTACAATGTTGCCGTGTCTCTTCCCTGTTCTGTTCTCCGGGACAGAAACGCTGGCCCCACTCCGTCTGCCTCCCACAGGGACACAATCAGTGTCTATTATGCAGCTCGCTAATTTTGTCACACTTTAAATACCTTTTTTTTCCTGATGCGAAAAGCCTTATTGATTTACCGTGGAAGGTTTCGGACACAGGCAGGCGCTAAAAGGAAACAAAGTACACCTGCGGCCAGAGGGCAGAGGTCGGGCCCTCTCAGCCGGTGCACGTGGGTGCCTGCACGCGAGCATCGTCGTTTTCACTTTCTGGAAGCTGTTGCTACGCAGCGCGCAGTGTTTGTAATTGCTTCCCCCACACCCCCCGCCCCCCGTGAGCGTGTTCCCATTGCGCCCTGCCTCCTCCCCCCACATCGCACGGAATGGCTGGACGGTGCCCCGTCCTACGGCCGCCCCATCCTTGATGTGGCCGATTTGTTATCGTTGGACGGACCCTGACACCTTAGACCTGAGGTGCACTGCAGACATGAGCACGTCCAACTTCTTCCCTTCCCAAGCTTCACAGCTGCAAGCCTTCGACCTGGCCCCCGGCCACGAAGCCCACTCTGAGAGCCCGGTGGATGTCCCACCAGGAGGGCCGGCAGCTGCCCGCGCAGGAGGCCTGTGGGCTGGGGACCCTGGAGGAGCCCTGGCTGAGCGGGCTCTGGAGACCGGGAGAGGCCGGGGTGCAAACAAACGCTCCCCCGGGGCCCAGCTCACGCTAACACGGGGGAGAGTCCACGCAGCGGGGAAGAGTCCACGCAGCGGGCGTTGGGCGGTAGCTGGCGCCACGCTGTGCCCCTGCCCCCCAGGCCATGCACACGGCGGCTGTGACAGGCAGTGTCCCTGCTAATCTTAAACACAGCCCAGGAGGCCGCAGCTGTGTGGTTATCCTGCCTGATAGAGGACACGGGCTCAGAGAGGCCAAGGGCCTTGCCCCAAGTCACACAGGAGCGCAGCAGGCAGGACCATGACCAAGACTGCCTGACTCGGACCCGTCTTACGAATAAAGAGATTTGTCACGCTCTTTAAAAAATAACTACGGATAACGGGCAAACAGAAAGACCCATCCACCCCCACGTCTTCAGTCTGAACTCTCCCCCACGCCCCACCCCACGCCCCGCCCTCCGCCGGCAGCCCCGCCCTCCGCCGGCAGCCCTGACCTGGGAGCTGGCTCTTGTAGCCCCTGTAGCTGCTCTTGGCATGTAGCTGGTCCTGATCCATTCGTTCTCCAAATATCTGGGGTGCAGCCCACCCCTCCCCTCTTCTTCCTGCTGCGAGCTGGTCCTCAGATTGGAAAGGTAACCAGCCCTGCCCACAAGCCCACTGGTGGACGGGGCCTGCGTGGGCGCCCTGTACCCACTGAACGCCACTGAAGTCCCACTCGTCCACCAGGAGCCTCTCTGGGCAGCCTGTTGGTCTCATAGTAACAAGTGAAGCAGGAAACAGGAGTGTGTGTGTGTGTGTGTGTGTGTGTGTGTGTCTCTGTGTTTGTGCGGCTTCCTGGTCGCCCAGATACAAAAGACGAAATGTTCTGTTTGTGGCTGTAAAATCTGTTTTCTGTTTAGTTATCTAGTTTTCTTTCCTTGACTCCCAGCCCATAGCCTGCAGGTGCAGGGACCCCCCCCCCCCATGGTCCCTACTCTGCAGGGTGCTCCTCCAGGAAAGGGTGCTGCCAGCTTCCTTCCTTCTGGGAGGTGTGGGCTGATTTGCATATTTCTTGCTTGCACTTAGCATATTGATTGCTCATTTCCAGTCGAAATGCCGAGCCCCAGCCTCCAGGGCTGCCCTCTGTGCTGCCCCCTCAGCCCTCAGGAGCAGGAGGGAGTTTCCAGCCTGGAAAGCAGCATACTGTGGGCGGGGAGGGGGCTCCACCGCCAGTGGGGTGCTCCGCAGGTGACGGTGGGTTCCCAGGACTGAAGGCAGGGCCTGTCTGTTCTAGAAGGTAGGGTGCTGGCGTCAGGAGAGGCCCTGCTGGTCAGCTCCAGGCTGCTGTCCTAGAGCCCTGAGGACGCGGCAGCTGGAAGGACGGAAAGTTGTCCCCTCCCTAGCCCCCCCAGGTCCTTGCCTGCTCCTTCTCGGGTGTGAGCTCCTGTGGGGACAGCCAGTCCTCCTGGGCCAGGCTCCACCCAGGGGACCCCTTCGCCCACTTCATGACCCCTTAAAGCAGTGTTTCCTTTAATACAGTTGCTCGTGTTGTGCTGACCCCAACCATAAAGTTATTTTCATTGCTAATTCATAACTGTAATTATGCTACTGCTCTGTCTTAGGCGACCCCCGTGAAAGGGTCGTTCGACCCCCAAAGGCGTCGCGACCCACAGGGTGAGAAGGCTTAAAGGCTCCGTCTCCCGGTCCAGGGCAGCCTTGGTTCTCCAGCCTAACTCATTCCAGAAGGCTGTTCAGAACCGACCAGCCCTCAGACATAACGCAAGTTGAATGGATCTGCCCCAGGTCCCCAAACGATTCCGTTTTACCCTTTCTTAGATACCGTCCACGTCTCGCACGCTGTCTAATCTGTAAACACACACTCTGGAGACATAAAGGACAAGAGATGTGAGTGAAAATTTAACAGAGAGGAAGTGAAAAGTACAGGAAGAGCGAAAATTTAATAACACAATAATCAGCAGCAACAAAAGCAGAAACCACGGATCTGCTCCCACACAGCTCCCCGCTGATGAGTGGGGTGAACGGTGTGAACAGGGTGAACGGACCCAGATCCGCTTCTCGCCCCTGCCTGTCGCCTCAGAGGCTGCTCACGGGGGCCGGCGGGAACGGGGGACGTGGGCGTTAGCCTGGGGTTCGGAGGGCGTCAGCCTGGGGTGTGAAGGGCGGGCATGGGCAGGTCGCAGCAGCCTGTCCCGGCGCTGCCCTGCGGTGTGAAGGCCGGGGTGCGCCGCTGCCCCCCACAGTGGGGTTCAAGGAGCCGCTGGTCCCCAGGGCGGCGGGAGGGGGTTGGACCCGGGGAAGGTTCCAGCCCCAGAGATAGAGGTGAGAAGCATCCTGAGAGCCCATCCAAGTCCTCCCAGTCCTCTCCCACGGTTCTGGAGGACGGGGTCCCCCCTAAATCCATCCCGGGGCCACCCGCACCCAGCCCCCCTCCCAGGTCTGCCTCTGCGGGGGATCCTGTGCGGGTCCGGGCAACCAGGCTTTGCGTGTTTGCTCGTTCAGCGTTCCGGGCAGCGGCTCCAACCTTCCTCGGGCCCCCCATTTTCTGGGCAATGGGATCTCGTCCAGCCCATGAGCTCAGTCTCAAGAGGTACCCTCCGTACTGAGTTCAGGATGGTCATGTTGGGTCTCGTCTAGTGTTGCCTCCTTCTCGTGCGGCTCGGCAGGTTGGGGTTGCGGGGTGTTTGTGGCGGAGCTGGAGGACGCCACAGGGCACCAGGGCGCCCCTCCTGGGACTGTGCTGCTGCCCTGGTCCCTGCCTGCCCTGCGCCTCCCTGCCTCCTATGTCCCCAGCTCCAGTGGCCGCCTGCGGCCCACGGTGGTGGCTCCGGCTCCCCTTCAAGAAGCCAGTTTCCTTCTCGGAGAGTCTCCCACCCGAGTCCCCAGTGTCTTGTTATAAAGCTGACAGCGTGGGGCAGAGCTGTAGGACAGAGCCGGTCCCCGTCCTCTGTCCCAGGTTCCTCCGAGACCAAGTGACGCCCAGTCAGGGCATCCGGGGGACGGAGGGCTGCTGAGGCTCCGGGCGGAGTGGAGACACCGGGTTAGCCCACAGCGCAGGGCCTGGACTCCGGGCGGAGGGGAGACACCGGGTCAGCCCACAGCGCAGGGCCCGGACTGCGGGCGGAGGGGAGACACCGGGTTAGCCCACAGCGCAGGGGCCGGACTCCGGGCGGAGGGGAGACACCGGGTCAGCCCACAGCGCAGGGCCCGGACTGCGGGCGGAGGGGAGACACCGGGTCAGCCCACAGCGCAGGGGCCAGACTCCGGGCGGAGGGGAGACACCGGGTCAGCCCACAGCGCAGGGCCCAGACTGCGGGCGGAGGGGAGACACCGGGTCAGCCCACAGCGCAGGGGCCCGGACTCCGGGCGGAGGGGAGACACCGGGTCAGCCCACAGCGCAGGGCCCGGACTGCGGGCGGAGGGGAGACACCGGGTCAGCCCACAGCGCAGGGGCCCGGACTCCGGGCAGAGGGGAGACACCGGGTGAGCCCACAGCGCAGGGGCCCGGACTCCGGGCGGAGGGGAGACACCGGGGTGAATCCACAGCGCAGGGCCCGGACTCCGGGTGGAGGGAGACACCGGGTCAGCCCACAGCGCAGGGCCCGGACTCCGGGCGGAGGGGAGACACCGGGTCAGCCCACAGCGCAGGGCCCGGACTCCGGGTGGAGGGAGACACCGGGTCAGCCCACAGCGCAGGGGCCCGGACTCCGGGCGGAGGGGAGACACCGGGTCAGCCCACAGCGCAGGGGCCCGGACTCCGGGCGGAGGGGAGACACCGGGTCAGCCCACAGCGCAGGGGCCCGGACTCCGGGCCGGGTTTGCATTCCCAGTCCTTTGAGTAGCTGGCCTGGAAGGAACCAGAGAGATTAAAAGCTGAGTTTCAGCCGCTGTTTGTCCCCCACTGGAGACCAGGGAAGGCGGGTGGGTCCTGGGCCTGTGAGCTCGTGGTGTCTGCTCGCAGAAGGGAACACGAGGCCTCGGGTCTTCTGTGAGCTCCTCTCTCGGGCGCAGGGGCACCCACAGGAGGGTGAGCTCCGCCCGCCCCACACAGCTCAGGCCCGCAGGCCGGGCGCTCACCAGGGGTCAGCAGGGGTCAGCAGTCACCCAGCGGTGGAAACGGGAGGGAGGAAGGTGAGCCCTGTGCTGGGGGAACTGCAGCAGAAGGGATGTGTCCCTGCGGGTTAGCAGTGAGTGAGCACCGGGGTCCCCTGGGCAGCGGCCCAGGAGCCCATCCGCACCGTCTCGCTCAGTGCAGACGCCCGGCTGGCGCGCCCCTGGGCCTGTGAGGGGATGTGTGCAATCTGGACGCAGCACAGCCGGAGGGCGACCCCCGTAGACGGAAATTTAAGGAACAGGTCAGAGGGGACTGGGGGCCGGTTCCCGAGATCCTGGGAGGCCTAGGGTCGTGGGGTCCTTCTCCAGCCAGGACGGAGCCTCCGGCTGGCTGCTCCTTCCTTTGCACGGGGCGATTATCAGCCTGGTTGAGGCTCCTTCGTGAGTGGAGTGAGCTGGTGGGGAAAAAAATAACAGGTGACGTCTCAGGACTGTGATCATGGATTCTACTCCTTCCGGTGGGCGTTTTCCCACAGAACGTGACACCGGTCTGGACAGGAATCAGGGTGAGAACTGAACGGATCTAACACAATCCGTAGAATGTCTCTGCACACGTCTCCGGGTAATCTAGATGATGTGCAAGTAAAGCAAGACCAAGGCTTCCTACCTTGATGAGCAGGTCTCACAGGGGGTGCTCGGGGGGGGTTCCAGGGGGCGGTGCTTAGCTGGAGGCCGGCAGGTTGGACTTCCGGTCTGTGCGGTCCTGGACTTGGGACTCGGAGGCTGGCTGGTGTGTGCGTTTCTCAGGGGAAACAGACCCATATTTGCTCATCAGAGTCTTTAGAGAGGGTCCAGGGGTCCCCACGATCTGCAGAGACGTTGGAAGCAGGGCTCCGGCATGCATTAAAGATCACAGGAGAAGCATCCTCAGATCTGGGTCTGGGAGATGCAAACCCCTGTCAGGTGTGAGAGGAAGGTTCCCATGTGGCAGGCCCGCTGGACATGCTGGATCTGCGGTGAGAGCCCCGGAGCTAGGACTGTATCTGGACACTGGTTCTGCCACCTGCTGTGTGTCCTTGGGTGAGCTCCTCAACCTCTCTGTGCCCCAGCTTTTCACCTGCAAAATGGGGATGGTAACAGCCCGCACTCCTAGAGAAGCTTTGGAGAACAAGACCGTCCACGTGGAGTTGTACACAGACGGGCACCCCGCAAAGACAGCAGGGCCTGCCCACGGCGCCCGGCCACTGCCCAGGCCCGGCCGCCGCTCTGTCTAGGTCCCGGGTGCCGCGGCTTCCTAACCGCTTCTGCATTCTGAACAGGCAGCGCGCTGGGCACAAGTGAGCAGGGCAGATGTTCACGAAGGGGAATCCGGTAAGAGAGCCACTCGGGCGCCCGGAGGAGCCCAGACTTCGGATCAGGTGGAGGCCGCAGTTCCCTAAGTCCCCTCCCTCTTCGCTGCCGCTGGCGATGACTTTTCTACGTGTTTTCATCGTCTTTCTCCGGAGAGACAGATGGTGTGGCCCGCCGCCGATTCTGCTTCCGAAAATGCAGCTCGGAGACTTGCCGAGAGAGAAACTACCCTGCGAGTAGAGATAGACGCCGTGTTTCCAGTCTGGGGACACTCCATCCGAACCACCCTCTTTTCTCTAACGTCGACGTCAGCGCTGCCGTCATTCAGAGGACAGGGGCGCTTCGGGGAGATTTACATTTGACGGTGACGGCGAACCTTTGCCAGCCCTGGGCCACACCACCTTTCTCTCGGAAAATGCCCCCGATCGCAGCCCCCGCACCCCGAGCCGAGTCTTCACACCCCCAGGCCCCTCGTGGTGGGTGAGGGCCGATGACCTCCTGCAGGAGAGCCCGTCCGAGGACAGCGGAGGAGGGCCACGGGCCACGATCCACGTATCGGTGGTGTTGAACTTCACAGGAAAGAGAGAGCAGACCGGCGACCAGTCCCCTGAGAGCCCTCTTGGTGACCTTGTCCCGTTTTGGAGACAATGGCGAGGAGGGTGAACGGGGAGCCTGGAGCCTACGGTGGCCAGTTGAAGGGCGTGACGCTGCCGTCACCTTGGGTGTTTCCCAAATGGAAACCAACTGGCCTTTTCCCTAAACAGCGGCCAGGTCGTGTTATTTCAGGTAACTCTCGGCGCTGCTGTCAGATGACCAGTGTCCGTAGCCTAGGGTCACCCTTCGGGTGGGGTCTGCCCCGCGAGGCCCCGAGTCTCCGCCAGGCGCACCCTGGGGAAGGGGCTGGTTAATGTCAACTCACTTTGGAGAAAATGCAGCTGAACCGCCCTCTCCTTACCCGTCCGTGGGGTGCGTCACACGTGCGTGTGCCGTGAACTGACCTGTGCACAGCTGCAGACTCGGGGAGCAGCCCCCCGGGCACCTGGAAGGGTGCTCTCCCAGGAAAGTAGCCCACCTGACGTCGCGACCCCAGGCGTTCCGCGGACTCCCAGCGCGCCGTGGTGGCGGTGAGGGGTGGGCCACGGCGCAGACGACCGCTCCAGAGACCCTGGATTCACGGCCACTCTGCGTGACCCTCTCTGCTCCCGCCCTCCCCACGCCCGGCCGCGGCCCGTGACTCGCTCCGCCTGCCTGTGTCTGTGAGGGCGCCCTGTCCCCCACGAGCACCCCGAGGCTGAGACGGACGAAGGGTTCCCATCTGCCGGAGTCCATCTGGGACATGGCTCTGTGTGCACCTTCTCAGGACATAAAAGCAAACTCGAGTTCCCACCGCAGGGCGCGGGGGAAGGGTTTGCTCACGGAGAAAAAGGACTTGGTCTGAAATATGTCCCGAAAGTCTGGCTTCGCTTTCTCGGTCCAGCAGCAGGGGACAGGGCTCCGCACACGTGCTGGCGAACGTCATTCACACAGGCAGCGCCGGGGCCCGTGGGGAGCAAAGGCGGTGGGACTCTGACCTTCCAGGCCCTTGTAACTCACGGCAGCAGGTGTGCAGAACCCCGAGGGCCTGGGGGCTGGAGGCAGGGGCGCGGCAGCTGCCTGGCCACACTTCTGGAGGGTGGGCGCAAGGCGGAGGGAGCCTCGGCCGTGGCCGTGGCCGTGGCCATGGCCGGAGAAGCTGCTGGGAGCTGGGCCCCAGGAGCAGGACAGCATTTCTAGGGGGCGCAGTGACCAGAGCAGGGAACGGACGCCACCTTGGCGCTGAGCAGGGGGGGAGGGGACCCCACGGCTCTTTCAGAGAATAGCTTTGGGGACAGTGGTTCTGTGGCACGCTCTGTAGCTCACAAGCGAGGGTCGCCCATGGACAGAGGTGTCTCCTTTCTTTAAAATCGTGGCCGGTTCCTGATATATTTCTTCCACGTGAGTGACGGCAGCAGGGACTCAACGTCGCTGAGGGGTGCGGGGCACAGGCTGGCTCCTCCGGCCCCAGGGTTTCCTGCCCCTTTCAGAGCGGCTCCCTGCACAGTCACTGCGCCCCCTGCTGTCCTGGCAAAGGAAGCTGGGCCCCTGGGGAGAGACACGCTACAGCGCCAGCTGTCCCGCCGGCCCTCTCCGTCGTCCCGCATGCGCATTGGCTCTTGGGACGCTGCTGTGAGCCAGGGGACAGACGAGGGCCCGGTGGCTGCGCGGGACACGTCAGTGCTGTCTGTCTGTCTGGCGACGGATGGGCGCAAGGTGGAGGGAGCCTCGGCTGTGGTCATGGCCGGAGAAGCTGCTGGGAGCTGGGCCCCAGGAGCAGGACAGGGCATTTCTAGGGAGCACGGTGTCCCCACAGTTCTGTGTGGCCTTCATTGTCGCTGTCCTTCCTGCTGGGACAAGAAGCATCACCAGACCCGGCGGGGCCACTTTGATCTGCTGTGCGGATGCTGGGCTGTCTCCGCCGCGGCTGGAAACCTGGTGTCTCCAGACGTTCTGTTTCTCTTGGAAAAGAGGCTCTGACGGGGCCAGTACAAAGGGAATTCTTTATGCTTGTGTGAGGGGATGCCGAAAAAGTATAAGAAAAACAACAGAAAAAACTCACCCTTACTCTTTCTCCTTAAGTTTACTGACAGCCTGTCACGGGAAAGAAAACATTGATATCACTTTGTGGACTTAATTTAAAATGAGTCCATCGAAGGAGGCAGGCACTAGCCTTGAACCACCTGCTGTCCGAGTGCGGAACTTGACAAGAGACTGAAGAGCCCTCCGGGCACCGCGGTGGCCTGCCCGGCCTGTGCGTGTCCGTCCCTTCCCTCCTCCCCGGCGGAGCGCCAGCCTGCGTCCACCTGCAGCCTGCAGACCCCTGGGCTCGGGGCCACACTGTTGCTCGCAGGGTCTGGAAGTTCAGGTGAGACCCTGCAGGTGTGCCGGGGGTCCTGGAGACCAGGAGCCTCCTGAGCGTGGGCAGGAGGAAGTCTTGCGCGCCGTCCCCGGGAGGGCTGTGTGGGTCAGGGCTGGAGATGCCATGACCCTTCTGTGGAGGAGGAGGCGAGTGTGGGGAGCCTGGGCGTCGGGACGGAGTCAGTGTGGCAGACGAAGTCCACGCTGCCGCTCGACCTGCCGGGCTCCAGGAGGATGAGGCAGAGAGCCCCCGTTCCAGCCTCGCCAGGCTCTGCTCCCCACAGCCAGAAGCCCAGGGCTGTACCACAGGTCATCGCTCACCCCAGAGCCGGGACTCGGGCAGCTGGGCGGGGCAGGGGCCGCTGTCCGGGGCGGCGAAGGGCCTGGGGTTGTATCTTCCCCCAGAGGCAGCGTCTGGGCCAGGAGCAGGGGCTGCACAGCCGGGTGTCCGCACCTCCTGTGCCCAGCCCCCTCCAGCTTGGGCCTGCGTGCATTTTGTCACCACGGCAACCACAGCAGAGTGCCGCTTCGCGAGTGACCCAGTGCTCTGGGGGCAGATGTTGGGCACGTCTTCCTGGCACCGTGCTCTTCACGCAGCCCGGGGCGGGCACCGCGGGTGCCCTCGTGGGATTGAGGTTCCAGGCCTGAGGCGGTGGAGCCGGCACTGCCCCTGGGTGCCCTCGGCTGTGGGCGGCCCTCCTGCCCACGCACACGCCCAGCGCCCAGCCCAGCCGGCCGAGTGTGGGCAGACGTGCCAGAGGCAGGTCTGCTTTGGGAAGGTGGGTGGTGGGGTGGCACCCTGTGCCCAGTGGCTACTCCAGTAGGAGCAAACCCGAGTCACACCTGCTGGATGTTCCTGAGGCCGGCACAGCAAGGGCACCCAGGAAGCCCTGGTTCAATGATAGGAGTTGCACCCAGAGCCTCCTTGCCGTCCGGCGTTCTCCGTGACAAGTCCCTTCCCTCCATCATCTGGCTCAGTGCTCACCCACCCTCAGAGGAGACATTACATCCCCTTTTACACGCGACAGCACCAAGACCAGAGAGGTTGAGCAACTGTCCGGGATCACACAGCTCGGCTATTGGAAGCTCATGATTGTATCCAGACGGCCAGGCCACCTGGCTTCCTCCCCAGGACACCGGCCGGCTCCTGGGCGCCAGCCCCTCCGCAGGTGCCCGTGCAGTGGAGGTTGGGGGCCCGCTCTGCCCGGCGGGTGAGGACCACACCTGTTCCACCTCCTCCGACCCTGTCCTGCCTGCTGCCTACTCAGAGCTGCCCCTCCGAAGTCGCAGACTATAAGCCAAGGACAGCCCCACCCTGCCGTGAGCTAGGAAGACGGCGAGGGGAGAGCTCTTCAGGCCAGGGGACGCTGCTGTGGGGGCTCTCCTGTCCCCTGTTCTCCCCGGAGCAGGTCGACCAGAGGCGCTGAGACCCCCACCATCTCGACGGGGGTCCCGGCAAAGCCAGCTCCCTGAGAGGACACAGAGGGACCCCTCCGCCGGCCCCATCCTGCCGGCAGCCAGCAGACCCTCCCAATAAGCCCACATTCGTTGCCCGACTCCTCCCTCAAACGTGCTTTTGTCCGATCTGTCCCAGGATGCGTTCGGAGGAGATTCCGCAGAAGAACCGACCCTTCTCCCGACCACTCGGCCACTGCTTTGCACACGCCATGTGGCTGCCCGTGTGCATTGCTGATGAGATTGCCGAGCCCTCTCGGGTTCCTTCCACGCTCTGCAAACACGGGTGCGCGCCCCTGCAGCCCACAGTGCCCGGCCACGGCACCTGGCCACGGCTCCCAGCCACGGCACCTGGCCACGGCACCCGGCCACGGCAGCACTGTGGGGTGGCTGAGTAATGGTCCCGAGCCAGCCAGCCTGTTCTCTCTGGGCCTCAGCTTCCCTTCCTGTGAAATGGGCGCTTTTCAGGGGCTGTGATCACAGGTGGCAACAAGAACTCAATAAAAACCGACGTCGTTGCCAAGGTAACAGTCGAAAAGCGCCAGGAGCGGCTGCCCTGATGCCAAGCAGGGTGCCGGGGGGGAGGGCCAGCAGGGTGAGGACAGCACGCGGGGAGGGGCCCCCGGGCGAGTCAGTGCCGGGCTTCGTGGGCCTGCGAGCGGGCAGGGTCCCCGGCGTGACCGGCAGGGGCGGTGGTCTGAGGGGGCATGGAGGTGAGCTCAGCCTGGGGCTGGATCAGAGGGACAAGGGTCTGAAATGCTAGTGACTGGCCAGCGGGTAGCAGGTAGCAGCCGGAGCCCACGCGGAGACGGGGGGCGTCTGGCAGATCGGAGCAGCTTGGAAATGCTCCGTTGGCAGCGTGGGGTGCAGACAGCACGCCCACCAAGCGGGGGCCTCCCCACAGTGACACTGGTGACTGTCAGAGGCTCCTGGTCACTCACCACTAACCCGCCTGCCCGACCAGACTGGCCTTTGGGACCAGGGCCCGGTCCCCAGAGGAGGAAGGCTGAGCCCCGCAGGCTGGTCGCCCTCTGCCCGCTGCCCTCTGCCGTCCAAGGGGCCCGGGGCCACGAGGGGCCGGCCCGCGGCGTCTGGGTTTGTTTGTCGTTGATTTACGCTGTTGCTGTGACCATGGGGTTCTGCTATTGAAGTCATTCCAGGTGACTGACTTTGGAGCTTTTTTAAAATGTGGGGGTGTCCCCAGGCCGTCCCAGCCGCTGGCCCCGGCCTGTCGTGTGAAGCGTGCCTCACAACGTCTGCACCCACACACTGTGTTGCGGGGACCAAAGCTTGCCACCCCATAAATATGTCCTTCAGGATATTAATTTTAAGCTGGTTACTAAGAAATGGAAGACTCACCTGGCCGGGGTGGCTCAGTGGTTGAGCGTCGACCCTGCACCAAGAGGTCGCCGGTTCGATTCCCGGTCAGGGCACAGGCCCAGGTTGTGGGCCCATCCCCAGTGGGGGGCACGCAGGAGGCGGCCCATCGATGTTCTCTCTCATCGATGTTTCTCTCTCTCTCTCCCTTCCTCTCTCTCTAAAATCAATAAAGAAAAAAAATTTTTTTTTAAAAGAAAGACATGGAAGACTCAGAAAGACCCTTTGACCGCCCCCATCCCACTGCCTAAAGGAATTCGGAGGGAAAACCGCTCAGAGGACATGAGCACCACAGGGCATCACGCGCGAGAGGCGAGGCCGCAGGGACAAAGCCAGCAACCTGTGTGCTCCACCCCGTCCTCCGTGTCCCTGTGTCTGGGCCCAGCACGAATTCAGTGACCACCCGTTTGCTCTTCTTGGCTACCGGTGAATTACCTGCTCCCCCTTGAAGTCCCAGACCCCGCCCCTCTCCTTTGCCCAGAATGACATAGGAACCTCGCTGCCCAGTGCGTCTTTGGGTGTTATCTTACGGCACCCCCAAATGTACATCCATGTGCAATTCTGGACATGTTCCCCTATTCCTCTGTCTGTTAATCTGATGACGAGCCCGGCCAGAAGAACTTAGGAGGTGGGGGGGATGAACTTTGCACCCTGAAGAGTCACACGCATGTGATATCACAGCCTGCGCCCGAGTGCCCTGGACGCTGATGTATTTTCTGTGTGCTTGCCCGTGCCCATCTGAGTCACACCAACAAACGCTGCTCACACCTCGCTCGGCCCTGGGCACGCGAACAGACTCCCCAACTCCTCCGCGTGAGCCGGGCCAGGGCGGCATCACGATTCATAGTCATCAATACTGCGTTCGATCAGCTTCTGGAAGATATGACAGACTCCGTCCTCCCCTCCTGCCGCAGCCAGTGCTGGGCGCATCGGGGGTCTGCGGACGGCGGCGCCCCTTGGAAATCACAGGCCGTAATGACTGCTGGTCTTACCGACTGCCCCATGAAGCCCCTGAACCCCGAACCATCTCCTGCAGAAGGTCAGCCTGGAGCCGGTGCACAATGACTGCTTCTCCGAGATAATTAGTTCCTTTTCCTCGAATTGCAATTGAAGATGCACCAAGCAGAACACTCGCTCAGTTAGCATCCGGCGAGATGCGTCTCCAAGACAGTAATTACTCCCCGAAGACGGAGGGCCGACTTCGGGGCTATTGACGGGTCGGGTCTGCTGTGGCTGTTTCTCTGAAAACCGAGGCCATCCTTCTTACTCTGGGAGGGTCCTTCTGGCTCGGAGGGGCAGGGGCCTTGGAGGGCCTCGGGGAGCTGTGCGCAGCCTCCCCAGATGCTAATCAACACCCCCTGTGTCTGCGGTGCCCCGGCCAGGGTCATGGACGTCCTTGTATGATCGGCAGCTGACTCCTGCCTCTGAACACGCTCGACAAACAGCTCATTATTCCAACAGATGTTCCTGTTTGTTTCAGATTGCGGTCCCAGAGGGAGTCCGGCTTTCTCGTTTGCAAAATGAAGGCTGAACTCCAGTTTATGCAAGATGCTAGCCCCCCACACACCCAGACCCTTGATGCAGAGGCTGCTGGCGCAGGGGAAGGGGTCAGGGGGGAACCCGGTCCTTCTGCAGTCTCAGGACTTTCCCGAAGGGACCTCCGGTCCTCCGTCTTCATCTCTGGCACGTTCAGGACAGATTCCTGCCGGAAGATGCGCCCACCCGCCCAGGAGCTGGCCACCCCCACAGGTGCCGCTCAGCTCCAGGGTCCCAGCCCAGGGGTGCTGACCCCTCTGTCCACTGCCAAGCCCCACCCTATTGTCTCCGTGCTTACTCTGTTTACTCCCACAGCTCTGAGTACTGTTCCTCTCTGATTAGATAAATAATTCATGTTCATTATTTTTTTAAAAAAATGGAACAACATGTAAAAATAAAATGAAGATAGTTAACATCTCCTGAGTCCCCATCACCCTAATTGAAACCCTGCCAAACATTTGGTGACTAGTTGTTTTTTTAAATCCTCACCGGAGGATATTTTTCCATTTATCTTCAGATAGAGTGAGAGGGGGAGGAGGGGAGGGAGAGAGAGAGAGAGGGAGAGAGAGAGAGAAACATCAACATGAGAGGGACACATCGACTGGCTGCCTCCTGCAGGACCCTGACCAGGTCTGGGGACCAAACCACAACCGAGGTACATGCCCTTGACTGGAATCAAGCCCGTGACTCTCGGGTCCACAGGTCAGCGCTCTAACTGCTAAGCCAAACAGGCCAGGGCACAACTGTATTTTTTTATGCCAATCTATAAATGTACACCACACACACACACACACACACACACACACCACACACACTTCTATCCACTTCTTTCCATTACTTTTCCTGAGGGGCAGGTCGAATGGTGATCATTTAGCAAACCTGCCACGTCCGTGAACCAGAGAGGACTCTTACAAAATGATCGCACGCTACTTTTCGTGTGGGGATCCCATCCTTAGGCAGCCTCTGCCCCGGTGACAGACACCCCCTTTGTTGGCAGCTTCTCTCTTGTGGTTGTGTGTGTGTGTGTGTGTGTGTGTGTGTGATGCCATGCAGTGTACCACAGCACATCTCTGTATTTTATTTTATTTTATTTTTTATTTATTTATTTTTTTTATCCTCACCCGAGGACATTTTTCCATTTTTTGTTCAGGTAGAGTGGGAGGGAGAGAGAGGAGCAGAGAGAGAGAGAGAGAAACATCGATGCGAAAGGAACACATTGAGTGGCTGCCACCCGCACAACCGACCAGGGCCGGGGACAAACTGCAACCGAGGTACGTGCCCTTAGCGGGAACCGAACCCGGGTCTCTCAGGACCACAGGTCGACGCTCTAACCGCTGAGCCAAACCGGCCAGGGCACATCTCTGTATTTTATATCCTTGGCCACTGTTCACCCCACCCAGAGAACACCGCCCTGTGCGCGACGAGAAAGGTACGTGACCTGCACAGAGCCCGTCCGTGACGGACGCGCCCCCAGGGGCAAGTAGGCTATTTCCTGGCCCACTGTTGCCTTGTTTGTCGGGGGCTCACTCCCGAGGCGTCGAAGCCTCCGGAGACGCGGGCTTATCTCCTCGGAGGTGGAGGGCTCTCAGTGGCCATTTCTTCTACATCTGCTTCCCCGGCATCAGCCGCGCCTGCAGCTGCTCACTGGGCGCCCCAGAAGCAGCTGATGAATGTGCTGAGAACAGGAGGCAGGCGCCTGTCCAGGTCCCCCCTGGAGGCTGAGCCCCTGTGTCCCTCCACCAGCTATTCTCTCCCTGCAGTACTTCCCAGCCCTGCAGCCGCCAGTCTTCCAGGGAACGTGCTGGGCTGGGCGGCTGGGCTGCTGCCTTTGCAGACATTTGCATATCCGGCAGATGGCAGGGGTGCCGGCTGTGTGGTGTGTCTCTGATGGCAGAGCTGAGACTTGCTGGCATCCGGGAAATCAGACTTGGACCGGTCAGCAGAGGCACCTGCCCATCTCGACCCTTCGGAGTAGCTTCCGCTTGAGGGTTCGGACCCACGGCACAGCAGGAGGGCTGAGGCCTTTGGATGGGGCCGGGAGGTGACATTTCAACGCGGCCTTAGCACAGACAGAGCAGGCCTCAGGTCCCGGCAGAGTGTGACCCCAGCCGGGGCCTACCCACCAGAAGTCAGCGAGGCAGGAACTGGACGGTGCATTTGCATCTGGGTAGAATGTGGGCAGCCCGGCAGGCAGGAGGCCAGGCTCTGAGCCAGGGTTTCCAAGGGCAGATTACATCCCGGCGCATCCGGACACCCCACTCTGCCTAGCTCTGACGCAGACTCACCTCCAGGCCCTGCGGCAGGTCCTTCCCCGCCAGCCCAGCCAGCTGGACGCCCAGAGCCAGGCTGTCGAAGCGTCGCGGGGAAGGACAGCCCAGACCTGACAAGCACGTCCGTTCACAGGGAGGCAGGGAACACCTTCAGACGGGGCAGGACGTGCTGGGAAGGACCGGGCTCTGGCAGGAGCGCCGTTTTCGACTTCGAGATGCCTGAAAGGCGTTCCACCACGAAGCCCCAAGACGCTCTCCCGCGGATGATATATAACTCCATTTACTGCTGTAATCTGGTAGCAAAATGAATACTCCATCACTGTACTATGAATAGTAAATTAACCCAGATAAAAGCATTCTACGTCCAATCAAAGCCGCTCAGTAACTAGGAAACTAAAATGGGGGAGTGCATTTTGGAGACAATTATAACTAATGAATACATTAACTTCAAGAGGGCGGACGGTTTCAGGGGCTTTCTGGTCTCTCCAAATAAAATGAGGGTCGGTGGGAAGAAAGCTGAAATAGTTTTGCAAAGAGGACAGATTTATCGATCTACACAGGGCCATTTAGAAGGGAAATGAGTGTTAGGGGAGACTCGGGCGTATCCGACACCAGCCTGGTCATTAAAGAGCATGAAGGCAATTCTTTGGTGAGCCTTTGCGACCAGGTCGGGCCAGACCCAAAGAGCCCTTGTTTTTGTGGCCTTTGTCTGCTTTGCACTCTTCGAAGAAATGCCACTTACTGTTTTCAGTGTAAAATCAATGCATATTAATTGTGGGCACTATGGAAAACACATACCAAAGATGCAAAACAAAACCCAAAGCAATCTATAACCCTGTCACCCGGAGGCAACCCTTAGGAACATTTGGGGGTAAGTAGTTGTCTGCCTTTGTTTTCCTGTGCCGATGCAGTATGCGTTTGGAGGGTCCTTGTCGATTATTCTGCGTGCTTACGAATAAAGGCTTTAATGTTTTGGTGAGAAGGATACAGACTTATTATGTAAAATTCCAGCCATACCTAAAATTTCAAGGGAAGATATTAAAAACCATGGCCTGAACCCTCACCCACCAGAAGTTAATCATCCCCAGTTCCAGCGTCTCTCTCCAGCCTCCGTGCTGATAAGGGGGAAGGAGATCGATTATCTCCTGTGAAAAGGGGGTGGTTCCGGGCAGGCGATTTGACGCGTGAAGCGTGCTGTTCTCAGTGTGATGCATGAGACCAGGCGCACGGGGCCGGAGGGATGGCTGGGAACTGCCCCCCAGGTCGTGCTGCTGCCATGACCTCTCTCCCCTTCTCTCCCTTCCCCGCCGTGGGGTATCTCCTCCTAGCGTGGGGCTCTCAAGCGAGCAGCGGGGCTCCCAGGAGCCCCGGGTTCCTTTCCCTCACTTCCAGCAGAACCCCTCAGCCTGCAGGCTCCAACCCAGACCCCGCAACGGCCTGGTACTGGGAAGTCTTCGCCTGTGGCCCTGAAGATGCTCCACCATCGGGGCAAGTAGCTCGAGGGGCGTCCTTGGCTTCCGCCACCAACCCACACCTGCAGAGGGAGGACAATGAGGAACACGCCGACACCGCCCACGGACGCCACTGCTGAGGGCTAAGCAGTAACGCACATGAATTGAGGGGGCCACGGACGTTAAACACAAACACTTGAGCACGATCATTCCATTCCACGGGGGCCGTTGAAACCCCCAGCCTGTTCTTGCCCTGTCGGAATTGGGGTCCCGCGTGGGCTCGTGGTCGCGCTGCCAGAGGGGCCAACGGCCTACGTTTTTAAGTGGAATCTCCTTATTTGCACGTTGGACAGTAAATTACAAAATTAAACCCGCAGCGTGAAGCAAACCAAGCAGCCGGATTTCTTCACTGCTCTGACCACAAGTCAGGACCCCGGTGCGGCTGGAGTGGCCAAAGAGCGGAGGGTCCTTTTCGGTGGCTCTAGCCCATGCGGCACTGGACGGGTTTATGCAGAGAGGCATCCGTGGTGTGTCTGAGACTCGGGTTGCTTGGAGGTCCAGACTTCCCCTGGCAGCTCCCGTGATGGCCCCTCTGACCGGCCCCTCGCGGGGACTTCCTCTGTCTTCTGGTTCCGTCCAGAGTCCAAGCACTCGGAGGCTAAGTATCAAGCGTGAGCTGTCGTCCATTCCCTTTCTTGCTGACCATGTAGCTGCCGTTCCCTGGCGACTGCTTCTTATTTCTATTTGTTTTCTGCGGGTGTTGAGGAGGCAGAGGGGCAAGGACACAGTTCCTGCCGTCCTGGGGGACAGTCTTTTCAGTTAACATTGTATCGCACACATTCCCCCGCCATTCGGCATTTTTCAATACGTTTTTATTGGCCGCCTTCAGGCCTCGGCTGCGAATTTTTCAAATCTCAGGCGAAGTACAGTTAGAGTTAATGCTCAGCAATCCTGTGTACAAATAGTTGAGTGAGAAACAGAAAATAAGTGAAGAAATACTCCGTCCCCCTGTCTGGTCAGCACCGAGCCCCGGAGAAAAGGGGGACCATCGGCTGAAGGTCACCTTTGCTCTCAGGAACCTCTCCATGCTCCGGTCCTCGCTTCTCAGGTGTCCACGGGCTGCGTTATCTTCACCGTAAACGTGTCGGTGAGAGATTGCTTCCCCCCCGCCCCAAGTCACCGGGGAGCCCCTTCGCCTCGGCGGCTCGGGGTTCGGGAGGATCTGGGTAATTACTCACTCCATCTCGCGGCAAGTCCTGCCAACCAGGTTTGGTGCGATTAGGAAAAGTGTTTCTTCATCTGTTACTTTTTTTCTGGTGGGGATTGTTCTCATGTAATTAAGCCACACTGTGAAGAAACGACTTGATACATAGGCTTATTTGGGGTTTGACAATATGATGAAATATACCAGGCTCTCCCTAACAACGTGCTGCAGAGAAAGTCAACGTCGCCCCAGAAATCCCGCGGATTCTGAAGTCACAGCAGAGAGGCAGGGACGAGCCCACCGCTGGGGATGGCGGGTGGGCAGTGTCCCGTCCACACCGTCCGCTGGGGGAGATCCCTGCGGCCCCGGCCTGTCCAGGTGCTAGGTCCCCACGGAGCCCACGCACCCCCGCCCAGGGTGACCGCGTCCCGTAAGCGTGGGTGGCAGCATCTGTCCATGTGCCTGGAAGAGAGCACGGCGGTCCCGCCTTTCTCGTTTCTACGCCATTTTCCATAATTCGTCGCTTTTGTTTTCATCGTTATGGCTGCTGCTGTTTTTAACTGTGCTCGTGGCTTCTCTTCTGAACGGAGGAGTCCGGTTGTGTAGGACGCACGACACGGCTGGTTTAGCGCTGGTGACAGTTAAGTCACTTTTCCTCTTCTTCTCGGAGAGGGTGGGGCTGGCCCGCTCAGCTGCTGGACTGTGGGGGCGCCCGCCGGCCAGAACCTGGTCCCACGGGCCCGCGGGCCGCGTATAGCGCCCTCCTTGCTCCGATGGTCAGCCCCCTAGTCCAGAGATTTCTCGCTCGGACAGTGAGAAAGAGAGAAGGAGACGGGAAGGAAGAGAGGAAGGCAGAGGGGGGAAAGCATCTTCGGCTCCGGGCAGTCGCAGACACGGGGCCACGGAGGAGCTGCTCAGCAGTGGGCTGAGGCTTGGGGGACACTCCAAACATCCCCCGGACGCGACAGTTCTCCGAAGAGACGCGGCGAGCTACGGGCCTGCAGTGCCCCTCTGTCCAGTTACAACGTGGTCCCTGGGTCCCGCGCCGCGTCCGGACACATCCAGACAAAACACAGTGCGTTTCTCCAGGGTCTCGGGAGAATCCGCACTGAAGAAGAAAGAGAAGTAGGCACGGCCTCTTCTCTCCTGCACCTCCCGGCCCGGCCACCCACTCGGCGCCGACCCGGTCCCTGCCGCCGCGGGGCACCGCTGGGTGTTCAGAACGGCCGGAGTCCACGCGGCTGTTGCAGCTTGTTTGCGCCGTGAACAGTACAAGTGTGGGGTCGGATCAGCGGCGGAGGGGCCGGCAGGGGCTGAGTCGTCACTTTGCGGTCACACGGCAGCCCGGGAGCTGGCCCTGTTTGGCTTGGGTTGGGCTGGTTTGCCGACCTCCTGCTCCCGAACACCTGTCCGTGGGCTCCCTGCTCGGGCACTGCCGGGCTCGTGGCTGGACGTGGAGATTGCTTCGGACCCCACGGAGCCTTTCCCACGAGATCTGGGATCGCCTCTCCCTCCCCTCCCCCTTCAGGGACTCCCGTGAGGCTGGATTGTCAACGGCAGCAGACACCGGGGCGCAGAACTGAAATATGGGTACAGCGGTTCCCTTTTGCTGTGGGCTCTCTTTCTGTGGTTTCCATTACCAACCGTGGTTCAAATGTAGTGACAGAAAATCCCAGAAGCGAACAGTCCATCCAGTTCCCGTTGCTCTGTTCTGGGTGCTGGTGACTTCAGGGTGCCATTTTGGTCACGGAGCATGGGCTGTGGGGCCACTCTCTGCCCGGCGACCCCCGAGTGCCCGGTGGCCTGTGCTGACCTCCCTCAACTTCTCCCCCGGTGTGCCTGCGATCCGCCCCCACCTGTGGGAAAGAACCACTTCACGGCGAAGCGTCCCGCAGGGAGGAAGGCGGTTGGCTCCGGGATGTGACCGGCTAGAGACGCGTGTGACAGGTGTGCCCGAGGGGCGCTTGGGGAGCAGCGAATTCCATTCCCAGACAGCATGTTCTCAGGGCCTCGGAGGTCCAGCTGGCCGAGGCCGAGGCTCCTCACCTCTGCTCCTCTCTCCATGTGATTTAGGGCCCGTCCAGCCACCTGGGTGCCCTGCAGCCACAGAGAACCGGGAGTCGGGGAGGACCCAGCACCTGGTACGGCTCAGCGCTTCCCGAGTAAGCCTCCCGAGCCTGTTTTGTGGGTGGCTGGTCCCACGTTCACACACAGATCGGGACATTCCTGGAGCCAGATGTCCTCCCTGTGATTCCTGGGCGGCCAGGGGCTGGAGAAGCACGCAGGGCCGTCGGTGAATGCTCACTCGCCTCGAGACAAGAGGGAGATGTGGCCTTTTCACACATGGCCACTGACACTGTGCACGGAGATGGAGCTGTGGTTCCACACAGGGATCGGTGAGCGGAGCAGAATGGTGCCGGCCCCCAGCCACGGGGGCCCCATGCACCAGTGACGATCGGTGCGTGCGGCTCCCTGTGGGTGTCCTGGTGCCTTGGGCTGGGTCAGACTCGATCCTCTCTCCAGCCTCATTCACCGGCCCACCCAGCACACATTCCCTGAGCATCTACCGTGTGCTGCTACTTAGGAGCAGAGCAGTGATGGGAAACGTGGCCCGTGGCCCATGGCCACGTGGAGTAGATGGTGGCCCGTGGCAGGAGTGTTGCTGGCTGGGCACCTGGTTCCCACAGACCCAGACTACCCCGGGCTTCGTCTGCCAGGGGCCCCTGCCTCTGCCGCCCTGTCAGAAACCAGCCTCAAAACACAGCCGCTCCCACGTGGCACCCACCCCACCCGTGGGGACCAGAGCAGTGTTTGCGCTTCTGTCCGTGGCCCCTGTCCCTCTGGTGGCTGGACTGTCTTCCTCTCTCACTGTCCCTTGCAAGCCCTGCAGGGAGGCTCGGCCTGCCAGGTCGTGTCCCGCGTGGCGTGTGCCCAGTCCCCGGGCCGCGTGGCGTCCCTTCGTGACAGCAGAGGAGGAACATCGTCATCCACACGCAGGCGCGAGGGAAGCGTGCAGGAAGCACCGAGCGCGCTCGTATTCTTATCCATGGTTGTGCGTCTATTTGTGCTCCAACCCGCCTCTGCCCATCCCTGGATGTACTGTGTTCGCTCCGAGTTTTCAATGTTACTCAAGCGGCTTCAGGCAAAACTCTTCCCCGCCAAGGCTGCTCCTTCCCGCTCTGCAGCTGAAGTTGTTTCTTATCTCACTGAGGAGAGGGCCTGTTGATCAAAGGAGGCTGAGATGGTGCCCACGGGCACACACACGCTCCCACGAGTGAGCACCTGCAGGCTCGCACATGCACACACCCCTCCCTGTGAACACGGAGCAGGAGCAGAACGGGGTCGATCCCGCTGCCCTGGGACAGCTGCTGGGTCAGGAAGGGGCAGGCTGGGCTCCGCTGGCTGCTGCTGTCCCCTCCCCGGTTCTGCCCCGCCCCCGGTGGTCCCCCCCCGTCCCGCTCCCCCTCTGCTCGGCTGAGAGTAAGCGGCAGGACGCCCCTGCATTTTACGCCGCGGATTCATTAAAAACATGAGAAACGGCGTGAATTCATCACTGCCAAGGAAAGCAGCCACTATCATCACACACTGCTGACAACAGCTTCGGTTCCAGTTGTGCTTTCTCTGCAGTAGGTCTTGTGTGCGCGCATGTGTGCGCATGTGCATGTGTGTGCACACGTGTGCCTCTGGAGGGGGGGTTGGGAAACCATGAATGATCATGATTTTTTTTAAAAGCCAAAGAACGAAAGGTCTAAAGTGACCCGTCTGTGGGTCCAGACAGGATGCCTGGTCTCTCAGTGCCGAGCGGACCGTGTCTCCCAGCTCAGTGGGTTCCCGAGAGGAGCCCCTGCTGCCCTCAGACATGACCCCCTGGCCCACGAGTCCCCACGTCCGCATTCTGTCAGTGTAGCTAGTTTTCCTTGCGTTGAACCATCCGCAGTGGAAGCACACACTAGGTGTGGCGTGTTTGTGACATCTGACCGTGTGTGCACAATAGTGTGCCCATTCTAATTGCTGTGCAACCCCTCAAACTGGCGACTTTCAACCTTTTTCGTCCCATGGCACGCGTAAACTAATTACTGAAATTCTGCGGCACACCAACAAATAGGACATTTTTTGCCAATCTGACGATAGGTATAATTTTGATTGATTTACAAAAATAATAACAGTAATAGTAATTACCTACCCTTTTCGCTCCAAAGTGACTTTTAAAACACCAGGTGCCTGTATGTGTACATAAGGATTTCTGGTACCAAGAATGAACCAATCAGATGCAACCTTATTTTGCAACGTGACCAATAGGATGCAGCTCTATAATACGATCTATGTATTTGTGGTTCAAGATGGGGCATTCACACTGGACAGCTATGGTTGCACTGGGTGTTGTCATTTTCTTATTGGACAATCTGGGGGTAAGGTCAGTGCTCCTGACTAAATAGTCACGAATCACATGTTTTAAAAATTCCTGCAGCACATGGGTTGGAAGCCACTGTTTTCAACCCTACAGGTTATTAACAAACGCTTTGGTGGCTTTTATATTTTGTCTGTTGCAAATCCCGCCTCTTAAACACTCTTGACCCGGTTTTAGTGCAGTGAAATGTGTATTTTTTAATCCATTTTTATTTTGTAGAGAGAAAGGAAGGGGGAGAACGTGATAGAAACATCAATGTGAGAGAGAAACATCAGTCAGCTGCCTCCTGCACGCCCCCTATTGGGGACTGAGCCCGAAACCTGGGCATGTGTCCTGACCAGGAATCAGTCCATGGACGATGCCCAATCCACGGAGCCACACCGGCCGGGCAGAAATGTGCATTTCTGTCGAGCGTCTCCCTAAGAGGTGAGTCGTCTGGCCATAGACTACCTGCATGTTCAGCAGGTGTAGACACTTCTGAGGAGATGTTCAAAGTGGTTCGTGACCTTCGATCTGCCCCTGGTTGCACGTGAGGGCTGAAGGTAGCTCCACACTCTCACCGATGTTCGGGGTGCTCTGTCTCTTTAATTTTAGCCATTCTGGTTAAGTACCAGGTGACCTCACGCCCTGGGTTGAGTTTGCAGCCCCACCGTGATTAATGTGGCTGATTACATTTTCATAAAGGTAATGGCCCCTGGCCTCTCCCTGGTGGGAAAAAAGACTGTTCCAATCCCCTCCCTTCTTTCCTGCTGGGACATCCGTCTCGTCCTTGTTGCTTTGCGAGGACTGTGGTTCTCTCCTGGGCCCAAGGCCTTGGTGGGATCGGTGCCTTGCAGGTGTCTGCGTCCACTCTCTTCGGACGCCTGTTGTCAGCTTGGACGGGACGGCTCCCTGACCCTTCCCTGCGGGGTTGGTGCCACCTGCGTGCTGTGGACAGCTGTGCGCATGCCCAGAGCTCGGCGGTGTCCGGCTGTCCACGGAAGCGCTCGCTGTTTGTGCTCGTTTAGACTGCAGTCGGCTGGCTTGGGTGGGGCGCACTGTGCTGTCAGGACTCCAGCAAGATGCATTGTTTCTCCAGGCGGCTGTCTGAAGGACCCTGTGCCGTTCCATGACAAGACTGTCCCCTGCTCTCTGCACCACTATCGCCTTGACTGAGACCCCAGTGGTTCCGTCTGGGTGGGGCAGCTTCTGCCCCAAGGCCGAGGAGCTCTCCTGGGCTCCAGTGCACCCTGCCCCCGCCGGTGACACCTGGTGTTCCCCATCCCCCCTCACAGGACCACACTCCGATTGCTCTTCTCTCCCCACGCTCGCAACAGCTAAATCCCTGCACTGCCTCTCTGCCCTCCTGGCCCTCGGCTCAAGGGCAAAACTGCAGAGTCGTGGGATCGCCTCTCAACCCCCCCACTTTGCCAAAGAATCTTAGCCCCCCTCCTGGCCGCCCACATTTCAATGCTGTCTCCTCAGTTCCACGAGATGGCAGGAGGGCATGCTGATGTCTGCCCCGCAGCCCACCTCCCCCCCCACACCAGGCACTGGACGTGCTGACCAAGCTCCCGCGTGGGGGCCCACTCAACGAGGCCCCTGGGGTCCTGGCCGAACTGGCTAGAGCGGCAGCTCCGGGCACTTCCAAACAGATGCTGTTCTGCGTGTCTCTCCTCTTGCTCTTGGAGCATGGTGTTGGCTGTGAGCCCCTGCACCGCAGCCCGCAGCAGAATCCCAGGCATGCGTCTTGCACGTTTCAATAAACCTGACAGCACCGCTACATGCCTTTCAAACAGGTGGCCCAATTTGTGCCGTACATGCACCCTGGCGAAAACTGTTAAGAAGCTGATATTTAAGCGGAGATGCAGGTTGAGCCCACGTGGGGGGATTGGTACCTTTCCAGCTACGCCTTTGGGTCTGTTCAGAACATTTAACCTGCTGTCGCCGGCAGGTAGCTCGCTGGCGGCCAATCAAAGGAGCACAAGTCGCCCTTTGATGGTTCGACGGGAGCAGGCAGGATAAAGACAGGCGGCCTGACCGGCTTCGTGACCTGAAATACGCTGCAAACTACGTTAATAACGCCCACCTCAGGCCGCCTCTGAAGCAGGATCCCTGGCCTTCACGGGAAAGGCGGGCGGGAGGCATCGTGCCAGGCAGCTGGGCACGGGCTGGCCCCAGAGGGGAGCTGCGCTGCTTTCACAGATTCAGTAGGCAAGGGAGCTGCGCTCCACTCTGTGTGGGTGCATGTGTGCACGCATGTGCATGCACGTATGTACACGTGTGAGTGTGCATAGATGTGTGCGCACACGTGTGCATGTGTGCACTTGCATGTGCATCCATGTGCGCACATGTGTGTACACACTCCTATGTGTGCTCATGTGTGTGCACGCACATGTGCGTGTGCACTTGCATGTGAGTGCATGTGTGTGTGTGTGCATGTGGTGGGGAGCATTTAACCCATTGACATAAGTACCTGGGAATGCAGAAGTAGACAGTCAGTAGAGTTGAGCAAGTAGACGGAAACGTGTGTTAGGAGTGGGGGTTGGTGGGTGCCTGGCCCCCACCCCACCCTCCGCGTGGTCGTAAAGGGTGTCAGTGGCAGCTGGCTCTTTCCTTCCGCTTTTGCCCCAGCACACAGGTGAACCAGGAGGTGAGAAGGACGAGGAAGGAGCCTCTGGAGTTGGAGAAAGATGATCTGAGAGACAAGAGAAATGGCAGATTCTCCAAAGCTGCTTCCCAGCTGGGCCCTTCGCTCCACCCACGAAGGACCCGCACCCCTGGCTTCCATGTCTGCGCACCCGCCCCCACCTCTGGGGAATTGGGCCTGACCCAGAGCGAGCCCTAGAAGTGCGGTTCAGAATTCCTACCTTCCGAGTAGAGTTTGACTGACAGCGCGTAGAGCCAATCAACTGCCTGCGCCCCCACCCCCACCCCCGGGCTGGGTGCTCTCAGCCCTGGTTGCTCATCTGTAGCGACTGAGGAGCTTTCTTTCCTTTTCTTCTTTTAAGCTAAGGACACTGATTTGGCTCGTTGGAATCGGCCAGGCCTAACTATTGTTCGAAAGCCACCCCTGTGATGGGCGTGCAGTGACGGCTGGGCTGTGTCCTCACCTCTCGCTCCTTCTCCGCCCCGCACCCTGGCCTCTGGGGGTGCCGGGTGCCTCGTGGTCTTTCTGTCCCAGGGCCTCTGCACATGCTGCGGCTTCGGCTTCTGGTAACTGCCCCCCCACCCCGTTTTGTCTGGACCTTCTTCAAATGACCCTTCAGTCTCGTCACCAGGCCTCGAAGCCCCCAGCCTTGTCTCCCCATCACTCAGCGCCGGCCGAGCAGGCACATACGCTTCCGGGTTGCCGGGCAGCATTCACAGAATAATGTATTGACTCGTGTAAAGTACCTGGATATATATGGATGAAATAACCCCTAAAACACACAGTAATTTATTACAACATAGAAATAAAATTGCCTAAGGAAAAAGATGCTTTTCAATGTCTAAATAAAAAGGAACAACTTTAAAAAAATGATATCTACCCCCCCACACACCCCCGGGGACTAGAATTATTAGGGAGAGAGGCTGAGACTTCCCTTGGCAAAATTGTATAGTTAACTACACCTTTCCTTCCCCATCTGCTATGTCCGGCTTCTGGTTCATGACGTTTTTTTTCTCACAAATGACCTGGCCATTTACTAGAAAGATCGAGTGGCCAGGGGCACCACACACCTTACTGTGCATTTTCGTTAGACACAGCACAGTGTTGAAAAGGCAACGCACTGCAGATAAAGGGAACAGAAATCTGACAGTCCGACCACGAGAACACGGTTGTCTCTGACTCTCCATCGCTTGCGTTTCTCCAGAGCTAAGGTGCAGGGCGCGGGGCGTATCTTTACTTTGGAAATGTAATTCTCGGGGCAAAGGCGGTTCCCCAGAAAGGCGAGGGAGCGCGTCTCAAAATCTGCTTTCTGCAAGTCGCCCAGGGCAGGAACAAGCCAGCCACGGTCGGGTTTCTGCCTGTGGAGCAGGCGCCGTGTCTGTCCACAGCTAAGTGCAGCCGGCCTGTCCCGGAGGGAACTCTCATCCCCGGGGTCCCGTCTGACGGGCAGTGCACCGTAAAGGTCGTGATCAGCACGTTTTCCAGCGTGTGCTCCACTCCTCAGAAAACGTATCTAAAAAGCTCGAATTTGGCCCGGCCGGTGTGGCTCAGTGGCTGAGCATCGACCCTGCACCAGGAGGTCGCCAGTTCAATTCCCGGTCAGGGCACATGCCCAGGTTGTGGGCCCGATCCCCAGTGGGGGTCATGCAGGAGGTGGCCAACTGATGTTCTCTCTCATCGATGTTTCTCTCTCTGTCCCCCTCTCCCTTCTCTCTCTAAAATCAACAAAGAAAACAAAATTAAAAAATAAAATTAAAAGCCCAATTTGCACTGGGAAATGCAAAAAATTGTTATTAAAATACGCAAGACCCGTCCTAGCCAGAAATGCACTCTCAGGCTGTGAGTGACCCAGCAGTTCAGGTGTTCAAACCTGCCTGATCCCAGAAGGCTGAGCCCCTCCCAGCCCTCAGCTCTCCCTGCCCACCCCGCTCAGACGAGCATGGGGGGTCTGAGGGTCTGAACGTGTAGCAGATATTTCAAGATGCGCCGTGAGCATTTTGGGGATCCCCGTTTTAGGCACTCCCCTTACACGAGATTTCACGTGCGTCCTGAAACCTGCTAATGAGTAGCCCGGAGAAAGGGTCTCTGCCATGCAGTTGTGGTCGGTCAGGAAGATCTCAGCTCAGGACTTTCCTGCACTAGAAGATGTTTCAAAGTGGATCAAAGACTGTGCATATGGGGCAGAACAACATTTAAGAAAATATCTCTGGTCCCGCAGGAAAGTGCTAGCCTGCGTGATGCGGCTCGAAGACCCTGGTTCCCCCGAAGGAAGCTGATGTGCCCCGCCGGCCGCCGGCCAGGCAAGTCCGCACCTGCACAGCAGTCTGTCCCTCCTTGCTGTGGGGTAGCAGAGGAAACCGGGTACCAGGGGCCTGCAGGAGGCTCCCCAGATGTGACTGTTCCCTGGGAATGTCCTCCCAGAGGGAGGAGGGGACCATCACGTGATTACTATGGGAGTAACGCGTGTTCTTTCTTTCCTTTTGAATCCTCACCCGAGGATATGTTTCCACTGGTTTCAGAGAGAGAGAAGGAAGGACAGAGAGCGAAACATCGATGTGAGAAGGAAACACCAACTGGTTACCTCTCATAGGCACCCCGGCCAGAGGTCAAAGCCAAAACCCGGCATGTGCCCTGACTGGGAATCTGCGATGCGACCTTGCGGTGCACAGGATGATCCTCAACCAAGGGCGCCGCACGGGCCAGGGCGATGGTACGTCCCCTTCCCTGGCATTTCCATGTCGTCGCAGAATATTTTGACATCTTTAGAGTTAGTCAACTTCCCCAGCGAGACAGGACGCAGAACAGATGAAGAAATTTTTCATGCACTCCAGGTATCGCAAGAAATAGCCTATCAACATCCGTCTGCATTCAGAAAGGGGTCAATGTTTGCGCAGATGTATCGGCGGAGACCCCTGGGCTGTTGAAAGACGGCAAAGGGTACTGTCGGAGGACCGGCTCCCGAGTCCGAGCTCGGCCCCAGGACACCGCTGCTCCGCGAAGGATTCAGGAGCTCCCTGGTTCTGCGCGTGCTGCTCCGTAGGCAGAACATCGCGGGGTTAATAATGACCTGTGGCAGTAATAAGTTTCTCCAGTGTTCATACCTCTTTAACAATGCATGGCTGTAATTACTGTAGCAGGGAATTTAATCAGTTGCAGAAAGTGGAATAAATAGGACATTGTGCTTTCGGGGAAAAATATTAATTCCCCTCTCGGTGGTTCTGTAATCGGAGCACTTTGATCAGGACTCTTCTCCCACAGAACTCTGCTGCCGAGGGTCCCGGCGCCCGGGGAGAGGCCTGTGAGCCCCGCTCACCCCGGGGGCTGGTTCTGCTCTGTCTTACCCCTCTCTTGGGGCGTTCACGGGCCTGTGTCACCCACATCCTCCTCAAGATTATCAGACCAGTGGGTGATGCCTGGCACCTCTCTCTAGTGGTTTAAATAAAAGGCGTTATTCAAGGCATGATTCTGCCTGTTTCTGTCACATCTATGCTAAAGCCCCCCCCCCCCCCCCGAGTCGTCCATCCTCACCCGGTGCCCCTGCACACACACCTACTCCGTCCTGATTCCGCTTCCTCCTCCTTCCTGGGTCGCACCATGCCCCGCGTCTCCATCACTGACGTGGGCTTCACCCCCAGAGCTCATCTGGAATTCCCGCCTCCCTGGTCTTCCCGCCAAGGGGGCCGGTCGTTTGCACTGTTGCTGAAATCGCTTCACAAACTGCCCCTTGCTCTGTTTGTCCACGTGCTGGCTGGAACGGGCGTGCCCGCTACCGCCCTCCAGTGGCTGGCACAGCAGGGAACCGGTCTCGCTGTTCCTGCCTCCCACCCCGCCCCCCGCCAGCCTCTGTCTCCCTGGAAGGTGGTTTTCTGCGGCTTCGTTCAACAGGCGCTCTGCACGACATCCACCGTCTTCGCCAGTGGGCCCTGCGCCTGGCATCTGTGGGTCTGGCTCGCACACCTGCTGAGGGTCTGCCGCCCTCCCCGGCAATGCGGAGTCCCCAGCGGTAATGGGCACATGGCGGGGTGGGGGGCACTGAACACAGATTCGTTCATCAAGGCCCCCTCCAGGTGCAGCTGAGTCCAGGGATCGCGGTAAATCTAGAATTTCTTTTTGTAGAAATTGGCTTACAATAGCTTCCTCCCCAACGCCTTCATCCTCAGACTTCCCCTTGGCCTTGTCTCCTCCTCCTCGGGCTCCCACGTGACCGCTCCCCACGGCTTCGCCCCTCAGGGCCCAGGCGCCCCGCACTGGCTCCTCAGCCCCTGGCTTCCCGGTGCGTCCAGGAAGGCGGAGCGCTGAGGGCGGGGACACCTACTCCTCGGCCCCCAGCCCAGCCCACAGCGGCCTGTCAGCGTCTGAGACAAGAGCCGCGTGAGGCAGCCGGTTCTCGCTCCAAGACGCGTTCTGCCCATCAGCCGGCTCAGAGCCTTTGTGGAAATGCCTCCCAGTCCTTCTTCACCCCGGGCTGCCCCCCACCCCCGGCTGCCCTTCCCCACCCCTGGCTGCCCCTCCTCACCCCTGGCTGCCCCTCCCCACCCCCAGGCTGCCCCCTCCCCACCCCCAGACTGTCCCCTCCCCACCCCCAGGCTGCCCCTCCCCACCCCCAGGCTGCCCCCTCCCCACCCCCAGACTGTCCCCTCCCCACCCCCTGGCTGCCCCCTCCCCACCCCCAGACTGTCCCCTCCCCACCCCCAGGCTGCCCCTCCCCACCCCCAGGCTGCCCCTCCCCACCCCCAGACTGTCCCCTCCCCACCCCTGGCTGCCCTCCCCACCCCCTGCTGCCCCCTCCCCACCCCCAGACTGTCCCCTCCCCACCCCCAGGCTGCCCCTCCCCACCCCCAGGCTGCCCCTCCCCACCCCCAGACTGTCCCCTCCCCACCCCCTGGCTGCCCCTCCCCACCCCCAGGCTGCCCCCTCCCCACCCCCAGACTGTCCCCTCCCCACCCCCGGCTGCCCCCCATCCCCCGCTGCCCCTCCCCACCCCCAGGCTGCCCCCTCCCCACCCCCAGACTGTCCCCTCCCCACCCCCGGCTGCCCCCCAGCCCCCGCTGCCCCTCCCCACCCCCAGACTGTCCCCTCCCCACCCCCGGCTGCCCCCCATCCCCCGCTGCCCCTCCCCACCCCCAGGCTGCCCCCTCCCCACCCCCAGACTGTCCCCTCCCCACCCCCGGCTGCCCCCCATCCCCCGCTGCCCCTCCCCACCCCCAGGCTGCCCCCTCCCCACCCCCAGACTGTCCCCTCCCCACCCCCGGCTGCCCCCCATCCCCCGCTGCCCCTCCCCACCCCCAGGCTGTCTCCTTCACTTGCCCACAGTCCCTGCACCAACTGTCCCTCACTGCTCTGCCTGGTGCGCTTCTTGCCTCAGCTGGAGTCTCAGCTGGTGGGGTCTCCTTGGCCTCTTCCTTCCACAGGCTCCCCGAGGCTGATCCCCATCTCCATGTCCACTTTCATTCTCCACAGGGTGTTGTTTGTGACTCTCTCCCCTGAAGCTAGAAAGCCGCGGATACGCCGAAGACTTCCACGTGCGTCCTCGGTGCGAAGCTCCTTCCGGGCACAGACCCTACAGAGAACCTCCAGTGCTGGGGGCTACTCCTCCCGTGCACCCCACACGGGCACAGACCCTACAGAGAACCTCCAGTGCTGGAGGCTACTCCTCCCGTGCACCCCACACGGGCACAGTCCCTACAGAGAACCTCCAGTGCTGGGGGCTACTCCTCCCGTGCACCCCACACGGGCACAGTCCCTACAGAGAACCTCCCGTGCTGGAGGCTACTCCTCCCGTGCACCCCACACGGGCACAGACCCTACAGAGAACCTCCCGTGCTGGAGGCTACTCCTCCCGTGCACCCCACACGGGCACAGACCCTACAGAGAACCTCCCGTGCTGGAGGCTACTCCTCCCGTGCACCCCACACGGGCACAGACCCTACAGAGAACCTCCAGTGCTGGAGGCTACTCCTCCCGTGCACCCCACACGGGCACAGACCCTACAGAGAACCTCCCGTGCTGGAGGCTACTCCTCCCGTGCACCCCACACGGGCACAGTCCCTTACAGAGAACCGCCAGTGCTGGAGGCTACCCCTCCCGTGCACCCCACACGGGCACAGTCCCTACAGAGAACCTCCCGTGCTGGAGGCTACCCCTCCCGTGCACCCCACACGGGCACAGTCCCTACAGAGAACCTCCCGTGCTGGAGGCTACCCCTCCCGTGCACCCCACACGGGCACAGACCCTACAGAGAACCTCCCGTGCTGGAGGCTACTCCTCCCGTGCACCCCACACGGGCACAGACCCTTACAGAGAACCTCCCGTGCTGGAGGCTACTCCTCCCGTGCACCCCACACGGGCACAGACCCTTACAGAGACCCTCCCGTGCTGGAGGCTACTCCTCCCGTGCACCCCACACGGGCACAGACCCTTACAGAGAACCTCCCGTGCTGGAGGCTACTCCTCCCGTGCACCCCACACGGGCACAGACCCGTACCGAGAACCTCCCGTGCTGGAGGCTACCCCTCCCGTGCACCCCCCACGGGCACAGACCCTTACAGAGAACCTCCCGTGCTGGAGGCTACTCCTCCCGTGCACCCCACACGGGCACAGACCCTACAGAGAACCGCCAGTGCTGGAGGCTACCCCTCCCGTGCACCCCACACAGGCACAGTCCCTTACAGAGAACCTCCAGTGCTGGAGGCTACCCCTCCCGTGCACCCCACACGGGCACAGTCCCTTACAGAGAACCGCCAGTGCTGGAGGCTACTCCTCCCGTGCACCCCACACGGGCACAGTCCCTTACAGAGAACCTCCAGTGCTGGAGGCTACCCCTCCCGTGCACCCCACACGGGCACAGTCCCTTACAGAGAACCGCCAGTGCTGGAGGCTACTCCTCCCGTGCACCCCACACGGGCACAGACCCTTACAGAGAACCGCCAGTGCTGGAGGCTACCCCTCCCGTGCACCCCACACGGGCACAGTCCCTTACAGAGAACCGCCAGTGCTGGAGGCTACCCCTCCCGTGCACCCCACACGGGCACAGTCCCTTACAGAGAACCGCCAGTGCTGGAGGCTACTCCTCCCGTGCACCCCACACGGGCACAGTCCCTTACAGAGAACCGCCAGTGCTGGAGGCTACTCCTCCCGTGCACCCCACACGGGCACAGTCCCTTACAGAGAACCTCCAGTGCTGGAGGCTACCCCTCCCGTGCACCCCACACGGGCACAGTCCCTTACAGAGAACCTCCAGTGCTGGAGGCTACTCCTCCCGTGCACACCACACGGGCACAGTCCCTTACAGAGAACCGCCAGTGCTGGAGGCTACTCCTCCCGTGCACCCCACACGGGCACAGACCCTTACAGAGAACCGCCAGTGCTGGAGGCTGCTCCTCCCGTGCACCCCACACGGGCACAGACCCTTATAGAGAACCGCCAGTGCTGGAGGCTACTCCTCCCGTGCACCCCACACGGGCACAGTCCCTACAGAGAACCTCCAGTGCTGGAGGCTACCCCTCCCGTGCACCCCACACGGGCACAGACCCTTACAGAGAACCGCCAGTGCTGGAGGCTACCCCTCCCGTGCACCCCACACGGGCACAGTCCCTTACAGAGAACCGCCAGTGCTGGAGGCTACTCCTCCCGTGCACCCCACACGGGCACAGTCCCTTACAGAGAACCGCCAGTGCTGGAGGCTACTCCTCCCGTGCACCCCACACGGGCACAGTCCCTTACAGAGAACCGCCAGTGCTGGAGGCTACTCCTCCCGTGCACCCCACACGGGCACAGTCCCTTACAGAGAACCGCCAGTGCTGGAGGCTACTCCTCCCGTGCACCCCACACGGGCACAGTCCCTTACAGAGAACCGCCAGTGCTGGAGGCTACTCCTCCCGTGCACCCCACACGGGCACAGTCCCTTACAGAGAACCGCCAGTGCTGGAGGCTACTCCTCCCGTGCACCCCACACGGGCACAGACCCTTACAGAGAACCGCCAGTGCTGGAGGCTACTCCTCCCGTGCACCCCACACGGGGAAATGGTACGGAACGGATGTTCTCTCCAAGTAAGGAAGCCACTTCGAGTAGAGATACCTAACAACCGGACGGTCTGTCTCAGGACACAGGGGCTTCCCTGCTAAAGAAATTCTTTAGGATCACACTCAGGAGATGAGGTGACCCCAAGGGTTCCTTCCCCCTCATACCTGGAGCTGTTGCCCTGGGGACGTCTTCACTGGAACGGATCACACTGCTGGAAGGATTGGCTGGGATGGAGAAAGTGTGTGTGTGCACGCATGTGTGTGCATGCATCTGTGTGCATGCATGTGCATGTGTACCTGTGTGCCCGTGCACGTGTGCTTTGTGTGTGTGTGCTTGTGTGCATGCATCTGTGTGCATGTGTGCACACGTGTGCATGCTTGTGGGTGTGCATGCAGCTGCATGTGCAGGTGTGCACACATGTAACAGAAATGTGTACGTATCTGACAGTTTTCAAACACCTGCGACCTAAATAAAATAAAAAACAAGCTCCGTGAGGAGTGACCCCCCACTCTGCCTCCGAGGCATGCACAGGAATTGATTCCCGGCGGGAGCCAGATTCTTTGCGGACACGGGATAATCTTTTATTCTGTTTTATGTGAAAGTTAAAAGCTACAGAATGCCGTTCGCAGACCTCTGGCAACATCTAGCTTGGCTGTAGGCTTTCCCGGCAGAAGACAGAGAACTTTGATACAGGACCAGGGCGGAGGGTCTGGTGCCCAAGTCTCGGTCTCTGAGTCGGTCCCTCCACTCAGCCTGCTCTGTTTGCGGGGCTGAGAGATGCCGCCGGAGGAAGGCGTGTGACCCTGTCGGCGCACACCATTTATGACACAGCCACGTGAACCTTCCACCTGGACAAAGGATGATCATCCAAGAAGGACCTGCTTCCACTTCAGATAAACACGAAGAACCCAGGGCTCAGTCGCACATCGGCCCCGCTTGTCCGGCCTGGGTCCGGCAGGACACTGCCCAGCAGGAGCATCTTCCAATCAAGGTCAACGGGAGTACCACTTAGTCCGGAAGCAAACACAGGCAGTGCAGACGGGAGGGAGCCCAGAACAAAACTGTACCCCGACTGGAGAGAGGCGAGTTTCTGCTCCGCCCCCAGCTCTCCCCTCAGACTTCCCAGGCCTCCCGAGAGCGACTGGGACGGAGCAAGTGAAAGGCTATAAAAGTGCAGCTTTGCCGCTGGGGGTCCCTGGGGAGAGCATCCTCGCCCTCTCAAACCCCTTGTGGCTCAGGGACGAGAGTGTGGCCAACGCAGCCCTGGAGGGATCGGCCACTTAGGTCCAAGGAGACAGAGGGCATTGCTGGGCCTGATGTCCACACTAATCTGGTCATTCCAGTATTTCAGCAGCTACTCACCACCTTCAGAATCAAGTCCCACCTCTCCAGTGTGGCCAGCAGGGCCCTGAGTATTGTGGACCCTGCCAACCTCGCTGGGCTGTCCCCCCATCACAGCCCCCATCTTCCGAGTGCCATCCCGACTGCTCTCTTCCCAGCTCACCTGCTCTGGGCCTTTGCACGTGCCCTCTGTCTGCCTCTGATGTTCATCCTCACTTCTCCCTGCCCCTTCCCTTCACCGCGCTCTCCTGAGCTCAGTCTTCGTTCACACGCCGCCTCCTTGCCTGCCCTAGCAGCGGAGTGTGCCTGGTGTCCATCTTCCAAGTTCCCCTGCATCTCAGACCCCTGCATCCTTCTCAGCATCTATCCCGCCAGTTGCATCCTGGCCGCTTGCCGTTCTGCACTGCCCGCCGCGAGCTGGGCTTCCCGAGGGCTGGTCCAGCGTCCGTCACCCCCGGGTCTTCGGCGCAGCTCTGTGCTCAGTGAACAGCTGCAGAAGGGATGGAGGCTCTTCGCCTCGTCAGGCCCAAGGAGCGTGCACTCGGCTGGAGGTTTAGCTTGATGGAAATGGTTCGACATCGGTCTCTCTGCTTCCTCCCGGCTGTGTGAGGGGCACGGCAGGGAGAGCCTGAGTCAGCTCCGAGCCTGAGCCACTGCAGGTGGATGGGCAGCGAGTGCGGAGGTTGGAGGCGCTGCTGGTGGGGCTCGGTAGGAAGTGAGGAGTGTGGCACCCGAAAGGGGAGAGTGGGTGCTAGCAAGAGTCGGAGAGATTGGAAGACAAAGGGATTCGAGGCGCCCTGACCGGGGTGCAGGTGCAGGGAGCTCTTGGGGAGACAAAGGGATTCGAGGCGCCCTGGCCAGGGTGCAGGTGCAGGGAGCTCTTGGGGAGACAAAGGGATTCGAGGCGCCCTGACCGGGGTGCAGGTGCAGGGAGCTCTCGGGGAGCGTGCAGGGACACTGAGGGCCCTGGGGGTGGTCCCTTCCCAGCCTTCAGGTGGAAGCCCAGCCCCCACACCTGGTTGCCACCTCTGAGCAGCCCGCTAAGCCCCCGCACTGGGCTGGCCGTGGGCTCGCGGGAACTGTGGGTCAGTCATGAAGGGGTGCAATTGTAGCCTCCGCTGTGGCGACTTGTTACCGTGGCAACAGAACAGGCACCAGGTTTCGGTACGTTCAGTGAGGTTCGGCTGGCGAGCTCTGGAGCCTCCCTGAAGGGGTTCGGAGCCGGGCTCTGCCCGCCTGTGCTCATCGCTCACCTCCCAGGTTTCCTCCTGTCCCGTGGGATGAGACCGAGTCCCGCACAGTGTGGGACTCAACGAGATGTCACGCATGAAGCTCCAGGACGGCGTGGCACAGGCTAACCAGGATCCCGGTGAAATAAAACCAGGGGCCACGCCGGTGCCGCAGAAGCCTGCCCTGTGTTCCGTGTGTCACCTTCAACCAGCGTCGTCCCCGCAGGTCAGCCGTGGCGTCTCGCGTGGAGCGTGTTCCGTGTGATTTCACTGTCTCCTCTCCTGGACGCCATGGCGTGGGGTTTCCGGTCTCAGGCCCTGGGCGCCGCCAGACTGCGGACGCAGCGGGTTCAGAGGCGCCCCGGCTGGACGTTGTAAACCAGGTCGGCCCGCTGACCGTCCTCGCCTGCTGTCTGGTCCGGAATACGGCTCGGAGCCCGTGGTCCCTCTGCTCCGCCCGGACAGAGCTCCGTCCTGGTTCATCTGCTTCCCGCACTCATGACACAGGACCGCGCTGAGTCGTTTTCCGAACCTGGTTGTCCACGCTGTTCGCAGAGGCTCGCTGCACCCGTCTGCGGCCGGCGGCAGGCACCGAGCGCGTCTTCCTGCCCACGGGAAGCCCACGTCCCCCCGGAGCCCGGCCTGCTCTCGTCTCGCGCGTGGGGACGTAGCCGACGACTCTCTGCTCCGGTTTCCCACCTCGACGGCTAATTACTCCCCGTGTCTTCTCCTATTGTGTCTGATCTACAATTGTGTTTCTCTTTACCGTGTGGTGGGTGGCGGTGCCGTTTCCTCCCACTTCGTTCTCCCTCTTTTATGTTTCCCTTGTACAAAATTAATTACATTGTCCCTTCGAGCATAATTTTAACGCTGTCTCCATTGTGATGTGTCTGTCTTTAATTAATGCTCCTCTGATGTAGATTCTGGAGCCAAATGGTGCGAAGCAACCCTCTGAGCTTCAAAGGAACAGAGTCTGGCGAGCCGCCGGCGGTGCGTTCGAGGCGAGAGGTCACTTCGGCTGCGCCGGGCAGAGCAGGACGGATAACTCGGGGCCTTCGCTGTTCAGGGCAAAGGCAGCGACGCCGACCCCACAGTTCCAGAGCGTGGGCCTGGGCTTCGTTTTGACTCGACGGACCCAGCACCTCGAGGGAATCCGTGGGACAGAGGCTCTCGGGCCCAGGGAAGAGGCAGGGGCCACGAGGCCCTGCCCAGAAGTGCTCCGCGGAGCAGACAAGGCCGGGCGGGGCTCGCGCTGCAGTCCGTGTCACTCGCGTCTCAAAGGCCCTCTGAGGATGCTCGGTCCCTCTGGGGATGCTCGGTCCCTCTGGGGATGCTTGGTCCCTCTGGGCTCCCGCTCCGAAGGAGAAGCTCTGAACATCAAACCCAGCAGAACAACACGTACTGTGGCTCTGTGTGTGCGCAAAGTCCAAGCAACAGGAGTGCTTTAGAAATGGTGCGTGAGTGTGAGTGAGTGTGTGTATGAGTGTGAATGTGTGTGAATATGAGTGTGAGTGTGAATATGAGTGTGTATGAGTGTGTGTTGAGTGTGTATGGGTGTGTGTTGAGTGTGTGGGTGTGGGTGTGTGAGTGTGTAAGTGAGTGTGCGAGTGTGAATGTATACGTGCATATGTGTGAGTGTGTAGGTGAGCGTGTGTGAGTGTAGGTGTGAGTGTGTGTGAATCTGAGTGTGAGTGTGTGTGGGAATGTGAATGAGTGTGAGTACATGTGAGTGTGTGAATGTCTAAGTGTGTGGGGGAGTGAGTGTGTTAGTGAGCGTATGTAAATGTGAGTGTATGTGCATGAGTGTGAATGTGAGTGTATGTGTGTGTGAGTGTGAGTGCTGGTGTGCAAGTGAGACTGTGTGTGAGTGTGTGTGAACATGAGTGTGAGTGTGTGAATATGAGTGTGAGTGTGTATGAGTGTGTTGAGTGTGTGGGTGTGAGTGAGTGTGTGGGTGTGAATGTATAAGTGCGTATGTGTGAGTGTGTAGGTGAGCGTGTGTGAGTGTAGGTGTGAGTGTGTGAATGTTTGAATGAGTGTGTGTGAATCTCTGAGTGTGAGTGTGTGTGGGAATGTGAATATGAGTGTGAGTACATGTGAGTGTGTGAATGTCTAAGTGTGTGGGGGAGTGAGTGTGTTAGTGAGCGTGTGTAAATGTTAGTGTGAATGTGGGTATGTGTGTCTGAGTGTGTGTGCTTGTGTGCAAGTGAGACTGTGTGAGTGTGAGTGTGTGTAAGTGTGTGAATGAATTTTCAGTAAAATGGGCAATTTATATTTCATTGGATGTATTTGTGCGGTTCTATTTATAGGTTTTAATTGCTCGACACACTTTTCCTAACGGAGGAGAAACAGCCCTTCGGCCGGAAAGGGCAGCATTCTGAGCCCAGGCCCTCATCCCAGCCTCGTGGGGAGGTTCCGTCGACCGGGACGCCCCGATGTGAGACAGTGTGCAGGTGTGCGTGTCAGGGTGGCCGCCGCTTCCCGACCCAGCCACTGACTCGCTGTGCGGACACGAGGCCCCTCGCTGACCGGTCACTTCCTCTGCTGCCCGGCCCCAGGGTCCCGAGGCACCTGGCTGACCGGTCACTTCCTCTGCTGCCCGGCCCCAGGGTCCTGAACTGCCAGGGCCTCCTACTGCCCCTTCTGCGCCGGCAGCGCTGGAGCACCCAGGATTCGAAGACGGAGACTCTGCCCACTACCAGCTGGGCCCTGCGGTGGGCTGAAGGGTGGCCCCCAACTCTTCACACCCTGACCCCTGGAGCCTCTGACTGACCTCGTGTGGGAGGTCGGAGCCCGGCAGACTCGGCTCTGGACATGAGACAAGCCCGGGCTAGCGGGGGGGCCCTAAACCTAATGACTGTGCCTGTGAGACAGAGGCAGGGAGACACACAGGAGGGGCCCTGTGGGGGGAGGCGGCCCCTGGGCATGGACGCCGGGGCCACCAGGAGCTGGAGAGGCCGCTGGTGTCACGTGAGCAGTAGGGACACCCGTGTGAGGTGCATGGTCTGGGTCATGTCCGTGGGGCTGGGTCGTCTCCATTTCTCAGTAGAGCCAAGGCCGTTCCAAAAATAAGGACAACACACCGACTCGCACCCCGTGCGCCAAAGCTGTACCAACGCCAGTAACCATATATTCACGGCCGCTCACGGGGACACGCAGGTCGGGAGCACGGCGAGGGTGCCTGGAACGGCCGCAGGGCCGCTCGCTGGGACGGGCGCTGGGACAGCCGGACCCTCACACGCGCTGAGGGGGGAGCCAGGCGGGCGGCTGCTCAGGTCGGACGCGAGTGGGCACGTCGCCCAGCAACGTCACGCCTCAGCGGACCCCCAAGAGGAGCGGGAACACACGTCCTCACAGACCCCGCGGCAACCTTATCCCAACAGCCCGAAGGAAGAAGCCCCCGGGAGCCCGTGGCCGGTGAACGGTCAGCCGGGCCGAACGTCCGCGCAGGGAAATCCCAGCCGCCCTGGAACGAGTCCCGCCGGGGCCGTAGCTGGGGCGACCCGGAGCAGCAGGCTGGCGAACGGGAACCGTCCTAACGGCAAACGTCGTCCGGTTCATCTGTGCATCACGTGGCGTGTCCGGAGGAGGCGCGTCCACCCAGCCAGGGAGGAGGCGGGTGGTTGCCGGCGGCTGGTTGTGGGGGGCGAAGGGGGTTTCTGAGGGGCACCGTTTTTGTTTGTTTCGTGATTCCAAGTTTTCTGGAATTAGGTCCTGGTGCCGGCTCTGGAACTAAACATACTGATCGATTTTGCTCCAATACGCCTGCTAGGAAACAGCCACTGGACAGCTGCAGATCGGGGGGACCCTGCCCAGCGGGGGAAGGAAGCGGTCACAGCTCTGCCACTGCGAAGTGGGTCTCAGAGTCAGGGCGGAGCGGAGAGGGGGTCACGGGATGACGCGTAAGCGGAGCAAACCTGTAGCAGACGCCCACCGGGTGGTGTGGCGAGGACAGCGAACCCTCACCACAGAATGCAGGACTGGGGCTCCCTTAGGGGGGCTGAGAGGGGCATCTGACAGTGACCACCTCGGCCGGGCGGCGGCTCCACGCAGGTCCACCTTAGCAACACTGTTCGTCTGTCCGTCCGTCGGTCTGTCTGAAGGCCTATAGCCTCGTTCACAGCCGCAGTCCCTTCCAAGGGGAGACCGCGCTGGCTCCTTCTGAGACTGTCCCCGAAGACCAGCTCAAACCCAGGTCCCTTCAGAGCCAGTTTGGGGTCGCCAAGGGCCACACCTTTCTTCCACGCTGGGAGTCCCTCCCTGTTCTGTGTGTTCTCCTCCCCACCCGGCTTTTCGGTCCCTTCGGAGGGTGCGCGTGTCCGGGCGCCGCCTGTGTTTGGCGCGGGAGGGGGGCAGGATCCGCCGCCTCTCCAAGCGTGTGTGGCACAAACAGCGTGGCAGAGACTGCAGAGAAACTCGGGGGGAGAGCCCCCCATCCACGCTCCGCTCTTCTTCAAAGAAGGCAGGTTGGCTGAGGTGTGAGCGCCCCTTCCCTGGCGGGAGCTGCTGGAGCAGGAGCAGACGGACCGAAGGCCTAGCGTCCTGCCGGCTGCCCGATGCCCGGCAGTTCCGTCTCGAGGCTCAGGGCCCGTGAGCTGGGGCTTCCGAGGAACACGGCCAACTGCGATTCCCGCCACAAACCAAAGGAATGTGTGAGATACAAGAGCTGTCGACGGTCCGACTTTCATGTCCGTGCAGCGCGGTGGGAAGGCCGCCCGTTTGCCCTTCAACCAGGAGGGGGTGCGCTTCCGTCCTCCCGGCTCAGGGCCCCGCAGCAGGCCCGGCATGTCCCAGGGGCGGCAGACTGGTGGGCGTCTCCCGAGCAATAGGAGTCCCCACATTTGAAAATGGACAGACCCAGAGAAACTCTGTCTGGCCTAGGGGCTCAGCCCCTGTCTCAGCTCTGCTTTGGGATTGGGCTTTTCTCCTTCTGATATTTGTCCTTCCGACCGGGAATATTCCCGTCGAGCGTGCGGGGTTGGTTGTATCACTCAGAACCCAGCATACGTTGTTTCCTTGATGTTAATGTCCCCATAATGAGCACCTTCACACAAGTGAATTTCCAGGCGAATACGTTTCATCGTTGTTCTCAGAACCGCCGTTGTCACACGGAGTCGACAGTCCGCGGGACAGAGAACGTTCTCTGAATAGTATCGTGTTTAGTGATCTCGCGGAGCTTGTCTCCAAATAGGTGTCGGGTGGAACAGGCCTATAGGGCAAGGATGCTAGATTCTTACGGCGATGCCATGAAAACACCTGTTTGTTTTTATTTAAAAAAAAAATAAAGTTTTTTCCTTTATTGATTTTAGAGAGAGAGGAAGGGAGAGGGAGAGAGAGAGAAACATCAATGAGAGAGAACATCGATTGGCCGCCTCCTGCACGCCCCCCACTGGGGATCAGCCCGCAACCTGGGCTGTGCCCTGACTGGGAATCGAACCGGCGACCTCTTGGTGCAGGGTCGACGCTCAGCCACTGAGCCCCACCGGCAGGGCCACCTGTTCTTTTCAATCTGGAAACGTGCAGGAACTGAACCAGCGAGGGCAGGAAGGCCGCGCGCATGATGGGGGCCGCTCTACATACCTTCCTTGTCCTCATCTGTTGGCACGAGCTGATCTTTCGATCGAGGTCATTGCTGACATCAGAGGCGTGGTGTCTGTTACACAGAACGCGAGTGTGAAAAGGTGAAGGAGGAGCAGAGGGAAGGAACACGCGCGGGTATAGACGTGGCACGTGGTGCGATTAGGTGTCGCAACCCTAGCTGATGCGCGAGCTCAGTCCTCGCGTGTTGCTGTGAGCTGCTCTGTCTTTTTGTTTTGTTTTTTTAAGGAATGTGATGCTGAGTGTTTCGCCTAAGAATTCAGATTTCTGGACGCGTTAAATTTCCGTCCCTGAAGCATCCCTTGGTGGAGGGGCGTCCCCCATCCTGGGTCCCCCAGTGCCCAAGGTGGTAATGATGGGGCCCTACCTCGTGGGGTTTGGCAAGGGCTAAGTGAAATAGCCCCAGTCAAGAATTTAAAATGGGGCAAGTATGATAAACATTTACCGACCCAAACAAATGAGCAAGCAAACCTGTGTTTGGCTGCTGGCCCAAAAGGCGTGTGATATTGTACTTTATTTATTTTTAAATATGTTTTTATTGATTTTTTTTAGAGAGGGAGGAAGGGAGAGAGAGATAGAAGCATCCACGTGAGAGAGAAACATGGATCAGCTGCCCCCTGCACGCCCCCTACTGGGGATCAAGCCCACAACCCGGGCATGTGCTTTGACCGGGAATCGAACCGGGACCTGTCAGTCATGGGACGATGCTCCATCCACAGAGCCACGCCGGCCGGGCAGGCATGCGCTATTTTAAAGACTACTGACAGCCCTATTGCCAGACTGTCTGTCCCTCAGGGACGTTTTGCCAGTTTAGCAGTCATGCACTCAGATGTTATTCTCGCAGTATTTTCACCAAGTCTTTGAAAATATTGTTAAAATGCACACATGTTCAACGTGGTGGCTAGACAGGAGAAATTCACGCTGTTGAGACTTGGATTCCTTTGATCATCTCTGAGTTTGAACGCAGCCTTCTCTATCTATTAGCTCCTTGTGATACTTCTCTTATCGCTGCTTACTCTCCTGAATGGCTCATTATTGTTTTTGTGAGAATTAGTAAATCAACTTTCCATATAAAGAGATGAACATTTCCTGTCTTGTAAGGCAGTTTTTCTTGGGTGTGCCAATTGTATTTTTCCTAGCATATTTCATACTGAAAATATTTCACTCTTTTGCTACAATTAAAAATGAGGTTGATAACATCATCACTCTTTTTCCTCGATTTTATGTTTAGGATTTCCTTGAACTGCGAAATACGTGTGGACACGTAATTCTTTTCAGTTTCGTTTTTAACATGAACTGCAATCAACTTAGAGGTTTATTCTTTTCCTCTTGTCTTAGCGTTGGTATATATATTTTTTTATTCATGTATGTAAGGTTAGAGGTGGGAACATTTCCTAATATTTCAAAGGCTAATCATGTAATAGCTTTGTTCCAAGGTATCGGACAGTCTCCGAGTTTCCCTCTGAATCAACTCACCACCTCATCGCTGGTGACCTTACTGCGTAGCTTCCGTAACATCTTGAATTTTGTAACTTGAATCAACTCACCACCTTATCGCTGGTGACCTTACTGCGTAGCTTCCGTAACATCTTGAAGTTTATAACTTATAAGCAAAATGTCCTCGAGTCTCAATTTCCAATTTTTTTTATGCCCATTGTCATCTACTCGTTCTTCAACATAAAGTTTAAAATGCTTTGTCTAATTTCATAAGAAAAAAACTCTTGTTTACTTTTTACTACAACTATTAAATGCATAATCAGGGTAAAATTGGCATCTTTAGAGTCTTGTGAATTCCTTCCATCACTAGAGGATGTAACACCATTCATTTAATTATTCAGCCTAAAAATTGAATTTATAATTACCTTTATATTGACCCAATACATTTCTTACTAGATTAATTTTAAGCAGTTTTCATTTTCACATCTGCTGTGAATGTGATGTTTCACCAGTTATGTTTCTAACTTGTTTGGCAAATAAATAGTGAAACTATCAGTCTTTATCTTTTTTGACAACTCAGCACTTTCGTGGATATTCATTACTTTTATACTTTTTATTAGTTTTGATTAGTTTTATAGGCATTATGACAATGTCACCAGCAAAAAAAAAAAAAAATGTCTATTTTCGAATAATTGCATTATATATACATTGTATTGATTTTTCTTACTTTATTGCTTGGGCTATGTTTTCTGGATGATGGAACATAACATTAGTGACGATGGAAATTATTATCTTTTCCTTCATATTATTTTAATTCTATTTGTAGGAACTAAGTGTAGAAAATAAATATGAAGTTGTCAGAGTTTGGCTAAATAAAATTATTGTGTAGCCATCGGATCAAACCTTTTGTCGTTACCACAAGTACTGCCTCAGAGGACATGTCTTGGCACAGGAAAGATTTCTAAATGTATAAGATAAACTGAAGTATCAGGTCTGAAATAAGACCCCTGGGTCCTAATCCCATCCAGTGCTCACCTGCTGCATGAGTGGGACAGTCCCCTTCAACCTCTGTGACTCAGTTTCCTCATTTGTTAACTCGAGGAGCATAATGGTAAACATATTCTGGGTTCTCACACCTATAAAACATGATGTGTCCTTGAGCCTGATCCATAGCAGGTACTCACTAAACACTCCTTGGTGTCATTATTATCATCCCATGTAACACACTTTGGGCCCATGACATGATGCACGGTGACGAGCTGGCAATGTCTGGGTGGTGGTGGAATTCAGGACACGTTTATTTTCATTTTAGTATTTTCCACAATGCCCCCTGGCTGGACTCACTTTACCCTGCAGACGCTGGGGGTGCCCGGGAGTGGGGCTCCAGCGGTCCGTGGGACCCCAGGGGACAGGTGGGGCTGCCTGTGGTAAACACAGAGCCCGGGCGGAACGGAGGCCGAGGTCACACTCACCTGAGCCCCAGACGCTTCTTTCCGACACCCATCCCTTCCGTGGTTCACGTCTTGTCTGCTGTCGACAGCATGCTCTTGGCTGTTTGGGGAGGATTTCCATTTTGCATCCTCTCTTTGCCTTGTTCTTTCTTTTTCTCCCTGTAGAACATTTCAAGAAGCGCCGTCTCTTCTGAGAGCCGTTCTGCCTCATTTTTATGTTTCCAATAACTGCCGACCGCACAGTACCTGATAAGGTCCATTTTTTTCTCTTTCCTTTGGAGTCCTGTCGCTTCTCCCCTGCATCGATTCTTCCGTTTCCCAGAGCTCTGTGCAGTACGAATACTAAGCAAATGAGCACACATCCAATATTTACTGGTTTCTTTAGACAGGGCTGTTTGGGACATAGAACGAGGCTGTGCTGGGGGCCTCAGCGGTATTGTCGGCAAAGTCATGGTTGGTGATGACGGCGTGGAAAGCGAGCTTCCTCCGGTCACGGACCCGACCGACACGTGCGAAGGAAGCTGTGGTGCCAACATCCTCAGTCCTTTTTGTGGCAAAGAGGAGCACTTTCGCTGAAGACAATGTACCATGGAGAAAATGAACGAGGGAAGCCACCGAGGGTTCCGACAGTCAGAGATGACCACTTTTAACACTGTGTGGACTGGTTTTCCTGCAGTCTGTGTGGGCGCGTGTCTGTTCGCGACTGCACGCAAACAAAAGTTGTCCGCAGGTGCGTGGACGCCACACTGAAGGTGTGCTTCATCGCGTTCTGGTCCCAGACGTTTCGGAAGGGGACCTGCTGGTCAAAGGTGGTCGTCCAGCCCTTCTCCCTGAACAGAGTCCTGGTGGGCCACTCGGAGGAACTCAGGGAGCATTGGATGAAGGAATAAACAAACGAGCCAGAGACTCCGATCAGCGAAGGCACCACGTGCTGGACACACGGGTGAGTTGTCCGTGTGCCTTGGTCTCTGGGGAAGGGATGGGGGGTTGTGAACTCGAGGGGCGTCTGCTCACAGTGGAATGGACGATCCCAAGAGGGGAGTGATGTCATCGTCAGTGACAGAGAGGGGAGATGGCACAGCAGGACAGGGGACCGAGCCCAAGCCGGTGGCAAGGGCGGGGAGACCGCGGAGAGGGAAGGAATTGGGGAAGACCGGACGTCTGTGGGGGACATACCGGAGACCGAGGTGGACGTCTCCTTCCCGGATTCAGGCTCCTAGGAGTCAGGCGGCAGGGGGCTTCCCACCACCCTTTCCTCTAAGCGACAGCGGGCGTGGGTGCCAGGACCCATCCACTGGGGTGTCCGAGGGGAGGCGCTGCCGTTGGCCCCCGTGGGGACCCCGCGTGCCGTGTGGAGGCTGGGCTTGGGCTCCGTCGCCAGCATGAAGGACCACACGCAGTCACAGAGGCTGGAATAGGGTTTGATGCTGCGCCGAGGGCTCACACACAGCTGTCTCGGGTGTTGCCAGAAGGCGGACCTTCCAGGGCGCGGTCAGCCTCGGGGCCTTGGGCTCTCCCAGGTGCGGTCTGGGCAGAGGCCCTTTAACAAGCCCCCGGTGACTCCGGTGCTAGGGGTGTGAGTGTCCCCTACTTCCAGGGAAAGCGAGTCTGTTTTGCTCCCGTCTCTCCGCTCAGTTTGCAGTTCCTCCGTCGACGGGTGTTCGCCGCAATCCATCTGCAAGGTGCACCCCCCTCCGAGGCTTTAGCCGGCGGGTGGAACCCCCAAATTCCACTCCACATCTCTCTTACTGATTTGCTTTCGGGAAGTGGGCCCTAACTGGCCATTAGGAAAGCGTGGCGTCGTTCGTGTTATCAGCCCCTGGGTTTGCGCGGCTGGCTCTGCAGCTCCGTGGACCACGGCGCCCACTAACCATTCGTTTCTCCCACCCAAAGGCACGGACACATTCGTTAGCGCGTTGGGGTCCTTCGGGCCATTGACCAGAAGCAGTGTCCACTTTGTGTATGAAATGAGTCAGTGACCGGACACGGGAAGGACGTGGGCGCCACTGAGCCTCGCGTGGCACAAGACACACGTGGGCTGTCCCAGAGACACTGACCAGGAGTCACCCGCAGTGTCGTGTTTCTGTGATTAATTGGAGGCTCTAAAGTGCAGTTTACGGGGTGCGAACATGTGTGTGTGCGTGTGTGTGTGCATGTGTGTGTGCATGTGTGTGCATGTGTGCATGTGTGTGCGTGGTGTGTTCAGGGGAGTTCGGCTTTTTTAAATTTTTTTTAAGGCTGAGACTAGCGAGCACATCAGAGGGGAGGTGCATGAACTGAAGTGTAATGTCGTGAGCTCCTCATCGGCTCTGCCTCGGTTTTGAGGGGTCACATGGTCCCAGGTGTAACTGCTCGCCTGTTGCCGGTACAGTGCCAAAGTGCCCACAGACGGCGTGTAAACACAACGGGCTAATTCTAATAAATCTTGATTAAAAGTAACAGAAGCCAGCCGGTGCAGCCCCGTGGTTGAGCGTCGACGCCCTGCACCAAGAGGTGGCCGGTTGGATTCCCAATCAGGGCACATGTCCAGGTTGTGCCCAGTCCCCAGTGGGGTGCAAGCAGGAGGCAGCCAATCGATGTTTCTATCTGTCTCTCCCTCTTCCTTCCTCTCTCTCTAAAATCAACACAGAAGAAAAGCAACAGGAGGCCGGTGCATGGGGACCAGGAAAAGGCCCCCGTCTTCCTGCCTCGTTATCAGAGGGTGTATGTTCAGCGGTGGCCGGTGCTGACTTGGGCTGGGGGCAGCTCCCCAGGAACTAAATCAGGAAGGAAATCTTCCCACGTTCCGCTGTCGCCAGAGACTCTTCCGGGCTCTGCCGCTGCTGTGCCGGGTCGGCGTGGAAACCCTGTCGCCTGTTTCACCAACACCTTCGCGTCTAAGAACAGTCGTTTGCTTCAAAGGAAGTTCAGGCCCTGACATTTTCTTTTACTTAAAAAAGTAAAATAAAAAATTAGGGGAAGCTGAGCGGCGGTGGACGAGGGAACGGAGGAACTCCAGAAGGCACGGCGGCAGCGCCCAGCGGCAGCCAGGACAAGGGCGCGTTTCCTGAACCCCGGACCCCGAACGAGCCTGACGGGGCCACCGGGTGTCCCTGACCTTCCCTGCAGCATCGCGTCTGTGCTCCTACAGAAGGGTCAAGCGAGACTGAAAACCAGGTGCTTTCGCTGTGCTGAGCCCGAGTCATTACCCCGCCTCAGCCAGCACTATTCACCCTAATTATATGCATCCAACCCAGACTCCGTCTAAAATCAGGAGCCAGACCAGGGTCCGGCGACGGTGTCTGCTGGGCCATGATAACCTGCCCCCTTCCCCACTAAGGAGCCCACCCTCAGACCCAGGAGCGCCAGGCTGGAGGGAGGGGACCAGGACCGGAGATAAAGAGGCAGAGGCCCGTCCCCAGAAGTGGATGCTCGCCGCCCGTTCGCTTTCAGGGATGCAGGCGGGAGGGGCGGGTGTGGGGGCAGAGGGCTCAGACCCAGGGGCCCCTCCCGTTCTGGCTCATCCTGTACGGGTGCCAGGGCCCCTGACGGGGTGCGGCTCTGCGAAGGTGACGGGGTGCCCCGGGGTGCCCAGGACAGCCTCAGTTCCCACTGCAGGACATAATTACGAGCCGGCCCCTCTCTCCACAGTCCCCGTGTGGATGGCAGTGGGACGGTCACCCCAACTGCCAGGCCCCACGGGTGCATCAGAGATGGAGGTGCAGAGGGCAGAACTGCCTGGGGCTCAGGGGGTGAAGTGCAGACCCGGGATCCAGATGTCAGAGCAGAGATGCGGAGCCGCTCACGAGTCCCCCTGAGGCCCTCAGGTCCGCCGCTGAGCCCTGTGTCCAGGGGCGGCCGGTTGTGGCAGCTGCGGCCAGGCCAGCGGCCCTGGGAACCCACGTTAACAAGACTCAGAGAAAGAACACACTTTGGAGAAATGGCAATAATCTGCCCATTCCTTGCTGCGTCTGCCTGCTTTCCTACTGCCTGAGACCCACCGGGCGGTTCGGACTCGGGCCCAGGGCTGGACTGGGCTCAGGGCTGGAGACTGGGCTCGGGGCTGGACTGGGCTCGGGGCTGGGGACTGGGCTCGGGGCTGGAGACTGGGCTCGGGGCTGGGGACTGGGCTCGGGGCTGGAGACTGGGCTCGGGGCTGAACTGGGCTCGGGGCTGGGGACTGGGCTCGGGGCTGGGGACTGGGCTCGGGGCTGGGGACTGGGCTCGGGGCTGGAGACTGGGCTCGGGGCTGGGGACTGGGCTCGGGGCTGGGGACTGGGCTCGGGGCTGGGGACTGGGCTCGGGGCTGGAGACTGGGCTCGGGGCTGGACTGGGCTCGGGGCTGGGGACTGGGCTCAGGGCTGGACTGGGCTCGGGGCTGGGGACTGGGCTCGGGGCTGGGGACTGGGCTCGGGGCTGGAGACTGGGCTCAGGGCTGGAGACTGGGCTCGGGGCTGGACTGGGCTCGGGGCTGGGGACTGGGCTCAGGGTTGGAGACTGGGCTCGGGGCTGGAGACTGGGCTCGGGGCTGGACTGGGCTCGGGGCTGGGGACTGGGCTCTGGGTTGGAGACTGGGCTCGGGGCTGGAGACTGGGCTCGGGGCTGGACTGGGCTCGGGGCTGGGGACTGGGCTCAGGGTTGGAGACTGGGCTCAGGGCTGGAGACTGGGCTCGGGGCTGGGGACTGGGCTCGGGGCTGGAAACTGGGCTCGGGGCTGGAGACTGGGCTCAGGGCTGGAGACTGGGCTCGGGGCTGGACTGGGCTCGGGGCTGGGGACTGGGCTCAGGGTTGGAGACTGGGCTCGGGGCTGGAGACTGGGCTCGGGGCTGGACTGGGCTCGGGGCTGGGGACTGGGCTCAGGGTTGGAGACTGGGCTCGGGGCTGGAGACTGGGCTCGGGGCTGGAGACTGGGCTCGGGGCTGAAGACTGGGCTCGGGTTGGACTGGGCTCGGGGCTGGAGACTGGGCTCGGGGCTGGACTGGGCTCGGGGCTGGGGACTGGGCTCGGGGCTGGACTGGGCTCGGGGCTGGGGACTGGGCTCGGGGCTGGAGACTGGGCTCGGGGCTGGAGACTGGGCTCAGGGCTGGAGACTGGGCTCGGGGCTGGACTGGGCTCAGGGCTGGGGACTGGGCTCAGGGCTGGGGACTGGGCTCGGGGCTGGAGACTGGGCTCAGGGCTGGGGACTGGGCTCGGGGCTGGGGACTGGGCTCGGGGCTGGACTGGGCTCAGGGCTGGGGACTGGGCTCGGGGCTGGAGACTGGGCTCAGGGCTGGGGACTGGGCTCAGGGCTGGGGACTGGGCTCGGGGCTGGACTGGGCTCGGGGCTGGGGACTGGGCTCGGGGCTGGAGACTGGGCTCGGGGCTGGAGACTGGGCTCGGGGCTGGACTGGGCTCGGGGCTGGGGACTGGGCTCAGGGCTGGGGACTGGGCTCGGGGCTGGAGACTGGGCTCAGGGCTGGGGACTGGGCTCGGGGCTGGAGACTGGGCTCAGGGCTGGAGACTGGGCTCGGGGCTGGAGACTGGGCTCGGGGCTGGAGATTGGGCTTGGGGCTGGGGACTGGGCTCGGGGCTGGAGATTGGGCTTGGGGCTGGGGACTGGGCTCGGGGCTGGGGACTGGGCTCGGGGCTGGGGACTGGGCTCGGGGCTGGAGACTGGGCTCAGGGCTGGAGACTGGGCTCGGGGCTGGAGACTGGGCTCGGGGCTGGAGATTGGGCTTGGGGCTGGAGACTGGGCTCGGGGCTGGAGATTGGGCTTGGGGCTGGGGACTGGGCTCGGGGCTGGGGACTGGGCTCGGGGCTGGAGACTGGGCTCGGGGCTGGGGACTGGGCTCGGGTTGGAGACTGGGCTCGGGTTGGACTGGGCTCGGGGCTGGGGACTGGGCTCGGGTTGGAGACTGGGCTCGGGGCTGGGGACTGGGCTCAGGGCTGGAGACTGGGCTCGGGGCTGGGGACTGGGCTCGGGGTTGGAGACTGGGCTCGGGTTGGACTGGGCTCGGGGCTGGGGACTGGGCTCGGGTTGGAGACTGGGCTCGGGGCTGGGGACTGGGCTCAGGGCTGGAGACTGGGCTCGGGGCTGGGGACTGGGCTCGGGGCTGGAGACTGGGCTCAGGGCTGGAGACTGGGCTCGGGGCTGGGGACTGGGCTCGGGGCTGGAGACTGGGCTCGGGGCTGGGGACTGGGCTCGGGGCTGGGGACTGGGCTCAGGGCTGGAGACTGGGCTCGGGGCTGGGGACTGGGCTCGGGGCTGGGGACTGGGCTCGGGGCTGGAGACTGGGCTCGGGGCTGGGGACTGGGCTCAGGGCTGGAGACTGGGCTCGGGGCTGGGGACTGGGCTCGGGGCTGGAGACTGGGCTCGGGGCTGGGGACTGGGCTCGGGGCTGGGGACTGGGCTCGGGGCTGGAGACTGGGCTCGGGGCTGGGGACTGGGCTCGGGTTGGACTGGGCTCGGGGCTGGGGACTGGGCTCAGGGCTGGAGACTGGGCTCGGGGCTGGAGACTGGGCTCAGGGCTGGGGACTGGGCTCGGGTTGGACTGGGCTCGGGGCTGGGGACTGGGCTCAGGGCTGGAGACTGGGCTCGGGTTGGACTGGGCTCGGGGCTGGGGACTGGGCTCGGGTTGGAGACTGGGCTCGTGGCTGGGGACTGGGCTCGGGGCTGGAGACTGGGCTCGGGGCTGGGGACTGGGCTCGGGGCTGGAGACTGGGCTCGGGGCTGGGGACTGGGCTCGGGGCTGGGGACTGGGCTCAGGGCTGGGGACTGGGCTCAGGGCTGGGGACTGGGCTCGGGGCTGGGGACTGGGCTCGGGGCTGGAGACTGGGCTCGGGGCTGGGGACTGGGCTCAGGGCTGGGGACTGGGCTCGGGGCTGGGGACTGGGCTCGGGGCTGGAGACTGGGCTCGGGTTGGACTGGGCTCGGGGCTGGAGACTGGGCTCGGGTCTGGGGACTGGGCTCAGGGCTGGGGACTGGGCTCGGGGCTGGGGACTGGGCTCGGGGCTGGACTGGGCTCGGGGCTGGAGACGGGGCTCGGGGCTGGACTGGGCTCAGGGCTGGGGACTGGGCTCGGGTTGGACTGGGCTCGGGGCTGGACTGGGCTCGGGGCTGGACTCGGGATAACGGGCCCCACCTGTCTGGGTGACCAGCCCGCTGGAAAAAGCTGGGGAAATGCTTTAAACAGGGTTCCTGGCTCACAAAAGCATCAAACTGCCTTAGAAGAAAATCAGTCTTGATGGAGCCCTGTCACCATGTTGGACAGTTTCTTTGTCTTTGATTTTGAATCCTGGGGGAGGGACACCTGGTCTCCCTGGACGTTGTGGATTCTACGAGTCGTCACGGGACGGGACCCGTCTCTGTGAAGAGCGGGACCTGTGGGTGGAACTCAGAAGGTTGTGTCAAGACTGCGTCAAGGCAAAATCGTCTGGCTCAGGCCCCTCCGCCATCAGTGGCCGCTAATCAGTGTGTTCCCAAGACAGGTCCGTCCCAGCAGGAGGATGGTTGTCCTGAGATCTGTGATCAGCAGGACACTCCTAGCTCCCAGGGACTCAGCAGCTGGGCCCTCGGTGAGAAAGGCCCTCAGGCCAGGACAGCGAAATACGGGCAACGGACCTCTCCCCAGCACCGGGCTTCCCACGCTGCACCCCAACTGCCCAACTCAGGCGGACCCTGCCGCCTGCTCCTTGGCTAGAGGGGCTGCCCCTGCAGACACGCGTGGGGCCCGCCTGGGCCTCCAGCGTCCCCGTGATGCGGCTCTTGCCTAATTTCCAACCAGCGGCTAAAATCCTGCGCCTAAGTCAAAACGTGACTGATGTTGAATGTGGCATCTTGTTAACATCACGCTGAGCGCGGCGTGAGAACCCCACTCTGAGGACGGGGCGCGGTGTGAGGTGCTCTTGCCGGGGAATATCAACCAGGCGCTACGCGATTTCTCTCTGGGTGGTCCGCTCATTACCATGGCGGCGGCTCCGGAACAGGCGGTCGGTGAGGAGCAGCTGAAACAGCTCTCGTCAAGGAAATCTCGGGAGCAGCCGGAAGTCCGGGTGCTTTGCTTGAGTAACTACGGATCCGCCTCATGCATCCTGCATCCAGAGAAACCTTGGACAACGTCGGGGTTCCCCGGGGGAGGCGCTCCGGGTACGTCCGCAGGTCACACACCCCGGTGGGGTGTCCGCTGTCCCGTGCGTGTGATTTCCCACAGTGCCACTCACGCGGCCACTTCGTTTCGAGATTCCTGGGAACAGACACAAGGCCGCCTGCCGCTCGCGCCTGAGCTCCTGACCCCGAAAGGTAAGGACGCGTCACTGTGGAGATGGAAGGGGGGGGGTGTTTCTGTGTCATCTCGAGGGGCCCCGGTGCCTCAACACTTGCTCAGATGTCAGCCTGGCTGTTTCTATAAGGTCAGGTGTTTTGGGGATGAGAGGAGCCTTGAACCTGTTGGACTCTGGGCAGAGCAGATTACACCCCCTCGCATGGGTGGGCCTCATCTAAGCAGGCGAAGGCCTTACCAGCAGGCTGACCTCCCCGTGCGAGCAGGGGTTCTGCCCGCAGGCCTGAGACGCTCTCCCCGGGCTCCGGCCCGCCGGCCTGCACCGCAGATTTCGGACTCGCCAAGCCCCGACAGTCACACCAGCCAGTTTTCCTTCCAGCCTGAGTCTCCTTCCCTCTCTCCCTCGCCCACCCTCCCGACTCACACATTGGCTGGTGCTGTTCCCTGGAGGACCAGGCTCGCAGGCCCCCCCGAGGTCGCCGGTGTCCGCAGCGTGAGCGCAGTCGAGTCGGGGACACGCCGTGTGTTCTGAGACCATCAGCCCCGCTGCTGCCCTCAGGCTCCCGCGTGTCTCCTTCAGTGGCCGCTTCCCGAGCCCGGGGGACCCCAGGTGTGCGGCCGGCGTGTGCACGTGCAGCGGGTGGAAGGAAGGGGTCCGCACCCCCTGGAGAGCCACAGGCGTAGGTCAGCGGCGCCTGGGCCGGGGCGGGGGCTGAGGAGTGACTGCCCATGGCTGTGAGCTTTCCTTCAGGGAGACTAGAATGTTCTGGAACTGGACCCGGTTGCGGTGGCACAACAGCGGGGAGGTCGCCGCGACGATCAATGTCATGTGACGTCTGCTTCACCGCAGTGCAAAACACAGGGCATGGCCCAGAGGTCCAAGGAACCCCGAAAGTCCGAGGCTATTCTGTGTGACCCTCTGAACTGGGGGGCTGGCTTACTTTCACGTTTATTGTATCTGTTTGCATGAAAGACCCCCCTGTGAACTCCAGAAGTGTTCTTCTTGAAAAATGACTGATTTCAAACTTCGTAAGCACACCCTGAATGCTGATGAGTCTTCATTCACTGGGGCCCTGAGTGGGACACTCATTCCCCTAATACGTCTTGCAAATGAGCAGTGGGGTCACTGATGACCGGTGCCCACACAGCAGGCTTTCTCCCGCCACGTCCGGCTGGCACGGCCACCGCCCCCGACCGCAGGTTGTCAGCGCGGGTCACGCTCCGCCTGCCGCGGTCCTTTGCCAACGTGAGGGCCTGGCCATGCGGCGGAGGAGGAGATCAGGGGGCCACCGAACACGTCCATCCCGGGGTCTGCGGGCTACCCGTGGCCGGAGGCTGAAACCACGCAGGTGCTGGGCGCCGCCGTGGACACTGACCTCCAGCCGGCTTCCCACGGCGTCAGAGCTTGGCAGTGCCCGGCTGAGCATCTGCCTTCCCAGCCAAGTGACATTTGTCACACTCAAGTAGGAACAATTATTAATAATTTTCGTTTCATTAGAAGCACTACAATAAAATGTCAACAGCCTTAAAAGTGCCTCCGATGCGTACAAATCAATTTCGATGTTCTGAAGTGGAACGAACGTCTCTGCGCACCGGCGACAGCGCAGTCACACGCGAGACCCGGGTCGCCGGCGGGAGCCTCCTGCCCTCCCCGGAGGAAGCTGGGGAAGTTCCTGCCCGACCCCCAGTGACCGAGGCCCGCCGGGAGGAGGTAGTGAGGAGACAAATTGAAACATAATAGCGAGAAAATGTTTTTGCAAGAGGTCACCACCCCCTCCCACGCAGGAATAGGGGCCTTAATTCGTTTCCATTAGGTCTGGCTGGGGTGCTACACATGGTAACATCCTCAAAATGGGACCTGTTTCAGAGTGTGGGCGCTGGACGTCTGGGTTCTGGTCCTGACTTTCCGGCTCGTCCGTGTGTGCCAGTGAGCACAGCGCCCACGGTGCCGTCACGGTGCCCGTCTCTAACCCAGGTGACGGAGCGCGTGTGCCCGAGACGCCGCAGGCCGTAGCCTGGTGCAGAATCCATGTTTAAAGAGATGCTTCTCTTTTGTTTTTAAGTATTTTTTTCTTTATGGACTTTAGAGACAGGAAGGAAGAGGGAGAGAGATAGAAACATCACGAGAGAGAACATTAATTGGCTGCCTCCTGCACGCCCCCCCACTGGGGATCAGGCCCACAACCTGGGCATGTGCCCTGACCGGGAATCGAACCGGCAACCTCTTGGTGCAGGGTCAGCGCTCAGCCACGGAGCCACACCGGCCGGGATTAAAAAGATCCTTCTTGAAGAAGTAGATGGAAGAGTGTTGTGATGGAGATTCAGTGATGAAATGCAGGGGTGCTCGTTAACTGTTAGTGAGCAGTACTGTTATGATGTTATTAATCATCATAATCAATATGGGATTAATAACGGTCACTTCAATCTTAGGGAGTTCTATTGATCCCACTTATTTTGGCCAAGAAAAAGGAGCCAAACTCAATAAGCCACAGGAAGATTCTCCGCATCACTAATAATTAAATGCATGCAAAACAACACACCAACTGAACACCTGTCTTGCCAATAAAATAGCAAAATGACCCATAGTGTTCAGAGGCGGTGGGGTGACGGGCAGTAGGGATGGGGGTGCTTGCATGTGTTATTGGCAGGAATATAAATGGGCGCCATGTTTTGAAGAGTGGTTTAGTAATTATAGCACAGTTTAGAATGCGCACAATGCTTTGACCAGGGGATTTTCCTCTTGGCGTCTAAGTTACAGAAATAACAATTGGGCAGACGCAGATGCACACACGGAAGGCTTTCCTGCACTGTGAAGTGTATAGAATGGATACACCGTCAAGGTCCATCTCCAGGGTACGTGTGAATAAGTGATGTCTCCATAGAACGAAACCTTGGTTTCCATTAAGAAGAAGAATTTTTATGGATCGACATGTAAAATCTTCGAAGTTATAGAGTTAAGTGATATAGACAAATTGCCATCCAGCCTGCACAGTAGGCTTGTATATATATATATATATATATATATATATATATATATATATATATATTATATTTTCTTTAGCCCTGGCCGTTTGGCTCAGCAGTTAGAGCGACAGCCGGAGGTCCAGAGAGACCCGGGTTCAGTTCCCGCTAAGGGCACGTACCTCGGTGGCAGTTTGTCCCCGGCCCTGGTTGGTCGTGCAGGAGGCGGCCACTCGATGTGTCCCTTCACGTCGATGTTTCTCTCTCTCTCTCCCCCTCCCACTCTATCTGAACAAAAAATGGAAAAATGTCCTCGGGTGAGGATAAAAAAAATAAAATAAAAATATACAAGTCGGCTGGTTGATGTGGCTCAGTGGTTGATCATTGACCCAGCACCAAGAGGTTGCCAGTTCGATTCCCAGTCAGGGAACACTCCCAGGTTGTGGGCCTGATCCCCAGTGGGGGGCATGCAGGAGGCGGCCAGTCGATGTTCCCTCTTGTCGATGTTTCTCTCTCCCTCTCCCTTCCTCTCTCTCTAACCGCTGAGCCAAACCGACCAGGGCTATTTCACATATTTTAAGTGGTGGCTTTAAGTCATTTTGCATGCCTAAGAGATTTTAAATAAATGCATCAGATGTTTTAAATGTGCGAGAATTCCCTTGGAGAGTGACCAACCAGGTGGATCCCGGAAGGGCAGCTGAGCCCAGCTGACCTTCCCCAGCCTGGTGCGTGTGGGCCGTGTTCCCAGCTGCACTTGGAAGGCAGCCGCACGTGTAGGTGGACGCCTCCCGAGAGGGCGGGGCCCGTGCATCTGCACTTTGACCTTCTCAGGAGCCCGTGACACAACGCTGAGGGCAAGCCAGCACACACCTGCCCGAAATGCCAACGGACTCGCAAAATGATGTCCTCGCCTGCAAGTCGACTTTCCTGGGTGTTTGTTCTCTTAATGCTTCTGCCGGAAGTCACGCGACCGGAGTGTGGGCGTCCTGCCTCCGAGGAACCTGGCCAGGTGGCGTCTGGTGCGCCACGGCCTCGACCCGCTGGACGTCCGGGAACGACACCTCGCTCGACCGCGCCGACGTTTGAGAAAGAATCGCATTTTCCAGACATCACACGAGTAAATAAAATCGTCATTACAGGGAAAACGACGAAACCATAAAAGACGGAAGTGAGCCCCATTTAAAAAAGTCATCTCCCGACTTAAAGAAAAAATAAAAACCTCGCATTGACCTGCGAAGTCGGTTCACGAGGCCCGGGCCCAGTTGTTTCGTTTTCAGGGTTTGCCAGGTGAGTAATTAATTACCTCGCTTGGCACTTCGAGGAAGGGCTGTTACGAACTCTCCTCCCAAAGCAAAGGATGCGTGATCAGCAGCCCTGGCACCGCGCACGCCCCTCTGCCGGCGTCTGCTTTCACGCTCCGGCTGTCACTCAAACGTCGGCGCTTGGACCACGCCCCTGCTCACGGGGTGTTTCCAACCCCTTCCTACTCATTCCCAGCGTGCCCCAGAGCCAAACGCCGCAGAGAGGAAGCAACAAAAATCGAGCTTTTCCAGGAAACCACTTTGCACCCCGCTGGCTGGCTGCCCCGGTCGCCTCCGCACGCGAAGGCTGCGCCCCGGATTTTCATCTCAGCCTCAAGCCTCAGCACTGCCCAGGCCAACACGCGGGGCGAGCTGGCGCAGGCGGGGCGGGCTGTGTTCTCCGGGGGCTGCCCCTGGAAAGAGGGCGCCGTGATTCTCAACGGGCAGAAGGGGACGTGAGCGCAGGAGACGCTTCGGGGATCCCAGCCTTTGTTTCCAGGCGGCCTGCACCCAAAGTCCACCTTCCCCCGCCTCGGGTGTGACGCATCAGCTGCCTGCCCGCCGCCCGCCGCCCACAGCACCTGCCCAGGCTCACGTCCCCTGGAGGCCCAGCGACGGCTTATTAATTGGCTGAATGACCACATTCTCTTTCGTGTGAATTCACCAGGGAATCAGAACGTAGGTGGTGCTTTCATGGACTGAGCTGTGTTCCCCCAGATCCGTACGGTGACGCCCTGCCCCCCGGATGTCAGAGTAGCGGTGTTTGGTGACGGGGCCTTTGAAGAGGTGATGAAGGTTAAATGAGGGCATCAGGGTGGGCCCTCCTCCGACAGGGCCGGCGTCTCTGTGGGAAGAGCATGTCAGGACTCGGACACACGCGCCAAGGAGAGCCTCCTTGGGAGCAGGCCCGCCGACGCCCTGGTGGGCTTCCCACCTTCAGAACCGCAAGAAAGGAAGTTTACTTGGTCCAAGCCCCAGGCTGTGGCCCTCGGTCAGCGCGGCCCGAGCAGGCCGATGCTGTGCCCTGCTTGGTGGGGAATCCGAGCCGTGGGGGACGGTGAGCCGGTCTCGTTCTCCGCTCGGAATTGCAAGATGGACGAGGGATGATTCAGCCGTGGCCGCACCTGGGGTCTGTCGTGGAGAAGGGCCACCTGCCAGGGGTCCTGGGGGTTCTGTCCCTGCTCCCTGGGTGACCACGTCCAGCAAGACTGAACACGCAGAGCCGGCAGTCCGGGTGGCCGTGGCTTTCGTGGCAAGAGGATCCGCCGGCGTTCGCCTGGGCCGAGGCACGCAACTTTGCGGTCGTATTTTGATTCATTTCTGGGATGCAAACCTCCCAAAACGTCAGGGTACAGAGCCCCTGGAAATTGCTGGAAATGTCATAACCGCCACACAAGGGAGGATTCTGAAAATGCACAAATCTGCTCACGGGGACACCGGCCCCCAGACCGAGCCGCAGCTGCTCTTCCCCGTGAGTCTGAGGCTCCAGACGTCGGGAGCCGCGCTCTCCTCGTGGAAGTGCCACGGCGCCTCGAATCCCAGCCGGTCCTCGGAGCGCGCCGTGCCCCGTGGAGGTCCGAGGCTGGCAGGCTGCCGTCTGCAGACACACGCGTGTTCCCGAACTCTGCACGGCAACCGAAGCTGTGTCTCCGTCCAGGCAAGGAAGCAGAGAGTGTCCGGACTCCTGGAGGCCGGCGTCGGGCACCTCCGCTCTCACTGACCCCCGCCTCCCAAGCCGACCGCTCCCCTTACTTCGGATCCGGCAGAAAAGGTTCGTATGTGTTCTCTGGGGGACGGGCAAGGATAGAGCAGCTCTGGGAACATAACCCTTTCTGTTTTTCCTGGGACCCCGGGAGCTGATCAATGCACACCCCCAGGCCCACGCCCGCTGGTGTTTCTCGGGCAGCATTTCGCTTTCCGCTCGGAGCCTCCCCGCATCATTCGGGGGAAGCGCATGCCGACCGGCGTGGCGCGTTCTCAGGTGTCACGATTACACCTGCTCACAGGTGGAAACTGCCTTGGGAGCCAGGCCTGCACACACTGTTCACCTGAGACAAGGCAACCCCGGGGAGACCCTTCCGGTGACGCCAGGAGACACGTGTGAGTCACAGGATCCAGGGGCTCGTGAGCACCGGGACGGGTGGGTACCCCGACGAAAACCCCCGAGGCACAGTCCCTTTCCGTCCCCAGTGACCACGCAAAGAACAGCAACTACTTCCGTTAGAACATTCAGCGGCTCCTACAGAAGCAACGAAGAAGCCACCAAGGAAAAGGTGTTTCTGCTTATTCTCCACTGGGCACGAAGGGCAGGTTGGTATAGAAACTAACACAGGCCTCCGAGCGTCGCCCGCCCTCCCTTCCAAGGAAGATGCCTTGGTCCTACGGCGGAGACGGGACAGGCTGCCAGCCGTACACTGAGTACATGTTTTATTTCGCCAAACGTCCTCTTTTTAGAAAGGGATTATCTGGAGGGGAAAAGATAAAGCCGAGCACACATTCGTCTCCAGATTCAAACAAGGTGCTGCAACCTTCCGTCCGGCCAGCGAAGGGAACGTTCTCTGAGGTTTCCCCTCGTGACCTCTCAGACACTCACCGTGCGGGGCAGAGGGCTGCTGCTTGCTGGACAGAGCTGCCCTGGGGAACCCCAGCCCTGGGGATGTCGTCCATTCGCCCTCCACGGACTCATCGGTTTAACCGTCTCACTCAAATTAGGAACAAAAAGATTGGTTCCGTCTCCTTCAGTCCACACTCAGCTGGTTCACTGTAAAACCCGCTGCGTAGAGCAGGCGCCAGTGGAAACCATCACGCGCGGTCATGGAGTCCTGCAAGGGGACCGTCGCGTGCGCCTCCCGGTGTCTGCTGAGGGGTGGCCGGTGTCCAGGCCCCCCCCTGCTCCTGGCCCTGAGCTCCGCTGTCTGCCCTGGGCGCTCACGCTGCCCCGCGCTGCCCCGACACCCGGCGCGCCCCCAGGAAAACAGCGACGGAGATGCCACGTGACATTTCCATTTCCCTGCGGGAAGGCCCGTCATTCAGCTCGGTGGGCCCGTGGCTCTCCTTCCTGCCCTTGCACCTGTTTTGCGGAGTTTGAGGGCTTGCCATTTAAAATACCAGTTAGTTCAAGGGACAACCCGAATCACTGGACAGCAGGGTGCTTACCGGTCTGCGTTTGGTCTTCCTGTTCCATCGTCACCGGGTCTGCGTTTCCGAAAACTCAGCGCTGTGTTTAAAGGGCACAGTAGCCGCTTCGTGAGGGCGCCCTGAACCCGGCTGTCCTAACGGTCTGTGCACATGAACTGTCGAGAACTCAGCACTCAACATGAACAGCACCGACGTGTTTGGAGGCTGTGCCCTCTGCTGGGCCCACTTCCCCCCGACGCAACCCGCCGACTCACGTCCTCATCTTCTCCAGAGTCGGGCACAGGCTGCCACCTGCTCAGTGTGCCCCCGGACACCACGCTGTGTGAGATGGTGAGGTCCCCCGGACCCGGCCCCGGAGCCCGGCCCGGACGTGTAGTCCTCATGGCCCCCGTCACTGCCCGCGCTGGGCCACGGGCTCTTCCCAGCACAGAGGGGCGTTCTCTCCGCAGCGGGAAGCTCCGGGCGGTGGTTGGGGTCAGCGCTGTGTCCTCACCACAGGCCCCTCCCCACGTGGGGGCTCAGTTCATGCGGCTTCTACCCGCTCCCTGGTGACCTGGACGGTCCGTGGATCCGACCCCCAGCTGGCTCGGTGCCCCTCCTTTGGGCTTCTTGCTCCAGGCTGATTGACCGTCTCAGACATTTCTGTTTCCAACGGACACCGGGGAGCTCGGGACCTGGTTGCCAGAGGGATCCCCTCCACCTCCTTCGCCCCTCGGACGGTTCAGCACCTCGAAAACGCCACTTCTGACCTGTTGGCAACAAGCTGCCCCAACGCTGAAAGCCACTTAGTCTCACTCAAGTGTTAGATGCGACTCAAGTCCACTGGATGGTTCCGGTTACAAAGGCGTTTCGGCCGGACACTCAGCCCGGCACCGGCGGAACGGTTGCCCTCATTGCTGGAGAGATGTGGGAGGGAGCTGATCATTGTGCAGTTGTCCCTCCGCCCTGAACTCCCTGAACTCCGGCTCCCCTGCCCGGGCCTGTGTCTGTGGGGCGAGCCCGAGAAAACGCCCGGCCCCTCCCCTCCCCGCGGGTCAGCCCGGGGTCCGCTCCTGGGCGGATGAATTAACCTCGGGAGCCGAGCTCCAGAGCGTCAGATAAACTCCGTGTAACGTGCCGCCTTTAGAAAGCTTTCAATGCGTTACCATAGAATATTCCACTTGAAGCGATTCTTCCATTTGTAGATAAATTGGTCTTTTGGAGGAAACTGGAATTATGATTTTGCTTCCCCACAAAACTGTTTAATCCCGGCTGCCCTGCAGAGATAGTGTCCAGAGCCTACCGGGGCCTTCGTCCATTCGGTCGAGTCCTTCCCTTCCTGCAGCACCGCCTGGGGCCCTGGGGCGGCCCGTCCGCCAGGTTTAACACTGCCCAGGTTGGCGGGAGTGACCTCCCCGTGCGCCCCCACACAGCCACCCTTTCCAGGGACCCCTGGTGACCGGGACGCGGGGTCACGCCACCGCACAAGTGCCCGCCTGACCTTGTCCTGTTCCTGTCACTGCTTCAGAGAGGATCTGACCTGTGGGCTCGACGGGGGCCGTGTTTTCCTCTTATTATCTCGGGGACGCAACGGGCATCATTTCAGCGAAGGAAACCTCTCAGCGCCACACGGAGACTCACTGGAGACCCCGCCCGGCGCCGGTGGGCCAGCGCTGTGGCCGTGCCCAGGTCACAGAAGGGTCAGAGGAGGCAGCAGCCTCGGAGCCTCAGGTGCTGTTCTGTCCCTGCCAGCGAGTGTCCCCTGATTCTGGGCGGGGGGGGGGGGAGCTGGGATCCGATGTCCAACTTTTGAGGATCACTCTAGGGACACAATGAAGACCCTGTGTTTCCCTTTATTGTTTTTTTTTTGTTGTTTTGTTTTGTTTTTTATCATTGTCCAGGCCAAACGTGGCCCGAGAAGGTTCTGAACAAAGGTGTTGAGCCAAGTCCAAGGTACAGGTAGCTGGAGAGACGGGGTGAGGAGGGCCCTTTGCCTGGGGAGAGGCCGAGGGGAAGGGAGGGTCCTCCCAGGTCCTGCCCCCCTTTATGATCTCATTGGACCCTCCCGCCTCTGGGCGGTGGGGTGGGGCAGGAGGGGTCCTTCTGCACAGAAGAAGCAGAGGCTGAAGTTTCCATCCCTCGGCGAGGCTGCATGGCCGGCAGAGGGTCGAGGAGCCCTCTCGGGCTTTCGTACCGCAGCCCAGGCAGCGAGACAGTGAAGCACATTCTCCCCCATTCGGAGGCCGGAGGGTCCAGGTGAGGCGCTGCCCACGGGGTTGGGGAGGGCTCTGCACATGGCCTGCTCTCTCTACGTCCTCCCAGGGGAGGAGAGAGCAGACTCCCGGGCGTCTCTTCCCATCCGGCACTCATCCCCTCAGAGGGGCCCCACCCACGGCCTCATCAGACCCCAGTTACTTCCCCAAGGTCCCATCCCAAACACCGTCACCTTGGGAGTTACGGCTCCAACATGTGGGCTGGGAGGGACACTGAGGTCCAGTCCATGGTGTGGGCTCCCCAGTCCGGGCGCTGTCGACAGCCGGGGCCGGGCGGTTCTTCGTTCCCGGCCGTCCTGCGCACTGAAGGCGTCCAGCAGCCCCCCCGGCTCTGCCCAGTGGGCTGAAGACCAGCCACAGGGACACATTTCCTCCAAGAGACAATGAATGCCTGGGCTCCCCGACCCCCAGCACAGGGACACATTTCCTCCAAGAGACGATGCCTGGGCTCCCTGACCCCCAGCACAGGGACACATTTCCTCCAAGAGACCATGCCTGGGCTCCCCGACCCCCAGCACATGGGGTCTCAGCCACGGTGCCATCCCGCATCACCCGAAGATGACCCGGGACACTGGTCTTAGAGGTAGAGTGATGGCCGGAATATCTTTAACCAGATTCTGGCCGGAACAGCCATGAGCCTTTCTTTACTCAAGCAGGAACTGCGTAGCGGGGGCAGGGAAAGTGCAAACAGCCCGTCCGAGGGCTTAGCCCGCTTCTGCCCCCTCTGGGAAGCACAGACCCGAAAGGGGTGAAGGTCCGGTCCCCAGGATGCATCCCCGTCCTGGAGAAACATGTTTCGAGGGGTCCGGTACCTCGGGCCTCCACAAACACAGGCCACGTGAGGTCTTGGCCAGTCCCGGCCCCTTTGGGGGAGCCCGATCTTTGCAGGGCTGAGGGACGCCCTGGTCCTGGGCGGGGCGGGGCCAGCGGGAATGCATGTGCCCTGACTGGGAATTGAACCGGTGACCTCTTGCGGCGGAGACGGGGTGCACTCTCCCCAGGCAGCCTGCAGCCCCCGCCTCCCAGCGTCCGAAACCAGCCTTCAGAAGAGGAAACCACGCCCGCGGGAGGATGGCGCACCTCCGCAGAGGCTACGGGAATTACAATTCTAATGCACTTTTTAACAGACCTGAGCAGGCGGTGTTTCCAATCCATCCCAGATTAACCCGGGTGCAACACTTTCTGCACCGGGCCGCTGGAACGAACATCACCTAATTACGTATTCTTGGGAGCGCGTTTTCCGCTGGGTCTTCAAATTGGAATTTGGATCCATCCGGAGTTATCTGCACAGTGCAGTTCTGTGTATAATGAAGCAGGGATTCGAAATCTCAAGCATTTTCTGAGTCGCTTCACGGTGGGGTCTTCTTGTAGCCGCTCTCCAGCGGGGGCCGTGGCGGAGGGCCGTGGATTACACGAGTTTAGAGGGGGCTTTCTACCACCGGAATCCCAGCTGCATCCAACGGCACTGTGGTTCGGAGCATCAGCGGAGCCTGCAGCCCCGGGTTCTCCTAGAATCCAGCCTGCTCCCCGCGTCGGCGGCGTTATTGGGCGGTTTCATCGGGACACGGTTGGATTCCGCCGGCGCCGATTCTAAACACGGAAGCAGGGCCTGCGCATGGCCAAAGCGAAAGGCCGACAGAGGCGCCGTGGGGTGCACAGCCCCCCACCCTGACGGTTGGCGCTCGGGCGTTGGAGTGGAGGTAGGGGGGGAACACCGGGCTGCTTCCCCGGCTCGGGTCACAGGGCTTCACCTCGGTCTGGAGGCTACGCTGTGAGCCCAGCTCATAAACAGAAAGTGTTTTCTTCAGAATTCTGTCCATCGCTGCATTTTCCTGGTCCCCTCCCATCTCCCTCACGGGCGTTTCCCATCGTGGTCATCGGAGGGACATGGGGCGGGGGGCGGTGCAGATCAATCCCGAGGTCGGATCCAGCGCCGCTGGCCCTGCCAGCCTGGGAGCCGATGGCACAGGAGCTGGTCAGAGAAAGACCTTGCCCAGCTCTCAGCACCAAGGACAGTTCCCACGGTCCCGGGCAGGGCAACAGGAACAGGAAGTGCCCGCATGTCATAAACAATTTGCATATTGAAAAGGAAACTGGCAAAGCAAAAATAAAAAAGTCCTGCAGCCCAAGGCAATGCTGTTTGCTTCCTGTGTAAGGAAATGTGGGAAGGAAGGAGGGAGAGGGAGGGGGGTGGAGGGGGAGGGGGAGGGGGACGGAGGGGGAGGGGGACGGAGGGGGAGGGGAGGGAGGGGGAGGGGGAGGGAGGGGAGGGGAGGGAGGGGGAGGGGGAGGGAGGGAGAGAGACTGAGCAGCCGCCTCCTCCACCAGGATCGAACCCGCCACCTGGCATGCGCCCTGGCTGGGCGCACATGTCCGTCCGGGGTTCTACCCCTGCTGGCCCCGATTTGAAGTCAGTAGCCCCAGCTTCCGACACATTCCACCTGCCTCTTCCACGTACAAGCGTCCACGTATGTGGGATCCAACGACGACCCAAGCATCCAGTGGATTCGGGCAATTCTTCGTCGACTGAAATAACGAAGCAGAAACCTTACTGCGGCTTTCGGCCCGGGTGACGCTGGCCTGTGCGCCCCGAGTCCCTGGATGTCCTGTGAGAACCTGCAGGACCATTGGCCTCCGGTTCGCACGTCTGCCCAGCTGAGCACCCCCGGTTCTGACTCCCCCTTACTGACTCTCTGGTGTGTGTTACATTGGTTGGTAGATGGCGGGGGACGAATTAGATTCGTTGATCAAATATTATTTGAATGAACAGTTGGTTGTATCAGCAGGACTTGGAGACAGACCGTGGGTGTCAGTAACGTATGTGCAACCCTTCATCCGTCTTTTTCAACGCTCAGAACGGCACCTGCTGTGGACCCGAACCAGAGAACGGTTTTTAGAGGGGCTGCTTTTAACCTGGGGAGGCACAGCGGTCGGGCGTGTGTGTGCCGACCAGGAATCGAACCGGCAACCTTTGGTGTGCGGAACGAGGCCCCAACCACCTGAGCCCCCGGCCGGGCTCCGTGAATGACTTTCCACTGGGGTCTGGCCCGGCTGCACCCACAGGAGTCCCCTGGGAACTGGGGACACATCCCACCTGCCTCGGCTCCGCCCCACAGACGCAGAGAAGCCACTGGACGGTGCTCACAGCAGGGGCTTTGTGACGCGTCGATGACATCTCGGCCAGGCAGGTCAGCAACAGTGCGTCCCTCACCCGGACACCCAACTCCGCGGGTCTCCAGCGCAGCTGCTGAGACCTCCCCAGCGACGCGAGTGTGCAGCCGAGGCTGAGAACCCCGAGTTCACCCTCCATCCCGGGCTCTGACAAATTCTTTCCTGTGACACCTGAACCCCTGGACGTCCCCATGAAACCCCTGATTATTCTGTGTGGACGGACCTGGCTACCCAGGACCCACATCGAACACACATATTATCAAGAATGTCTCGCTCCGTCGTCCCAGACCCGGGGGAACATCTTAGTGCCAGGGAGAGTGGACAGAGGCCACCTCCCGGGCCCCCCTGCCCACCTCGGCAACACCAGCCCTGCCCTGGAGATGGGGACCTGTGAGAACTCCTCAGCGGAGTCAGAGCCCGGCTGCATTCGCGGGGTGTTCGATTCCCAGTCAGGGCACATGCCCGGGTTGTGGGCTCCACCCTGGCAGGGGGCGGACGGTTGGTGTTTCTCTCTCTCCCCCTTCCTCTCTCTGAAAAATCAATAATATATATATATATGAAGATTGCCCTGGAGCAGGGTGTGGAGGGAGCCCCTGTGGGTCTCCATCTTTCTCTCCATGAATCAGGTGTGTGGGTTGGGGTAGGTCTCCTGGTTCTCCTCCGAGCGTCCTCTGAGGTCCCCGAGCCCTGTCAGGCGGGGTGGTGGCCTCGGTGGATCCCCAGCGGCGCCCGGGGGCCGCCCTCTGTTTCTCTGGCAGGCGGTGGAACACGGTGTCCCTGTCCACCAACCCGACAGCGGGACATTGTGCCCTTGGCAGTGCTCCGTGCTGGTCACATCAGGTTGGGGTGCTGCGCCCCACTTCTAGGGGGAGGATCGAAACTCACATGGGCAGTGGGAGCTGGGAGGGGAGAAGGTATTGGGGAAATTGCAAAAATGCGTATCAGAAGGATAAGCGCGGAGAGCAAAATCCAAAGCTCAGACCTTCGGGGACTCAGACCGTTTTCAATCCTCGGAAGATCTAAATGCGCTCGAGCGAACCCTGTGAAAATTGCTGCTTCAGCTCCGGCCGCCGAATAAGACTCCCGCCGACCTGCGTGGCCCTCTGGGCTCTCTCTCCAGACGGAGGGATTTAAGCCCGAGTCTCCAGGCCCGGGAAGCGGCCAGCAGCCTCCTTAACTCCAGCGCGGCTCACAGAACCTTCAGGAAACGCACAGGGCGGCCAGAGTGCTGGCGTCCGCAGAATCCCAATCGCGGCATCTCCTGTCCCCGCGCCGCGCGCGACGCTCGTCTACTCTATCTTGACGATCTTGACAAGCCCCTTCCCGTTGAAGCAGCTCCCTCTCCATTACAGACTTGCTGACTGAGAATATTCGTCTTTTGTGAGCCACTATATCAAACACTTTCTTGAAGCCCAAGTAAATTATAGGCAGGCTTTCTCCTGTTGACTCGGGGCGCCGTCTCCTTGAAAAATCCCATCAGCTTGCCCGCGCGTGGTCTTCCTCCGGCGCGTCCGCGCGACCGGCTGTAATTAAGCTCCGGAGCCCTGTGGCGGGCTCCCCGTGAAGTCAGGTGCAGCCAAGCGCGCTCCTGGAGATCAGAGAAGCCGGCGGCTCTCAGAGAGCCAGCTGGGCTCCGGGTCCCCTCTGCTCCTGCCAGGAAACACGCCCCCCTGGGGGCCCCCTCCGCCCGGAGGCAGGCAGCACAGGGACCGTGGAGGCGGAGGTCCAGATCCAAATCCAACTCGGCCTTTTTGTGGCTGTGTCATCCTGAGCAAGTCACCAACTAGCCCTGAGCCTCAGTTTCCCGGCCTGTCCAATGGCAAGGACAGGGACCCCAAGGTGTGGGTTTGCTCACAGATACCAGGGAACGGATGAAGCTACGCCAAGCGCCGGTAGGAGTCATGCATCGAACAGCCGTGGACATCAGGGTGCCCATGGTTTATTTCTGCACGGCAGGGACCCCCAGCCTGGTTCTAATCGGACTGCCTGCTTTTTCACTGGTTGTGACCTCAACTATGCCGTTTTCTTTCTCAGTCACGCTCAGTAGGACCTTGGCTCCCCAGTCCCGTTGCTCCCCAGGGAAGAGCCTGTTTCCCCCCTCCACCTCCGGCAACGGGGCTGGTGGGGGTTTGGGGAGGCTCTGGCCTGCCCGTCCTGCTCCACACCCCGCAGTTCGCCTCCCTCTCTGTGGCGAGAAGGTTCTGGTTGGCCCAGAGCTGTCTCCATTTTCATGTTTATTCCAGAGTCATGGTTAACACACCTCGGTGACGCAGCGGGTCCCCCCACCCGGTGGTAAACTGCGACCCCCCAGACTTTTGTCCTGAGCTGGGGGTCCTCTATCTCCCATGAACAGCTCTGCTGTTGGCTTCTCAGGGCCAGCCCCACCCTGGCCCCGCCCTGGCCCCGCCCTGGCCCTGCCTGGCATCTGTGCTGTCATAATGGGAGCTCTGGGGGCAGGGTACCCTGCGAGAATGTTTCCAGTGACGTGGGTGAAGAGGTGGCCTTGGGGAGCTGTGAGGACAGGGTCCTCTGACTCCAGGGCCCAGGAAGGGCTGGTTGTCCTGACAGGTGTCTGACACCCACTTCCAGTCCCACCACCCGTGGCCGCGGGTGGGAGTCGGGGAGACAGGAGAGGCTGGGACGGGCACAGCGCTCTGGTGGGGACCCCGTGGATGAGGGGTGCAGCGTGGTGTGGGGGAGCAGCCCTGCGGGGCCGGGGCTCTGGGGAGATGAACGGGCTCCCACCGTCGTCTTCACTGCCGGCAGGTGACGCTCAGCTTTTGCGCCTGGGTGTTGGGCTGAAGGAGGACTCGGAAGAGACGGGGGATGTACAGCTAATGAATGAAGAACCGATGTCCCCTGCAGGCTGTGAGGCCTGAGAGCAGGGCATGGGGCCATCACTGCGGTCACCTGGCGATGACGTGGAGAGAGCAGGTCATATAGGTCGGCGACGACGCATCCGTGAGCTGGGCCTGGGCCCCAGGAGCCTCTCACTGGTGTTACTCCAGTAACCGGGGTTCCTCCAGCTCCCTGCATCCTGTACGACTTGGCTAATACACCGATCACCTGCTTGCTCGGGGACTTTGGGCCAGTACTAGGCTCTCCCTCCCCCCGAGCCTCAGTTTCCCTAACTCTGCGCAGTGGAGATGGTCTCCGGTCAGCAGGACGGCTGTGATGCTCAGAGACGGTATGTCAGGCGCCCAGGTCACGGGACTCCACAGCAGGTGCTGCTGTCCGAGGGACGGACCAGATGGACGTCCCCTCGGTTTTCACCACACTCCTCCTCCCGCGTCACGGTTCTGCGGGGCGGGCTGGAGAAGGACCACCAGGCGCTGGGACTCCGCGGCCCTGCGAACACCTGGCCCTCCTCTCGGCAAGACACGGAGACTGCTCGCTCTCCCTCAGTCAGGTCTGGGAGGTTGTGGGCACGGTCCTGGGGCTGCTGGTGGCCATCTCCCCACCGCAGGCGCCGGCGGCCAACTAGCCCAGAGGAAGCACCACCGGGAAGTGGGGGAGGAGATCAGTCCTGGTAAAGGCATTGGAGTTGCTGGATCCAGCTTGGCCTGAAGCCAGATCCTTGCTATTTTCTCAGCTTGGAAATGCTTGTAGATCTGAAAACAGAAGATGCTGGAAGACGCCAGCTCTCCACCTCTCTCGTAAAGGGGTACATTCTGTGGCAGCTGTACGGGGCGTGGGTGTGGAGGTGCCCGAAGGGAGCGGGTGCAGCAGGCAGTCGGCAGCGGCCACTTCTCAGTCCAGGAAGGGAGCCGGGCCGCGCACGGCCCAGGGCACACAGCACACAGCACACACAGCCCCGACTCCAGCTGTGCTCCGACCACGTGCGGCAGAGTAGCGGGCGACGCTGAATGTCACCCTGGTGACGGTTTTCAAGGAGAGATGATCTTTTATGTCGAATTGGCAGATCCCGTATAGTAACGGGCTGAGGTGGGATTTGAACCCTGACATTCTACTGTGACTTGTCCACTCTGCTATTCTGCACCCCAGGACCTTGAGTCCTAGCACGACGGGCACGTGGCTGGGGAGCGGAGGGCCCGCCTATGCTTCAGTGCGGGGAGAGCCCCATGGAGAGCCCCGCGGGCCGAGGACGGACCCCGCCAGGAGGGCGGCGGCAGGAACAGGTCCACAGGAAAGCACAGCGGTGGGCTGTCCTCGCACCCGAGTCCGCGGCCGAAGCTCCGTACTTGCTCCCCATTTCTCCTCATCGCCACCTGACTTCTGACGTCTGTCTGCGGCCGCTCAGCGTCCATCCCTTCGACCCCAAAGCCCACCCGGGATGCATCTCTGACCTGCTGGGTGGTCCCCACACTCAGCGACGTCCGCAAACTGAACCCGTAGCTGCGAGGCATGACTCCTGCCAGACACGGCTTGTCACGGCCTCCACGGCGATGCCATGGGGGAGGGGCAGGTGCCGCTGCAACAGGAGCTCCCACCGCGTCACCTTCAGGGCAGGGTCACAGACACGCAGGGGCAGCCCCACGGGGTGCGCGCTGAGCGGCCACGGACACGGGCGTGGCCTTTCTCCTCCCGGCCCCCGGGGCCTCTCCACGCCCACCGTGACGGCCGCAGACCATTTCCCCCCTGAGGCAAGCTCCGTGTCAGGTTTTAAGTAACCAAGTCTTGGCAGGAGGGGGGCGCTGGCATCTGATGAGGAAACGCAGCTCCTCTCCGTCGTGAACGCCGAGTGTGAATTCATCACAGCCTGGGAGGGAACAGAGACAGAAAAGAAAATATAAATCTCCCTCGGGCCCATACTCGGGACGCTGCGGTAAACATGAGCCCCGCGCGCCCGGCACCCGCTCCGCTGTCTCGGAAGCGGCCCGGAGTCCTTGAGCCCGGAGCGCGGCGCAGGTTATTTATAGATTCCCGGCACCGTTGGCAGTGGAGCGAGGAGCTCTTCCCACGCGGCGAGATCGCGGCCCTTCTTGTTGATTAAAGGTCCAAGACAGCTTCTCAGACTTACAGCGATGTCAGTCAGGCCGCGACGGATTCCCAGAGGTCTAGCCCCCGTCCGATTTGCAAGTGTAAATATTTTGAGAGTCCGGGTGCACTGACGGGCGGTGTTTCGTCGTCCGCGTGCCCTCCCGTGCCCCGCGGCGGAGCCAAGTCTGCTGAGGAAGGGGTGCACTGCCGCCCGGTCCTCCGCAGGGGGCGGGTGACTGTTCCCAGAGCATGGGGGTCACCTGGGGCGCTGACGCTCACAGCTGACCTCTGAGCCCAGGGTTCCCCGAAGTGGGCCCCGATGACAGCTAGGGCCACATCATTCTCTGTGGGGGGCTGTCCGACGCCCTGAAGGACACTCAGCAGCTTCCCTCGCCTCTCCGCGGGAGATTCGCAGCACGAGCCTGGCAGCTGGCTATGACAACAGAATGTCCCCGGATGTGGCCTGATGCCCCTGGGGCGGGGGGCAGAACCTCCCTAGTTGGTAGCAGCTGGTTGAACCACGAGTTCCTTCCTGTCCTGTCCTGGTGTCACTGGCCCCTGGGCCTTGGTGCTGGGGTCCCCAAGCCCTCTCAGAGCACGCAGGTGCAGAGCCCGGACAAGGAGTCTCCGCCCTCCTGGCTGCTCCCTGCACCCGCTGGCCCTGGGTGCAGCTCTTGTAGGGTTCCCCAAACGCGGCGCGTGGGGTGGTCCCTTTCTTCGGGGCAGTGGGAGGGGTAGACTTCCCACCTTCACATTTTAAAATGTACTTTGTAGATATTTGTCAAGAGACACCAACATAGTTGTTGCTACGGCGACGTCATCCTCTGTCTTAGAGAAAGTACCTGGCGCCCACACGGGCTCACCAGGCGCCGGGCACTGGTTCAGAGCTTCACACCCCCAGTCCTCCATCCGCCAGGACTGTCCCGCCCCCACTTTGCAGGTGAAGGGCCGAGGTGCAGAGGGTCAGGACGCAGGCCCCGGCACACAGCCACTACCTAGCAGAACTGAGATTCGGACCAGGCTCGGTCGCCACGCGCACCCCCTCCCGCTGGCCCACGGACGAACCCCCCGGTGTCGGGGAGGCACAAAGCCACTGCCCTGGAAGTCGTGCTGACCACTGACTGGCCACCGCCCTGGGGTGTGCATGGGGCCTTGAATATTTCAACATGTATCCGCGGCCTTGCTCACCAGTGACGGTGCCTGAAATATTTATGCTCCACAAATTGGTTCCCCGCAGACCTGTAGCTGGGAGCGGGCGGCCTTCTCCAAGCTGCAGCAGTAACAAGAAGCAGGGAAATGCTCGACCCGCAGACCGCCGGGCACCTCTCGGGGAGAGCCTGGAGCACAGGAGCCACACGGGGTCCGGGTCTCCCCCGGAGCCCATCCATGAGCCAGAGCGTCCAGGTGAGCCACACCTGGCGTCGCCGAACCAGGTGCTCCCGAACCCTGGGAAAAGTGCCGCTCACTGCCCGGCGGGGTGCTCAGGGGACTGCAGATCCTCCCAGGGACTGAGAGGCCCGGGTTCGATTCCGGCCGGGGCGCATGCCCGGGGTGCGGGCTCGATCCCCAGTAGGGGGCGTGCAGGAGGCAGCCGATGGATGTTTCTCTTTCACATCGATGTTTCTGTTTCCCTTCTTCTCTCTCTAAAAAAAATCAATAAAAACATTTTCTGAAAAGCGTAGCTTAACGGTTTCTGCGCCTTTGCCACACTGTGAGCGGAGAAGCAGGGTTTGCGTCCGGCCCTCGTGAAACGACGTGGATGGGCCCCCGTGGCTCCGTGGAAGCCTTGCTCGTCGTCACCGTCGGGGGCTTGGCAGCGGGCCCCAGAGAGCACTGTTCAGTGAAACATCTTGGGGGCACACCGTCTTTTATTATATTTTTTTAAATGCACAATGTAAAAAAATCAGTTTATGTTGATATGTTCTAAGGCAGACACAGATTTCTCTGATTGTGTTTCAGATCTAAGTGAACAGGGATGGTTTGGGCATTTCTTTACACAATCACTGGCCTGTGAGGACTTTGGGGTGCTGTCTACTGTGGGCTACCTCGGTGTCCCTGAGCTCCTGTGGGGGCGAGGGTGCTGGCTCCAGCGGCGGCGGGATGGAGGGCAGTGCTCAGCGCTGGGTGTCCCCCGCAGTGTGGGGTCTGCTGCCGCTCGGGGCGTGAAGGAAGAGGGGAGACCACTCCCTGTTGGGGCTGAGCACCTGGACAGGCAGGCTATCCGCTGGCCACGAGGACCATGGCCGGCGTGCAGATAACGGATGGACAGTCCAGTAGGAATGTTTCCGGTTTCAGCCGCCCCCAGGCCATCGTGTCGCGATGACAAGGGAGTGTGGACTCACCGCCGCTCTGAATCCGGGGTCTCGGCATGGAGATGCGATGCCAGTGAGCACGCTGGGATCCCTTGGGAAAGTGGGTTTCGGCCGACTGCACAAAGCACGCGCCCCGACGCCCCGTTCCCCCCGGCAGATTCCGCCAGGGGTCCAGGTGCCCTCCGGGGGCTCTCGCCGCTCACCAGGGGATCCGGGCGCGGCCAGGGCTGAAAACCTCCACCGCAGGGGCCTGGCCGGTGGGTGCGTGGCCACAGCTGTGTTCTCCGGGAAGGAGGCGCGGTCCCCACCGCGAGCGAGGGAGGGGAGGTCTGCCTGTCTCCCGGGGAGCAGAGCCAGGCTACAGCAGGGACTGCGGGGTCTCAGCCCCAGGGGCTCCGGGGGGTCGAGCAGCGAGAACCCAGTGGGGGCTGTGGAACCTGCCAGGTGCCCGGAGGGCTCTCCGTGAGCGGTGGTTTCTGGCTGAGGCCCGGTGGGCGGCTGCGTTTTCCTCCAGCCCCGTCCGCTGTGAGCGAGCGGCTGAGTCAGAGCGGATCTCTCCCGCCGGGACTGGGCAGACGTGTGCAAGGAAGACGCAAGCGCCTGTGGTCCCAGAAAGCGTGCTCCAGCCACGAAATGCAAACAGCTCCGGCTAGCAGGACACTCACCCCTGCGGGCAACGTGCGCTGACGCATCTCTAGAAGCTCATGCGCAGCCGCAGGGACGCCCCAGGACAGGAGCCACCCGCACGGCCGGGACCCTCCTATGGCTTTGTCGCCCACGTACAGACCACACGATTATGTGGGTCTGTAGGGGTGTGTGAGTGTACACCCCAGTTCTTCACAATGCAAAACGTTAGGGAAAAATCATCCGACCTCAGGGCTGTCTCTCTGAGCTTCGTTCCCTCCATCGACCTAGTGCGCATGGCCATGTCTGGCTCGGAGGACCGCAGTGACGGAAAAGGTACCTCGCTGCCTGGCTGGTGTGGCTCAGCGGTTAGAGCGGTGGCCCGTGGACCAAAGAGTCGCGGGTTTGATTCCAGTCAAGGGCACGTGCCTCGGTTGTGGTCCTTCTCACATCGATGTTTCTCTTTCTCTCTCCCTCCCACTCTGTCTGAAAATAGGTGGAAAAATATCCTGAGGGGAGGATTAAAAAAAGAGAAAGGAAAGTTAACTCGTCCACCGTCGTCTGCGAATGGACACAGCCGAGGACCCGGGAGGAGTCAGCACGTGCCCCACACTGCGCCGTGTGTGACGACCCGCCCGCCGCTTCGTGGGACGTGCCGCAGGGTCTCCACCGACCTGCCCAAGTGGTAAGAGACAGTGGCCGATGTCTAAGACCGGCCCCCAGTTTTCCATGTCCTCACGTTCAAGGAGGGGAACACCCCGACAAAATGGGAGCTGGAGGAGGAACCTCTGCGGCTAAAAACTCTGTGTGCATTTGTAACTTACGTACATGTGCGTATGCAGACTTCATTTACATACATGCACATACACAGACACATTATATGTGTACACGTATATCCAAGAAACTGTCTACACTGGCCGTGGTCCCAGCAGGTCCCAGCTTCCGGACGACGGAGCGGCGATTACATTCGGCCCGCCGCGCGGCCCTGGCAGCCAAGGCTGTGGACTGAGCGGGTCCTCCAGCCTCCGCTCCCTGGAGCGCAGCACCGTCATTTATCAGGTAGGACAAGCGCAGCGGCGGCGCCCGACTCCGCGGTGAGTTTCCCATAAATCTGGGCCATTCGGTAGAGGTCAAATTGATAACCGCCGAGACCGAGTGTCTGCGTCCTCCGGGGCTGCGCGGACGCGGTCGGGACCACGAACGGCTTCTTTATGGCACCCTCGGAAAAGCGGGTGCTTCAGTCGCTCACAGCGGCTAACTCCAAACCAGGTGGTCATTGCCTCCGCTGTCCGCGGATCGAGGCGGGACATCCCCTGATGGCATACTGGGTACACTGGGGAGCCAGCTTCTGATTCTCAGTTGCTCTGAAATTATACTTAAATCATTTCTCCTGAAGCCCCCCCTTTGGTGGCCTTTGGTCTGCCGTCTGCCAGGCTCAAGCTTCAGTAGCGTGACATGCTCTGCCCGGCTCCCCGCGGGCTCGCTCCCTGTAGCCGGGGACTCTGAACCGATGGGCATTCTGGCTCCTTCCGGTGCCGCTGGGAGCGAGGCTTTGTGACCGTGGTATTCTCTCTGTGCAGAAGGTGATACTTGGAATCGTCCCATTGGACTTGACTTTGGTTGGACAAAAACGGGTCCAAGAAAACAGCTCTTGGGTGAAGGAGCCTCTTCCCTGTGAAGCAGGTGCCATCGCACGGTCTGTGCCCGGGGCGGGAGGGCTCGCGCGCCCATCATTCTGTGTCCCCAGCTGCTTCAGGGCGGAAGTGGGGGAGACCCCAGCGGGCTTCAGCGGGCTGAGGTGGGCCCTGGGGGTGCAGAGGTGAGCCGGGGTTCCTGAAAGTGAGAGGATGAACCCCAACTGCCACCCTGGGACATCTTCAATAATGGAGGGAAATACACACTGTGGTGTGACCCTGACCATGTGCGTGGGTGAGCACACACACGTGCGCGCGCACACGTACACACAGCGTCTGTCACAAAACCGACGGTCAATGAGGAAAACACGTCGCCCGGATACACGAGTGGGTGACCATGCGGTTTGCTCAGGACAGCGGGCGTGAGTGAACCCCCAAACCAAGCTTCCCTCACCAAGATGTAAGGTGGGAGGTTCGATCTTCCGCTGGTTTCTAATGCGCTGGCTTCGCCGTCAGTGAAACCTCAAATATTTTAATTCTATTAATCCTTTCCAAAATGTCAAGCTTGTATTCAGAGTCTCCGAGTTACTAGGTTTTACTTTTTTAAAATGTGGAAAGGGAAGGGTTTCCGTCACAAGCCTCGGCCACTGAACGCCAGTCAGGTGGGGCCCGGAGAGGCCGGCGTCCCGGGCTGTGCTCGAACCCAGCGCCCCCTATACCAGGCCTGCCTCGGAGCTGACTGCTCCTCTGACTGTGGGGCCCCAGTTCTCGAATCCACTTCGTTCCGGAAGGCTGCTCGAAAACCGACCGGCCCCTTAGAAATGACGTGAATTGAATGAATGCGCTCCAGGCCCCCAAACGATTCCGTTTTAACCTTTCTTAGATACAGTCCACGCCTCATGCACTGTTCAATCTATAAATAAACCCTTTAAAAACAAAAAAGGACATGAGATGTAAATGAAAACTTAACCAATAGGAAAGGAAACGTACAGAGGAAGTTGAAAATGTAATAAGCCGCAACAAACGCAACAACCACCAAAGTGTCCCCAGCACAGTTCCCTGCGGCCTTAACAGGGTGAACGGACTCAGCCCCCCACTGCTCTCCTCTGTCCCCCGAGATGCGGGCTGATCACGGGTGCCGGCGGGAGAGGCCTTCGGGATGGAGAGAACTGTTCCGGGGGAGACGCCCGAGAACCGTGGTCCGACCGGAGGAACCATTCCTGTTGTTTGTTGCAGAGAACGCCTCGCGCCAGCATTTGAACGCCATTAGGGGCGACGGGATGAAAAGGTTCACTGCGGTGAAGAGGACATGTGGAGGGACCCCAACAGCCCGAGGAGCGAGCGGCACAGCCAAGGGCGTGACGGTGGGGCGGCTGCTCCGTGCAGGGCCGGCTGGCGGAGCCGGGGGCAAGGCCGGAATGGGGCCCTCGTCACACTGACTGTCCGAGAGCTTGTGGTCAGCGGGGCCCAGGCCTGGCCCAGGGACCGGCCTGGCCCGTGGATCGTGAACTCAGAAGCAGGAATGGAAGACCCTCCTGTGAAGGGCGGGAGACACGGATGTCTGTTCACAGACCCTTACCCTCCGAGATCACCTCCTTTCTCCAAACTGCAAGCACTTTATCATCGTCCCACCAGGAGCTGGAGGAAGCTGCCCTGCAGCCCCTACGTGGTTTCCATGCTTCCGAGGTGGGACCCAGGGTTTCAGTTATTAGCAGGCAAAGCTCCAGGGACGGCTGTGAACGGCAGGTGGAGTCTGTCTCAGGTCCCTGCGGGTGACTCCCGCCCCCCCTCCAGGTTTGCTGCACCTCCTTCGCGTGTACTGCGTGCCGCCAGCCCTGGAGTCCACCGAGCCACGTGCCCCGAAGGACACACCTGTGCTGCTCCCTCTGGGGGTCGCCAGGCGGCTCTGCAAAGCACTCAGTATTTTGGAACCCAGAGCAGACACTCAGGAGCTATGGGGTCAAAGTGAGCAGCCTTGCTGGGCGGAACCAAAAGTCCTGGGAGGGAGACTGCGAAGGACCTGACAAGGTCTGCGTTCGTCTGGTCGGCGCTGGTGGGATGCCCGGCAAGGCGGTAGAAATGTGCACCTTCGCAAACCCCACTCGCCTCCTGCACCTCAGCTGTGACAGCCGCGAGCCGGTGGCCAAGTCGGGGGACATGAATTAGAGACAGTTTTCAATGGGCTTCAGCCTCGGGGGCCGCGAGGGCCTGGGCGAAACATGAAACGGATCCCACGAAACTCAGTACAGGACTGGATGGCAGGTGCTTTGTCCCATTACAATCTGAGTTCAACTCGACATCGCTCACACCCCTGACCCAAAGGTTATGAGGAGGCCGCTGATGAGCTGGGCACTCGCTGCGTGTTCTTGCTGAGAGTTTAGGGCCCAGGCACCGAGGGCCGGGCCGTGATCGCCTGAGAGACCACTCTCAGCCTTGGTGCCACAGGGCGAGGACAGGAAGGGGACAGCCCCCAGGCCAGCTGCATGTGAGCAGGAGCCCGACCACCCCGGGGCTCGATGAAACACAAGTGTCTCCTGCTGCCCCTTCCTGGCTCCCCCTGCAGAGAGGCTACTGGGGAACTGGGGGTGGTGAGTTCTGTCCTTGTGCCTTGGAAATGTAGGCAAATGTCTCCCTTCCCCCAGCCCACTGCCTTTCTCAGGGACCTGGGTGCCGCCTCTCTGAGATGTAGCCGCTGAAGAGACAGCACCTTTCTCTCCTAGGCGTCGGAGAGGCGGGCCCTCCCTTTCGCAGGTGCCCATCGGCTGGCAGACGTCACAGAAACACTGGCAGGCGCAGGAATAACTTGGTGGGCTCTCGGCGTCCCCCTGGTCCCCTCCCATGACATAACCCCGTACTCCGTACCCCACCGGCTCACCCCAGTGCTCAGAACCCCTCCCTTGCTGTTCCGGGGCTCTGAGGTCGTGAGTCGAGTCTTGCGGGCCTGCTGAACCCGGCCCGGGCGCGTGTGCGGTGGCGCACGCCCGTAGACGCCGGCGGGCCGTTGCTTCAAGCCGGACCCCGCTCTCAGAAGCACCGGGTCACCCGTGTGTACACATATGTGCTGCCACTTACCCCAAGCCTGTCGTTCCTGCCCGCGTCTGACGGTGCAGACTGCGTCCAAACACGAGAATCACCCGGCGCTCCGCAGCTGGGCCGGGCCAACCTCGAAGGACCCGTTGAAGCACGTGTGTTTCCCAGACCCCCTCCTTCCCCACGCCAGTCGGAACCGAGCGCCCCGGCGCCTGCTCTGTGGGTTTGCGAGGACTTCGGCTCCCCGACACCATCAGGTTAATGTCCGCAGTCTGATGCGTCCTAGGAGGGGGACACTGCTGAGCATGCTCAGTTCTGCACACACCTGCTCCTTTAACGTTACAGGACCCCTGACCCCCGGGGACCCCTGACCCCCTGATCCCCGGGGAGAAGACCGTCATCTCCATGTCACGGGACGGAGCCAGGCACAGACAGACTGTCTTGCCCGAGGTCACATACCCGGACAGGGCCAGAGCTGGGGCTCGAACCCCAGCAGTCTGGCCCCCAGATACACAGTTTCGCAGCGGAAGGTGGCACGGACTTGATTTACGAAGCAGGAGTCCCAGCGGGCACCTAAGCACAGGGTGGTGTCTACAGAGCTGGTGGGGCAGCTGGGTCAGAAACCTGTTCCTGGGGGCCCAAGGGGACCCTGCTGAAGGGAGCCCCTCCGGCAGAACTCGGGAGGAAGGGGTGGGTGTGGCGGTGCCCAGGGCAGGCAGGTGTTGACTGTGACCTCAACCTCCTCACCTCATTGATTCTGCAAGACTGGAGGGCTCTCGGCCCACGCGGCACCAAGGGGACACCGCTGAACCCTGGGTGTCGGAGGGAACCAGTGCCGCAGACAGATGGCGCCCGCCGGGGCTCAGTGGGGCGGGGGTGGGCAGCCCGGGTCTGCTGGGGAGTCAGCCTGTGAGCACAGCGGGCACGGGGTGGCTGGGACCTGGACGGAAGCGCAGCTCGGCCAGGGGACAGTGTCGGCAGGTGAGCCCATTACCTGCTCGTTTGGTCAGAGCCGGTTAGATTAGCAGCTCCCGGGGACACCGCGGTGGTGACTGTTCCGCACAAGGCGTGCCCAGCATGCACACTGCCCAGGCCTCTCCATAATGTATGTGTTGAGTCTATTCTTTTTTTTTTTTTCCAAAGGGAGGCAATTCAAATAAGTAATTTAGTGGTAGAAATAAGCTATGAATTTATATGTTCATTAATTGCACAATTAAGCAGAATACTAATTGACGGCAGAGTTACGGCTAATGGGACGCTGCGGCGGGGTAATTAGTCCTCGTCCGCGCTCCGTCGCGAGCACGGCTTCTGGGGGCTCATCCTCCCCGATTGGGTTTTGTTTGGCTTTATTGGCGCATAAATCACGCGCGTGGCTCAGAGCTACCAGCCCCGACGCAGCTGCTGAGTGGCGTCCGGCTCCGAGGGCACCTGTCTGGGAGGTGGGGCGGCGTGGGGCTGCTCCCCGACTCCCGACCCGCGTCCTCGGGGGGCAGAGCGGGGCGGGCGGCACGGCGGTGGCACCTCGTTCTGCTGCAGCCTCGGCGAGCAGCGGGGCGTCTGGACAGCTGGTCCCTCCACAGCTGGCGCCCAAGTTATTGCTTTGAGCTGACGGCTCGCAGCCCCAGCCTCTCGGGGCTGCCACAGGCCAGGCCTCCGGCTCCAGTGAGGAGGAGCAGGGGCAGGAGGGAGGGGGAGGGGCAGGAGGGAGGAGGGAGGGGCAGGGGCAGGAGGGAGGGAGGAGCAGGGGCAGGAGGGAGGGAGGAGCAGGGGCAGGAGGGAGGAGCAGGAGCAGGAGGGAGGGAGGGAGGAGCAGGGGCAGGAGGGAGGGAGGAGCAGGGGCAGGAGGGAGGAGCAGGAGCAGGAGGGAGGGAGGGAGGAGCAGGGGCAGGAGGGAGGGAGGGAGGAGCAGGGGCAGGAGGGAGGGAGGAGCAGGAGCAGGAGGGAGGGAGGGAGGAGCAGGGGCAGCAGGGAGGGAGGAGCAGGAGCAGGAGGGAGGGAGGAGCAGGGGCAGGAGGAAGGAGCAGGGGCAGGAGGGAGGGAGGGAGGAGCAGGGGCAGGAGGGAGGGAGGGAGGAGCAGGGGCAGGAGGGAGGGAGGGAGGAGCAGGGGCAGGAGGGAGGGAGGAGCAGGAGGGAGGAGCAGGGGCAGGATTGAGGAGCAGGGGCAGGAGGGAGGAGCAGGGGCAGGAGGGAGGGGCAGGGGCAGGAGGGAGGGAGGAGCAGGGGCAGGAGGGAGGGAGGGAGGAGCAGGGGCAGGAGGGAGGGAGGAGCAGGGGCAGGAGGGAGGGGCAGGGGCAGGAGGGAGGGAGGGGCAGGGGCAGGAGGGAGGGAGGAGCAGGGGCAGGAGGGAGGGAGGAGCAGGAGGGAAGAGCAGGGGCAGGAGGGAGGGGCAGGGGCAGGAGGGAGGGAGGGGCAGGGGCAGGAGGGAGGGAGGAGCAGGAGGGAAGAGCAGGGGCAGGATTGAGGAGCAGGGGCAGGAAGGAGGAGCAGGGGCAGGAGGGAGGGGCAGGGGCAGGAGGGAGGGAGGGGCAGGGGCAGGAGGGAGGGAGGAGCAGGAGGGAAGAGCAGGGGCAGGAGGGAGGGGCAGGGGCAGGAGGGAGGGAGGGGCAGGGGCAGGAGGGAGGGAGGAGCAGGGGCAGGAGGGAGGGAGGAGCAGGAGGGAAGAGCAGGGGCAGGATTGAGGAGCAGGGGCAGGAGGGAGGAGCAGGGGCAGGAGGGAGGAGCAGGGGCCGGCGCAGGAGTCTGGACAGTGGGGAAGTGAAAGGTCCGAGCAGTGACCATGCACTTCGGGTTCTGGTGGCAGCAGGAACCTCTGGTTCCGCTTCGGAGTGCAGCAGTGAACTCAGTTCCCGTTTGGGCCTCGGTAGTAACCTGGTTCCCGGGCAGCAGTAACCAGGTACTTCCGGTTCCGGTGGCTGGTGGCTGGGGCAGGACTCTTGCCTGGAACCCCGCAGCCTCCTCCTTGCAGCCGGGAAGGTGCCGCCCTCCCAGCTCCCCCCACCTCCTGCCTGCCTTTCACTGAGGCCCGTGCTGGCCCCGGAGCATCCGCCCACCAGGATCACCCCCATCTCAGGACCCTGAATTCGTCCCGTCTGCAGAGGGGTCCTTTCAGTGTCCGGTGGCCTGGCTCCGGGGACGAGGGTGTGGACCATATTGGGAGTGCTCTTCCCCCACACTCCCGATGGCGGAAGGACTGCAGTTCCTGGCCTCAGGCTCGGACAGCAGAGCCCCTTCTGGGAGCTGTGACCTGACCGGAGTCCACAGCTCCCTCCAGCCCCTCTGCAGGGAGGACAGTGGGCTGGGCTGGAGACACCGCGTCAGAGATCTGTCCTGCCCTGTGGGGAGGGCTGCATGGAGCACAGGGTTCTGTGTTTGTTGCATTGTTTACCACACACAAAGCCAAGTCCCCGTAGCAGCAAATCACTGCAGGGGTGGGGTTTGGAAGAGACAGGACAGCACACAGGTGGCTGCAATCCGGGAAGGACTTGCTAGAACATCACTTTGCTAGCGATGCCGGCGGGACAGGGCCTTCAACTCGAAAGTTCTGCCGTGACTAGTTTGCATGAAGTGTCTGGTGCCACCTGCAACGTATCACACGGGAGTCCACGTGGGTGTCCAAATGTCCACAGTAAACGTTGGACCAAGAGGATCACCAGCTTGTAGCTCAGACACCTTCTGCGCGCCCTCCTCCCCACCCCATGCCTTACTCCTTTTCCTTCTTCAGTTCGTCCGCGTACTGACACCGTCTCCTACACCGTCCCTTACTTGCTCTGTCCGTCTTCAGACCCCCCATGAGATGCACGTTGTGCTCTGTTCTCTAACCCAAGAACTAGACAAGACCCTGATAGGTAGAGGGCAGTTGGTGCATAATGACAGGGGTGATGCGTGTCCTGTGGTGAGGACACTAGCGAGCACAAGGGAAGTACGCTCTCTGCTACCACAGTGAGCTGGGGTTGGTTGCGGGGATGTTTTGGCGTCTCCTGAGCCCCCACCTCAGGACACGAGTGGGGGAGGCTGTTCGGCATCCGTCTTGAGTTCCTAGTAAGATGTTCACAGGGAGCAAGGGGGAGATGCGGATGCTCTCGCGCGGCGCTGGTGGAAAAGTGGAAGAGGTTATGAAATGGATCGTTACAGATAAGGAAACCAATGCTGAGGATTATAGATCATTCTAAGGCAAATATCAGAACTACCAAAACACAATTAATCATCAGTGACATGATTACAGGAAAAGTGCCGGGAACACAGTGAAGATCTGATAGAGCAGGAGACACGGTCTCTGAATTCCTGGGAGAATCGGTCACCACGAGCCAAGTTTGGACTCAGGTCAGCCAGCATTTACAAATGACGCAGTGAGGACACGCGCAGAGAATGTTTGCAGAAGCAGACGACACGGTTGCACAAAACACACAAACATGTGTGGTCTCAGATGTCTCTGCCGTTGGCACACTCCTGCCAGAGAAAGGGAGCAGCAGAGAAAAGGGGAACCCACCCCACCAGGCTCCCCGCGCGGGGGTGACCTTCAGCCTCCGACATCCACACGCAGATACGTTTCCTTCAAAGGGCACTGTCTACTTCAGCCCAACAAGAGGCACCTTAACAACTCAAGATCCCCTCGGAGACTTGAAACGGGTCACTACGTAAGCACCTGGCACCCACTTGGCTGCCCCGGTGAACCCGCTAGGTTGGTTCTCAATGCAGAGGCTACCTGGGGAGCCCGCCCACCCCAGGGATGCTGACTCACTCCAGGCCTGAGAACAGCCCTCACGACAGAGGAGCACTCATCAAAATCTGAAAGATTACCACGAATCCCTACCTCTCATTCAGAGAGGGCAAGATGCAGCAGAGTGACGCCCACCGCACCTGCCCCCCAAGAAGCCGGATGAACACTCTGTTCTCCTGCCTCTGCTGCATTTGCCACGTCTTTAAGAGAAGAAGTCTTTTCAGTGAAAACAATATTAAAAAAAAGAAGAAGACAAGCTTCACACGAAGAGAAGAACCACGCTTCATGGGTCACAGTGACCTGATACCAGTTCATTCTAACTCCCCGTCTTGATTGGAACAGAAAACTCTATTTTTATCTCACTTTCACGAAGCCCTTCAAACGCCAACCTCCAGATGTTCCCTGAGACGCCCCTTCCGTACCACGTGCAGTCAGGATGCAGCGTCGATGCAAAGACTGAAGATGACTTTCATCGGAGAGGCTCCCGGGCACGCTGGACGTTGATACAGTTGGAAACCAAAGCAGCAGCCCTTGCTGGTTTGCTCGGTGGTTAGAGTGTCGGCCTGTGGATCGAAGCGTTGAGAGTTCAATTCTTGGTGACGGGCACGTGTCTGGGCTGCAGGTTCAGCCCCTGGCCGAGGTCGGGGCCCTGCAGGATGCAGCCAATTGATGTGTCTCGCTCACGTCATATTTCTCTCCCTCCCTCCCTCCTACGCTCTCCAAGAATCAGTGGAGATGTATCCTCGGGTGAGGATTAACAGCAACTACAAAAAAGCAACAAACAAAATAGGTTTGCACCTGCTTAGCTCTGGAATCTCAGCCACATTTGGTCTCTAATGTTGCCAGAGATCAAGTTGATACACCCTGGGTCACAGCCACGCTACGTCCGTGATGTGGCCAAAGCCCGGGTGAGCAGGCCCTCCTGTTAGGCAGGGCATTCCAGGGGCTCAGAGCTCACCGCCCAGGAACGGGGCAGGGCTAGTCCCCTCTTAGACAAAGTTAACCCTCTACTGCATACCTCTTGTCAGAGACTCACCGTTTGAAAAAAACCCCAAGACGTAAGTAATAAAAGATCCGTCAGCAAAATGGCAGAAGGGATGCCAGAGCCCTGGGCGAAAGCTGGCTTTGGTAACCATCGCCAACATTTCTGAGAGCATTTAAATCAGTCAGGAGATCGGTGGAACCTCCTGGGACCAAATACCCTCGGTGCCTGGAGGAGACGCCCGGGACGTTTCAGAAACGGGGTCTAGAAGGCAGCCACCTCCCGGAAGGGGCTGGACAGGAAGTGCTTCTGGCTTTGCAGGTCACGTGGCCTCTGTGGCCGTGGCTCAGCTCGGCTGGAGAGGGAAAACAGCCGTGACACGGTCCGCAGTGACCTGCCGAGTCCCAGAGAAACTCCAAGGACACTGCAATCTGAATTTCATCTCCAGTCACGAGTGTTCTGATCCTTTGGCCTCTTGAACGAGTGAAGCCCAGGGTACTTGGGGCTTGTGAAACTCTCCTGTAGGAAATGACAGGGGTGGAGACACGTCACTGTGTAGTTGTGGAAACCCATCGAATGTACCACACGGAGAGCGGGCCTTTGTGCACACGGTGGGCCCCGGTTGACAACAATCCCCCTGCATGGTCCACGGTTGTAGAAAACGTACCGCACCAACCTACGCTGTGAGTGGGCGTGCGCCGGCCGGGGTGTAGGGGCGGGGATACGGGGTTCTGTGAAACGCACACTCTATGAAAAAATAAGGTCTAAAATACAGGGTTGAAGACATCCTCAGTGCGTAGGTCATTTGGAATCGGGCAGGCAGGCTTGGCCCCTGACACGGCATCATGGACCCCCAGACAAGCCAGGAGGAAAGCCCCCACGTGTGCACGTGGTCCACGGGTGGGGCAGACACGTGAGAGGTCACGTGGCTGTCAGACCAGCGAGAAGTCATCTTGAGGACCCAGAGGATTCTGGGCGGACGGAACGTAGCTGGGAGCTTGAAGACGGACAGATTCCTCTTCTTCGTGCTGTTTGTTCAAGTTCTAACCTGAAAACACAACACGGGCCAATACTGGGAAGTGACGCGGTGTGCGTGACCACTGTGGCTTCCTTCCGTGGAGCTGGGGGGCCTCTGCCCACGCCAGCTGCCGGTCTAAACATCTGTGTCGTTTGCAGTGAAGACTGAAAACCAGGCCGAAAGGGAGACAGGAGCTTCTGCTCTGTGCTGCCTTTAACAGCCACCCACCCTCCTGGCTCCTTGGAGACGCGACAGTCAATAACCTAAAGGAAGCACCGTCCACCCGGCAGACACGCACCGAGCGCCCAGCGCGCCGCTACCCCCGGCCGCCAGGCGATGTCGGCAACGCGGGACAGGACCTCTGAGTAAGAGGGAGTCGTGGTGTGGCGTGGGTTCCACGGAATGCTCGCTCACAGGTTTCCGTGCGAGGCAGGGTTCTCCCCTGTGTCCCCTGGTGTCGCCGAGCAGTGGTCTGTGGCCGCGCTGCCTGCCTCACCATCTGGGCGGAATGATGAGAGAGCATTAATCAGCACCCAGTTGACAAGACAGTCATTACCTGCTTCTGATATCCTCGTTATGTCCCGTCTGCGAGGACTTGACCCAGTTCCATACCCACGGCAGGGAGCCGTTGGCCCACGGGAAAGGAGAGAACGGGGACCCCTTGGTCTGCACCTGGAGACTGTCAGCAGAAGCCCAGGCAGGCTCTGAGACCTCACTCAGCGTCCGAGTTAGTCCCTGTCCTCGGGGCTCACAGAGATCAGAAACAATGACAATTTCTACCCCTGTGTCAGGAAATTACTCCAACTGTGCGGTCAATTACTCACTGTGCGGGGTTCAGATGCTACGTGGGGCTTCTCCTTTGTTCTGCGTCTTGGAGGAGACCTGTGCGTGGTTCCCCGGCCCCGCCCGTCGGACGCGCCTCCTCCGGCAGCTCAGAGCCCTGCAGCTGCCCCTCTGGGGAGCCCGAGGCTGCTTGAGCAGGGGGCTGGGAGCCGAGGGCACCGTGGGACCCACCACACTCCCAGCTCCGTGACTTTGGTGGTGAAGTTACTAACGTCCCTGTGCCTCGGTCTCCCCATCTGCAAAATGGGAATCACGGTGACACCAGTTCACGACGTGCTTAGGACGATCCCCGACAGCAAGCGCTTCACCCCCAGAAGCTCTGCGAGAAAAGGGGAGAAGCGAGCAGCAGGCTGCCGTGGGCGCAGGCCGTGTGGGTCTCATCGCTGAAAACTCACGTCAGGTCCCAGACATGTTCAGTCCCTGCGTGTGCCAGAAACCGTGCCGCCGCCGCCCCCGCGACCTGGTGTCCCAGGGCTGTGCTCGGGCGGGAACCCCCTGCCCCTGCAGCTCCGCCCGCCCAGGGCACAGCATCAGCCCCGGGGTCCCCTCCAGCTACACTGTCACTCGGCAGACAGCCCCTGTGCCGTCCTGTTCCTCAGGGCGTGGTGGCCCACAGCTGTCCCCTGTGCCGTCCTGGTCCTCAGGGCGTGGTGGCCCACAGCTGTCCCCTGTGCCGTCCTGTTCCTCAGGGCGTGGTGGCCCACAGCTGTCCCCTGTGCTGTCTGTTCCTCAGGGCGTGGTGGCCCACAGCTGTCCCCTGTGCCGTCCTGTTCCTCAGGGCGTGGTGGCCCACAGCTGTCCCCTGTGCCGTCCTGTTCCTCAGGGCGTGGTGGCCCACAGCTGTCCCCTGTGCCGTCCTGTTCCTCAGGGCGTGGTGGCCCACAGCTGTCCCCTGTGCCGTCCTGTTCCTCAGGGCGTGGTGGCCCACAGCTGTCCCCTGTGCCGTCCTGTTCCTCAGGGCGTGGTGGCCCACAGCTGTCCCCTGTGCCGTCCTGGTCCTCGGGGCGTGGTGGCCCACAGCTGTCCCCTGTGCCGTCCTGGTCCTCAGGGCGTGGTGGCCCACAGCTGTCCCCTGTGCCGTCCTGTTCCTCAGGGCGTGGTGGCCACAGCTGTCCCCTGTGCCGTCCTGTTCCTCAGGGCGTGGTGGCCACAGCTGTCCCCTGTGCCGTCCTGGTCCTCAGGGCGTGGTGGCCCACAGCTGTCCCCTGTGCCGTCCTGGTCCTCGGGGCGTGGTGGCCCACAGCTGTCCCCTGTGCCGTCCTGGTCCTCGGGGCGTGGTGGCCCACAGCTGTCCCCTGTGCCGTCCTGGTCCTCGGGGCGTGGTGGCCCACAGCTGTCCCCTGTGCCGTCCTGGTCCTCGGGGCGTGGTGGCCCACAGCTGTCCCCTGTGCCGTCCTGGTCCTCGGGGCGTGGTGGCCCACAGCTGTCCCCTGTGCCGTCCTGGTCCTCGGGGCGTGGTGGCCCACAGCTGTCCCCTGTGCCGTCCTGGTCCTCGGGGCGTGGTGGCCCACAGCTGTCCCCTGTGCCGTCCTGTTCCTCAGGGCGTGGTGGCCCACAGCTGTCCCCTGTGCTGTCTGTTCCTCAGGGCGTGGTGGCCCACAGCTGTCCCCTGTGCCGTCCTGGTCCTCGGGGCGTGGTGGCCCACAGCTGTCCCCTGTGCCGTCCTGGTCCTCGGGGCGTGGTGGCCCACAGCTGAAATGCCTGCCTGATGCTGGGCTCCCCTCCCACTACCTTTGTCATGTCCCGTTTCCTTTGTCTACTTGAGCACTTGGTGTGTCCCCCACCCTCAGGCCTCCAGGGAGTGCAATGACTCCAACGTCAAAGGCTCCTGTGGATCCCCGAGTCTGGGCAGGGGTCCTCATTTGGAGTGGGGGGAGGGCTTGGAAAGTCAGCAAGCCGGCTCGGGAGGAGCTCTGTGCCCTGGCAGGGAGCCCAGTGGAGCCGGTCTCTGAGGCTCTGTCCGTCCTTCTGTCTGCTGATGGTCACCAGCTCTGCCAACAAGTCGCTACAGTACATGTCCTAAAGGAGGCTCATCCAGAGCGGACCCTGGGCTGCAGAGTGTCTGCCTCGCGCTCTGGGAAGTGGGGCCCGTGGGGGTCTGGGACCTCCCCTGTCCGGGGCCTCCCTCTTCGGGTCCTCCCTCTCCGGGGCCTCCCTGTCCAGGGCCTCCCCTGTCCGGGGCCTCCCTGTCCGGGTCCTCCCTCTCTGGGTCCTCCCTGTCCAGGGCCTCCCTGTCCGGGGCCTCCCCTGTCCGGGTCCTCCCTCTCCGGGGCCTCCCTCTCTGGGGCCTCCCTGTCCAGGGCCTCCCCTGTCCGGGGCCTCCCCTGTCCGGAGCCTCCCCTCTCCGGGGCCTCCTTCTCCGGGTCCTCCCTCTCCGGTCCTCCCCTGTCCGGGTCCTCCCTCTCCGGGTCCTCCCTGTCCAGGGCCTCCCTGTCCGGGGCCTCCCCTGTCCGGGTCCTCCCTCTCCGGGGCCTCCCTCTCTGGGGCCTCCCTGTCCAGGGCCTCCCCTGTCCGGGGCCTCCCCTGTCCGGAGCCTCCCCTCTCCGGGGCCTCCTTCTCCGGGGCCTCCTTCTCCGGGTCCTCCCTCTCCGGGTCCTCCCCTGTCCGGGTCCTCCCTCTCCGGGTCCTCCCTGTCTGGGTCCTCCCCTGTCCGGGTCCTCCCTCTCCGGGTCCTCCCTGTCCGGGACCTCCCCTGTCCGGGGCCTCCCTGTCCGGGTCCTCCCCTGTCCGGGTCCTCCCTCTCCGGGTCCTCCCTCTCCGGGGCCTCCCTGTCCAGGGCCTCCCCTGTCCGGGTCCTCCCTCTCCGGGTCCTCCCTGTCCGGGACCTCCCCTGTCCGGGGCCTCCCTGTCCGGGTCCTCCCCTGTCCGGGTCCTCCCTCTCCGGGTCCTCCCTCTCCGGGTCCTCCCTGTCCGGGACCTCCCCTGTCCGGGGCCTCCCTGTCTGGGGCCTCCCCTGTCCGGGTCCTCCCTCTCCGGGTCCTCCCTCTCCGGGGCCTCCCTGTCCAGGGCCTCCCCTGTCCAGGGCCTCCCCTGTCCGGGTCCTCCCTCTCCGGGTCCTCCCTGTCCGGGACCTCCCCTGTCCGGGGCCTCCCTGTCCGGGTCCTCCCCTGTCCGGGTCCTCCCTCTCCGGGTCCTCCCTCTCCGGGTCCTCCCTGTCCGGGACCTCCCCTGTCCGGGGCCTCCCTGTCCGGGGCCTCCCCTGTCCGGGTCCTCCCTCTCCGGGTCCTCCCTCTCCGGGTCCTCCCTGTCCGGGACCTCCCCTGTCCGGGGCCTCCCTGTCCGGGGCCTCCCCTGTCCGGGTCCTCCCTCTCCGGGTCCTCCCTGTCCGGGACCTCCCCTGTCCGGGGCCTCCCTGTCCGGGGCCTCCCCTGTCCGGGGCCTCCCTGTCCGGGACCTCCCCTGTCCGGGGCCTCCCTGTCCGGGTCCTCCCTCTCCGGGTCCTCCCTCTCCAGGGCCTCCCTGTCCAGGGCCTCCCCTGTCCGGGGCCTCCCTGTCCGGGGCCTCCTCTCCTTCTCATCCTGACCGGCCAGTGTGCGGAGGTCCCACGAAGAGCGCGTCCTGCCCTGGAGAACACTGCAGGAGGCAACGGGATGTTTCCAGGCCGAGTAACACCGGCGACGGGAGACAGGTCGGGGCCCAGCCGCGGCCTTAGGAGAGCCAGTGCACGAGAGGAGGAGGGGGAGCGGACTCCCTTTCACGAAAGTCTGGGAAGGTCCAGCGAGACCTCAGACAAGGGATGGAGGAGAAAGGCAGGAGCAAAGCACTTTCAGTTCTGACACTGAATCTGGCGCGGGGCAGACCAGTGAGCAGCCACGTTGGAGCTGGGGGCTGACCCGTGTCCTCGGTCCGCGGTGGGGACCCCGGTTCAGACCCGCAGGCCCGCCCAGGGCACAGCGAGGCGTGAGGGAGCGGCCAGGACGGGCTGAGGAAGGGCAGCGGGGCCAGCGCCGCCCTGGGGGACGTGTGGGGCCCAGGCCGTTCCCCACACCAGCAGGTCACGCCACCCAGCGGGCCGCAGCAGATGGACCCTCCAGACTCCGCCGTCCGTCCCCAGGTGCTCAGCCGGCCCTCGCCGGGTTCCTGGCGCTGTTTGTACTTGAGAGTGTTGTTCAGTCCGTCTCAAGGGAAGCAGAAATACGCTGGGAAATAATTATGGTGATAATAATAATAATAATAATAATAATAATAATAATAGAATAGCAACAATATAATGAAAAGGGGGCAGGAAGACGGCCCAACAACAAGGGGGTTCGTTCCTCTCCCTGCCCAGCTCCCCGTGCGTGTAGACAGAGACTGCGCAGGTGTGACCAGACTGCCGCAGAGCCCAGGTACCTCAAGGACACACATTCCCCGCCGTCTGCGGTCGCCGCGCGGTGGGAGGAGTGTCACGAGCAGCCGCGCAGACAGGCGAAGGGTCAGTGGCAGGTGCCCTGGGCGGAAGCCCAGCTGAGCCAGTGACTGCCAAGGCGTCCGTCCGTGAGCATGTCTGGGGACGTCAGCTGAAACCCGCCCTCCTTCACCACCAATAAGTCAGACGCAGGGGATGGCGTTGACCGGCCTCTAACACGTCCTTAGCGGTGTCCCTTTCCTCTTTGCTAGTGGATCAGTGCCACCAGGGTTGCGCCCCAGTCCGCGCGAGGGGTGCGACGAAGCCACAGGCGAAAGCTTGTGATCAAAGCCAAGACGTTTCCCGACAAGGACTGGTTTTCCTGTGGACTCAGAAACGTCTGGTCCCCTGGCGCTTCCCACCGGACCCTCGTCCCAGGGTCACCATCAGCGTCGCCGGGTTTGGCAGGACTTCAGATGCCCAGCGCCTCCCAGGCCTGCTCAGCCTCTGCATCCCAGCGAGAGCTGGTGACCGGGGGCTTCGGGGTGGAGGAGCCCCGCTCTCGTGCAGGCCGGAGAGGCCTGTGTGCCATGGGACAGCGGCTCCACACCGGGCACCCAGGGAACAGCCACAGTCCCAGCAACTGGACACCAGAGCTCGATGCCCTGTGAGCCGAGGTGTCTCTGGCCAGTCGCTTGGGGCTCCCTTTGGAACCTGTACCTCATTTCCCACTCCGTGCACTACATGCCCCAAAGAGTCTCCTTAGAAAGTTCATTTCCGCAGGGAGGTCGGCAGAAAACTTGGGCAGGGCCGAGTCCAGCTCCGCTGTGTGCTGCGACCTCCCCCCGCCTCCTGACCCGCCTCACCACGGCAGTGTTTTATGGGCCACGGGGCCACTGCAAAGGGCATTTACCCTGCATTTATTGGAGGCTTCCTTCCGAGTGTCTGCCTGCCAGCGGGGATGGGGAGGACGCACCCGTGGGCCGCGCGGGAAATGAATGTGGGCAATGTGTTCTCACAACGTCCAGTAGTACGTTGTTCTACTTCGCTGTGTGAGACACACCCGGCAGGCTGGCCCTCAGCACTGCCCGTCACTCTGTCCCTTCCGTCGGATGGTTCGGGTGTGGCGCAGCATCGCGAGGGGTCTTCAAACCCAAGGGCTTTCCCAGGGTGCACTTCAGCTCTTCGCTTCGTGCTGACGTTGACGCCACCACAGGCACAGAGGGAGGCAGGTCTGAAAAGCAGCCTTTGTTCTTTATGAAAACGTGTCATGGAGTTCTTCCTAAACCCCCGCCTGCGATTCCTTCGTAGTACACGTCACTGAGCGGTCCTGCCCGCTCAAAGCGCACACACTCCTGAGACCCCTCTGGAACAACTGTCCACCGATCACAAAGTCGCCGAATATTCAGACACGGTGATTCTGAAACGGTGGTTGACAAGGAGGCGGAAGGACTCTGGCTAGGGTGAGCCGACCGGGCATTTGCGGTGTAAGTGGGGTTCAGATGGCAGGTCCCCTGGCTGCGTCTCACTGGCTAGACACGCAGACATGCGCGAGCTTCGCAGAAAGAAAGCTATTCCGTGTGAGTTACCTCTACCGTCCAAGGTGACGGTTTATCCTTTACTTTCAAAATAGTGCCTCTGTGAAGAATTAAGAGCCACGAAGATCCAATTATTGTGCCGAATCTGTGGGCACGAAGGACCTAGAGAAGTTGGGAGGCTGCTCAGTGACGCGTCATCTTGTCGCCTTGCTGGGTCACAGCGTGAAGTCTGCCTGAGCGGCACGGACCACATTAAACATTAATGTGAATCGCGCAGGTGATAAGCGAGATGAGGATGAAGACCAGCTGGACGGGCGGTTCCCTCGCGCTCACGAGTGTCCCTCCTCTGCGCCCCTCTGAGCTCCCCCGGCACCTGGCGAGACACACCGTGGCGGTGGGCTGACGGGCGGGAGGGCGCATCTGCCCAGATGCCCCATCTCGGAGGCCTGGCCAGGCGAGGGTGGTTCAGACCCACTCCCCATCCCAGAGCCCAGGGCGCTGGCCGCAGGCTGGCATCGATCTGGGGAAGGAGCTCTGAAATCGATCAGTACCTGCCTGAGCAGGACACTCAGATATTTGTCACGGACCCGGTCGTCCTGTCTCTGTGGGCAGAGAGGGTGGCCGTGTGCAGGTACATGGTGCCCAGCTTCGCTGCTGCTGAGTGGCGGGCCAGCCCAGGGGCGCTGTGCCCCGGGATCAATGCGAACCGCAGTGGCCCACGGTGACCTGTTCCCTTCACACCTGGCTAAGTGAAGAAACTGTGTCATTTGCTAGTTTAGACGCATTAGTCCCTTCTAACGAGCTCCGCAGGCCTAGGGGATTCCAGCGGGAGCAACAGGCAGAGCCAGCCAGCATCTGGGGTACGGCGGGTCCTCCCAGCAAGGCCACTCCTCCCAGACGCACCCCCCAAACCTGGAAGGACCCCCGGAAACGATGCAGGGTCATTGGGCAGCCGTGTGCTGCAGCATCCAGTGTCCAGGAGACACTAACGACCATCCTCTCCCCAGAAGCCGTGTCCGGGGTGCAGAGGACTTTATAAGTTTGTCTAGTAGCTCCGTCACCAAGGGGCGCAGGGACACTGACCGATGGGCATGCAGATGACCCAACGTCCCGTTGCCTTCCCGGTGACCCAGGGGCTCCGTGCGTGGACAGCCTCTGCACACCCCAGCACGGATGTGGAAGGGCATTTTATGAGTGTTGCACAGAAGCAGAGACCCTTTGCCATCCTGGGGCCCGCATTCCTGCCCGCGACTCTTCAATGACGAAGACTTCGGCTTCTGCCCTGCTCCTTCCTTGTTACTACAATTAAATACCACTGTGGCTTTGGGAGAGGTTTTCGGGAACCACAGAGACAGAAAATCTATTTTCCCCAAAGCTCTTCCTTTTAAATTAGGCTGTTGTTTCTTGTGGCCCTAATGCCAACCTAATTGGCCTTCCTTAGTGAGCCGGCTCTGCCCGCGCCGCTGCCGACGAGTCTGCAGAGGGCAGTGTCCTGGCGCCTCCCTGAGCGGCTGGGTGGGCCCCGGGCTGGGCTGGCTTCCAGTCCATCGTAACCAGCACGGATGGAGCAGGTTCTGGGAGCTTCGGACGCCTCCCCCGAGAAGGGCTCACGGGCACCCAGTGAGGTGGATGCTGTCCCTGTGCCCACTGCGCCGATGAAACTAGGGTGTGGGAACCCAAACAGCTTCCCAGAGACAGAGTCCCCTGTGCAGGAACAGGATCTGCCCATGTTGACCCGATCAACCAGCTCTCGGGCGGGGGGCGAATTTTTAGCACTTGCCAATTTCCAGGGTGCAAGCAACCCCATCTTTTAGAGGGAAGGGTGGTTTCGCAGCAGCTGGCATGCTAACTCCTGAATATTTAACAAGAGCTCTTGCCAGGCAGGGTCAGTGGGCTCAGCTCACCCTGTTCCTGGATCTTAGACCCTTGGCCACTGGTTCTGTTATGTAGCCTCCCCTGAACCCACCGCTGCAGCCAAGGAGAAGTCCTCTGATTGCGTGTGCCCGGTCAGAAGACCTCCACCTTCGTGGCCAGGTGTGTGTGGAGTGGGGGGAGGGGCGTACCCCAAATGGAAAGCACAGTTGCCATAAGATAGACAGCAAAGCCGACGGGGCGTGAGAGCCGCGTGGTTAGAAGGGGCCCACATGGGCACTCCCTGCCCGCCGTGTCGGGGAGAAGATGATCCACACACACCTTGGGAACGAGACTACTTCATTTAGGTAACTCCATTCTGACCAGCAGTTACTGCACGTACACACCCTGACTCATCCAAACGCCATGGCCTTAGGAACCCGGAGGAACCATACAGATAAAGGGATTAGTAACAGCCTTGGGAAACCCAGAAAAACCAGAAAAATAAAGAGATTAATGATCGCCCTGATCTTTGTAACCGCTCTTCATGCCCCCTGTTGAATCAGTTCCCCCCATACTGATGCCAAGGCAGCATCAAGAGGATGTGGTTTTCATCTTTATAAATGGACCGCGAGGATGTTCAGGGCTGCTGATTTGGGAATCTGTGCCCCCGCAGCCTGCTGATGAACAAAGCGCTCCTCTCATTTACAATTAGGCTGTGTGCGTCTCTGATTGCCTCGCTGGCTCATTATAACACTTGGACCGGGACTGAACGCACAGCCCGGGCCTGACCCTGTCCGGATCGGCCCCACTGTGGTTGGCCTGCAGGCACATGAGTGAGAAACCAAGGCTGGTTGCTGTCTTTAGGTGATGAGGTCGTTTGCCACATGGCATCACTGTGGCCCCAGCTGACTCTTATTCCTGGATACACTCCCTTTGCTCGTAGGGCAAGGACTCAGCCTTTCCTCAACTAGGGAGCCCCCCACAGAGAATCCTCTGCACAGGTGGGTGCCTGGCAGAGCCAGCTCATGGAGCCGCACCCCTGCTGAGGACCAGGCCTCGGGGTGATGTGTTGGGGACGTGAGGACTGGGGCCTTTTTATCTGCATGACAGGCTGCTGGCTCACTTCAACAGGCTTCCATCCTTTGCCCCCAGCTCCGTCGCTCCAGAATGGTGACCGCCCATCCCCTGCACCTGCCATTACAGTGACCACGGTGGCCTTGAGTCTCTGCAGCCACTCAGACCCTCGCCTGCAGTGAGGACGCAGGGACACCTCGAAGCAGGGTTTCTGTTCTCTCGTGGTTATTTTATTTCGACAGGATGTCAGACCTACAGAAACACTGCAGAAATGATCTGGAGAGAACGCGCGAGCCCTCACGTGCCAGCCGTCAGGTGACGTCCTCGGAGCTCATGCCGGAGCCGCGAGGTATTCCCGCTGCAGGACCACCGGCTAGAACCCAGGGCTGCCCTCACACCCCGCCTCCCTGGTGTGCTTCTCTGTCCCAGGATCCCGTCCGTGACCCGCGCTGTGTCCGGCCGTCATGTTTCCGTGGCCTCTTCCCGTTTGGGGCAATCCCTCCGTCTTTCTGTATCTTTTGTGACCTGACACTTGGGAAGGATATTGGTCATTTATTTTGTAGAAAACCCCTCCTTTGAGGTTCGTCTGATGTTTCTGGGGACTGGACTGAGGTCACAACGGTGAGAAGGACCCCGGAAGGCGGGTGGGGACACTGACTTGCAGCTGACGTGTGCCGGGTCCCCCTGGACACTCTCCCTCTTTGTCGGGGCTGAACATCTGGGAGGAGGACGATGCAGGTGGCCTGTTTCCGCGGGAACTTTGAGCGGAGCACACGGTGAATGAACACGAATGAACAGCCCCTTTGCTCCATCTTTAACCCAAGGGCTCTGGGGTCTGCCCCGCGTCCCTCCGTCCTTCCCCCCTCATCCCACCCCTTCTCTTCCCAGGCTGCCTGTTTTCACGTCCTGACTCCACTCCACCCGACTCTGCGCCCTTTCCTTTCCGTTCCCAAAAGCACTCCTGGGCCACGGCCCACCTCCTTCCGCAGAGAAGCCCTGCTCCAGGCTCGGGCACGACCCCCGGGACACCCAGGGCAGGCACAGGGGCCTCCAGGCTTCCCGTCCCTGAGCTCACCCGTCAGCACGCGCATCGCTCATGGGGCACCGCCTTCCTGGGACGGCGCAGGAGGGAGGACGGACAGAGCCACTCGAAGAAGCACAGCAGGAGTCACAGGGCCCCGGCGTCTCCAAGCCGGTGCCTTGGTTTTCCCGGTTAATCTGCGGTGACAGTTACAGGTGGTGCGCTGGAGCCCTTGCTTTGTTTCTTTCTCTTCCTTTTGCAGCTGAACATAAGTTAAAGTCTCCAAACAGAGGCATTGATCCAGGGTTTCATTTTCCTCCTCTCGGTTTCAGCTTTATGAGGACCCAAGTGGTTACGGCGGAACCTCCGACAGGCCCAGCAGCCCGGCAAATTAAATCTCCCAGCCCGAGACTCCTGGCCGGGCGCCTCCGCACGAGCCGGCCTCTCCGGCAGGCTCATCTGTCTCCTCCGAGACGCGGCATCGGCTTGCCTCCCCGTGGACGCGGGTTAGCTAATAAAAAGGCTGGATGCCAAACACGCTTATGTCACAGGCAGGCCGCTGCTCCAGAGCTGTCCCTGTGACAGAGGGGACGGCCCGCCGGAGGAGGGATGGAGCGTGGGCCGGCATCCCCCAGAGAGGGCGTGCTCCCAGCCACAGGTGGGCCTGTCCGTCCTGCCGGGGCTGGAGACCAGGGCCCACGTCGCCTGGATGAACCGGACTCTCCACGGCCCTGCCTGGCCGGCCGCACGGGTTCCCCTGCGCCTCAGAGTGCGCACCGCATCGCTGCCCATCACGTCCGCAGTGCCGGCTCCCAGCGGACGGACAGACTGCTGCCCTGGCCTTCCGTCCAAGGCAAAGCTACGCGCTGCTTGCTGATGGCAGTTCAGCCACCCCAGGGACAGGCCACTTGCTGGGCCTGATACGAGAAGGTGGGTCAGACATCCCGGAGGCTCAGCCTGGGCCGCGCGAAGCCCACAGATCCAGGTTCTCTGGCCACGTGATGCCACATCCGTCCACGTTGTCATTTGTAATGCGGTTCACGTGGGCATCTGGTCTGCAGTTCCCCTAGGCTCCTTCCCACAGGGCAGCAGGTGGCCGAGCCAGGCGCCGCACCCCGGGCAGTGGCTTGTCATTTGACCCCCTCCCCCCCACAGTCTGTGCGGGTCAAGGGCAGACCACCACCCTGCTGTTCAGAGGAGCCGACACGGCCACGCACTGCTGCTCTGCTGCGTGGCATTTTAATCGGCGGGCCTCGGTCAGCCTCTGCACGTGGCAGGGGCCCCGCCTGTCCCGAGCTCAGCCCTGTGGTGCCCGGGACGAGAGCACTCACCTTGCTGACCTGATCCTTCCCGAGAACCCCCACCTGGTTTCCCCTAAGCAAAGCTCCTTGGCATCTGCCAGGCTCACCCTCGCTGCTCCCTGGTCTCGCTTCCCACCTACGTGCCTGGCTGGTGTTCCGCTCTGACCGGAATTTGTGGGGTCCTCAGGAGGGAGAGCTTCCCCTGGGACACAGGCCAGGCAGTGACATCTCCCCACTGTGTGTTCTCTGCTCATTTGCCCAAAGGCTCTGGCACGAAGTCCATTCCCCGGAGCTCTCGAGGGCCCATGAATCAGCGCTTCTGGCTCTTCCGGGCCCGGGGTGGACATGTGAGCCTCTCCACCCCAGAGCACAAGGACTGGTCCGAGGCGGGACCGAGGGCCCAGCAGGGCCCGGCGGTCTTGTTGCTGGAGCTCATGTACAGTCTGTGAAACCGGTGGGAGGGAGGAGCCTTTCCGGCCAGGACTGCTGGGCGGACGCATGTGTGCAGGACTGGGGGGAGGCGGTCTGGGCACGGAGCGAGGGGCACTCAGTCTAGCACAGCCGGGACAGTGCGTGCCTCCTAACCCATGCCTGATGCCTCACTGCCCCCCACACAGCCTGGCCATGATCCCTGCCTCAGGGCCTTGCTCCTCATCACGAAGAGAAAACCTATTCGGAAGAGGAGAGGAGGAATACATCCAGGGGGAAACACAGCAAAGACACAGAGAGAAACCCAGTCCCCATGTCATCACGAGGACGCCTAGATCCAGCCATACCTGCAGCATGCCTTCCTAGTCACGGAGCTCATATACGTTGAATTGATTCTCTGTCCCTAAACATGTCTTGGTTACGACACAAACGGGGACCTTGAAGTGGAGCGTTGCAGGTGCCAGACTGCAAAACGCAGACTTGGCTGAGGGAGGGGCGCACACGGCCGGACTCCCACCGAGTGCCCACGAGGCCCTCCCACCGTGCTCTCAGCACACGTCTCTGACCTGAGCAGGAAGCGTTTCCCGCCTGTGCCCTGGCCCTGCTCCGTTTGCCCACGTGGCTCTCGGGCATCTCGGCCTGCTCTGACAGGAGCCCCCGTGGCTCACGGCCGTGCCATGAACCAGCAGAGTCGCCGGAGCGCTCCAGGCCCCCAAGGCTGTCACAGGGAATTATACCCCCAACCTCACCACGCTGCGTCACCTACGCAAGAGAGCTACGGAAAGAGGGCCTCTATGTCTCAGTCCTCATTCTCAGATCATTGTAAATGTCCTGACTTGACTTTTCTTAATTATGGATCAACGTTTATGGAGACATTCTTTGGAGACTTGACTTCGACGGAGGCCCTGCACGTGTAGTGGAGATCACGCATATCCATGTCCTAGGCGGCCACGGACCAGGTGGGCCCCCAGGAGAAGTGGGTGTCACTCTTTTTTTTTTTTTATCCTCACCCGAGGATATTTTTCCATTTTTTGTACAGATAGAGTGGGAGGGAGAGAGAGGAAGGGAGAGAGAGAGAGAAACATCGATGTGAAGGGATACATCGAGTGGCTGCCACCCGCACGACCAACCAGGGCCGGGGACAAACTGCAACCGAAGTACGTGCCCTTAGCGGGAACCGAACCCGGGTCTCTCCGGACCGCAGGCCGACGCTCTAACCGCTGAGCCAAACCGGCCAGGGCGCGGGTGTCACTCTTGAGGGGGCATGTCCGTGATCCAGACCAGGCTCTGAGTCCGGGGGTGCCGCCCGCGGTGGGAAATGCCCATCACTTGGCGTAGGGACCAGAGACTGAGACGTCCCTCCTGGGCTCTGGGTGCACCTGCAGACAAACTCACGCAGGTGCGGCCGGTGGGAGAAGACAAGCCAGGTGCGCTCCAGCGGGCGCTCTGCTGCAGAGCTGTCCCCGTCCGCCCTGCTTCCTGAGTGTTCAGAGTCGCGACGGCTCCCGGGCTCTGTGCTGCCGGGTTCTGTGCTGGGTTCCGTGCTCCCGGGTTCTGCTCCCGGGTTCCGTGCTCCCGGGTTCCGTGCTCCCGGGTTCCGTGCTCCCGGGTTCTGTGCTCCCGGGTTCTGTGCTGCCGCTGAGGAACACACTCGGAATCCGTCCTTCCCCCTGCAACCCGAGAGAAGCTCCCCCCGGCACAGGTGAGTGCCCGGGCCAGGACCCAGGGTACAGAGGACGCCGCCTTTCGTCACCTCGACTGTGCGGGACCTATTCAGCGGCAGGTCACCGGAGAGCACCCGAGGGCACGGTGCAGCGAGGTGAGGCGGAGGCTCTGGCAGAGGGGTCAACAGTCATCACACAGCCTCTGGCCAGACATCAACTCTTCTCCTCACTCGCTGCAGAAATCCTTCCCCTCGAGAGAATCAGATCGTCCACACGGCACCCCCTCCATCACGGTCAAGCACACGTACTCTCCACGTTTCGTCAGGGGCCACATCTGTCCACCCAGAAGGACACAGACTTGCTCAGCTCCACCCTCTAAGCAAAGCTGTCCTCCCCAGGTCACCGGGGACCCGAGGACCTCAGTCCCCGGCCCTCCACCCCAGCCAAACACCGCCCCTGGCAGAGAAGCCGCGATCAAGGGGCTGCATGCACCCGGGGCGAGCCAAAGGCGTGATGGGTCTCTGTTGGACATTTGGGTAGCACCTCCCCATTGGGGAAAAGTGTTACATTCAAAACTACAATGAGCAAAGGTCGATTTAGCATTCAAGCCCCCTCCTTCTACGTTCGTGGTCACGGATAAAGGCAGTTGTTCTCAGTGGGGGGTGGACTTGCCCCTCTTCCCGGGGCATAGCTGGCAGTGTTTGGAGACATTTGGGGTGCTGGTGGCTTTTACCAGGCAGAGGCCAGAGACACCGCTGCCATCCCACAGTGCTCATGAGAGCCCCCCTGCAGAGAAAGTCATCCACCCAAATGTCCCCTGTGCCCAGGCGGGACAGGCTGGGAGGCTGGGAGGGGCCGCTTCAGTGAGCACCTCCTGGTGTCTGGGTCTTGGCAGCGCCCACGAGGACAGGGCTGTCCCCCAGGCAGGCCAGAGCCGCAGAGCGGTCGGGGAGGCGCCCAGGGTCGCTGGGCTTGGGAGGGGACCCCAGCATTTGTCTCTCTCCGAGCCAGGGTCAGGCGGTTTGGGAGCCAGTGAAGGGGTTTAAATGTTTAATTAATTACTAATATTAAACATCAGGAAATTTTTCATGTAAAAATCTAGGTTTCTGTCTTCAGATAAAAATAAAACATCGGGCTCCAATCCACCCCTCCCTGTTCCCGCAGCGGAGCGAGCCCAGCGCCGGCCTCGTGGGCAGGAGGAGGGCCCAGCACCCTCCAGGCCCTGTGTCCCTCTGCGGGCCACGCTCGGCGCCCACGCAGCAGGAAGACCTCCGGGGTCCGAGCTCCGCCTCGAACCCGGCAGAGCCCGACCGACTGGGCCGCGCGTCACACGCACTCGGAGCCGCCGAGGCCGGGAGCTGCGCGGTCTCCGTGAACACCGCCCACGAGGTCGCGCCAGCGCCAAATCGCCTGCCATACGCGTCCATGCAGCTTCCCACGGATGGTGTTAAACAACACGACCTCTATTTCACACTCGAAGTGCATTTCTCCAGCCTGTTAGCTCAGCCACGCGGTGAAAACCGGGCCCTGCGGCCTGGCCTCCGATCACGGGAGCCGCCCGATGAACCCCGCGTGACAGAAGCGCAGGTGACCGGGCCGCCTCGCGTCCCTGGCCCCTCTACCCAGGCGGGCGCGGGTCCTCTCGGGGGGCAGAAGGGCTCGGTCGTGGCAGGGACAGCGCGCGGCCAGCCCCAGGCCTCGGCAGCGCCTGTGGCCCCCACTTTGCCCAGGCGGACTAGGGCCACGCTGCGCGGTGCCGTGGAGAGGGGAGGCCGCGAAGGGAGGGGGGCTGTGCGGCTCCGTGTTCGCTTCTCTTTGGGGGATTTGGTAGGTTCTGACTCTGAATGGTCGACACTTTGCTCCCAATGAGGGGCACCTTCGGTTCAGCACAAATATTGCCGTGACTCCCCCCAAGCACGAGCCCCCGGGAGAATAACTCCGTGAAGGCCGGGCGGGCCCTCTGCGCCCACGCACGCTGCCCTGAGGCCCACCGCCAAGCTCTCCTGGGCCTTCCACGCCCCTCCGCCGGAAGGACCTGCAGGGCCGCACCCGTGTCCAGCCCCAGGTCTCCCGAGTCCGCTGTTCTCTGGTGCAAAAAACAGACAGTGATTTTCTTGAAGGAAAGGAAGGAAGGAAACTGAAGACTGATTTGTACCAAGTGCTTGTGGGGGTGAGGGGCAGGTGGGCGGGGGGGCAGCTGTCCTTGGAGCACGTGGTGGTCCCGGCGATGGGGTCTCCGCAGGCAGGAGTCTGACCCTGGGACACTGAGCGAGGACCCCACGTGGTGAGAACCCGCTCTCTTCCCCTGGGCACTGCGACATCCTGCGGTCCCCCGGGGACTCCTCGCACAGCGCTTGGTCCCCCGGGGAAACCCCCCCCCACAGCCCGCGGTCCCCAGGGGAACCCCCCCCCACAGCCCGCGGTCCCCAGGGGAACCCCCCCACAGCCCGTGGTCCCCAGGGGAACCCCCCCGACAGCCCGCGGTCCCCCGGGGGAACCCCCCCACAGCCTGTGGTCCCCAGGGGAACCCCCCACAGCCCGCGGTCCCCAGGGGACCCCCTGCAAGACTGTGTCCGTAGGATGTGAAGCAGGACAAAGCCCCGGTGGAGAAACCCGGACGTGTGCACGTGGCTGGTGCTGCGCTTTCTGATTCCACTCCAGGGCCGGCTTTCAGTAAACGCCCCTCCCGAGTAACCGTCCACTCTCATCAGCACTAGACCCCTCCCCCGGTTTCCATTTACAGGACCAGTTCTAGCTCTTCCTGACCAAGAACGTGCATTGCCCCCCTGCCTCCGTGGGAGCTCCCCCAGAACTGTGCTGGCGTCTGCGTCACCCTGTGCGCTCCTGTCCCAGGTGAGTGACGGGGGTGGAGGGTTCGGGGACAGCAGCAGGCAGGCTGGTGAGCGTCCTTCTTTGCTCTGATTGCAAGTGCTTTGCCGCCCGCAGGTGAAGTGGGAGAGAGGACGCGGAGAAGCAACACGGGTGACAAGGGAGAATAAATGTGCCCAGGAGGGGACGTGGCTACTGATGCTGTGCCCTTCGGTCTCAGTACACCCCGAGGAAGACACGCCGAAGACACGGTGTGAGGCCCAAGCACCCGTCTGGGTGTCTGAACTGCTGGAAGCGCGACGTCCCCGTGACCCTGTGCGCGGTCGCAGCACACACAACTCTCCCGCTGTGATGCTGTGGTCCCCGCGGGGCCTGCCTGGCCGCTGTCCATCACTCGGTCACACATCTGAGCCTCAAAGAGATGAAGCCGCTCTCTGCACAGCCAGGCCGCCGTGCTGGCCGGATTCCAGCGACCTCCCTAAGACCAGGGTGGCCTTCCAGCGGCCGGGGTGGCTGTGTCCCTGTCCCGGAGTAAAAGGCATCTCCGCCCCCTGGGGCAGGGAGACCACCATTTGCTTCTCTGAACTCCTTTTCTGTCTCTGAAATGAATCAGGGTTTCCCATCTGGGTTCCTCGCCCTTGACTGTTCGCGTGGGCTGATGTGGGGCAGGAAACTGTTGTGGGAGCTACTCTGGGCATCTCCGGTTGTCCAGGTGCACCCTGGTCTCTACACACCGGGTGCCAGCAGCACCCCCACCGGGCACCACAGAGGGAAATGTCTGCGATGTCGTGGTGCGGCCCATGCACCCAAACTGCCCCTGGTCGAAAGCCACTGTTTTATCTCCCTGGGGGTACAACTTAGCACCGCATATTGCTTTCGCCATGTATTTCTGTTGTTTAATGGGCTTGGGAATCCTCCCACACTCTCGCCGACGTCTTCCCTCCGTTCCAGGGGACGCGGAGAGCACAGGACCCCGCAGAGCCGCCACTCAGAAGCAGATGACCACAGCTCCTTGCGGGGTGTCCGGGCACAGCCTTTCCACCCGTGTGTTTCAGACGCGAATGTTCCGATATCTGCCTAACGACGTGTGGTTCCGCGTGAGCCTTCATCTCTCCGCCAAGCGAGCATCCGCTTCCTAGAAACCGGGAAGGGACGTGGGTGCGGCTGCCCTGGGTCCCCACCTCGCTGCCCGCATTTCAGCTGCCCGAGGGCCGCGTTGTCCAGGCCAAAACCACCGGGTGGCGGAGGAGCGGTCACCTCGGACTGCTTCCTGGTCTGGCTCTAACATCCACTCTCGCCCCTAATCACACAGTGAACGGGAGGCAGCTTGATAAGGTGGAGACTTACTCAGACGTCTGTGCCACTGACCAAATTCCCACTGGGAGGGACAAAGAGACCTGGACGCAGAAAACCTGCAACCACGTCAACAGGAAAAAGCCCTGCCACGTCCGCCGAATCAGGGACTCGCTGCTGGGCATAGAGCACCATCCCCACCGTGGGGACTGAGAACCACCGCCTGGGGTGCATGTGTGGAAGCACAACATCGCCCCCAAAACCGGCCCCTCCAAGGGGAGGTTCCCACAAGCTGCCGGGAGGGAACCTGTGGAGCTCACCCTCCAAATGTCAAGGCCAGAGGAGCGAGGGCCTTGTGTGGACTCTGCAGGGAGGCTGAGCCTGCTCCGGGCCAGGAGGGAAGACCTTCTGGACAGGTAATGGACCGGGAAAACTGTCTCTGTCAGAACATCTTCAGTCCACCCAGGGCAAGCGCCACTCCGACACGTTTGCTGCTGGACCTCGAGCCTGAGCCCCAAGTCCAGGGCGAGGGAAAGTCCCGGAGAAATGCAGCTGTCAGCACCGTCAGGGGAAACAGCTCCCAGAGCCCAGAGCACATCAGTGCCCGACTCCTTAGCACGTGAAAAAACAGTGAGCTGTGTCCGAGTTCCCAGCTGGTCTCGGACTGCTGCTGGGGAACTTCCAACCCAGCAGCAATGGATGGATTGATTGGCCTATTCTGAAAAGCCAAGGAAGTCAGCTAAAAACATGAGGGAGACAGAAAGATGGGTGAGCCGGGGTCTCGACCAGCAACATTGTAACAACAGTGAGAGTCGACCAGCAACATTGTAACAACAGTGAGGGTTGACCAGCAACATTGTAACAACAGTGAGGGTCGACCAGCAACATTGTAACAACAGCGAGGGTCGACCAGCAACATTGTAACGACCAGCAACATTGTAACAACAGTGAGAGTCGACCAGCAACATTGTAACAACAGTGAGGGTCGACCAGCAACATTGTAACAACAGTGAGGGTCGACCAGCAACATTGTAACAACAGTGAGGGTCGACCAGCAACATTGCAACAACAGTGAGGGTCGACCAGCAACATTGTAACAACAGTGAGGGTCGACCAGCAACATTGTAACAACAGTGAGGGTCGACCAGCAACATTGTAACAACAGTGAGGGTCGACCAGCAACATTGTAACAACAGTGAGGCGGGCCTCTCTCCCGCGGAGCTCCGCCTGCTGCAGCCGTGTGAAATCGCACACACTGCTCGGCTCACTGCGCCGGCGCATCCTGGACCCTGCGGTGTTCGTGGGGACTTGCTTTGGGTCGCAGTCCACACACCACGTGCTGCTGCAAAGGAAGGCGCATCCCTCGGGGGTGGCCATCCTGCCCGGGTCTCCGCTAACTGTGACAGGCGGTGTCTGTGCCCCTCTCGGGCGCCCAGTCGCGTCCTCCCTGTTCGCTGAAGGGCGAGCTGCTTTCTCAGCCACCAGCTGCCTTGTCCTTGTCTGCTGTCAGCATGCACTGTGTTCCTTCCGGAGGCAGGTGGGGGCTCCCGTGTTTCCGGCGCGTCGTCTCGTTCCCCACGATGGAATAACCTCTTCACCCCGAGTCATCTCTTTCCCCCCAAAAGCCCGTCGGTCTGCTCACGTGGCTGCCTTGGTTCTCTGTCCGTGAGCGCGAGCCGCACCGTGTCTTCCTGCTGCCCCACCCCTCTGGGACCTTACCTCGTGGGCGTGTCTTTGGAAACGGCATATGGTGGACGTTTTATTTTTATTGTTACTTATTGATTAGAGAGAGAGAGGAAGGGAGAGCGAGATAGAAACACTGATGAGAGAGCACATTGACTGGCCGCCTGCTGCACGCCCCCCACTGGGGATCAGCCTACAGCCTGGGCATGTGCCCTGCCCGGGAACTAAACCGAGGGCCTCTTGGTGCAGGGTCGACGCTCAGCCACTGAGCCACACCGGCCGGGCTGGTGGACGTTTTAAAACACCCCATCAGAAGGTGTCTTACCCTCAGCTGACCCAGCTGGTCTGTCTCACTGCCTATGGTTGGGACATGCCTGGGTTTGTGCCAGCACAGTCAGTACGAGTCTCCCCCTGCACGTCTGAGGTGCGCTGCCTGGACCCCCTTTCCCTCTGTCTTAACCTTCCATCGGCTCTGGAAGCTGTGCCTGTTTCCTTCCCTTTATTGGTACCCCTTGGAGATGGGTCACTGAGTATTGAACTTCCAAAGTGTGACGTTAATCACCACGTGTAGTCTCCTTCAAAGAGCACACCGACCCCCGAGCTCAGAGCATCCCACGAAGCCTTCCCCGTTCCGGTTATTGTATTTAAGTCCCACCTTCTCGTGAACCCCCCACGGGGGGCAGTTTCCCAGACTGTGACAGGGACTTCCGGGGATGAGAAATAAGACGCCGGGGTCGTGAGAGCGGGTGGGTGAGGGGAGTGGGTTAAGAACACCTCGCAAGGTTGGCAGGCTGGCAGCCACGAGGAAGGAGGAGAAGCGTAGTCCGAGAGAGGGCTTCGGAAATGTCCGGAGACGGAGCCCGAGAATCTACGTGTCTGGAGCACAGCGACCCGAGCAGCATGAACAAGCCAGATCCCGGCGCATCCGGCCTGTGGAAACAGCAGGGTGCCGAGACACCGCAGGGGTCTGAGAGCAAGCGCAGGGACACAAGATTACTTAGAGAGAAATAACGATTAATTACCAGGTCCCTTTTCACGGAGCACAGGAGAAGCCGCAAGAGTGTGAGGACTCCAGACGGGCCAACAGTGAGTGTGCAGCCGTCCACACCAGCTACACAGTCACGGGGGAAGGAACTTTCAGACAAGAAACACTCACGTCCTGCATTCGCAGATTATCACTGAAGGAATGATTAAGAGGTTAGCCTTCAGCATAATCTCTGTATTGCTATGGTTACAAATCACCTTTGACACCTCAGTGGTTGTAGGAAAAGCAAACGAGCAAATGGTGCTTTTCCTCGTCCTGATCGTGCCGGACGAAACCCACACTCTTCATCCCTCCGCTCACACCGTCTACCGCAGGCGGGGCTGCTCCCTCGAATCACGGAAAAGGCACTCCAGTGAGTCATTCCAGAGAAGACCCTAAAACTCTTCCCCGTGCGCAAGCTGTCAGCGTACATGTGTATTTACTGTTGCATGTTTTATAATATAAAAAATGGAGAGCAGTTTAAAAAATCAGTGAGTACCATCAATGGCATGCAATGAATTACTACAGGGGATGGTCAGCAAACCCACGTTAGCCCACAAAACCTGAAATATTTACATCCTAGCCCCCGAAGAGCTAGGTTGCTAACCCTGCTTCGGAGCACTTAAAATGCATCTAAAAATGCCCAAATTATGTGGCATGGGAGAGAAAGTCACATTCAGAAGGATATAGACTAGTGGATACACTTTATTCTAGTTATGTATAAAACCAACAAAATAATATTACATGTCACCCATACATACACATGTAAAAAAAATAGAGAGAGAAAGAAGCATAAAGAGACAGGTGTCTATACATTCCAGAACTCTGGAGACTTCTGGAGAAAGAATGAAAAGGGATGAGTAAGTGAGAGCGAGAAGGTTAGAAACATTAATCTACATCTATTGTTCTTCCAAATCGAAATGTCTTGTGAAACCTCTGTGTGTGTTACTGGACCAACAACCATGTGCCCAATGATTCAAGAGACCATCACTCAAAACATCAGAGTTTGTCGGAAGGAAAGGTTTATTGATGGAGAAGGTACCAGCTGAGAAGATGAGAGCCTTCATGGTCTTCAAATCCGTCCATCGTAGCAAAGTGCAGAGTTGAGGTTTCTTTTATGTCATGGAAAGGGGGGGAAATGGGAGAAACAAGAGGTGACTCATGACTGCAGACATCTGGGCACCAGTGAGGGGCCGAGGAAGATACGAAACTTCTTTGTTCTTGATCGCTTGACTCTAGTTGATGTGAGTTTGGTCTCGAGGTTCCTGCAAATTGTTGCGCAATCACGATTTTTGTACATGCTTCCCTTTTCTCCCTGGGAGAGGGGGGGGCTGTTTTTGTAAAGCTCAGCCCACAAGCAGAACCCTTCTAAGGATTAGCATGTGTAGAAGCAGACTGAGCAGGGCCGAGGAGCCCGAAGGCCGCAGGAACAGAGGAGGCAGACAAGCCGAGCATTGCACTCAGTTACGTCTTTGTACGTGTGAGCTTCTCCATAATGAAGAATATTTAAAATTAAAGATTAAAATGGGACCTAAAAAAGAAATGCCCCAGTCTGAAAATAAGCTCAGGACATGAACCAAATGCTGCAAATGTGGGGGGAAAGTGGTAATAAAGAAAAATTCATTGCAAGCAAGAGTATGACCTTTCTGCACCAATCACTATTCAAGCTCGTACCTCCAGTGGCAAGGGGGTGGGAATACAGCCACCGCAGGACCCCGTGTGCTGTGTTGTGTATTGTCATGTTTGTCTGCTTGGGCCCCATCTCCCCACTGAAACCCACACCAGACTGTAAACTCTGTGGGTCTTTTTTCCACCCTCATCTCTCTAGCACCTGCGGCTGTACCAAGGACAGATTGGCTCCTTATCGTACCTGTGTTGAAATAAAGGCAAGATTCTGTGTTCTCTGTGTTGGGCTTAAAATATTGATTTTGAAAATGTCAACTGTGCCAAAAAAACAGCCATCTGGTTCTTTTTCATCCTCAAACTTTAGAACTCTGATGAACTCTCAAAACACACAGACGCGAGGAGAAGAGTCGAAATAGCATCTCCGTTTCCCAATATGGGAGTGAGTGTTAGGAGACATTTTAACGCCGAGCGGGTCAATCAGGGAGTAATTGCCTCTGACAGACACTCTAGAAATCAGGCACATTCTCTACCTGGAGCTGAGTGCCACTTGAGAAGTAACAGCCCTTCCTGCCTTTGAAAACATCAAGGACAATCAAGGCTTCACTGCCAACCTGGTCCTCAGTACTGAACACGTAGGAGGTGGGGATGGAGATGCAGCTACACCAGGAGAAAACCGATGTTGCAGACTTAAACATATACACGACTCCTGTAAAAGGAGACAAATCCCAATGCATCTCAGCAATAGCTCCAGGTAGGCAACTCTAGTCGGACCCTGAGGAAACTCAACCAACTCTGGAGTCCCACAGGCCGGAGTCGGAGATGGTGGGTTGGCAGCCAGGACAGCCACCTCCTTGGGCTGTGAGACGTTTCCACCTGCTCTGGTTTCACTAGGATGTTGATTTCGGTTAACTTGAACCTTTACAATTAAGTGCAAACAGTACCTGGGAGAGGTAACATTTTATTTCACACCCAACAGTGACACCCAACTTGAATTAATGTTGGCGGTAACCTGGCCCTGATCCAAACAGAGAAGCATTGGGGCTATAAGGAAAGAGTCGTATACCTCTGCCTAATACCTGTGACTATTTTAAGGACAAGTTTTAGAAGGCTCCACTGTAGATGAAAGTGTCTATCATCCCTTGAAGTCTAAGTAAGCTGTTTGACCTAATCCTGCCATTTGGCTTCTCAATTGTCTGGTAGGAAAAATCACCATTTCCCTTTAAAAAAACAATTTGTCGATTTTTTTTCATTGACTTTTATTCTGAGATCATTGCGGAGCCACATACAGCTGTAAGAAACGACACAGAGAGAGTCTACCCACTCTTCACTGAGTTTTCCTAATGGTTCAAGGCAGAAGGGAGAAAAAGCAAATGTCATTTCTTCCACCGACCTCGGGTCCGATGGCCGGGGTCCTGCAGCGTAGACGAGCAAGAGACAGAGTCACAAGAGAAAACAAACAGAAGCTCATGAGCGTGCGCCTCCTGCGTCCATGGGGGGGGACAGTGGTAACTCAAAAGGGTGGGCAGAACTCGGGCTTCTTAATGAAAGAACAGTGCATTTTCTAAGGAAGTGACAAGGTGAAGAAAAAGGAATTTGAGTTTCTAGGGACAGAAAATGGCGGGAAGGTAAAACATGGGAAAGAGAGTGGAAGGTGAGGGCTAGAAAATGACATTTGTCAGGACCATCTCTCTGGTGCATCCCCTGGGCTGACGAAGGGCTGACGCTGTCCCTGGGGGCTGTCCCCTGTCCTTCCTGGTTGCACATACTTATATCCTGCTTTTAGGCAAATATAAAAACAGAGAGCTTTTATTGTATGTTTTTGCTCAACTGCCTTCTGTTCAAAATAACCCTTATGCCAAAGGGACCTTTTAGGGGGTGACAAATTCTACTACCCTCCAGTGACCTCTTGCGAAACTAGTGGCAGAGTGGGGACGGAGCAGTCCAGGCTCAGAGGAGACCACGCCCCTCTTCTCCATCTCCTGAGGCTGTCATCTCGGGCACCTGGCAGAAATGGGGGCGCGGGGTCTGGTACCTTTGGGCGTTGGCTTTTTTCACTCAGCATAACCCTCTGGCTTCACCTAAAGGGTCTCGGCCTGTGTTCCACGCTCTGCATGGAGAAGTCTCCTCAGCCCTTCCCCCGTTGAGAGACGGCTGCCTTGTCCCCACCTTCGGCTGTCACCCATAAAGCTGTCGTAGACACTCGTGCGCAGAGTTTTTGTGTGAGTGTGCATCTCTGTTTCTCTGGGTAAATGTCCACAAGGTGCCGGGGCAGGTGGTCGTGTACGGCCGGTTTTGTAAGAAGTTAGAGGTGTTTTGCAGAGCGGCTCCTTGGTTTCACGTTCCCACGGACGAGATCCGCGTGGCAGTGGTTGCACAGGGTCCCCATTGGCCCAGGGCCTCGGCCCTCAGGGACAGCGCCGAGTCTGGAAGAGCCAAAGGAAAAGATTTTCGTACAGCCCTCTGCTTCGGCTCTGGAAACGCGCAGGGTGAGTGAGCTGGTGGTTCGTCTTCAAGCCTGGGAGACGCCCGAGTTGAGATTGTATTTACGGGAAGTATAATGGAGCGGGAGAACGTGTCAGCCGTGTTTCTCCGGCAACAGTGCTGCCGATAAGCTTGTTTTGACCGTGTGGTCCCCTCACTAGACCTGCCGCGCGTGCTCCCCCGGGAGAGACAGAGCGGGGTGTCGGGAGAAACCTCGGCCAGTCCAAGGTTAATTGAGTGATGCGAACTAAGAAACTGTAAAGGCCTGAAAACTCCGAGAGGAGAGGCGAGGGGCTGAGGGCGACCTGAGGCTCTGGCAGTGGGCGGTGGGGGGAGGGGGGGCCCTGCAGCACGTCGCGCGAGGACGGCGGTGAGAACCCGCACCTCCGTGTTCTCAAGGCAACCGCGACACCACACAAAAGCCTTTCTCGGAAATTACATTTTTAAAAAACTGTTTGAAATACACGAGGTTTTTTTTTTTAAAGAAAACAGTAACTTAACTAGCGTCGAGGGGGAAATGTTTAATAACATTTCCTACATCTTGAGGGTCTTTGGAGTTTGCAGCTGTGAAGCACATTCAGGAGCTCCGGTGCGTGGAGACAGGCAGCGCGCAGGCCCGGGTGACGGACCGGGCCCTGTCACTGCCCCGGGGACCAGGCCCTGTCACTGCCCCGGGGACCAGGCCCTGTCACCACCCTGGGGCAACAGACCGGGTCCTGGCACTGCCCCGGGGACCAGGCCCTGTCACCGCCCGGGGCAACAGACCGGGGGCGACGGACCAGGCCCTGTCACCACCCTGGGGCAACAGACCGGGCCCTGGCACTGCCCCGGGGACCAGGCCCTGTCACCGCCCGGGGCAACAGACCGGGGTGACGGACCGGGCCCTGTCACTGCCTGGGGTGACGGACCGGGCCCTGTCACCACCCAGGGTGACGGACCAGGCCCTGTCACCGCCCGGGGTGACGGACCGGGCCCTGTCTCCGCCCAGGGTGACGGACCAGGCCCTGTCACCGCCCGGGGTGACGGACCGGGCCCTGTCTCCGCCCAGGGGTGACGGGCCGGGCCCTGTCACCGCCCGGGGTGATGGATCTGGGACCCTATCACAGATGTGAATCAAATCTGAGCAGATACTGCGGTCCATTTTTACAAGTCACAAATATGAAATGATTCCTCTGGGTTGAGCTTGCTCAGGGCTACTGTTTCAAATCCGAATGTGCCTCTCCCTGGACAGGTTGGTGGAGGAACCCCGAGATTCCTGGGGCACATGTCCCCCGAGCCTGCAGGACACCTGGACCCTTGTGGCCTTTTTACCAAAAGGGAAGAAGACACAAAAGCCACCCATGGTCGTGGGAACATCCCAGACATCACGGAAATCTATGAGTCGGCTTAGAGCCTTTCCTCCCTGGGGGCGGGGGGGGGGGGGGGGGCAGGAGCTCCTATTTCGGAATAAAATAGAGCCGGATTCAAGTCTTGTTTCTGTCACCGACTCTGCGGCCTGGGGTTGCCGTGAGCAGTCGGGTCATCTAGCTGAGGCTCCGTGTCGCACGGGGAGATCAGGGTGTGAACACGAGCTCCCAGGGCCGCTGGGCCCCTGGGTGAGGACTGGGAACCAGGTCACCTGAGCTGCGCCCAGTGTTTGCTGTCGTCTGGGCGGTGGTGGTCACGGGTGGTCTCTGTCGTCGCCGGGACCTTACAGATCACATGATGTTCGGGGTCCGTTGTCGACCGAACAGGTATTGGTTGGGTGTCTGCTGGGCACCGGCCACATCCTGGGTGCTGAGGGGCCGGGAAGCCAGGCCCTCTGGGGCGTCTTTCTGGGGGAAGGGGACGGTGCACAGCGGCCGGCCGGCGGGGAGAGGGAGATGAAGCGGATGGAGCGTGGGCGTGTGTGCAGAGGGTGCCGTGTCCGCGGGTTTGTCAGGACGGCCTCTGGGACCCCACGTATCTGAGCGGAGACCTGAGAGGCCAGGGGGTCCGGGGCACCGCAGGCGGGGTGCGGTGATCGGCTCACCCTTTGTTAAGACACTTCCCTCCTTGCTCCGGATGAGTCTAGCTGGTGGCGTGCGGGCGGGAAGGCTGATCTGAGAGGGCACCGGTGTTTGGGGATGTGGTGTTTGGGGGTGCGGTGTTTGGGGGTACGGTTTTTGGGGGTGTGGTGTTGGGGGTGCGGTGTTTGGGGGTGTGTTTTGGGGGGTGCAGTGTTTGGGGGTGTGGTTTTGGGGGTGCGGTGTTTGGGGGTGTGGTTTTGGGGGTGTGGTGTTGGGGGTGTGGTATTGGGGGTGTGTTTTTGGGGGTGCAGTGTTTGGGGGTGTGTTTTGGGGGTACGGTGTTTGGGGGTGTGTTTTGGGGTGCAGTGTTTGGGGGTGTGGTTTTGGGGGTGCAGTGTTTGGGGGTGCGGTGTTTGGGGGTGTGGTGTTTGGGGGTGTGCCGTCGTTTCTCTTCCTATATTTAAGCCTCGGACCTGACTTCCCCGCACGCGTGGGTCCCGCCCTCTCCGCCCGCCCCTGGGGTGCTGGCAGGGCTCCGTGTCCCTCGCTCACGGTGGCCACGGTCCTCGCTGTGACTCACCGCTCCTGCCTGTGTGCTGTCCACATCCGAGGGTGGCAGTTTGGCCTGGCCCGTCCTTTCTCCTCGGGCTCCAGGGGAACATTTACTCTGGGGGTGACCCTTTCTAGCAGAGTCTGGGAGAACATGCACTTCCCCGTGGGTCTGCAGTACCACTCTCCTGAGGGCATGGATTTAGTGCCACAGGAACCCACCCTCAGTCACCCAGGAGCAGGGAGGAGGTGTCTGCGCCGGGAAGGAGCCTGAGGCCCCGAGTGTGGCAGGAAGACAGAGTGCCCAACTTCCCACCACTCGCCAGGGCCTCACGGCCCCTCAGTCTCTTCCCAGCTCCCTCTGCCATAACTCCCGCGTGTGTGGCCCAGCTGCCAGCGCAGGGACTTGAGCCATGACGCTCTGTGACCAGGCTCCTGGTCTCCCCATCCCAATTCTCCAGCCCAGGAGACAGACTTCGATGGGATCCTGCTGGGTCTGGGGCCTGCCCTGGGCCACCCAGCTGGGGACAGGGGGTGCGGTCCACGCTGCCAGACTCATCTTTGTCCTGTGGTTCCCGACGTGCTTCTGTTGTGGAGAAGTTCCGTGGCGGCGGGGCTGGCACCCGGTGCCCAGTGCAGACAGCGCCAGGGCATGAGGAGTCGATGCCGTGTCCCGGGTGCAGAAGCGATCTTGGCGTCTTCCTTAGCAGGCACTTTGGTGAGAAGTTAAACCATGTTTTTGTGTCCTTCCCAGCGGCCCGTGTGCACGTACCCACCCCCCTACATGATCCTTCCTCCCCCCCTGGCTTCCCAAGCTCACCAACCCCAATGAGGTACCCCCCTTCCTAATCTCTGACGTGCGCGTGGAGGACTGGAAAGTGATGACTCTGCACACATTGTAGGGAAGGACCCCTCTGGGGTTCCACATCCAGGGAGGGATGCGGGGGTGCTTGTGCGTGTGCGTGTGTGTGCGTGTGTGCATGCAGGTTCCCAGAGCCTGCTTTTCTTACCTGTTCAGTGGGGGAATCACCACCACCACCACCACAATAAGAGGACATTGTGGAGGGCGCGCCATGTACTTAATCTGCTCGTCAGGATCCAGGCTGCTGAGCAAAGCGGCCAGCACGTCCCCGTGAAAGAGCTGACGTGGACACTGCTTGCGGGCGAGCCGTCTTCGCCGGGGGTGGTTGGAAGCGCCGGCCGCGTACACAGACCGATGGAACACAGCGTGTTCAACACGCACCTCCCAGAGCGCTGACTTCCTGTGGAGGAAGGAGCACGGATGCACCTGCTGCACGATCGCGGCCCCGGCGAAAGGCAAGGCCGTCTTCCCGCCGAAATGTCACCGCGACGTCTCTAACACAGACTCCTGGTGCCGTGCTAACAGTGTCGAGGTTACAGGTGAGGGGGCTCGTACATCATGGTGCACGTGACACAGGATTCTTGCTTTCAAAGGGGATGTTAGGAGTAGCCATTATTACGTGGGGTGGAATGCAACCTGGTACACCGCGAGTCTCCGTATAATTGTTCACGTCACGAATCGGATCTGCTCAGCGCTCCGTGGGTGATGGTCCTGCTGGGACCGTCCTGCTGAGCACCCTGCAAGCAGTCCATGGAGAGGCCTGGAGGCGGGGAGGCAGCCGCGAATGTGTGAAGCTTTGCAGGGAACTCGGAATAACAATCTCAGGGCCTGGGCAGCAGTGTGCGTTTCTGTGCGCGTCCATCCAAACTCTTCTCGTGACCTGACCCTGTGGTTCAGAGCCCCCAGCGGCCGGGACTGTGCTCCCTGACCCAGACTCCTCCACCGCTGCAAATCAGTATCAGAAACGTGACCCAAGCTGGGTGGAGCCTCCGTCCCTAGAATTTGGGCTGAGAAAATGGGCCTCAGAGATGGAAATGTGCGCATGTTACTGCTGAATACCCATTGGCGCCTCGTCAGAGGTCTCCAGCTGGTCAGCTTTCTAGCAAATTACCTGCTACCTAAAGACAGTGTAGTGAGGAAGACGAGTCATCACAACACACAGACCATAGAGAGATGTAGCTCTCCCCAGGGGCTGTGGTACTGTTTCCACGTTGTTACTGTTGCAAACATCGATGTCCACATTGTTACTGTTACAAACATCGAGGTCCACATTGTTACTGTTGCAAACATCGAGGCCCACATTGTTACTGTTGCAAACATCGAGGCCCACATTGTTACTGTTGCAAACATCGAGGCCCACATTGTTACTGTTGCAAACATCGAGGCCCACATTGTTACTGTTGCAAACATCGAGGCCCACATTGTTACTGTTGCAAACATCGAAGTCCACATTGTTACTGTTGCAAACATCAACATCCACATTGTTACTGTTGCAAACATCGAGGTCCACATTGTTACTGTTGCAAACATCGATGCCCACGTTGTTACTGTTGCAAACATCGAGGTCCACATTGTTACTGTTGCAAACATCGAGGTCTTCTCAGAAACAAGCTCTGTTTCCCCAGGGCAGGGATTTCCATCCTGGGCACCGCAGGGATTTTCAAAACATGTGCCACCTGACTCTTCAGTCAGGGCACTGACCTCTGTCCCGGAGACTGTCAAATAAAGAAACCACAACAGCCAACACAGCAATAGTGCAGGGCGGATGCCCATGTTGAACCATAAACCTATGTGTCATGTAATAGGGTCGGCATCTTGTTGGTCAGGTCGCATAATAAGGCTGCGTCTGACCCGTTAATTCTTGGCACCGAAAATCCTTATATGCACGGATGGGCACCTGATGTTTTAAAAAGTCACCCTGGAGCAAAAAGGGTAGGTAATTACTATTATTATTTTTGTAAATCAATCAAACGTATATGTATCTTTTGTAAGATCAGCAAAAAAAGTATTTTTGGTGTGCCGCAGAACTTGAGTAATTGGTTGACGTGTGACCTATGCCTGGGAGTGTGAGGCAGAGTCACCTGGCACCTCTGGCTGGAGACTGGCATACGGGCTGCGCCTCCGGTCATATGCCCATCGTGCACCCGAGTCCCATCTCCGCGCGTCCAGCCAGGCTCAGCGTTGGACATGTCCACATCCTTGCCATCCGGACGGGTGACAAGAGAGGCCTGTCTGAGGTTTTAATGGGCACTGTCTTGACCCCCAGCGAGTCTGAGCGCCTTGTTCTGCGTCCACGCGCTGCTAGGTTTCCTGTCCTGGGAACCGGCCGTCGTGTCTCATGTCCATTGTTCTATCAACTGTTGGTTCTGACCTTCCTGTGGCTGCCTAGCACCAGGCCCTCCGTGCCCCGGCGGCTCCTCCTTCGGCAGCATCGGGCGACAGCGTGGCGAGCGGAGGGTGCTTTTGTGTGGGGAGGCTTGTGTTTACCGATGTTTTCTGTCTGTGTGATTGAAAGTGATCTGTCCGTGGTCTGCATCTCTGTGGTCTAATTCAAGAAACCTGTCTCCTTTCTCTATAGCTGGTCATAATTTACTAGGAGAGGTTTGTTTTGTGTTGTTGGAAATGATTTCCGGTTTTCTTGTTTAAGTTGATGGTCAACTTTGAATTTCCTTTTGGGGATAAAGAAAAGTAAAGGCATAATGATGCGTGTTAACCAGGTAGGCAGGTGCGACCGGCAGCCCTGGTCCGACGCCTGGGTCTCTGTGCTGCCTATTTTGTTCCCGTGGCCACTCGTCCATCCCTGAGCTAAGTCTCCATGGGTCCCTACTCTTACATAATAAACAGAACGCAATGTGCTTTTCCTTGGCATTGCCTATAATTATTTCAAAACTAAACCTGATTTTCACTTGGGGTTTTATTGTGTTAGAAAGTTCCCTTTTATTCGTAATTGGCTAGTTTTTTAAAAAATCACACCTGGGTATTGAATTTATTACAAAATTGTGTGTAGCTCTTGCTACGACTATTTCTTAATTCATTAGTAAGTTGAATTCCACTCATAGATTTCTTGACATTAAAATAACAAGTGGTAAATGAACAGTGCCTGTCCTAACGTATGTGTGCACTGTGTGCGTGTTTGTATGCATGTGTGTATGCACTGTGTGCATGTGTGTGTGCATGTTTGTGTGCACGTGTGTATGCACACACACACGTACAGACAGCTTGCTGGTGTTTCATTTAGGATTCTATATCTATGATCTAGAGTGAGAGCAGGTACCTCTGGGCAATGCTGTAAATAGTTCTATCCTTGACTTCCAATCCTTGTGTTGTGAAGTTGACAGTGGTCGTGGGTACTTCGTGCAATCAGACAATGCCCATCTTTGCGGAGAGTAGGAGGTTCAGGCAGCTACAGGCAGGTTTCCTGGGGCCTCTCATTTTTGCTGTTGGTTTTACCTTCCAGGCATGACCAGCCCACTGTTCGCTGTTGATCCGAAGCGTGTCCCTCGGGCCGCTCACTGTGGCCCCAGGGGCGGGCTGCCCTCATGCGGGGAGTCCGTGCCACCCTTCACGGCCGCCCTGCTGTGTTTCAGCAAACGTCCACCCAGCGCAGGACCTAACTGCAGCCGGAAGTGAGGCACGTGTCCTTCCAAAGCTCAAGGTTACGTTTACACAGTTTGAGCCGAGGCGATGGTAAAGATACTGCAGACTAGGATCTTCAAACACTGTGCAAAGGAAAAAAATAAGTCACTGGAGAAACCTATTAAAACATCCAGAGAAAACACAGCTCATACCAAGTCAGGGCCCAGATCAAAACTGGTTCTTATAAGATCCCCAGATGCGAGGCTCTGTGCTGAGCCAGGAAGTATTCATCTTCCACTCTCTCTGGCCGCGTGCGGGACCAAGCGAATGAGTTAGGAACGAAAGAACAGGAGGATCTACTTCCTGGTGCATTTCAGCTCCTCTTAGGCAAAATCTGTGCCAACTGGGTCTCCCTGTAAAACCCTCAAACACCGTGTCTGCCTGTCTACTGCATCGGGGTCCCTGCAGGCGGAGCACAGCGGTGCCATCTCGGTGGGCTCCGGGCAGCTCCTTTGCACAGCAGAAGGCTGACCATCAACCAGCAGGGTTTGCGGGGACACCCGCGGTCACACCCCCTCCACTCACAATGCACCTGAGCAGGATCTGATAGCTCAGGGGTTTGTGCAAGGGGAATTTCTTCCACAGACAACATTACTTTGTAGAAAAATAGCGCAGACATGGCCGCTTTCCCCGATACGCATGTGGATTTCCGTGGCCAGTGATCAATAGGCGCTGAGAGGTTTGAAAACAGGAACCAATGGCGTCCACCTCGCTAGGAAGGTCGTGGTTCAGATTCTGCATCTTTATCAGCAGAGAGACGTCCCTGCCTCGTGAGCCCTGCTGTCACGGGGACAATGGGCTTGTTTCCTTCCCTGAGCTGGTCTAGTCCGAGCTGAAGCTGACGATCGGGCTGCGAAAGGAACCTGCAGCTCAGACTGCACCCCCGCGGGCTGCTGAATGGTTCCGACTCATCAGGGCAGAGCCACGCAGCCAGGTACTTCACAGGGTGGCTTTCCATCACCGCAGCCTTCCACCCACTGTGGCTGGCTCATCGATCGGGGTGTGCCCGGGAGAGCCAGCGGCCTGGGATCCGGAACTGCTGACGGCCACCTCCGGACTGTAGGACGGGCCATCTCCAACAACACGTGTGTGGGCCCCTCGGGCTGGCTTCACGCCCCCGCCGAGCCATTAGGTTTAGCAGTTTGACACAGAGTGGGAGAAAGTCCCCGGTAATATCAGACAGGAGCGGATTCTTCTCCTCTGGTGAACCACCTCCGGCTGCCGCCCTCTCTCCTGGAGAGCCGGAACACCAAATGGAGACATCTATTCACGCATCATGTGCTCAGTTTGCAGGAGTCCATCACATTAAAATCTCAAGCTGAAAAAATGTACATTATTCCTCACTTTCGACATTTCCGCTCAAGTACGACAGGACGATGTTTTGGCGCAGTTCCATCGATGTGCTGAACGTGTTAGCAAGAGGCACGGTGGGCAGCTGGCCGTGCGCCGTCGGAAGTCAGGTGCAAACAAAACACTTCCCCGGACGGTGAGTTTGCAGTTTGCTCTCCTGTAACCTCGCGCGGACGCATGATTAACGGATAGATGTACTTTCTTAGCCTCCGACTTCGCAGCCTGCCCGTGGGTGTCTCTTCCTTCTCAGAGGCCCAGAGCAGGTGACCCCCGAGGACGCTGCCACCATCTGTGTGCACAGTACTTCGTGCTGGGGAAGAAACCTCTGTTGGGGAAGAACGGGGGAGGGGGGACTTCCTGCCATCACTGCGGTCGGTGGGGGCAGCCAGGACTTGCGGGGGCGGGGGGTCAGAGCCAGCGGGACTTGTTTCTTTAAATGAAATGTTCATGTTCGCCTCCGAGTCCTAGAATTACAGAAAACGCGGGAAGATGACCGGCAGCGCCCCCTACTTGCCACACCCAGCTTCCTGTTATTTTTAGCAACTTTATTGAGATACAACTCGTATACCATAAACTCTCCTGTACAAAACATAAACTTGTGCATCCGTCACCAGAAATCAACAGGAGACAATTTCATCACCCCAGAAGGAAGCCCTGGGCCCAATATCAGTCGCTCTTTGGCCCCCAAATCTGCCAGCCCAAGCCACCCTCAGCCACTTTCTGTACCTACCGAGTTGCCTGTTTTGGTCATTTCATATCCATGGGATCATACAATATATGGTTACTGTAACCGTCTCTGTCATCTAGCATAATGTTTTCAAGGTTCAGCTACTTTCTTCTTGGGGTTGAATTTCTTTTTTCTTTTCCTTTGCTGATTTTAGAGAGGAAGGGAGAGGGAGAGAGATAGAAACATTGATGAGAGAGAACATCGACTGGCCGCCTCCTGCACACCCCACACTGGGGAATTAGGCCCACAACCTGAGCATGTGCCCTGACTGGGAATCAAACTGGCAACCCTTTGGTGCATGAGTCCGTGCTCCACCTCTGAGCCACGCAGGCCGGGCGGAGATGAACTTCTTTACCATTATATAGTACTTCTCATTATGTGTAGGGACCTCCCTCACTCTGAACTCTGCTTCGTCTGAAATTACTGTCACCAATCCAGGTGTGCTTCCTTAGCATTAGCTCCTTTCTCCACCTCTTCACGTTGACTCTGTCACAGTGTTTGTGTCTGAAGTGGGCTTCTTATGTACAACGTAAGTCAGGTCTTGTTTTTTAATACACTCTAACAATTTTTTTTTAATTAATGTGTGTAGACCAGTCACATGTATAATGATAGAGTGGGATCAATATCTACCATGCCGTAGCTGTTTTCTTTTTATTGGCTTTGTTCTTTATTCCTTCACACACCCCTCCTGTGTTCTTCTCTAGTTGAGTTGGGAATGTTATCTAATTCTATTTGATCTCCTCTCTTAGAATATCAGTTATACTTCTTTTAAAAAAATTTTTTAGAGCTATTTAAAGGGTTTGCAATATACCTATTTAACTAACGTGTATCCACTTTCCATTACACTTTGCTGCAGGTATAGTGTTAAGGTTCCCAGCTCCTCCCCTCTGTCCCGGACAACACGGTGTTGTCCATTTCACGTACCCACGTGCCGTAATCATCCAATGTTTTTGCTCCTGGTATTAATTAAGCATTTAACTTAAACATATTACCTGACAGAGCAATTGAAAACAAGAAACATTAAACACTTGATTTTATTTTCATGTTTTTTTTGGTATTTTTTTCGGAAGCCCTGCCTTTCTGTGTGGGGATCTGAGTTTGAACCTGCATCTTTTTCTGTTTCCTGAAGAACTGCTTTTACCATTTCCTGTAGGGACGGTCTGGTAATGAATTCTCATCGTTTTTGCCTGTCTGAGAAAGTATTTCTACTTGGCTTTGAAGGATCATTTTGCTGGGTATAAAATTCTAGGTGGGCAGTTACTTCCTGTCAACACTTTGACTATTTCACGCCACCCTTTTTCTTTCCGTGGGTTCCGAGGAGACGTCCGCTGTAAAGCTTGTCCGGTTCCATGAGGTGCTGAAACCGTGTCACCCAGCTCCTTCGGACTTTCTCTTTGCCTCTGGTTGCCTGCAGTTTGAGTATGTTGTGCACAGGTGTAGTTTACTCATAAGTATCATGCTTAGTGCCGTCTGAGCTTTCCGGATCTCTGTTTTCATGAATGTCGTTAATTCTGGAAATTTCTCAGCTGTTACTACTTCTAAACGTCTTCTGATCAATTCCCTTTTTCTTCAATTCCAGTATTCCAAATAGTTGCATTTCACACCTTCTGAAATCACCCAGAGGTCTGAGAAGTCCCATTCTCCTTGTTTTTGCTGTGGTTTCTTTCTTTGTCTCTCGTTCCACTTTAGTTTGGGGGGTTTGTTAACCTGCCTCCAAGCTCCCTGCCTGTTTCCTGTGAGCAGTTTATTCCTGTTCGGGGTTTTTGGATTCTGTCATTTTCTTTTGTGTCTTTCTCAGAGTTCCCATCTTTCCCCTTCCATTGCCCATCTGTTCTTACATACCGTCTCCATCTTCCACTCGAGCCCTTGCCGATTAATAACATTTATTTAAAATCCTGCTCTCATCATTCAGACACTTGAGTCCCATCTGAGTCCAGTGATTGGGCTGGAGCTTTATCAGCAGTGTGGGGCCCTGTGGTTAGTTTTGCCAACATTTCATGAGGCAAAAACATAAAATAAAGCATCCACCCCACAAATGATTTACCTGGAAAAATAAAACCACGTGAAAATGACACAAACTATCCATCCCCCTAGTAGAGATCCCCAAGAAAGATCACTCTGTGGCGGACTTGTTGACTGTGGAATTAACTGGAGAGAAACCAGTTCAATTTGTGCAACAGAAAGATGCCTAACTTACCTGAGGGTGAGGCCGTCGTGTGCACTTGCTTACGTTACCTGAGTCTCGTTTGCCCTGGACTGTGCTTTTGTAAACAATGCTGCCATCCAAACTGTTTCTCCGCTCTTCTGCCTTACTCTGTTGTCAATTTTGTTATATAGATAGGTATTTTAAATATATTATACATAATGTTCTGATATATATATATAATTTTTTTTTGCACATCATAGTTTTAAAAATACTTGCTGTGCCCTGGCCAGTTTGGTTCGGCGGTTAGAGCGTCGGCCCGCAGACCAGAGAGTCCTGAGTTAGGTTCCTACTACGGTTGCAGTCTGTCCCTAGCCCCTACGGTACCTTGGCTGCAGTCTGTCCCTAGCCCCAGTTGGAGTCATGTGGGTGGCAACCAGTTGATGTTTCTCTCTCACATCTATGTTTCTCTCTCTCTCTCTTCCCCCTTCTCGTCCTCCTGCTCTATCTGAAGATAAATGCAAAAAAAAAAAAAAAAAAAAATCCTTGGGTGAGGATAAAAAAAAAAAAAAAGAATTAAAATATTTACTTTGCTATCTATTATGTAATTGGGAGACCGGGGATGTTCGCAAAGCCTCTTATTTGTATATTTTTAGTTACGCATTTTTAAGAATTGCGGCGTAAGGTGTCTCTGCCACATCAGCACACGTGGGATTTCATCTGAAGAAAGCAGAAGCCCCCTCATTCCCTCGTATACAAACATGGTCCGGAGCCTGAGGTGTGCCAGGCACGGAGCCGACCTCCCTGTCCCAGCAGCAGCCAAGAGGCGCACGAGGACGGGTCCTGCTGTTCCCATAGGTTAAGGCCTGGGGTCATGACAAAGATCTCACTGTCACAAGCAGGCTTGACAGCTCTAGTCTCCTCCTAGTACCAGTTGCATTTAAGTCGGAAAACACGGTTCCGGCACACTGCACTGGCCCGCGGACCACGATGCGTGCAGGGCATACCCTCCCGACACGCGGTGCGCCCCAGAGCGTGCTGGAGGACGTGGCATCCTCCCCGGAAGGCACCGTCGTCACTGTGACATGTCACTCAGCGTGCCAGGCGACCATGTGCGCGGGGGAGGCCGGGCCACGTGGTTCCCTGGCTGGCTGTCCAGGCTGCATCCGCGGTGTGCGGCTTCCTCATGCACACCTGGGGAAATGTTTGTCTCTTCCCACGTATGTGTGAAATGCCGACGTGCCCAGATAAGAAAGTTGTAAATGTGTCCACTCCCGAAGCCCCCAAACTGAGAAAGAACAAAGGAATCACAGTGGGAAAATGTCAGAGGACGAGTTCTGAATGATCTGAAGCCTGAAGAGGCCTCGTTTATTTGAGAAAGTGAATCAAAAGGGGAGACACTATCCAGCCCCCAAGCCGAAAACAAGCCGCAACAAATGGACCGAGTTGCACATCAAAGTGGTGACGAGATAACACAGAAATCATCCAGTCACTGCCGGGAATGGCAGCCGGCTCCAGTCCTTGGGGAGAAGAGTCAGAGAGTAAACAGAACTGCAGAGAAGTCAGAAATTCCTGCGGCGTGTCATTGTTAGTCTTCATTTCAGTATCCTAATTCTCATATCATTTCGTTTATTTTTAGCATAAATAACTGTGTTAATGTTATTAGTGCAAATATATAACATGTAAAAATTAAAAAGGCAAGAAGATAAGCTCTGTTATGCTCAATTTGAACAAGAAATGGTAATCAACTTATGATTTCACACACACATGAGCACACACATGCACACACACAAACTCATGCACACACACAAACTCATGCACACACACACACTCATGCACACACATGCACAAACTCATGCACACACAAGCACACACATGCACACACACAAGCATACAGACACACAAACAAGCACACAGATATACACACACACACAAATAAGCACACAAGCACAGACACTCACAGATGCACACACGCACACACAGATACACACACGAGGACACACACACACACATGCACACAAGCACACACACATGCACACATAGACATACACACAAGCGCATACACAGATGCACACACACAGACACACACACTCACACACAGATACACACACATTGCACACACATGCACACAGACACACACACAAGCACACACACAGACACACACACACGCGCACACTCTCCCCTCTCCATTAAGAGCGCGCAGGAGCACGGGCTCCCTGGGCCCTGGCGGGCCAGCTCAGGGCTTGTTTGGTAAACACCGTTCCCCACTGAGAGGAAGTGGAGCTCCAAGACAAGACCAGGAGTCAAAGGCAATTTCGTTCTGAAATTGTAAAATACATGAGTTCATCCTGTTATAAAATACAAAACAAAGCAGAGCAAACAAAATACAAAAACCCAGACAGAGTGCGGCGGGTGCGCTCGCCCCCAGGCCCCGCAGGGAGGGGTTGGAAGCACCTGCCCGGGCGTGGCAGCAAACACATCCAGCCGGCAGCTTCTTCAGGACCTGCCCCGTGCTCAGGGCAGTGCCCGGCTCCCGGTCATGTTCTCTGGGTGAGGCAGGGGAGGAGGTCGGGCCATTCCAACCTAGCTCGGGGCAACCGGGCCATCGCTCAGTGCGGAAGGGCACTCGGCCGGGGCTCCCTCAGCCTGCCTGGGCTCAGCTCCCCTCTGCCCAGTGCTGCCCAAGGAACACCCCGCACCCCAACTCCATATCCCGTTAGATTGTGGGGAACCCACATGGCGACACGCACAAAGCAAAAAAAAAAAAAAAATGACCATTACAAGTGACAATTACAACCACTTCTTATTCTAAAAATTAGTCAATAATGGGAAAGAATTAAGCCGTTACCCAGAACCAGTTTATCCTCAGTCGATAAGCCAAGGAGCAGGTGTTGAATGAGGAAAGAATGATGGGATTAGGGGGCGGCCCCGGCGACCCCAGCAAAGCCGCAGCCATCGATCCGGCGAGAATCCACAGGATGGCTCCGGTCACGGAGGAGAAGCTCATGGGGAGAGGACCCGGCGCGATTCCGAAGGGCTCGCCGCTTCCCTGGCTACTGGCCAAGGAGAAACACGCACTTGCTGGCTGGTCTCCAGGGCGAAGCCTAACCAACCAGCGAAGTTGCCTTGACTGTTCGCGGCGACCCCGTGTTAAGCTTCCTGATGAAAATCGGTAAGGAGCAAAGTGTCTGTGTTCTGGTTGGAAAGCATTCAATCCAGTTCATCGATACTTCCCACCTCACGGCTGCCTTGCAGAAACATGTTGAAAGCACTAAATGTCCCAACAGGAACCCAACAGAATATGCCATAATGTGGGGCATTCTGTAGGTGACGTAGCATCAGAAAAAATCGTCATTGAAGAGGACGGCGAGGCGAGTGGGTGTGGACGGTGGGGAGAGGAGACATACTCAGCTCGGCGGCGACCAGAGCAGAGTGTGAAGTGACCCGCCCCCGGGGAACGCGGAGCCAGCTGGAGCCCACGCCCCGGCTAACTGCGGGGAGGATGCGCCAGAGTCCAGCCTGCGACGCCGTGACAGGTGCGGTTTCCGTCTTAGACGCTTACGCCCAAGGAGGTGGCTGGGGGAGGGGAGAGTCCTTCCTGGACTTGCCCTGTGCCCACCGCACCCCTTTCCCTTTGGGGGGAGGAGCCTCGGTTTCCCTGTGCTGAGCCATTGATCTGCCACTCAGCATCCTGAGCTCTGGGAGACGGTACACAGCAGACCCCAGGCCCAGTGTGACTCACACCTGGCCACTCGGACTCCCCGGACAGGCGGCCACAGGACCCAGGGGCCCCACTACGGCGTCTGAATTGATGGGGAAGTCTGACTCTTTGAGAGAAGGTTAGTAAGTCAGCAGGCTGTCCGCCCAGTGTCATGCCCCACCCATGCCCCTGGGGGCTGTCGAGGGGGAGGCAGACAGGAGAGGGGCATCATTTAGGCCCATATCCCATCATACCTCAACGGACCCCCAGAACCTTCCAGAAATAGGAGCCGGTGGGAACATTTCCTATGTGGTGAAAACCACGTGGGCTGTTTGTCTCCTTGAAACAGAAACCACGGAGTCAACGATGGAACCATCCAAACCCGGGAGGTGTAGATGTGTGGGGATCGTTTGGGGGAAAAAACAACGCGTGGCAAAGAGACGTGGTTTTCATTTTTAAACTTTCATTCCGAAGCATTTCAAATATGCACAGACGTGCAGGAGAGGGGGGGACCCATCCACGCTCCCCCTTTGAACAGACGTGAACACGCGTGAGATCTGAGCTCTGTGGACGCGTCTGCCGGGTGTAAAGGCGAGAAAGAGACGGTCCGCCCCGTTTGCGGGAGTCCTCGGGCCTGGAGGCCCGGGGTGACCAGGGTTCCAAGTTCGTCAGAACCTCAGAGGCTGCCTTAGCGATGACGGCATTCACGGACGCCCGCCCGCCCCTCGCTTCTCCCCGCGCCTCACGGAGCTGGGCCCGTCAGCCGCCAGGGCCTCGGCTCCCCCAGCAGGGAAGCGGTCCCCTACGCAGGCCTGCCCACAGGTTGCCCATCGCGTCCCGTCGCCGCACACGACCGTGTCCGTGGGCCATGCCACACATCAGCATTTCCAGGGCTGAGAAATCCAAGTCAAAGGGTTTCTGTGACTGTAACTGCCGAGGTCTTGCCGAATGTCCAACAGAGAGGTCACGTCCGCGTATCTCCCCCTGGCGACGTCTGGGAGACGCCAGCCCACCACTTCCGGTCAGGTGTGGGGTCACAAACCCCCGCCAAGGCGACGGGCGAGGGGCAGGGAAGTCACGGTGGCTGGGGCCGCGTTCCCCGAGCTCACCGCCGGGTTTACCTGCCGGATCTCCCGGCCGAGCACCTGCCCTGGGGATGTGGGTGAGACTGTGCCTCACCCTTCCTCATGGCCACTTCACTTCCGTCACGTGATTCTCGTCGGCAGAATGTTTGAAGGTTGACTTTCATGTCGTCGATTTTGTCATCTCTTGCTGGGGTTTTGTGTCATCTTCAGAAAGGGGTTTGGGCGGAACCGTGTCTTCCTCAAACCCACACGAGGAAGCCCTAACCCACGGTCCCTCGGAACGGGGTGCACTGGAGGCAGGGTCTTAGGAGGGTGCTTCCCTGGGGGGATGTTTCAGGTGGGCTGGTCCAACAGGCCCCTCCTCGTAAGGAGAGGGGACGAGCGCAGACTCGCAGAGGACAGACCTCTGAGGACCCAGGCGGACGCCGCCTCAGGCAGAACCAGCCCTGCCCGCACCCACTCTGCGGTCGGGGTCACCCAGTCTGCGCGTCTTTGTGACGCTGGCCAGTCGATGTTCTCTCTCGTCCATGTTTCTGGCTCTCTCTCCCTCTCACTTCCTCTCTCTCTAAAAATAAAGAATAAAAAAAGTTTTTTAAAGCAATGCATCTGTATTAAAAGTTGTGTTTTTGAAAAGGAAACATACTGGATCGGACGAAGGCAGCGGCGCCTGTAGCCCGCGGTGCGGACGGTCACTGCCGGCGGGTGTGTTGTGCCCCCGCTCGGGTGCTCACCGTCCCTGTGGCAGGGCGCCGGCACCGGGCTGTGCAGCTGAGGCTACTGCCCTCCGCCCCAGGGAAGTGCTTCCCTTACTCAGGTTGAAACCTGCGGCTCTGACCCCGATGCTACAGTGTAAAGGAAGAACAAGTTCTTTCCTTTGTTAGTATTATTATTCTAAAACTCTGGCTTCCTGGAGTCTGTCCGCTGCTGTTTCCGCGGCCTGCTCCTGTGGTGCCGGTGATGACCACCCCCGGGTTCCCTGAGCACCGAGCGGCCAGCCTGCCCTCCCTTCGGCCGCGGTGTCCGGGAGAAAGGGGCCACAGCGACCTGCAGACACGCGGGGCTGACATCAGAGAGCAGCCTCGCTTCCCGGGGAAACAGTTAATCACACGGGTCCGTGGTGACACACGTATTCAACCAACAAGGGAAGAGGTATTAAAGTTTCACAGGCTAGAAGGAAACAGAAATCTGGCGGTTTCCAGTTTAGGGTTTGTGTTTTGTGGTTTTTTCCCCCATTACTAACATTTATTCTAACTACCCACTGACCCCATCTGTCTGTGGCTCCCACGGGAGACCCAAACCCATCCTCCCCCCCCCCCAAAATGTTCTGATTTCCTGACTGGGAGCACAACCCCCAAGCGCCCGAGCCCTCCGAGAAGCCCTGACTCTTCCTCGTCCACCTCTTGCTCATCGGCGGTGTTGCCGAGGGCGCCTCGTCCGTATGTCAAATCCCAGCACCACCACCCCCCCGACTCAGCACTTGCTACCGTGGGGGACTCCAAGGAGGCCCCCGGCTCAGGTCGCCTTCTCTTGTTTTTACGCCGAACACGTTGACCCTCTGATGCCATCTCAGATCAAAGCCCGTCATGGCTCATGGGTCCCTCCAGGACGATGTCCAAGTTCCTAAGCGAGACCCATGGCGACGCCTCTCCTTTGCGGTCTCAGGCAGAGGCAGCGGCTTCTGTGTGTCGCAAACGTCAGTGACCCTTGCAATCCCCTCGCACGCCGTTTAATCTTGCGTCTGGGTCTTTATTCGCGGTGTCCCCGTTGGCCTGAAATAGACCCCGTGTTCCTTCTGGTGACAGCTCACTCCTGTTTTGTCCTTTCTCTGAGGTCTCACGGGAAATGTGCCCTTGGTCCCCTTCCGGCCCGCACATCCGGTCCCCGTCGCAGTCCTGAGTGTTCCCCTGGGTTGGTCGTTTGCCCTGCCCGGGGCTCGGTCATTCTCCCGGTAACTCGATGAGGCAGACGCCGGCCTGAGTTCGGTCCCTCCGGTTCTTGGGGTCCAGAGCCGCACACGGACCAGAAATGGGTTAACACAGAAGAGTTGAGTTGTTTCGAAGAAAGTGAAACCCAGCAGTGGGTCAGGGCTGACGAGATGGGGTCCGTGTAGAGGGACGGTGCCGGCTGGGTCGCCCTCCCTATGGAGGTGGCGTGCGACCACCGTCTGATGAAGAGAAAGAACCAGGCGTGTGAAGAGGTCATAAAGGGACGCCCAGCGCGCTGCCATCGTACCCAAATCCCCCTCGGGAGCTGGCCGTCCTGGGAGCTGTTCCCTTGGGGAGGGGCCCCCGGGCGAGGGTCCTCTGGGACAGGAGAGCACCGTGCGCGGACCCTGGCCTGAGGAATGTCTATCCAAGGACACCTTCTGATTTTTGCACAGCAGACAACTGAGCAGGATGCAGCTGCCCAGCCACATTTGGGGTTGAACCCCCACAGTTACCAAATCCCCAGTTGTAAATGGTGGATCTGGTCCGAGCACACAGGCAGGAGATTAGAGAAAGAGCCTTGTGTCTAGACGCAGACGCACAGGCGCGCGTGAAAACTGGCCTCCGGTTTCCGATGTGCCACGTGGAGACCGGACGGCGGTTCCACAGACGAGCTGGGCACAGCAGTGCGCATGAGCAGAAGGCATCACCACGCCCCTTGCACGCAGCTCATTCAGCTCGAGCTCCTGCCGCGCGACTGGCACCTTGGCTGGGGGCGCGATGACGTCACGGGGGCCAGTGTCCCGGGAGAGGTGGGTTGACCACCTGTACCAGTCAGGGCTCCCCAGAGAAACAGAACCAAGAGCAGACAGACAGCCCCGTGACAGATGGACACGAGGTTGGCTATCGGAATCGGCTCACAGGATTACGGAGGCGGAGAGGCCCCACCATATGCCATCCGGGGGCTGGACGACCAGGAAGAACGTTCAGAGGCCCCGAAACAGGTGGAGGGGGGCTGGCACATGGGGGTCCCGCCCGCGCCCGAGGCGGAGAGCCTCTGATGCCCGAGGGCAGGAGACGAGGGGCGTCCCAGCGGAGAGCGATCCATCCTCCCTGCGCCTTCTCCTTCTATCGGGGCCTCAAGGCGTAGGGGGTGCCCACCCGCACGGCGGACAGGGATCCTACAGCCTGGTCCTCACGGACGCCTGCCTGAGACCCCTCGCAGCTACACCTGGAGCTACTGCTCAGCTATCCGGGCTCAGCGCGGGCGCCGGGCACAGAGCGTGGGCTGTCAGCACGCACCCGGGCCGCTCGGAAGGCACCGATCCACGCGGAGCCGGGCCTCACTCCTCCGTGACTTCCGCGCAGAGAAGCAGCCCTCGTCCGAAAATGCCCGTGGAGGAGGAGCTGGCGGGCAGGGCCCCATCCGGTTAAGCGCGGACGGACCCCCACTTCTGTCCTGGTCCTGCAGCCCTTGGGGACTTGGAGTTACACCCAGTGACTTAGCTCATCGCATCCCGCCCGTCGGCACAGTGGGTTCGCGTCTGCGGTCCACGCGGCTCCGGGGAAGACCCCAGGTCGTGCACACAGGCCGTGCGCCCTGCCGCGGGGCGGGAGCAAGGGATCACCAACACTCCTGGAGAGATCAGAAACGTCTCAGAGCCTCCAATGGCTGATCCGCTGATGGAGACAACCTCTGGGAGGGAGACCAGGCCCCGGCGCTGCAGGGGGGACGCGGGCGCAGAGAACTCAGGGTTCACAGTCCACGTCCGCGACAGTGTGACCCCGTCTGCGCCACATCGGAGACAGAAAGGTGGACAGAGGCTGACGCCGGGTCCTGAGAAATCAGTCTCCGCTCCGCTGAGGCCCCTGGGTTTCTCCCCTCCCCCAGCGTGGCGGTTTCAGAAATGCTTCCCCCTCCCCCGCCACTGCGGTGGCAGCGAACCCTGAACCCGCTCCTGGGCCGGACTCCCAGGGCCGGCGAGTCTCCTGAATTAGGTCAGGGGTCGGGCTTTCTGCCAGGTCCGAGCGGGGCCCCAGACACCTGAGAACACGCCTCTCTCCTCCTGTCTGAAATGAAAAGCAGGGTCTGGGAAGGCTTATTAACCAGAAGAAGAGAAACATTCTCAAACAGATGTGATTTGAGGGATGAATTCATACAATTTTTAAGACCACTGAATACATATTTATTGCCTGTGGGCCTGGGCGGCTCTGGGCCTTCTGAACTGCTCTCCTTCGGAAAGTCCTGCCTCACCTGCCGCTCGGGCAGCGTCCTCCGTGCACAGCTCAGCTCCTGCCCCATTGCTCCACTTCCTGGGGTGCAGAGACCTCACCCCAAGTCCTGCCCGCAGAGGTTTCCGGTGGAACAACAGCACGAGGCCTGTTGATGTGCAGGGTGGCATGGGCTGAGCAGTCTTGCCTGCGCTGGGTCTGTGCTTGGAGAAGGTATCGGCCCCTCGTCACCAGGGACAGCGGGCACTCAACTGAGCTGAGACCGTTCCCCGGAGGGCCGGTGGGGTTTGTCTGCCCAGAGCCAGTCTGCAAACTGGTCCAACCGGTGCCATGTTGGCCTGATTTCATGCACACATCAGCCGCAGAGCAGAGGTGGGCACGGCCCGCCGTCCCTGCTCCGCCGGCAAATGACCACAGCTCGCATTTCTGCAGTCGGGGCGAGGGATCTGATTCACCACAGGTCGCGAAGTCATCCCCACTGACAGCCAGACCTGTTTCTGCACGGACTTCTGTGACGATAAAGAATGCTCCCCCAAACCCACCGAGAGGAAGCTGACTTTTCTGAAACCCTCAAATGGACCGAGGTCCTTCACGATCGTGTGCTTTTCATCAGAGTCCTGGGGTGTTTAGCTGTCTCGCCCGTAGTTAACTGTAATGATAAATCACGCAATGGTTAATACGTACATAACAATGCAAGGGTAAGCCGTGTCTCACCTACTCACGACTGTAAGCCTACTTTCGCCCGCCCCGTATATAGCAGCATTAACTGTTATCATCGTCATTATTATTATGTAACAATCTCCGCCTCCACACCAGTCCTGATTGTTCAATGTAAGGGCACAAGTGCAATGATGTCAGTTACCTGACCTGGGCGCCCCCCAAATGACAATAGACAATACGTACGTAAGATTGGCTGACGGAGTCCCATTAAAGCCTTCTTTTTTTTTTTAATCCTCACCCGAGGACATTTTTGCATTTATTTTCAAATACAGTGGGAGGGAGAGAGAAGGGAAGAGAGAGAGAAACATCGATGTGAGAGAGACACATCAACTGGTTGCCACCCACAGGACCCCAGCTGGGGCCGGGGACAAACTGCAACCGAGGTACGTGCCCTTAGCAGGAACCGAACCCGGGAATCTCTGGTCCACAGGCCGACACTACCGCTGAGCCCAACTGGCCAGGGCCATCAAAGCCTTCTTTAGAACTCTGTTATGCATGTTTAAAAGCACACGCCTGCCCTGGCCGGTTTGGCTCAGCGGTTAGAGCGTCAGCCTGCGGGTCGGAGAGACCCAGGTTCGGTTCCCGCTAAGGGCACGTACTTCAGTTGCAGTTTGTCCCCGGCCCTGGTTGGTCGTGCGGGTGGCGGCCACTCGATGTGTCCCTTCACGTCGATGTTTCTCTCTCTCTCTCTCTCCCTTCCTCTCTCTCCCTCCCATTCTATCTGTACAAAAAATGGAAAAATATCCTCGGGTGAGGATAAAAAAAAAACTAAAAAAAAAAAAAAAATTAAAAGCACACGCCTATCTAACGTTATCTCCACTGCGAGTGTGTTTATGAAAGTAACCAGCATCTTCCTCTGAGGACAGGGACCCTAAGTCCTCGCCAGGGTCCTTGTCAACACCCCGAGCCACGCCCGCGCCCTGGTGACAGCAGCCAGCTCCTTCTGTAACCAACAGTGCGACCCTGTGTGCGGCAGACAGGGTCCATCGCCATCGGAACCGTGTCTGTGTGTCCGCTTTGTCTGCTTACATTCGAGTGAAGTGAGTGACCAGGATGGTACCCGGCCGAGGGAGGAGTTAGAGACGGACCTGGGAGGGAGGGACAGGCTGCCTGGGTCATTTAAGAACTAGAATGATCGAACTAAAGACTAAATGCCTGTCAACAGCTCCATACTTGAGTCCAACCTGTGACACCTTGTTTATGCCAAAGGGTCATTCTCACCCTGCCTTGCCACTTCACAGGACTCAGAGCTGTGCCAGCCCCTTTGCGGACACGTGTTAGCTCTCCCTCCATGGGAACCAGGTGGCCGTGGCCCCAGAAAGGGATGTGCACACCCAGAAGGGGATGCGCACACCGGGAAGGGGACCTGCACACCGGGAAGGGGACCTGCACACCCAGAAGGGGACCTGCACACCGGGAAGGGGACGCGCACACTGGGAAGGGGACCTGCACACCGGGAAGGGGACCTGCGCACACCGGGAAGGGGACGCGCACACCGGGAAGGGGACCTGCACACCGGGAAGGGGACGCGCACACCGGGAAGGGGACCTGCGCACACCGGGAAGGGGACCTGCACACCGGGAAGGGGACTTGCACACCGGGAAGGGGACCTGCACACCGGGAAGGGGACGCGCACACCGGGAAGGGGACCTGAACACCGGGAAGGGGACGCGCACACCGGGAAGGGGACCTGCACACCGGGAAGGGGACTTGCACACCGGGAAGGGGACCTGCGCACACCGGGAAGGGGACTTGCACACACCGGGAAGGGGACCTGCGCACACCGGGAAGGGGACTTGCACACCGGGAAGGGGACCTGAACACACCGGGAAGGGGACCTGCGCACACCGGGAAGGGGACTTGCACACCGGGAAGGGGACCTGCGCACCGGGAAGGGGACTTGCACACCGGGAAGGGGACCTGCACACCAGGAATGGGACCTGCACACCGGAAAGGGGATGCGCACACCGGGAAGGGGACCTGCGCACCGGGAAGGGGACGCGCACACCGGGAAGGGGACCTGCACACCGGGAAGGGGACTTGCACACCGGGAAGGGGACTTGCACACTGGGAAGGGGACCTGCACACCGGGAAGGGGACTTGCACACCGGGAAGGGGACTTGCACACCGGGAAGGGGACGCGCACACCGGGAAGGGGACCTGCACACCGGGAAGGGGACCTGCGCACACCGGGAAGGGGACCTGCACACCGGGAAGGGAACCTGCGCACACCGGGAAGGGGACCTGCGCACCGGGAAGGGGACCTGCGCACACCGGGAAGGGGACCTGCACACACCGGGAAGGGGACCTGCACACCGGGAAGGGGACCTGCACACCGGGAAGGGGACCTGCACACCGGGAAGGGGACGCGCACACCGGGAAGGGGACCTGCACACTGGGAAGGGGACCTGCACACCGGGAAGGGGACGCGCACACCGGGAAGGGGACCTGCACACCGGGAAGGGGACGCGCACACCGGGAAGGGGACGCGCACACCGGGAAGGGGACCTGCACACCGGGAAGGGGACCTGCACACCGGGAAGGGGCCTGTGCACCGGGAAGGGAATGTGCACCGGGAAGGGAATGTGCACACCGGGAAGGGGGTGCGCACACCGGGAAGGGGACGCGCACACCAGGAAGGGGACCTGCACACCGGGAAGGGGACCTGCACACCGGGAAGGGGACTTGCACACCGGGAAGGGGACGCGCACACCGGGAAGGGGACCTGCACACCGGGAAGGGGACGCGCACACCGGGAAGGGGACGCGCACACCGGGAAGGGGACCTGCACACCGGGAAGGGGGTGCGCACACCGGGAAGGGGACGCGCACACCAGGAAGGGGACCTGCACACCGGGAAGGGGACCTGCACACCGGGAAGGGGACGCGCACACCGGGAAGGGGACGCGCACACCGGGAAGGGGACCTGCACACCGGGAAGGGGCCTGTGCACCGGGAAGGGAATGTGCACCGGGAAGGGAATGTGCACACCGGGAAGGGGACCTGCACACCGGGAAGGGGGTGCGCACACCGGGAAGGGGACACGCACACCAGGAAGGGGACCTGCACACCGGGAAGGGGACCTGCACACCGGGAAGGGGACACGCACACCGGGAAGGGGACGCGCACACCGGGAAGGGGACGCGCACACCGGGAAGGGGACCTGCACACCGGGAAGGGGGGTGCGCACACCGGGAAGGGGACGCGCACACCAGGAAGGGGACCTGCACACCGGGAAGGGGCCTGTGCACCGGGAAGGGGACGTGTGCACCGGGAAGGGGACGTGTGCACCGGGAAGGGGACGTGTGCACCGGGAAGGGGACGTGTGCACCGGGAAGGGAATGTGCACCGGGAAGGGAATGTGCACACCGGGAAGGGGACGCGCACCACCGGGAGGGGACGCGCCACACCAGGAAGGGGACCTGCACACCGGGAAGGGGACCTGCACACCGGGAAGGGGCCGCGCACACCGGGAAGGGGACGCGCACACCGGGAAGGGGACCTGCACACCAGGAAGGGGACCTGCACACCGGGAAGGGGACCTGCACCACCGGGAAGGGACTTGCACACCGGGAAGGGGACGCGCACACCGGGAAGGGGACCTGCACACCGGGAAGGGGGTGCGCACACCGGGAAGGGGACGCGCACACCAGGAAGGGGACCTGCACACCGGGAAGGGGACCTGCACACCGGGAAGGGGACGCGCACACCGGGAAGGGGACCTGCACACCGGGAAGGGGCCTGTGCACCGGGAAGGGAATGTGCACACCGGGAAGGGGACCTGCACACCGGGAAGGGGGTGCGCACACCGGGAAGGGGACGCGCACACCAGGAAGGGGACCTGCACACCGGGAAGGGGACCTGCACACTGGGAAGGGGACTTGCACACCGGGAAGGGGACGCGCACACCGGGAAGGGGACGCGCACACCGGGAAGGGGACCTGCACACCGGGGAAGGGGGTGCGCACACCGGGAAGGGGACGCGCACACCAGGAAGGGGACCTGCACACCGGGAAGGGGACCTGCACACCGGGAAGGGGGTGCGCACACCGGGAAGGGGACGCGCACACCAGGAAGGGGACCTGCACACCGGGAAGGGGCCTGTGCACCGGGAAGGGAATGTGCACACCAGGAAGGGGACCTGCACACCGGGAAGGGGCCTGTGCACCGGGAAGGGAATGTGCACACCGGGAAGGGGACGTGTGCACCGGGAAGGGGACGTGTGCACCGGGAAGGGAATGTGCACACCAGGAAGGGGACCTGCACACCGGGAAGGGGCCTGTGCACCGGGAAGGGAATGTGCACACCGGGAAGGGGCCTGTGCACCGGGAAGGGAATGTGCACCGGGAAGGGAATGTGCACACCGGGAAGGGGACGTGTGCACCGGGAAGGGGACGTGTGCACCGGGAAGGGAATGTGCACCGGGAAGGGAATGTGCACACCGGGAAGGGGACGTGTGCACCGGGAAGGGGACGCGCACACCAGGAAGGGGACCTGCACACCGGGAAGGGGCCTGTGCACCGGGAAGGGAATGTGCACCGGGAAGGGAATGTGCACCGGGAAGGGAATGTGCACACCGGGAAGGGGACGTGTGCACCGGGAAGGGGACGTGTGCACCGGGAAGGGGACGTGTGCACCGGGAAGGGAATGTGCACCGGGAAGGGAATGTGCACACCGGGAAGGGGACGTGTGCACCGGGAAGGGAATGTGCACCGGGAAGGGAATGTGCACACCGGGAAGGGGACGTGTGCACCGGGAAGGGGACGTGTGCACCGGGAAGGGAATGTGCACCGGGAAGGGAATGTGCACACCGGGAAGGGGACGTGTGCACCGGGAAGGGGACGTGTGCACCGGGAAGGGAATGTGCACACCGGGAAGGGGACGTGTGCACCGGGAAGGGGACGTGTGCACCGGGAAGGGGACGTGTGCACCGGGAAGGGGACGTGTGCACCGGGAAGGGAATGTGCGCACCGGGAAGGGGACGTGTGCACCGGGAAGGGGCCTGTGCACCGGGAAGGGGACGTGTGCACCGGGAAGGGGACGCGCACACCAGGAAGGGGACGTGTGCACCGGGAAGGGAATGTGCACCGGGACTACCCCCATTGGGCCCTAGGAGTGTGCTCAGGCCCCGGGAAGTCCTGCCCGCTCTGAAACATGGGAGGGGGCTCAGCCATGAGGACACATCCAGGCCCCTCTGAAAGGCCAAGGGCAGGGATTACTGGACAGAGACATCCCATCAAAGCCCAGGCACAGGATGGAGCTGCCCACGGGACTCTCGACCCCGCGTCTCTGGCCAGCTTTGCTCCCTGCCTCTGTCTCCGCCTGTCTGTCTCCTGGCGTCTGTCTGTACTTCCCCTGATGCTCCCTCTGGGTCTCTTTAGGTTTGTGTGTGGGTGTAGGTAAGCCCCACGTAGTGACTGATTCCAACCTGATTGGACCTGCAAGTGTCCACTATCCAGGCTGGTCCAATCAGCCATGGCCAGTGGGAGGGATGGTGCCCTTCTAAAGGGATTTCAGGCCCTCCCTGCATTAAATGGAGAGGGGTCCTTCTGGTCAATGCCAGGTTACCCACAAGACACAAGCTCCACCGAAGTGTCCCTGTGGCTGCTCCGCAGGACGCAGAGGGACCTGGCTGGCAGCACGGAGCCCTGGATTCAGTCCTTGGCCGGGTGGTCCTCTCTGGGCCACTCAGTTTGGATGTCATAACCAGCATCCGTGCCAGGATCCCCCCAAAGGGACAACTACAGTGCAGGGGGATGTCTTGCAAATCTTGCCGTTTTCAGACTGGAAGACACATCTTTCATGTTCCCAAACTACGAGGACAAAGGAAACAGACAAGCTTTCCGGATGCAGTGCGCGCGGGTTTGCTGAGCCCCCATCCCGGTGTCGTGGGGCACAGGGTGCGCTCGGGTTTGCTGAGCCCCCATCCTGATATCATGGGGCACGGGGTGCGCTCGGGTTTGCTGAGCCCCCATCCTGATATCATGGGACACGGGGTGCGCTCGGGTTTGCTGAGTCCCCATCCCGGTGTCGTGGGACACGGGGTGCGCTTGGGTTTGCTGAGCCCCCATTCCGGCGTCGTGGGACATGGGGTGCGCTCGGGTTTGCTGAGCCCCCATCCCGGCGTTGTGGGGCATGGGGTGCGCTCGGGTTTGCTGAGCCCCCATCCCGGCGTCGTGGGACACGGGGTGCTGTTGGGACCCCCGCACTGGCTCCCACCCGTCCCCTCACACCCAGGTGCTGGGCACAAGCTGGCCCTCAAGGCCCCTGGTTATTTGTACAAGCAGATGGCTGGTTACAGCTGGTGGAACCAATATTTTTTAAATAATGTTTAACAGAAGGAAGAAGGAGGCCCCACTACAGCCAGACTGCCCATGCGGCACGAATTATGCCCGTGCCGCCCTCAGCGTGACGGCCACCCCACCACGCCAGCGGTGGGTGTGGGGTGGGGCATTTTCCTAAATCCAAAGACAGGGTTCCCCCTCCCCCCAGGCACCCCTGCCCCTGCACCTGCCCCAGCCCATACCACCACCTCATCCAGAGCCCTGGCCCTCCGCACATCCCCCCCGGCCCCCTACTTTTGTGTTTGGTGTTTTGTCATTCGAGTGTTTGGGCCACTGTCCCCTTGAGCCTCATCCTTAGCTGCTTGCTCCCTGACATAAGAGATCACCACCCCATCACCTGCCTGGCACCTCCTGTCCCCGACTCACCTTCGGATGCTGGAAGGAAGTGTGGGGATGAGGAGGAACTAGCCGGCGACACTCCGTGGACCCTTCACTCCTGGCTTTGTCCGGCCGTCCCGTTGGATGGTGAACCTGCGAGAGCCTGGGCTGCCCCAGCTTTGCCGCAATTTCTCTGGCGCCCAGCAGAGCGGCGCTCGTCCCTGTCGTGGGCCAGCTCCCCGGAGCAGGGCCCACGCCTCGCTGTCTACTGACCTCTGCATCCTCCGTCCCTCCGGTTAGTCCGCAGCTGGGAGAACGCGGCCCCCGTGCACAGTGGGGAGAGGAGCGGATGCACCCCCCGGTCTGCACGCTCTGCACCCCTTCACAGCCAGCCTGTTCCCCCAAAAGCCCCTTCCTACCCACGGCCGGGCTTCGGATGCACACCCTCTGAAGACCCGTGAAAACTGGGTGATTCATGAATTCTGTTCCGTGTGGGAGCACATCCCCCGTTATTTCAGGTTCGCTGCCAAAACTTGACAGCTCGTGGGAAGCCGGTCTGTCACGAATGACCAACAGCACACAGACCAGTCATGAAGAGGCTGTTTCCGAGGACAAGGTGCAGGTCAAAACGTTCCGGGCACAGCAGCGCCACGTGCGTGCGCGTTGCCACTTCTCGCAGCCTCCACCGCTGACAGGGCAACCGGCTCGGAGGGACCGCAGACCCCGCGCCACCACGAGGGACCTGCCAGGATGCCCGTGAGCCCCAACTCCTGACCCCACAGCTCTGCTCCGCGTTCTCCACCCCTGTCTTCCTTCTCCTGTCGCCCTCTGACGGCTGAGGACCCGGAGGCTGCAGGGTGCCTCTGGGGACAGGCTGAGCTGGGGAGGCTCAGGGTCTGTGGGGGGAACCAAGGCTTTGGGTCGAGTCAAGGGCTTAATCTCACACCTGTACTGTTCCAAAGGCAAGCTTCGTCCTTTCTGTGTCTGGATTTCTCATCCAGAAGCTGACCTGGGCATTGCGCAAGGTCCGGCTGGGCATCGTGCTGGGACGGGCTGGGCATCGTGCTGGGTCGGGCTGGGCATCGCGCAGGGTCGGGCTGGGCATCGTGCTGGGACGGGCTGGGCATCGTGCTGGGACGGGCTGGGCATTGCGCTGGGACGGGCTGGGCATCGTGCTGGGACGGGCTGGGCATCGTGCTGGGTCGGGCTGGGCATCGCGCAGGGTCGGGCTGGGCATCGTGCTGGGACGGGCTGGGCATCGTGCTGGGACGGGCTGGGCATCGTGCTGGGACGGGCTGGGCATCACGCAGGGTCGGGCTGGGCATTGCGCTGGGACGGGCTGGGCATCGCGCAGGGTCCGGCTGGGCATCGTGCTGGGACGGGTTGGGCATCGCGCAGGGTCAGGCTGGGCATCGTGCAGGGTCGGGCTGGGCATCGCGCTGGGACGGGCTGGGCATCGCGCTGGGACGGGCTGGGCATCGTGCTGGGACGGGCTGGGCATCGCGCAGGGTCGGGCTGGGCATCGCGCAGGGTCGGCCTGGGCATTCCCTGGGGATCGCTGTGCAGGAGCCGGTGCGTCCTGGTGAGGACCCCTTCCTGGGTGTAGACGGCCACCTTCCTGCTGTGTGCTCCCACGGCCTGTCCTTGGTGTGCGGAGAGAGAGACAGAGAGGGACAGAGAGCAGGCGCGTGGCCTGGATGGGCAGAGGCGTTTGGAAGCCACGGGGTCCCGGAAGGGGAGGCCCGCCCCCCACACAGCAGAACTGGGCCCCAGGGAGATTGTCCTCGGACTTGTTTCCGGCTCCTAACTCTGTTACATTGTTGCTGGACCCTAGGGAACCGCAACGGAGCGACCTGCCCTGTGTGCCCTGCGGGCAGAGCGGCTGCTCCGTTCCCCAGTCCCCCCTCCCCTGCAGCCAGGTCTTTCCTGTCCGAGGGCACCGCATCCGGGCCTCCTCCCTCCCCAGTTCTCTTCAGACGAGCTGGCCAGGCTCTTGCTCCAATATCGTTTTTAGGAAATTGTTTTTCTGTTCTGAATATTGTGAGTATGATGGTTGCCGGGCGCACACCAGAGACTCTCTCCCACTGTGTGACGTTGGCTTTCACCGTTCAAATATTTCAAGTTTTGTTGTCGTCGGTCTTTGTCAGCCTTTTTCCTTAAGATGTTTTTACTGTCCCTGGGAGATCAGGATATGATCCTATATTTTCTTTTCAGACATTTGCTTTCCACAAGTCGGCCCTCAATCCATCTGGACTACATCTCCGGGAACGGTGTCGTGGGGGGATCTAAATACGTCTCTTCCCGTATGTCTCCCCACTTGTCTCCTCACCGCTGATTAGCGAGCCCATCCTTCTCCCCTGATTGGAGAAGCCACCCTCAAACCCGAACCGCCGCCCGCCCCGGTTCGTCCTGCCGGCGTCTTCCCCCCGATGGTCCAGCCACCTTTCCGGTCCACTGTCATCGGAGAGAACGGGCTGTCGGCGCTGACTTCGGAGATGTCGATCGCAGTGCACCTGCGCGTTGACCTGGGGAGTGTGTCCATCTTCCTAGGACGGTGCCTTCCCTGTCTGCCTCCTTGGCTGGTTCTTTCTGACGTCCCTGGCCTGGCCTCTCAGGCCCGCAGGTCCCGAGGCCGCGTGCTCGGACCAGCCCTCTGCTCAGTACAGAGGCACTCGGAGCAGTGACCCCAACGGCTCCCCCACCTGCAGGGTCTCACCCCGGAGTATCTGACTCAGCGGGTCGGGGGGGACCCAGAGACGTGCATTTCTCACCGTTCCCAGGTGACGCTGATGCTGCCGGTCCTGTGACCGCTCCTCGAGGACCCCTGTGTCTTTTAAAGTACCATCCGCACACTAACGAACCCCCGACTTTTTGTTCAGACTTGCCCCCCCCCAGCTCCAGAATGTCACAGGCATCTGACGGCGGATAACGCTGACCACCCCACAGTGTCACAGCATCCCGTCGAGCCCTTGCCCAGCCCCCTACACGCTGCCCGTCCACGGTCTGTCCGTTTGGAACAGTGGACTCTCTCTCCCCGGGCCCGGGGCGCGAACCTGGAGTCCCCTTTGCCCACACTCCCACACTCCGTGGACAGCCGTCGGCAGGTCCCTCTGGCTCTCCCTTCGAAGCGCGCCAGCGTGGACCGGCTCTCATGCCCCATCGCAGCGCCTGGCCGCTCCCACCAGCATCACACTGCAGCCTCCGCCGGGCCCCCAGGCTCCCGCCCTGGCGCCCCTGGCGCCCCTGATGCCCAGGGGCCCAACCCATTTCCAACCTTCAGGTTGGACGGTGCTTGCGACGGGCAGGATCTGACCAAGGTCCTCGCAGCAGCACCAGGAGCTGAGCTGCTTCTTCCCCTGCTTGGACCCGCCCCGGCCCCCACCACACACTTCTGCACCCCTGCCTCACCCAGCGGTCATCCTGCCTCACCCAGCGGTCATCCTGCCACAGGCCCTCATGCGCCTTCTTGGGCGTTGTGCCAGTGTATCCTTTGTCTGCAGAAGTGTTCCCCAAACCCTCCCAGCGCACCCCTCCCTTCCTTCTGGGCTCTGCTCAAATGCCGCCCGACCAGGATTCATTCGGAGGTCTGGATCCTTCGGCGAGTGTCCCATACGACAGAGAATCCCCTCCATCCCGCCTTTGCCAGCTTCCCTTCTCCTTCTCCATGCGGTTCACGGGCACCTGGTCTACCCCACCTCGTTGTAAGTTCCGCTCAGTAGGCTATCCGTACTCGGTATAGAACCTGGAAGTTGCTTCATACGTATTTGTTGGATGAATTAAAATACCGAGTCATTTGTCTATGAACATGGTACACCCACTGGTGTCCTTGGATTTTCTTTTATTTCTTTGCTCAAATTTTGTTATTTTTCTCCATAAAGGACTTGTCTGTTCATTTGGTAGCTTTATTCTAAACTACATTCTAGGGCTTTCCGTGTTGTGAATAGTCTTTTAAAATGTGACACAGCCCAGCCAGTGCAGCTCAGTGGATGGAGCGTCGTCCCAGGGACTGAAAGGTCCCGGTTCAATTCCTGGTCCGGGCACATGCCCGGGGTGAGGGCTCAATCCCCAGTGGGGAGTGTGCAAGAGGCAGCCAGTCGATGTTTCTCTCTCATGTTGATGTTTCTATCTCTCTAAAAATAATAATAATAAAGTAAATAAATGTGACATGGTCTCACTGTGTTTTCTATTGTTTAAGAATAGAATGTATTCCTCCCAATTCTTCCTGTATCTGTCTACCTTGTTCAGATGTGCGTGAGCCCCCTGTCTTTCTGTTGATTCTTCGGGTGGCCCCTGCCAACAGCTGTCCTGTATGACGCTGTCTCCTCCGTCCTAACTCCTTTGCTTTCTTTCCCTCCTCTCGCCGGGTGGACGTGGACACTGGTGTCGTGCTGACTGAGGGGGTCATCAGTACGCTCGGTTTGCTTCTGACTGTAACATGGCAACGGAGACCCAAGACCCCACATAGTCTGGCTGCGTATTTGCAACGCCCGGGAGAATTTGTAAAAAAAAATGCTGATGACATCTGGAGTAAGACTGGGCATTCGTGGGGTTTTCGGTCTCTCCAGACGATTCTGATGTGTAGCTAGAATGAAGAACCCAAGCCCTCGGTTATCGAGATGTCATCGCCTTTCCTTCTCACACCCAGAAGTCACAGGGCATAGGTGTGCCGGCTCCTGGGCGGTTCTCCCTGCTGTGACCAGACCTGGACTGTTCGAGTCTCTTTCTTGCAAGATCTGCGCTGCACTTAAAAGCACATTTGTCGTGTGTCACCTGCCGAGTCTTGACGTGGGAGGAGCAGGTGGTGAGGATGTCTGTGCCGTTAGATATTCCAAATCAAACGTCTCTTCCCAAACCCCTTAGTGCGCCCAGCCCCTTGCCAGGTGATGTCCTCTCGGGGACTGTGAAATCGCCCGAGACGCTGGGTAAGCCCACAGCAGTGATTCTGAACTTCTGTGCACACTCGAATCGCCCAGAGAACTAAAGAAAACCTCGCCCTGTATGTAGATCATATCAACTTCACCGGAACCTCGATGGTGGGGCCGAGATGTCAGTTAAAACCTTTCTGCGATCACAGAGACAAGGTTAATCAGCTCAGCTAACACACTGAGGACCTGCCAGGTGCCCAGCCCCGCCCGGACACTGGGAGGCAAAGAATTTCAGCCACAGGCTCCACTCTCTAAAAACTGATGGTCTCTCGCCCTGGCCGGTTTGGCTCAGTGGTTAGAGTGTCGGCCTGCGGTCCGGAGAGACCCGGGTTCGGTTCCCGCTAAGGGCACGTACCTCGGTTGCAGTTTGTCTCCGGCCCTGGATGGGTTGTGCTGGTGGCAGCCACTCGATGTGTCCCTTTCGCGTCGATGTTGCTCTCTCTCCCTCCCACTCTATCTGAACAAAAAATGGAAAAATGTGAGGATTAAAAACAAAAAAACTGATGGTCTGGTTAGTGAGATGGAGAAGCCCCGGGAAGCCCGGTGCCCGTGAGGGTCACCTTAGGAACCCGCCCAAGAGGCGCTGTTCTGCGTGCCCAAGGTCTCGGGACTGGCTCCTGCCCAGAGAGCCTTCTGAGAAAAGACGTCAGGGACAGCTTAGGGGTTCAGCAAACATAGGGTCAGCTGTCAGAGGGAGCAGACCTGGAGGCTGAGTGACCACCCAGAGGAAGGGACCAGCCCTGACGTGCCCGCTGCCCTGGGAGCGTGGGTGAGACAGGACCGCCACGCGGGAGGAGAGGCCACGGGACTCCCAGGACCCCACGTGCCGCTCACCCTCAGTCACTCGTCACTCAGCTCACTTACCGCCGCACACCCAGTAACCACTGTGCGAAGACACGCATGTCATGAGTGGGGATAACTCGTCCGTTTACACGCCAGCTAATCAATAATCAGGTTCATCCACTCAGGCACCCGGCGGGGCAGGGCGTGCCTTGTGCCTCGACCGTCGCTGCCACTTACTCTCGTCCCCATCATCGGTCTTTGGTGACCGTTAGGCTGACAGTGCTGATCGCCAGGAGACAGGTGACAGGTTAATTTCTGCTGACACGATTCTTCTCGTATTCAAATGGCATATTAATAGCCCACAAGCAAGGAGATGGCATCTCCCATCAGGAGAAAAGATGTCTTTCTCTCTATTTCGAAATGTGCGATCAATCTCTCTCTGCCTCTACCCACTTAGTTTTCTCGTTGGCTTCTGCGGGTCTCGACCATCCGTCGGAAACCCCTCTTTGTGATGTGGGGTCAGGCACCCTGTTTCATTCGCCCGGCTCCGTGCCAAGGACTGTGCCAGACACCGGGGAGGTGGCCAGAAACCACGACCTCCGTTCGTATTGAAGCACCGTCTAAAGAAGGTGACGTGGAAATATCTAAATGACTGTGTTTTCGGAGATAAATTCTGCCACTGGTTTATTTGTTTGACACACATTTTCTGAGCACCTGCCCCTTGCCAGCTCTGTGCTGAAGGCTGGGCACCGAGCCTGGGTGGCATCGCCCGCTTGGGGCGCGCATGGAGAAGCCACCTGCTGTGCCCCATCCTGGGGGGGGCGTGAGAGCCATCACCCCGAGGAGGAGGGTCCTGGGAGGTAGAAATCGAGGGGGACCTCTATTCTCTTTCCTCAACACCTGCTGCGGTGTTTACCGCTTCACCCTGAGAGTTGGCTGAGCGTTAACTGTGCGGCTGAAGGAGTCAAGCTCGCTCCTCATCACCTCGTGCTGAGACCAGGGGCGGTTAGAGGTGCCGGTCGTGAGAACAGGGACCTGGGAAAGTAACACCAGATCGAGGAAATACACCAGCTATTGCCTGCACGCTAGAGACACCACCTGAGAGTTTGGGAAGTGAAAATACCAGCAAATACAGCGACCTCGAAAACAGGAAGGGAATGACGTTGGGGAGAATGCTCTACGGTTTCCCGAATGTGTGGGTCTCGGCTCTCGAGGTCAAAGGTCCTTGGTGGAAAACTGAGCAGAAGTAAAGCGTGTTCTTCTAATTCACCCGCCGTCAGTTCCCAGGGGGAGGGTCGAGGTCCAGACCCTGCAGACCTGGACAGGGTTCGAGGCTCTGGGAGGGCTCCCTGTCTTTCCGGACTCATTTCCAAATGCGGTTTGTCCCGCGGGGTCTCCAGGGCACCTTCTTAAAAGCCCTGGATATTGAATGACTCTGTGTCCATGGCAACCAACCCCCCGTGGAGCCCGGAGTCCCTGTGTAGTTCAGAAAAGCCCCTGCCCTCGGGGGTATCTGCTCCCCGGCCCTGCAAGGTTGGGTAAGTGGGGCTTGAGGGGACCCGGAGGGGGGATGGGAACCACAGGACATTCACGCTGAGCCGCAGAGCAACCAGGAATCAGCACCGCAAAGGCAGCCACAGGGAAGAAACTTCAAAGGGACAGGTCGGAACCCAAGACGGGCCCGCGCGCCGATGCCCGCAATCGCGATGAGCAGTTGCCCATCCCAGGCACTAATTCGTTGAATTTTGATATGAACCCAACAGGTCCGTTCTGCTGATCACTGCCCTCCACACGAGGGAACGGAGGGGCTGCCACCTGACCCGACTCTTCCCGGGTCCCTCAGTTTGCAGGACGCGCAGACCTGAATGAAGTGGAACCTCAGAGCATCGCCGGCGAGCGCACCGGAGACGGCAAGGATGGAGCAGAGGGCTACCCTGGCTCTCCCAGAGCAGAAACCTCCTTGGAAGGAGCTGGACAGCTCTGTTTCGACTGCCCGACACCTGCATGAAAAGGAGAAACGCAAGGGCGTGTCTCCATCTGGACGAGACATCGGGGATCAGCACACGGGTGCGGTCAGCAGCTGGGCACGGCGCTCAGGTGCCCTCAATACCTGAGTCCGGAAAGACAAGCCCCCAGCAGGACTTTCAGGACCTCTTCCCGCACCTGGGTCCCAGAACAGCCCCCCTGTCCCAGCTGGTCGGGCGGCCACCCCGGGACGTCACGGGGAGCAGTTAGGGAGGACCCCGGGCATCTGCAGTGATGTTTAAGGTGCTCTTCGCTTTCCAGATTGAAAATGAATTAAATTTTTCTGGTTTTGCCCTGGCCGGTTTGGCTGAGCAGCTGGAGCATTGGCCTGAGGACCAGAGAGTCCCGGGTTCGGTTCCCACTAGGGGCAGGTACCAAAAAAAAAAAAAAAAAAAAAAACTTTTCTGGTTTTATAGATATTTTAGGCGGAGTTTCTAAAGTCAGGGGTGGGGGTGGGAATTTGACTCTAAGGCAATAAAAAACGTGTCCATAGAGGAGCCTGACGAGAAACCGGTGATTGTCTCCAGCGAGCTGAGAGGACTAACGAGCATCAGCATCCCCGACGGCCACGGACCGCCTCTGCGGACGGAGCGTCTGAAAGCAGGAAGGGACCGGACACCCAGCGTTCAGCGGGGACCCCCGAACGGATGTCTCCCGACTTTTCTCCGAGGCGCTGCGGACAGACGACTTGCCAGGCCGCCCGCTGTGGTACTTCTGCGAGGTGTCTCGAACCAGCCCGCAGGGTCTGGGTCAGTGTCGCCATAATGTGATCATCTCGGGATGTGCGTCTGAGAGTTTACATAGCACTGCCGGGCTCTGGGTCATGTGGTCAGTTTGGAGTGGACACGAGCGAGCATCAGCAAGAGCAAAGTGTCGGCGCGTTTCGCAGACGCGTGTTCTCCGCCGCCGCTCTGCTTGGGGCAGTGTTCACCTCGGGGCTATTGGCCTCCACTTGGGTTCCAAAAAAGTAGTAAAATTGAAACCCCTATTTCTCCCCACCCCTCCACTCTTTCCTTCTTTTATCTTGGCTGGAAAACTACTTAAATCCCTTTTTCTAAAAACATTTCCCCCCAAGAGGTCTCATTTTCTACTAAGAAAATGTAACTTAGTTACCGAGCCAAAGGAAACCTTGACATAAGAAAGAGTCTAATCACCTGGCTGCATTTAACATCCACACACATACAGGCTCTTGTTTGGGAAACGCAAAAATGATTGAAAATATGTAGTTCTTAAATTACGGACGTGCTTCCGAGGCTGGTGCTGTGAGGGTAGAAAGTGCCCACCGCCGCCCGGCCGCTGTGGCTCAGTGGCTGAGCGTCGACCCTGCACCAAGAGGTTGCCGGTCTGATTCCCGGTCAGGGCACATGCCCAGGTTGTGGGCCCGATCCCCAGTGTTGGGGGCGTGCAGGAGGCGGCCAATCGATGTTCTCTCTCATCAACATTTCTATCTCTCTCTCCCTCTCCCTTCCTCTCTCTCTAAAATCAATAAAGAAAAATTAAAAAAAAGAAAGAAGTGCCCACCGCCAAGCTCGCCCTCTCGTGCCGAAGCTGGACATGCGGCGTCTCGGGACAACCCAGACCCCGTGCCCCGCACACGGACCGGCAGCTGTGCTGGCCCCAGGAGGGGTTTGCTCGCCAGTCCAGTGTAAAGTAACAACAATGTGGTTGTTACAACTGTCGACAACGAAGAACGGGTGTTACTATTTCCTTCAACTCATTCCCGTCGACTGTGTTGCCGATGTCTGAGTCAGCTCGGGTACTCTGTCTAAACACCGTAAACGTGGTAGCTTTCAACAGACATTTATCATTTCCCGCAGTCTGGGGCTTAGGTCTGAGATTCGGGTGCCCGCACAGCGGGGTTCTGGCGAACTCTCCTCCGGGGCGGCGGGCGGCCAGCTCCTTCTACCCGCACGTGGTGGAAGAGGAGGGGGCTGCCTCACGCTCTGGAGGCGCGGAGCCTCCCGTCCGACCCACAGGGCCCCAGAGCGGCCCCCACCGCCTGCTCAGCCGCGGGTCCTGAGGGCAGGTCCCGACCTTTATCCCCTGCACACAGAACCCCGTCTCAGCATCCTCATCCCAGAACCGGACCGTGACCATGGTCGGGAATGCTGAGTAAGGGTTGGGCCCGATGCACTCGGCCTGGCCCCGTGACGTTCCTGCCGATGTTCACCTCTCCCCTCTCCTCCTTTTCTTCCTCCCTAAGACGTTCAGGGAGGCAGAAGGTCTCTCCACGTCCTCAGCGCTCGTGGCCACGACCACGGCTTCTTCCAGAATCACACGCTCCTCCAAGTCCAAACAGAGGCATGGGCTGCCTTGACGAAACGCACGCGATACCAATCAGAAACTCCCTGTCAATGAGCGGAAACTCCAGGTCACACCCCGTGCATTCGGATGCATGTTCTTTTATTCTTCCTGAGTAAACATGTCAAGAAACCAGCCGCCAAGGAGAGGAACTCGAAACAGAATCCTCATTTGCTCCCTCCCATCTGTCTGTCTCGACCGTGAAAGCATCTGTTCTCCTCGGGAGGCCACGTGCCTGGTACCCCCGCCCCGGGCCACGGCGCGTTTGCCGCAAGGTTAACAAGGAGAAAGGAACCTTCACTGACCGCTCACAGCTTTGAGGTTCCCAGGCTCAGAACCGAGGAGCGTTCACGGAGGGCTCTTCAATCTGTGCCTGTGTCTGTGTCTACGTCTGTGTCTGTGTATTTACATCTACGTCTGGGCCTGTTTCTGCCTCAACATCAACACTTACACCTACACCTGTGTCCGTCGTCTCTGCCTCCTGCTGGCTCTGTCTCCCTGGGCCCCCGGCTGGTTGATGCGGTTCCAGGAGAAACCCCCTCCTTGGCTCTCCCCACCTGGCAGGTGGCCCACTCCCTGACCATGGCCGGGCCCTGAACAGGCAGCGTGGGCCAGACCAGTCTCTCTCCTGCCAGGCCTCTCCCTCCGACCCTCCTGCTTCCCCCCTCCTTTAAGGACCCGAGAGGGCCTGTGGGGGTAATCCAGGGGGCTCCCCACCTCGAAATCCTTCACGTAATCTCGCCTGCAGCGGGTTTTCCACGAGAGGTGATGTGTGCACAGGTTCTGGGGTTCGAGAGGACGGCTTTAGGGGTCATTATTCGGTCTACTGCGTGGGTGACCAGGGAAACGCCCAGCGGTCGCTGGGACGGAACAGCCCGGCTGACCTGGCACCGTCGCGAGGACGTGACGAGGATGCGACAGATGAGGTCCCTGGCAGGGAAGAGCGGCCTCCCTGGCCGTGGTGCTCATGGGGTGCCCGTGGTTACAGCCCGCGTCCTGCTGCCAGATGCCCACTGCCAGATGGGCTCCGCCACAAGCCGCCGGGCCGGGCCCTGGCCCCGCGCATCAAGGCTTCGGCCAGAGCTGAAGGGAGGCGGCGCGCGGGGACCCGGCTTCGTCCTGCCCCCGGCGTCCAGGCGTCCGGAGCAAGCTCTCGCCCCTTGGAGCTCACTGTGCTCGCCTGCGGAATAAGGGTATCTCTAAAGGGTACAGACATAAAACTTCAAGCTAACACCACCCGAAGTGAACACGCAGGACGCCAACAAGCCCTGGCACATGCCGCTCGGAAGGAACGTGCGCTTCCTGGGCCACCCGAGAGCTGCCTCAGCCCTGCCTGGAGCCCGGCGGCTTCGACCCAGCCGACGCGGGCCCGGCCGAGCGCAGGCGGCTGGCGTCGGTTTACCAGGATGCTCCTAATTGTCTCACTTTCGATGTTTCATGTTTCCCTTCCTGAAAACTTTAACAACTGCACTGGGGGGTCACATGAAAGAAATCTGGACACAAGGACATAGTCCTCCCGCCTTGAGGACCCAGACGTGGTCTGTCACCTGTCGGACAGGAGACACGGTTCTGTGCCCCCGTGAGCCGCTCTCCGAGGTCCCGGCTGTCGCCCCCACCCCCCGAGCGGCTCTGACAGGCGGGGGCGCCCCGAGGCGCCCTTCTCCGAGCTCCCCACACAGTCGCTTCTGGAGCTGCTCCCGGAAGCCTCTGTCCTCGAACTGCACACGCAGCAGACAGAGGTCCTGCTGGGACCTGCCCTGGGAGCCAGCGGCCCGTGTAAGTCACAGGCAGTCAACCTGTCGGTTCCGCATGAAGGGGCTGCGTGGACACAGCCAGGAAGGTTTTCGCAGGACGGGGACATGCCACGTTCGTGGGGAGCCGGGCACAGCACACGGGTGCCTGGGAAGCAGAAGTCCCTGCCCCCGCAAGGCCACCAGCACAGGCCTCCAGAATGACAGTCCCCTGGCGAAGGGGTGTGACGGCCCGAGCGGAGCCACGGGAGGCTGGCACAGCTGCCCCGGCTGCCGGACGCACAGCCGGCGGCACAAAGTCCACTCGTTCTTGGAACCAGTAGCCTCTGACCTTTGCAATGGGGCACATCCGCCTTCCAAAGACGGGGAGCGACGCAGATGCACGGCCCGGAACCCTCAGTGTGGGGCGCCTGGGTGACAGGCGGCTTCCTGAGGAGGTGACGTCTGCGCAGACCCCTGGGGACATGAGGCAGCCAGACAAAGGGCGGATCGGGGACTGTTCTGGGCAGAGGGAAATCCTGGGGACAGGAGGGGAGGCTACGCTGCAGTTAGCTGGGGAAGGAGCAGCACCCCAACTCTAGAGAGGCAGGTGAGTGGGGGTTGATGAGACAGCTCTGGGGGTCCAAGAGCCACTGTTCCTGGGGCTCTGGGGAGAGAGCTCCGGAACCAAGAGGCACGCTTGACCCACCGGTTGCGAGCCGGTGAGGGGGCTGCTGAAGAAATGGCCCCTGGATGACCCCTTGTGGAATACCCACCCGAGAGCCCGAGAGGGAAGGGTGTGGCCGGGGATCCGCCACAAAGTCCAGCCTCTGCAGCCAGGAAGGGAACGTGGGTGGAACTGAGTGACCCTCCACCGCAAGCTGATGGGTGTGTGGTTGTCAGTCAGAGCAGAGGCCACTCGCCCAGACGTGTGGGCTGGGGCTCACCTGGACACGGATAGCCCGTGGTCCCTCCGGGCGTCCCCGATACCGCCCGCTGGCCGCCGCTGGGTGTCCACCCTCATGAGGCTGACTCTGAGGCCAGCCGGCTGAGCACCCCAGGAGTGTGAAACTCTCGGGGCTCTCGGCCCTCGGCTCGGCCGGCTTCTCGGGAACTCCAGATAGGCTCCCCTCGGTGCCGTGGTTCCGCCGAGAATGAGCATTCCGTCAGTTACTCATCCCAGGTCCCGAGGGACGAAATAATCTGCCGCAAACCAGCCCCCACAAAACTGGAACGACAGGGCGGCCCTGCCCCGGGCACAGCGCCTCGCTCGGAGGCAGAGGGAGCATGATTTATTCATCCTAAAGCCGCTGAGAACTCCTATGGCTGAGATAAAAGAGACTCAAGACCCACACACACTTCAAAGAGGGGACCCGCCACCACCGAGGACGAAGAAAAGTCAACAGCAGCAGAAGCCGCACGGCACCCAGGGAGCGGGGTGTCGGGGGTCGGGACGCCTGCACCACGAGGCGTGAGGAAGCGCGTTAGAGCCGCACACAGCAAACACCGCTGGGAATACACCGTAAAATAGTTAAGAAGTAACAAAAGAATATGAAAATGGCAGAGGAAATGCCGGTGGACCCACACCGGCCTGCAGACGCTCCGGGGCTGGGTTGGCAGCAGCGGCGAGCAGGGCTTATGCGGGGCGTCAGAGGTACACTGGGGATCTGACCCCGACGTTCCCGCTTTCCAAGGGGTGCTCGCCTCCCGGCTTCTCTCTGGACCCGGCCAGACCGCATTTTCATTCTGCAGTGAGGCCCATAAATTATGCAGCACGAGACCCGTACCTAACTGCCTCCCTCGCCGACCCCAAGACCCCAGTGTCCCCAGCGCCGGCCGAGGATGCTGACTGCTGTGGGCTGAGCTGTGTCCCCTCAAATTCATAACCCTTTTCACTGCTACACATGTACGCTGGGGTCGAACAGCTGAGTGGGTAGGTGGGTGGTGGGCAGGTTTCTCACTGTTGAAGCGGAGATTAAAGGGGAGCCCAGGGAGGAGGCGAGAACGGTCGTACGAGGCAGGATCTCACGTAATAAAGATGGTCACATAGAAAAATATTGTGCAGCCCTGGCTGGTGTTGCTCAGTGGTTAGAGCGGCGGCCCTCAGACCTGGAACAAAGGGTCAGATTGCGGGTTCAATTCCTCATCAAGGGCTCAAACCTGGGTTGCATGTTCAATCCCTGGTCCTGGTCGGGGCACTTGTAGGAAGCAACCAATTGATGTGTCTCTCACATTGATGTGTGTGTGTGTCTCTCTCTCTGTCCCTCGCCCTTTCTTCCATCTATTCTCACTAAAAAAAATATCCTCGGGTGAGGATTAACAACAACATCAAAAGCTATACCTATGTGTGTGCACAGGGTCGGTATGTCCACCTACATGTCCTTGCTCCGCCGAGTGAGCAGACCCAGAGGGAATGATGCCCAGCAGCTGTGAGCTAACCAAGTGCCAGGTCTTGGACCCCAACGCCATTCTCCACGAGAAAGGCCGAATGAGAGAAGAAAGGGACGGGTATAGGCAAATCTCTCGTGCGGAAGAGTCCAAATAATTTACGGGACGTCCCGTCCTCCGGGGAGCAGAGCACACTCCCTGCCCCTCACGTGGAGGCCGCGTGGGGTTCCAGAGGCTACAGCACAGAACGCAGGAGAGCAGGTGCATGCACAGAAACTGACCGACGTGACCTTCGCCAGCGATCAAGGTCAGTGTCAGCCGTGATGCATCAGCCATGTTGACAGTGTGGACGCTGGATCAGAGGGACGGAAACAGCACGTTGCCTTGGTGGTCTTTCTCCCCCAAACCCAGGGCCCGGTCTAATCATGAGAGGAACATCATACAAATCCCCACTGAGGGGTGTGCTACAAGAGAGTGGCTGGTCCTGCCCCCACTGTCAGGGTGGCCAACAAGGAGGGTCCAAGGCACACTCTCAGCCAGGAGGAGCCTGAGAAGATTCGGCATCTGCTTAAATCACGTTCCACCAAGACTGCTCTGGCGGAGCCCTAAGACCCAATGTAACCACCTTTGGAGATGAGTCCTTTATGGAAGGAATTCAGGTCAGATGAGGACATGAGGGTGGGGCCCTGATCCAACAGGGTTAGTGCCGGTATAAGAAATAACACCAGGGAACTTGCTGTCTCCCCAACAGGTGAGGAAGAGAGGGCTGCCACCTGCCAGCCAGAAAGGGAGCCCTCCCCAATCTGCCCTGAGACAGAAACAGATCATTAGGTCAGGTTGAAGGAACTCTGAAAGAGGAGGGATTTTCGGGTGGTAATAACCTCTCAGTATTGAGTATTAGTGTGGCAATCATGAGGGTTGCTGCTCGGCATGTGTGGGAACTCTCATGTACAACCCTCATCGTCTACAAACTTAACTCTGTCCTAAGAATAAGACGTTCATTAAAGCGCAGACGTGTGGCTGAGCTGTGAATAAAGACATACGAAAAGTCGTATTGTCCTGGCTGGTTCAGTTCAGTGCTTGGTGTGTCGGTTCGCAGACCAAAGGTCTCGGGTTTGATTCTAGTCAAGGGCACGGGCCTCGGTTGTGGTTCAGTCCCTGGCCCTGGCACCCCCTGCCAGGATGGGTGCAATGCCATGAACGACAAGCACACTCTGCTTGGAGTGAGAGGGAGCTTGGCAAGGGAGCTAATGCTCCAGATCTTTGGACGCAGTCCCATTTATTTGCAGATTGGTTCCCCCAGGTTACAAGTGGATTTATGTCAGTTATTTCCTTGAGATGGCATCTCTGCAAACCTTCTTATTCACATGCAAAAGAAGCATTCAATGCAACCAAGGTGATCTTCCTGCCTGTCAGTCAAACCTGTCTGTCCACACACACACTTTGATCCTAGGCTGGCAACTTGCGAGAATGCGTATCACAAGGTTACAAATCATCCGTCTACTAACCCCTCCCCCATTCCCACATCTCCCCCCTTTATGTTTTCTTGAAATTGTGGAATCGCCACGGCTGCAGTGATCAGGAATGTCATCACTCGCTTTTCAGTCTTCTGCATAGAGGACACCATTTGCCAGAGTCCTCGGAAAACTTGAGAGCCGTTGGTGCAGGCAGGACGACAGCGTATAGTCCCTTCCAGGCCTGAGTTAGTCCCTGGGGGGTGGACTTCTTTACCCACATGGAGTCCCTGGGCTGGAAGGGTGGATAGGGTCCGAGGTGGGCACAGGCAGGGTGTTGCAGATGTGTTTATGGACAGCTTCTGGGCAGACTGCAGGGCCTGCAAGAACTGTACGAGGGCGAGGGGGAGCAGAGTGGTCCAGTTTTCACCAGTTTCTAAAGTAAACATGGTTAAGGTTTCCTTTAAGGTCCTGTTTATGTGCTATGTATGTCCCTTTCTTTCATCCTTTCTTATCTTTTTATTTCTTCTGCATAATCCTTCTTTACCTTGCATAGACCCTCTGCGACCTTCCAAGTCCTTCCCCTGACATTAACCTGAGAGCTTGCTCAATCTATCTGCAGTCTGCACGTTCCCCAGTTTTTCTTCTCCTCCTCCCTACTCAGACCCACACATTCCTGCTTCCCTCTGCCTTCTCCCTTTCCCTGTGACCTTAGTGGACACTGCCTGAGCCCGGTGCAGCTGTTTGACTAAAGTCCAACCTGGAGCCTCTGGGTCTAACAACCTCCCATCAGGCAGTGTCCAGCATGCACTGGTTTCCTGTATGGCTCATTTTTGCTTGGCTAGGTCATTTTCTGACCTATCCATTGATTTCCTTTATGGCTCGTTTTTGCTTGGCTAAGTCATTTTCTGACCTAGTGTATCTGGAGAGGCCCCACTGGTTTTAGGGTCGCCTCCTGAGTTTTCTGATCTGCAGCAGATTTTTTTGTGTGTGTGCCCCATCAGAGAGTCTGGATTAGGGCTATGAGTTTAGCTCGTTGGGCTAAAGTTCCCCTATTCAAGGACTATGACAAGACAACAAGAGCCTGAGTTACTACTGCTGCCCCGGCATACTGATTTCTTCTTGGACAGAGCTGCTCCCGTCCGTGAACAATACCTCGTCTGATGACGGCAGTGGGACACCCTTGAGGTCTGGGCGGGCCGTCTGCACTATGTCAATTACCTTCAGGCAGTCCTGTAGAGGTGGTTTTTTTGGTCATCATCTGGAGGCAGGCTGGCAAGACTGATGGTCAATGGCCTGGAGTGGCGGTGGCCAGCAACTGAACAATCACTGGAGATCATGTCCGAGTAGGGGGTATGGGCGCTCTGGTATGACCAGAAATGAATGAGTCACAGTATTCTTCCCAAGGTCTACAGTCCTCTTTGAAGTCCAGGGGTAGGTTAGGGGCCCATTGGCTCGGTCAGGACCGAGTCTGCTGCACCAGTGTCCTCTACGCCTGACTTTGTCCTTGTCTTTTTTATCCCTAATCAGGACCTCGGCCTGCCATCCTGACCCCACCTAGGGTGATGCTAACCCATGAGCCCTGTTTCCATTAAGGCTGCTTTTATTACCTTTGCTATTCTTTTGTCTTGTTTTTCCCCAGGGGTGTTCCTATTATATACCTTTAGAGCCATTTAACCAATTGGGTCTTAGGCCTAACAGGAGAACACGGTGAAAAGTGTCCAAGGAAGCCCTCCCCGCCCTCCGTCCCCTCCCCACCCCCCCGTAGCATTTGAGTCCCACCGCGGGCAAAGGGATGGGAAAATTCCCTCTGACCCCAGGTTTTCAAAAGGACGCAGGACAGGGGAGCGTCAACCGAGCGCACATGTTTACGCGGGCAGAGTGTTTAACAACTCTCTCCAAGAGCACTCGCGCCCGCACCCGGGATCCCTATTTTCAACTCCCCAAAGTTCAGAGAAGCCTGTTGGAAACTAGCTGGCGCCAAATCCAGGGGGGCAAACAAACAAGCCGCCCAGGCTGTCACCGAAGGAACACGCCCCTTCCATGGCCTGACCGCCCTCCCCGGGGGACCCTGAGACCTCCGGGTGAGTACCTGTGTGCCTGCTTGCCACCCGCCACCCCCATTTCCCAGGACAAGGAGCTCTCCACACCGGACCCCAGTCCCAGTGCACGGTGCCAGCAGGACGCACAGAGCGGCCACCAGCAGGGACAGCCCCTGAATCACTTATCACTCTGTTAACTGCCTGTAGCAACAGAGCTACAGAATCTTGATAGGGCTCTTCAGGTCCTGGTCTGATGGAAGTAAGACCTAGCACATGTTTCCCTTTTGTTGGGAGCTCGTTCCAGGCCTACAGTGCACACATGTCAATCACAGCTGTGGCGGAAGACGGTGGGGAGTCTGTGAGGACTCGGAGCCTTTCTTAGCTTCCCCACCTGATTAGCGCCCTGATCAAGGCGTCTCTAACTAGGGCCCAAAGAGTCAGCGTCTTTGCCAGAAACTTGTTCGGGCCTTTAGCTGTACCTCTGCCCGGCAGGCACTGCCCTACCTCTGCCCGGGTTTCTCTCGGGGCCCAGTTGGGGGCCCACTACCAGTGTTTGCGCCCTAATCAGAACCTTCCTTCTCTGAGAATGTTTCAGCGTGCAACCCAGTGAGGTCTTCTGGGCACGAGGGCTGCTGCCCGCGATTAGACCGACGGTGACAGAGCTGAGGGAGACGCAGCAGGGAGGCACACAGGACAGAAACCTGCGCTGACGAATGTGGTGGAGCACGGTCACTCACGCAGTTACATTCACACACTCACACTCACACACCGTTTGAATTTCCTTCCAGAAATTCCCTATCCTGAGCAGCACCTAAGGCGCTGGGGAGGTGATCAGTCTCCCCTTCAGCCCAGTGGCGGGTCTGAGAGAACAGAATTGGCCAGATTTGAACCCCACCTGACGTCTTAGGGGGCTTCCCAGGAGAGGAGAGGCTGCCCGCATCCGGCTCTCTCACTCTCATCCAGATAGACCGGTCACCCAGAACTCACCTCCGGAGGCTTCTGCCAGGTCTCCTGCGATCTTTTTGGGGACGTCTTGGCGTCTCCTGGCCACTCGTCAGAAACCCAAGTAGGAACTTTGGGGCCCTGGAACTCGGAGGGCGCCTCCCCTCAGATCTATCGGGGTCGGGGGGCCGGATCAGGAGAGGCTGCCCATCCTAGGCGTCTAGTCCTTGGTGTAGCAACACACCAGGAATCTCGCTGGGGTCTCCAAATATTGTAACGTGTCAGCCAGACAGCCAGAGACGCACCCCGAATTGTAAAGGAGCACTTCATCACGCGGCGTTCTGCCGCGGGGCTCAATCATACAGGCAAGCAGCATACGATACCTGCCCTAGACTGGGTGGAGACTATAGATAAGCAAGCCAAAAATATTCTTAGGGTAAGAGAAGCCCCCATTCTAGTTAGCATTTCCTCAGCACGTTGTTGCAACTGCTTAAGGCTTCCCCAGGAAACCCCAGCAAGGGTTAGAGAGGGGCCCCGGGACCGAGTCTGGGACCAAGTGCGAGTTTTACAATCAGGGTCCAAGGTCAGCTGTGCCATCTGGGGAGTCAGGTTGAAGGGCAGGTCCTTCCTGTTCATGGTAAGTTTTTATCCACCGAGACGCCAGCCACCTGGGACCTGTAGGAGACAAAACACAAGCACACCCCGCCCCCAAGCCAGGAACTCGGCAGGGCCCTGCCGTTCAGGCCCTGGCTGCGGGTCTCTGCGCCGGACCAAAGGCTTGGGTCTCTGTGCCGGACCAAAAGCCTTTTGCCGAAAATGTTGCTCCGCAGCTGTAGTGCCAAAGTGATCTCGATTTTAAAAATGTAAGGTATAGATTGCCAGAGAAAGCTGATTTATAGGGGTCCTCCCATACTCCACCCTTTTTGTTTTGTGATTAAAATTTTTACAATAGCATGAGCACGTTAAACAATAGCTTGTCTTGAAGGGTTAGAGGGGATGCCAGGTTTATTGCTAATGCTTCATTGTTGGAAAAATAATTTAATGCTTTGAGATGTATAGGCTGGCAGACTATGCCCATCACCTGTGTTACGTTCCAGTGGCACCCCCATAGGTGCAAACCAGGCCAGCCAGTGACGCTGAACGTCTTTGGCTTTTTCCTCGGGAGCGGTGGTTACGTGTAGAAAATTGGAATGGGTGTCGACGGTAACATGTACCCACTGAAATCGACCAAAGATGGAATATGTGTTACATCTGGTTGCCACAAGGCATTTGGGGATAAACCCCGAGGATTGACTCCAATTGACGTTGGAGTCCCTCCAGGAAGTTGGTGACCTGGGCAAGCCCTAATGATATCTTGAGCTCGGGAAAGGGTCAAATGCAAGGTTTGCATGAGCGCTGGAGCATTGTGGTGGAAAAAGGCAAGTGAACACTGCGCTTGCTGAAATGCAAGGGTTGTTGCTACGAAGGCATCCGCCTGCTGATGTCCTTGTGTTAAAGGTCCGGGGAGCTTTAGATCCCGTGGAATGGGATCGAATGTGGGTTGTAAAATGAGGATGACTCCGTTGGTCTATTAAAGCTTGGAGAGACAAAAATAAGGTTACTGGATGTTGATCAGTTAAAGGCCTAATAAAGGCTTGTTCTATTCTTTGTAACACTTTAACTACATACTGTGAATCACTAACTATATTTAAGGGCTCTTCTGTAAAATGTTGAAGGGCTAGTGTGACAGCCCCAAATTCAGCACGCTGAGTTGACCCAGGCTCAAGGCTGCTGATATTTTTCCATTTCTCATTTTCTTTGCAGGCTACTCCTGCTTTGTGAGATTTACCTGATCCATCAATGAACACAGTTCTAGCTCCAGGTAATGGGGTATTACTGATTTTTTGCACCAAGTTAAGGTGTAACTGAGGGATATTTGCAAGAATTTATTTGCTGGAAGAGAGTAATTAATTTCTTCAATAAATTCTGCTAAAGCTACTTGAAAGTCTATTGCCTGGGAAATCAAAGTGGTAAATTGTTTCTGAGTAAGAGGCAAGTGTAGAATCTGAGGGTCATACCCTGTCAGGTCTTGTGTCCTTTTTCTACCTTTGGCTATTAGATTTGTAATAGTATTGATTGCCCTCAAATCATGCAGTAATTTCCATTTACCACCTTTTTTAGGAATTACAAAAATCGGAGTGTTCCAGGGACTGACTGAAGGTTCTATATGACCTACTTCTAACTGCTCTTTCACTAATCTGTTTGCATGTAACAATTTTTCCCCTTTCAAGGGCCACTGATCAACCCACACTGGCTCTGTTGTCTTCCAGGCCAGTGAAAGGAGGGGGATTTCACAGGTACCCCCTAGCCAGAAGGCTGGGTTTGAATAACCCTTCCCCATTGAGAGAGAAGATCCCTTCCCCACAAATTTAGGGGAGACTCCATGACGTAAGGTTGAATCCCTCCTTTTTGTCCACCTGGACCTGGACCGGAAAGGGAGCGAGTCCTTTGTTGAGGAGCTTGCGTTCCCCCCACTCCTGTAATTAATAGGGGTACCGGGGCTTTGGCCATTCCTTAGGCCGTTCCCATGTTGTTATAATAGAAATGTCTGCCCCTGCATCCACCAATCCTGAGAATAGTCGCCCTTGCACATTAATTGAGAGCAAGGGCTTTCTAGTGTTAATAGCCGCAGTCCAGAGAACATCACACTGACCGGTGCCCCCAAACCCTGCATCCCTCTCACTGTGGAGGTGGCCCCCGGAACCCAGTAGGGTAACAAAAGGAGCTATCCGGGTTCCCGGCGTTAATCCATGAAAGCCCACAGACTTAAGCATGACTTTAATTTCTCCTTCAAAATCAGAGTCAATTACCCCTGCATCCCTTGTATTCCTTTCATTGTTACACTAGACCTTCCAGTCACTCAACCTACTCTCCCCTCCTGCTAGGGGCCACGCACTCCTCTAGGAACTGAACACACATCACCAGACTCCGTAAGGGTTAATTCTGTGGTGGTGATAAGATCCAGGCAGGCACTTCCTGCCCGGGAGGCTCCTCTGAGGTCTCCAACCCTCCTTTTGATTGACTGAAAAAGCCCGAGGCTGTGGGACCCAGGGAGCTGTCAGGGATCTGGGTCTTGCACCCTCTTTCCTTTTTCCGACAAGGGATTTCCACGTTTGTTGTATTTAGACTTAACACTGATTGGCCCAATGCAGCCCTTTGCCACACCGAGGACAAGGCTTCTCAGGGAGGCCGCGAGTTCCCGACTCTCCTTTCTTACAGTCCTTTTGAACATGTCCTGGTGTGGACAATTACAACACAACTTGGACCCTTGTTTTTGTTGATTTCTTCAATTTGCCACGTCTCAAGAGCAGCTGCTAGAGCTCTGGGCGGATGCATTTCTGTCCCTACATTCTGGCATGCCTTCATATATTCTCCTCTACTTGAGGTTTGTCCCTTCAAAGGAGCCAGCACAGCCTGACAATCTGCATGAGCGTTCTCGTGGGCCCCTTGTAATAACAATGTATCAGCTGCTGCTGCATTGTCTACCTGTTTACTCCTGGCCGCTTGCAACTGATCAGGGGAAGACCCACAAGATTCCTGTGCTTCTTGCCTAACGGTAGCAAAAGAACCTGTCTTTCCTCCAGGCTCTGGGATCCTTCGCCAAGCTTTAGCAGCTACATCCGAGGCCCGAGAAACAAGCTAGCGTCTTGCCTTGCCTGTACTTGGGGATCCCAATAGCTTCCTTGTCCTCGTGCCGTCCAGTCCCAGGGAGTCCTCAGATAACTACCAGCTATTCCCTCCAACACTCCTATAGTAAGGGAACTTTGCAAACCATTCTCCTTCATGCTTTGCCTGAATTCTTTCAAAACCCGACAGGGCAAACATTCGTGCACAGGTTGTTGACTTGGCCGTATTATAGCTGGGAAAGCCCCAAGGTCGTCTGCTTTTCTGGTCTCCATACAACAACCCTCCACTGCTGGGCGTGGTGCGGCTAAGGAATCCTCCTCAAAAGGTGGGGGAGGGGGAGGGGAACTTTCCTCCCTTGGTGACCATGCGGGGCAGTCTGCTCTGGAGTTTCCTCCCAAGGGGAGGTTGGAGCCCTGCTGCAGGGATCTCCTGAGTCAGCTGCTGTAATGCTGTAAACACCAGTCACCATAAAAGAAGGGTCGAGGTGGAAATTTTACACCCTAAATCCTTGCGCACCCTAAAAGCTTCCCCTACTTTGAGCCACATGTCAGGGTCCCATGTGCCCGCCTGAGGGAACCCCGGGCAGAACTCCTGTACGTCCCTCAGGAGCTGCAAGAGCTTCTGCTCAGACACAGAGCCCTGAGCCGGCTCCAGCCGCTGTTGTAAGACTCACGCGTGAAGTCGCTGATCTTTAGAAAACCCCAACCCCATGCTGCTTGCTGGAAACCCCTCGCAACGCGAGATATGCGGGCAGCTGTCCCCAGCCAGGCGCCGCTGACTGATTCTCTAGCGTAGTTTACTTAGATCCGGACCGCTAATTCCCTTTCCGATTCCCTTTCGCATCCCATTGCGATGCTGCGCGCGTGGAATCTCGCCACGGCGTGCTGGAGTCACGTCCGGGGTCACCACTCGCCGTCTCTCAGCCCCCCGGGATCCGTGCACCGTGATGAACTACGAGCACACGCTGCTTGGAGTGAGGGGGAGCTTGGCAAGGGAGCAAATGCTCCAGATCTCTGGACGCAGTTCCGTTTACTTGCAGATTGGTTCCCCCAGGTTACAAGTGGATTTATGTCCGTTATTTCCTTGAGATGGCATCTCTGCAAACCTTATCTTATTCACGTGCAAAAGAAGCATTCAATGCAAGCAAGGTGGTCTTCCTGTCTATCAGTCAAACCTGTCTGTCCACACATACACACTTTGAGCCTAGGCTGGCCAGGTTGTGAGAATCCATATCACAAGGTTACAAATCGTCCATCTACCAACCCCCATCCCCACAGCTGGGATCATGTGGGAGGTGGTCAATCGATGTGTCTCACATCAATGTTTCTCTCACTCTCACTCTCTCCCACTCTATCTGAAGATAAATGGAAAAATATCGCCCTGGCCGGTTTGGCTCAGCGGTTAGAGCGTCCGCCTGCGGTCCGGAGAGACCCGGGTTCGGTTCCCGCTAAGGGCATGTACCTTGGTTGCAGTTTGTCCCCGGCCCTGGTTGGTCGTGCGGGTGGCAGCCACTCGATGTGTCCCTTTCGCATCGATGTTTCCCTCTCTCTCTCTTCCTCTCTCTCCCTCCCACACTGTCTGTACAAAAAATGGAAAAATGTCCTCGGATGAGGATTAAAAAAAAAAAAAAAAAAAAGAAAAATATCCACAGGTGAGGATTAAAAGAAAAGAGAGAGAGAGAGAAAGAAGTCACATTTTGCCAGGGGGTTTAACTAAAGTCAAACTCAGCCCCCCCCTGAAAGCAATGAGCCCCCGTCCACGTGGTGGGTGTGATACCCACGCCTTTCACAGGGGGCCCAGGCAGCGAGTTGGAAGCCCTCGTCTGCAGGTGTCCCACAGACCTGCCTTCAGGTACGTCTCCGCGCGGGGCTGCCCTGAGGCCTCCGGGCAGAAGTCTGGTCCAGGCATCTGCTCTCCCTGGGCCGCGGCACATCTGAAAGGTAGGCTGTGAGCCCACCTTTCGATGAGAACACGCACCTGACCTCCCGAGGCGCGGGCGCTCGTCTAGGTAGAGACATGATCCGTGAGGTTGTGAGCAGCCCTCAAGCACCTCGAGGTCTGGCTGGGAGCGCAGGACACGTCGTTTAGCACCGTGAAGTAGGATCCGTGCAAAATCCGGGGTGTCACGAGGTCCCACGGGAACGTGGGCATAGAGATGGGGCTCAAAGAGCAGGGACAGCCTGTGTGCTGGCCCCTTGCTGCTGTGCGGGGGGGGGGGGGGGGGGGCTCTGGCTGGCTCCGTGTCATCCCTCCGAGGATTGTCACTGATTTGACCTCCAAAGCTCCTGCGGGGCGTCTTGTGGGCCCGGAGGGCAGACAGGGTGTTTTGCTGAGCAGCCCCCCCAAATACTGGTCTCGGCATCGAGGAGCACAGAGCCTGGAAACGCTGCCACACTGTGGGACCTGCCATGTCTGCTTGTCCCTCAGCTTATCTGTGGGTGCGGCCCCCACAGCCGCGGTTCTACTTCTCGGAGTCCCCAGGCAGAGGAACAGCCCCACCACCCCAGTCGGGACAGACTGTCAGAAAGGGGCCCACCCAGCGGTCGATCTGTGACCTTGAGCCACCTGGAGAAGAAGACGGAAGGGGAAGGGGAGATGCCAGGCGACACCCTGCCGGTTGAACTGTGTCATTTTCACCCTCGGGCCTACAACTCTGTCTAGTATCTGCAAATCTGGGCCCTGCTGTCACAGGGAAAACCCGCCCCCCGAAATCCCAGACAGGATTAATGACACAGGGCACCCGTCTGCTACCTTTGCATTTCATGCCACTCGGGAGACGGGGTCCCACACATCCGGCCAGTGCCCCGTGGAGGCCGGGGTCCTGGACTTCGGGCTGGATGGGGGGGGTCAAGCCCGGAGCCGCAGGGGGACGTCCCGTTACCTAGACTGACCCTGCACCTTCCTCCTGGTGACTGTGCACCTCGGGAGCCGGGGTGTCACGGAGGGCTGCTGAAGGGGCGGTGATGGAAGCGCCTGAGATTCGGAGCTCTGTGTGGCTCTGGCCTGAGACGTCGCTTCTTTAGATCCGAGCCCGTCCTCGTCCGTTCTCCCTGCTGAGTCGCGTGGGGGCCCCTTTCCTGGGCTGGCGCCCCGCCACGCCTTACCCTGTGCTGAGCAAGTCGAACCCCGGGCTCGGAGGGGAAGTGCGTGAAGAAAGATGAGCCAGGATGGTTTCTGCTTCTTCGTGGTTTTCCCGGAAGGAAACAAGTGCATTGCCCTAGAAACTCCATTTCCTGTCTGTGCTTTGGGAAGCTCCCCGGCAGACGCAGAAACTGGAAGAGAAGGGGTCAGACACGGCTACGCAGTTTACACTGAGTTCAGGGGAACCGGGTTTGTGACCCTGCCCCCACAGAGCACATATGGGTGCTCCCTCCCTGGGGGGAACCGGGTTAACATTCCAACACGCACCCCAGGCGGAGGCACCCGCCCCCCGCCGCTGGACGTCACCTCCCCCGCAGTGCCTGCAGCGGCTCGTCCGCCTTGAGGAGGGTGGACGATGTCAACTGGCCGCAACCTTCCTCAGCGGCTAAGCTGCAGACGCCACGGACGTTCCTGGGCTGCAAAACCAGAAACGAGCTGCTGGTGCCCCGTGGTGCTGGCTCCGGGGAAAGTGTGGCCTTGCCCCGCCACCAGCCGCCACCAGCAGCCACCAGCAGCAGGACTGTGAACGGCCACCGTGCATCACTGCAAACAGCCTTCTCTCGGGGACACAGCTCTCGATGACCTTGTCCTCACCCCCATCATTCCCAGGCATGGCTCCGTGTTGTGCTCAGTAGCTCAGTGAGGACAGTGTTCAGTGGCACGCAGTCACGTGGCTGGCTTCCCCGGGCTGTGGGATGGATTCGTGGCCGAGCCACACGGTGTGGTTTTCCAGTCGTACTGCTGCTGTTGAAGGGACAGAGATGTGTTTCCCCAAGAAGGCGAAAAGCCTCGGAGAGGAGGGAGCGATTGTACGTTCTTTCAACAATTCCTCCTTCGCCGTCTGCATCGGAGAGGGACTTGGGGCGGCCGACAGTGTCGGCGGAACCAGCCCGGTCCTCACAGAGCAGGGGGTGGCCGGGAGCTCTGCACCGGACCTTGGCGAGCCTCGGTCTCCTCGCCTGGCACCTAGAAGTCCTCATAATGACAGCTGTCCAGGAGGAAGGCGGTTGAGAACTAGCCCTGACCGTCCGTCCCTAAGCCACCCTCCCCGTTCCCCCTGCCCCCCAAATGGGCGTGGCCTCAAAATAAATGGCAGCCATTGGACTTGAATGTATGTCCAGTAGGATCATCTTAGGACATCGCCCAAAGCTTGTCGCATTTGTTTTTCAGCGAACTTTGAACTGGAGAATAATTTCAGGTCTGTAGAACTGCCGTGAAGAGGGTACCGAGAATTTCCACGGACCGCACACCCGTGTCCTCTGTCACTAACATCTTGCATTCCTTTGGCGCCTGAGTCAGTGAAGAGTGTGACCATCGTCAACGACCGTCCATACTTCACTCCTGTTTCCTTAGTGTGTACCCGATGCCTAGACTCCGTGCCGGGGTCCAAGCCAGGACACGGCGTCACCTTCCGTCGCCAGGTCTTCTTGGGCTCCTGTTGGCTGTGACGGTGCCACCTGTTGATGGCCCCGGAGGCCAGCTATTTGGTGGAACGTCCCTCAGATGGCGTTTGTCTGATGTCTTTGTCATGATCTGGCTGAAGTTGTTGGTTTGAGAAGGAGAACCGCAGAGGGTCCAGCACCCTTCTCATCGGGTCCTTTCAAGGGTTATACACGACCAGGGGGACGCACGGCTCTTGATGTCGGCCTCGATCACCAGGCCTGGCGTGGCGCCGGCCGGGTTGCGGGGCTGCGGCGCCTGGCTCCGCTCTGGTCCGCACGCGGCCGGCAGGAGTCCTCTGGAATTCTCCGCGGCCTCGGCTGGAGCGCGCTGGTCCACGGATATCTGCTCTACCTGGGGGGCCATCATCTCGCAGTAGCACGTGGCTTCGTTTATTTTGTTGTCCATCTGGGTCCAGCTCTGGTCACTGGGTGGTCTTCCGGTGGACTGTTGCATCACGTGTCTGTGGGACAGAACCATCGCTGAAGGGTGTTTCGTTGTTTGTTTTTATCTGGTGAGGGGGTGGTACTCTCCCGCTCTCTGGCTTCACCAGACGCTGCGGGCTCCTCTCGGGTATTTGGTCCCAGAACCAGCCACGGCAGAGCCGCCCTGGTGAATGAGAGGAGAGAGACTGGAGAATGGCACTTGGACCCAAGCTGCGTTTCCCTCTGGGGAACCCTCACGATTGCAGCCTCTGGCCCCCACAATATTTGGCTAATTCTCACCCACACTTGGGGAGCGAGGCACTGTCATTAAGCCCAGGGTGCAGCTGAAACCTGTTGAGGGGCCTGGTGAAGCTCCCTGGAGACGGAAGGAGGTTCAGATGTATGAGGCCCCCGAACCCAGGCTCCTCGTCGCCCCTGACAAGCGGGGTGTCCTCCCTGCTGCGGTCCAGCTCGTTATTCAGCAGCCCCGGTGGAGAGGGACATCAGGACTGGAAAGTGCATCTGAGCATCCATGGTGTCCGTGTGGCCGTCCATCCGGTGCCTGTCGCCCTGGCCAGGTTGACTCGGCCGCTGTGAGCCTGAACAGTCCACGGAGCCCCTTTCACAGTGACAACAGTGCAGCCAGCCGCCCCGGCCCCTGGCCGACCTCACCTCCCACCGCGGCCACGGCTCCTGCCTGTGTGCCCGGCTGCGTGGGTCCCTTTCCTGGCTCAGTCACTGGCTCAGGCGGGGCCCCTCCTCTGGGGAGGGTGGATTACAGTCACTCTCCAAATGGGACCCGAAAGGCAAGCTGAATTCCCCTCCCCGGCACCGCTAAGCTCTGAACCCCGACAGCGAGTCCAGGTGGCTTACACATAAGTCCCTTTCCTCCTGCGATCCCAGCTGGGTCTTAGCTTTGCAGTGTGAAGCCGTCCTAACAAGGGCTGTGCCAGGGAGGAGTTGTTCCAACTTAGGAAATAAAAGCAGAGGGTTTAAAACTAATCCCCGAAACCCAGATGTTCCAACTCAGGCCCGGCTCCGACTCCTCGCTGGGCGAGCACGCAGGGATCCGGCTCCATCCCGCACGTGGTGTCTGGGTCCTGCGTCCGCGCACCTAGCGACCCCTGAGGGAGGCACCTAGGGACCCCTGGGGGAGGCTGTCCTCCGTGAGCAGCCCAGGGATGGAGCGTCCCCACACCACGGGGTCTCCTGAGGCCTGAGACTGAAGCGTGTGGTTGGGTGAACTGCGCGAGGAGCTTCGGGGTGTCGGCTCCCCCCGTCCACTGAAGGGACGGGGCCCAGTGGCAGGGGCCGATGCATCCCCACGGGTCCTCCTGCCCCATCGGCCTCCCGCTCGTCCCTTCTACCCTAAGAGGCCTGTGTGTCCATTGGAATTGAGAAAACAATGCAGTGCTTGATATTTACTCAAATTAAAGGAAATGTGAGCTGATATTTGCTTTACTGAGGAGGCACTTCAAAGGGTCGGCCTTTTAGTTTAGAAATTGCCTCCTGGGGGAACATCCAACAGGAAACTCCCAGGCCTTCCTGGGCAGCCCTCCCCTCTCTGCAGCTCAGGTCAGGGAGGACACTGACCTGGCCCGGCCTGGCCCGCCTCCCCAGGGCCCCTCCCCACCCCTCCCCTGTGGACAGTGCCCCTCCCCACCCTCCCCACCTGTGGACAGTGCCCCTCCCCTCCCCGCCCCTCCCCTGTGGACAGTGCCCCTCCCCTCCCTCCCCTGCCCTCCCCTGTGGACAGTGCCCCTCCCCTCCCGCCCCTGCCCTGTGGACAGTGCCCCTCATCTCCCTCCCCTGCCCCATGGACAGTGCCCCTCCCCTTCCGCCCCTCCCCTGTGGACAGTGCCCCTCCCCTCCCGCCCCTGCCCTGTGGACAGTGCCCCTCCCCTCCCCTCCCCTGCCCTGTGGACAGTGCCCCTCCCCTCCCTCCCCTGCCCTGTGGACAGTGCCCCTCCCCTCCCCTCCCCTCCCCTGTGGACAGTGCCCCTCCCCTCCCTCCCCTGCCCTGGGACAGTGCCCCTCTCCTCCCTCCCCTGTGGACAGTGCCCCTCCCCTCCCTCCCTCCCCTGTGGACAGTGCCCCTCCCCTCCCTCCCTGCCCTGTGGACAGTGCCCCTCCCCTCCCTCCCCTGCCCTGTGGACAGTGCCCCTCCCCTCCCTCCCCTGCCCTGTGGACAGTGCCCCTCCCCTCCCTCCCCTCCTCTGGGGACAGTGCCCCTCCCCTCCCTCCCCTGCCCTGTGGACAGTGCCCCTCCCCTCCCTCCCCTGCCCTGTGGACAGTGCCCTCCCCTCCCTCCCCATCCTCTGGGACAGTGTCCCTCCCCTCCCTCCCCTGCCCCGTGGACAGTGCCCCTCCCCTCCCCACCCCCTGCCCTGTGGACAGTGCCACCTCCCCTCCCCTCCCCTGCCCTGTGGACAGTGGCCCCTCCCCTCCTACCCCTGCCCCTGTGGACAGTTGCCCTACCCTCCCTCCCCCTGTGAACAGTGCCCCTCCTCTCCCTCCCCTGCCCTGTGGACAGTGCCCCTCCCCTCCCTCCCCTGTGGACAGTGCCCCTCCCCTCCCTCCCCTGCCCTGTGGACAGTGCCCCCCCTCCCTCCCCTGCCCTGTGGCAGTGCCACCTCCCTCCCCTCCCCTCCCCTGTGGACAGTGCCCCTCCCCTCCCTCCCCTGCCCTGTGGACAGTGCCCCTCCCCTCCCTCCCCTGCCCTGTGGACAGTGCCCCTCCCCTCCCTCCCCTCCCCTGTGGACAGTGCCCCTCCCCTCCCTCCCCTCCCCTGTGGACAGTGCCCCTCCCCTCCCTCCCCTGCCCCGTGGACAGTGCCCCTCCCCATCCCTGCCCTGTCCCTGCAGCGGTAGCCCCCACTATTGCTTTCCTGTTCCAATGAAGTCACCATTATCACAAATCAAATAGTTTTCAAAGGAAAATTCATACACCTCCTCTAAATTAAAGTCGGTAGCACTTGTCCCGAGAAGGTAACCAGACATGATGAAAACCAAGGATGGTCTCAGCAGCTGGCCTGATGCCAAAGCCCATGGGAGACCCCAGGCCCACAGCCGGCTGCGCACCTCAGGAGACGTTCGTAGGAGACCGGGGGCTGGTGACCACCTCACTGGGCCCCGTCTTCCTGACAGCGGCCGTGCCCATCCAGCCGCTGACGTCCACCCCTCGCCCCGCCTGGCCCTCACAGCCCAACGCTGCCTCATCTGCTTGTCGCCCGACTTTCCAAGCCTGTCAACTCCGTGCTGACGTCATCCTGCTCCTCACGCACCCCAAGTCCAGGCTCCTCATTTCCACCTGCTGGGCGGCCTCCAGCCTCTCAGGCCCGTTTCACACTGAAGAGATGAGGAAGATCATCCAGGCCATCAGTTAGGTCTGCAGTGAGCACGTGCCGCGCTTGTAACAGAGAAACGCTACCATCCAGGACCGTTCTGAGTCTTTCTTCCCCAAACAGACTATAAGACCAAGGAGGGAAAAGTGCCAGGTTCAAACAAGCTGATCGATACTCATAAATAATCACTGCTTTTGGCTACACTCAACATCCCCTGATGCCCGGGCTGCCCAGTTGATCTCTGGGTGGCAATTCTAGCCTGTTTGCTGGGCTCCTCCCGCCCCGTGCCCGAGGAGCTCCCCCTGACTGACTCCTGGGAGCTCCCACCTGCTGCCACCCTGGGAGAGAGTTGGCCAGGAGAGCGGAGAGACCTGTGGATTTCGGCCCAGGCGTCACGGCTCAAACAAGAGAGAGACACTCATTGCTGATCCACCTCGGGGCGTGCAACCAGGGGGGCCTGCATCTGGGCTTGTCCTTCGGGGTGTGACTGAGAAAATCAGATTCCGCTCCCTCCTGTCCTTTGTCCTGAAAGGGTGCTGGGGGGAAGCCAGGTGGCCCCTAGTGATCAAATTATCTGATCCTGTGCTCCTGCCCCAGTATTAAAATGTTCTCCTCCATCAGCTCGTTCCGCTCCGGAGAAGAAACCTCGGGAAAACAGAGAACCCCGGCACGCCCCGCCAGAACACGGAGGGCTTTGTACAAAGAAATATCGTTACTTACACACGCGTGTGTCTGTGCGGTTGTCGCACGTGCCGCTTTCCTTCGGATCTGAAGGCATTACTGGGGGGCGGGGGACAAAACCCCAAAACAAAACAGTGGCGTTTATTTCCACTTGACTTTGGCCTCTGGATACACAATTTCCCTCTCGACCAAGAGGAAAAGCACCAGGGGTGGTCTCGGGAGACCCGGATCCTGAGCCACCTCTCTGGCTGCTTGGCCCGGAACTAACCACTTAATCGTTCTGAGTCTTTGTTAACCGAGTGGAAAACAACTGTTAATGTCTGCACCAAAATAGACTCGCTGCTGTTCAACTGAGAACGAAAATATTTTTATTGAGTCATAAGGGAAAAAAATGTGTTTTATTACATTCTCAAATTAACCACCTAAATAATTAAGGACATTAATAAGAACATCATTACTGCCCCATGAGCCCTAAAATGCCCGCGTCTGGTCCATTAGGCGGCTGCCCAGTACACTTCTTATCTGTGTTCCGAGAACGCACTGTGAACCCTGGGGGAGTGGAGGCCGCCCTGCCTTGTGGCCTAAAATGGATCCCGGTCACCTTAATGTCCCCGCCCTACCCCCGTTTCCGGTCTGTGTGTCTCTCCTTCGCCCCGAGCGGGTCTCCTTAGAAATGTGCCTGCTCCGTGGTTCACTTGCAGGGAGAGTTTTCTGCTGTCGATGATGCTTGTCAACTTCAATTTAACCGCTTGTACTGCGGACCTGATTCTGGAGCAAATGGACTCAGAATTGAAAGCGGAGAAGTCAAAGCTTTAATAATGCACAGTGTCTGCCCCCCACACTCACACACTCACTCACACACTCACTCACACACTCACTCACATACACTCACTCACATACACTCACTCATACTCTCATGCACACACACTCACACACACACTCTCACACACTCTCAGACACACATCACACACACTCACACACACTCACTCACCCCCACACACACTCACACACACATACTCACTCACACTCACCCACTCACTCACTCACACACTCACTCACATACACTCACTCACACTCACCCACACACACACTTACTCACACACTCTCACACACTCACACACTCTCAGACACACATCACACATACTCACACTCACTCACCCACACACACACTCACTCACACTCACCCACTCACTCACACACTCACTCACATACACTCACTCACATACACTCACTCACACTCACCCACACACACACTTACTCACACACTCTCAGACACACATCACACACTCACACTCACTCACACACACTCACACACACTCACTAACTCATACACACTCACTCACACACTCTCACACATACTCATACACACTCACACACTCACACACACCACCCACACACACTCACACACACTCACTCACACACACACCCCACACACACTCACACACTCTCACACACACACACTCACACACACACACTCACACACTCACTCATATACTCACTCACACACTCACTCTCACACACTCACACACACTCACACACTCATACACATACTCACACTCACACACTCACACACACTCACTCACACACACATACACACACTCACTCACACACTCACTCTCACACACTCACTCACACACACTCACACTCATACACATACTCACACACTCACTCACACACTCACAGACACACTCACTGACCCACACACACACTCACACACACGCACGCTCTCAGTGCAGATAACACATTCAAAACCTCTCCAATTTTCCAAACAGAAGCACCGTCTTACTCCTCTGTGATCCGAGACTTCTCATTTATTCATGATCAAGCATCAGGTGAGGGCGTCTCTCCCAGACAGCTGCTTGTTTTCTGCAAGCCCGATGCACACCCCGGGGGCTGCTTCCCACAGCAGTGAACCCAGATGAAAGCAAGGGAGGGAGGAAGCGTGATCTTGCTGGAATATTGATATCGTTATCTCTCACCTCCAGACTCTTGGAAACCCTAGGACATGACCCACCTTTGTCCGCTCCCGAAACGGGAAGCAATCAGGCGAGCGGGGCGGGAGGCGGGCACCACGTGGGGTCGGCCGCCTGCCCGGCTCAGCGCCCCCGAAGCTGCTCTGCTTGGACTTCAGGCAGCACGTCCCTGCCTCCCGCCTGCTGCCTCCCGCCCGGCTGAAGCCTCCGCATCGAAAATTCTGTTTCGTGTTTGATTCCGGAACAGAGCGGAGTCTGCAGCCTCTCGCTGGCTCCTCTCCGTGCTCTTCGCGGTTTTACATGATGCAGCGCGGGGCCCGAACACCCGCGACTGTCATCTCCACTTGAGAGAAGAGCAGAGAACACTCCGCCACACCGCGCTCAAGCCCTTCTTGATGCTTTTGTTTTTAAAAAACACGTTTACAGCAAAGCACTCTGCTCCCTCCCCGCGTGTTCATCGGAAACCAAGTGGCTTCTCTAATGTCCCCCCGGAGCACCCGCCCACTGCCTACTATTTTTGGAGCAAAGTCGTGAGAGCGCCCCGCAGGTCTGTGGGCTCAGTGGCTCCCCAGGGAGGCGTGGGCTAGAAGCAGGTGGTCTCTCCTGAGAGCTGGTTGGATTTTTCTGGGCACGGAGGTGGTTCTGGCCCAGGAGGCCTGTGGTGAGTGGCTGGGAAGAGGAGAGGGGACCACACTGGGCTGGGGGATCGAAACCGTCCCTGCTCTGGAACTTGAGCGGTGTCACCTGGGTTCAAGTGCTGGGCATGGTATGGCGATACCTGGAGTTCACGCAGAAACTGCGTCCCTCCCCCCGAGCTGTGACTCACGTCCACTCCTGTTCCGCTTGCTGACTCTTGTCCCGGGCGAGTCTGTTGAGAGCCTCCCGTGTTCGAGGCCCTGAGTAGCGACCCTGGACGTCCATCTGGGCCTCGCCGTGCAGAGACTCCTGGACGACACCGAAGACAGGTGGATTAACAGATGCGAGACGCAGAGGGGTTGTGCCACGGTGGGCACGGCCGAAGGACACCCCCCGAGCGCCTGCGCTTCCTCCGCGCCAGGCCGGCCTGAGAACGGACCTGTGTGGACTCCCCTGGGACCTGCAACAACCCGGGGGTGGGAAGAAGGGGACACAGCACAGGGAGGTCCAGAGCCTTTCCCAAACCCACCAGAACACAAGGCGGGAGAACCAGTTCCTGAAACCAGTTCCTGGATCTAATTGTAGAGCCCAGATGCCTCCCCTGGGCTGCGTGGGCGCAGAGGAGGCGGGGCTAACCTTCCAGCTCCCCGTCATCTCCCTCAGCCACGCCACTGTACCTGTCGCTGTTTTTAGGTACGACGAGCCTACCGAGGGACAGCTGGATGTGTGCACAGAGGTACAGGTGCACAGGGCACAGGGTAGCTCTGTGAGAAGACCCACTGGGAGACACACTCAGCCATCTCTCACCGTGTTTGATGTTTCTCTCTTGATACACGAACTGTTTCCAGTGTGATGTGGACACAGCCGCACTCTATGAAGCACACCAATGGCTCCCAACTGGGAGCAACTTTGTCTCCGGGAGATACTTGTCAATGTTCAGTTCTTATCGTCCTGACTCTGGGGGGACAGAGCCCCTGGCATCTCATAGGTAGAGACCAGGGGTGCGGGAACCTCCCCATAACGCCCAAGACAGCCCCGCATAGCACATCAGCCTCCAGCCCGAATGTCAGAGGTGCGGAGAAATGGCCTGAGGTGGGAACCAGAGAGGAGTCTAGCTGGCTTGTTGCGGATGCATGTTGTCAGCATGTATCAGGACCAAGTTGCAAACGTATCTCCTTGCTGTGCCTAAGTAAGTTTGCATTGACCAGACTTCCTGACTCTTTCCCACTTTGCGTACATTGTTTTCCTCCATCGGACGCGAGGTAAAATGAGCGGACAGGCAGTTTGGACTCTCGCATTCCAAAGGGCAGAGCTTCAGCTTGTCCATCGACCAGGAGCTAAAGAGATACATTCTTCTGAGCACAATTAGAGAACGCGCCTGCCTATTAGTGCAGGGCACCCTGGGATCGGCTAATCCGAATTGAAGTGGGAGACACCTTGTTAGGACTGTGTTTTGTTAAGCAAGCAAAATGTAAAACCAGCACCTCTTCAGTGATTGATTAGTGCCCTTTTAAAGGACCCTGCTGAACGGAACAATGGAAGGATGGGAGGTAATTACCGCACTTCAGGTATCAAGATGACTCAGACAAGACTTCCCCTGGCTCATTGCCCCCTGTGCCTCCACCACGGTCACACTGCTTTCAAGGGCCCCAAGAAGACTATTTCAGGCACATCAGCAAAGTGCCACCCTGAACTTCACTTTCAGCGGCAATCACAGGCATGAGAGATGGGGGCCACTGATGGGTGGGGCTGAACTTCTGCATCCCATCTGCACACCCCAGGCGCCCAGCCAGGCATCTGCTGTTCCCAGTGACATTTCCAGATCAAGAGCAAACGCAACGGTGGGACTGGAACCCCCGTTGCTGCCACTGTGACTGTCCCATCCCACTTCTCCCACCCAGAAGTGCCTTGTCCACAGGACCCTTCCCCCATATTTTGCAGTGTCCCAAGTCCTGTGGATAACTGGGATCTTTACAAAATGAGGGGAGGGGCTGCATGACACTGGTCTTGACAATGATTTCATGAGCGTGACACCAAAAGTATCGGCAGAAAAGCAAAACTAAATGAGTGACTACATATATCAAACTAAAGAGCTTTGCAGAGCAAGGGAAAGGGTCACCAGAGTGAGAAAGTGACATACAGAATGGGAGAAAATATTTGCAAGCCATAAATCAGACAAGGGGTTAGTTTCCAAAATATATAAGGAACTTCTACAACTCAAAAGGAAAATCATGAACATCACCGCCATCGTCATCACCATCACCATCACCATCATCATAATCATCATCACCATCACCATCATCACCATCACTATCACCATCGTCATCATCATCACCAGCATCATCATCACCGTCACCATCTTCATCACAATCATCACCATCATCATCACCACCATCATCACCATCACCATCATCATCACCATCACAATCATCATCACCACCACCATCATCACCATCACCATCATCACAATCATCATCACCATCACCACCATCACCATCACCATCATCACCATCACCATCATCACCATCACCATCATCACCATCATCATCACCAGCATCACCATCATCATCACCATCACCACCATCACCATCACCATCACCATCGTCATCACCAGCATCATCATCGTCATCATCATCATCATCACCATCACCATAGGCTAACATTTTGAAAAAGACTGTGTAAAACAGACATCTAAGCGGACAACAGGTACATGAAAAGAGCCTCAACTTCACTAACCATCAGGGAATTGCAAATCCAAACCACAATGAGATGACACCTCACACCTCTGAGGACGGCTATTATGAAAAAACAAAACAGAAAGGCAACAAAGTTGGCAAGGATATGGAAGACTGGACCCTAGTGCACGATGGGTGGGAATAGAAAAGGACACAGTCGCTGAGGGAAACTGCATGGAGGTTCCTCAAAATATTAAAAACAGAACTGCCTTGTGACCCACAATCCAGTCCTGGGGACCCATCTGAAGGAGGTGGAAGTCGGACACAGAGAGAGACATTAGCACTCCAGCATTTGTCGTCATTTGCAATAGTCAACACATGGAAACAACCTTCGTGTCCATCGATGGATGAATGGGTAAAGAAAATGGGGTCCATGTGTGCAATAGAACATTATTCCGCTTCAGAAGTCCTGTCACATGTGACAGCGTGGGTAAGCCTTGAGGACATTACGCCAAGCCCAGTCCCAGTCCTCACGCTGTTTTCTTCATTTTTATTCTTTGCCTGTAGTTTTCAGCACTTCAGTGAAGGTGTTGGTGGGGGGGGGGGAGGTTTGGTTTGGGTTTGCTTTGTATTTCCATGTATCGTGTTTCGGGTTTGCTGAGTTTCTTCCATCTGTAAATGTATGTCTTTCACCAAGTTTAAGATAACTTTAGCCGTTAGTTCTTCAAAAAGTTCCTCTGTATCCTTTTCTCTCTCCTCTCCTTCTTAGGCTGCTAAAAAGTATCAGACCTTTTGCTATTACCCAATATATGCCATTCATTTTCATTAAATCTTTTTTTCTCTGGGTTCTTAAGATTGGTTCATTTCTTCTGGTCTAGCTTCAAATCCAATAACTCTTTCTGTGTTGTTCTGATATTGAGCTCATCCAGGGAATTTAATTTCAGATATTAAATTTTCAGGTCTAAAATTTCCACTGTTTTATATATATATATATATATATATATATATATATACACACACACACACACACACACACACACACACACACACTCTTGGCTTCCATTCTGAGAAACTCTATCTTTCCATTCATTTCGAGTGTGTTTACCTTTACTTCATGGAGCATAGTTCTAGTAATTGTTTCTAAATCTTTACCTGACTCTTCCAACATCTGGCTCATTGCTGATTGTCTTTTCCTGACAGCTGGTCACATTGTTCTTGGCTTTGTACGTTGGGCTATTTTGGATTGGGTTCAGCACATTTTGAATTTTATGCTGTGTGTCCTGTTACGAAACTCGTGATCATGGGCATTGCCGTCTGTGCTGTTTGGTCAGGAAATCAGCCCTGTGCTTTATGCTCTTTTAAGAAAGAGTCCCCTTAGGACTCGCGAGGAAGAGGTTCCCCCTCCGAGCGGTAGCCGTCGCCCAAACGCACCGATTATCAGCGTTCCATCACCGGAGCGGCACCGCAGTCATAGGTCTTTGTAGACTGTGTCTGTGTCTCCTCTGAGCTGGAAGCGGTCCCGTGCGAAGGCAGGTGAACGTCATGGACCGGGACGAGCTGGGTCGGGTCGGGACCCTGAGGTCCGCCACGCCCTCGGAAGAGGTGGCTGCAGTGTGAGTCCACTTGTACGTCTTCACTGTGCCATTTTGCTTCTGCCCCTTGCGGAGCCAGATGCCTCAATGGTCTCGGTATGAGCTCTCTTGAGTTCCCGTCTGGCACTCGAGAGACGTTTGATCCCAGTTAAGCTCTTTGTGATGTGCTTTGGGTGTTGGCTGAAGGGGTGCAGTCTGGGGGAGCTGCGACCCCCCAGGACATGAAGGTGCCCTTCCTCAGCCCTCTCTCCCCCTGATTTCCCCCTTCGCTCTCTGGCCCCCAGGAAACCTTTTCCCAGTCTCTGGAGAATGGGGGTGGGGGCCTGTTCTGTGTTCGAACCTCCCCTGTTGCTAACACCCCGCTGTCTGTGCTGCGACCCCCTCCCCCGAGGCAGTGTGGGGAAGGGCAGAAGAGCAATTCCCCTCACGCTCTCCGGCTTGCTGGGGCTCCTCCTGCGCCTCTGGCCAGAGCATCAGGGCTGCCCGCAGACTGTGGTGACCCACGTGCTGTGCTGTCAATCAATCCTAGGGGTGAAACATGAAAATGAAAGACAGGCAAGTCCCTTCTGGACAGGGCCTCTTCGTGTCTGTGACCCTGGGCTCCATCAGCTGGCTCGCTACTGGCGGCTTTTACGACTCCTCGGGCGGCCGTGACTTGTCCCCGGGTTTTGAGCTGAAGCCCTGGCAGGGAGCGGCCGTGCTCTGTGACATCCTCACGCCCCAGCTTAGTCTGTTACAACGTCATATGGAGTTTCTCTAACACCCCAGGATCTCCAGCATTACCACATCAGTGAACTGCGCCCCGGGTTCCGAGTGATACCGAAAATTCAATAAATGAAACTAGGTGAGCACTGTAGGTTTTTGTTTGGGGTTTTTTTTTTTTTTTTTTAGTTGACAAATATAAAAGAGTCCATTAGCTAGTTCCATCTTTCTCGAGGGAGGTGACAGCCAGGTCACATCTGCTCAGGACAGCAGAGGACGGTGTCCACCCTTCAGTGCATCCTCAGGGGACGCTGTCTCTGTTCATTCCTCCCAGCTCCCCACATCACAAGCACGAAAGAGAGGACGCACGCGGAATGTGTGGGACGCGTGACCGCCGAAATAATGCTCCACTTAAAACATCTTCTCAGTGTGACAAATGGCCCCGAGGATGTGTCACAGCGAATGTTCTAAGAGGACGTAGGACATCTGGACGGGTAGAGGATCATTTGGGTGCTCCCACACCCACATTATAATGCTTCGTCGTCGGCAATGGATTAATTATTGCTCAGTATAGGCTCACACGTGTGCACACACAGTCACTCAGAAAGCCTGTTCAACACCAAACACTTCTAGACAACATGCTCAAGAGCAGAATTCAATGGGTCGTGCACATAATTATTCCACCGAAGATATAATAAAAAGCAATTCACCCACAGAAAGAAACAAGCCAATAAGAAACAAAGGATCCTGTCTTATGTTCCCGTTTCAAAGCCGAGGCCAGAAGGAGCAGACCCCGGCGAATCCCACCCAGTGACGTGGTCACGAGGATCCCCCCCCCGCCCCCAGGCATAGACCCCGAACCCCACAGACAGCCCGGGAAATGGCTGTGCTCAAGAGAACAAATGAGCAACGAATCTAAATATTTTCTTGGGGACGTTAGAAAAATATAAATAAACACAGCACACACGTACACCACACGCAATTTAAATAATCATTCCACAGTAAATATTGAAAATAAGCTGCTAGAAAGACAAACACCATCTGATTTCGCTTACATGTGGACTCTGAAGAACAAAATAAACGAGCAAACCCACAGAAGCAGACGCATAGGTGCAGGGAGCAGACTCTGGTTGCCAGATGGGCGTGGGGGGGCGGCTGCAGGAAGAGGTGAAGGGATGGAGAGGTGCAGATGGGCAGTCCTGGGGCACAAAGCACAGCCCAGGGAACAGACGCAATGATACTGTAATAACTAGGTGTGCTGCCAGGGGGCACGAGCCTCATCGGGGGGATCCCTTCGTGAGCTGTATAAACGCCTAACCACAGCGCCCTGCACCTGAGACAAGTATCAGATTGGACGTCAACTGTCATTGACATTGTTTCAAAAGCTGCTAGTCAAGAAGACGTAATTATCTCGTTGTCTTCTTTCTGAGATGTTTAAACTGTATTTACCAAACTGTTTTATTTTCCCTCGGGGACGTGCTCAAACATAGTAGACGAGTTTTAAGAAAACAGGCCCTGATCCCGGAGAAGGCTCCCCTGGCCTCCGTCTGGACGCGAACAGGTGGGGGCCGACCGCTCCGGTGCTGACCACTCCGGGGGCTCCGCTCCCCCCTCCCCCGACGTGCGGACTCGGCCCCGCCCTGCAGCCTGTTTTGCCTTTTCAACACCCTGTCCTTTCAAAGCCTTTTACGTAAGCTGCTCAAAGGAAGACAAATGTATGCAATTGTCATCTTTTCTTCGTTCAAACAGCTCATTATTGCAGCAATCAAAGGCGCGAGGTGCGCAGCCGGTGTCTGGTACAAAGAACCTCCGGGCTGCCGGGGCTCAGGGGACAGAGCGACATTAGAAATGATTAAACATGAATGAGAGGTCACCTCCGGAAGAACGCCGGGAAGGGCGGAGATGTTCACAGGACGCTCGGCCGCGTTCAAGGGGCTGGGAGGTCTTCCTTGGAGGAGCCACAGTGAGTCAGGAACTAAAGGGACGCGGTCGCGGTCTCGGGGCGGGGCAGGTGACAGAGACGGTGACCAGGGACAGCGTGTCATCGTGTTAGGGGACCAGGCGCGCGGTGAGGCCAATGGCCAGGACCACGCTGGACTTCATGGGTATGTCTGTGAGAAAACATTCACTGTTTCATTCACGTCTCTGGCTGAGGGTCAGTGAACTCTGGCAGGACACTGCTGTCCCCGGGCACCATGCTGGAGGCCAGCCCGGGCGCCGCCCATGCACAGCCGCATCCTGCCTCAGGGGGCGCCCATCCGGGCGCCAAGCTTTCCGGGGACAACGTCCGAGTCTAGCGTGGTGCCCCCTGGCCAGGTAAGATCTCAAAGAGGAGTCTTGGAAACACCTGTGGGACAAGTACTGAGTGGATCGTGGAGTCCTGTGCGGACATGACCGCTGTACACCTTTGGGGTCCTCTTCCCCCGCCCCGCCCCTCCCCCACAGGCAGCAGCCACCCCTCCCCCACAGGCAGCAGCCCTCCTCTGTGTGGCCTGCATCTTCATGCTCACACGTGTCCTTGCAGAACATACATGCTCATTCCCGCCCTTCTAACATCATCTCTCCACTCTCAGCTCCCGGTCTGCCCAGGAGCAGGCTGGACTCTCCTCTCCACTGAGGCCCCACCCACCAAGGGCGTGTCCACCCCCCACTCCCCATCCCCAGCGTGTGCTCCTAGGACCCCGAGCCAGGGTTTCCTTGGCCTGTGTGGCCGGGATGACTTGCATGTTGGTTCTGGGGCCACCGGTGTCTCTGTCAAGGCGGGACCCCGCCGGCATTTCCGTGTGTTCCTGTCCCGTCCAGGGCCACCTGGTCGTGTCTGCCATGTCCCAGAGCACCGAGCAGCGTGGCCTCCCCGCAGGCCCCGGTGAGGAGGACGCCTCCTTCGCGAACCCTCTTCTCTGGTCCTTCGCCCGATTTCCAGTCGAGTTGCTTTTGTTTGGTCGTGTTCGCAGGAGCGTCCTTCATTCTGCATCGTCCCGGTGAGTCTTAGACGCCGCAGATCTGCTAACAGCCCCCTCAGCAGGACCCTCCCGGGGCTCTGCCTTCCCTGTGACAGTGTCCACTCGTGTCCCCTCCTGTGGTGCCAGGTTGGTGGCTCCCGCCTGGATTTTCAAGAGTGCGGTTTGCTGACGATCGCCGAGGGGAGAGCTCAGGAGACACTGAGGTTGGACCTGCGCCCCTGGGAGGAGCACTTGTTTCCCGAGGGAAAGGGGTATGGGCGGAGCAGTTTGGGGGGGCCCGTCCTGAACGCTGACTGCTCAGTCATCGGGGTGGGGGGACGTGTTTCAGATCCTAGGGAATGGCCCGAGGTGTTGCGTGGAAATTTAGTTCTCACAGCAGGAGGGTCTGGCCCTTCCCTGGGGAGCCAGCGAAACTGTCCCCATGTGGAGAGGGTTAGAGCAGCAGAGACTGAGGGGGACCAGGGAGGTAGCACCCCTGAGGGGAAGGCCTGGGCCGGGGAGGGACCACCTGCCTAGTGGCTGCTGAGGTGAGGTGAGGCCTCCCCAGCCAGGCCGTGGGTGGGTCCCTGACCGACCAGTGTGTGCGTGGGGCGGGGGCAGAGGCACGGCCTCTCAGAACCCAAACATTAGCACCGAGGCCCCGGGAGTCTTCCAGGGCGCAGGAAGGGACCGTGATGCTGTCTTCACACATTTTTGTCCAATTTGCAAAACGAAGGTATTTCCACCACAAGGAGTTAAGACTGCTGCTTCTGCTCATTGTCACTTCCCATCCCTCTGGGGACATTTGGGGCTCTAGCTTCAGAGAGGTCGCCCTGGGAACACGTCGCTGGAGGTTAGTGGGATACAGTTGCCCCTTGAAGCCTCCTCCTGGGGTCAAGTTACTGGGGGGCCTGCAGGGTGGGCCTGTGGGCGTGGCCTCAGGCAAACCCCTCCCACCAGGTCCACTGGCCCAGGGACTGTCTGAGAGATGGGACCAAAGGTCATTCACCGGGAGAGCCTTCCTAGGTGCCCAGCTGAGCGTTGTTGGGCAGGCGGGCCGCCAGAGTGGTTTGGACGCTCAGAAGCAGGTACGGAGCTCAGAGACAGGCCCTCGTGGAGACTTAAGTGCCGTAACAGCTTGAATCCGTGGAGATGGAGGCTGCACTCAGTGGACGGTGCTGAGAGAAGTAACTCCCCTTAGAGGGAAAACATCAAAAAGAATCCACCTCACATCACACGAGAGGGGGCACCAGGCGGATTAAAGCCCCTCCGCGTGAGCTACGCAGTTACGGGAGGGGTGTTGGACAACATCTTCGTGGCTTAGGGACAGAAAGGGACTTTGGAACAAAAGTGAGAACCACGAAACAAGCCTCTCTCCACCAGCTCACAGTTGGTGCCTCCAGACGCAGGCACCGGGCACAGGGCAGGCCTCCCGCGCCCTCGGGCTCCCTGCCCTCCACAGCCCGGCGTGCAGTACAGGGACCTGTGGGGACAGACGTCCCCCCAGCCCCTCCTGGCTTGACCCCTGTGGGCTCAGCTTCCGCAAAGGAAAAGCCAAGAGGCTGCCAGTGTCCGCAGCCCTCCCCGCGGCGGCGTCTGAGCACGAACCGCCCTCACTCTGGCTCACCTCCCCCACCCCTTCCGCCCAGACCCCTGCGGTCTGTCCCCCTCAGGCAGCAGTTCCCCAGGACAGAGGCCCGTGTTCCCTGCTCGGTCAGCACCCCCCGGCCTGCGCCGGGCACAGGCCATCTGTGGAACGAGCCGAGGAAACCCCTCGGTGTGCGCCTGGGGCTCAGTAAACAACCGGTGCTTCTTGATACGATTATTTTTATTATCCCAACACCACTGGCAAGAAGGGGATCTGGAGGGAGAGGGGAGGGTACCGGGGCTCTGGGGCTGCCCGCCCTCCAGCCCCCACAGCGTGGGCGCCGCACGCAGGGAGCTCGGTCGAGCCTGCTCCCCCAGGTGGACTCAGGTGGGAGCCGCTGCAGGAACACCCCATGCTCCGGGCGCCGCTGGTGCCAAGCTGCACCTTCTCACCCCGCTGCTGACCAAACAGTACGGGGGCCCTTCGGCAAACACTCAAACCAGAAATCCTTCGGCAGGGCCCCCCCGATCCCATCTGATCCCCAGGAAGGGATGCTACAATGAGCAGTGCAGAAACTCTTTCACGTCTTCGTAACCATGCATAGAAATTAATTCAGGCAAAACCTAATTTAGAATAATAATAACATGCTTTCCTAATGGTTCCCACATTAATCACGGTTAAGGCAGTTACTATAGCAGCCCTGTTGGAATTGATTGAAAACACCGTCATCCGCAGCGCACAGATTCTCTGCTGAGAACATTACTATTTGTTTAAGCGAGAGAGTGGGGTACGGGCCCATGCTCTCCGGTTCCTCGGACTAATTTAAGGTTCAATCACAGACAGAGACGAGAGTAATAAAGTGCTGTTTGCTCAGAGGGGAGGGGGTGGCAACCTCTGGTTCTTATGATTAGATTAGTTTTAAATGTGTTCTCAGTCTCATCTTTTCGCTCAGACTCAGGGAAAAAAAAAAGGGATGACGGCATCGAGTGGGGGGGCTTCCCTTTCAGGGGCCAGAGTGAGGTCCACCCTTGCGGTCTCCCAGAGAGCTGGGGTCAGCCACCAGGGGTCAATGTCAGAAGTCGGGAACAGTCTGGGAGAACATCAAGAGCAGGTGACTATGCAAGGAGCTCCCTCCCCGATTCAGCTGACACCTGGTACTGGAGCAGCCAACCTCGGGGGCTTCGGCGCAGGCCCAGCAGCGTGGCCGCCGGTGGGACCCCACGTGGCAGAGGTGGCGAGACGGAGCAGCCAGGCCTGCTCCACTGCTCTGCTCCGCAGCGTCCCGGACAGCAACAGGCTCCCCAGCAGCTGCTGCTCCTGTACTGGGACAGCGTTTCTCCACCGTGGCAAGAGGACCACTGAAGGCCGGGCTCCACCCTGTTGTGGGGCCACCTCGTGCATTGTGGGGTGTTGGTAGGACACACGGAAATGTGTGCATACATTGTCACTGTCCCTAGAGGGACAGACTCGCCCCCGGGTGAGACCCACGGCCGTACGAAACAGAGGTGCTCAGAGTGGCTTCTTGTTACGTGGACTGTGCCCACAGGGCAGACACGTCTGTGGAGCGAGTGGACTCAGGAGAAGCCCTTGGGCACAGAGTAAACCCTTGGTATGGTTATTGAGAACGTTCCTCCTTGGCTGATTGGAGAAAATTGATCCCCACCACCCCCAAATACTTACACACCAGTTGTGAATTTCTGTGGCACAAAAGTCTTAGCTATTCACCCACGAGAAAAGAAAAACTACAGGGATAGCCCCGACCCCGGCGGAGCCGAGGTGGGAGGAGTGCGGCCCCTCCTGGCAGCCTCATGAGCCAGCGTCTGCCCCGGGGTTTCAGAATCGCCAGGAGCAGAGGAGGGCTTCTGACCCGCAGGCACAGCCTCCAGCCGCGTCCTCAGCCCAGGACACCAGTGCGCGGGACTAGGAGCCAGAATTCCCCCCTCCCCCAGCTGTGCTGGGAAGAGCTACCTCTCTGCCCCTCTGCCTCACCTGACTTATGGCCCAATGGGAAACAAAACTCACTCAAGAAGCACATCACGCACCTCATACCTGTTGAGTGTGGCCACTATCAAAAAGACAGGAAATGAGAGTTGGTGGGGACGCGGAGAAATTGGAACCCTGTGCATGGTTGGTGGGGATGGAAAAGGGTGCAGCTGTCCTGGAAAGCAGGATGATGTTTCCTCAAAACATGACAAGTAGAACTACTTTATGACCCAGCAGTTCTACTTCGGGGTGTGACACCCCCCCCAAAGTGAAAGCAGATAGTCAAAGAGAGGTGTGCACACGCATGGCTCAAGAAGTGTCATTCACAACCGCCACCAGGTGGAAGCCACCCCTATGTCCACCCACAGAGGCATGGATAAAGAAAATCTGGTTTATGGAAGGGAATATTATGCAGCCCTGAAAAAGGAAGGACATTCTGTCACCTGCTACAACACGGATGCACCTTGAGGACATTACGCTCAGGGAAATAAGCCAGTCACAAAAAGACAAAGACTGTGATTCCACCCCTATGCAGGATCTAAAGTAGTCAACAATCAGAGAAAAGTAAAGAATGGTGTCACCGTCCCTAGCTGGGGTGTGTCTTAAGAGACCGAAATGAGGCACCAGACCCCGTGTATTCCAGCAAGGTGATATTTCAAACGGGGCACAGCCTGGGCGGGATGAGGTCTCTCCCTTCTCCAGATCCTGAGCCCGCCCCCTTCCAGAGCCTAAACTGACGAGCATCCCTGGTGGGCACGTGTGGCCATTACGGTGAGGTGTCCGCTGACAGTAACCGGGTCATGGTGCCCAGTAACCAGGTGATTCGGGTCTCAAGGCTCCAGCAACAGCTCTCTTCAAGGTGACACGCTTGTCATCACCCCTTTATTTACATGCTAAGGAAACATCTGGCTACTCCTTCATCTTCAAATAACTGCCTCTCTGCTGTTTGATGAAAAGGCAAATAACGAGAGATTTATTTTCAGCATCATAGGCAGCCTTTTTAAGCTTTCTCCATCAGATCGCCCCTTTCTATTGGCACACTATAAATGAGGGTGCCCGGGAACGGGGGGTGAGGGCAGAGCCATTTCCCAGCCAGCGGGAACACGGCCTCGCCGGCCTCCGTGGTTAACCCTCCGGGCCGTGTCAGCCTGTGTTAGCTCAGAGGAATGTAGGAGGGTTTCCCGCGAGGCGGCCACCTGTCCCCATCATCCACCTGTGTTTCCGAGTACTTTTTCTATTAACAGTGCAGGAAAAATATTAATAAATAACTATGTTTATGCAATTTGTGCAAAATCCTGAAGTCTTCAAAATTCACTTTCGGCGCATGCTATCATAGACACGCGAGTCTGACAGTTGAGGGGGACAGGGCGGTCAGAGGGGAACACTGCCAAGGTGCAGAGCTGGGGGGGGGCCTCTTAGAGGACGCTGGCCCCCGGGTCTCGCCGGCCTGGCCCAGGAGCAGCCCTGCTGCCGTCCCCCGTCTCCCCTCCTCGGGGTCACCCCCATTAAGACAGAATCCTCTTGCAGAAGCCTCTCCCTGTGGCAATTATTCAAGACCCAGCCGCTCTGCCAATTATCACCGTTCAAGAGACTAATGGGGACCCGGCGAGGACTGGGTCAGACGGGCGCATCTGTCCCTTCTCTGCAGGGTCAGGCAGGGAGCGAGGGACCTCACAGAACCTCGTTGGAAAATTCAAGATTGCGTTTAAACTTAGCAGTGGTATCGCTGCGGGGCAGGGACACGTGGGAAATCCCGCGGCCGGTCCCTGGGGCACAGTCGGGGCTTCGTACGTGTCTGCTGTCCCACTCGGTGCCTCCACGCAAAAGCCCGCCAGGATTGGGGGGAGATGCTGTCCTTCTCCCCCAAGGCAAGCCCTCGAACACGCACTCCCAGGCCCGCCAGAGTGACCGCCGCGGCCGTTCTGGGCGTTCATTCCGCAGCATTGCCGGGTTTTGCAGCCCATGAGCACAGGCACCCGCACCTAAGCAGTTTATGGGCCACGGCGCGTGGCATGAGGGCCCCAGCCAAGAGGGAGACCCACTTTCTGCGGCGTGTGTCTGCAGAGTAACAAGAGACATTAAAAATGCATTGGGCCTGATAGGTGGAATTCATTTTAACCGGCATAAGGAGGACAGATGAGCTATTCAAATGTCCAAAGCGCACCACCCCATGAAATATTGATCATCTCCTCCCGGCTCCGGCGGGAGTGGCCAGGAATCTCTCTGCTCTGGCCATGAGTCGTCGGTGGTGCCAGGAACGAATTCTGTACTGCTGGCTCGCACCCCGCCCCTGGCTCGCACCCCGCCCCTGGCTTTGCTCCCCTCCGGCCACAGTTCAGAGGGTGAACGGCCCGGCTTTCATTCGCCACTGCTGGTGAGCCCGCGTCGCTAACGTGTCCATCCTGTGGGTGCCGGTGATTCGGAGCCGACCTTCTATCTTCTAGGGTGACTGATGGTCCTGGACGATCACAGCGGGACTTTCCTGTTGTTGAACATCAGACGCGTACGTATACTGGCTGCCGGTCCCTTTGCCTTTTAGATAAACCGAGGCGGGTTCCGTCCACCCGCGGCGGCGGCGCTCAGGTGACCTGAGCTTGGAGAAGAATCGGCACCTTCTCTGGAGACGACGCTGTCGGTGTGGACGGTGATCTGGGGTGCTCCTCCAGACTCCCCAGTTCTGCTGCTTCCTCTCCAAACTGGGGACAGCCCATCCCCGGACGGAGGCGCCCCCGATCTCCGACAGGGAACACGTGTGTGCACAGACCCGCTTCTGTTCCACTCCAGAGATCTCTGCCGCTCTTCCCTCGACACCTTGCACTTTCTGCTCCTGTGAAAGCGAATCCTCTCGTGGGATTGGAATCCCACCCACGACAGCGTGATCTCTGCTCCTCCGCCAGCTCCCATCGCAGACATGCCTCCCCCAGTCCTCCCGGCACCCCTCAGAGGTTCCCTGGGTCTTGACCCCTCCGCCACGTGCCGCCACGCTGGGGTCCAGGATGGACAGCAGGCCACACATCACGTGTCAGTTGTGGAACTGGCCGTGCACACGGACTGGGAGAAGACAGCTGCTGGATGGTCCCTGCTCCCTGGTGGGGGCGCCGGCACCCCTCAGCGCCCCCAGGCCAGCCCTGCAACCAGGACACAGTGTCAACTTGCGCGCCAGCCATTTGCAGTCACCGGGAAACGGAAACACCAGCGAGATCTGATGATGCTCAGCACTGACCTGGAAACACAACAACCAGTGTCCCCTGCCCCCAGGACCCAGTTCCTGAGGACCCCAGGTTTTTCCTCCAGTGGCCTCGTGGATGCACCCCCTCTGCTGCACCCCAAAGCTCAGCATTGACCTGGAAACACAACAACCAGTGTCCCCTGCCCCCAGGACCCAGTTCCTGAGGACCCCAGGTTTTTCCTCCAATGGCCTCGTGGATGCACCCCCCTCTGCTGCACCCCGAAGCCTGGCTCACACTCACCTGCCTCAAACCCCTGCCACTGCACAGCCTCGCTGAGACCTCATGCCGTCTGGGCCCCTCCAACCAGAATCATGCTCTATAGACATCGACCTTACAAAGCCCTGCTCTCTGCACCCCTCATCAGAGCCCAGGGTCTCCTCCCCTGAGGATGGCCCGCAGGCCTGTCTGCCTGCGCTGTTGTCCGCTCTCTCCGCCACGAATATGCCGCGCCCCCAGCACCTCCTCCCTGGAGGGGTCATCACCCTTCCTCACCCGTCCCGCACGCCCTCCCCTCCGCAGGGAGGCAGGTCTCCTCCAGAGCACTGAGCGCCCCGGCCCAGCTCCCACAGGCCCCTGGCCCCCTGCCGACATGTCCCACACCTGGCCAGCGTCGATTCTCCCTGAGCACGGGGACGCCCGAGGTCAGGTGCTCGCCTGTCCCGCTCCAGGCCCTGTGGTCCACCCCAGCAGGTCTCAGGGCACGTCTGCCTCGGGCCATAAACACGCCCACTTCGCCCAGACCTCGGCCTCATCCAGCTCTGGGGGAGCATCCGAAAGCATCCGAAAGGCATAAATACTTTATTAGGCCCCTGCTAAAAGTTCATTGTGGGCCTAAATACATGTTCAAAGTGACTTAAAACCACGCACGGCTGATTTTTCTCCAAAGGCCTATCTAGGCAACAGGTCACCATTTGGCGAGAGAGCGGACACGTAAGGAGCAGAGGCAGGTGTTTTCTCCCGCCCGGACGGCCGCGCAGAGTTAGCGGAGCTGCAGCTCGGCCCCACGGCGGCGGTCAGCCACGACATACGGCCCCTTCGAAGTGCTCCTGTGAATTATTTTGAATGTTTTTCGTTCGGCTTTTAAGTCTTCAGCCTGACGTGTTCCCCAGCTCCTCCTGCACACAGGGTGCAGGGTTTCTCTGCTGATACCATCGCTCCTGGCTCCGGGTGCTTCCTGTTTGAGAGCCAGTGCAGAGGGGACTGCACGGTCCCTCTCCACCTGGGCAGAGGGACCAGGCTGCGGGGCGGGGACAGATCGAGGCAGAGGAAATTCTCTAAGCAAGGGGCTCGATGTGTAAGGAAGGGGAGGCCCCTGGAGAAACTGGAACAGGGCAGAGAAGAGACCCTGAGATCCCGCAGCAGAAGCGTCTGGAGTAGCCGGTGAGGACCAGAGTCGGCAGTGCCGGAGGCCAGAGACCAGTGTGGGATTTTGTCCTGAGGTCAAGGGGGCTCGTGAATCTGTGAGCAAAAGAACATGGTCATCAAAATATGAAGACAGGACTTTGAGGAGTGAGGATAAAGTCACGACAACAGTGCAGAAGGCCCTGAGAGTATTTGTAGAATGTGCTGTCGGGATGATGGGCTTGGGGGTGGCGAGGTGAGGGAGGTGCAGGAAAATGGTCTGTTCCAGAGAAGGCCCAAGAAGAGATGACCAGGATCATAAAATCATTATCATCATTATCTCCATCACCATAATCACCATCACCATCATCACCATCACCATCATCACTATCTTCACCATCACCATTATCTCCATCACCATCACCATCATCACCATCACCATCATCACCACCACCACCATTATCATCACCATCACCATCACCATCATCACCACCATCACCATCATCACCACCATCACCACCATCACCATCATCACCACCATCACCATCATCACCACCATCATCACCACCACCATCATCACCATCACCATCACCATCATCACCACCATCACCATCATCACCACCATCTCCACCATCACCATCACCATCACCATCATCACCACCATCATCACCACCATCACCATCATCATCACCATCATCACCACCATCACCATCATCACCACCATCACCATCATCACCATCACCACCATCACCATCATCACCACCATCATCACCATCACCATCATCACCACCATCACCATCATCACCACCATCATCACCACCACCATCATCACCATCACCATCATCACCACCATCACCATCATCACCACCATCTCCACCATCACCATCACCATCACCATAATCACCACCATCATCACCACCATCACCATCATCATCACCATCATCACCACCATCACCATCATCACCACCATCTCCACCATCACCATCACCATCATCACCATCATCACCACCATCACCATCATCACCACCATCATCACCACCACCATCATCATCACCATCACCATCACCATCATCACCACCATCACCACCATCACCATCATCACCACCATCATCACCATCACCATCATCACCACCATCACCATCATCACCACCATCATCACCACCACCATCATCACCATCACCATCACCATCATCACCACCATCACCATCATCACCACCATCTCCACCATCACCATCACCATCACCATCATCACCACCATCATCACCACCATCATCACCATCACCATCATCACCACCATCACCATCATCACCACCATCATCATCATCATCATCTCCATCACCATCACCACCATCATCATCATCACCACCATCACCATCACCATCACCATCATCACCACCATCATCACCACCATCACCATCATCATCACCATCATCACCACCATCACCATCATCACCACCATCACCATCATCACCACCATCACCACCATCACCATCATCACCACCATCATCACCATCACCATCATCACCACCATCACCATCATCACCACCATCATCACCACCACCATCATCACCATCACCATCATCACCACCATCACCATCATCACCACCATCTCCACCATCACCATCACCATCACCATAATCACCACCATCATCATCACCATCATCACCACCATCACCATCATCACCACCATCTCCACCATCACCATCACCATCATCACCATCATCACCACCATCACCATCATCACCACCATCATCACCACCACCATCATCATCACCATCACCATCACCATCATCACCACCATCACCACCACCATCATCACCATCACCATCACCATCATCACCACCATCACCATCATCACCACCATCTCCACCATCACCATCACCATCACCATCATCACCACCATCATCACCACCATCATCACCATCACCATCATCACCACCATCACCATCATCACCACCATCTCCACCATCATCATCATCATCATCTCCATCACCATCACCACCATCATCATCACCACCATCACCATCACCATCACCATCATCACCACCATCACCATCATCATCACCATCATAACCATCATCATCACCATCATCACCACCATCACCACCATCACCATCACCACCATCACCATCATCATCACCATCACCACCACCACCATCACCACCATCACCATCATCACCACCATCAGTGTTTTATACTACACTACAGGCATTATTCTATACTACATGGTTTCCAGATCTGTGGTTTTCACAAGCAAGTGCATAGCAATCCTAGGCCTTTGTGGGGAGGGAGAGGTTGGGAGTGGGAGGCCTTAAGTGTGGTTGAGAGACATTGAGTAGAGAAGAATACACTGGGCTGGTGGAAAATTAGAGCATCTGTGGTGAATGGAGAGAGATCGAATCCATGAGAGAAGGTGAGGGGGATGGTGAGCAGGGCCTCAGAGATGCATTCTGGCCTAAACCCCAGCCCTCCTATGAACTTGGTATGTGACCCGGGAGAGGTTGCTTCCCCTTTCTGAGCCAAAGACCTTCTTTGTCTGTGAAATAGGAGCAATATTATCACAAGCGCTGCCACCTACTGACACCAAGTCATTCCCAGGACTGTACATAAAGCTATTTCAATCCCTCACTAACCGAGCATACACCCCCATCACCATCACCTCCATCTCCATCACCAATACCCCCAATATACCGACGAGGAAATCAAGGCTGCACATGGGACTGAAGTGAAGCTTACAGGAAGCCGCTGCTCTTGGCCACCGTGTGACCGTGTGTCAGGGGTTGAGCAGGGGCACGTGGGATCCACCACCTCCAGCCGACAGCACAGCCCCAGCTACCTGAACAGAAACGCCTGCCCCTGCCATGTCGTGTTGCTGAGGCCCAGAGGTAAGATGCTGAGTGCACTGCCCAGCATACACTGCACCCAGAGTTGATGATGCTCATCACCCCCCAAATCGAGGACGGTCCAGTCAGGCCTGGAAACATGCAGAGATGTCACTGAGCAGGCAGAGTGAGGGCAAGAACTCATTGTTCCCTCGCATCGGTGGGGAAGCAGAAGAGCCAGCCTCTTCAGCAGGCAGGGTCTGTCCGGGGCTGAGAAGCCATCAGAAGTCTGACTCTCCATTCCTGTGGTCCCAAACCCAACCCGGCGCCGAGGGAAGGCGCTGCGCCTGGCCACCCCGGGACCGGCGTGCCGGGTGGCTCCCTGGGTGGTCGGCACCTAACGCAGAAGGTTCCGCCTTCCGCGGGGAATTCAGAGACTCAGGACGTGACAGAAACAAGACCTTCCAGGACTGGGGAAGGTGCAGACCAGAACAACACATAAAAACAAGGAAGCTTATTTTTGTAAGAAAAGTAAAGCCCCGTAAAGGAGGGCTCGTTGACAAGATACGAGTTTGGTGTTTTCTTCTATTTGTGGGACCAAAGCCACCTGGTCCTCCTCCAGCAATGGGGCAGACTCACCTGTGGGCAGGTGGCACCGTGTGGCAGGGACGCGGTCCTGTTCCTCCGCAGGGCCCCTGTGGCCCTGTGGCTGGGACACCTTCTCTCAGGTGTCACTGTTCATTCAGAAACCCCAGTTTCTGCAGACATGCCCACGGGGCTGTTAGCCATGCCTAGTACCCAAATGGGTGAAAGAGGGTTTTCTCTCTCTTGTTCCCCTTTCTCCTGGAAAGGGCAAAATGATCAGAAGGCCACACTGGGGTCAGAAGGTGCCTGTGCGAATTCGCCCCAACACGATTCATCAGGAAGACCACCAGCAAATTCGGATCGCCCGTGGGGACGCGCCCGCGGCATGCATCCGTGTCCCTCTCCTGCGTCTCCCTGCGGGAACGAGAGGGAAGAAGCGAGAATGCCAGCGAGGCTGTTTGAGGCTTCAGTGGAAGGACCGAACACACCTCAATCTCATGTCATTTCTGTCCTGTGTATGTACACCGTGCACGCACAGCCTCCGTGAAACACGTAAACACTGAACGGCTCATGCAGAACGCTGTCTGTCTGCCGGGGGGAGGGGGCAGGGCCACCTTCTCTGAGGTTTGAGCTCAGAGAACCTCGAGTCGCCTACTCTTCCTTCATAACGAGGGGGGGGGGAGTGCTTAGCCATTTACCGAACCAGGAGACGGGGCTGTTTTTTTTATCCTCACCGGAGGAAATTTTGTTTTGCACTTATCTTCACATAGAGCAGGGGGAAGAGAGAGAGAGAAACATCGATGTGAGAGAGACACAGCAACTGGCTGCCACCCACACGACCCCAACCAGGGCCGGGGACAAACTGCAACTGAGGTACGTGCCTATAGCGGGAACCGAACCTGGGTCTCTCTGGTCCACAGGCCGACACTCTAACCACTGAGCCAAACCGGCCAGGGCACAGGGGCCTTTTGGAGGAGAAAGTACGGCATTGCATCATTGGAGCCACAGTGAGGGACCAGGTCCTCCAGGGCCCTGCCCTCGCCCACTGCCCCAGGACACAACTTTCCTCATCGCCTGGTTCTGTCATCTGCCCCCTAAGTTCCAGAATGTCCCCAAGAGAGAGTCCCAGCAGATGGCACTGTGTGTGTGTGTGCGTGTGTGTGTGTGTGCTTCTCTGTGTTGAATTATCTCCGAATCAAGCCCATAACTATAAAAATATTATGAAAAATAAAGTGCCGTGAGAAATTCTGATAGCTATTTATCTTCTAAAATATGCACACACATACATCCCGAGATTGGAAATGAAAATATTTGTGCTAATGTAATTTTTTTTAAATAGGGACTAGGAGATGGAATATTGCTTTTCCACTTGAATTTTTAATTAAAAATAAAAGCGGATGATATGCATCCCCCCCCCCCCTTTGCGAAACAGAAGCCGTCCTCGGAGTTCAGATGACGCGGGGAAGAGTCGATGTGTGTACATGTGAAGTGCAGATAATTTTATTTGAATTAATGTAGCTCGGAAGCTTCTTTCACAAACAGCCTCGGTGAAAACATTTACAGCATAAATGGCATGAATAAGCAAAACGAAAAAAATATTGTCGTACTGTTTACCAACAGACCCATAATTACAAAATAAATCAACCATGAAATGAAACACGGTGGGTTTTCTGCAAAATTGTCAAGAGTTTGGGTGTATGCTGTTGGGTGGTTTTGTTTTTGTGTGTGTTTTTTTTCATATTAATTCCAGTAAAGCTCGAGAGTGAAATATGGCCAAGAGCGTGAGGATTTGTTCTGACACGACAGTGCGATGCGGAGATGCACACTGTCAGTGTCGAAGGCAGGGCTGCCGGCCGCCGTCCCTCTGATGGGAGGCGGGGGTGCTCCAACGGGAGGCGCTTCCCAGAGCGGGGGGCCCAGCCACAGGTCAGGGTCTGGAGAACAATGCTTTCTGTGTTCTCCTGGACGCCGGAGCCGGGCATCTCAGCTCGGTTCCATGGAAACAAGAGGAAGGAAGACTGACCTGCCCCCTTTCAGATGCAGAACACCAGCGTCCAGCCCCTGACAGCAGGAGGGGCTCGGAGGGGCGTGTGGCCTGGGGGTCTTCTACGTCTCTTTCCAAGGTCCTCGCTGCACCTGCACCCCCCTCCAAGTTCCTCCGTTGAGGTCCCAACCCCCAGGGCCTCTGGATGTGACTACATTTGGGGACAGGCCTCTGGAGAGGCCGTCAAGGCTGGCTGGTGTGGCTCAGTGGATTGAGCGTCGTCCTGTGGACTGAGGGGGCCCGGTTTGGTTCCCGGTCAGGGCTTGATCCCCAGTGGGGGGCATGCAGGAGGTAGCCGATCGACGATTCTCTCTCACATCGATGTTTATCTCTCTCTCTTCCTTCCCCTCTCTCTCTGTCTCAAAAAAAAAAATCAGTAAAAACGTGTTTTTTTTAAAAAAAAAGAGGCAGTGAAATTAAAAATAGGCTCTTAGATGGACCCTCATCCAATCCAACTGGTGTCCTCAAAAGAAGAGGAGACCGGGACCCCTGGCACAGCGGGGGAAGCCGTGTGAGGCAAGGAGACAGCCCCCGAGGGGACCTCCAGCGCCTTGGCCTTGACCGCCCAGCCCCCGGGACGCGAGGGCGTTCGGGTCAGCACTGCTCATCACTGTCCAAAGCTGGAATCTGACCGACTGCCCTCCGTGGGCAAGTCTGGCAAGCGTGCGGAATTCACCAATGCCCCCACAGAGCAGGGCCGCCAACTTCCCAAAGGGCCAGGGAGCGACCACGAGGCAAAACCAAGGGTGGTACAGGTGCTAGGGGACCATTTAATGACGCAAACAGCGTTCTGAGCCAGGGGGCTATGCAGCGGCCGGTGGTCGGCCAGATGGGCCTGGGTCACAGCCCCCAAACCCTGCTTCAAGGGGTGGCAAAGAGCCAGCTGCTGCCGCCCACAGTGTGGACCTTGCCCCAGATTTGACCTTGAGTGAAGGACAGCAGGTGCAAGGGCCACCTGGACCACCCCGTTTATATACAGCTGAGCAAGGGCACGAGCTGGGCTTCAGGGGCTACAGGCACACCTCCCGTGCTGACCAGAGTGGTGGGCACGCCGGTGTGCTCATTTGTATTGATCCGAGTGGTGGGTACCTGAACACAGGTGTGTTCATTTGTGCAAACCCACTGCATGGTAACAATCAAGTAAATGCATTTTACTGTGTGTGCATTTAGGGTCAATTAAAAGGTGCACCAAAGACCTCACAGGTGGATATTGATTAGTTCACCAATTGGGAGCAGGCTTCATGCACCGGGAAGAAAAGAGAGAAACTACAAAGGAAAAGCTTCCTCTGCCTGTTACCAGGCGACTTGCCATGGAGACACAATCAGAGACTCTCACCAGGTTTCATATAAACAGATCATTATTTCAACATCAAAAAAAATAGCAAAAATTGGGAGCAACTTAAATCTCCCAAAACTTGAGTGTTCTTCGATGAATGGTGGCATGTACGGAGGGTGGGATACTGTACTTCCATTGGAAAAAATGTTATTAAGAATATTTCACCATGTGGGAAAATTCCTATACTGTAATGTCAGTAAATAAAGGTATATAAATAAACACGCGCACACACACACACATGCACACACACACATACATGCACCCACTCACACACACACCCAGTAGTTGAAAAAATACCAAAATGCCAACAGGGGCTATCCCTGAATTCCAGACTGAGATAATCTTTGTTTTTTCTTTTTAAACCCTCTTGTGTTCTTTCTAATTTCTGCAGTACTATTGCATCAGCCAGCAGGAGAAAGAAAAATACTTTTAATGAGACGAGGTTAGGGTGCAGAAACTCTTAAAATTATTATTTCAAATTATGGGCTTTACCTCAGGAAAGAAACAGTCTTCACCCTTCTCTTTCGATGAACGAAATTTCAAAATAAACATGAAACAGCCCCGTGTAGAGAGCAAGCCTGCCGATTACTCTCCCACGAGTGGGTGGCGACGGTGAGTGTGGAGACAGCGGATCAGGTATCTGTGGCAGACCCGATCTGCCGCTGATAGATGTTTATGAGAGATGTCCTTCCAATAAACAGCGACTTAGCACCCGTCCTGTGCCTGGCACAGGGCAGCAGGTGGGACTAAAACACAGCCATGCCCTAGAGGGCCATGCACACAGGTGGGGATGTAAACACTGTCCCATGATCGCATAAATAGAAATGAACTCTGATACCTGCTGCAGATGAGAAGGAAATCACTCAGAGCAAACAAACACCGGCTCCCAGCCGCAGACCGGAACCCCCAGAGCCGTCCCTGAAGTGCCCTGCACACCTGCGGCCGCTCCTGACTCACACCTGGCCAACTCCCCGTTCCCATCTTTGCTGGGCTGGGGAGAGCTGGTGGAATGCAGAGTCAGGTTCGGCGCCGGCCAGGGGCTCCTGAAGGGTGGATGCTTTTCTTTTCCAGAGGAAAATGAGGGTCCAGAGAGAGAGCTCGAAGTATCAGCTCCTCCTAATGGGTGGGGTGAACAGGTGACCAGGACAGAGGAAGGCGACCAGGTTAAAACGCCCAGTCAAGTATGTAAACAGATGTACATGTTTAATTTCATCAATTCATTAATTTCAATATGCCAGGCATCTTACTAAATGTGAATCCTTAGGGACCTCATAAGATGGATGCACAGATTGTCAAGGCCACAGTGTGATGGTGGTGATGAGTAGGTACAAGTGATGAGCAGGGATGAGTAGGTAGGAGTGATGAGCTGAGTAGGTAGAAGTGGTGAGCAGGGATGAGTAGGCAGGAGTGGTCAGCAGGGATGAGTAGGTAGAGTGATGAGCAGGGATGAGTAGGTAAAGTGGGTGACAGGGATGATTAGGTAGAGAGTTATTAGCATGGCTGAGTAAGGCAGGCGTGGTGAGGCAGAGGTGTGCGTAGGTAGGTGATGAGCAGGGAGGAGTAGGTAGAAGTGATGAGCAGGGATGGTAGGTAGCTAGTGGTGAGCAGGATGAGTAGGTAGGAGTGGTGAGCAGGGATGAGTAGGCAGGAGTGGTGAGCAGGGACGAGTAGGCAGGAGTGGTGAGCAGGGATGAGTGGGTTGGAGTGGTGAGCAGGGATGAGTAGGTAGAGTGATGAGCAGGGATGAGTAGGCAGGCGTGGTGAGCAGGGATGAGTAGGCAGGAGTGGTGAGCAGGGATGAGTAGGTAGGAGTGGTGAGCAGGGATGAGTAGGTAGAGTGGTGAGCAGGGATGAGTAGGCAGGAGTGGTGAGCAGGGATGAGTAGGCAGAGTGATGAGCAGGGATGAGTAGGCAGGAGTGATGAGCAGGGATGAGTAGGCAGGAGTGGTGAGCAGGGATGAGTATGCAGGCGTGTGAGGCAGGGATGAGTAGGTAGGAGGTGTAGCAGGGTGAGTCAGGGTGAGGGAGGAGTGGTGAGCAGGGATGAGTAGGTAGGAGTGGTGAGCAGGGATGAGTAGGTAGAGTGATGAGCAGGGATGAGTAGGCAGGCGTGGTGAGCAGGGATGAGTAGGTAGGAGTGGTGAGCAGGGACGAGTAGGCAGGACGTGATGAGCAGGGATGAGTAGGCAGGAGTGGTGAGCAGGGACGAGTAGGCAGGAGTGGTGAGCAGGGACGAGTAGGCAGGAGTGGTGAGCAGGGATGAGTAGGTAGGAGTGGTGAGCAGGGATGAGTAGGTAGGAGTGGTGAGCAGGGATGAGTAGGTAGGAGTGGTGAGCAGGGATGAGTAGGTAGGAGTGGTGAGCAGGGACGAGTAGGTAGGAGTGATGAGCAGGGATGAGTAGGTAGGAGTGGTGAGCAGGGATGAGTAGGTAGAGTGGTGAGCAGGGATGAGTAGGTAGGAGTGGTGAGCAGGGATGAGTAGGTAGGAGTGGTGAGCAGGGATGAGTAGGTAGGAGTGGTGAGCAGGGATGAGTAGGTAGGAGTGGTGAGCAGGGATGAGTAGGTAGGAGTGGTGAGCAGGGATGAGTAGGTAGGAGTGGTGAGCAGGGATGAGTAGGTAGGCGTGGTGAGCAGGGATGAGTAGGTAGGAGTGGTGAGCAGGGATGAGTAGGTAGGAGTGATGAGCAGGGATGAGTAGGTAGGAGTGATGAGCAGGGATGAGTAGGTAGAGTGGTGAGCAGGGATGAGTAGGTAGGCGTGGTGAGCAGGGATGAGTAGGTAGGAGTGGTGAGCAGGGATGAGTAGGTAGGAGTGGTGAGCAGGGATGAGTAGGTAGAGTGATGAGCAGGGATGAGTAGGCAGGCGTGGTGAGCAGGGATGAGTAGGCAGAGTGGTGAGCAGGGGATGAGTAGGCATGAGTGGTGAGCAGGGATGAGTAGGCAGGCGTGGTGAGCAGGGATGAGTAGGCAGGAGTGGTGAGCAGGGATGAGTAGGCAGGAGTGGTGAGCAGGGGATGAGTAGGTAGGAGTGGTGAGCAGGGATGAGTAGGTAGGAGTGGTGAGCAGGGACGAGTAGGCAGGCGTGGTGAGCAGGGATGAGTAGGCAGGAGTGGTGAGCAGGGATGAGTAGGCAGGAGTGGTGAGCAGGGATGAGTAGGCAGGCGTGGTGAGCAGGGATGAGTAGGCAGGAGTGGTGAGCAGGGATGAGTAGGCAGGAGTGGTGAGCAGGGATGAGTAGGCAGGAGTGGTGAGCAGGGATGAGTAGGTAGGAGTGGTGAGCAGGGACTAGTAGGCAGGAGTGGCGAGCAGAAATGAGTAGGCAGGAGTGGTGAGCAGGGGATGAGTAGGCAGGAGTGGTGAGGCAGGGATGAGTAGGCAGGCGTGGTGAGCAGGGATGAGTAGATGGGAGTGGTGAGCAGGGATGAGTAGATGGGAGTGGTGAGCAGGGATGAGTAGGCAGGAGTGGTGAGCAGGGATGAGTAGATGGGAGTGGTGAGCAGGGATGAGTAGGCAGGAGTGGTGAGCAGGGATGAGTAGAGGAGCGAGGGTCGAGGAGATGAGTGGAGGAGTGGTGGAGGGAGCATAACTTTTGGGGTAGTAGGTAGAGGGTAGAGCATAAAGGAAGTGGTGAGCAGGGAGAGTAGGGAGGAGTGGTGAGCAGGGACGAGTAGGCAGGGTGGTGAGCAGGGATGAGTAGGCAGAGTGGTGAGCAGGGACGAGTAGGCAGGCGTGGTGAGCAGGGATGAGTAGGCAGGAGTGGTGAGCAGGGATGAGTAGCAGGAGTGGTGAGCAGGGATGAGTAGGCAGGAGTGGTGAGCAGGGATGAGTAGGTAGGAGTGGTGAGCAGGGATGAGTAGGTAGGAGTCATAAGTAAGTGGTGAGCAGGGATGAGTAGGTAGGAGTGGTGAGCAGGGATGAGTAGGCAGGAGTGGTGAGCAGGGATGAGTAGGCAGAGTGATGAGCAGGGACGAGTAGGCAGGAGTGGTGAGCAGGGATGAGTAGGCAGGAGTGGTGAGCAGGGAGAGTAGGCAGGAGTGGTGAGCAGGGATGAGTAGGCAGGCGTGGGTGAGCAGGGACGAGTAGGCAGGACGTGGTGAGCAGGGACGTAGTAGGCAGGCGTGGTGAGGCAGGGATGAGTAGGCAGGAGTGGTGAGCAAGGGATGAGTAGGTAGGGTGGGTTAGCGGGATGAGTAGGCAGGAGTGGTGAGCAGGGATGAGTAGGCAGGAGTGGTGAGCAGGGTATGAGTAGGAGGAGTGGTGAGCAGGGATGAGTAGGCAGGAGTGGTGAGCAGGGATGAGTAGGTAGGAGTGGTGAGCAGGGATGAGTAGGTAGGAGTGGTGAGCAGGGATGAGTAGGTAGGAGTGGTGAGCAGGGATGAGTAGGTAGGAGTGGTGAGCAGGGACGAGTAGGCAGGCGTGGTGAGCAGGGATGAGTAGGTAGGAGTGGTGAGCAGGGATGAGTAGGTAGGAGTGATGAGCAGGGATGAGTAGGTAGGAGTCATAAGTAAGTGGTGAGCAGGGATGAGTAGGCAGGAGTGGTGAGCAGGGATGAGTAGGAAGGAGTGGTGAGCAGGGATGAGTAGGTAGGAGTGGTGAGCAGGGATGAGTAGGTAGGAGTGGTGAGCAGGGATGAGTAGGTAGGAGTGGTGAGCAGGGATGAGTAGGCAGGAGTGGTGAGCAGGGATGAGTAGGAAGGAGTGGTGAGCAGGGATGAGTAGGTAGGAGTGGTGAGCAGGGATGAGTAGATGGGAGTGGTGAGCAGGGATGAGTAGGTAGGAGTGGTGAGCAGGGATGAGTAGTAGGAGTGGTGAGCAGGGATGAGTAGGTAGGAGTGGTGAGCAGGGATGAGTAGGTAGGAGTGGTGAGCAGGGATGAGTAGGTAGGAGTGGTGAGCAGGGATGAGTAGGTAGGAGTGGTGAGCAGGGATGAGTAGGTTGGAGTGTGAGCAGGGATGAGTAGATGGGAGTGGTGAGCAGGGATGAGTAGGCAGGAGTGGTGAGCAGGGATGAGTAGATGGGAGTGGTGAGCAGGGATGAGTAGGCAGGAGTGGTGAGCAGGGATGAGTAGATGGGAGTGATGAGCAGGGATGAGTAGGCAGGAGTGGTGAGCAGGGATGAGTAGGTAGGAGTGGTGAGCAGGGACGAGTAGGCAGGAGTGGTGAGCAGGGACGAGTAGGAAGGAGTGGTGAGCAGGGATGAGTAGGCAGGAGTGGTGAGCAGGGATGAGTAGGCAGGAGTGGTGAGCAGGGACGAGTAGGCAGGAGTCGTGAGCAGGGATGAGTAGGCAGGAGTGGTGAGCAGGGACGAGTAGGAAGGAGTGGTGAGCAGGGATGAGTAGGCAGGAGTGGTGAGCAGGGATGAGTAGGCAGGCGTGGTGAGCAGGGATGAGTAGGCAGGAGTGGTGAGCAGGGATGAGTAGGCAGGAGTGGCGAGCAGGGATGAGTAGGTAGGAGTGGTGAGCAGGGACGAGTAGGCAGGAGTGGTGAGCAGGGATGAGTAGGCAGGAGTGGTGAGCAGGGATGAGTAGGCAGGAGTGGTGAGCAGGGACGAGTAGGCAGGAGTGGTGAGCAGGGACGAGTAGGCAGAGTGATGAGCAGGGATGAGTAGGGAGGAGTGGTGAGCAGGGATGAGTAGGCAGGAGTGGTGAGCAGGGATGAGTAGGCAGGAGTGGTGAGCAGGGATGAGTAGGAAGGAGTGGTGAGCAGGGATGAGTAGGGCGGAGTGGTGAGCAGGGATGAGTAGGAAGGAGTGGTGAGCAGGGATGAGTAGGTAGGCGTGTGAGCAGGGATGAGTAGGTAGGAGTGGTGAGCAGGGATGAGTAGGTAGAGTGGTGAGCAGGGATGAGTAGGTAGGAGTGGTGAGCAGGGATGAGTAGGCAGGAGTGGTGAGCAGGGATGAGTAGATGGGAGTGGTGAGCAGGGATGAGTAGATGGGAGTGGTGAGCAGGGATGAGTAGGTAGGAGTGGTGAGCAGGGACGAGTAGGTAGGAGTGGTGAGCAGGGACGAGTAGGCAGGAGTGGTGAGCAGGGACGAGTAGGCAGGAGTGGTGAGCAGGGATGAGTAGGTAGGAGTGGTGAGCAGGGATGAGTAGGTAGGAGTGGTGAGCAGGGACGAGTAGGCAGGAGTGGTGAGCAGGGACGAGTAGGTAGGAGTGGTGAGCAGGGACGAGTAGGAGGAGTGGTGAGCAGGGACGAGTAGGAGGAGTGGTGAGCAGGGACGAGTAGGCAGGAGGTGGTGAGAGGGACGAGTAGGTAGGAGTGGTGAGCAGGGACGAGTAGGCAGGAGTGGTGAGCAGGGACGAGTAGGCAGGAGTGGTGAGCAGGGACGAGTAGGCAGGAGTGGTGAGCAGGGACGAGTAGGCAGGGGTGATGAGCAGGGACGAGTAGGCAGGAGTGGTGAGCAGGGCGAGTAGGAAGGAGGTGGTGAGCAGGGAGAGTAGGAGGAGTGGTGAGCAGGGACGAGTAGGTAGGAGTGGTGAGCAGGGATGAGTAGGCAGGAGTGGTGAGCAGGGATGAGTAGGCAGGAGTGGTGAGCAGGGATGAGTAGGTAGAGTGGTGAGCAGGGATGAGTAGGCAGGAGTGGTGAGCAGGGACGAGTAGGTAGGAGTGGTGAGCAGGGATGAGTAGGTAGGAGTGGTGAGCAGGGATGAGTAGGTAGGAGTGGTGAGCAGGGATGAGTAGGCAGGAGTGGTGAGCAGGGATGAGTAGGCAGGAGTGGTGAGCAGGGACGAGTAGGAAGGAGTCGTGAGCAGGGATGAGTAGGCAGGAGTGGTGAGCAGGGACGAGTAGGTAGGAGTGATGAGCAGGGATGAGTAGGCAGGAGTGGTGAGCAGGGACGAGTAGGCAGGAGTGGTGAGCAGGGAGAGTAGGTAGGGGTGGTGAGCAGGGACGAGTAGGCAGGAGTGGTGAGCAGGGACGAGTAGGCAGGGGTGGTGAGCAGGGACGAGTAGGCAGGAGTGGTGAGCAGGGATGAGTAGGCAGGAGTGGTGAGCAGGGATGAGTAGGCAGGAGTGGTGAGCAGGGATGAGTAGATGGGAGTGGTGAGCAGGGATGAGTAGGCAGGAGTGGTGAGCAGGGATGAGTAGATGGGAGTGATGAGCAGGGATGAGTAGATGGGAGTGGTGAGCAGGGATGAGTAGGCAGGAGTGGTGAGCAGGGATGAGTAGATGGGGAGTAGGCAGGAGTCGTGAGCAGGGATGAGTAGGCAGGAGTGGTGAGCAGGGATGAGTAGGCAGGAGTGGTGAGCAGGGATGAGTAGGTAGGAGTGGTGAGCAGGGATGAGTAGGTAGGAGTGGTGAGCAGGGATGAGTAGGTAGGAGTGGTGAGCAGGGATGAGTAGGTAGGAGTGGTGAGCAGGGACGAGTAGGTAGGAGTGGTGAGCAGGGACGAGTAGGAAGGAGTGGTGAGCAGGGATGAGTAGGCAGGAGTGGTGAGCAGGGATGAGTAGGCAGGAGTGGTGAGCAGGGACGAGTAGGCAGGAGTGGTGAGCAGGGATGAGTAGGCAGGAGTGGTGAGCAGGGATGAGTAGGCAGGAGTGGTGAGCAGGGATGAGTAGGCAGGAGTGATGAGCAGGGACGAGTAGGTAGGAGTGGTGAGCAGGGACGAGTAGGTAGGAGTGGTGAGCAGGGACGAGTAGGCAGGAGTGGTGAGCAGGGATGAGTAGGCAGGAGTGGTGAGCAGGGACGAGTAGGAAGGAGTGGTGAGCAGGGATGAGTAGGCAGGAGTGGTGAGCAGGGATGAGTAGGTAGGAGTGGTGAGCAGGGACGAGTAGGTAGGTGTGGTGAGCAGGGACGAGTAGGAAGGAGTGGTGAGCAGGGATGAGTAGGTAGGAGTGGTGAGCAGGGATGAGTAGGTAGGAGTGGTGAGCAGGGATGAGTAGGCAGGAGTGGTGAGCAGGGATGAGTAGGCAGAGTGGGAGCAGGGAGAGTAGTAGGAGTGGTGAGCAGGGATGAGTAGGCAGGAGTGGTGAGCAGGGATGAGTAGGCAGGAGTGGTGAGCAGGGACGAGTAGGCAGGAGTGGTGAGCAGGGATGAGTAGGCAGGAGTGGTGAGCAGGGACGAGTAGGCAGGAGTGGTGAGCAGGGACGAGTAGGCAGGAGTGGTGAGCAGGGATGAGTAGGCAGGAGTGGTGAGCAGGGACGAGTAGGCAGGCGTGGTGAGCAGGGACGAGTAGGCAGGAGTGGCGAGCAAGGAGCGGAGTAGGCAGGAGTGGTGAGCAGGGATGAGTAGGCAGGAGTGGTGAGCAGGGATGAGTAGGCAGGAGTGGTGAGCAGGGATGAGTAGGCAGAGTGATGAGCAGGGATGAGTAGGTAGGAGTGGTGAGCAGGGACGAGTAGGCAGGAGTGGTGAGCAGGGATGAGTAGGTAGGAGTGGTGAGCAGGGACGAGTAGGTAGGAGTGGTGAGCAGGGACGAGTAGGCAGGAGTGGTGAGCAGGGACGAGTAGGCGGGAGTGGTGAGCAGGGACGAGTAGGCAGGAGTGGTGAGCAGGGACGAGTAGGCAGGAGTGGTGAGCAGGGACGAGTAGGCAGGAGTGGTGAGCAGGGATGAGTAGGCAGGAGTGGTGAGCAGGGATGAGTAGGCAGGAGTGGTGAGCAGGGATGAGTAGGCAGGAGTGGTGAGCAGGGATGAGTAGGTAGGAGTGGTGAGCAGGGATGAGTAGGCAGGAGTGGTGAGCAGGGATGAGTAGGTAGGAGTGGTGAGCAGGGATGAGTAGGCAGGAGTGGTGAGCAGGGATGAGTAGGTAGAGTGGCGAGCAGGGACGAGTAGGTAGGCGTGGTGAGCAGGGATGAGTAGGCAGGAGTGGCGAGCAGGGACGAGTAGGCAGGAGTGGTGAGCAGGGCTGAGTAGGTAGGAGTGGTGAGCAGGGATGAGTAGGCAGGAGTGGTGAGCAGGGACGAGTAGGCAGGAGTGGTGAGCAGGGATGAGTAGGCAGGAGTGGTGAGCAGGGATGAGTAGGTAGGAGTGGTGAGCAGGGATGAGTAGGTAGGAGTGATGAGCAGGGACGAGTAGGCAGGAGTGGCGAGCAGGGATGAGTAGGCAGGAGTGGTGAGCAGGGATGAGTAGGTAGGAGTCGTGAGCAGGGACGAGTAGGCAGGCGTGGTGAGCAGGGATGAGTAGGCAGGAGTGGCGAGCAGGGACGAGTAGGTAGGAGTGGTGAGCAGGGATGAGTAGGCAGGAGTGGTGAGCAGGGATGAGTAGGCAGGAGTGGTGAGCAGGGAAGAGTAGGCAGGAGTGGGTGAGGGGATGAGTAGGCAGGAGTGGTGAGCAGGGACGAGTAGGCAGGAGTGGTGAGCAGGGACGAGTAGGCAGGAGTGGTGAGCAGGGATGAGTAGGAATGAGTGTCTAAGCTGTAGACACAGGATGCAGAGCAGGTCACAAGGCCATGGGCAATCTTGAGGCACAAACAGGAAGCTGAAGCCCTCAGCCACTGCCCGCTACTGGGCATGCGCCATGAAGCCAGGAAACCAGGCTGGACCACCACCCTCCACACTCACAGGAAGGGTGGTCAGTCACATTTTGTTGTAGGAAATATGGACCTAGCTGCAGGGACAGTCCCTGATCACAGGCTGGCCCTCTTTCACGCGGAGAAGCTAGCCCTGCGGCCAGCCTTCCTGGGCATCGCTTCCAAAGGCCCCCAGCTATCGGACAAGCTCCACCCCTCCCCTGCGGGCCTGGAGCACTGTCTGTGATCAGATCACTTTGTGACTTCGGGCAGACCCTGCAAGCCACACACCTGTCTCCATCACCTGGGCGGCAAGCAGGAGACACCAGAACGGGGCCTCGGTCACGCACCCTCCACGGCAGCAGTGGCGGAGCCCATGTGCGCCACGGACGAACTCTGCCACATGCCACCTGCCCGGGAACCGTCCCTTTGGTAACAGAACAGAAGGTGACAAAATTGAAGGTAAATTATTCAGTTCCTTCCCTGGGCCTCTGAGAACTCCCTGCATTTGTCCTGACACCCGCCGGAGGCTGCCACCTCGGGCTGATTGACAAGCGTCTGACAGCCCTGATCCGCAGCGCTGCAGCCGTGTCGACAAGCAGACTTTGATTCTGACTCAGCTACTGCACCACGCGATGCTGAGCCTCCTCCGTCCCGGGCGCCCTCCCCGGCCAGGGGCAGGGCGGCCCGACAAACAGGAAGGCTGTGTGTTTGCAGGGGCATCGCCAGCGCTGTGTACCGGGAGTCAGATGGGGGTGGTCCTGAGAGTGTGGGCTTGGGAAACCCGCCAACATCCCTAAGGGCACCCTGGATGCCCGGATCCACCAGACGGGCTGCAGAACGCGATGGAGGCGGACACAGAGGCAGGACCCTTGAATGGCACCGCGAAGCCCTCCAGGGAGGCCTTTCTCTCACTAGGGCTCAACTCGGGCACGAATGAGCAGAAGAACCTGGGGCCCACGGCCTCCGAGGGCTGCCCTGCCTGCCGGGGAGACTCCCCTTCACTGCGCAGGTGACATGAATGCTGAAGGCGGCTGCAGGGAGGCAGGCTGCCGGGGACCCTTGCGTGCCCAATACCCGTGATCTCTGTGGAAACAGCCCTGTGCCCAGTCCTTGCCCCGCAGCCGCAGCACCCCTTCTCCAGAGGGGCCGCTGGGGATTTTCACAGCGCGGATGTCCCTGTGCCTCCTGTCCACCGGCTCCTGTCTGCAGGGTAGCCCTGGGGTGAACGCCGAGACCCACTTCCTCAGGGAGGACGGAGCTGAGACCAAGGCGGAAGGAGAGTCTGATGGAGAGGATGCGGAGGCCTGCAGGGGGCCCCACCTGCCTGGAAGGAGCTCCCGGGCCTGTCAGAGGAGCTCGTGTGCCCTCGTAGCCTTGCCCATCTTCCTGCTGGCACCGGTCAGGCCAACCGGAGCTCCAGGCGCACGGCCCTGAGCATACACGCGAACAGAAAACAGGGCTCCTCGCCGGCAGGTGAGCTTGTCGGGATGGGAGCGTCCGATGCGAAGGGCAGCCAACCTGGAGACGGGTGTCCCAACGTCACCGGACGCTCCGTGGAAGAGAACGTCCGGAAAGTCCGTGAGGCGCATGCCCGTGCCAGCCCGTGCCAGCCCTGCGGGTCGGCCCTCTCCGTGCCGAAGCTCTTCACGTGCCGGTTCCTCTAACCGCACACTCACCTACACTGGCAGCGTCTGGGTAGGGAAACCGAGGCTCAGAGATTTGTGACCGTGGCCGAGGTCAGAGCCAGGCGGTTTGAGCCAGGTGCAGTGGTGGTGGGGACCAGGGTCCCCCGCAGAGGCCTCGGGGAGCATGCGGGGCGTCCGCAGGGGCAGGCGGTTCCGGTCAGTTTTCTCCGCCTCGCACTGATGCAGAGCGACGGCCAGTCACAGGCTGTCCAGGGCGGCTCCGCGCACAGTGCTGGGGACACGGGGCTCCAGGGTTCGGTCTCACAAACAGGACCCCCATGAAGCTGTGTCCCACCGTCTTCTCTAACCCAGCGAGCCCGGCGCCGACAGCAGGCGCAGGAGGGCTCCGCGGGGTCTGAGTCCCGGACTTTTCAGAAATCTGGCCCAGGTACCTGCCACTCCATCATACTACTTGTATTCTTCTGAGCCTGTAAGACACCCTGGTCTTAACAACGTCCCTGCGAAAGGACAGGTATCCCGTACAAGGACAACCGCTTGTCACCTGTGGGGCTATCCTCCAGTTCTGGAGGTCAGGAGTCGAGCTGGGTCTCGGGGTTAAGAGGCAGGTGTGGGAGGGGCTGGCTCCTTCTGGAGGCTCCGCGGAGAACCCCACCTGGCCTTGCTAGCTGCCAGAGGCCCCACATTCCTGGGCCGTGGCCCCTCCTCCGTCATCACCAGCAGCAAAGGTGGGCTCGGTCCTGCCCGCACCGTGTCCCTCTGACCTTTTCTTCCGTCTCCCTCTTCTGAGGACCCTGGTGAGGACACTGGACCTGCCAGATAATCCAGGTTCTCTCCCATCATCTGCCAAGTCCCGCTGCCCTGCGAGGTGGGGGTCTCACCAGCTCCGGGGATGAGGCCCTGATCCCACCCAGGAGGGGCTCACAGCTATGAGTACCCGGGGGCAGTCCGAGGTGGCTTTCTTTGCCCTCTGCTCTGGTGTTAGGTTTCACATGATCTCGGCCTCGGGTTCTGGGTGATAAGGAACAATTTTGCGCTCTATGTCCTAACCTTTGAGCCAACCAGTGGGGAGACCCTGGCCCACGGGGACCTCCAGCCTGCTAGTAGCCTGACGCCCCTCCCTAGAGAGGCAGAGTCCGCCAGGGCAGCTCTGGGACCTGAGTGTCCGGTTCCTTGAGACTCCGCTGTCAATGACCACGGACAGGGTGGCGCGAACCCGGGGCGGGGGTGGGGACGCCCCACGACCCATGTTCAGAGATGTGCCCAGACAGTGCAGTCACTGCCTCTGCTGTGCCGCGGGCGGAGGGCACACATCGCCAGGTTCTAGACAGTGCCCTGGACTCCCGTCCTCAGGAGCTGCCTTGGGCTCCAGCCAGGCCACTGGAGGCCTTCAGCTTCTTCCAAACCCCCAGCCTGGAGCAGAAACCAGCAAGGACAGGACAGAACTGGTCCAGGGAGCAGAAGGGTGGGCGGGGGGTTGTGGAGGGAGAGAGGAAAGGGGGAGCCCTCCAATCCTGAATCACACCATGACTTCATCCTTACAGATGAGGGGCCCCCAGCCCCTGAGCAACATCCTTTATCCGGGGAGTGGATGGCAGCATCTCCGGGACCCTGCTCGCTTTGAGGTGGGGCCGTCGACACACTTCTTCCCAGATCTGGGCTGTGCCGCGACCCGTGCTTCTAGGCCTGGGCTCCGTGGTGTTGGGGACGGGGCTTGGCGTGCCTCACACAGCTCAGCCTGCCAGCTGGCCGCAGCACTCAGCACGCATGGCCGAACACCTCCCAGAGACAGAGCCCGGGCCGGTTGCCGTGGAAATAAATTCACGGACGCCTCTGTTCCCAAGGCGCTGGCAGCATCTCGCTCAGCGTCTCTCATGTTACATTTTCATAAGACTTATCACGACTCAGGAGCCTCCTTTGTGCCGACCTCCGGCGCTTGTTTGGGGCGTTTTATTGCTTTTATACTGAAGCATCCTCTTGAATGTTTCTAGTTAGGATGATTGTTTTGATCATGTGGACTGAACCCAGCAGTGACCCCATCTTCCCCGGTCAGGGTCCTTTCGCTCCATAAGAACACGAAGTTATCGTCTCGCGAGGATTAAATGAAGACCATCTCTGGTGTTCGAAAATCCACATATGGTTCATGAAAACGGGGTTGGTCAGTGTGCCCCAGCCTTTGAGGGGTCCACAGACAGGTGGCCGCTGAATTCCAAGGCCAGGAAGGGAAGACGCTCCTGCTTCCTCCAAATACTCACGTAAGCTAAGTCAGCAGGCCACAGGTCCCTGAGAGTCCCTCAGGACACTCTGCTAAAAATAGTGCCAATCCCAATCGACAAGTGTCGTTTGCATAATTTCATTAAATTATTCATTTGACATCATGCTTTAGGGAGAGGAATTCTGATGTGCAGTTAGCATCTAGCTGGTCCAGTCTGAGCCTGCAGCCTCAGACTCCAGGCCGGGGCTCGGGGGGCCCCCAGACGTGGAGGGGTGCAGCCGAGAGGCCACCAGCTCCCGCGCCTGGAGGGGTGTGCGTGTCATGTGACCCAGCCCCAGCATCAGGAAGTCGAGGGCCACGGTCCCTTCCCGGCTGATTTTCAGAAGTAGGCTCCATGGACCAGAAGTGACGGCTTCTGACCTTTTCCAACACCAACCGCGCTCTTCACGGTCATCGGTCCACAGTGCTCACCCTTTCCGGAAGGGAGTCTCCAAATCGCAGGTCCCCGGTAGAAGCTGGTTCAAATATCTCAACAATGAAATGAAGTCAAGTGGCCCGTCACCCTCCGGAGCCCGTCTCCAGCCTGGAACAGGAAGACGGGGGGTCAGAGCGGGAGCCCCGATTCCAGCCTGGCCCTGGAACAGGAAGACAGGGGGGTCAGAGCGGGAGCCTTGATTCCAGCCTGACCCTGGAACAGGAAGACGGGGGGTCAGAGCGGGAGCCCCAATTCCAGCCTGACCCTGGAACAGGAAGACGGGGGCTCAGAGCGGGAGCCCCGATTCCAGCCTGGCCCTGGAACAGGAAGACGGGGGGCTCAGAGCAGGAGCCCCGATCCAGCCTGGCCCTGGAACGGAAGACGGGGGGTCAGAGTGGGAGCCCCGATTCCAGCCTGGCCCTGGAACAGGAAGACGGGGGGCTCAGAGCAGGAGCCCCGATTCCAGCCTGGCCCTGGAACAGGAAGACGGGGGCTCAGAGCGGGAGCCCCGATTCCAGCCTGGCCCTGGAACAGGAAGACAGGGGGCTCAGAGCGGGAGCCCCGATTCCAGCCTGGCCCTGGAACAGGAAGATGGGGTGCTCAGAGTGGGAGCCCCGATTCCAGCCTGGCCCTGGAACAGGAAGACGGGGGGCTCAGAGCAGGAGCCCCGATTCCAGCCTGGCCCTGGAACAGGAAGACGGGGGGTCAGAGTGGGAGCCCCGATTCCAGCCTGGCCCTGGAACAGGAAGACGGGGGGCTCAGAGCGGGAGCCCCGATTCCAGCCTGGCCCTGGAACAGGAAGACGGGGGGCTCAGAGCGGGAGCCAAATCACAGCTGCCCACAGGTAACTCGATAGCAAGACAATGTGCTGACTCCCACGGGACTGTGTGTTACTGCAGCCAGTTAACAAATACCCCCTGCTCCCCTTAGGACTCAGAAAGGCTCCAGGGGAGAGCTGACCTTTCCACTGCCCCAAGCAGGTCACGAGTCATCTGGGACCCTCCTGAGCCAATGGAGTGGGCAGTCTACACGTGGAGGGTGGACAGAACCCTGGCACCAGAGCCCGTGCAAGGGGACGAAGGGACAGGCCAGCGTTCACCGAGCACCACGGGGAAGTGGGGACCGGCACAGGGCAGCCCCGTGGAGCCCCCTGGGGGACCAGTTTCCCCGGGAAAATAAACCGCAGAGATGACCGAGAGAGAAGAACCTAAGCAGGCAGGAAATAACCTTGAACGTGATACCTTTTAAACCTGAATTAACCGAGACATTGCATTACTGAGCGGAACCACCTTCCAAGTGCCTCTATTAATTTTGTCATTAGAGGAAAACGAGGCTTATCACAGACTCAGACTGAGTTATGGGACGTGACATCGGCACACGCCTGCCCACCCAGGCTTACGCGGTTCTGAGACAGAGACGCGGTCACACCCACGGCGCACGGCCCTGGTCGGCGGGGTCGGGAAACCCACCGACCGCAGAGACCCGAGGAGCTCCCCCCAGGAAAATGGCACCACGCACCGGAGATAAGAATCGAGCGGCTCTCCTTGAGCCCGGTCTCCCACGAAGTCGGTGCGCGCTCACCTCAGAGGGAGCTGGGGAAGGGGGGTGCCGAAACCCTCTTTCCGAGAGTTCTCCCCCGGCTGACAGACGCTCCTCACGATTTCCCAACACGTGTGGACGGAGTTCAACCGGAACCTCAGACTCAGAGCCGACCTGCGCGCCACCTGGCCTTCCGCCCCTTGGCGAGGTTCTGGTCCCCGGAGCCGTGCTGCGGACACAGGATGCCGCCGGCGGTCTGTTTGGCAGTTTGTACGTGGCAACGGGCCCCGTGACTATTAAGATGAATGATGTTTTCAAGGTCTTTTAACCTTCAAAGTGCACATTTCCATCACGGCAGCCCATCCGCTCAGGCACAACCCACCAGAGGCAGTGACTGCCCACCAGCCCCACCAGGGGCGCCTCCCTGCCCCCCGAGACCAAGGAGGCCCTGGGGATGTCTCCAGACAACCACCTGACTGCTCAGGTCCAAATGTTTGCAATACAAACGTAGGATTCAAAGCTGTCTACTTCTCATTTCAGTGATGGGGAGCTCTCCCTGAACCCAAGTGCTGAAGGGACTCACTCTACATCTGAATGTAGAGACACTGAAGGGTTCCCTGGGGCAGAGGGCCGAGGTGGCTGCCCTTTGGAACCAGGGTGGACACGATCCGGCCAAGTTCCTCATTTCCCCCCCAGTCACAGACGCTGAAACCAGCTCCCGCCCCCTCCCGATGGCTCGCCACGCCCCTTTCTCCCCTCCGCCCAACCCACACCACGTTCTGCCTCAGGGATACCCATCAGCGGCTTCCCGTTCACTCCTCACCCAAGGATATTTTAAATTTATTTTAGAGAGAGGAGAAGGGAGGGAGAGAGAGAAACATCGACGTGAGAGAGAAACCTCAGTCGGTTGCCTCCTGTTCCCACCCTGACGGGGAACTGAACTCGAGACCTTTGGTGTACGGGACAATGTTCCGGTCAACTCAGCCACCCGGCCCGGGCTCCTCAGCTTCTCGCAGGCCCCCTTCCGCCGTCGGGCCCCTGACCGCACCTCACGTTAGCTAAAAATACACAATCTCTGCTACTGGCAGCTGGAAACGCTTCCAATCTTTCCAGGTAACAAAATCCCCCCGGGTGCTCATTACCAGTTCAGACTCTTTGGTGTCAACACAGACCTGCTGAATCGGAATCTCCAGGGACTGTCTGGAGACCGGATTCGTTTTTCACGCTGCCCAGGTAGTGCTCATGGCCGTGCACGAGGAGCAGCGGCCGAAGGGCCCAGCCACACTATTCCGGCTTCTCCACACAAATCAGGCTGGTTTCGGTCCCCACACTCGGTACTGTTCATCTGCGTCCTCTCAACCACACCCGGGGGCCCTGCTCTGTTCTCTGCCGACACTTCTCTGAGCCCTCTGCTCTGACCAGCTGTGTGTCCATTCGTGTGAGGTCCCCTAAAACGAGCGTCCGCAGCCCAGGGGCCGCCTCCCCGGCCTGCCCATCCTCCGCAGCGACCTCAGTGCCCCGCCCACCGCAGGCGCTCAGGAAGGATCTGTGCCTCCAAGCGTGGGTACCCACAGGGAGCCCTGGCCCATCCCGGTGTCAGCCCGGGCTTCCCAGGGGAAACGGCACCCCAAACTGTCGAAGTGACTTCATGGATGACACTGCGAGAGAAAAGATAGCCAGCATTCAAAAACGGTGGCCTCTCCTGCTTTCTAGCATGCCCCCAGGATTCTTAGCAACAAAACTTTTTTTTTTTAAGAGACAAGTGAGACTATCCCACGATGAGATGGTGGAGGTCCTACCACGGGGCAGCGACCAGACATGAGTGCCAGCGAGGGCACCGAGGGGCTGCTGGAGGCCCGCCCCCCAGGGCCCGCAGACAGATCCCACAGTGGCCCTGCCTCGAAACTAATGAGGCAACAGCGGACGCCCACGAGGAAGGAAGAGAGGAGCATGGATTTTCAAAAGTCTCCATAGTGGTGACTGTAAAAGAGGTTCCTAATTGCAAGGCTTACTGGTCTCCGAGCGTGACCCGAAAAGCTGGGCAGGTCACGCACACACACATATACACACATGTACACTGATTTTATACATTAATATGATATAACATATCGTTATATCGTACATGACTTACATATCACCTACTCTGTACCTGGGCTGTGAGTGGCACATGAGGCCATTATTCAATTTAATCATAACAGCTCCCATCAGGAAAGTGTTAGATGCCATTTTTATGGAGAAACTGAGGGTCTGAGAGCTGGTCACTGGCCTAAAAGCTCACAACTAGTATGCAGTGAACCTGAGATTTAAATCAGAATCTGTCCGAGTCCAAAGCCCACACTCTTATCCACACCATCGTCATCAGGAGGAGGATGGTGATGATGGTGATGGTGATGATGATGGTGATGGAGATGGTGGTGACGATTGTGATGGTGATGGTGGTGATGGTGATGATGGTGATGGAGATGGTGGTGATGATGATGGTGATGATGGTGATGGTGAAAATGGTGATGGTGATGGTGGTGATGGTGATGATGGTGATGGTGATGGAGATGGTGGTGATGATGATGGTGATGATGGTGATGGTGACAATGGTGATGGTGATGGTGGTGATGGTGGTGATGATGTTGGTGATGATGGTGATGGTGATGGTGGTGATGGTGGTGATGGTGACAATGGTGATGGTGATGGTGGTGATGGTGATGGTGGTGATGATGGTGATGGTGATGGAGATGGTGGTGATGATGATGGTGATGATGGTGATGGTGACAATGGTGATGGTGATGGTGGTGATGATGGTGATGGTGATGATGGTGATGATGATGATGGTGATGGAGATGGTGATGATGGTGGTGATGGTAATGTTGATGGTGATGAAGGTGATGATGATGGTGATGGTGGTGATGGTGGTGATGATGGTGATGCCGATGATGGTGATGATGATGGTGATGATGGTGATGGAGATGGTGATGATGATGATGATGGTGGTGATGGTAATGTTGATGGTGATGAAGGTGATGATGATGGTGATGGTGGTGATGGTGGTGACAATGATGATGCGATGGTGATGGTGATGATGATGATCATTGTAGCTAACATTTATTGAGCCCTTACAATGTACAATGGAAAGCTCTCCTGGAGGAGAGTTGGAGTTTGACGCTGCCTGTCTAAGAACACCTCTGCTACCCTAGAAGGTCTTGGAAGAGCTGGTAGACAGAGGGAAAGTTCTGTCCCACTGCTCCAGCAAGAGTGGCCTTCTGATAAAGCCCAGGCTGGGGCATTTTCGGGTAAGGCCTTCCACTCAGACCAGAGCTCTGCTTTTGGATTGGCACTGACCACACCAGTTCTGTGCCACCAGAGGCAGCAGGTACCCTGAAGGGCTGGCTCATCGCTGTCTGCTCCCTGCATCTCTGGGGTCCAAGTGCCCTGGCCCAGAAACATCCTGTGCAGACACTGGAGCACATACTCCAGTCAAAGGTCTGAGCACGTGATCCGAGACGTGTGACTGGAGAAACCACAGAGAGAAGCAGGGCAGAAAGGGGAGGGTCCAGAACAGTAGAGCATCCTGCCCATCACAGTGCCAACCAAGCCACAGCACACACCTGGGCCCTTCCTGGGCAATCCTCCAGGTGACACATGGCACCTCTGTGGCATGAACTGAAGGAAGCTCTGGTGTAGGTGCACGTGTGTGCGTGCCATGTGCATGTACAAAATGCTGGCACACATACGTGCCCATGCGGGAGGTTTCACTGGGCTCCAGCTTTTAAAGGTCAACAAAATACCTTTCTTTCCCGATTACCCTGGGATGTGAGGGACAGGGTGGGGGGATTTTTCAGTGAAAGAATCCCCTTAGAAATGTTTTATGTACTACTGAAAATGTTCCAGGTCTGGAGGGTGTATTAAACCAAGTCCAGGCCATGTGGGATAAACACACTTCAGAAAGACAGAGGAGGAGGAGGAGGAGGAGGAGAGCTGGTGGCTCTGCACCTCACAGGCACTGGGCATCCCTCTCCTGTCCATTTTGCATCTAGTTCGCTCAGCAACATTGTAACCAGGATGGAGATACCACAGGTGTCTCTCATTAACGTATTGCAGGCATCTCACAAGCTGTTATATGCTCCATACATATTATTTTAGCACATTCTATCTTTTCATTACTATACCCATAATTGCGTATTAACTCTAGGGAAAGTAGGAAAATGTTAAGCAAAAGGGGGAAAAGTAAAATTGAATTATAATCTCAACACTGAGGCAAACGGCTGTGGGCTCTCCCTTCGCGTGGGCTTGCTATCTACGTGAAAGGGAATTATAAGGCACGCACTATCTTTATCTCATCAACATGCAGGACATGCTCATTTCTATTTAATGGCTGTGTTCACCTTGATCTCTGTCAGGGAAAGACAACATGCATGAGTAGATAGGGAGGGGCTCGTTTGCTCTCTCATATTTGCCCACATATCCGTCTGTCCATCCATCCTCCTATCTGTCCATCATCCATCCAACCCTCTGTCTGTCTTTGTGCCATCTCTCCATCAGTTCATCCATCAGTTCATCCATCTATCCATCCATCCATCTATCCTTCTATCTGTCTGTCTACTTGCCATTTCTCAATCCATCCATCATCTGTCCATCTGTCCATCTGTCCATCCATCCATCCACCCATCCATCCCTCCATCTGTCTGTCTGTCTTCCACCATTCCATCCATTCATCCATCATCTGTCTGTCCATCCATCCATCTATTGTCCACCAACCTGTCATCCATCCATCCATCCGCCCATCCTTCCATCCATCCATCCATCCATCCATCCGTCTATCCATCGTCCATCAATCTGCCATCCATCCACCCATTTCTTCAACTATCATCTAAGTTCTTTCAAGCTACAGGGGTTTTACTTTGAATATCAAATCTCTTCCACCTCCTGCTAGAGGTAGAGGGAGGCAGAGCCCCACCCAAGGTGGAGGCGCCCCTGCAGGCCTGGCTGATCTGCCCTTTGCTCCCAGGGTGTCCCCAACCCACGCTACCCTGTGAGACAGACGTGGAAAGTGAGGTCTGCCTGGGGTCACACGGCCAGGCAGTGGCAAAGCCTCCATGTTTTCTAAGGGCCCGTGAGGCTTCCGAAGCCCGCTCCCCCCGGGACCACCCCGCACGCTGCCCCCCGGCCTGCTCCCCCCAGGACCACCCCACACGCTGCCCCCCGGCCCGCTCCCCCCGGGACCACCCCGCACGCTGCCCCCCGGCCTGCTCCCCCCGGACCACCCCACACGCTGCCCCCCGGCCCGCTCCCCCCGGGACCACCCCGCACGCTGCCCCCCGGCCCGCTCCCCCCGGGACCACCCCACACGCTGCCCCCGGCACCACTCCCCCAGGACCACCCCGCACGCTGCTCCCCGGCCCGCTCCCCCCTGGACCACCCGCACACTGCCCCCCAGCCTGCTCCTCCCCCCGGGACCACCCCGCACGCTGCCCCATGGCCCACTCCCCCAGGACCACCCCGCACACTGCCCACGGCATGCTTCCCCCGGGACCACCCCGCACGCTGCCCCCAGCAGCCCGCTCCCCCCGGGACCACTCCCCACGTTGTCCTGCGGCTTTGCTCGCGAGGAAAGGGGTCTGGAGAGCGTGTTCTGGTCGGACACTCAGAGGACCTAAGGAAAGGTACCTGACCTCAGGCCTCGTGTGCACGTTCTCTCTTTTATCTTTTAATGACTCAATAATTAACGTCGAATTCACAGTGTAAACAGCTCACAAAGTATTCGTATCAAGAATACAGAGGAGCCCTGTCGGTGTGGCTCAGTGGTTGAGCGTCGACCCATGGAGGGAGAGGTCACCGGTTCGATTCCCGGTCAGGGCACATGCCCAGGTTGTGGGCCAGGTCCCCAGGGGGGGCGTGCAGGAGGCGGCCGATCAATGTTCTCTCATCGACGTTTCTCTCTCTCTCCCTCTACATTCCTCACTCTCTGAAATCAATAAAGGGAAATAAATTTTTTAAAAAAGAATACAGAAGAAACCCAAGCATTTTATTTTATTTATTTTATTTTATTTGCTTATTTTTTATTCTCATCTGAGAACACTTTTCCATTTTTGTTCAGACAGAGTGGGAGAGAGAGAGAGGAAGAGAGAGAGAGAAACATGGACGTGAAAGGGACACATCGAGTGGCTGCCACCCGCACGACCATCCAGGGCAGGGGACAAACTGCAACCGAGGTACGTGCCCTTAGCGGGAACCGAACCCGGGTCTCTCTGGACTGCAGGCCGACGCTCTAACCACTGAGCCAAACCGGCCAGGGCCGAGCATTTTGACCATCAAGCAAAGGACGGGAGACCAGCAGGGAGACAGGTAAACGCCAGGAGCAGCCACGTCCCTGGAGAAGCCCGAGTCCGGCGGAGAAGAACTGAAGGCGCAGACGGGCCGCTGAAGGAACCGACATCGAACAGCGCAGAGCGACACGCCACCGCCCCGCTGCAGAACAGAGATGTCGCGCGGCGCTCGGAGCTCACAGTCACGGCCGCCATGCAGGGACAAAGAGAATGTCCCCTCCCGGTGGCCTGGAATCTCATGCCCACGTCCGTGCTCCCAGAGAAAGAGAAGCTGCTCAGAGAGGCCGACGGGGACACACGGCAGGACGTGCACCGCCAGGTTGGCTCGCAGACAGGACGAGAGTGGCCGTGTTCAGTGTTCCGAGAGGAGTGTGGGATCCAGCCGCAGGCGCTGCCTCCGTTAAAGGGGACAACGAGCGCATCTCAGGGACCCCGCGTGAACGCAGAGCAGGTGAAATACTTTTCAAAAGATACTGCTCGCTGGAATAAACCCACCAGGGAAGGGGCCTCTCGGGAAGAGGGCTGGGTCGAGGGCAGAAGGTGAGGAGTACAAAGCACCGAGCAGTGGTCCTGGCAGGACGTTGTCCTGTGCGGCCAGCGGGGGGTTAGACCCATCGGTCGTGTGTCTCAGGATTGGGGGGGTGGGGGGGGCCTTGGATACGAACCAGCTGCCTCTCTCCTGGCCTCCGGCTCCTGTCGCCCACGAGCCTGGGGGTGGCCAGGGTGTCCCATCCGAGATACTCTCCTGGGTGATGAATTCTGCTCCACGGACATTTCCCTGCCTTTTCCACAATCACGTTAGACGTTGCGACCTCACCCATTAGGTTCCCAGAACGGCAGGAGAGAGTAACACGTGGCAGGTGAGCGGCAGTCTCGGAGCAGGGCGGGCGCTGCCAGCCCCCCTGGGCGCCCCTTTGCAAAGCGGACCGGGGCTAGTGCGTGATTTGATTCTGCCTCGGCACAGCCCGGTTATTGCGAGGATTCATCACGCCGGGGATGATCTGTGCCGGCGCTCGAGGCCAAGCGCTCTGCACCCGGCGTTCGGGACATCGGCCGCCCGCTCCTCCTTACCCGGCCCCTCAGTGGCGGCCGGCCGGGCCGCACCGAGGCAGGCTGTCGGCCGGCTGTCTGGTTTTTAAATCACTCCAAGGAAGCGCCAACAGACATGTTTTCATGCTGCATAAAACACCCAGAGGAGAAAAAGGACGCCGTTTGGCTCCGCACATTTGTTATCTCATTATTCGGACCTGCTGTCACAAAAGGAAAATCATGAAGTCATTTCCCCGATGCTTTTGACCTCTGAACACTCGTCGTCACCCTTAAATTTGATGTCTTCTTCCCAAATGTCCTCTCAGAAATTGCGCAATAATTCACTCCGCCTGTGTCTCTGACAGGGAAGGGGCCGTTTCTGTTCCACAGGGTGTCAGGCGGTGGGGGAGGAAGTCGGGGGAAAGAGGCCAGGGTCCCGGCCAGCCCTGCAGGACGCACAGTCACTGTCCCCTCCCACCAAGGACAGAGACGTGGCCCTGTGTCCGTCATTCCTGCCCCTCGTCCTCACGTCTTCCTCCCTGCTCTCCCCTGCAGACCAGGCCCCTCCTCACTGCCCTGCCCCCTGCCTGGCCCCCTAGGGCTGGACTGCCAGGTGCACCAGGGGAGATCTCCGGAGTCCCTGCTCCCCGTCGGGCTGAGTCTCAGCTCCAGGGATCAGCTCGGGGCAAAACAGAGCAGCCTCCAACCAAACATCAGCTTCTCCGTGCTCTGCCCCTCGCTCCCGCTGTGCCCCGAGGGTGCCCGTGAGTACGAGCGGGCAGGGCCCGTGCCCAGCACCCACTCTGGACCCATCTCAGTGCTCACTGCTTCTGCTCCCTCCCCCTCCACCTTAAAGACCCCCCTGGGCCCTAGACAAGGGGTTTTTTGCTTTGTTTTTCTGTCAAGGGCCAAACAGAAGACACTGTCGTTTCCCCGCAGGACATTCGGGCTCCGATGCAGGACTCAGCTTCTCTGAGGCCGCCGGAGAGCTGCCAGACAGCCGCTAGATGCACACACCTGCCTGTTCCAAGGACACATGTCACTCGACCTGCTGTGGACTGGACTTGGACCACAGGTCCCCGATGGAGGGCTCCGGGCCACCACAGGGAATGCCACCTTGCAGACACCTGCCCTGCAGGGGTGGCTGTCACGGGCCAGGTCACTGCCGTTGACGGCGGGACATTCCCCCGATGGGAACTGTGATTCTCCGATACTCCATACCGTGAGCTAGCCCCTCATTTCCTTCACACCTTGATTACCGTCATTCCTTGAGATCCGGTTGTTTTGCTAAAACAGTGGTTTCCGTTTTCATCGGCTGCCTCGTCCGAAACCTCGGGTTCCCAGAACTTTCCGAAATGTGGAGCACGAGCCTCTCCCTCCGTCCCCCCTCCCCCCCCCACCCGGCCAAGGCCACCTCACCCTGGATCGCACGTGGCGGCGTTTTATAATTAGGACCAAAGAGGACAAACAGAGCTCCAACTGTAATTACGTTTGAATTAAATGAGTTCGGTTTTTGCTGAACTGTTCATTTCTGCAAAGGGTGGGGGAGTTTCTGATGTTCCAAACTAATGAGCACCCGGGGAGGCAGCTGGCGAGATCTCCATCGGCGTGGGACCATCTCCACCTGCCATAAATATGTCTCCTGGCTTCAGAAGAAACGGATGGTCCTCGGGGGACCCCCCACCGGTACGCCTCGGGTAGCAAATGTGCTTCCGTAAGCAAAAATCGACCAAACTTCAGAAGATGTATCATCTTTCTCATCCTCCCACTCAACCCCCAGAAGACAACTGCGCGAATACACCCACTCGGATGCTGGCCCACAGAGGGGCCTGTGGGGGGGGGGTCGAGGGGGTGACACGGGCTGGCAGGAAATGAGTCATGTGTCCTCGGCGTGGACCTGCTCTGAACGAAGCCTCTGAGTTGCGGCTTCAGGCCCCCTGGTTTCCAGCCCAGCCCAGCGCCGTCGGCAGGAGCGCCGCTCCGGCTCGTACCCTGCCAGAGGCCCGCGGTGCTGTGCGGGAAACCTTGTCACCTCCTGCACAGGCGACAGCCATGATCCACAGTGTGTTTCTTCCCCATGTCCACGGCCTCGGACAGTGGGCTGAATGACAGCACCCCCAAAATACAGGCTCACTCCCTAATTTCTGGAGACAGCTCACATGGACTTCTGTGACAAAGGTGCCGTTACCCTGGAGACATGGAGAGGGGTGTCATCCCGGATGACATGGGCGGGCCCTCAATGCCGTCCATGTGTCCTTCTGAGAGAGACACTCGGAGGAGAAGACCCAGGCAGAGGCTGGGGGGTGCGGCCACCAGGAGTGGAAGAGGGAGACACGAAGTGGCTGGGACGGAGGCTGTATCACCACCCCTCACGTACTCGGCCGCCGACAGAGAGCGTGGCAGGCCCTCTGGACGGGAGGGAGGCTGGACGCCCAGTCTGCTCCCCAGACCAGCTGTCCCCAAGCTCCAGGGCACTTAGGAATCACTCAGGATCTCAGGAGCAGACGTCTCGGCAGGCGGTGTGTGGACAAGTCCTTGATAAACACTCCACGGGCCCACGCTCGCGTCTCCCAGCCACGCGAGCGGTTAAGACAGCTCTAAGTGTCTCTAATCCTGCAATCCATTAAGTGAGGATTATATCTGATCTAGACTGTCGGAAACTAAGCAGATGGCGGTGTCAGCCTCAATGTTACATAAATTGGAGCAGAATTAAGCCAGTCCAATCCTCCTTAACAAACAAACATTTCAAGCTTCTCCCGCTGACCGGGACACCCCAGTCTTTTAAGTGCGCCCGCGGTTAATTAGAGCCCATGGAGAAGACGGAGAGCAGCCCGTGAGTGATTTATGGCTGGGATTTGGGGGGCGCTCCCGTTGTTCCAGGGCCCTTTGGGCTCCGATTCCGAAACTCATTCTCTCCGAGAACCAATATTTCTAGTGTATTCCCGCCCCCATCCCACCCCCGGGATTCTTTTCTAAGGAGATAAAGCTAAATTAAATTCTTCACGCCCTCCAACATGAGTTATGGGCTCAGTCTCCACAGTCGCAACCTCCCCAATTTATCACCATTAAAAATGTTCTAAAGGGGCTTAACGTAGGGAATAGGTTCCTTCACTTCCCAATCGGCTCCCCTGAAGTATGACCGCTTCCCGAACGCGGTCCCCGAAGTCTCGGGCCACTGGTCGGGAAACCTGTAGCATTTCAGGGAGACAGGGAAGAAGGCCCTGGGCAGCAATGCCCAGCGGTCTCCGGAAGGAGGACTCTGGGCCCAGGAGGCTGCACCAGCCCGGCCTCCCGGGCTCCTGTGACCGCCAGTCCCCGGCCACGGCAGTACCGCTCTTGGGCGAGCCGGCTGCACAGACAGGGATCACGAGGCATGTGTGAGACGAGGAGAGGTTGGTTTGCATACTTTTATCAGAGCTGACAGGTGCTGAGAAACAGCAGACGCGCTCGGGGAAAATATGCCTGACTTTGATAAAGAGCTTTCTGGAAAACAACCTTAGCACTGGAGAGGGAAGACCCAGCGCAGCCCCTGGGAAACAAGATTCTGGGGCGCTCACATGCTCTGGGTCCTGCCAAAATGCCCGTCTGAGCATCCCCCGTCTCCCTCTCTCTCTGGTAATATTGAGAGGTTTGCTTTCTTGTAAAGACGTGCTGCTCTGTATCTAAAAAGAATACGGTGCTTCTCAGCGTGCGTGTTTATTCCGAGAACACAGAAAGTCATAAAACAGAGACGGGAGAGAGGTCCCCCAAACCCCGACAGACTTTTCCCGCTTCCCCCTCCTCCCGCCCGTTTTCTGTGTACAAGTAAAAAGCCAGACAGGGGTGTACACGGATCACAGAATTAGATTCGCGCTGCTCCGCAACGTTGTTATCCGAGCAGCATTTGGGGGGGACATTTTCCAACCAGGAAGGACAGGCGCCTCCGATCCCGCGTGAATGGCGCGCTGCCGTCTCCCAGGGATGAATTCTAACGTATGCCATCAATTGCTTGCTCAGGACGTTCAAGATGTTCCCTGGCTTTGTTTTTTGTTTGTTTGTTTTTACTATTTGTTTATATAAGAGAAGCAGGAGAAATGAAAGGGTGGTCTGTCAGCTCCGCCGGGTCTTTTAAGGAAGAGAAATGTGCTCTTGGCAGCCGGCACCCGCAACTCCTCTCTCGCACCCCCTCCCCCATTACTTCGTGTGCTCCGACTGTCAGGAAGTCCTCACAGCAGAGCAGTCAGCCCGGAGACATCCAGGCGGTGCCTTCTACGGAGACCGAGACACGTCCCGTATCCGAGGGCGATGAGCCACGCGCATCCTCCGTGGGGACGTGCGGGGCTCTGGGCTTTGGGGCGGTGTCACCTGTTCCTGAAAACAGCCACAGGATTTCGCCACAGCCCTGAGAACTCCACAGTGGCCGGGACGCGGAAGGACACGGGACAGTAGCTCCAGGGAGCTCAGCCCCTGGCTTTGCCGCTGACGGTGTGGGGAGGTGGGGACACCAGCGCCGGGAACACCTCGGGGCCCCCAGCTCCCGGCACAGGCCTCCGCTCTCACGGAGGCAGACAGAGCCCTAGGCAGGCCGTGCTGTGCGGAGGGCTCTGCGTGCTGGTGTGTGGTGTGGACGAGGCTTGGCCTGCGTGTCCCGCACAGGGTGGCCCTGGGGTCAGAGCCGCAGGTGAGCAAAGAGTGAGCTTGTTTCTGTGTCTGGAGGCAGACACGTTCCGTGGGCACTACCCATGCAATAAATGCAACCGGCATCGCTTTTCTGTGCAGTCCCTGGAGAAGGTGGCCAGCACCGTGGCTTCGGCAGGGTGACCTAGAGGGTTTGGGAGTGGGGAGCCCCGCCCCGGCTGTCGCCGTCACCCGTTCACTGGGCTGGACCTCTCCTGGGCATTATCACTTCTGTCCACTACCCGAGACTGTGTTTTTATTGTTCTTTCAGTTTCGACGCAAAGCCGCACTGCTGTGAGTACATGTGGGGTGAACCCAAGTTCCCCTGGTTCCGAGGCTCCTTCCGAAGAAGCAGGCCCAGGCTGCCTGTGCAGCCCTGACCGAGTCGGAGCACCCCTGGCCCGCGAGCTGGTCCCCTGGAAACGTGCAGGGAGCGAATGGATGTGTCAGGAGCCGGGGGCACCAAGGGGCTGGAGACCATGACTCCCTGAGTCTGCGCTTTATCCCCCAGGGGTGGGCTGCCCTGCCTTTCAGACCTGGAGGGAACAGGCCTTGCCTAGCGTCCAGGCGCGGGGCTGGGGGCTGTCCGAGGTGCTGAACAGTTTAGTCCTTTGCACAGTGTACTGAATCCACCAAGATCCACTGGTCAAGGACATTTTATTTTGTTTGTTTAGACATATAACTGAGCCCAGCTGGTGTGGCTCAGTGGATGGAGCATCATCCCAGGGACTGAGAGGTCCCAGTTCGACTCCCGGTCAGGGCACATGCCCCGGTTGCGGGCTCGATCCCCAGTAGGGGGCGTGCAGGAGGGAGCCATTCGATGTTTCTCTCTCACATCGATGTTTCTATCTCTCCCTTCCTCTCTCTCTAATAAGTCAATAAAAACATATTTAAAATAATAATAATAGCCCTGGTCGGTTTGGCTAAGCCGTTGGCGCGTCGACCTGCGGACCAGAGAGTCCCAGTTTCGGTTCCTGCTAGGGGCACATACTAAAAATAAATAAATTAATTAATTAATTAATCAATTAATCAATCAATTAATTAATTAATATAAATAAAAATATAACTGAATACAACGCAACTGATTTCATGTTTTTCTTTAAAGAAAGATTTGAGCGCAATAATAATAATAATAAACCAACACACTCTTCTCTGAACTTCTGCTGTGGTTTGTGAAAACGTGCTTCATGCTGATGTATTAAATATTAAGAACCATGTAAGGTTCCATCCAAATGTACAGGGCAGCTGAGCTTAATTTACAGTCCTTGGCACCGTCTCCGTCACGGGCCACGCCGGGCGCGCCGTGTAAATGATAAATCAGTGCCCACATCATTCAGCCGCTTCACCTGGCCCGGCGTGGGAACTCCGCTCCCGACAGTTAATTCTCTGCAGGATTTGTGTCCCTTTCTCTCTCTCTCTTCTCCCCTTCACCCGGGCGACCTTGTAATTCTGTCATGACTTTATGGGTTTACGTTTGGAAGCTGGAGGCATTTTTCAAGAGTCGGCATCTGGGTCTGACTTAACCTTGAACATGTTCTCGGTGGCGAAAGAGTCATCAGTCATCGGAGGCATGTTCCGGAGGGTCCCGGCGTGAACGGCGTCTGAGAAACGAGGATGTAGCCCGTCCTCGGACCTCGTCAGGACTCTGGCCTCTGTGAGTGAACCCAGCCATCGCACCTCCCGGCGCCCTGATCATCACCCCCATGCCTCAGGGTAAGCAGACTGGGTAGCACAGCCCCCAAATGCAGAGGGTCACGTGACCGCGGCCCACGCTCGCACGCCCACCCGCCTCCATCCATCTATGTCCAGGGGGGTGCGTGTTGTGAGCGGCCGCCCGGGATGCAGGATGACGCATCTGCGTCAGGGGGTTGGTATAATATTATGAATATACAGTAACAAGAGGCAGAAATGCAAACTCGTGATGACAGTGCGTCAAGGAAAACGCGCAGAACACGGAAAACCACAGCTGCATTGTCTGTCTTCCTCCCCCCAGTGCCTCATCCCTCTGAGGCTCATCCTCGTACACGACCCCAGGGGTGTGGCCAGCGGTTCCACCGGCCTGCACGAGAACTCGTAACGTGACCGTACTTGACTCTACTCAGGGCACTGACCTCTTTCCCCGCAGACTGTCGAGTTAAAATGACAACAGCCGTCCAGTGCAAATGAATCGAAACTATACCTACTTCTGGTCAGACTGGCCAGAGATATTTGGGGTGTGCCCCAGAATTTCAGTCATCAGTTCGTGCGCCAGGAGATGGAAAAGGGGGGAATCGATGACAGAAAGGGTCGGCTCAGCAACGACAGGCGTGTTGTCGGCATTTGCTTCTCTCCTGAGCTCCCCGGAAAAAACACCTCCGAGCGAAGAGAACCAGTTTGGGTGATTAGCCAAGAAGCCAAAAAGCGTCACGTCCTCCTGTGACACACAAAAGAGGCCAGGAGCCACCGAGGACGCCGTCCCCTTGTGGTCTCTCCCATCGGGGCACTTCTGTGTCCCTGGACATCTCGGTGTTTCTGTCAGGACCGGCCCGAACCCAGCTCGTTAAGAGCACAGGCTCGTGAGCCCACAGACGGACACCTACTCCTGGGCTTGGCCATTAGCGTCCTAAGTGAGCAAACCGTGCCAGGAGTTCACCCTTCCCCCCGACTCTCCCTCCTCCTCCCCCACCCCCTCCCCCTGCTCCCCTCCACCTTTCTCCTCTCCCCCAGCCCCTTCCCCCTGCTCCCCCTCCTTCTCCATCAACCCATTTCTTTAGCATCCTCATCACCATCTGCTGTTGCTCTGTTTCTACTGAAGCCCGTGCACGGTCCTTCCAATCACCCTTCATTGTCGATGTAATTGCATCTATTGCAGGAACGATCTGCCATCCAGGTCACACGACCACCAAGTGGATGAGTCTACATTCAGCTCAGTGCCCAGACCTACCCCGGTGTGTAATTCTGCACCTGCTGGGACCTGCCACCACATGGGGAGAGCCTGGCCCGGGGCTGGTGCAGGGAAGGGAAGCTGTTCACACCCGGACCGGCTGGAGCCAGGCTGGTGACCCCAGTGGGCAGCCTAGAAACACGCCTGTTCCCACCTCTCCCCCAAAGCGCTGGCCCAGAGCCCACGCGTGCCTCCTGCCTTGGAGTCTCCCCTTAGGTGCCCCCCACTATGCATTAGGATGAGCCACAGAATCTCTTTGACCCCCCCCCCACAAGGACTTCATCCTGGCCGTGTCCCACAGGGACTTTCCCAACGGCTGGTTAGCACAGCAGGGCACTGAGTAAGACCCCAGGGCTTGTCCGGAACACCCCAGAGAAATCCGTGCTGGCCGGGCGGGACTTCCCACAGCCCTTCCGCATGGACGAGGCATCCACCCGGGGGTCTCCAGGCCAGGCCCCGAACTGTAGGTGGAGGGGAACCTTTGGAATACACTGCTAAAATATCTGGGTGTGCAGATACCTGGAGTAACACCTTTCTAAGGAATCGCTAAGCAAACAAGCGCTCAGGGGTTTCGCCGAGGGGCGAGGATTTCGGGCGGGCAGGGTCGCGATTCCACGCGTGGCTCTTCCTACGCACTTGTCTTTTCCGGACACGCGTCTCCTTGATTATTGTGCGGTTGACAAGCAGAGCAGTGGCCTGTGGTCTATTTATTGTGTTTCCTTCCGTCCCAGAAAAGCAACAGTGACGCAGCTGTTTCCCCATTTCGGCTTTTAACCAGAGCTCATTCCGGACGGGCCTGGAAGGGGGCCGGGACGGAGGCCCAGGGTCACCGCACCCCTCCTGCCCGGTGGGGCGACAACGTCCCCCAGAGAGGGAGGGGTGCTGGCGACGTGGAGGCCCCGCCGTGATGTGGAATCACTGATGAGCTCCTGGAGGAAGGGCAGGTTCCTGGGCTCAGAACCACATGTGGGGTGGAGGTGTCGGGGCGGGGTCGCCTCTGGAAGCCAAGACGCTCGCCTGTCGATCTGAGAACCTTGCGTCTT